>NC_059106.1:82726455-84003955 GCF_020740685.1 Jaculus jaculus | reverse complement strand
CCAGACACACAAAGGTGAGGCAAGTGCCACTTGGTGGCGCAAACGTCCAGAGTTTTATTGCAGTGGCTGAGGCCCTGACGTGCCAATTATCTCTCTATCTCTTGCTGTCTCTAAAAAAAAAAAAAAACTTAAAAAGGCAGGGTATGGCAACACATGCCTGCAACCCCAGTCCTGAGGGGGATGGAGACAAAAGAATTGCTGGTCAGCTGGTCTTACTGAAAAAAACGACGACAACAACAGCAACAACAAAAAACCCTGGCAGCTCCAGTTCAGTGAAAGAATTCATCTCAAGACAACAAAGTGGAAGAGTGATTAAAAACACCCTACAGAGAAATGAGTGTGAAACCTGCCTAGCCACATGATATACATGCATAAATACTGTTATTCAGGTATTCATGTTTTAGTTTCTTGGATGAGACATGTGAATTCTGTACTTTCTATACCATATTAAGCAATAAGGTTGCTTAAGAAATTCCCAGCCAATTGCAGTTTTGCTTTGTTATTTTTTTTTGTTGTTGTTATTTTTATTCTTTTTGGTTTCCCAAGGTAGGGTTTCACCCCTAGTCCAGGCTGACCTGGAATTCACTATGTAGCTCAGGGTGACTCAAACTCACAGCTCCTCTTACCTCTGCCTCCTGAGTGCTGGGATTAAAGGTGTACACCACCACGCCCGGCTTTATTTAATTATTTTTGTATGTGTCTGTGAGTACATACTACATACATAGGTCAGAGGACAACTTTTAGGTTGGTCCTCAGATTTCTTCCTCATTTGAGGCAGAGTTTCTCTGTCTGAATCTTACTCTGCTGTTGTTCTTTTCTATGCTTATTGCAAGCTTCCAGGAAATTCTCCTGTCTGTACCTTGTATCTCACTGTCAGTATCCAGGGATTACAAAAGCCTGCTCATATGGGGTCTGGAGATTGAACATAAGTACTCTGGCTTGAGCAGAGGTGAGCATTTATTATCCACTGAGCCATCTCCTCAGTCCTGTTTATATACATTTGTTTGCTTATTTATTTAGTTGAAGCAGGGTCTCAGTCTAGCCCAGGCTGACCTTGAATTCATTCATGGTCCAGGTTGGACTCTTAAGTCACAGTGATCCTCCTGCCTCAACTTGTCAAGTGCTGAGATTAAAGGTATGCACCACCATGCCTGGCAAATATTTGCTGTTTTAAGAAGATATAGAATAGTGGGCTGGAGAGATGGCTTAGAGGTTAAGACACATACTTAAAAAGCCGAAGGACCCAGTTTCAGTTCCCCAGGACCCATATAAGTCAGATACACAAGGTGGTGCATATATCTGGAGTTTGTTTGCAGTGGCTGAAGGCCCTGGCACACCCATTCTCTCTTTATCTGCCTCTTTCTCATTCTCTGTCTCTCTAATAAATAAAATAAAATTTTAATTTTTTTAAGAAAATACTATTTTATTAAGCAAATCAATTTTGTTAGAATAATATTTTAATCTTTTTTTTCTATAGAATAATGTTTAAATATTTATTTTTTAGGACCTATTTTATCAATGAGGAAGATGAAAACCTGCCACATTATGATGAGAAAACCTGGTTTGTTGAGGATATCAATCGAGTACAAGCGGAGGACTTGCTTTATGGGAAACCTGATGGTGCATTCTTAATTCGTGAGAGTAGCAAGAAAGGCTGTTATGCCTGTTCTGTGGTGTAAGTCTTCTCTGGATATATTATCTTTTGAAATCTTCTGAATTGATTAATAAAAAATCAACCCTCAAAAAATTTAACATAAATTTAAAAAAATCCACCCTTCATAAAATTCAAAATGCTTAGGCATGGGTCAGCATGGGCTAGAGTAAGGCCCTACCTCAAACAAAATAAAACAAGAGGGTAAAATGAGAGGATGAATGAAGATGATTCTGGGTGCATAGTACCTTGTGATTATTATATTCTCAATAGTGTGTCTGTCATGATAGCAGCTTGAATTCAGGTTTATTAGGATTCAAAACCTACATTTTTAGTTTAGTTTTGTTTTGAAGCAGATTCTTACTGTAGCCCAGGCTGACCTAGAACCTACTTCTAGCCCAGGCTGCCCTCAAACTCATGGTGATCCTCCTACTTCAGTCTCCCAAATGCTGAGATTAAAGGTGTGATGGCTCTGCAAAAGGCAGACTAAAGACCTGGAGGCAGTGATGCAATGATTATCCAAGGGAAGTTCAGGTAACACGAGAGCTTGTGATCCTTACTGTTGCTACCATTTGGAGAATATGAAATTTGGGCTGGAGCGATGGCTCAGTGGTTAAGGCACTTGCCTGCAAACCCTAATGATCTGAATTTGATTTCCCAGTTCCCACATAAAGCTAGATACACAAGTGACACATGCGTCTGGAGTTTGTTTGCAATGACTAAAGACACTGGCATACCCATTCTTATTTTCTTTCTCTCTGTCTCTTGTCTCTCTCCTTTCAGTTAAATAAAATGAAAAAAATTAGAAAAGAATAAAATCAGTAACATGCTATTTATTCTTTTTCCTCTAGAAATTAGAAAAATAGTCAGGCATGGTGGTGCATACCTTTAATCCCAGCATTTGGGAGGCAGAGGTAGGAGGATAACTGTGAGTTCTAGGCCACCTTGAGACTACATAGTGAATTCCAGGTCAGCCTGAGCTAGAGTGAGACCCTACCTTGGAAAGCAAAATAAAAAAGAAAGAAACTAGAAAAAACAAACTTAGTTTTTTATACTTGCACAGTAAGCAAAGCACTCCTCAGCCATCGAGTAGATCTTTAGCTGATGAAATGGTACAGAGAGTCCACATCTTTTGTGAAATGAGTCAGATCTGATTAAATAAATGTGATATGCCCTCTCTAAAAAGGAAAACAGAAATTAGGGGAAAAATGAGAAAATGAAACTCAATTGTGATGAATAGAATTGGAAGCCAGGTATGATGGCGCACACTGTTCAGCCCTTAGGAGGCTCATGAGTTAAGGACAGTCTGGGCAACACACTGCTCAAGGTCAGCCTAGGCTAAATAGCAAGATTTTTCTCAAAAGAAAAAAAAAAGCAAAAATTAGAGCTAACAGTAAATTTAAATCAAGAGGAAAGTTCCTAATATAATGAAAAAAGAGGGCATCTAAAAAAATATAATAGAGCCAGGCGTGGTGGCACACACCTTTAATCTCAGCATTTAGGAGGCAGAAGTAGGAGGATCACTGTGAGTTCGAGGCCACCCTGAGAATACATAGTGAATTCCAAGTTAGCCTGAGCTAGAGTGAGACCCTATCTCGAAAAAAAAAAATAATAATAATAATACTCTATAAACATTATATCACAACAATTTAACTAACATATTTATTGTTGGACGAAGTTTGAGAACTATCCAAACTGGTTCAGAAGGGTACAAAACCTGAATAGAATAAGTCAATTAAATTGTTAATTAAAAAAAAGCTGGAAATATGGCTTAGAGGTTAAGGCACTTGCTTGCAAAGCTTAAGGACTCATGTTTGACTCTCCAGGTCCCACATAAGCCAGACACACAAAGTGATACAAGCATGTGCACAAGGGAACACACTCAATTGCAGGGGCTAGAGGCCCTGGCATGCCAATTTTCTGTCTTTCTCCCCCCCCCCCCAAAAAAAGGCCTCATGCCTTTAATCCCAGCACTCAGAGGGCAGAGGATTGCCCTGAGTTTGAGGCCACCCTGAGACTATATAATGAATTTCAGCCTGGACTAGAGTGAAACCCTACCTCAAAAAACTAAACAAAAATAAAAATTAAATTTTAAAAAAGGCCAATCTGTTGGGCTTGCCTCAAAAAAATAAAAAAACAAAAACAAAAACATCCTACCCAGCCATGCATGGTGATGCACATCTTTAATCCCAGCACTTGGGAGGAGGAGGCAGAGATAGGATTGCTGAGATTGCATAAAAAAAATTAATACTGGGGTTGAGAGATGGCTTAGCAGTTAAGGCACTTGCCTGTGAAGCCTAAGGACCCAGGTTCAATTCTCCAGGTCCTACATAAGCCAGATGTACAAGGTGGCCCATGTGTCTAGAGTTTATTTGTAGTGGCTAGAGGCCCTGGCATGCCCATTCTTTCTCTCTCTCTGTCTCTCTCTCTTTCTGTCTCTAATAAATAAATTAAATTAAAATTAAGATTTATTCATTTATTTAAGAAAATAGTACTAATCTTTCACAAGAAGTCTTGTAAAGAATACAGAGAGAAGGGGCTGGAGAAATGGCTTAACAGTTAAGGTGTTTGACTGTGAAGCCTAAGGACCCAGGTTCTATTCTCAGTTCCCACATAAGCCAGATGCACATGGTGGCGCATACATCTGGAGTTTGTTTGCAGTGGCTAGAGGCCCTGGCATGCCCATTCTCTCTCTCTCTGTCCTAATAAACACATTAAAAAAAAATAATAGAGAGAGGGGCTAGAGAGATTGCTTGCCTGGGAAGCCTAAAGATCCATGTTTGACTCTCCAGGTCCCATGTAAGCCAAATGCACAAGGTGATACAAGTGCAAGGTTGCATATGAGCACAAGTTGGTGCACATGTCTGGAGTTTGATTACGTGGCTGGAGGTCCTGGCATGCCAACTCATTCTCTCTCTCTCTCGCTCATAAAAAAATTACAAAAAAGGGCTGGGGAAATGTTTCAGCTAGTGGTTAATGCATTTGTCTGTGAAGTCTAAGGACCCTGGTTCAGTTCCCCAGGACCCATGTAAGCCAGATGCACAAGGGGTTGCATGTGTTTGGAGTTCATTTGCAGTGGCTGGAGGCCCTGGCGTATCCATTCTCTCTCTCTGCCTCTTCTCTCTCTCTCAAATAAATAAATAAATAAATAATTTTTTAATTACAAAAATTATATAGAGAGATTAGTCATTCTATGGGGTGTAGTATGCAATACCAAAAACACACATAAGACATCACAAGGCAAGAAAGCCCTGAGCCTTCTCTATAGTACTGCTCAGGAGTAGGACTGCAGAGCCCTACAACATAAAAATTCTTAACAAAATATCACAAAATCAGCTCCAGAAATACATAAAAAGGATTATGTACCTTGAATAAATAGGATTCATCCCAGGAATGCAAGGATGATGTAACATAGGAAAATCAATTAATGTCATAAGTAATAATAGAATAAAGGACAAAAATGACATGGTTCGGTCAATAAACTAAAAAAAAAAAGCATTTGTAAAATCCAGTACTCAGCTGGATGTGGTGGCACACACTTTCAATCCCAGCACTTGAGTCACAGAGGTAGGTGGATCACCATAAGTTTGAGGCCAGCCTAAGACTATTTTTTTTTAAGTTTTTGTTCATTTTTTATTTATTTATTTGAGAGTGACAGAGAGAGAGAGAGAGAGAGATATTGAGAATGGGCGCGCCAGGGCTTCCAGCCATTGCAAATGAACTCCAGATGCATGTGCCCCCTTGTGCATCTGGCTAACGTGGGTCCTGGGGAATTGAGCCTCGAACCAGGGTCCTTAGGCTTCACAGGCAAGTGCTTAACCACTAAGCCATCTCTGCAGCCCAACTATATATTTATTTTTAATCATCAATTTTGAGATGATAAAGTGAGAGAGTGAGAGGGGTAGATAGAGAATGACTGCACCAGGGCTTCTAGTCACTGCAGACGAACTCCAGATGCATGTGCTCCCTTGTGTATCTAGCTTACATGGGTACTGGGAAATCGAACTTAGGTCCTTAGGCAAATGCCTTAACTGCTAAGCCATCTCTCCAGCCCCCCAGCCTAAGACGATATAGTGAATTCCAGGTCAACCTGGAATAGAGTGAGAGCCTATCTTGAAAAAACTATTGAAAAATCTAATACTCTTTTTTTATGCTAAGAAATAGCCACATGGAATAAGCTAGGAATAGGATAGAGGATGTCAATAAAAAGTTAAAAAAAAAAACAACTAGGAATAGGCAAGAATTTCTGTTACTTGATAAAAGGTATCAATCAAAAACCTATAGCTAGCCGGGTGTGGTGGTGCACACCTTTAATTCCAGCACTTGGGGGAAGCAGAGGCAGGAGGATTGTCATGAGTTCAAGGCCACTCTGAGACTACATAGTGAATTCTAGGTCAGCCTGGGCTAGAGTGAAACCATACCTTGAAAAGCTCCTCCCAAAAAGGGGGGAGGGGCTCAATAAGGCTGTATGTTACAACACAAAGGCATCTCCCCTTCTTCCCTTTATCTTCCATCCTCCTCCCCTATTTTTATTTTATTTTATTTTATTTTATTTTATTTTTTTTTTTTTTTGAGGTAAAGTCTCACTCTAGCCCAGGCTGATCTGGAATTCACTATGTAGTCTCAGGCTGCCTCAAGCTCACAGTAATCCTCCTACCTCTGCCTCCCAAGTTTGGAATTAAAGGCATCTATCACCATGCCTGCCCACCCCCTGTCTTTTCTTTTATTGAACAGGGTCTCACATATTCCAGGTTAGCCTAGAACTTGCTTATACCTCAGTATGTCCTTAAGGTTCTGATCCTCCTGGTCTACCTTCTGAATGCTGGGATTTTGAGTGTGTGCCACCATGCCAAGTTTATACAAAAATATATTTCTAGGCTGGAGAGATGGCTTCGTGGTTAAGGTGCTTGTCTGTGAAGCCTAAGGACCCAGGTTCAAATCCCCATAACCTACATAAGCCAGATATACAAGGTGGCACATGCATCTGGATTTTGTAGTGGCTGGAGGCCCTGGTGTGCCCATTCTCTCTCTCTTACTCTCTCACTAAAAAAAATGTTTAGGTCTGCAGAGATGGCTTAGTGGTTAAAGTGTTTGCCTGCAAAGCTAAAGGATCTTGGTTTGATTCTCCAGGACCCACGTAAGCCAGATGCACAAGGGGCACATGCGTTTAGAGTTCATTTGCAGTGGCCGGATGCCCTGGCGTGCCCATTCTCTCTCTCTCTTTCTCTCACACACACATAGTCTCTACCTTTATCTCTCAAGTAAATAAATAAATTAAAAAATAAAATATATACATATTTCTATGGATTCTAGCAATGAATCTAAAATGAAATGAAAAAAAATAAAAATGAAATGAAATGTCATTTATTTATATCAAAATGATAAGTTACATATGAGTAAAATGAAAGAAATATGAGTTATACAGTAAAATTTATAAAATATCATTGAAAGAAGTTAAAGCCAGGAGTGATGGTACGTGCCTTTAATTTCAGCACTTTGGAGACAGAAGTAAGAGGATCATCCAGGTCAGCCTAGGCTAGAGTGAGACCCTACCTCAAGAAAAACGAAAATGTAATGGACCTAGAATAGCCAAGAATAATTTTGAAAAAAGAGAAACAGAGACACCTCTTGATTTCAAAACTTAGACAAAGCTACTAACATAAGGAGAGGCATATAGTGAAAGGAATTGAGGGTTGAGAAAGAAGGTCTATATCTATGATTAATATCTATCTCTGAAGCCATGTCTGTAGAGCACAGTTAGGCCTAATGGACAGAGCACTTCGTCTTCTTTGCATAGCAGTTGCTCTGGGCTTCAGGCCATTAATTGTACCCCTTTGTCTATTGTTACCTGCCTTAACATTTTTCCTGTGGTATGTCATTGCAGTGCAGATGGGGAAGTGAAGCACTGTGTGATCTACAGCACTGCTCGAGGATACGGCTTTGCAGAACCCTACAACCTGTACAGCTCACTGAAGGAGTTGGTTCTCCATTACCAGCAGACATCCCTGGTTCAGCACAATGATTCCCTCAACGTCAGGCTTGCCTATCCTGTCCATGCACAGATGCCCTCGCTCTGTAGATAAAGAGGGAATGGGAAGAGAGGCAGCTCTCTAGCATTTTTTCTACAGTTTTTATTAGACTATGATGAGGGCATTCTTTCTACGTAGACTGCTTGTTTTGCACAAGAAGTGATTCTGTGAATGTGAAGTGGAGAGGCCAAGCAGTAGCTGGCCAGAATTGAGAGGATAACCAGGGGCCCAGGGTCTCGGGACTCAGTTGTGCTGCTGCTGCACTGACATACCAAGCTGGAAGCAGATGTTGGTTTTTGGAAGTTTGTTTCATTGGAGTTTTTTTTTTTTTTTCCTGTTTTTTGTCAGGTATCCTTAACAGAGTTTATTGGGGTCGGTGGGGGATTGTTTGGAGGCCTCTGAAGAGTCCATGCCCTGTTTCTGTTTGTAGCTCAGAATGCAGTAGGATGTGGTCTGTTGAGAGTTGTTTTACTCTGTCAGTCTCCCCTCCTCAAAAGAAGGCTGCTTTGGTTCTGTGGTAGAATAGGGGTTTGGTTTTAAAAAAAAGACAACCAAAGGAAAATCGGGAGGCTTAGGATTTCATTCAGAGAATCTAAGCCAAGCGTGGGGGAGGGGAGGGAACTTAGATTGAAGTTACTTCAGTTTTTCCCAACATGGTTTAGGCTTCAGCATCTCCTTGTCTCCTCCCTCTAAAGAAGCACTTATGCTCATAAGCTAACACAACAATGTTTCCATTGCCAGACCAAGGTATAAGGGGAGAAGGTAACACTCTTAGATAAATCCACACTTCTGTACCAAAACTTGAAAATGAGAAAACTAAAAATGTTTTAGCAAACACTAAAATTGGTATTTCCTTCTGTTCCGCCCTTGTTTCTAAGAGATGAGAAATAGCATTCTTTTTGTGGGGATAGTAAAAATGAAGTTGGTGGTTGTATGGTGTTTACTTAGCCTAAAGAATGATCTGTTGTTTGAAATCTTTGTAACTTGTTTGTATGAGTAAAGAAAAGGTGCAATCCAGTGCTTTTAGATGGCTTGATATACCAAATAATGATATAGAATGGCATTGTTACTTGTGCTTCCCCATGTTTCAAGGCCCTGCAAAAAGTCATGGTTTAATTTGCTTTCATCCCTCCTTACTTTTGTTGGGTAGAATTTAGAGAATCATAGGTGGTTGAGGAAAGGAATCTGATTGTGGCCAGAGACCTCAGCAAATGGTAGATCTAAGGTTCATATATCCAGGTTGAGGGTCCCTTCACATTACATGTGTGGTTCCAGACCATTGGTTCTGAAGCTTTTGCAGGAAGAGGAGATGGCTTGGAGTTTAAACTGTCAGTAGTAAACAACGGGAAGCTTTTCTGTTTGCCTTTTACAGAAGGTTGCCATTAAGGCAATGTGCACTGTCTGCCGTCATGCTTCAGTGACTGTGGTTTTAGGCCAGGAATCTTCTGCTCCATGTGATTTAAGCCTTCCAGCTGAGTGAAGCTAGGCAAATGGTGTGGAGGGCAGGCCTTCACACTCATTTGACAGAGTTCAACTGCCTCTAAGCCAATCCTGAACCATAATAGGCTCAGTGTGACTCAGCATTCTGAGCCCAGAGATGTGCAGGCAGGCATCCTCCCTGAGCTGGAGAGTTTATAAGAGGATATAGCCAGGAAAGCCAGCCCTAGTCTGAGGGCTGAAATAAAAGCAAACCCTACCCTCCTGAGCACTCACTCACCTGACAACAGTATCAAGAATGGACCATGATGTAGACATAGATAAAAGCTTTTTTTTTTTTTTTAAATCTTCCAGTTACTAGCAATGAGGACAGGATTAACAGGGCACATATCTGACTTTTCCTTGTTTACATTGCAGTTCCATGACTGGGTGAGATAAAACAAATTGAGCTCTTTTCCATGTTGCTATTCTGACGTAAGCCTTTACTTTTCCCAACTTGCCAGATTGAAATCTCACTGGAGGCTTTACTGGGCAGTGCTTAGCTAGTTGCTGCCGCATGACGATAATACTCAGGTGGCTTTTTATCAGGTGGAACCCCACTGAAGCAGTTGGATACTCAATACTGAGGACAGGGAGCCAGGTGTGATGGTACACACCTTTAATCCCAGCATGTGAGAGGCAGAGGTAGGAAGGTAGTTGTGAGGTCAAGGCCAGCCTGAGACTACATAGTAAATTCCAGGCCAGCTTGGGCTAGTGAGACCCTATCTCAAAACAGCAACAACAACAAAATATTGGGGACAGGGAATCCTCTTATTTGACTAAAGTATTTAGTGTATTCTGAATGTCTTTTACCAAATAAGTCAAGATGGAATAGAATACACACCTGTAGTGTTGAATAACATACCTGTAGCATGTTGGGCAGACACTGAGGATATGGAGGAGAGAGCATGTCTATATGTGGGCTAGTTTTTGGAGAAGGGCTACTTGTCAGTCCTGGCATCCCTTTGAATTCATCACTGTGGGTGTCAAACCAGGGATCATTTGATAAACTGAAAGGCATCTTTTTCTGACCAGCTGCCATCTGATTTTCTTGATTCTGAGCCAGCAGAAATGGCATAAGGACCAGGCTGCTAACCACTGGATCCAGAGGGGCAGAGGATAAAGAGACAGACCCAGATCAGAGGGGCTCATTCTCCTGGGTCAACCAGCTACCAACATGAAAGCAGCGTGGTGCTGGTTAGGCACAGGAGGGCCATCTTTTCCAGGTGGAACTTTAGTAACAAAACAGTGTGGTCTCCACCCAGCCATAGGTGCCAAACCTCGGCCCTGGTTCAGGCATAGCTAGGTTGCTGATCTGGCCAAGGGCAAACACTTCCTAAAACTTCTCTCTACTCCTCCCTTTCTAAGACTTAATGGACTCTCCCATTTACTTCAGACCTCATATACTTCAAAGAAACTGAGAGCCAGTGTGATGTCTTCCATGCATTTCTTCTGGCTGTGAGGAACCAGCTCCGTACATTCTTTTGAGCCAAGAATTGCATCTGGTTAATTTCTGGTTTCTCTGATGATCTCTGCTGCCTTTGAAGACCCCAGTGTAGGTCTCTGTGAGGTTTCAATAGCTTCAGAAGCCAGAGTGTCCAGATGAGGAAATGCATGGTCCTCTGCTACCAACTGCTCAATCTGGCTTTAGCTCCAGCCACTTGTGACAACCAACCTTGTTTTCTTACAAATTCTCGCATGTAACTTTGGTGCCCTGTTGTCTTTGATGTAGTAAAACAAACTCATGTAGTTTATGTAAAAACATCTGATTCACAAGGAAGCCAATTGTATGTCTTGTATTGGAACAATTCATAATGTAGTCCCTAGACCACTTTTGCAAATTGTTCTTGTCACCAAATGTGTTCAGACATTGCTGTGCAGTGGTGGGGAAGGGTGGGGGGGGGGGGAAGGTTTGGGAAAATACTTTTTTTTAACCTTCCCACAAAAGGGATAGTTTGGCCAACTTGCTCCAGTAATGCAATAAAGACATTGCAATAAAGCAGCTTTCTGTGTCCATGATATGGAGGGCTGTGGGCGTGGGGCATGGTAAGGAGGGATAAAGGGAAAGGGCCCAGTATTGAAACTCCCAAACCTCTCCAATAAACACCAAATGCCAGTCCTGAACTGGGCCACTGACTTGGCTGAATTGGGGTCACTAGAGGCTCTTGCTCCTGTGCCGAGGAAATCAACCTAACAAGAATGATGTGAACCCTGTCCACCCAAAACAGGATTCAAGGTGACTCCAATACTAGTTGAAAAATTAAATTTTGGTCTAGAGAGAGCTCAGCTTGCTTGCAAAACCTGAAGACCCAGTTTCAATTTCTCATAATCCATGTAAAGCCAGATGCACAAAGTGGTGCATGCATCAAGTTCACTAGCAGAGGCTAGAGGCCCTGATGTGCCCATGTTCTCTTTCTTTCAAAATAAATAAAATTTTTTTTTAATTTTTTTATTTATTTGAGAGCGACAGACACAGAGACAAAGACAGAGGGAGAGAGAGAATGGGCGCGTCAGGGCTTCCAGCCTCTGCAAACGAACTCCAGACACGTGCGCCCCCTTGTGCATCTGGCTAACGTGGGACCTGGGGAACCGAGCCTCGAACCGGGGTCCTTCGGCTTCACAGGCAAGCGCTTAACCGCTAAGCCATCTCTCCAGCCCATAAAAGTATTTTTAAAATAGGGCTGGAGAGATGGCTTAGCAGTTAAGGCACTTGCCTGCCAAGCCTAAGGACTCATGTTCAACTTTCTAGGTCCCATGTAAGTCAGACACACAAGGTGACACAAGTGCACAAGGTTGTACTTGCACGTGTGGTGCACGTGTCTGGAGTTTGATTACAGTGGCTGCGGGCCCTAGTGCACCAATTCTCTCTCTCACACACACATAAAAAAAGCCCAGTCTGTTGAGCTTGCCTCAAAAAGAAAAGTCTGGGCCAGACATGGTGGTGCACACCTTTAATCCCAGCATTTAGGGGGCTGAGGTAGGAGGATCACTATGAGTTTGAGGCCAGCCTGAAACTACATAGTGAATTCCATGTCAGGGCTAGAGTGAGACTTTACCTCAAAACAGAACAAAGAAAACCTGAGAGCCACTTCCTCATGCTCCTAATAAGTACATTTTTTTGTTTCTTGTACTGTATTTCTGCCCAGAAATGTGTTTTCTGTCTCCTTTGGGTGCAGGAGAAATGGGTTCTGTCCTTGTAGTCTATTCTCTTGCTGCCCCAAGCCCTTGTCACCCTCCTTCCATGCACGTTGCTGAGATTCTGTTGGGAACATGATCAGCAAACATGGGAACCTTGTTACATAGGATATTGCAGCATGTCTCTTTGTTTTTATTTTATTTTTTTCTTAATATATTTTTTAAATTTTTTATTTATTTACTTGAGAGCGACAGACACAGAGAGAAAGACAGATAGAGGGAGAGAGAGAGAATGGGCCCGCCAGGGCTTCCAGCCTCTGCAAACGAACTCCAGACGCGTGTGCCCCCTTGTGCATCTGGCTAACGTGGGACCTGGGGAACCGAGCCTCAAACTGGGGTCCTTAGGCTTCACAGGCAAGCACTTAACCACTAAGCCATCTCTCCAGCCCGTCTTAATATTTTTATTGGGCTAGAGAGATATGGCTCAGCAGTTAAGCCAAAGGACCCAGGTTCCATTCCTTAGGACCCACGTAAGCCAGATTCACAAGGCGGTACATGCATCTGGAATTCGTTTGCAGTGGCTAGATGCCCTGGCATGCCCATTCTCTCTCTCTCTCTGATAACTATAAAAATAAGATATTAAAAAAGAAAATGCAGGGAGCTCCAGGCCATGCCCCGAGCCTCGGTCGCTAGGGACGCTTTGGCTGCGGCAACTGCAATGGATCAGGACGAGGCGCTGACCGCCGTGGACAATGTCGTCACTCAGTTCAACAACTATGAAGATTTTTCTCAACTCGCAGATCACTACGGTGGACTTGTACTACCTGGAGGATGAAAGCCTGGCTCGCCAGTTGGTGGAGCTAGGCTACAGAAGGATGGGGGAGATTGTTAAGAGAGAAGATTTCGAAGCAAGGAAGGTGGCTATAGAGGTGGCACGGCTGGCTGAAAGAACCCAGAATACCAGGATGCAATTAACATCCACAAAGTGCTGTTGATCAGAGACACTTACAAGGTTTCCAAAAAGAAGACAGACTTCTGTCAGAGTACTTGATTACCCACCAAAGGTTAATGGTAAGACCCTGCTGCCAAAGACAACATATGCTGTTAGGACAGAACATGGAAAGACCTGGTGAGAATCTGGAAGAAAGCCAGTCCCAAGACAGTTAGCTTGACTAGTGCTTGAAGGTGCTACAGGAGGTACTGGGGGAAAATGGCTAACATCTGTCCAAGCAACTTGTGGTCTAAGCTACTCAGAAGCAAACAACCTGACCTGATGCTCTCACAAGTACAATAGTGGCACACAGCCATGGTGGGTAACCAACTGCTCTTGGACTGGCTATCAGATCCTGTCAGTGGAATGGAACCTATATTTGGAACTGGGAAACTGGTCAGAATCATTTCCGTGAAATGACTTCACTATCCAATATCTAAAAAAGAAAGTGCAATAGCCGGGCGTGGTGGCGCGCGCCTTTAATCCCAGCACTCGGGAGGCAGAGATAGGAGGATTGCCGTGAGTTCAAGGCCACCCTGAGACTCCATAGTGAATTCCAGGTCAGCCTGAGCCAGAGTGAGACCCTACCTTGAAAAACAAAATAAATAAGTAAATAAATAAAATAAATAAATTTAAAAAAAAATGAAAAAGAAAATGCAATGTGTGTGTAAAGGGTCATAGGATTAAAAAATATATTTATTTGAGAGAAAGAGGCAGATAGCCACTGCAAGCTCCAGATACATGCGGCACCTAGTGTATCTGGCTTTATGTGGGCACTGGGGAACTGAATCTGGGGCCTTAGGTTTTACAGGCATGTGCCTTAACTGCTGAGCCATCTCTCCAGCCTTATGTCTCTCAGGTTTTATCCACATATGTACTCCATTACAAAATCAGATTGGTCAGATGAATGGTTTATTTCAAATGATCTTGTCTTTATTCCCCACTCTGTAGTAGATGGCACATGCGACCCCCTTGTGCATTTGGCTTGTGTGTATCTTGGGGATTCGAACCCGGGTCCTTTGGCTTCAGACTCAAATGCTGTAAAATTCCCACTCTCTTTAACTACACAGTCCTCTCATTACTGCTGATAGGAACTGTAGTTGATATCCCTTAATTGTTTAACACTTAAAATTCCTTACTACCCAGTCCTCTCTTCTGAATGCCACCTGCTGGCTGAACGTCTCCATTGTTTCCCTTTCAGATTTGCTTACTTCAGAGAAAACACTGGGTTGGCTATTAATTTCCTTACTTTCCTACCACCAAACCTACAAACACATGCCCACATAATTCCTCTCGTTTTATGTTTTGGTTTTCCGAGGTAGGGTTTCACTCTGGTCCAGGCTGACCTGGAATTCTGCATGTAGTCTCAGGGTGCCTCGAACTCACAGTGATCCTACCTCTACCTAGCTAGTGCTGGGATTAAAGGTATACGCCACCATGGCCAGCTCCTTTCCTATTTTAATTCACTAATGCCAATCCTATGTATATTTTGGGTTCTAATTTGCTTCTTCAGAGGAGCCTGATTAGTTCTTTCAACTGCCTCACCACCCACCCCCATTTGACATTTTTTTTTAACTTTTTTTTGTTTCTTTATGTATTTGAGAGTGACAGAAAGAGAAAGAGGCAGAGAGAGAGAGAGAGAGAGAGAGAGAGAGAGAGAGAGAGAGAAAGAAATGGGCACACCAGGGCTTTCAGGCATTGCAAACGAACTCCAGATATGTGTGCCCCCTTGTGCATCTGGCTATTGTGGGTCCTGGGGAATTGAACCAGGGTCCTTAGGTTTCACAGGCAAGCACTTAACCACCAAGCCATCTCTCCAGCCCAACACTGATTTTTTTAAAGTTACTTGGAGTATGAGTGTAGGCACATTTTATGCCATGGTGCACATGTTGTGGTCAGAGGACAACTTTCTCGCTGGTTCCTGCCTTCCTCCTTGTTTTGAGGCAAGGTCTTTTGTTGTTCTCAGCATTCGTTCATGAACTTTTGGGAAATTCTGTTTCCACCTCCCTTCTCACTGTAGGCATGCTGGGATTGCAGAGCTTTTCCATAGGTTCTGAAGATGGTTGACTGTTCTACCCAAAACTGTAATTCAAACTTACCCACCTCATTTTCCTTTGTCATTTTTTTGTTCCTTACCTGGACTTGAAATCTTAACACAATTCTTTTTTTAATTTAATTTTTTATTTTTTGGTTTTTCGAGGTAGGGTCTTACTGTAGCTCAGGCTGACCTGGAATTCACTATGTAGTCTCATGATGGCCTTTAACTCACGGCAATCCTCTTACCTCTGCCTCCCCAGTGCTTTTTTTTTTTTTTTGAGGGGGGTTTCTTGACAGTTTTGGCTATACATCCCTGAATTTACCATCATCTCTAGGCCAATTGACATGTTTTTTCCTGTCCAGATCTCTATTGGAAGATACTTCATGTTCAGGATACTGAATGTAGCCTTGCCACCTGGCCCTGGTCTCTTCCATGCTTTATAGTTTTCTCAATGGAAACGATTCAGAAATGTCATTCTCACCAGGCGTGGTGGCCAGCATTCGGGAGGCTGAGGTAGGAGGATCACCATAAGTTTGAGGCCACCCTGAGACTACATAATGAATTCCAGGTCAGCCTGGGCTAGAGTGAGATCCTACCTTGAAACTCCCCCCACCAAAAAAAGTCATTTTTCATTTTAAAGTTACACAAACCATTCCATGCTAATTTTATCTTCTAAATACTAGTCAAAACAACTCTTGGGGCTGGGGAGGTGGTTTAGTGGGTAAGAGTACTTGCTGTGTAAGCCTGAGGACCTGAGTTCAATTCCCAGCACCAGTGTTTTTTTAAAATAACCAGGCATGGCTGCACCTGTCTGTAATAGCAGTGATACTCTCTGGGGCTTGCTGGTTGGTGAGTGGTGAGCTCCAGGTTCAGTGAGACTCCATCTCAAGGAAATAAAGCAGAAGAGTAATAGAGGACACTCCATGTCCTCCTCTGGCCTCTGCATCCACTGCTCCTACGCACACACCAAGTGTACACATACAAATCACTTACCAATTTCATTGCTTTATTATTATGTCTAACCCTAACACAAGGCCTCTCTTCTTCCATTCCTGCCCTCCTTATATAACTTCTAATTGCTCCAAGGATGAATCAGAAATTTTTTAAAATTTATTTTAGAGTTGGGTTCTTAGTCTGTATTAGCCTAGCCCTTAACTCCTAGATTTATCACCCCCTTGCCTTGGCTCCCACGTAGCTGAGTAGAGGTATGCACTGCAGCAGCTGGCCCAATTACAAAAGCCTTAAGATAGTACAGCTTCCTCCTGACCAAGGATCTCATTCCCACCTCAGCTTCTCTGCATTGGCTTTGTCTTCTCAGCTAACCCTAACGTCATGGGCCTTTGAGGTCTTCTCATCCCATACGTTCCCTGGGCAATCTTTAGCTCACGGAGCTTTAATTACTATTTCCTGATGGCTCCTCGCTGCTGACCATTCTCTGGCTTACCTACATATACCACCTTAGCCTATCCACACTGCAAGGTGTTCCGGTTATCTCTTGCCTTAACTTGCCTTTTAGAAACCCTTCGCTTCCCAGAGTGTTTCTAAAGGAAGCTGGAAGGATGCTTGGTGTCTGTGGGCTTCCTCCCATGTTCACTTCCAAACCTCTAGGATAGTTCCTGAAATTGCATGATGTGCTTCCTCCCACCCACTTCACTCATGTTGTGCTTCTGACCAGATGCTGATACTACACATGGCCCTCCCTCCCTCAGCTATCCTTCTATGATCCTCCAGGCAACAACTTGCGATCTGGCTCCTCGTGCCTCCTGTGGCAGCCCAGGTTCTGCGGGTACTGAATAACAGTGAAGACAGGACAGGGAGGCTGATGTCCACTGTGGACAGAGCTCGCCCTCTTGTGGCCACTGCCTTCCTCACGTAGATTGAGGAAGCAACAAAGCGTAATGGCCTGGAGGTACCAACTTTCCCTCTGGGCCCTCTGACAACTAATTTTTTCAGACCCAGGTTGGATCATGGGACAGTTAGCATAACCACTGCAAGAGTTTTGCAAGTATGGTCTTATGAGTGCATTCTTCTAGCTTTGGCACATCAAGTCCCTGCCATGATGTCACTTTCTGATACGTTAGTCCTTGTATGTAACTCCCCTTCCCTTCCACACTACCCACTAAGTACAGTTCCTTTCACTAAGGGCTGCACACAGCAGTGTCCACTCCCAGTACTTTTTCAGGCTCACTGGAACATAGAGTCCAGGAAGGGGTTACTGGATACAAACACTAAGGATCCATGTCTGTAAACTCAGGGTGGCCTCAAACTCAAAGTGATCCTCTTACCACTGCCTCCCAAGTGCTGGGATTAAAGGTGTGCACCATCGCACCCGGCCACATTTTCTTATCTACAATGCAGGATGACTGGTTGCCATGAGACCTTCTTTGGTTCTCTGTTACTTATGTAAGTCTTAACAATGGGGGTAAGGGGGCAGAGACTGAAGAATTTCTGGGACTTGCTAATGTAAACAGCTCCAGATTGAGGGGGAGACCCCATCTCTAGGAAATGTATAGATGATCTATAGGAGGATATCTAATGCTTTCCTCTTATCTATGCATGCATGGGTGGGGGACACATGTATCTACACACATGTATATACACTATACTTTTTACACATGTCCATGTGTACAAACAAGAGTCTAACCTCCTGAAGCTATGGCCCTTCCCTAAATAGCCAGATAGTTCACTTCGAATTGTTCTTGGTTCTCTGAAATAACAGGTATATTGTGTGTTACACTTTGGGCATTCTTTCCTAAGCTTCTACTCCCAGCAACCCCCTACCAAGCAACTATTTTTCATGTTTAAGCTTAGATGTCTCTTAGATGAAAAGTCTCTTAGATGAAGTTCCTGTCCCAAAGATAGGAACGTACATATTCTCAGTAGGAACACACACAACCTGCGTGTGTGTGTGTGTGTGCGCACGTTGACTAATGGAAAGAAGCAAGCAGAGACAAAGATGGCTTCCAGAAGGGTGTATTACACAGGTCTGAGTGCAAAAAGGCAAACAACTGCTAGGTTTGCTTTAAAAGCTCATCTGATACTAAGGCCAAGTCCTGATGCTTTTTCTGGCTCCCTTGTTCTTGGCCCCTCCAGAGCAGGCTATGCCCAGTGTCCTGGGCGAGGGGGTAGGCTCTGCATGGGGCATCCTGTCTTCTGTCACCTGAGGCATCAGGCACTTCAGTGATGCTCAGGGCTGGCTCTCCTTTCTTTACTAGTGCACCTTCAGGCTCCCATTGCAAACTTTGGCTGGAGACCTCACAGAGTGCCTGGGTCAGCCCAGTGTCACTGAGTGGCTGTGACTTCTCCTGCTTGGGAGACGGGTTCTTATGGTGGGCTGGAGCTGTGGTTTGCAAATCTTGGGAGTTGGCTAGTCCACTTGTCATTATTACCTTTCTGTTTGGGGATGTCATGTCTGGGCCTTCAATAAGGAATTTCCAGGACCATGTCCCTGGCCTCCTAGAAGTAGAGGTGGCAGCAGAGCAACTGGTGGGGATAAATTCTGAAGAGCTGGGACAAAGTGCTGCTAGTGCCTGGGGGTAGGTGTGCTGTGCCTTCCAGCAGCCTTCAGGAAGGATAGGATTTGTGGGTCCGCACTTACTCAGGCTGGGAGCTGGTAAGGAGGTGGTAGCTTCCTCAAAAGCTTGTGAGCACCCGAGCCTCCTCTGGGAGACAACAGGACCTTCAATTCTGGGAGAACCCAATGTAACTTCTGTCAGTAGGGCTGGGAGCACTGAACTCTGGTTCTTTAGGTCTCTGGACAAAACAGTGTCCTCTTCCCTACCCTCACCTGCACCTCTGGGGGGTGGATTCTGGCCCACTTCTGTATGGGGCACCGACCTTGGCTCCTGTGCACCCTGGCTGTTCTCAGGCTCCTCATCAGTGTCATCCTCTGAGGAATCTACTTCCCGGATAGCTTCTTGTTTTTGCAGAGACTCTCGCCGTTCTGCTCTGTCCTGCCGGAGGGTCCCTAGGGCCCGTGAAGGAGCAGGCTGCAGCACCCCTTTCCCAGGCAGCACACCTCTTGTTCCAACTACCTCCAGAGGGCTCACTTCCCTGGGGGGCATTTCCTTCTTTAGCTCACAGTGGGGCAGGTCGAGACTATGCTTGCGAGAAGGGGCTAACTTTTTCTCAGAAGCTGCCAGGGCAGCTGCCAGTTTTTCTGCTGACTGCACCCTCTTAAGTAGTGGTGAGCGTGGTGGCTCTGCACTCTTTGGACGTGAGAGTTGCCGGCCTAGTGGAGGAGAAGAGTGAAGTTTGGTGGGAAAGGCCTGGGCTCCATGGCCAGACAGAGGTGATGGGGAGCGCTGAGGTGAAGCTGCTGGTGGTGGTGAAGGCGTGTGGGCCAACGGTGACAGTGGGATGCTGCCTGCTGACTTGCGCCGTGGAGAGCGATACTGGCGTTGGAGCTTGGGTGCCAGACCATGTAGGGAGCTGGGCCGTGTGTGCCCAGAGCCAGCTGGGGAACTGGGCACGCTGGAGCTGGGAGAGCTGCTCTGCGATGAATTCCCTCCCACTTTAACAGGCAGACAGACAAGCAAACAATGACATAAATGTTAGATGTTCGAAGTGACTGGGGGGACGACGACAAGGGATGGCTTAGCCCTAGACTGTCCCAGGATTCCCCCCACCCCAGGTAGGGTCTCACTCTAGTCCAGACTGACCTGGAATTCACTAGTCTCAGGGTGGCCTTGAACTCATGGCGATCCACCTACCCCTGCCTCCCAAGTGCTGGGTTTAAAGGCGAGTGCCACCACGCCCAGCTTAGGATTGCCAATTTTGTAACATGGGTGGATCAGAGCCCAGGCTACAGAAATAAAGTCACCCCCCACAATCGGTTTCTCCAAGACTGCTGGATCTTTCAGGGATGTAGAGATTCAGAGTGGGACCTATGGGGAGCAGGGGGCCCAAGCTCCTTCCTAGTTTCCAGGGGATGGTTTTTGATCTGCAAGGAGCCCTGCATACCTGAGTGCATTGTATCAGAGGCTACCCGGTAACCCTGAGGGGGAGATCTGGGAGAAAGGCTGTGGCTGTGAGTGGGAGAGCCTGCTCCACTCTCCCCTGACGACAAGGAGCGGTTAAGAGAAGAAAGGCTGCGACTGGTGTGTAGCAGGGAGGCCTGCTTAGTAATCTTCCGGAACAGGGAACTTCTTTTCCTGCTGTAGAGGTAAGGGCAAGGTTGAATTAGAACACAGGGCACAGTGCACTCTAGGCTCAGGACCCTCATGGGAGTATACAGGTTCTCAGGGTAGACCTCTGCAAACCCAGCTCACCTTTCTTGCCCATCCTTTCCCCGACTCCGTTTGCTTCTTCGGGCCATCTTGGCCTTATAGCTGCCTTTCCGAGCTGGCCCCACTTTAATGGACGTGTTCTCCAGGGGAGTTGTTGAAATAGATACCTTGTTTCCACTCTGGGAAGCAGAGAGAGCATGAAGCCTCAGGTAGAGCGGGAGCTGTATTCCTGCCCTTGCCCTCACCCTTCAGCACAGCCATACCACAGTTCCATCTTTGACCTTGCACCAACATGCCTGAACAGATATTATTTTGTCTCTCAAATTAGAACGTGGCCCCCATTTGGTGACTCAGAGTGGTTTAGGAGTGGCTCTGGCTCACCAGTCCTACTTGCAGCCCAGAAGGGTCCTGGGCTTTGGCCAGCAAGGGAACTGCCTACTGTAGAAAATCCTCTGCTGTACCACACTCATTCTCCATGTCCTCACATCTGTTCTTAGGGCCAGAAATATACGCATCCAACTTTCTCCCTGCTTCTCTGTGGCCTGTAGAGGCTCCAGTCTGGGGTCACATAGACATCACACCAGGCAGCATTCCCAATACTAACCTTCAGGATCAGTTCTACCACCTCTGTATGGACCAGTCCCTGGACAGGCTCCCCGTTGACATGCGTGATGAGGTCACCCTGACGAAGCCCTGCTTCACTGGCTGGACCGCCATCTTCCACATGCTGCCTCGGGAAGGAAACAGTCTTTAATCTGGAGCTTGAACAAGTGGGAATGTGGTTTTGCTCACTAAATTGTAACCCCTTTACTACCACCCACTGGCCTTTTCTTCTAGGGGTGCTGGAGATAGAAGAACAAACGGGGTCTACTAAGGAGGTGGTAGAAGAGCGACAAAGCTCTGGTTGGCCAGACATACCCACACCATGTGGTGCACAGTGTAGACATCTGAGTCACCCATGTAGACACGGATGGCCCTCAGGGTGAAGCCATACTTCTTGCCAGCTCGGTGAATGATGATGGGAGGCCTCAAGCTGCCAAGGGCTGGCAAAAAGTCTCTGCTTGGAGAAGAGTCTCTGGATGACGGATTGGATGATTGGGAGTGCGGGGACATGGGGCTGGCCAGTGGAGAGCAGCTGTGGTGCTCTGAAGAAGAAGCAACAGCCAGCATTTAGTGGATCAGGCCTTGCCCTGGCACCCTGTACTGTCTGTTGATCCCAGCCCAGCTCTAGTCACAGACGGAGGTCTTGTCTCCACAGGCTCTAATCCACAAAGCTCTCTCATCTATTCAAAGCTTTCCAGACCCCAGGTGGGGATGCAGGTAATAAGGAATGGTAGCTAGCATTTATGTGTTTATCAGGGACTATGTAAGGGATTCATGTGTATTTAAACATGATCATTGTCTTGTGAGTTGACCACTTTTTTTGTTTTTTTATTTTTAAATTTTTTTTGTTCATTTTAAAAAAATTTTTATTTATTTATTTGAGAGTGACAGACACAGGGAGAAAGACAGATAGAGGGAAGAGAGAGAATGGGCGCGCCAGGGCTTCCAGCCTCTGCAAACGAACTCCAGATGCGTGCGCCCCCTTGTGCATCTGGCTAACGTGGGTCCTGGGGAATCGAGCCTCGAACTGGGGTCCTTAGGCTTCACAGGCAAGCGCTTAACCGCTAAGCCATCTCTCCAGCCCTATTTTTTGTTTTTTCAAGGTAGGGTTTTACTCTAGCCCAGGCTGACCAGGATCTCACTCTAGATCCAGGCTGGCTTCAAACTCACAGTGGCCCTTCTACCTCTACTTTCTAAGTGCTGGGATTAGAGGCATGCATGACCATGCCTAGTTAGCCACATTTAAAAAGTCTCAGGGGGCTGGAGAGATGGCTTAGTGGTTAAGTGCTTGCCTGTGAAGCCTAAGGACCCCGGTTCGAGGCTCGGTTCCCCAGGTCCCACGTTAGCCAGATGCACAAGGGGGCACACGCGTCTGGAGTTCGTTTGCAGAGGCTGGAAGCCCTGGCGCGCCCATTCTCTCTCTCTCCCTCTATCTGTCTTTCTCTCTGTGTCTGTCGCTCTCAAATAAAAAAAAATTTAAAAAAAAAGTCTCAGGGTGGCCTCAAACTCACCATGATACTCCTACCTCTGCCTCCCAAGTGCTGGGATTAAAGGTGTGTGCCACCACACCCGCTTACATTTTTTTTAAATTTAATTTATTTGAGAGAGAGAGACAGAGGAAGAGGCACAGAGAAAGAGAGAATGGGCATGCCAGGGCCTCTAGCCACTGCAAATGAACTCCAGACACATGCATCCCCTTGTGCATCTGGCTTATGTGGGTCCCGGGGAATTGAACTGGGGTCCTTAGGCTTCATAGGCAAACGTTTTAACTGCTGAGCCATTTCCCCAGTCCCCCAGCCTCATTTTTTGATGAAGAACTTGACGCTTAAAAGAATTAAACAACTTTTTCAAGGTCAAGAGTCTTTAGCAATGAAGATTTGAATATTAGTTCTTTGCCTCAAAGCCTGTACTTATTACAATGTTGCTGTGCTGCACACGCAAACACTTATCTTCAGAGAGCTGCACTTGTGTAAAAAGGGATAGTCTCTCAGATACCTGCTTGTTTGTATACACACAAAGAGATTCCAATGTCCTTCCTAACGCCCTGATGGCCTCACCTGTAGGAATGAGGAGGGAAAGGGCTGTAGCTGAGGCAGACTTGATCACTTTGTTGACAGGGCGAGTGGTGCGCTTCTCTATAGAGTCCCCAGAGAGTAGCCGGTGACGGGCTCTACGCACAGCTAGGTCACTGATGGCCTTGGCTGTGGCTTCTTCAGCCAGCTGCACAGTTCCACAACCTCGGATCTCTATGGCTGTGGACCCAGGTAAAGAATGAGATCTGTAAAGCAGCTTCCCTTCCCGCAGTACCCTCCAACCTAGGCCTTTGGCCATCTGCTGGGCCACACCTGGACTTGAACCATTGCTTTGGCCAGCAGGCTCCTCATCCAGCTTCAGCCGTCGCTCCACTGGCCGTTCAGTAACAGGTCCAGATGGTCCCTCTCCAGATATGGGCGCCAGGAGCCATATGCCCTCCTGCTGTTGCCTCCTGGGGGTGCTGCTGGCCTCCTCAGAACAGCGAGGCATATCCAAGAGCCCAGAACAACGGTGTCGCACTGTCATTGGAGGGCTTGAGTCACTCTCTGTGTGGGATGACTCAGACACTGACAGCCGCTTCCGTAATCTGAAACACAAGGCCCAGGGGATTCAGACACTGACAGCCGCTTCCATAATTTGAAACACAAGGCCCAGGGACAATAGGGCAGTCTCCTTCCTGCTGTCCAGGCTTCCTTAGAGGGCACAATTACAGTCAAAGAACTTTCAGACATTCTTCCATAGCTGCCCTGGAGAATGTTATCTCATTGCCACCAACATTTTCCCCAGCATACAAGTCTTTCCCATGATATCACCAAAAGATGTTTGTCCTGCCCACCCTGGCTGCTCACATCTCAGGAGAGCCAATCACCCAGCTCTGGTCTCGGCCCTTCAGTAGGCCATCTGAGCGATCCTCCTTCTCCTCACTCAGGCTGCGCTTTGTGGGAGGCAGTGTCTGGCGTTCCTCAAGCAATGACAGCCGCTCCATGCTACTGTACACCTGTGGGCACAGGAGACACATGCGGTGGCTCTGACAGTATACCTCCCACGGGACAAAAAGTATTCTCAGTACCTGAAACTCACTGATCTGTAGGAGTCCTTTCCTTTACCTCCCACATCCCATTTGAATGCTTAGTATTTTAAAAGCACAGCCAGATGTGGTGGTGTACACCTTTAATCCCCGCACTTGGGAGGCACCCTGAGACTACAAAGTGAATTCCAGGTCAGTCTAGGCTATAGTGAGACCCTACCACCAAAAAACAAACAAACAAACAAAAAAAACCACCCTAATTTAAATAAATGCAGTTACTCTGCCGATCTGGCTTGGCATCAAATATAAGTGACTGGGGTGGTCCTAGAAGTTCCTGCTTGTATGTCTGTTCTCTATTTCAGGAAATGGGCCTATCAATAATTTCCTGAGCCTGTCAGGCTCTTATCCCAACCCCTCAGACTGGGCCTCCTCAGTTGTACCTTGCTGAACCTTGGAGAGCAAGAAGAAAACTGGCGGATCTCAAGGCAGCCATCCTCACTAACTTCATCCTCATCCTCGGAGTCCACGTGGTGGTATCGCTCTGAACGGGCTGGGCCAGACACACAGGACAATTCCCTTCAGAGCCCCTGCTGGTGACATCCTTGTGACCCTATTAGACTTTGGAGGGCCCTGAGAAGTTGCTCCCAATCCAAGTAAGCATAGGCATTTCTGAGCGAATAGGGTCCACACTCCACTCCACTGTGCCAGTGGCCTTACTATCAAAGTAGCTGGTATCATCTTCGGACTCCAGTTGAGGAATAAATTCAGTCTTCTGACGAAGAAGTCCTGTCCAGTCCAGACCCGTGAAGAATGGGTGCTGCTTTACTTCATAGGCACTACCTAAAGAAAGGGAGAGCATTGTAAAATTATTAAAAAAGATAGGTTTACTAGAGGCACTGAGGCAGATTTCCTTTTAGGGGAGAGGTTTGTTAGAGGACGTTAGTGTACTAACATGAAAGAACATGGTGTGTTCCAAAGCCAACGAAAATGCTGCTGATCCAAAGGACAAAGTGAGATACTTTTTTGGGGGGGCTTTTTGAGGTAGGGTCTCACTCTAGCCCATGCTGACCTGGTATTCACTCTATTCTCAGGGTGGCCTCAAACTCAGAACTATTGTCCTACCTCTGCCTCCTGAGTGCTAGGATTAAAGGCGTGTGAACCCACGCCTGGCTTGAGATGCCTATTTTTATAGGTTTCTAGGGGAAGAGAGAAATTTCTATGCCATGTGACCCAGCCTATGTTCTATGGGCCATGAGGACACTGGATAAGAGTGAGGGAAGTCACAAAGGCAACAGACAGGACTCAAGGTTATCAGTCAAATAGCCTAGGAGGGGTTCCTGAAATCAAGGGGATGGTTTTGCTTCCCCACTCAGCCTTGGGCAGCATCTAGTGACTGCTTCTGTGTTCTAACAGGTGTGGGCAAGGTGGCGTCTATTAATTGCATACAGAGCATCAAGTAGAAAGCTAGGCCTGGATGCCTCAGCTCAGCTACTCTTCCTTCTCTAGCTGGAGGGACTGGACAGTGTTTCATGATCCAGAGCGACTGTCTACATCTGAAGCCCGAACCTCATGGGGCATGTACTGAGTCTTCCTCCCCACTTTCCAAGTAGTGAAAAAGAGGAATGGGGCTTAACTTACTTGTGCCAAGCCTCTTCAGAGGGTTCTGGTGGAGCAGTTTGGAGGTGAGATCCTGGGCATCTGGGGGCAGTGCATCATCACCCTCAGGCCACACAATCTCATCTGAAGTCATTATGGATGAGAGAAAGGAGATCATTGTGGGCAGAGTAGAAAGATGTAGAACAAGACCCCGGGACAGTACAAGGAAGGGAGGCATAAAGGGGCAAACTAGAACTCCTGATAGCTTTGCCCGGGACCCCAATTCCTAAAGTTTTACAGATTTCTCCCCTCCTAAGGGAGTCTCACTGTCCCTAGGCCATATCTTGTTCTTTGATCCAGTGTGGGTATTACGTAAGTGTGACCTCCCATTCCTAAAGCTCCAGCTCGTGTTTTATACTTTAGACACATAGAGAACTCTCACAGCAGATATGCACATGTACAACAAAGGAACACCACATATACACACACACTCACATCCTAAGCAGCAAGCCTACTAGGCACACACACTTAAATTCAGAAAAAAAAAAAAAAGCACAAAACCTCCCAGGTGCATACATATATCTTAATTTTGGATCCTGACTGACTCCACACTGGTCCAGGGTGATAGTACCTACCACTGATCACTTGCCCAAAGAGCTCCTCCGGAGTGTCTCCAAAGAAAGGGACGCAACCCACCAGGAACTCATACAGGATTATGCCCATGGCCCACCAGTCCACTGGCTTCCCATATCCCTGACGCAGGATCACCTCAGGTGCTATGTACTCCGGGGTCCCGCATACCTGAGCAAGGAGAAGCCAGGCTAGCTCAGTATCCTGAGGCAGCCCATTGGCATAGTGGCTGGAAGGGACATTCTTATTGCTGGAGCAGAAAAGTCTCTGAATGAAGAACCTTAGTTAATAATAAAGGTCAGCAGCAATCTCAGGGAGCAAGAATTCTCACTCCTAGTTGGGTGGATTTCTAATTAACCACAATGACTAATTCTAGCCTGAAACCACACTCCCCAGCACTCATCTGCATCTGGCACATGGTCCTACAACTGGCCTCTGCCCTTCGGCCTCCCCAAACCAGAAATTACCAGTCATATGACAACAGGGCCTTGTGAACCCAACGTGGATATGTCAAGTCAGGGGACATTGACAGGAAACTAGGATACTGCAAGCACAGTGGAAACATGGAGCTGTGTTCCAAGAACAACAGGTACTGGGGTAGGCTGGAGGTTCAGGACTCTGCATCAGGTAATACAACCTAGTATCTCCAAACTCTGAAGAGAAAGATGACACTGGATTTCATATTCATGTGATTTTCTTGCCTATTTCAATGTCTCTCTGGAACTAAAAGGCTACAAAAGATGGAGTTTCCAGGCTAGCCCCCAAGTAAACATGTGGCTCCATTGCCTTATTTGGAGTCTTGGCTGCCACCCCGAGGTCTTACCCATGCTTCCTTACCTGCTTGTCTAGGAACTCCCGGGCATCCTTTTCAATGTGGCCCTCATACAAGTTGGTTGTCAAACTCATGAGGCCAATTTTTGAAAGTCCAAAGTCAGTAAGTTTGATGTGCCCCATGGATGTTATCAGGAGGCTGGGAGACCATAGAACAAAATTATGGACTTATTTCCTGGATTTCCATGAGCACTGATTATAGTATCTGCGAAACATTCTCTCCAGGCCTCTAAAGGGCACTACAGGATATAAACAGGGAGCTAGGTAGCCATGAAATAAAACAAAACACACAAAAAACCACAATCCAGCTCTAGTTTTACAGTAATGCCTTCTGCCCATCTTCACAGCTTCATGTCATTGTTGGCCCACCTGTGTTCTACTAGGGCAAGTTTCAGTGGAGGAAAAGACTTTCCCACAGAGTTGAGATCAGCTTGACCCAAGACTGCTGTGTAACCTTTATTCATCCCTTCCTCCCACTTGGGTGGCTTACAATATCCATTCCAGGGAGAGGAAACAATGTTGTTCCCTGTTTTCCCCTTTGGATGTCTTGGGAGGGAGAAACTAGAAAGCACCATCCCACTGTGTGCCAAAGGCTTCACTTGACTATCACTTATTACAATGATTCCCAAATGACTCTAAGCCCTGACTTCTTTCAGCAGCTCCAGGCCTAGCCATGCTCAGCAACCACAAACTCAACCTGTCCAAAGAAGACTCAGGGATTCCTAACTGGACTAATTTCTCTTAGCAAGTTACCTACTAAGTTCTCTGATAAAGCTTTTTAAAATATTCTGGTGTAAGCCAAGCATGGTGGTGCATGCCTTTAATCCCAATACTTGGGAGAAAGGGGCAGGAGGATCACCATGAGTTTGAGGCCAGCCTAGGATTACAGAGTGAATTCCAGGTCAGACTAGGATAGAGCAAGACCCTGCCTTGAAAGAAAAACAGAGTTACTGGCACTGGGGAAATAGCTCCAAGGTAAAGCATAACTAGCATGTACAAATGTGTAAGGCCTTGGGTTTCATCTCCAGCACCATATGGAAAAATAAAAACTAAAAATCTGGTCCCTAAAAGGGGCAAGGTTCTAGAGTAGCTGAGAGAGGAAAAGTGGGTTACTGCTCTCATTTCAGAGAAATTTAATTAACAGAAAAACTCACTTAATAAGCACAAGTGACAGTTGAACTCATGTCTAATACCAAAGCTAATTTCTACCACAAAGGCCAGTAACACTGTTACTAGTCCAGAGCCACTGCTAGCATATATAACTCTGGGTGGGCTAGATAAATTTACTAGAATAATTTGCACAATGATTGTAGGTATTATCATTTTAGAGAAAAGGAACACAAGGAAGGACAAAAGGATGTTTATATTGTATTTCCCTGTACCAGCTTCCTTCTTCTCTATCCCATTCCTCTGGTCTGGAACAGGCATTGTTTTCTTTAGCCAGGTTTCCTTTCTCTTTCCACTGGCACTCTGCTGAGTAATCTTTCTAGATCTAAACCAAGAGCGGAGCAGGTTATTATTATATCTTTGGTCAATGGCCACAGACTCTTTAGCCTTCTTTAAAAGAAAACAAACTTTTTAAAAGGAACTTTGGGGGCTCGAGAGATGGCTTAGCGGTTAAGGCATTTGCCTGCAAAGCCAAAGGACTCAGTCAGGTTCAATTTCCCAGGACCCATGTAAGCCAAATGCACAAGGTGATACATGTGTCTGGATTTTGTTTACAGTGGCTAAAGGCACTGGCATGCCCATTCTCTCTGTTACTCTATCTGCATCTTTCTCCCTCTCAAATAAATAAAAGGGCCCTTAGGGGCTAGAGTGCTCAGCAGTTACAGGCACTTCCTTGCAAAGCCTGAATACCCAGGTCTGATTCTCTAGTACCCATGTAAATCCATATGAGTGTTTGCAATGGCAAGAAGCCTTGGCACACCCGTTCTCTCTGTATGTCTTTCTGCTTATAAAAACTGCCATGTGTGGTGGCCCACATTTTAATCCCAGCACTTGGGAGGTGAGGTAGGAGGATCACCGTGAGTTCAAGTTCAAAGCCAGCTTGAGATTACATAGTGAATTCAAGTTCAGCCTGGGCTAGAGCAAGACCCTACCTTGACCGCCCCCCCTCAAAAACAAAACAAAACAAAAAACCTGATGGGCTAGCCCCTGGCTCTGTCACTATCCTAATATCCCCAAGCTGCAGCCATATATTGTACCATAGGTAATTTCTTAATGGAAACTGTCAACTATGTATCTTTTTTTCTTTGCTTTGCTTTTGGTATTTGTGTCAGGGGTGCACACATATGCGATGGCACACGTGTGGAGGTTAAAAGACAACTTCAGGTGTTGATCCTAGCTTTCTATCTGGTTTGAGGCAGGGTCTTGCTGCCATTACCAGGCTGACTGGCCAGTTGGTCCATAAGCTTCTGGAAGAGATTCCCCTCTCTGCCTTGTTTCTTGCTTTGGGTTTGATGGGATTACAGATGTTCGCACTACAGCATCCTGCTTTACATGGGTTCTGAGGATCCAAACTCAGGTCCTTATGCTTGTGTGGTGATCTCTCTACTAAGTCATTTCCCCAACCCTCATCTATGCACCTGTGGACGTCTTATTTTCTTGCTTTAGAGAGCACCACCAACTGTTTTCAACCTCACTACCACCCTTGGAGAAGTAGCCTCTACACATACATTATTTTCTCCCTCACATCCAGGGACTATATTTAAAGACCAGAATGTAATGCTTGGTACAGAGTAAGTATAGTAAATACCAGGACACTGTTCAGCCACTCATTGAATGTGCATTATTTTGTTCTTGCTTGGTTTCTTCAGCCATACTCCTCAGTGACTAGTTCATGTCACTGAAACCTTCTGATGCTCCCATCTGATCTTTAGGTAATGGTCTTTGTGTGTGAGATGGTCACAGGGCTAGAGTACTAAGTCTAGAAGGATGCACACCCTGAGCATTGTTTCCTAGCAGCCACTTTGAGATAGATTCAAACATGTTTGTCCCACTTTTCAAAAAACTCAAGAGGGAGACCTGGACAATGGATCTAAATGGTGGACATACTTGTCAGGCTTGAGGTCCCGGTGCACGATGCCATAGTTGTGTAAGTATTCCAGGGCCAGCACGGTTTCTGCAAAGTATAGACGCACCATGTCCACAGGCAGGGCTCCAATGTTCTTCAACAAAGTGGCACAGTCTCCTCCTGTAATAAGCCCAGGCTACTATGAGGGAAGGATCCAATATCTTGCACTAGTCATTTCTCAGGCTTTTGGTCCCAGAAATCATTCATGAGGTAGTTTCACAGAGTTACTGGTGTGGGAGCTAGCATGATGGTAGACAGGTGGCAGAGAATAGGACATGAAATTGCTGATGACTGTCGAGACAATCACTTGAGCTAGAGAAGGAAGGAAGGAAGCCAGGCCTTTCTGCATATGACTTGCAGGGACAAGAGTAAGTTTAGGGTGGGAATACTGCCTTTAGTAAATACATCTGGCTAAGACTAGCATTTGTTCACCATTTCTGCCCTTTTGTTTCTGAGTAAAATAGCATGCAAATTCCTAGCATATACTCACTGACTTAAAAGGGCATTTTTTTGGGGAGACCCTATCTCAAAAAATAAATAGGGCTGGAGAGATGGCTTAGCGGTTAAGCGCTTGCCTGTGAAGCCTAAGGACCCCGGTTCGAGGCTCGGTTCCCCAGGTCCCACGTTAGCCAGATGCACAAAGGGGTGCACGCGTCTGGAGTTCGTTTGCAGAGGCTGGAAGCCCTGGCGCGCCCATTCTCTCTCTCCCTCTATCTGTCTTTCTCTCTATGTCTGTTGCTCTCAAATAAATAAATAAAAATTAAAAAAATATATATATATACATTTCATTTATTTAAAAAAAAATAAATAAATAAAAGGGTAGTTTTCAGGTTCTACTTTAAGTCTTAAGGAAATATCTTTAGGAGCTGTATACAACAAGAAGAAGATCAAAGCCGCTGCCCCTCTCCAGGACTCTGCTTTTATGCCGTTTTTGTAGTATGTCCCCAGAGTAGCTTCACAAGCCATCAGCCAGAAGGCCTTGATTACTTTCCCTGGCCTAAAAGATAGTTGTTTTTTTTTTTTTTTTTTTTTTTTTTTTGGTTTTTCGAGGTAGGGTCTCACTCTGGTCCAGGCTGACCTGGAAGTAACTCTGTAGTCTCAGGGTGGCCTTGAACTCATGGTGATCCTCCTACCTCTGCCTCCCGAGTGCTGGGATTAAAGGCGTGCGCCACCACGCCCGGCTTAAGATAGTTTTTATGTTACTCTCCTTTCTTCTGAGAGTTCAAACACAATCTTCCTAGCACCTCACCTTGGTTTTTGTGTGTGTGTATGTATGTATATATACATACATACATATATGTGCGTGTGCGTGTGCGTGTGTGTGTGTGTGTGTGTGTGTATTTGAGAGAGAGAGGCAGATAGAGAATAGGCACACCAGGGCCTTTAGCCCCTGCAAACAAACTTCAGATGCATGTGCCACCAAAGTTGGGTCCATTGGCTTTGCCAGCAAGTGCTTTAACTGCTTAAGCCATCTCTCCAGCCCTCACCTTGGGTTTGTATGGCGGCTATCTGTCTGTCAGCTGTAGAAGGTGCCTTAGTAGAGGCATCATGATCACAGTGGAACTTTGTGTTCGCCATAGCCAAACAGGCTCAGAGATCCCAAAAAGATATGAGTATTAGAGCTTTTAGAAGCTGGGTCCTTCCTTGGGCTACTTCAGACTAACTGCACCACAACTTCCACCAGGCTACCTTTCCCCCAGTACCTTCAACATACTCCATCACCATGCATAAGTGACGCTTGGTCTCAAAGGAGCAGAACATGCTGACCACAAACGGGTTTTCAGCAAAAGTCAGTATGTCACGCTCCACAAATGCCTGTTGGATCTGGTTCCGTAGGATCAGGTTCTGCTTGTTGATCTTCTTCATGGCAAAGCGCTGCCGTGTAGACTTGTGCCGCACCAGGAAGACAGCCCTGGGAAAGAAAGCCCCACCCCCAGGGGCTCTTAGCACCTAAGTTGTGCATACCACCACTCAAATGGTCTCACACTATGAGTGTATAAACAAGGGGCTATGTCTTGCCTACTGATAGGAAGGATCTGGGTCCCCTGGGTCATAGAACTCCAAGACCAAGCTCTATATGTCCAGAGCTCAGGAAGAGGAGTAGAGGAGTGCTACTAAGATGGTTAGCAATCTTGCTTCCCCCCACCCCCACCCCGAGGTAGGGCCTCATTCTGGCCCAGGCTGACCTAAAATTAACTATGTAGTCTCAGGGTGGCCTTGAACTCACAGTGATCCTCCTACCTCTGCCTCCCAAGTCCTGGAACTAAAGGTGTGCACCACCTGGCTTGAATTTTTGATTCTCTAGGAGACTTCAGAGAGGGAGAGGGTTCACCCTGAGGCATCTGTTGCCCTGAGGATTAAGAATCATATGCTTTCAGACACAATGTGACCCATGCCTTTACCCATAGGCGCCATTGCTGATGAGCTTAATGGTTTCAAAATCCTCTTCAGAAGGGGTCTTTTTAGATGGCAAAGATGTCCCACGGCCCTAGAAGACAAAGTAAGATGAAGGAAGCTGGCATGTTTCACAGAGCTCTGCTTGGGCAAGCTGAAGTTATAGCACCAGTTCAGCTCCTGTCCATGCTTCTCTAGTAACACCTGACTTGTCAGTATTTGTGGCCTTCCTTCAGATGGTCTTTTAAAGCACACTTATAAGACTTCATGAGTCTAACTCCAGGGTTAGGGGGGAGATCAGGATCTTTACCTCAACTGAGTCATCTGTCTCTGGGGTGTCAGGACTATCACAGCTGCTCAACTGGGCCATTTCTGGAAATACAACAAGGACACAAGAGTAAAGTGGCAATGTCAGAATGTCAGTAGTACCCATAGATCACAGAACAGGTGCATGTGAGGTAGGCATTGAGACTTTCTACATCAGCCTAGGTTACAGAAAGTATGGTTCACTCCACAAATGCCTGACAACAAGGCCCAAGTCTAAGCTTAAGTACCCGTCCTGCAAGGCTGCTATGCTTGATGACACAGTGAAGTGGGAAGCGGGGTTCAGCATACAACCCAGAAGAATGCTTGGACCATGTAAAGATAGGATTTCTTCTTCTTCTTCTTTTTTTTCTTCAAGGTAGGGTCTCACTCTAGCCCAGGCTGGCCTTGAACTCATGGCGATCCTCCTACCTCTACCTCCTGAGTGTTGAGTGTGCCACCACACCCAGCTTAAAGATAGGATTTCTTAAGTTATCTATTTATATGCACATGTGGGGAGGGCAGGGCAGAAAGGGGGAATGCACCAGGACCTCTTGCTACTGCAAACAAATGCCAGACACTGTGCTATTTTTTGCATCCAGTTTTACATGGGCAGCTTGGGAATTGAACTCTGGACTGGCAGGCCTTGCGAGCAAGGGCCTATAACCTCTGAGCTATCTTCTCAGCTCAAGATAGGATTTGTAGCATGTGTCTATTAAGAGAGGCAACTAGCAGAGGGGTAATCATCTTTAAAATGTGATTATGGAGAGATGGCTTGGCGGTGAAGCGCTTGCCTGTGAAGCCTAAGGACCCTGGTTCAAGGCTCAATTCCCCAGGACCCACATTAGCCAGATGTACAAGGGGGGCACACGCATCTGGAGTTTGTTTACAGTGGCTGCAGGCCCTGGGGGGCCCATTCTCTCTCTCTCTGACTCTTTCTGTCACTTTCAACTAAATAAATAAAAATGAACAACAACAAAGAGATTAAAATGTGATTACAATCATTCATTATTGACCTCATAAACCCAACTCAGGTGGACCAAGGACACAAAAGACAAATGGAAACAGTAATTCCAAAGGAAAGGTCATTTAATAGCAGAGATCACAGGGTGCCTCCTATACTACTAAGACTCTCAAGACCATGTCACTATCATGTCCAGGCTAAATAACCTCTTAAAAAAATTGTTTTTTAAATTTTTGTTTACTGATTTGAGAGAAAAAGGCAGATAGAGAATGGGTGCTCAGGGCCTCCAGCCACTGCAAACGAACTCCAGATGCATGCACCCCCTTGTGCATCTGGCTTACATTGGTCCTGGGGAGTTGAACTTGAGTCCTTTGGCTTTGCAGGCAGATGCCTTAATGGCTAAGCCATCTCTCTAGCCCCTAAATCACTTCTTTGTAGCTACTAGGCAGCATGCTCACCCTCTAGGGGATCCCTTGTGAGGCCCAACTGGCTAATGATGTAGCGGGGAATATCACATTTAATTCCATGTCCTTCCTTGGCATGGCCCTCAGCTGCTTCCAACAGGTGGTAGAACTCTTCGGGATCAAACTCCTGTACCAGGGGAAAGAGGTGGTCAGTGATGATAAATATAATTGCTGCTTTCTTCAGTTTTATAGAAAAGAGAGATGAAATGATTTTGTGATAGGATATCTAGGCCCCCAAATACCCAAACACATAACTTAGGGAACATGGAAATGGAGAAAAAGCTGTCTCATGATCACCTCCAGATGATCTCCTAAGCTTATGCTATCTTCCTAGCAATAAGGACAAGAGCTTCTTTGTCTTCAGACAGATCAATGTGTCCACTTCCTTCCGATATGACTCCTTCAGCCAGGTGACACTATCAGATATGCTTAGGGAGCCAGTCTGGAGCTCAGCTCACAGCACTGGTAGTGCATACATAGGTTCAGTTTTTTTTTCTTTGAGGTAGGGTTTCACTCTAGCACAGGCTGACCTGGAATCCACTATGTAGACTCAGGGTGGCCTCAAACTCACAGTGATTCTCCTACCTCTGCCTCTCAAGTGCTGGGATTAAAGGCGTGTGCTACCATGCCCAGATCGACTATATATATTATTTGAAAGTGACAAGACAAAGAGAGAGAGAGAATGGATGCATCAGGGCCTCCAGCCACTGCAAATGAACTCCAGAAGCATGTGCCCCCTTGTGCATCAGGCTTATGTGGGTCCTGGGAAATTGAGCCTCCAACTGGGGTCCTTAGGCTTCACAGGAAAGTGCTTATCTGCTAAGCCATCTCTTCAGCCCAGAATACATATTTTTAAAAATATTTTATTTATTTATGACACAGAGAGAAAGAGAGAGAGCCAGGAGTGCACCAGGACCTCTAGCCACTTCATGCATCTAGCTTTACATGAGTACTTGGGAATCAAACCTGGGTCCTTCAGGTTTGTAGGCAAGTGCCTTAATTGCTACCCATCTCTCTAGCCCCTTCTATTTTACTTTATTATTTATTTATGGTTTTTTTTTTTTTTTTTTTTGTGGTCAGGTCTCACTCTAGCTCAGGCTGACCTGGAATTCACTATGTAGTCTCAGGGTAGCCTCAAACTCATGGTGCTCCTCTTACCTGTGCTTCCCAGTGCTGGGATTAAAGGTGTGCGCTATCACACCTGGCCCCTTTAGTCTATTATAGAGGACTACACTACTAATTATCTGGACATAATCTAAGCCAGACCTGGAACTCTTTTTTTATTTCCTATTCTTTCTCAGCCTCCAGAGATTATCTACCTCATGAATACTTCTTGCTTTCTTTCCTTTTTTTTGAGGCAGGGTCTCATTATAGCCCAGGCTGACCTGAAATTCACTATGTAGTCTCAGGGTGGCTTCAAACTAACAGCCATCCTCCTACCTCTGCCTTCCAAGTGCTGGGATTAAATTAATTTCTCCATCTGCCTTTATTTCTCTCTCAAATAAATAAAAATATTTTAAAAATAGGGGCTGGAGAGATGGTTTAGCGGTTGGGCGCTTGCCTGTGAAGCCTAAGGACCCCGGTTCGAGGCTCAGTTCCCCAGGTCCCACATTAGCCAGATGCACAAGGGGGCGCACGCGTCTGGAGTTCGTTTGCACAGGCTGGAAGCCCTGGCGCGCCCATTCCCTCTCTCTCCCTCTCTCTGTCTTTCTCTCTGTGTCTGTTGCTCATAAATAAAAAAAAAAAATTAAAAAAAAATAGGATACCATGTATACACATATGCAACATGTATGCATCTCAAAAACACTCTATGGAGTTAAAAAAAAAATCAGAACATCCTGTAAGGTTTCAGTACATGAAACTGTACAAAGGCCAATGTATCAATAGCAAAATTAGGTAAGAGGTACCTAGGAGCAAGAGAGTTTGGGAAGAATGCAGAAGTGCACCAGGGGCAGGGTGTGGTGGCACATGACTTTAATCCCAGCATTTGGGAGGCACAGGTAAGAGGATCACAGTGAGTTCAAGGCCACTCTGAGATTACATAGTGAATTCCAGGTCATATTGGCCTAGAGTGAGACCCTACCTCAAAAAATAAAATAAAATAAAACAAACATTCAAAAAGAGGGTACAAGGAAATCTGGGTATGGAGGCGCATACCATTAATCCCAGCACTTGGGTGGAAGAGGTAGGAGGATCCCCCTGAGTTTGAGGCTAGCCTAGGACTACAGAGTTTCATATCAGCCTGGGCTAGGATGAGACCCTACCTCAAGAAAAAAGAAAAAGAAAAAAAAGGGGGGGGGGGCCTGAGAGAAGGCAATTAAGGCACTTGCTTGTGAAGCCTAAGGACTCAGTTCTATCCCCCAGTACCCACATAAGCCAGATGTGCAAGGTAGCACATGCATCTGGAGTTCATCTGCAGTGACTGGAACTCTGACATGCCCATTTTCTTTCTCTCTCAAATAAGTGAATAAATAAAATATTTAAAAGAAAAAGACCCCATTAACAGAAATGGTAGTGGAACTGCTATAATGTCAGCAAGATAACTTCTTAATCCCCACCCATATGTCCATTCAATTTTTCCAGAGCTGACTTACCAGGCATTCCAGGAGACGAGCTGGGCGGGCAATGACAATCATCAACTTTTTTACCAGCTGCATCACAAAAGCAACCTCTGAGCTCTCTGAGCGTTCATGAGCCTATGGAGAAGACAAAGGTTGCTTAAGCAATCTATTGGCCCAATGTGGTTGGGCTCAGCAGGACCAGACTGCACAGAGCTGAATATAGAGAGAATAACTGGCAGTAACAAGAACTCTGTAAAGCAAAGAACTCAGAAAAGGCTAGTAGTCAGCTGTGAGAGGGAAGAACACTTTAAACCTCTAAATGACACCAAGGAATAAAACACACACACACACACACACAGAGAGAGAGAGAGAGAGAGAGAGAGAGGAGTAGGGCTTTACCTGCTCCTCCAGCCAACAAGCTTCACTTCAGACAATAGCTTAAAGAAAAATTCTCAATGGGACCTTTACTGATAATCACTTTATACCCCAGATAGATTGCCAGGAGTAAAAAGCTGGGTGTGGTGACACACGTCTTTAATCCCAGCACTTGGGAGGCAGAAGTAGAAGGATCGCCACAAGTTCAAGGCTACCCTGAGACTACATAATAAATTCAGGTCAGTCTGAGCTAGAGTGAAACCCTATCTTGAAAAAACAAAACAACAACAACAAAAGCTCAAAACTAGGGAGTGAGAAGACCAGAGAGAAAGTTCAGAAAGATCACTATGGCTGCAGTGTAGAGGGCACACTAAAGAGGTGAAATCTCTAAAAGCAGGGAAACCCATGAACAGGTAAATGCAACAACTCAGATAAATGTTAAGAGAGGGAAGGAGAATGGAGTCAAGAGCTCAGCCATGGATTGTTACTAAGGAATACCCGAGGGGGTAGCAGAGGCAAGAAGAGAAGGCAACTACAACTTCAGTTTTAGGGAAACAGAACTGAACCAGTAAGTGAAATGAGAATTATAAGAAGATAAGCAGTTTAGGGAAGCACAGGGATTTGGTTCCAGAGAAGGAAAATTAAGTAGAAAAGATAAGTTCCATCTGGGACTTGGTTTGAAGTATCTAAACAAGATGTTCTTGGGCTGGGCGTGGTAACACACGTCTTTAATCCCAGCACTTGGGAGGCAGAGGCAGGACGATGGTCTTATGAGGTCACCCAGAGACTACATTGTGAATTCCAGGTCAGCCTAGACTAGAGTGAAACCCTACCTCGAAAAACAAAACAAACAAACAAAAGCTCTTGGATATCTGCTCCAGCCTCTAGGAGTCACCTTTATATTGTGTGGCTTCACCTTCCCTCCTACTTTTAACAGCTGACAAATGTGAATTGTTTTACTATGCACCTAAAAGTGGGCAGAAGCCTTTAATCCCAGCACACAGGAAGGAGATAGCCTGGGACTACAGAGTGAGTTCCAGGTCATCTTAGGCTAGAGACCCTACCTTGAAAAAACTAAAAATAGGGCAGAAAGAAAACCATTAATATAGTGTAGCAGAAGCATATAACCTACACTCAGTTGAACAGGGGTGACCATATCTATCCTAATGAAAGAAAAAGAGATTGGGCGTGGTGGTACACGCCTTTAATCCCAGCACTTGGGAGGCAGAGGTAGGAGAATCACCATTAGTTCAAGGCCATCCTCAGACTACACAGTGAATTCCAAGTCAGTGTGGGCTAGAGGGAGACCCTACCTGGAAAAACGAAAAAATAAAGAAAGAAAAAGAGGACTGGAGAGATGGTTTAGCGATTAAAGCGTTGCCTGAGAAGACTAAGGATCAAGGTATGATTCCCCAGTACCCATGTAAGCCAGATCCACAAGGTGGTACATGTATCGGGAGTTCCTTTGTAGTGGCTGGAGGGCCTGGCACACACATTCTATCTGCCTCTTCTCTCTCTCAAATGAATTAAGAAAGGAAGGAAGGAAGGGAGGGAGGGAGGGAGGGAGGAAGGAAGGAAAGGGAGAAAAAGAACTAGGGGAAGGACTAGAGAGATGGTTTAGCTGTAGAGCCTGAGGACCTAGGTTTGATTCACCACTATCCATGTAAGCCAGATGCACAAGGTGGTACATGCGCCTGGAGTTCATGTGCAGTGGATGGAAGCCCTGTCACACTCATTCTCTATCTGCCTCTTTCTCTGTCTCTCTCTCACACATAAATAAATTGTGTGTGTGTGTGTGTGTGTGTGTGTGTGTGTGCATGTGTGCAGAGGAAAACAGATGAGAAAAAGAACAAGTACTTTCTGAGCTTCCTAGTTTCTGGGTTTTCATTCTGGATGCATAAGACCTTACGCATTCTTATCTTCAATTAATTAAGACACACCTTCTTTATCCTTATTTTCCCTTTCCTGATAAAACTACTCCCAGATTTCTATAATTTAAAACCAAAAAATATTGACTAATATGGGAAAGCCAAAGTGGAGGAGTTTAATAAGTAAATAGGGCTGCTGATGTGGGGCTCAAATGAATATCAAAGGTACATGTGGGAGTTCACAGTATTATGGTTAAGGAGTAGATAATGCTGGTTAGCATGAGGGTGGAGAAGAAAAAAAATAGGAAGATGGCACTCTGGATGGTAACTTGTGAAATACCAGTATTCAAAAGATTGCAGAGAAATATCCTGTGGCGAGGTGATGAAAGAGGCACCAGGTGTGGCAATTGGCCAGTAAGTTTCTGGGAACACTGGCCTAAACATTTTAGTATAATGTAAGGAAATTAGAAGACAAAAGCCTAAGGAGTGAATAAGTTACAAGGAAAGAAAGCTAGTAAATGAGGACTTTTTTTTTCTTTCAAATATTTGGTTATGAAATGAATAGAGAAGGAGTGCAGTAGCCATATATCGGCTCCGGAAGTCTTGTATAAGAACGCATGTTCTAAACACACACAAAGCAGGGAGTGACTATTACTGTTCTCCTAGCCATCTGATCACTGTACTGGCCATCTATGACTTACAGACCAGCTACACTCAAGGGTTTTGTAGGGAGAGGGGCTGTGTCCCTCCCTCCTGCTAAGCCTATTGTAATGGTTTCATTCAGGTGTCCCCCATAAACTTAGGTGTTCCTTTTTTTTTTTTAATTCCGAGGTAGGGTCTCATTCTAGTCCAGGCTGACCTGGAACTCACTATGCAGTCTCAGGGTAGCCTTGAACTCACAGCAATCTACCTACCTCTGCCTCCCGACTGCTGGGATTAAAGACGTGCGCCACCACGCCTGGCAAACTTAGGTGTTCTTAATGCTAGATTCCCAGCTGATTTGGGAAATAATGCCTGCTGGAGGGACTGTATTGTTGGGGGCGGCCTTAAGGGCATTATAGCCAGCTTCCCCATGCCAGTGTTTGGCATACTCTCCTATAGCTATTGTCCACCTTATGTTGGCCAGGGGGTGATGTTCACCCTCTGCTAATGCCATCATTTCCCCCTGCTATCTTGGAGCTTCCCCTCGAGCCTGTAAGCCAAAATAAGCCTCTTTTTCCCAGAAACTGCTCTTAGTTGGGTGATTTCTACCAGCAATGTGAACCTGACTGCAACAGTAAAGTGGTATCAAGTGGGATTGCTGCTAGACACCTGACTGTGTGGCTTTAGCCTTTTGGAGCTGATTTTCAAGAGGAATGTGGGAGGATTTGAAACCTTGGCCTAAGAGATGCCTTGCAGTGCTGTAAGTACAGCTTGATGGACTATTCTGGTCAGAGTTCAAAGACCTGAATGCAGTAAGAACTATGGACTGTGAGGTTTGGCTTATAAGGGTGAGAAAGAGCTTTGCATGGACAGGGCTAGCAGTTTGTGTGAGTAGCTTGCTGTTATGCCCATGTCCTGAGAAGTTGTGCAGGGTTGCTTTGCACAGAAATGAATTGGTGTGGGCAGAGGGATATTGTACAGGAAGAAAAATCTTTGGATGAACTGCTGCCCATTCAGCTGTAATTGAGATATTACAACCTTTGAGATAGATTGGGCCAGCTAACTTGCATTGAGGGCAACAGGAAGAATGTAGACTCTTTTGAAGGGGCCTGAGTGTTCAAGGAGTGACTTGTTCTTCAAAGTCTGTTTTATTCCCCCCTGGATTAACAAATTGGCACCCTACCTGTTATTGTGGAGTATAAGAAATGCAGGAAAGAGAGAGTCATTGAGTTTGCAACACGGTCTTGTGTTTTAGAAATGACCATGGGCAGTGTGAAGCAGGACTGCTGGATGCCTGTATGGAGACCAGATGGAGCTGTGAGGATGAACTGTGTGGGTTGTAGTGGAGACCCATGGAGATGCTGGGACCTTGAGATGGCTGCTAAGGAAAGATGCTGGCCCCGGATGAAGTTTTCTAGCACTGTGAGTAGCTTAGCTGGAGGGGCAGAATTGGAAGGCCAGAGATTTCTTGCTGGTTAGAATGATCAGACTTAGAGACTTATCACTGACTAGAGTTGTTGGACTTGGAGTTACAGCGTGTGGTGTTTGCCCTGTTTAAATCATATATTGCTTGAGTATTTCTTTGCTATGCCCAATGCTATCTTTTGCAGTGTGAATGTTTATTCTGTGCCATCATGGGGTTTTAGGGATTTTTTTTGGTATTATGGCTCAGCTAAAAGACCTTGGATTATGGGGATGTTTGAACATCATTGTGATTGGTTAAAAACTATGGGGACTTTTAAAGTTGGACTGAATGCATTGCATTTTAAATTAGTTTATGAGGGCCAGGGGCGGAATGTGGTGGTTTGATTCAGGTGTCCCCATAAACTTAGGTATTCTGAATACTAGGTTCCCAGCTGAAGGAGATTTGGGAACCTCCTGGAAGCAATGTATTGTTGGGGGCCGGCTTATGGGTGTTATAGCCACTTTCCCCATGCCAGTGTTTGGCATAATCTTCTGTTTCTGTTGTCCACCTTCTGTGGGCCAGAGGGTAATGTCCACCCTCTGCTCATGCCATCGTTTTCCCCTGCCATCATGGAGCTTCTCTTCAAGCCTGTAAACCAAAATAAACCTCTTTTTCCCACAAGCTGTTCTTGGTCAGGTGATTTCTACCAGCAATGCGAACCTGACTGCAACACCTATCTAGTGCCTCTCATGTAACCAGAACAAAAGTCATAAAAGGATAGTTGGTGTTTGTTCCTGTATGTTTGAACTGCCTATTAGACTGGGAGGAGGAGGGGAATCAATCTGAGTTTGGGTTCTAGCTCAGCTACTTAAGAAATAAGTTACTGATCTGGGCAGGGTGGCACATACCTTTAATCCCAGCACTTGAGAGGCAGAGATAAGAGGGTTGTTGTGAGTTCAAGATCAGCCTCTGGAACTACAGCTTGGGTTTTTGAAAAGGACTCAAGAGTCTGTTCCTCCTTCCCAACTGGCTGGAACCTGCACAGCTGGGAAGGGGGGAATACTTGGCTTGGGTATTTTTCTTCCTGCCTTCTACCTGTGTCATGCTTTAGGGGTATCTTCTCATTTTGATTATATGTAAGAGTCACCTTTGATCTCTGAGTCTTCACTTAATCCCTTCTTTTCTGTCATTTGAAGGGCTTCTATATTCAATCTCTCATGTGTGTATGTGGAACTGCCCAGCCTTTTCTTAGATACCAATTTCCCCTAAATAAACCTCAGGAATAATGATTTCTCCCCTAAATAAACTCAGTAATTCATTAAAAAGAATAGCCGGCACGGTGGTGCATGTCTTTAATCGCAGCATTCAGGAGGCAGAGGTAGGGGGGTTGCCATGAGTTTGAGGCCACCCTGAGACTACATAGTGAAGTCCAGGTCAGCCTAAGCTGCAGTGAAATGCTACCTCGAAAAAAAAAAAAAATTAATTAAAAGCACTCACAGATTGCTGGGTGAGGTAGTGCATGCTTTTTTTTTTTTGTTGTTCACTTGTATTTTTTTTTTTTAAATATTTTATTTATTTGAGAGCGACAGACACAGAGAGAAAGGCAGATAGAGGGAGAGAGAGAGAATGGGCGTGCCAGGGCTTCCAGCCTCTGCAAACGAACTCCAGATGCGTGCGCCCCCTTGTGCATCTGGCTAACGTGGGACCTGGGGAACCGAGCCTCGAACCGGGGTCCTTAGGCTTCATAGGCAAGCGCTTAACCGCTAAGCCATCACTCCAGCCCCACTTGTATTTCTTGAGAGCAATAGAGAAAGGCAGAGAGAGAGAGAGAGAGAGAGAGAATGGACACACCAGGGCCTCCAGCCACTGCAAACAAACCCTAGATGCAAATGCCACCTTGTACATCTGACTTACATGGGTCCTGGGGAATCGAGCCTCAAACCAGGGTCCTTAGGCTTCATAGGCAAGCGCTTAACCGCTAAACCTTCTCTCCAGCCCCATGCCTTTAATCCCAGCACTCAGGAGGCAGAGGTGGGAGGATCACTACAAATTTGAGGCCAGACTAAGATTACATAATGAGTTCCAGGTCCATCTGGGCTAGTGAGAGACACTACACCTCAAAAACAAAAACAAAACTAAAAGAACTAAGCTCTTCTGAAACCAAGAAGATTGTTGTCAGTCTGCAGGGGACTTGGAAAGCATATAAGTCCATCAGTACCAACTCTGGCAGTGGCTCTTGCACACTGGCAAGGAGACCAGCTGGGAAAACTGGGAACACTTCAACTAGCTCATTCCTGAGCTTGGCCTGGGACTACCTTGTAGACATTTCATCTCAGTCCCATATTAAGACACTCACATCTTGTAGAAGTTTCTCCAAGTTCTCTTGAAGTTCATAGAAGTAGTGTGATGTAATGAGGCCACTCCGAGATTTATCCAGGCAGTCTCGGGCCATCTCAAACACCTGGTGATGAATAAAGCTCAGGGCTCCATCTGCCAAGGGCAACACACTGTCTGGAGTGTTACAGGAAATAAACTCTGCTAGTCGCTCTTCCATTTGTGCAGTGGCCTGGAAATAAAAGCAAGAAAAAGTAACACTTCCTTTGTAGTCCCAACTCACAAAGCTTGAAGGATGGTCTCCTCTGTGCACCTGGCTTTCTTGTGAAACCTAGGAACTGAAGACATGAAGAGATCACCACCAGGTCAATTTAGACACTTAAATTCCAAGGCCTCCTATCACTTGACTTTGCCTGTCTCCCAACATATCATTGGAGGCAAGTTCTTTTGCTCTCCATACATGAACCATTTGCTGTTCTCCTTTACTGGATTTTATGCCTGTGTCTTTGTTTACACTGTTTTCTAAGTGTGGCCTTCTCACCATGTCAAGTCTTCCCTGAAAGCTCCTGTTACTTACTCCTCATCTCACGCAGGCATCATCTTTCCTCAGAGAAGTCTTTCACTCATAAAAAACAAAGGTTTCTTTTCCTCTGTGCTTACACTGGGTCTTCTGACTAGATATCCTTACTGAAGGGACATTGCTCATTTTATGTATGTGTATGTGTATGTATATATATATATATATATATATATATATATATTTGCAATGAGGGAGGGAAGGAGGAAGAGGGAAAGAGAGAGAGAGAGGGAGGGAGGGAGGGAGGGAGGGAGAGAGATGGATGATGGGAGCACCAGGGTCTCTAGCCACTGCAAACAAATTCCAGGTGCGTGTACCTGCCTTTATGTAGATACTAGAGAATTGGACCCAGGTCGTTGGGCATTGCATTCAAGTGCCTTAACCATTGAGCAATCTCTCCAGCCCAACACTGCTCATTTCCAAACCTTTCTCTGTACTAGAAGTTCTACAAGTCAGAGTTTCATTGCCAGTAGGTCCTTTTGCTTGAGCTTGTACTTAACAGAGGTTCACTGGAAATTGCTAAGCAGATACAAAGAGAACATTTACTGAGAGTGTGGATCCGTCTGGTCTCTGGAGCTAAGCTAGGATGGAGGGTTGTGGATGGGAACATGACTCTGGCCTAAATCTCTAGCAGAGCAGAATGGCTCAGAGCTCTCTTGGGGCCCCAACTTTACATTCATGTTATAATGCCATATGAATAGAATGACCTTCCTTTGTTCCTAGATGGTAATTTCTGATCCTCAGTGTACTTAGGCAAATTGTGTGAGGTGTGTATGTAGAGGGAGAAGGATAACAGGAGTAGCAGGAGAAAGAGAAGAAATATTAACACATTTTCCCTAGCAGCACACCTTATGTGAAGACCAAAAGGTTGCATCTAAATACCAATATGGCACTAGGATGTCAATACAATACCTAACATTCAAGGAAGGGGAGACAAACAAGATACATTTCTCAACACTACACAGTATGGAACTTCATTTACAATTACAAGGGCCTGGGAGATGGCTCACTGATTAAAGGCACTTGCTTGCAAAATTTGACTGGGTTCAATTTCCCAGCCGCCTATATAAAAGCCAGATGGAGCCTGGTGTGGTGGAGCATGCTTTTAATTCTAGCTGAGTATGGTGGCACACACCTTTAACCTCAGCACTTGAGAGGCAGAGGTAGGAGGATTGCCGTGAGTTAAGGCCACTCTGAGATTACATAGAAAATTCCAGGTCAGCCTGGGCTAGAGTGAAATCCTACCCCCTGAAAAAGAAAAAAAAAACATACAAAAAGAAAAAAGCCAGGCAAGATGGCACATATCTTTAATCCCAGGATTGCTGTGAGTTCAAGGCCACCTGAGACTACATAGTGAATTTCAGGTCAGCCTGGGCTAGATAGAGCAGACCCTACCTTGAAAAAAAAAGATGCAAATATACAGTGATATTATCCTGATTCCAAAGACAAGTAAATTTACAGCAAAAATGTGAATACTATTTTTTTACTTACCTTACCCTCTCAGTACTCTTCTGCATGAAAATGCTAACACAAATGTTAGCAAGAAATTCTGGGGCTTCTTGTCCCTTGTCCTGCTGCTCCCCTGGCCTTCTTCCAGTCTGCTCAGCATCCCTCTGTTTACTTAAGAAGTCTAGGGTTCTGCTTAATATCTATGCTAAATGAAGGTGTGGCCATAGGGCAATTCCTGCCACAGAGGACCCGAGTCTTAAATTTTGATGTACATCGTGAGGAGTCAGGCCTCCAGTTCTTTTCTTCCCCTTTAAGCCATGGTATGACAGTCCCCTCTAGTGATTTCTCTCTCTTTGGGGAATGGAGAAATAGAGGCTCTGCAAGTAAAGTCCTATGCTGCTTCTTGCCTCTACAAAGTCTAGAAGCCCTCATGCTTGTGTCCTCTTAAAGCTGCTCTTCTCTTTGGTTACCTCTGCAGGCAGCACTTCATCCCTCACTCCAGAGTCTTCCCACTGGACTGTCTATACGCAGACATCTTTGGACATTGTTGTCTCTCTCTCTCTCTTTTTAGATTTTTATATTTCAAGGTAGGGTCTCACTTTAGCTCTGGCTGACCTGGAATTCACTATGTACTTTCAGGGTGGTCTTGAACTCACAGCAATCCTCCTATCTCTGCCTCTCAAGTGCTGAGGTTAAAGGTGTGTGCCACCATACTCAGCTCTTTTTTCCTTTTCTTTTTTAAAATATTTTTATTTATTTATTTGAAAGAGAGAGAAGCAGATAGAGAGAATGGGCACACCATGGCCTTTAGCCACCGTAAATGAACATCAGAAACCTGTGCGACCTTTTGTATCTGGGTTATGTGGGTACTGGGAAATTGAACCTGAGTCCTCAGGCTTTGCGGGCAAGTGCCATAACTGCCAAGCCAGCTCTCCAGCTCCTCTTTTCTTTTTTCCTTAATTTTCTTTGAGAGATACCCAGATTATTGTCTCTTTTATTTACTTTTTAAAATATATTTATTTATTTGAGAGAGAAAGAGAGAGAGCAAGTGCGCACCCACACCAAGGGCATCCAGCCATTGCAAACGAACTCGATGCATGTGCCATCTTGTGCATCTTGCTTACGTGGGTCCTGGGGAATTGAACCTGGGTCCTTAGGCTTTGCAGGCAAGTGCCTTAACCACTAAGCCATCCCTCCAGCCCTTATTGTCTTTTTAAACATCCTTTCCTTACCTTAGCAGGGTGTGGTGGCACATGTCTTCAACCCCAGCACTGGAGAGGCAGAGGTAGGACTGCCATGAGTTTGAGGCCACCCTGAGACTACTTAGTGAATCCCAGGTCAGCCTGGGGAAGAATGAGACCATACCTTGAAAAAAAAAAAATCAAAAAACCAACAAACAAGAAATTTCCTTACCTTAGGGAATCTTTCTTTGTACACATGATTCATCATTATTATTTCACTGTCAAAAGAAACTGGGGACCGTCCAGGGCTGAGGAAGAAACAATTGTGTTATTTTAATGTAAAGAAACTATCAAGGGAAAAGATGGCTACACATTCCAGACCCTTGCTTCCCGCTTTTTTCAGTACCCCATACACTTCCACATTAAGGAAAGGTAAGTTCTACATGGTACTAATCTGGAGTAAGGCTCTCTTCTTTGAAAGAAGTTTGGCTTTCACACAGCCTTCTGCCATAGCCTTAAAAGGTTGAGAAAGGAGCTGGGTGTGGTGGTGCATGCCTTTAATTCTAGCACTCAGGAAGCAGAGGTAGGAGGATCGCTGTGAGTTCGAGGACACCCTGAGACTACATAGTGAATTCCAGGTCAGCCTGGGCTAGAGTGAAAACCCTACCTTGGGAAAAAAAAAAAAAAGGTTGAGAAAGGAGAAGTCTACTAACCAGCCTACTGGTGGTTTCCTAGGATGACCTCCCCAAGAACAGGACTCCCTGTCCTCATAGCTTTGGCCAGGGGTGTGTGTGGTGGGGGGGAATGTAAGGATTACGGATATACTTTAGATTATTCTAGGAATCAATAATCAAGCAACCTCCAAAACAGCCAAAGAGAGACTATATACATTTCCCAAACAAGTTACAGGGGCTAACTTAATTGTTACCTGGAGGATGTACAAAGGCAACTAAACCTATAGTGAGTTCTAACCTGTATCTTCCCTTCTGGCACACATGTGATTAACATTTCCTTAAATATTTTACATTTAGAGACACAAAGATGAACACCTAGTTCAATGACCAACATGCATTCTCAACTAAGTTAGATTTAGAACTTTCTCCTTTGAGTGGATCCTATTCTATGTTGGATTCCACCTCACTGTATTTTTGGTCCTTTGCATTTAAGCCCCAGTCATCATTTTCATCAATCCCTATCACTGTCACTGCCAATATTACCTGAAGGGATTCTTCTTGGGAGGTGCTCTTCTCTGTGACCCTACCATGCACATTACCCAATTCAATACTTTACAGGGACCCTAGAAAGCTGAACTTAGGGCTGGAGAGATGGCTTAACAGTTAAGGTGCTTGCCAGCAAAGCCAAAGAACCTAGGTTCAATTCTCCAGTACCCATGTAAAGCCATATGCATAAGGTGGCACATGTGTCTGAAGTTCATTTGCAGTAGCTAGAGGCTTTGGTGCATGCGTGCGTGCTCGCGCTCTCTCTCATTCTCTCTCTCTCTGTATCTATCTATCTGTCACCCTGAGACTACAGAGTGAATCCCAGGTCAGCCCAGACTAGAGTGAGACCCTACCTCAAAAAACAAAACAACAAGAAGCTCAGACAGGCATGATGGTACATACCTTTAATGCCAGTACTCAGGAAGCAGAGGTAGGAGGATTGTCATAAGTTCGAGGCCACCTTGAAACTACATAGTGAATTCTAGGTCAGCCTAGTTAGAGTGAGATCCTACCTTGAAAGACATACAAACAAACAAAAATGAACTTAGTCTTTAAAACCATGCTTACTGGGCTGGAGTGATGGCTTAACGGTTAAGGTGCTTGCCTGAGAAGCCTAAGGACCCAGGTTCGATTCCTGGGTACCCACATAAGCCATATGTATAAAGTGGTGCATGCTTCTGGAGTTCATCTGCAGTGGCTAGAGGCCCTAGTGTGCTAATTTTCTCTATCACTCTGCTTGCCAACAGATATAAAAAGTTCAGAAACTAAAACCATGCTTATTGTCATCTCTATCCTCTCCCTTAACCTGGAATATTGACACAGATTTATTAGCTAATGTCAGAGAATCAATCAGGGGAATCTGGCTTGGTGATGTGACTAGCATGTATAAGGTCTTCAGTTGGATACTTAGCACCAAAACATCCCCACACAGAAAATCACAGATGGTTCTACTACTTATTTATTTAGTTATGGATTTTCGAGGTAGGGTCTCGCTCTAGCGTAGGTTGACCTAGAATTAATGATGTAGTCTCAGGGTAGTCTTGAACTCATGGTGATTCTTCTACCTCTGCCTCCCACGTGCTGGGATTAAAGGTATGCACCACCATGCTTGAACAGAAAATTAAAGATGAATCAGCTGTTAAGGTTAGTTTGATCTGACAAAGGTGGACTCAGGTTGTAGTGGTTTGATTCAGGAATCCCCATAAACTTAGGTGTTCTGAATGCTAGGTTCCCAGCTGATGGAGATTTGGGAATTAACACCTGATGGAGGCAGTGTATTGTTGGGGGTGGGCTTATGGGAATTATAGCCAGTTTTCCCATGCCAGTGTTTGGCACACTCTTCTGTTGCTATTGTCCACCTTATGTTGGCCAGGGAGTGACGTCTACTCTCTGCTCATGCCATAGTTTTCCCCTGCCATCGTGGAGCTTCCCCTTGAGCCTGTAAGCCAAAGTAAACCTCTTTTCCCCACAGGCTGCCCTTTGTTGGGTGATTTCTGCCAGCAATGAATGCGAACCTTACTGCAACACAGGTGATTCCAGGAACTAAGATTCAAATGGGAATTTGATTCTGCATTTGAATTAGGCTTCTTTCCCAAGTTATCCAGACGTGTCATAGCATAAACTTTACCTAGCTCAAGCAGCCCAGACCCATGGTTCTGCAACCAAATAACCATCAAAACTGATGATACCATTATTCTCCTTCAGAAGTCTGAAGGGGAAAGGGAGATATTTGATAACATCAGAGAGCTGATGGGCTAAACTGAACCTGAAGCTAAAAGGCCTTGAGTGCAACTGGACCTGACTCATTCAAATTGGTTGTGCTTGACCAGGAAGTGGCAAACTGTGACCTGTAGATGAAATTAGGCCCATTATTTTTATAAATAAAACTTATAAATTACCTGTCTATGCTTTCATACTACAATAGTAAAGATAAGTAGTTGTGACAGAGATGTCTGACCTGTAAAGCCTAAAATATTACTATCTTGGCCTTTTGCAAAACACGTATGTGACTGACCCCAGGGCTTTGCCAACAAACAGACCCTCAAGTACCAGGGCAATGGGTGAGAGCACTCTCACCTGAGGCTGCGGGAGCGGGGCCGCATGGATGGGGACTGACGTCCCTCCTCATCTGGCGCACTCTCTGTGCTGAAATGCTTTGTCAGAAAGTGCAGCTCATCAGCTGTTGGCTGGAAAGGCAACTGATGTAGCTTTTCCTGTGAAGAACATGACGACTAGAAGGGAAAACATAAAAAGCAGCATTAAAGATACATGCAAGGGAACTCAAAAAGTGCAGAAAGTCTATATCTGCTTGGGGATTTCTCAGCCAGTGTAAACATAAAGCAGATTCTCTTTCCAGGCTCCCTCCGTCAGGGTATGACCCTGCAACCTCTGCAGAGTCCTCAGCATCAAGAAAGTCAGGAGAACTGAGAGCTGGACCTAGACCTGCATGAAGTATGAAGATTCCTTAACACCTAGGAGCTGCTTGAGGTGGTGAAAAGCAAATTCTTCCTTTTGCTAGTCAGAATGGTAATTAGCTATGCTTCTTGGTTCAATAACTGTTCCAAGTATGCCCAAATGCAAATGACATCCCTTTGTTTTCCCAGTCCTAAGCCTTGACAATGTTTTCTTTTGGTTGTTGGTTGTTTGTTATCTGAAGGAAAAATAGTTTTGCTCAGTTAAGAAGACTGTGTCCAGATGCTAGGTTCATCATGAGCAAGCAAGTTCAACAGGAAAGAAAATTACTTTTAGATCTAAAGATTAGATTCAACCTGGAAAAAAAAAACAAACCTCAAATTCTCAACACAGTAAATACCTGTGAAATTCTAACAAGAGTCCACCAATCATAGTAAACCATTTGGAGAAGCAACCTGGTGTCATGATGTGAATCCCACAGATGCAGTCACTCTGTGGTAACCCAAGAAGCTTCCAAGATTGGGAAGTCTCCCTTTACCCGATGAGACTGTTCAGAAAGCAGACAAGTCTAACACAGCTGGCCCAACTTCCACATATGTGTGTGTGTGTGTGTGTGTGTGCACACGCGTGTGTGTACACATAAATATAATCATATGCACAATCAAATATGTGATTCTTCCTTGGGGTACACAAAATATTACTTGACTGAGGAAAGATTGTAGAAAAAAAGAGGTGCTTACTAGGGAAAGACCTTATGCTTAACTGTAAAAATCAATGAGATCTTTTGATCAACAGTAATAACTAGGACAATCAACAAAGTAACAGTACTTTTTCTTGTGATTCATGTCTATAGACAAATTGAGGAATGATGGAAGAGGGGCTGGAGAGATGGCTCAGTGGTAAAGGTGCTTGCATGCAAAGCATGATGGCCTAGGTTCTATTCCCCAACACCCACATGAAGCCAGATATTTGCACAAAGTGGCACATGTATCTAGAGTTTGCAGGAACAGGAGGCCCTGGTGTGCCCATTATTTCTCTCTTTGCTTGTGAACATACATACATACATACATACATACACACACACACACACACACACACACACACACACACACATATATGTATGTATTAGTGAAGTAACCCAGGCCCAAAAAACCAAACATCACATGTCTGCTCTCATATGTGGATCCTAGCTACCAATGAATGGACTTCTATGTGAGTAGGAAGGAAACTCAGTAGCAGAGACCAGTAAGACATAAAGGGAATAGAAAGGAAGGGGGGGGGTTACTTAGTAGGATGGTATCGTATATATGTAAGTAAAAGAATAAATTAATGGGGGTGAAAAGGCCCAAGTGAGGTCAGAAGAAGAGATTGAGTAAAGGAAAGGTGGAGGGAAGGCTAATCAAAATCTAAAAGGATATAAATAAATCATATGGAAACCTACTTTTTTGGATAATGGTACACACTGGAGCCATAGATCATTGCTAGAAAATTTTCAGTGCCAGAGATGGGATACCTTCCAGTGAGTTGTTGGCCAGGGAGGTCCCTGATGCCCCCAAAACGCTATAGGGCATTGCTGAGGCCCTAGGTTTCCTACCAGGGATAGTAAGACCCTATTGCTGAAGACTGCACATACTTGGGCTGCAAGACCACTGAAAAATCCTGCTAGAACTGAGCTGATAACCTCCTCCATGTAGACCAGCTGACAGAAAGCTGGAAGAAGCCATTCTGCATGCAGTTCAAAGGGAGAGAGAGAAATCACCAGTGAAGATAACTCAACAGTGTACACTGCAAGCCTTACATTTGGCTAGCCAGACCAAAAAGCCAACGGGGGCAATAGTGGCACATCTGTCTGTCATGGTGGAAATGAACTGCCCTCTAATTGGACTGGAGGCCCGCTCCATGGGAGGGAATACATGCCTGATACTGAAAACCTAAAACAGGGGTATTCATGAGCCCTTGGGGTGTAACGTCTGCTGCTAACTGGCTAAATGTATATATTATACTTATCAAACTGCCCACTAAGCACTTCTCTTAATGTTCATACCCATATATTAATGCTACTCTCACTTTTAGCATAGAATCTTTTCTTTTCAGATGGCAGTGTCCTTGGGATGACTCAGAGGGCATCACAATGCTGGAAAGAAGTGACAGGGGTGCTCAGCACTGCAATATCTCTATCTCACCTTCCAAGGCTCAGGGTCCATTATGGAAGAGGTGGTGGAAAGAAATGTAAAAGCCAAAGGAAGGGTAGGACTCCTTACAATGTGCTCTCCCAGACACAAAATGGCCTGGATATCCATGACCTCACAGAGCCTGTCACTACCTACACAAGACCATCATAATAGGAGGAAAAGATGATGACATCAAAATAAAAGAGAGACTGACTGAGATGGGGAGGGGATATGATGGAGAATGGAGTTTCAAAGGGGAAAGTGGGGTGAGGAGGGCATTACCATGGGATCTTGTTTATAATCATGGAAGCTGTTAATTAAAAAAAAATTTGAAAAGGAAAAAAAAAAAAGGATGGTGGGGGCTGAAGAGATGCACAGTGATTTAATGACCAGGGTCCAATTCCCCAGTAGCCACATAAAGCCAGATGCACAAAGTGGCTACACATGCATCTGGAGTTTGTTTTGCAATGGTTAGAGGCCCTGGTGCGCCCATACTCTCTTTGTGTCTGTATCTCTCTGCTTGCAAACAAGTAAAAAAATTGAGGGACGGCCCGGGCGTCTTAATGCGCGCGCCGCGCCCGCTCCCAAGCGGCGCTCTCTCCGGTCCTCGTCCTGCCGACTCCTCACGGTCCGCGCCAACTCCTCACGGTATCAGCTCCATCCAGGCCACCCCGGCGGTGGGCTGGGGGGTGGGATGCACTCACCCTTGAGCCCTTTAAGACGCCCTGTTGTCTGGAGGTTTGGAACTGCAGGCCCTTTGCTTCCCACCCCACTCATGCACACTTTGGACCTGTTATCTCTCCTGGGGTTTTATCAGCACTTTTATCCCCTGCTCAGGTATAGTGTCTTTTCCCCATGACCAGAAATTCCTAGAAATGTTCAGCCCTATTTAGGACCTTGGCTGGTACTTTCTGGAAAGTATGACAGTCCCTAGCATCTATTGGCTTGCTCAGATCTCAGACCACTAGCAGTGGTCTCATTGAGACCGTACCATGCAGTCAGGGAGCAAGAGTACATGGGTCTGATATGCCAGTGCTGCTGAGATCATGGCTGTCCTCTTTTTCCACACCATGCGCTACAAGGCCCTGGACCCCTGAAACCCTCACAATGATCGCTTTGTGCTCTCCAAGGGCCATGCAGCTCCCGTCCTGTATGCAGTCTGGGCTGAGGCTGGCTTCCTTCCTGAGGCGGAGCTCCTGAATCTGAGGAAGATCAACTCTGACTTGGACAAGCACCTTGTCCCTAAACAAGCCTTCACTGATGTGGCCACTGGCTCCTTGGGCCAAGGCCTTGGAGCTGCTTGTGGGATGGCCTACACAGGCAAATACTTCAACAAAGCCAGCTACCGGGTCTATTGCATGCTGGGCGATGGGGAGCTGTCAGAAGGCTCTGTGTGGGAGGCCATGGCCTTTGCTGCAATTTGCAAGCTGGACAACCTCGTTGCCATTCTTGATATCAACTGCCTGGGCCAGAGTGACCCGGCCCCACTGCAGCACCAAGTGGACATCTACCAGAAGCGCTGTGAGGCTTTTGGCTGGCACACCGTCATTGTGGATAGACACAGTGTGAAAGAGCTGTGTAAGGCCTTTGGCCAAGCCAAGCACCAGCCAACAGCTATCATTGCCAAGACCTTCAAGGGCCGTGGGATCACAGGTGTGGAAGACAAGGAGTCATGGCATGGGAAGCCTCTTCCCAAAAACATGGCTGATCAGATCATCCAAGAAATCTACAGCCAGGTTCAGAGCAAAAAGAAGATACTTGCTGCTCCACCACAGGAGGACGCCCCCTCAGTGGACATTGACAACATCTGTATGCCCACCCCACCCCGCTAAACTGGGGACAAGATTGCCACTCGCAAGGCCTATGGGCTAGCCCTAGCCAAACTAGGCCATGCCAGCGACCGCATCATTGCCTCAGATGGGGACACCAAGAACTCCACCTTCTCAGAGCTCTTCAAAAAGGAGCACCCAGGGCTGGAGAGATGGCTTAGCGGTTAGGCGCTTGCCTGTGAAGCCTAAGGACCCCGGTTCGAGGCTCGGTTCCCCAGGTCCCACGTTAGCCAGATGCACAAGGGGGCGCACGCGTCTGGAGTTCGTTTGCAGAGGCTGGAAGCCCTGGCGCGCCCATGCTCTCTCTCTCTCCTATCTGTCTTTCTCTCTGTGTCTGTCGCTCTCAAATAAATAAATAAATAAATAAATAAATAAATAAAAAAGGAGCACCCAGACCCCTTTATTGAGTGCTACATTGCCGAGCAGAACATGATGAGCATTGCTGTAGGCTGTGCCACATGCAACAGGACAGTGCCCTTCTGCAGCACTTTCGCAGCCTTCTTCACACGGGCCTTTGACCAGATACACATGGCGGCCATCTCCGAGAGCAACATTAACCTCTGTGGCTCCCACTGTGGTGTGTCCATTGGAGAAGATGGACCCTCTCAGATGGCCCTGGAAGATCTGGCCATGTTTCAGTCAATCCCCACGTCAACTGTCTTTTACCCAAGTGATGGAATTGCTACAGAGAAGGCAGTGGAATTAGCAGCCAATACAAAGGGCACCTGCTTTATCCAGACCAGCCGCCCAGAAAACGCCATCATCTACAACAATAATGAGGATTTCCAAGTTGGACAAGGCAAGGTGGTTCTGAAGAGCAAAGATGACCAGGTGACAGTGACTGGAGCTGGTGTAACCTTGCATGAGGCCTTGGCTGCTGCTGAGATGCTGAAGAAAGACAAGATCAGTATCCGTGTGCGGGACCTTTTTTTTTTTTTTTTTAATTAAAATTTTTTATTTATTTATTTGAGAGCTACAGACACAGAGAGAAAGACAGATACAGGGAGAGAGAGAATGGGCACGCCAGGGCTTCCAGCCTCTGCAAACGAACTCCAGACGTGTGCGCCCCCTTGTGCATCTGGCTAACATGGGACCTGGGGAACAGAGCCTTGAACCGGGGTCCTTAGGCTTCACAGGCAAGCGCTTAACCGCTAAGCCATCTCTCCAGCCCCGTGTGCTGGACCTTTTCACCATCAAGCCCCTGGACAGAAAGCTCATCCTTGAGAGTGCCCGTGCCACCAAGGGCAGGATCCTCACCGTGGAGGACCATTACTATGAAGGTGGCATAGGTGAGGCAGTGTCCACTGAAGTAGTGGGTGAGCCTGGAGTTACTGTTACCCGTCTGGCTGTTGGCCAAGTACCAAGAAGTGGGAAGCCAGCTGAGCTGCTGAAGATGTTTGGTATCGACAAGGATGCCATTGTGCAAGCCGTGAGGGGCCTTGTCACCAAGGGCTAGGAAGGGCACGGGGTGCTGAGTGGCGTATCTACACATTCCCAAGAGCTTCTGACAAAGGTGTTCAAAGATGTGCTAAATACATGTTTTGAGAAAAATGAAAAAAAAAAAAATTAAAATATTTTTTAAGGCCGGGTATGGTGGTGCATGCCTTTAATCCCAGCCCTCAGGTGGCAGAGGTAGGAGGATTGCCATGAATTCAAGGCCACCCTGAGACTACATAGTGAATTCCAGGTCAGCCTGAGCTAAGAGTGAGACTCTAACTCTCAAACAACAAGATAAACAAAAAAAAATTTTTTTTAAAGATGATGGAAGAAAAAAGGCTCATCAATCCATGGCTTGTGAATCCTAAAACATAACTTGGCCCATTATACAAAACGTTTGCAAATCCAAATACATATAAAGTTTGCAAATCCTATCTTCCTGGCTTTAATGTAAAGTTGCTCAAAGAGGGGGACTCATTTGAGGATCAGTTATGCATACTAGCAATCAGCACATCTGTTGTATTTTGCCCTCTCCAAAGTTTTAGAGATGGGCCCAATCACTCTTCTCTGCTGCTTCTTTTTTTTTTTAAGGTAGGATCTCACTCTAGGTCAGGCTGACTTGGAATTCACGATGCAATCTCAGGGTGGCTTTGAACTCAAAGTGATCTTCCTACCACTGCCTCCCAAGTATTAGGATTAAAGGCGTGCATCACCACACCTGGCTTCTTCTTTTATGAAAGAAAAAAGTAAAAGGAGAAAAGAGGATGTTTTACTAAGTCTTTGGGACACCAGAGGGTAATTTGCTTCTGGAAATAAAGATAGAGCTGGCATGGTGGCACACACCTTTAATCCCAGCACTAGGGAGGCAGAGGTAGGAAGATTGCTATGATTGCTATTTGAGGCCAGCCTGAGACTACGTAGTGAATTCTAGGTTAGCCTGGACTACAGTGAGACCCTACCTCAAGAAAATAACCAAAAAAAAAAAAAAAAAAAGAACGAAAATGGAGGGAACAGGGGAACCATGCTTAGGAGCCCCCATGCATAATCTCACTTGCAGAGTAACAGCTCATTGTTAACTTTCTCTGAATCCACTAGGAGGAACTGGATAGGTATTGCAGTTACCTTCTTACTGCTAGAACGAAGCACCTGACCAAAAGCAGCTGATGGGAAGAAAGGATTTATTATGGCTTACAATGTTAAGGCTAAGCTTCATGATGGCACAGAAAAGTATGGCATGGCACAGCAGGTGGAAAACAGAAAGAGAGTGAGCCAAGTTCTGGCAAGGGGGAGTTGGCTATAACACCTATAAGCCTGCCCCCAACAACACATTTCCTCCAGCAATGTTCCACCTCTCAAATAGCCCTCGGCTGGGGACCAAGCATTCAGAACACATGAGTTTATGAGGGACATTTGATTTAAACACCATCACACAGGATGCCAGTGAATACTTAGTGCAAAGGTTTCAGGAGTCTTTCCTTTCATAAGCACTCTCAGGCACTCTGGCCAGGCTCTAACTCCCAGAGGAAGCTATTTTCTATTATGGAAACTGAGGTTTCAAAGAGTTGTTTCTACCCCTCCTAGTAAAGTAAACCCAGGCTAAATCTGGGAGTCTAGAAGCAATACCTTCCTTTCCTTTCCTTCTCTTTTCCCTTCCCCTTCTCTTCCCTTCCCCTTACTTTCCTTTCTTTCTTTTTTGAGGTAGAGGTTCACTCTAGTCCAGGCTGACCTGAATCACTATGTAGTCTCAGGGTGGCCTTGAAGTCATGATGATCTTCCTACCTCTGCCTCCCAATTGGTGGGATTAAAGGCGTGTGCTACACACCACACCTTTTTTTAAAAATTATTATTGATTCCCAGACTCTTCCTTACCTGAGCTCGGAGGAGATAGTCCCTCCCTTGGAGCTAAAACCTATAGACAAAAAATGAGATAAAAAGCCCACTTTACAAAGATTTGGGAAGACCACTTCTCTCTCTGCTTGCAAATAAGTAACAATAAAAAAGGGAGTGAGGAGAGAAGAGGACTTGAGGGGGTGATATAGAACAGATTATTGGGGGTGGAAAGACCTAAGAGAGGCCAGGGGAAGAGACTGAGCAAAGAAGGGTGAAGGAGAGTTAATCAAAATCTAAGAAGGTATGAATAAGTCATATGGAAACCTATGTTCTTGTACAATGGCACAGCCAGAAAACCATAGATTGTTACTAGAAAATTTTCAGTGCCAGGGATGGGATACCTTCCAGTGAGTTGTTGGCCAGGGAGGTCTCTGATGCCCCCCAAACATTACAGTTCATTGCCAAGCTCTTGGTTCCCCACTGGGAATAGATAGCTGAAGACTCCACATGCTTGGGCTGCAAGGTCACTGAGAAATCAAGTTGGAACTGATTTGAAAACTTCCACCCTGTAGAACAGCTGACAGAAGAAATCTGGAAAAAGCTACACTGCATGCAGCTCCATGGAAGACAGAGAAGGCATCAGTGGACACTGCAAGCCACATATCATTTGGCCAGCCAGGCCAAATGAGGCAATGCACACAATAGTGGCATGTCTGCTACGGGGAAGCCAACCACTCTCTAATTGGACTGGAGGCCTGCTCCATGTGAAAATATACATGCCTGATACTGGAAACCTATGAGGGGGAAGTCATGAGTCCTAGGGATATAATGCCTGTTGGTGTCTGGATAAATACATTTATTATGCTCATCAAACTACCTGGTAAACACTCCTCTTATTGTTCATTCCCATATATTAATGCTACTCTCACTTTTGATTCTCTTTTCAGATGGATGACTCAAAATGAATCATTGTGCAGAGAGGAAGTGGCAGTGGAGTACTCAGCACTGAAATATCTCTATCATACCTTCCAAGGCTCAGGGTCCATTGTGCAAAAGGTGGTGGAAAGAAGAGCCAAAGGAAGGGTTAGAACTCCTCACAATATACTCTTCCAGACACAAAATGGCCTTGATATCCATAACCTCGCAGTGCCTGGCACTACCTACACCACCATCATAATAGGAGGAAAAGATGAGGACATCAAAATAAAAGAGAGACTGAGAGAGGGAGAGGATATGATGGAGAGTATAACTGCAAAGGGGAAAGGAGGGAGGGAATTATCATGGCTTATTATCTATAATTTTTTAAACTTTATTTATTTAATTTATGTATTTGGGAGAGAGAAAGAGGCAGAGAGAGGGAGAGAGAAAATGGGCAAGCCAGGGCCTCCAGCCACTGCAAAGGAACTCCAGACACATGCGGCCACCTTGTGCTTCTGGTTTATGTGGGTTATTGGGAATCAAACCAAGGTCCTTTGGCTTTGTAGGCAAATGCCTTAACTGCTAAGCATTTTTGCAGCCCCTTGTCTATAATTATATAGGTTGTCAATGTAAAATAATAATAAAGTCTTGATCTTTATCCCAGCAAAACTCCCACCACTCCCCATGTGAAGCAGACACCCCATACAGTGTGGACCAGACACCCAATTTCCTACATCTCCACAAGAATACTTTAGCCTGGCATGGTAGGGCCCTCAGGAGGCTGACGTAGGAGGACTGCTGTGAATTTGAGGCCAACCTGGGCTAGAGTGAGTTCCAGGTCAGCCTAGACTATAGTGAGATCCTATCCCTCATTCTCCCCAAAAGATGATTTTATACTCTTTTAAAATTATTATGATTTTTTTTTTAAATCCCAGTATTCGGAAGGCGGAGGTAGGAGAATTGCTGAGAGTTTGAGGCCACCCTGAGATTACACGGTGAATTCTGGGTCAGCCTGGGCTACAGCGAGGCCCTACCTCAAAAACAAACAAAACAAAATCTTTTCTATTATTAGGTGGTTCAGAGCTCCCTCCCCAGTTTATCTGTTCAGAACCCTGCAACCCCCTAGTTGGTGTTAGTAAAACTTTGAGCCCAGGCTGGAAAGATAGCATAGAGGCTAAGGAACTTGCCTGTAAAGCCAAAGGACTGAGGTTCAATTCCCCAGGACCTACATAAGTCAGATGCACAAGGTGGCATATTCCTCTGGAGTTTATTTGCAGTAGCTGGAGGCCCTGGCACACCCATATTCTCTCTCAAATAAATAAATAAAAATATGCTAAAAACAAAAACCTTGGGTGCCCAAAGAAACCATCTCATTGGTTTTCTAAGTTCCGGACCTAACATCAGGTATGTGGCTGCGAAGGGTCACTAAACCTTTCTTCCATTTACCCTTATGAAGAAACTTTCAAAAAAAAAAGCCAGGCATGGTGGTGCATGCCTTTAATCCCAGCACTTGGGAGGCAGAGGTAGGAAGACTGCCGTGAGTTCAAGGCCACCCTGAGACTACACAGTGAATTCCCAGGTCAGCCTGGACTAGAATGAGACCCTACCTTGGAAAAAAAAAACTTAATGATTCTGGAAGAAAAGCTGAGAACTATTTTGCAGCACTGGATGAAGAGTAGTTACCTGTAGGTAAGTACTTCCTCAGAGTAGAGGAGGTATGGCTACAGATTTACTACTTACGGAGACAGTGGAGCTAGGAGTGTTGGTTCCATAGCCCGAAGAAGGCAAAGAGGCCAAAGACCAGCGCCGTCCATCAGTCCTATGTAAGAAAAAGAAGATTAAGCAGTTCCTACAGGTCCCCTGCCTGAGCCTCATGACTTGCCTGCCTGTGTCCTTCAACATTTTTGGGCAATTAATTCTCTGGTATACATCTTGTCTCAAAACATGCTCTGCCCAGCATGTGCTCTCACACCTCTCCTACACAGGGCCTTCTGCGTGACTTCTACTTCAGAGATAACTACTACTGACTACTGAGTCCATGCTTTGAATAATAACATCTGTTATATAACACTGTTTTTAAAAATTTATTTACTTATTGGTTTTTCAAGGTGAGGTCTCGCTCTAATTCAGGTTGACCTGGAATTCACTATGTAGTCTAAGGGTAACCTCAAACTCATGATGATCCTCCTACCTTGGCCTCCCAAGTACTGGGACTAAAGGCGTGTGCTACCATCCCAGCCAATTCTCTCTCTCTCTTTTTTTTTTTTTTAAATTTTTTTTTTTAATTTATTTATTTGAGAGCGACAGACACAGAGAGAAAGACAGATAGAGGGAGAGAGAGAGAATGGGCGCGCCAGGGCTTCCAGCCACTGCAAACGAACTCCAGACGCATGCGCCCCCTTGTGCATCTGGCTAACGTGGGACCTGGGGAACCGAGCCTCGAACCGGGGTCCATAGGCTTCACAGACAAGCACTTAACCGCTAAGCCATCTCTCCAGCCCTCTTTTTTTTTTTTTTAATAAGGCCTTCTTGTGCACCCCAGGCAGGGCCTGACCCAATGATACTCCTCCCTCAGACTCTTGAGTGCTAGAATTAAAGGCATGTGCTACCATGCATAGCCTTCTGTTGACAGTTACATGCTAAGAGCTCTTTGAACTTTTTTGCTTTGTTTTGTTTGTTTTTCAAGGTAGGGTCTTGCTCTAGCCCAGGCTGACCTGGAATTCACCATGTAGTCTCAGATTGGCCTTGAACTCAAGGTGATCCTCCTACCTCTGCCTCCTGAGAGCTGGGATTAAAAGCGTACACCACCACACCTGGTTCTTCGAACTTCTGTAGGTCACTGTGTTGATATGAAATGGACCACTATCAGGATCTGAACTGAACATCAGTCGATGGCAAATATTTATAGGCTACCCAGAATCCATTAGGACCCACATAAATCAGGCTTTGAAAATGTTTGCCAAAAAGTGACAGTAACTTAGCCATGTGTGATGTCATATGCCTTTAATCCCAGCACTTGGGAGACAGAGGTAGGGTTACTGTGAGTTCTAGGCCAGCCTGAGACTACATAGTGAATTCCAGGTCAGCCTGGGCTAGAGTAAGACCCTACCTTGAAAAACCAAATGAACACAAAAGTGACAGTGACCTTATGAAAGAGAAGGGAAGTGACATAACTTTGGTTGTTTATGAGTTTCTGGGGGAGGCTTTCTGTTGTTCTCAAAAGGATGTCCCCAAAAGCTCTCAACACAAAGAACCACAATGTTCTCCTTTACTATAGTGGAGAAAGACTAAGCAGGGATCTGATCTGAAGCTTTTATAATATAGATATGCAATTCTTTGCTTAGTTTGTAGGATGTTGTATAAAACAGTCTTTCTTTTGGAGCTTGGTGGCATATCCTGCTTGTGTTGATAATGAGTCAAAAGAACTCTGCCACTACTCACAGGATCTTAAGACCTCAGCAGTGGAGGACCTTTGGAAATTCTGGTTACAGTTTACAGAGAAAATGCTAATATGCAGAGGTTTAGTTATTTGTTCAAAGCCTCACAGTTATGGCAGTGATTAGGTAAAAAAGAAAATAGTCAGAAGGAATCTTGGCAGGGATTCTTCTTTCAAAGCCCTCATCCCCATCAATATTAAGCAGCTTTTCTACTATGATTTGTAAAGGGTAGAGCTGGAGGTTCTACACCACATGCACAGGACTCAAACTTCATGCCACCTAGATAGCCAGCACATGAAAATTAGAACTCTGCTGGAACCTAGTCTCTGAGTTAAAAAAAAAAAAAAAAAAAGTCCAGGAAGGTGCCAGAGGGTGTTGTTTCAAGTGCTCTTTTTACTTTGTTGGGCCCTAGATGGTATACACAAGAAAACCACCCAATTCCAAGAAAACACTTCAGTAAAAATTAGAAAAGTGTCATTTAGGGATGGATTTCCCAAGCCCTTGTCAAATGTAGTTTTTCACAAGTGAATTTCAATCCTTTAAGTAAAAAATGAAACCAAGTTCATGGATCCCACTTCTGCATGCAGAAGAGGTACCAAGCCAGTACACAATGCTACTATAGACTCTTTACTTCTGTTTAGTCACCTCATTGGAGACTTGAGGAAAGTTGTGAGAATGAGGGCAAATTGTCCCTAAGTTCAGAAGCTTGGAACTTTTCAAATTATGCCTCCAAAGAGCTCTGAGTCTTGGTTCCAACAGCTAATGGGGGATACTATAGGGTTTCTTTGCTAGAAAGGCCCAATGTCCACACCAGTCAGAAAAGAACCACTACAACTAGTTTTCTCACAAAGCATAAAATCACAAGCCACACTGACCATGCAGAGCAGTGTCCCCACCCTCTCCATCACACCCACCATTACCTGTCTGCTCTGTGGCCATGGCTGTAGTGAAAAGATATAAATTATAAATGAGAACCAAAGGAACCAGAGAGAGTAATCTGACCCCCAGCATTTCATCTAGTTTGGCAAAAGCACACCTTTTTTTTTTTTCCCCAGAAATATGTGGCAGTCTAAATGAAATTATATGACACATGGGTCTATCCTTAGCATTACATCTGTCTTTTCTGTCAAATTCTACAATCAGGGCTCTGGACTATTTCATCAACCTGTCCAGTAAGAGACCAGCCTAGGGATCCATGTTCCATGTAGATGACTCAAATGTCATGCTTCCTGACAGATCAGATACAGTAAGAAGGCTGTGTCTGACACTGGTTCACTCTGGTTCACAGCCATTGCAGTACATTGAGCTCCACAGAGAGTGCAAGGCCAACGAGAGCCAGACAGGCACTGGACGACTCTGTGCCTCACCGAGGAAAAACAACTAAACATGGGCAAAGTAGACCCTAAGAAGCCGAAAGGCAAAGAAAAAAAAAAAAGTCATCAAATGCATTCTTTGAGCAAACTTGCCAGACAGACCACAAGAAGCACCCAAATGCTTCCATCAACTTCTCAGAGTTCTCCAAGAAGTGCTCAGAGAGGTGGAAGACAATGACAGCTAAAGAAAAAGGAAAATGTGAAGACCTGGCAAAGGTGGACAAGGCTCATTATGAGAGAAATGAAAACCTAGAGCCCTCCTAAAGGGGAAACAAAAAAGAAGTTCAAGACTAGGTGTGGTGGTACATGCCTTTAACACCAGAACTCAGGAGGCAGAACTAGTAGGATCGCTGTGAGTTCAAGGCCAGTTTGAGACTATACAGTGAGTGGGCTAGAGTGAGACTTTACTTCAATGAAAGAAAAAAAAGTCCCAGGATCCAAATGCACCAAGAGGCCTCCTTCAGAGTCTTCTTGTTCTGTTCTGAGTAGTACCCCAAAACAGGGAACGTCCTGTCCATTGGTAATGTTACAAAGACACTGGGAGAGATGAGGAAACACTGCTTCAGGGGACAAGCAGCCTTACAAAAAGAAAGCTGATGGAAAAACCTGAAAAGGATACTGCTGCCTACAGAGCTAAATGAACACCTGATGTAGCAACAAAAGAATTGTCAAGGCTGAGAAGAGCAAGAAAAGGAAGGAAGAGGAGGAAGGTAAAGAATAAGATGGTGGTGATTAAGGCTGGAGAGATGGCTTAGCAATTAAGCGCTTGCCTGTGAAGCCTAAGGACCCCAGTTCGAGGCTCGACTCTCCAAGACCCATGTTAGCCAGATGCACAAGTGAGCACATGCGTCTGGAATTTGTTTGCAGTGGCTAGAAGCCCTGATGCACCCATTCTCTCTATCTGCCTCTTTCTGTCTGTCGCTCTCAAATAAATAAATAACAATAAATAAATAAGTCTTTTTTTTTTTTTTTTGGTTTTTCGAGGTAGGGTCTCACTCTAGCCCAGGCTGACCTGGAATTCACTATGTAGTCTCAGGGTGGCCTCGAACTCACGGTGATTCACAGTGATCCTCTGCCTCTGCCTCCCAAGTGCTGGGATTAAAGGCGTGTGCCACCACAACCAGCTAAGTTTTCTTTAAAAAAAAAAAAGGGGGGGGGGGGCTAGAGAGATGGCTTAGCGGTTAAGCGCTTGCCTGTGAAGCCTAAGGACCCAGGTTCGAGGCTCGGTTCCCCAGGTCCCACGTTAGCCAGATGCACAAGGGGGCGCACGCATCTGGAGTTCGTTTGCTGAGGCTGGAAGCCCTGGCGCGCCCATTCTCTCTCTCCTTCTACCTGTCTTTCTCTCTGTGTCTGTAGCTCTCAAATAAATAAATTAATTAAAAAAAAGAGATGATGGTGATTAAGTTGGCTCTGGTATAGTTTTTTCCCTTGTCCATAAAGCATTTATTGCCCCCCCCCACTGCTGCTCACATACACAACTCACTACCTGTTTTTTTGTTTTTTTTTTTTTTGAGGTAGAGTCTCACTCTAGTCTAGGCTGACCTGGAATTCCCTATGTAGTCTCAGGATGGCCTCAAACTCATGGCAATCCTCTTACCTCTGCCTCCCAAGTGCTGGGATTAAAAATGTGTGCCACCACACCCAGCTTACAACTCACTACTTTTAAAGAAAAAAAAAAAAAAAACCTGAAAACTGAAATTAAGGCAATGGAAAATTTGTTTTTAAACTGTAATAATCATACATTTAACACACTGCCAAATATGTCTTTAAATAAGCCTGTCTTGGTGTTATTTTCAATAGCCAATAATCCTGCTTAGTACAATATAGGGGCTTCAAATTAGCATAGATTTTAAAGCATGTATCTTGTTGGTGCTCAGCACAATTAATATATGGAGATGGTAGTGGTTCCTCCCCCGTCATTAGATGTCTCTGATGAAACTTATATGAAATAATTCCTGTTCTGTAAACTGAATATCACTCTGTAATCATATTTAAAACAAATGTCGGGCTGGAGATGGCTTAGCGGTTAAGGCCCTTGTCTGCAAAGACTAAGGACCCAGTTTTGATTCACCAGGACCAAGTAAGCCAGATGCACAAAGTGGCCCATATGTCTGAAGTTCATTTGCAATGGCTAGAGACTCTTGTCACACCCATTCTTTTTCTCTCTGCCTCTTTCTCTCTCAAGAAAATTATATACACACACATATGTGTATATATATATTTATTATATATATTTATACATATATACATATACATATATTTGTTTGTTTGTTTTGTTTTCTAGAGGAGGGTCTCACTCTAGTCCAAACTAACTGGGTGAGGAGAGGCACCCAAGCCAGCCATCAGGCCTCTGTCCACCTGCCCAAATCCTTTTCACTGACACAGAATCCTTAAGAAGAATGGGATGTATTTCTTTTAGGTTTTAACTTCAATAGTAAATACTGTTTCCAGGAATCTCTTTTTCTGTTATGTCTTTTAAAAAATTAGCCTAAGTATTAGAACTGTTCTTACCCCAAGAAGGACTATGTTTTGTACCCATTAGTGGTTACAATGGTGGAATCATTGTCATAATTTTTCTGAAGGTTTTAGTACTAAAGACTGACTCCAATGAAGGAGGGGGGAAAACACTATAAACCTCAAAACTAAAAAAAAGAAATCCCAAATTAAAAAAAAAAAAAAAAAAACTCGAACTGGATATAGTAGCACATGTCTTTAATCCCAGCACTCAGGAGTCAGAAGTAGGAGGATTGCCATGAGTTTGAGGCCAGCCTCATAATAGAGTTTGTTTCAGGTCAGCTTGGGCTAGAGTGAGACCTTACCTTCCCAGGAATGAGGGAAGCACTTAAAACTTTGGCTAAGAAGGAATCTTAGAAAAAGTTCTGAGAAGAAGCCAATGTATGTGTAAAGTCTTGGTACAAGGTTTGGATAGACTATTAGCATGGACTTCTCTAGAGGCCACAAGATGACCTAGCCATGGGTGGAGCTGTCACAGTTGCTAGGAGAACCTATAAATAGCCTTTTATCACTTTCAGAGATGACAGGATGCACTAAAGCTTTCCAAGTTCAGGGAGGATAAAGTGAAGACCTTAAAATCTTTCTGTATCCACACTTGGGATTCCAGCTCAAAGCCAAGGAGAGGCATGTCATGTCCTTTCAGCCCTTTGGAACTAAATGGGTTAAAAAAAGTATTACTTTTCTCCTCCCACCCCTTCTCCTGGAATAAGAGCTCATTTCTCATCCATCACCCTAGGATATGTATCAAAATGGAATATTTTGAAACTTATTATTAGATCACCAGGGACATCTATTTAGGATTATGAAAGTATATCCACTTCTTAAATCTACTCCAGATATTCAACTATAAGTATACACACCACTTGGACAGCAAAACTTAAACAAGATGGTTATAATCTGGGAGAGGAAAGCAGGGGAGGAGTTTTGATTGCTGGTGGCCCAAGGTAACCCAACCCACATGAAAAAACACTGTGCCACATATGCTAGCCACAGAGAACATTTCCTAGCAACTTACCTACGGGCAGGAACAAAGGAAAAGTGAGCAGGTGCATTTGGAGAGAAATTCCGAGGGCTGTCCAAAGGACTGTTACCTGTAATGGGAAAAGGAAAAACATTTTCTGTGAAGTTTGCTTCTAAGGAAGGCTGAAAACTAAAAGCCTAGAAAACTTTTTCTAGCATTGGCAATTAAGATATTTGATTATTTTTTCAAGCTAACCCTCAGTTTATGTTTCTGTGTTTGTAAAAATTGACAGCCCAAGCTGGGCCTTTCATCCCAGCACTCCGAGGCAGAAAAAGGAGGATCGCCATGAGTTCGAGGCCACCCTGAGACTACATAGTGAATTCCAGGTCAACCTGAACTACATCAAAACCCTACCTTGAAAATCCAAAAGTAAACAAAAGAGAAAGAGAATTTTGGATTAGTAGTCCTGTTGCCCTTAGAACAATCTTTAAGCCTTTGGAAAGTTATGACTTGGCAAAATGCACTGGAACTTAGGGTGCTCCTGGTAACAGAAAGCAGGTAAGTTTCTGCTTGATCTACAGTAGCTACCTGAGAGGCATAGGTTGTTATGGCACAATATGAACAAGGGAGAAAACCTGTGGTGCTGCCAATTTTTTTTCTAAATTTTTTATTTATTTATTTGAGAGTGACAGACACAGAGAGAAAGACAGGTAGAGGGAGAGAGAGAGAATGGGTGCGCCAGGGCTTCCAGCCTCTGCAAACAAACTCCAGACGCGTGCGCCCCCTTGTGCATCTGGCTAACGTGGGACCTGGGGAACCAAGCCTCGAACCAGGGTCCTTAGGCTTCACAGGCAAGTGCTTAACCGCTACGCCATCTCTCCAGCCCTTTGTTTTGTTTTCTGAGTTAGGGTCTCGCTCTAGTCCAGGCTTAAAGATTGTTCTAAGGGCGACAGGACTGCTAATCCAAAATTCTCTTTCTCTTTTTGTTTACTTCTGGTTTTTCAAGGTAGGGTTTTGATGTAGTTCAGGTTGACCTGGAATTCACTATGTAGTCTCAGGGTGACCTCAAACTACCTCTGCCTTCCAAGTGCTGGGATTAAAGGCATGCACCACCACGCTGGCTCCAAAATTCTCTTGCATATAATCCTTGCACACTGCCTCCACAGGGATAAATCAAAAATATGTGCATTTTAAGGGGACATTGAAGTTTTCAGGTGGAGACTCAGGCTATCAGTACATCTTAAATGCCCTGTATTCAGGTTCCCAAGTCTGCAAGGTGTGGCCAATCTTCTGCCAGCTCCATAAGTAGTTTTCATGTGACCCTGGTGAACTTGCTCATCAAAGCTCAAAGCTTTGAACAAAATGATATGCTTAGGGCTGGGGAGATGGCTCAGTGATTAAAGGCACTTGCTTGTGCAATGTCTGCCAGCCTGGGTTAAATTCCCCAGTACCCACATAAAACCAGAAACACAAATCCTAGCATACATATCTGGAGTTCTTTTGCCCAAACTCACTCTGTCTCTTTTACTCTAGGCTTGTAAATAAATACAAAATATAGTCAGGGCTGGAGAGAAGGTATAGTGGTTAAGGTGCTTGCTTGTGAAGCCTAAGAACTCATGTTCAACTTTCCAGATCCCACATAAACCAGATGCAGAAGGTGACAGAAGCACGCAAGTGTGTAATGCACACAAGATGGTCTGGAGTTCGACTGCAGTGGTGGAGGTCCTAGCACACCAATACTCTCTCTCATAAAAAATACAAAAAAGAAGAGTCAGACATAGGGTTGCACATACCCTCCCCCCAGGAGAGGGTCTCACTGTAGCCAAGGCTGACCTAGAATTCATTATATAGTCTCAGGGTGGCCTTGAGCTCATGGTGATTATACCCTTTGCCTCCCAAGTTTAAAGGCTAATTCTCACGTTTTAGACACATATTTTATTTATTTATTTGAGAGTAAGAGGAAAAGGTAGAGAGAGAGAATGGGTGTGCCAGGGCCTTCTGCCACTACTGCAAATTCCAGATACACGTGCCACCTTGTACATCTGGCTTACATGGGTACTGGGGAATTGAACCTTGCTCCTTTGGTTTGACAGGCATGTACCTTAACTGCTAAGCCATCTCTCCAGCCCAATTCTTATTTTTTTTAAATAATTTATTTATGGGTGCAACAGGGCCTCTAGCCACTACAAATGAACTCCAGATGCATGTGGTTATGTGGGACTTGGAGAATCGAACCAGGGTCCTTAGGCTTCGCAGGCATGCACCTTAACCACTAAGCCATCTCTTCAGCCCAATTCTTACCTTTTATAATAAAAATAAGCTTTAATATTTTTATCCTAGTTGTAAATGGAAAATTTACTGACAAGTTATAAGAAGTAGAATGACAGGCACAAAGCAATACATTAGAAATAACTAGCTCCGAAAAGAATAGACTGAATAAAGAAGCTAGAGAACTTCTTTAATAAGCCAAATGAAAAGCAATTAGGGTCTCCATGTCAGATAATAATAATAATATCAGAATGTATTCATCTACTGTTCATTTACAATTTCTCTACTAATAGCTTCTTCTCAGTCTTACATTGAATCCTTGATGACAACCACTAGAACTAAAGGCATATCTTTTTTTTTTTTTTTTTGAGACAGGGTCTCTCACTCTAGCCCAGGCTAACCCACAACTCACTCTGTAGTCCCAAGTGGCCTTGAACTCATAGGACTCCTCCGATCTCTGCCTCCTGAGTACTAGGATTAAAAGTGTGCACCACCAAGCCCAGCCTATAATATGGTATATCTTTATTTCACTGTCATGATTAGTACTTAGTAATTTTTCAATTTGAAGATTTTCAAACTGGCCGGGCATGGTGGCACAGGGGAGGCAGAGGTAGGAGGATTGCTGTGAGTTTGAGACCAACCTGAGACTACACAGTGAATTCCAGGTCAGCCTGGGCTAGAGTGAGACCCAACCTTGAAAAACCAAAAAAAAAAAAAAAAAAAAAAAAGATTTGCAAAGTGCTTGTTAGAATTTTTTCTTTTAGCCAGGAGTTGTGGTGCACACCTTTAATACCAGCACTTGGAAGACAGAGGTAGGTGGATTGCCATGAGTTCGAGGCTACCCTGATACTACATAGTGAATTCCAGGTCAGCCTGGGCAACCGTGAGATCCTAACTAAAAAAAAAAAAAAAAAAACCCAAGATTTTAAAAAAATTTTTATTAACATTTTCCATGATTATAAAATATATCCCATGGTAATTCCCTCCCTCCCCACCCCCACACTTTTCCATTTGAAATTCCATTCTCCATCATATTACCTCCCCATTACAATCATTGTAATTACATATATACAATATCAACCTATTAAGTATCCTCCTCCCTTCCTTTCTCTTCCCTTTATGTCTCCTTTTTAACTTACTGGCCTCTGCTACTAAGTATTTTCCTTCTCACGCAGAAGCCCAATCATCTGTAGCTAGGATCCACATATGAGAGAGAACCTGTGGACAACTTTTATTATACTTGTTGCTTTGCCGTTGGACGGCAGCATGACAGGCCTACTGCATGATATATACATATACACATATGTACACACACAGACACACACCACAGCCCACACTCACAGCATGTGACAACACATATTGTGCTTGTGAAGACAGTAAAGATGTAGCTTTTGTCATTTCCACAGGAAGATGATTCATAACCAAAATAACAGAAATAGGCCAAGGTGGGCCACACAAGTTCACAGCTCAGAACACTGGGAAAGAAATGAGATTAGTCATGTCCTCCATGTAGAGGGTGCTGAGGGCCAGAGGAGGATTGTTAGAAATCACCACCAGCTCTACTCATAGCACTTGAACCCTCTAGGGACAGCCTGCATGCTGGGGTCACCATTTCCCCAGACCATCAGTGGCAACAGTGGTGGCTCCTCTGCATGAGGCTCACCTTGAACACATAGCCATGGGATAGCAGGACAATGGGCATTATTACTGTTAAACCTGAGGTTAGAACATCTGAGAAGTGTCTTGGTGTATTAAGCCTCAAGAACACCGAGCAGTAATATCTAAAGCAGTTTAAAAATAGAGTTAAGCCATAAGGATGACAAGAAAAAACCACATCACTTAGCAGAAACAGAAACCTACACTCTAGCAGCTATAGTGAGAGGGGCTCACAGACCTCTCCTTTCTAAAGGTACACAACCCCCCCCCCCCACCACCACCGCTGACAGCCTGTGGCTAGCCATGTTAAGTCTCATACAACCCTCCATGACTTACCTGGAGAAGCTGCTACAGGTACCAACTAGTTTTTTCTCCCTTCCCAAACAGATACAGCGTGATTGGTAGCTGTACTGTCCCAAAACAATGAGATGGAAGTGCTTGTTAGAATTTTTAAAGCTTACCAAATACACACAATGTTGGAGAAAAGAAACTGTTCCTCAGTTATGGAGCTGATGTCAAGACACTGGCAAAAATACTGGATTCTAATTGACATCTTTGGCAAAAAGTCTCTGTAATGCAAGGGAAACCAATGGTGGATTCCTGCAGCCTGGCAGTTGAAGAGATAATAAATCAGTTATTTTCTCATTGCTGGGACAAAACACCCAAACAGAAGCAGTTTAAGGGAGGAGAAAGTTTATTTCACCTTATATTTTCCAGGGTTAGTTTCAGTATGGTAAGGAACATGATATGAACAGGAAATTGGATCACATCAGTATAACAGTTGAGAGGAAGCAGAGAGATCAGGGCTGGGCTGTAAATCTCAAAGCCCACCCCCATTAACATACTTCCTCCATTAGGGCCCCAACTCCTAAAGGTTCCATAACCTTCAAAAATTGCTCTAAAAACTGATGGTTAAATATTCAAATACATGAGAATTTGGGGGACATTTTACATTCAAACTAACACATTCTGTTCCTGGTTCTCACAGACTCATGGCCATCTCATTATGCAAAATGCATTTAGTCCAACTTTAAAAGTCTGCATAGGCTTTACCAGTCCCAATACTGTTCCAAAGTCCAAAGACTCTCATCTAAGACTCAAAGCAGTCTCTATAAACTATAAACCTTGTAAAAATCAAACCACGAATTATATTCCAACTCAAAAGGGAGGACTAAGGCCATAGAAAAGAAAGAATGGGCCAATGTAAGACTAAAAATCAACAAGGAAAACATCAAATCATGCAGCTCCATGTCTAGTATCAGAGAGTCATGATGAAATCACCTGGCTCCATATAGCTTGGGTAGCTCTTCCTCACAAGCTATGCTGCCTGCATCCCCTCTCCTGAGCAGAATCTACCCTTAGTACACAGCTTTCCTTGGCAGATGTCCCACAGTCCTGATGTTGTGGAAATTCTCTAGAAAGAGCACTCCAACACCAGAATGAGTGAAAGTAGAGGAGTTTATTACCCAAAAAGCTTGAGGTAGTGCTCCAAAGAAGCTTTAGCCCCAAGCAGATATTTTATTTCGATTTTATAGTTTTCATAGCCATGGGGAAGGGGTAAGTGAACAAACAAGATGTGACAATTTGCCTATCAATCATTTTTGTAGTCAGACAACCCTAACAATGAACTCCATTTTACTTTGTTTTAACCTAAACTGTCCTTCCTTCTTATCATCCCAGTGGACATTTTCTGGACAGTTCCTTCTTTGGGATTTTTCCATCTGCTGACAAAGATAAGTTTTAACTACTCAGCAATTAACTCTTATAGTAACTCAGTGAATCAGTTCAACTTCTAGCTTCTTTTCTACCACAATGACATCTGCAACATCCTGGAGTCTCCACTGCAACCTACAATTAGTTCATCCTCACTGCTTCATACAATGGCCTCTCAGCCTCCATGGACAGACTTTGACCCTGCTTCCATAACTGCTTGGGCACAGTGGCTCTCTGGATCCATGGTGCAACTTATGAACCTTCTATTTTTTTCACTTTTCATGTTTCTAAAATCAGTACCACATGGACAATATTGCCAAATTGTACAATCAGCTTGGGAGAGGCTTGGCCTTAGAGTAGAGCTATAGCAGCCTCTGTATGCTGACCTTGTGGAGCAGAGACCGCTTCAATATTCTATCAGGCCTTTTCCTTTCAACAGAATTCACATTACTAGCTTGAGCTTTCAATGGCCCACCCCTAGTGACACATCTCCTCCAGCAAGGCTCCACCTCCTAAAGGTTCCATAAACTTCCCAAATAGTGCCACCAACTAAGGATTAAATATTCAAAAATGGGCTGGAGAGATGGCTTTGTGGTTAAGGCACTTGCTTGTGAAGCCCAAGGACCCAGGTTCAATTCTCTAGTACCCACATAAGCCAGATGCACAAAGTGGTGTATGTGTATAGAATTCTTTTGCAGTGGCTGGAGACCCTGGTGCTCAGATTCATATTCTCTCTCTCTCTCTTTAAAAAGAAAAATATTCAAACACTTAAGGCTATGGAGACATTTCACATTCAAATCACCACAATGAGCATTCCCTCCAATGAGCCAGGCTTCAATGGCCTTCCCTAAAGAAGCTATTCAGACACCATCTGCAGCTTGAGGTAATGCAGTGTAACTCTCATGAGAAGCCTACAGCCCTAGCAAAGACTCTACAAGATTAAGAGTAAAGTCTTCAACAAGACTGCCATACTTTTAAAACAAGACCCCCAACCCTCAGACTATTCCTGCTTCAAATTGACTGATGACTCATGTTTGATAATTCTCTAGAACAATTCAAACAACTCAAGAAAGCACTATACTTATTCCAGTTTTAACATCAAGGACAATCTAGGAAGGAAAAGCCTGGGAGGAAACTCAGCTACTGGGCCTGCTCTGTGAAAGCAGGGAGTGTCACCCTCCCTGCAAACAAATGTGTTTACCAACCAGGAACTGAACTTTGGAACTCTACTGAACTTTGGAACTCTACTGAACTTTGGAATCCAGAGTTTTATTGGGATTTCATACATATCTGAACTCAAATTTGGGCCTCTGTCCCAGGCTGGCTCAAGCCTGACTTTTTTTTTTTTAAATTTTAGGGCTGGTGAAATGGTTTAGCAGTTAAGGCTTTTGCCTACAAAGCCAAAGGACCCAGGTTCAATTCTCCAGGACCCACGTAAGCCAGATGCACAAGGGGCACATGAATCTGGAGTTCATCTGTAATGGCTGGAGGCTGTGGCATGCCCATTCTCTCTCTGTCTGTCTCTCTTCTATCAGTCTCTCTGCTTTCAAATGAATTTAACAAAATATTTTTTTTATTTATTTGAGAGAGAGAGGAGGGCGTGGAGAGAATGGGAATGCTAGGGCCTCGAGCCACTGAAAATGAACTCCAGATGCATGTACCACCATGTGCATCTGGCTTATATGGGTTCTGGTGAGTTGAATCTGGGTCCTTAGGCTTTGCAAGCAAGTGCCTTAACCACTAAGCCATCTCTCCAGCCCAAGCCCACCATTCTAATCATATGATTGATCGTTTGATGATGAGCCTGAAGATACCTGGGGATAAACCATGAGTCATCACATTAGCAAAACAAACACTCTGCAGGCTTTTAGAAGCTTTTTCCTGGCACAGTCCACAGAAATATTTTAGCATAATACAAATGTCTAAGTCTAAAATATTTGTATGCCTACCTTCATTGTACTTCCCTATTTCACTTTAATATTGTTGACTGCCTCCTTGAACCTCTGCCTCCATCTTGGCTGCCACCACCACCACCAGTGTAGGGCTCTGGACCTTACCACACTTCAGAGACTCAGATAGTAAGTAGGGTATGCTGCCCAGGGACTAGGTAAGCTCACACTCAACATAGGTACAACTGTGGACCCCACTTGAAGGGATTGGGGATCAGCCACATTAGGCTCTGACCTCCCTTCCCACCCTTCCCCTCTGAGCCTAGGTCAATTAACATTGTAACCACCACCACACAAGAATATGGACACAAGAGTTGATCATACTTCAAAGCCCCAGGCAGCAAGCATAGGGTAGACTGACCAGGGCCCAGATGAGCTCCCTACCCACAGGCATCCTAGCTTTAACTTGTTAGGATGGGGGATCAGACACATTAGGTACTGACCTCTCTTCTTAGCCTGCCCCTCTCAGGTTTTGCCACTGCTATCACCAGTAGGGTCTTCAGAGCTTTCAACACTCCAAAACCCTGGGCAGTGAATAAGGTAGACTATCTAGGGCCCAGATGAGCTACTCCAGCCTTACACCCCAGACCCCACATGCTGGGATTGTGGATCAGTCATACTAGATTCTGACCTCCCTTCCTGCCACTGCTGCTGCCACCACCACCACCAAAGCAGGGATTCCGGGGCTAATCATATTCCAAAGCCTAGGACAATGAGGGGGGGTAGGACAACCAGGGCCCAAATGAGACGCCTCTGCACTGTGGGTATTACTCCAAGTCCTACCTGCTGGAATTGGGGATCAGCCTCATTTGATGCTGACTTCACTCCCCCACCTGCCTGCATGCCTATGCTTCTCTGGATAGGGACTCCCAAGCTGACCATATTCCAGAGCCTGAGCACTGGCCTTCCAGTACCCACCCAGACCTGCCTGGAGACACATGCACAAGGAGGAATCTACTTAAGATTCAACTAAACTTATGGATAGACTGCCATCCCAGACCAACCTTCATCAAGGCCGACCATAGCACTCAATAAAGGCTCCACAAGAGCTGCTATTGCTGCATTTTAAAAAAAATTTTATCTTTTTTATTTTTATTTTTTTGGTTTTTCAAGGTAGGGTTTCACTGTAGCCCCAGACTGACCTGGAATTCACTATGTAGTCTCAGGGTGGCCTCAAACTCAAGGTATCCTCCTACCTCTGCCTCCCAAGTGCTGGGATTAAAGGCCTGTGCCACCACACCCTATGAGTTTTTTTTTTTTTAATTCCTTTCCATCTTTGTTTTGTTTTGTTTTGTTTTTTGAGGTAGGGTCTCACTCTGGTCCAGGCTGACCTGGAATTAACTCTGTAGTCTCAGGGTGGCCTTGAACTCATGGCGATCCTCCTACCTCTGCCTCCTGAGTGCTGGGATTAAAGGCGTGCGCCACCACACCCGGCCCTTTCCATTTTATTCAGCTATCTACTGAGCTCTTTCATTGATTCTCCTTCATTTCACCCACCTGTTTGAATATGCTTATCATAACTGCAGAGGTGCTCAGCACTGAAACATCTCTCTCACACTGTCCAAGGCTCAGGGTACATTTCAGAAGAGGTGCAGGAAAGAATTTAAGAGCCAAAGGAAGGGCAGGACTGCTTACAATGCAATTGTCCAGACAGAAATTGGTCTCAATATCCATGACTTCACAGTGCCTTCACAAAAACCTCATAATAGGAGGAAAAGATGATGACATCAAAATAACAGAGAGACTAATGGAGAGAGGGAAGGGATATGATGAGGAGTGGATTTGTGAAAGGGAAAGTGTGTGGGGGGGGTTATCATGGTTTATTGTCTGTAAGTATGTAGTTGTCAATAAAAAACTGAAGATGTTGCTTACAGACAGATACCTTTTGGTTTCTTTATTATGTGTGATAAATTACAGTATGGCCTGTCTGCCTTCCTTCCTTCCTTCCTTTCTTCCTCTCTCCCTCCCTCCTTCCCTTCCTTCCTTCCTTTTTTTTTTTTTTTTGAGGAAAGCCCAACAGACTGGCCTTTTATTAATGTGTATGAGAGAAAGAGAAAGAGAGAAAATTGGTGAGCCAGGGCATCCAGCCACTGTGATCAAACTCTAGACACGTGAGCCCCCTTGTGCACATGTGCAATTTCATACACTTGCATCACTGTGCATCTGGCTTGCATGGGACCTGGAGAATTGAACATGAGTCCTTAGGCTTCATAGGAAAGTGTTACTGTTAAGCCATCTCTCCAGCCACAGTATGGCTTTTTTATTGTTACTCTTTTTTTTCCCTCAATTTTTATTAACATTTTCCATGATTATAAAAAATATCCCATGGTAATACCTTCCCTCCCCCCCCCCCCGCTTCCCCCTTTGAAATTCCATTCTCCATCATATCTCCTCACCATCTCAATCATTCTACTTACATATATACAATACCAACCTATTAAGTACCCTCCTCCCTTCCTTTCTCTTCCCTTTATATCTCCTTTTTAACTTGCAGTATGGCTTTTTATTAAAATTTTTTGGTTTATTTTTATTTATTTATTTGAGAGCAACAGAGAGAGAGAGAGAGAGAGAGAGAGAGGGAGAGAATGGGCACGCCAGGGCCTCCAGCCACTGCAAACAAACTCCAGACGCGTGCGCCCCCTTGTACATTTGGTTAACGTGGGTCCTGGGGAATTGAGCCTCGAACCAGGGTCCTTAGGCTTCACAGGCAAGTGCTTAACTGCTAAGCCATCTCTCCAGCCCAAGTACATTTTTTTTAAATCCAAATAGTCCAACACTTTTTAGCTGGGAAATGCTCCATCCTACTCACTCCTGAAGCTTTTGCTGGCATTCTATTTATTTCAATGTTTTATTTTCTGTTTGTTTCATTTCACTGTTTTTGTTTTACTCTTTTTTTGTCAATACTGCAATACCCTAGAACATGCCTAAGATGTACTTTTTTCCCCTCTATTTTCTCTCCAGTTCAAAATTACTAAAGTCAAACAAGGCTTACAGTGAGCTAAAATTTTATATGAGCAGGTCATAATTTGTTATATGATATCATAATTATTGAGGTTAAGTTCTAATTTTACTTTAAGTTGCATAGAGGATTATTGGGAAAAACAAAATTCTACCAGATATGGTGGCTCATAATTAACCAGGTATTTTAAGAGATTATGGAAATGATAGGATCCTATTGGTTGTACTAGTCCTGTCACTTGAAAGGAGGAGGCAACTGGCCTTAGTTTCAGCCCAGCCTGTCTCAAAACAGACAATAAAAATCTGCCTTAACTACTCTCTCTCTCTTTGTTTTTTGAGGCAACCCCAACAGACTGGCCTTAAAAAAAAAAAAATGCAAGATAGCAAGAATGAGAAAAAGAGAGAGAGAATTGGCATGTCAAGGCATCCAGCCAATGTAATTGAATTCCAGATGCATGCACCCCCTGGTGTGCATGTACAACCTCATGTGCTTGCATCACTGTGCATCTGGCTTATGTGGGACATGGAGAGTCAACTTAAGTCCTTAAGCTGCACAGGTAAGCACCTTAACTGCTAAATCATCTCTCCAGCCCTGCTTTATCTAGTCTTAATAAGATTATTTCCAGGGAGCCAGGTGTGGCGGTTTACGCCTTTTATCCCAGCACTTGGGAGGCAGAGATAGGAGGATCACTGTGAGTTCGAGGCCACCTTGAGACTACATAGTGAATTCCAGGTCAGCCTGGACTAGAGTGAAACCCTACCTCGAAAAAACAAAAACAAACAAACAAAAAAATATTTTCAGGTGTGTTAGATGTATTGATAAAGATTACCCCAAAACCAAAGTGGTCATGTTTTGCCTTTATTCCAAGGCTTATACCTTTGCTTTTCTCTGAAGTAAGGTCTCATTCTAGACCATGCTGACCTGAAATTCATTATGTAGTTTCAGGGTTACATCAAACTCTCAACGATCCTCCTACCTCTGCCTCCCAAGTGCTAAGATTAAAGGTGGGATTAAATTCATGGCGAGCTGAACTCTTGGGAAAATGGTTGGTAACCTTCATTTCAGACCCCAAGAAAGTTTAAACCATTATTTCCTCTAAACCTTGCCCAGAAACAAAAATGGCCAGTTGTCTCTGACAAGGAAAAAAAGAGTGAAAAGCAGAATATAACTCTGATTCTCCTTATAGTTCCTCTTTTTTTTAATTTTTAAATTTTAATTTATTTGAGACACAGAGAGGGAGAGAAAGAATGGGCACGCCAGGGCTTCTAGCCACTGCAAATGAACTCCAGATGCATGTGGCACCTTGTACATCTGGCTTACGTGGAACCAGGAGAATTGAACCTGGATACTTTGACTTCACAGGCAAATGCATTATCGCTAAGCTATCTCCTCAGCCCCAGTTCCTCTCTTCTTATTGCCTCCAGTCACCTCTTGTCAGATAGAATTACCCACTAGACAGGATGATTAAATAGATAAACTGAGTCAAAATATTTGATCAGGGGGCTAGAGAGATCGCTTAGAAGTTAGGCACTTGCCTGTGTGAAGCCCTCAATTCCCCAGGACACATGTTAGCCAGATGCACAAGGGGGCACATGCATCCGGAGTTCGTTTGCAGTGGCGGGAGGCCCTGGAGTGCCCATTCTCTCTCTCTCTCTCTCTCTCTCTCTGCCTCTTTCTCTCTGTTGCTCTCAAATAAATAAATTTTAAAAAAATTTTAAATATTTGATTAGGTTACAGCCCATTAAGTGAGGCTTACTTAAAGTGTATGTCAGGCCGGGCGTGACATCAGGAGGCAGAGGTAGGAGGATTGCCATGAGTTCAAGGCCACCCTGAGATGACAGAGTTAATTCCAGGTCAGCCTGGGACTACAGTGAGACCCTACCTCGAAAAAGCAAAAAAAAAAAGTATATGTCAGGGTAAAAATAGTTATTACCACATAGAGCCCCTCCTAAAGAAATCAGATTATTAAGTTCTTAAAACATTTGGAAAATAAAATGCAATTGGAGGCTAAAACCCATTGTGAAATATTCACAAACCAGGATGGATCTGAACCCCAGGCTCCCACAGAGGGAAAATAAGAAGGAGGTTCTGGGCTTGAGATATGGCTTAGTGGTTAAGTGCTTGCCTGTGAAGCCCAAGGGCCCCAGTTCGAGGCTCAATTCTCCAGGACCCACATAAGCCAAATGCACAAGGCATGTATATGGAGTTCGTTTGCAGTGGTTGGAGGCCCTGGTGTACCTGTTCTCTAACTGCCTCTTTTCTCTCTGTCCATTGCTCGCAAATAAATAAATAAAATTTTTTAAAAAAAATTTTAAAAAGGAGATTCTCAGAATAGCAACCTCTCCCCCAAGGGCATTTAGGTTATCAAGATGGGAGTAACAGCAGAAACCTTCACACTTGACCCTACATTGGTTTTAGTACATTTCGTATGGTGTAATGTAGGATGTATGAGGCTGGGGGAAGGTCGAGGGGACTCAAGCTTGTGAGGTGGCCCTATAGGATAAACAGATATCCTATCTCAGACTTCCTTGCTCCAAGAAACACACAGACCCTATTATGTGTCACTTTGGTTGGGGTGAAAAACAGAAAATTTGGGTCAGAGCTCCTGTAGGCAGGTGATGAGAAACCTTGAATTCTTCTCCCCAAATGAGGTTCTGGATGGATGAGGCCCTCCAGCTAAAAAATGTGGGATGTGAGGCTGGAGAGATGGCTTATTAGCTAAGCACTTGCTTGCGAAGCCTAAGGACCCAGCTTCAATTCCCCAGGACCCACGTAAGCCAGATGCACAAGTGTGGCACATGCGTCTGGAGTTCGCTGGCAGTAGCTGGAGACTCTGGTGCACCCATTCTCTATCACTCTCAAATAAATTTAAAAAAATAAGAGAAATGTAAATTCTATTAAAAAGGTGGGATAGGATGATGCATAGCCTGTTCCTACACTCTTTTATTCTCCCCTCCCCCACTGTTTTTTTCAGATGGGATAATTTGCATCTAAAGTCATAACTATCTTAATTAAAAATCTCATAAACTAAACTGGTTTTTTGATCCAAAATTGAACTCTAACAAGTACTTTAAAAGTTGCCCCAACAGGGATGAAGAGCTGGCTCAGCAGTTAAGGCACTTGCCTGCAAAGTCTAAAGAACCAAGTTCGATTCCCTGATACCCATATAAATTTAGATTCTAAACGGGGCACATGCATCTGTAGTCTGTTTGCAGAGAGCCTGGTATGCCCATTCTCTATCTGCCTCTTTCTCTCTCAAATAAATAAAATCTTAAGTTTTTTTTAAAAATAGTTTTGAAGTTGGGTGTGGTGGTACATGCCTTTAATCCTAGCACTCTGGAAGATCGCCATGAATTTGAGGCCACTCTGAGAATAAAGAGTGAATTCCAGGTTGGCTTGGGCTATAGTGAGATACAACCTTGAAAAAAAAAATTTGCCAGGGTGGGGGCTGGGGAGATGGCTTAGGGGTCAAGCCATTTGCCTACAAAGCCAAAGGATCCAGGTTCAATTCCCCAGGACCCACATAAGCCAGATGCACAAGGTGGCACATGCATCTGAAGTTTGTTTGAAGTGGCTGGAGGCTCTGGCATGCCCATTGTCTCCCTCTCATCTCTCCCAAATAAAAATAAATAAATAAATAAATAAAAATAAATAAAGGGCTTAGCGGTTAAGCGCTTGCCTGTGAAGTCTAAGGACCCAGGTTCAAGGCTCGGTTCCCCAGGACCCACGTTAGCCAGATGCACAAGGGGGCGCATGTGTCTTGAGTTCGTTTGCAGTGGCTGGAAGCCCTGGCGCGCCATTTCTCAATCATTCTCTCTGTCTCTTTCTCTCTCTCTGTCACTCTCAAATAAATTAATAAAAAATGAACAAAAAAAATTTAAAAAAAAAATCAAAAAATTTATTTATGCTGGACATGGTAGTACACATCTTTTAACCCTAGCACTTGGGAAGCACAGGTAGGAGGATCATCGTGAGTTCAATGCCACCTTGTGACTACATAGTGAATTCCAGATCAGCCTGAGCTAGAGTGAGACCCTACCTTCAAAACAAAACAAAGAAATATTTACTTTTAAGTAGAGAGACAAGAGAGACAGAGAAAATGGGTGTTTCAGGGCCTCCAACCACACTAAACAAACTGCAGATGCATGCACCATTTTGTAAATCTGGCTTTATGTGGTAGGTACTGAGGAATCAAACCCAGGTCATTAGGCTTTGCAGACAAGAATCTTAACTGCTATCTCTCCAGCCCAATGCCAAGATTTTAACTAGTGGAGAAACTTAGTCTAGCAGCTCGTTACTGTTAATTTATCCATGGTTTAACTGTTATAAAATGTCCTCCATTTTTCAAGGTTTATGATTAAGGTTCACTTATTAACAACTTGCTAATACTAATTTGTTCATGGGTTAAGGAAGTTAAAAAACATTTTTAGGGCTGGAGAGATGGCTTAGCGGTTAAGCGCTCGCCTGTGAAGCCTAAGGACCCCGGTTTGAGGCTCGGTTCCCCAGGTCCCACGTTAGCCAGATGCACAAGGGGGCGCATGCGTCTGGAGTTCGTTTGCAGAGGCTGGAAGCCCTGGCGCGCCCATTCTCTCTCTCTCCCTCTATCTGTCTTTCTCTCTGTGTCTGTCGCTCTCAAATAAATAAATAAAAAAAAATTAAAAAAAAAAAACATTTTTAGCCGGGCGTGGTGGTGCACATGCCTTTAATCCAAGCACTTGGGAGGCAGAGGTAGGAGGACCACAATGTGTTCGAGGCCACCCTGAGACTAAAGAGTGAATTCCAGGTCAGGCTGAATTACAGCGAGACCCTACTTGTAAAACAAAAACACCAAAAAACTATTTTTAAGATACTCAGCCAAGTTAACTATGTTCCTGTATTTGTCAGTTGGAGAAACTAAGTCTTAAGGTAAAGGTTAACTTATTAGTACTTAATTTCCTAAAATAAGGTTCTCATACCTAAGAACATTAAGGTGTTTTTTTTTTGGGGGGGGGGTTTGAGGTAGGGTCTCACTCTAGCCCAGGATGGCTGACCTGGAATTCATTCTGTATTCTCAGGGTGGCCTCAAATTCATGGTAATCCTCCTACCTCTGCCTCCAGAATGCTGGGATTGCCAGGCGTGGTGGCACACACCTTTAATCCCAGCACTCGGGAAGAAGAGGTAGGAGGATCGCCATGAGCTTAAGGCCACCCTGAGAGTACATAGTGAATTCCAGGTTAGCCTGAGCTACAGTGAAACCCTATCTTGAAAAACAAAAACAAAAACAAAAACAAAAACAGAATGCTGGGATTAAAGGTGTGTACCATCACACCCGGCAGAACATTAAGGTTTTAAAAATAGCTCCTGAGCCAAGCACGGTGGCACATGCTTTTAGTCCCAGCACTGACAAAGCAGAGGTAGGAGGATTGCTATGAGTTCCAGGACGTCCTGAGACTACATAGTGCATTCCAGGTCAGCCTGGGCTACAGCGAGAACCAACCACTAAAATATCACAAAAAAAAGGAAAATAAGTTGTTCCCATTTGTTAAGGCTAATTCTATCAAATGGTATGATTTAATTTCAGTCATAGCAACTTTCATCCTTCTGCCAGGTGAGATATGTTAGGATAGCTAGCTTTATTAATTTTGAGTCATGGTTAAACATAAGGTGGGCGTAGTGGCACACACCTTTAATCTTAGCACTTGGGAGGCAAAGGTAGGAGGATCACAGTGAGTTTAAGGACACCCTGAGACTACATAGTGAATTCCAGGTCAGCCTGAGCTCAAAGGAGAGCCTACCTTAAAAAAAAAAAAATCCATTAGAATTGCTTTCTGTTAATCAAAATTTCTATTCTGGGGCTGGAGAGGTGGCTTAGCGGTTAAGCGCTTGCCTGTGAAGCCTAAGGACCCCGGTTTGAGGCTCGGTTCCCCAGGTCCCACGTTAGCCAGATGCACAAGGGGGCGCACGCGTCTGGAGTTCGTTCGCATAGGCTGGAGGCCCTGGCGCGCCCATTCTCTCTCTCCCCCTCTATCTGTCTTTCTCTCTTTGTCTGTCGCTCTCAAATAAATTTTAAAAAAATAAATAAAATAAAAAAAAATTTCTATTCTGTCAGGTGTAGTGGCATACACCTTTAATCCCAGCACTTGGGAGGTGGTGGTAGATGTAGGAGGATTGTTGTGAGTTTGAGGCCACCCTGAGACTACATAGTGAATTCCAGGTCAGCCTGGGCTAGAGGGAGTCCTACCTTGAAAAAACAAAAAACCAAAAATTCATTTTCTTGTTTTTTTTTTTAAATTATTTATTTGCATGGAGAGGAAGGAGAGAGAGTGAGAGGGAGCACAAGTGCATGGCAGAGGCAGAGATAGAGACATATAGAGAATGGGCATTCCAAGGCCTCTAGTCACTTCAAACAAATGACACAGCTAAAGACATCTTCCTTCTAAATTCTGAGGTTCAAATGATTAAAAGGGCAATTATACAAAATCACATGACTTTGGACATTCCCATGGCCTCCAGGGTGGTATATTTGCCATTATCAACGTTAAATGTTATGTATACATTCCTGATACTCTGCTAATAACTCATGTGCTTTTATAAGACCCATAGGAACAGATTCAGACCATATCAAACACTACTGTGCCATTCAGTGAACAACTGTGAGAATGGATCTCAGTCAGCTCCTATGCTTAGATGGTCTTGAGACCATCTCCCTGGATGCCCTCGAATGCCCTCCAAAGCCTAGAAGTCTACAAAAATGGAAACCCTAAAGGCATCCACTTTGCTATGTGCCCGCTACCCCTTAACTCCTTGCTTTTATTCTTTCTCCCCAACATTTTCTTCCAGGACTAGCTGCCTGCACTTTACTGGTACACTTTCAGGGTCCTTTAGATGGTTCCACTGAAGGGCTGGAAAGATGGCTTAGTGGTTAAACCAAAGGACTCAGGTTTGAATCCCAAGGACCCACATAAGCCAGATGTACAAGGTGGCACATGCAAATGGAGTTCATTTGCAGTGGCTGGAGATCCCGACACACCCATTCCCTTTCTTTCATCTGCCTCTCTCTCTCTCTCTCTGTCTCTCTCTCTCTCACACACACACACACATATAATTTATTTATTTATTTATTTAAAGATAGTCCCACTGGAGAAGTTTCCCAACTGTCATATCCAACCACCTCTTAAAGAAGCCAGATCATTCTGTGCCCTGATCCCCTAAACAGCAGTTAGAGTTACTTCTTCAAAGGGCTGAATGAGGCAGTTAGGGCAACTAGGCCCCCAACAGTGAAGGCTACAATGTCCTTAAGATTGTACTTGCACTCTCCACTTTGCCAGATCAAAGAAACTGGCTTCTCCTTATTGCTTGACTGAAGGAGTTACTTACATCTGTATTTCTACAAATAACCTAAGCCCCTCCTGAGGAGCAGTTCTTCTTTCCTGGAATTTAAATCTAAACCTGACATTGTGGTTGGTCAAGTTCAGTGCCCAAAATGCGGCATCATAGCAGGCCTCAAACCAAGCCAGCTCCTAGCCCAGACCAATCAGCCCCCACTGTGGCTCACTAAGCCTGAAGGTAAAGCCAACAATAAGGCTATAGATAGACCCTTATCAGGGGAACAATCTCTTTCTTGGCTGCCCAATCACCTTTATTGGCCTTACAAGTTCCAGTAAGCCTTCCCTGGTTTCAGCTCAGCTGAGCTAAGATGAGGGGAGAACCGTCCCTTACTTCCACATGGGTTCTCTACCATCTCTCACACTCCACATGGCAGGAGCTCGGAGCTCTTTGCATTTTCTCCTCTTTCCTTTTCTTTCTTTTCTTCTTCCTCCTCCTCCTCCTCCCCCTCCCCCTCCTCCTCTTCTTCTTCTTCTTCTTCTTCTTCTTCTTCTTCTTCTTTTTTTTTGTTTATTCAAGGTAGGTTGCACTCTAGCCCAGGCTGACCTAGATTTTACTATGTAGTCTCAGGGTAGCCTCAAACTCACAGCGATCCTCCTACTTCTGCCTCCTGAGTACTGGAATTAAAAACATGTGCCACTACACCTGGCCTTCCTTTTTCCTTTTCTTAATGAGCCAATGGGTGCAAAAGTGGCACATCTGTCATGATGGAAACCAACTGCCCTCTAATTGAACTGGAGGCCTGCTCCATGGGAGGGAATACATCCCTGATACTGAAAACCTAAAACAGGGGGTCGTCATGAGCCCTAGGGGTGTAATGTCTGCTGCTATGTGGCTCAATGTATATACTATGCTCATTAAACTGCCCAGTAATAACAGGAATCATAACAGGAAGAAAAGATAATGACATCAAAATAAAAGAGAGACCAATTGAGAGGGGTAAGGAATATGATGGAAAGTGGAGTTTCAAAGGGGAAAGTGAAGGGAGGGAGGTAATTACCATAAATATTGTTTGCAATTATGGAAATTGTCAATAAAAATAAATAAAAATTTAAAACAGACAAAGAAAAGGACTACAATAAAATATATTTCTTCATTATTAAAACACAGGAGAGACTTGGGATCAAGGGATCATATCTCAACATAATAAGGGCTATATATAACAAACCTAAGGCTCATAATATACTAAATGGGGGGAAAAGGTAAGTATTCCTTTTTTAAAATTTTTTAAAAATTTTTATTTATTTATTTGAGAGCAACAGACAGAGAGAGAAAGAGAGAGAGAGAGAAAGAGAGAATGGATGTGCCAGGGCTTCCAGCCACTGCAAATGAACTCCAGATGCATGTGCCACCATGTGCATCTGGCTTTTGTGGTACCTGGAGAATTGAACCAGGGTCCTTAGGTTTCATAGGCATGTGCCTTAACTGCTAAATCATCTGTCCAGCCCAGAATATTTATTTATTTATTTAATTTTTTTTTTTTTTTTTTTTTTTGGTTTTTTGAGGAAGGGTCTCACTCTAGCCCAGGCTGACCTGGAATTCACTCTGTAGTCTCAGGGTGGTGTTGAACTCATGGCAATCCTCCTACCTCTGCCTCCCAAGTGCTGGGATTAAAGGTATGTGCCACTGCGCCTGGCCAGCCCAGAATATTTTTAAAATATTGCAAAGAGCTGGTGACATGGCTTAGCGTTTAAGGCCCTTGTCTGCAAAGCCTAAAGACTCATGTTTGATGCTCCAGATCCTACCTTAGCCAGATGCACAAATGTGAGGCAAGCACAAGGTTACACATGTCCACTAGGTGGTGCAAGTGTCTGGAGCTGGATTTCAATGGCTGAGGCCAAGGCATGCCAATTCTCTCTCTCTGTCTCTTTTTCTAAATAAATAAATAATTAAAAAATATAAAGTATTAAAAAAAAAAAACAACAGCCAGGCGTAGTGGCACATGCCTTTAATACTAGCACTTGGGAGGTAGAGGTAGAAGGATCGTTGTGAGTTTGAGGCCATCTTGAGACTACATAGTGAATTCCAGGTCAGCCTTGGCTAGAGTGAAACCCTACCTAAAACAAACAAACCACACACACACACACACACACCCCTAAGAAGAGATCTACCCTACAACATAGCTATACCATTCCTGGGCATATTCCCTAGAGAGGAGACCCTTTCAAACCTTTTATCTTTCCTCTTTGTTCTTTCTTTCTCTATTCCCTTGAACTCTATCAATTGGAATGTCCTTTCAGTTAATGTCATTCTCTTGGTAATCTCATCTAGATGCATAGCTTTAAATTATATATATATAAAAGCCCAATATTACTTCCTTGGAATGAAGACAAACATACTGAATTACATGCACAAACATAGAGGTATCACTATTTTTCTAGGGTACAAAGGACTGGAGGGGTAGGAATCAGGTGATTTTTGTTTTTCAGGAGCAGAATTTTGTTGTTTTCTTTTTTCAAGGTAGGGTTTTGCTGTAGCTCAGGCTAACCTAGAATTCACTATGTAGTCTCAGGGTGGCCTTGAACTCACAGCAATTCTCCTACCTCTGCCTCCTGAGTGCTGGGATTAAAGGCTTGTGCTACCACGCCCAGCTCTCTATGAATTTTTTGTATTGATCTACTAAAAAATGATGATGCTAATATTTATGAAGTACCAGGAGTGTCACACATATTAACTCAAAGAGTTAAAGTCCGCAGAGTCAGGCAAGCTAAAAGGCCAAGTGATGTTCTCAATCAAAGTCACTTTAGTACGAAAGACTGTATTGTAAGCTCAGCTGTCCGGAATCTAAATAAAGAGATAATCATCTCAGAGAGAAGCAGCCAGCAGTAATTACTGCCCAGTACTCACATTACAGTTATGAAGCTATGTACAAAGCCTAGACAAATGAAATTTATTTCTATATGATGAAAATACAGGTCAGAAAAGCTGAGAGTTTAAAAGTTCTAAGGTAGGAGAGCTATTAAAACCAAGCCAAACACAGGCAACTTTAAAACATACTTTTATTTGTTAGAGAAAGGGGGTCTGTGTGCGCGCGCACATGAGCACCAGGGCCCCCTGCCATTGTAAATGAACTCCAGTTGCATGCAACACTTTATGCATCTGGTTTTATGTGGGCACTGGGGAATCAGAACCAGGTCATCATTGCAAGCAAGTGCCTTTCACCACTGAGGTATCTCTCCAGCCCTAAACCCAGCCAATATTTTAGAGGACAGCATGGTGCATGCATCTGGAGTTCATCTGCAATGGCTAGAGGCCCTGGTGCATAATCTCTCCCTCTCTCTCTCCCCCCTTGCATATGCATATACATACATACTTACAGACAGACATACAAGTAAATATAAACCACTAGGACTAGACTCATCCTAACCACCTTGATGCTGCACTGTTTTACTACTTTGATATCTGTGGTGGTTTGAATAGAATAGATGGCCCCCAATATATACAGTTGTTTGTTTGTAGTTTGCATCTTTAGCCACCTGCTGGAGGCAATGTCACTGGGTGATTTTAAGGTGTGGTGGTGGGTTTCAGATTTCAATTTAAAGATATGCAAAGTGTGCCTCCCTGGAGTTCCTGAAGTGTGCTGTGCTGTGTGGCTTTAGGCTTGTGTTTCTCTCTCTCAGCTTGGGCCTGTGAAGGCAGGCCAGCTTCTTCTGCCATTGTGGATCTGTAAGCTTCAATAAATCCCTTCCTCCATAACCGTGCCTGGTCTGGAAGTTTATCTCAGTGAACCTGAATCTGTCTGCTACAATATCCCATTTCGTTGTCCAAAGATAATCAAGGTTTATGCTTAGGATAAGAGTACCCGAATCGCCAAAACCAGGCAGCAGTCTCTGAATAGTCTCCTATGGTTGGTTCCAAGTCTACTATATTTCCATTAACCCTAGTTGTGGTGGTTTAAATGCAAAATGACTCCCATAGACTCGTGTTTAAATACTTCTTTCCCAGCCAATGGTGCTGTTTCTGGAAGGCTGTGGAACCTTTGGAGGTGGAGCTTTGCTGGAGGAAGTACATCACTGGAGGTGGACCTTGAGATTTTATAGTCCAGCTCCTCTTCATAATCTCTCTATTTCCATCCTGCTGATTGATATGGCAAGGATATCTACTTCCTGCTCCTGCCATGCTTTCTTTTTCCTACCATGATGGACTCTACCCTCTGAAATTGTAAATCAAAATAAACTCTTTTCCTAAGTTGTTTCTGGCCAGATATTTTGTTCCAGCAACAAGAAAGCACCTGAGCATTAAGTTAAGGACTTCTGCTGCAAACACTATAGCAATGAACTACATGGTAAAACTGGGCCTGGCTTCCATGAGATGCAAGGATACAAGTGTATACCAAAATTACATGGCTATGGGCTGGAGAGATGGCTTAGAGGTTAAGGTATTTGCCTGAAAAGCCAAAGGACCCTGGCTAATACCCACAAGCCACGTAGGTCAGATGCGTAAGGTGGCACATGCATCTGGCGTTTGTTTACAGTGGCTGGAGGCCCTGGCGTGCCCATTCTGTGTGTGTGTGTGTGTGTGTGTGTGTGTGTGTCTGCCTTTCTTTCTCACACATATGCTCTCAAATAAAATATATTTTTTTAAAAATTACATGGCTAGTAGTGCACGCCTTTAATCCCAGCACTCAGGAGGCAGAGGTAGGAGAATGGCCAAGAGTTCGAGGCCGTCCTGAGAGTACATAGTGAATTCCAGGTCAGCCTGAGCTAGACCCTACCTTTAAAAAAAAAAAAAAAAAAAAAGCTGGGCGTGGTGGTAGGAGGCAGAAGTAGGAGGATCACTGGGAGTTCCAGGCCACCCTAAGACTACATAGTGAATTCCAGGGCAGCCTGAGCTAGAGTGAGACCCTACCTTGAACCCCCCCGCCCAAAAAAAGAAACAGGCTGGGCATGGTGACACACGCCTTTAGTCCCAGCACTCTGGGGGCAGAGGACTGCTGTGAGTTCGAGGCCAGCCTGAAACTACAGTGAATTCCAAGTCAGCCTGGGCCAGAGTGAAACCCTACCTGAGGAAAAAAAAAAAAAAAAAAAACAATGAAAAAATAAAAATAAAAATAAAAAATTAACATGGCTAAATCAAATGAGGTCTACTGCCTTTCCCTTGGGAAGCAGTATATGCCAGGGTCAATGCAAACCCATTCCTTAGTCAGAAGCAAACCAGCCTTACATTATTTGGAAAAGCCTATATTCTAGATGGAGCTGAATCTCACTAGGTCAAGGGTTTCAATTCTAAAATGTGAAATCAATGTCAACATTAAACAAGTATTCTTATTTTTGCTTCCTGTGAATCTAATGGGGAAAGTTAACTGGAGTCTCATAACATTAAAACTTTTCTGTGAGCTCTGATCCTTGAGCATGGTAGGACAACAGGCTACTAAATGTTCATCATATGGCCTAAGATGACTAAAATTGTACATAGTGGACACATTAGAAAAAAGGTTATGAACCAAGATACACACCAGTCTCCAAGATAAATACAAGATTAAAAGTATTGAAAGAACAAGGGAAGAGACAAGAAGCCAAAGCACACTGGATGCATTCTCCATGGAATAAAGCAGGTCCAGTAACTCTGTTATGTATCAGTTATCTAAGTAATATGATGATATATGTGCTGAACCCACAAAGTGAGACAAAAAATACTTGGTGTCTGTGGATCTTTTTCATTCAATCTTTTTCATCTGCAAGCACTTACCTGTGTGGCCATGGAGTGGGGAGTGTGGCCGGGGCAGTGTAGGTGATGTGCTAGAAGTCACAATTAAGCTCTTGCGGTTACTTGTCCGACAGCTGCAAAAAAAAACACAAAAAACAAAAAACTGTCCATTATAACTAGGTCCAGAGACCTTGAGTGGTGATGAAGAAACAAGAGTGACATCATTCCCCAGGCTAAGAATACTGCTTTAAACTTAACCGGTCAGCAATTACTGTGAACACCAGTTAGATTTCATAATTCAGTGTTTTCCAACTTGGAATTTCAACTTTCTTCACTGCCCAAACTTTATTTTTTGTTTTGTTTTTCATGGTAGGGTTTTGCTCTGGCCCAGGTGACCTGGAATTCACTATATAGTCTCAGGGTGACCTCAAACTCACAGTGATCTTCCTACTTCTGCCTCCTGGTACTGGGGTTAAAGGTGTATGCCGCCAAACCAAGCTCTGCTGCCCAAACTTTTGACATGTGTTGCCATTGTATTTTTCTAGCGTTTAGGTTTGCTTCCTAAAGAAACACAGGAGATCTTCATAAATGTTGGCGGGGAGTTCGTTTGTAGTGGCTGGAGGCCCTGGTGCGCCCATTCTCTCTCTCTCTCTCTCTCTCTCTCTCTCTCTCTCTCTCTCTCTGCCTCTTTCTCTCAGTCATTCTCAAATAAATAAATAAAAATATTAAAAAAAAATGTTGGCGGGGATGTGGAAAAAGAGGAATCCTTCTACACTGCTGGTGGGAATGCAATCTGGTCCAGCCATTGTGGAAATCAGTGTGGAGGTTCCTAAAACTGCTAAAGATTGATCTACCATATGACCCAGCTATAGCACTCCTAGGCATATATCCAAAGGACTCATCTCATTTCCTTAGAAGTACGTGCTCAACCATGTTTATTGCTGCTCAATTTATAATAGCTGGGAAATGGAACCAGCCTAGATGTCCCTCAACTGATGAGTGGATAATGAAGATGTGGCACATTTATACAATGGAGTTCTACTCAGCAGTAAAGAAAAATGAAGTTATTAAATTTGCAGAAAAATGGATGGACCTGGAAAGGATTATACTAAGTGAGGTAACCCAGGCCCAGAAAGCCAAGCGCCACATGTTCTCTCTCATATGTGGATCCTAGCTACAGATGATTGGGCTTCTGCGTGAGAATGAAAATACTTAGTAGCAGAGGACAGTAAGTTTAAAAGGAGTCATAAAGGGAAGAGAAAGGAAGGGAGGAGGGTACTGAATAGGTTGACATTGTATATATGTAAGTACAATGATTGAGTTGGGGAGGTAATATGATGGAGAATGGAATTTCAAAGGGGACGGGGGGGGGGGGGAATTACCATAGGATATTTTTTTATAATCATGGAAAATGTTAATAAAAATTTTAAAAAAAAAGACACAAAGGAGATCTTTATGGGCAACTGCCATATTATAAATTGAAGATTAGATTCAAAATTTAACATGAGTCAAGTATAATCTCTTTCCTAGACTAGGGGTGCAACTTAGTGGTAGATCTCTTGACTAACATGTACAAGGCCCTTTTATCTCATATTTTACTATAAAAAATGAAACTAGTAACTTCATTTATAAAACTACTGTTTTATTATTGTTTTTAGAATTGCTTAATCAATTAATTAAGTGACATTCACTTTTTGAGGTTTCTCCTGACTTTCCTTATAAGTTGATGATAGGGTTTTTCCTATGGTCAGAGAAAATCAGATCATAATGAAAAGTCATTTCATGCCACATCTATTACTAAAAAGTGTGTATACATTTATTTGAAAGCCAACCTATCTTTTTTTTTTTTTGTCAGTACCATAAAGTATATGTTTTAATATTACCTTGGTAACCTAGGTCAAAATTTACAGAAGTACTTTTTTTTTTTTTCTAGCACAAAAGCATGTAGATATTTTAGACCCTTGAAATCAATGCATAATTCTCAAAAAGGCAAGTGGTACAAAGGTCCTTGAATATTTGGCCATAAATCTATAGCATCACATAATGTTAGGTCACTCAAACCAACGATTTTTGAGTTGTTATATTTGAGTATGTGATCCTAACTTGACGGCGATGCCATAAATTTTCAATCAAATTACGAGATCCCCAAAGTCCAAAGCAAACTTATATGTTGCTGCTGGCAGAAGCAAATTAAATTGAAGTCTTTTCATAGTCACTTGTTAATAAAGAAGAGAAGTACATGAAAATTGGTCATGTTTTTACAAGCCATTACCAAATGAATGCTTAAGAGTATCCCAGAAACAGCCTAATGCCAAGGTGCAAATCAACTCACCAATGGATCCATGAAAGAAGAAGAAGCTAAGTGGGTAAGGACCACTTCCACAGACCTGACTTCAGTATCGCCTTCTCTCAAAGGCCCTGGGGAGATGAGCACTGGTCCTGTGGAGTTCTCTATGTATCTCCCAGATGGGAGCTTCTAGACAGCATCAGTTTAAGTAGTACAGTAGTGGCTTTTACTCCAGAGTGCAACACATGTCTGCTCTGTGCTAACATGTTGCTTACATACTTCAGCATTCTTGCTTGGTCTTCATGTCTTCCAAAGTCAAAACCAAGAAGCAATAGTGTCTGCAAGCACCATTTGTCAAGACTGAAAATGCTGATAATCCAATGAGGGAGATGAGTCACAACTCCAGGAGTTCCAGGTTAATGAAAGCAAATATTCTATAGTGCTAACCTGCCCTAGTAAACAAGGTTAGGGCCAGAAGGTGTGTCAAAAGGGAACAAAAATACAAAATAAAAATTAAAAAACAGAGAAAACCCTATTCAGAAGAAAGAACAAACCTGCTTTCCTTTCAAATGCCACTTTTTCATAAGACACCATCAAGAGGTCCTGACCCTGGTGGTCTTTAAATACACATCCAAACAATCGTGTAGATTTCATCAACCCATCTTTTTAAAGACATTAGAATGGAAAGAACAAGGAAGTCTGCCATTTAGTTACCTAAATAATTTATCTAAATAAATGTTTACTGAATAGAGTGCCTGTGATGGTTAATATTGTCACCTAGATCACCTAGGAGACTGGGCATGTTTGTAAGGGAGTTTCTAGATCAGGTTAACTGAGGTGGAAAGACCCATCTGAACTGTGGTAGCATCATTCTATGGTTTGGGTTCCTAGACAGGAGCAAGAGGAGGAAGAGGAAGAGGAAGAGGAAGAGGAGGAAGAGGAGGAGGAGGAGGAGGAGAAAAAAGAAGAAAAAGGAAGCGTCAGCAGCCGGGCGTGGTGGCACACACCTTTAAGCCCAGCACTCAGGAGGCAGAGGTGAGAGGAACACAATGAGTTCGAGGCCACCCTGAGACTACATAGTGAATTCCAGGTCAGCCTGGGATAGAGTGAGACCCTACCTCAAAAAGCAAAACACGGAGGAGGATACTTAATAGGTTGATATTGTATATATGTAATTACTATGATTGTAATGGGGAGGTGATATGATGGAGAATGGAATTTCAAATGGGAAAGTGTGGGGGTGGGGAGGGAGGGAATTACCATGGGATATATTTTATAATCATGGAAAATGTTAATAAAAACTTAAAAAAAAAAAAGCAAAACACACACACAAAAAAGAAAAGAAGAAGAAGAAAACTAGCTCAAAAGCAACATTCATTGCTTCTTGCTGTCACACCTTCATCATCATGATGGACTATACCTCGAACTATAATCCAAAATAAATCCTTCTCAGCAGGCATTGGTCAAAGTAGTGATAAGAGTAAGTACTACACCTCCTATATATACCAGATACTAGTCTATGTTCCAGAGACACAGAAGGAAAAAGAACATGGTCTATGTATTTGCAACCAGAGTAAAAAAAAAAAAGTATGAAAAAATAAAATGAGAGAAGAAAGACAAAGAAAAAAGGGAGGGGGCGAATAGAGAGGTGGTTCAGTCGGTAAAGGCACTTGCTTGCAAAACCTGACCAACTGGGTTCTATTCTCCAGAACCCTGACAAACCCGTTCTGTCTGCCTCTGTCTCTTTCCTTGCAAATGAATAATCAATTAAAAAAACATTTAAAAAAAGAAAAGAAAGGGGGCTGAAGATAGCCCAGGGAGGGAAATAAATAGAAAAACAGCAAAATATACTTTTCCACCATACAGTTAAGGTGAATAAGAAACTATGAACCACAGCAGAGAAGCAGGAAAGATTCAGAGCTTCCAGCAAGCAAGAAACCAGCCAGAATCCCATCAACGTGTCCTTGGCCCTGGTCTACACCCCCACCCGACTCAGTGCAGAGCTGGAGGAGCAGAAGTCAGGTGAAGGGATTTTCCACTTCCACCAGCCTCCTAGCAAAGTTAAGAAAGCCAAAAGGAAGACATCAGGGACCAGATGCTGAAGGAGATGACAAATGGGTCCAGCTGAGCGGCTTTGGTAGAATTCTGGGCACCTGCATAGCCTCCCACTCCCAACAGGTAATGCTGCAAACCAACAGAGAACTTATCCACCACCACTACCCTCAACCCTGGCCACAAGGAATCCATCCAGCACAGCAGATCAGAAAACCAGATCCACTGACCCAAGCAGCCTAACCAAGTCCAAAACGCAACAGAGAGGGTTCAAGGCGGGCACTCAGCATAGATGAGAACAAAAAAGGAAAATTATAGACCAATCTCCCGCACAAACATAAATGCAAAAGTTTTCAACAAAATACTGACAAACGGAATACAAGAATATATCAGAAAGGGCTGGAGAGATGGCTTAGCAGTTAAGGCATTTGCCTGCGAAGCCAAAGGACCCAGGTGCCATTTCCCAGGCCCCCTGAAAACCAGATGCAGAAGGGAACACGTGTTTGGAGTTCATTTACAATGACTGAAGGCCCTGGTGTGCCCATCATTCTCTCTCTCTCTCAAATGAATAAAATAAATATTAAAAAAAGAATATATTAGAAAGATCATTCACCCCAACCAAGAAGGCTTTAACATAGAGATTCAGGGATGGTTCAACATACACAAATTGATAAATGTAATACATTATATGAATGGACTGAAAGACAAAAATCACATGATCATCTCATTAGATGCAGAAAAAGCATTTGACAAAATCCAACATCCCTTCATGATAAAATTCCAATGGAGAGACTTCTGATTAAGATGGTGGCGTAGGAACCACGCCAAAGCAGCCCAGGAGAGAAAAAGCTGACCCCCCCCCCAAAAAAAAAAAAAACCCAGCAAATACACTCTTCTACTAAAAAATGAGGTGTATAAGAAGTTACCAATGGCAGCAGAAGTGGAAGAGATCCAGAGCATCCAGAGCTCACACAGCCAGGCAGGCAGAAGCGGCTCCAGCAGCAGCAGCACCAGGTCTGCGGGGCCACAGCTGCCAGGCTCAGCCTGAGCCACAGGAAAAGCCAGGTGAGGAGATTCTCTACTCCCACCGAAGTTCCTTGCAAACTCAAGAAACGTAAAGGGAGGACAGTAGTGGCCAACGGAGGAGCAGCTCATGAGGTAGAGGATCATGTGGCCAGTGGGAGAACTAGAGCCACCAGCCACAGCCTCCCCTCCCCAGGCGCCAGCGCAAGTGCCAGCAAACACCAGAGACCTGGGGAAGAAAGCACATAGCACCCAGCACCAAAGACCAGAGCAGCGATTCAGTGACCCAGTCAGCCTATATGAACCCACAGTGCACCAAAGAGGGACCCAAACAGGAGCACAGCATAACTGAGACCAAAATCATCCCAAAAAGTAATTGGGATTACACCAGGTCAATACCCACCAAATAAGCCTGGCATATAGGCCTGAACCAGAAGATTACTCAACACAAACTTTAAAACTCAGAAGGGCTTGGAGGGATGTATTCCAAGTTCTGAAAGATAACAACTGTTAACCAAGTTTACTTTATCCTGCAAAGCTATCCATTCAAATGGAAGGAGAAATAAGGACATTCTACAACAAAAGCAGGCTAAAGGAACATTTGAAGACAAAACCAGCTCTACAGAAAATACTTGAAAGAATCCTCCATACTGAAGAGAAAGAAAAACACACAAGAAACCTGGAAAAACAAACAATACTCAAATACTAGTTAACACAAGACAGCAAGGGTTAAACCAGAAGAACTACAAAAAATGACAAAAATAAACACACACCTTTCAATAATATCTCTTAGGGGCTGGAGAGATGGTTTAGCAGTTAAGTGCTTGCCTGTGAAGCCTAAGGACCCTGGTTCGAGGCTCGATTCCCCAGGACCCACGTTAGCCAGATGCACAAGGGGGCACACATATATGGAGTTTGTTCACAGTGGCTGGAAGCCTTGGCACGCCCATTCTCTCTCTCTCTCCCTCCCTCCCTCTCTCTCTCTCTGCCTCTTTCTCTATCTGTTGCTCTTAAATAAGTAAATAAGTAAATAAATAATATCTCTTAATATCAATGGCCTCAATGCCCCAACCAAAAAACATACGTTTGCAGACTGGGCTAAAAACCAGGATCCTTCATTTTGTTACCTCCAAGAAACTCACCTTTCTACAAAGGATAGACATTATCTTAGGGTGAAAGGTTGGAAAATGGGGGAAGGGATTGGATGGAGAGTGAAGTCATGAACAGGAAGGTAAGGGGGAGGGGAATTATCATGCTTTATTGTCTATAATTATGGAAGTTGTCAATAATTAAAAATGTTTTAAATAAAAAAATAAGGTATGTACACACATTTGCAAACACAAATGTTTTTATATATACACACATATATTAAAAATAACTACTTTGAGATTCCATCTCATTCTGTCAGAGTGGCCATCATCAAGAAAACAAATGACAATAAGCTATAGCATTCCTAGGCATATATCCTAGGGACTCTACTCACTACCTTAGAGATACTTGCTCAATCACGTTTATTGCCACTCAATACACAATACTTAGGAAATAGAACCAGCCTACATGTCCCTGATCTGATGAGTGAATAATGAAGATGTGGTATATTTATCCAATGGAGCTCTATTCAGTGGTAAAGAAAAATGAAATTATGAAATGTATGGATCTGGAAAGGATTATACTGAGGTAACCCAGCTCCAGAAAAGCAAACATTGCATGTTCTCTCTCATATGTGAATCCTACCTACAAATGTTTAGACTTTTATGTGAGCTGGGATAAAAATAGATAGCAGAAGCCAGTAAGCTAGAAATGTGCTATGAAGGATGGAGGAAAGGGAAGAACTTAAGGGGATAATATTGTGTGTGTGCACGCACACACGTGCACACGTGTATAGAACAGAGTACTGGAGATGAAATGGCCTAAATGAGGTCAGGGGAAGAAATTGATAAAGGAAGTGTAGAGTTAATCAAAATTTAAGGCAATATGAATAAGCCATATGCAAAGCTATTTTTTTGGACAATGGTGCACCCAAACGCCATAGATTGTTACTAGAAAATTTTCAGTGTTAGGGATGGGATACCTTCCCATGAGTTGTTGGCTAGGGAGGTCACTGATGCCCCCAAAACATTACAGGCCATTGCTGAGGCTCTTGGTTTCCCACTAAGAATAGATGCTAAGAAGCCGAGTATGGTGGCATATACCTTTAATCCCAACACTTGAGAGGCAGAGGTAAGAGGATCACTTTAAGTTTGAGGCCACTCAGAGACTACATAGTGAATTCCAGGTCAGCCTGAGCTAGAATGAGACCACACCCTGAAAAACCTAGGGGGAGGGTGGAATAGATGGTAAAACCCTATTGCTGAAGACTCCATATGCTTGGGCTGCAAGGACACTGAGAAATCCAACTCGAGCTGAGACAAAAACCTCCTCCATGTAGACCAGCTGACAGAAAGCATGCAACCATATGGGAGAGAGAAGTCACCAGTGGAGGTAAACAACAATGGACACTGTAATCCTTAAGTTTGGCCAGCAAGGCCAAATGAGCCAACGGGTACAATAGTGGCTGCTATAGGAGAAACCAACCACTCACTAATTGAAGTGTAGGACTGTACCACAGGAGAGAATATACATGTTTGATAGTGAAAATCTATGACGGGTAGGTTATGAGTCCTAGAGATGTAACTCCAATTGGTGTCTGGCTAAATGTATATATTATGCTCACTAAACTGCCCAGTAAGCACTTCTCTTAAAGTTCATACTCATATATTAATGCTACTCTCACTTTTTAGTTAGAGAAGCTTCTCTTTTCATACATATTTTTGTGGTTTTTGTGTGCTTTATTTATTTATTTATTTATTTTTTGAGGTAGGGTTTTGCTCTAGCCCAGGCTTACCTGGAATTTACTATGTAGTCTCAAGGTGGACTTGACCTCATGGCAATCCTCTTAACACTGCCTCCCGAGTGCTGGGATTAATGGAATGTACCACCATGCCTGGCTAAGCTTCTCTTTTCAGGTAACAGTGGATAGATGGCTTAGCCTAAGGATCTAGGTTCAATTCCCTAGTACCTACATAAGACAGATGCACAAAAGGGAACACAGTGCCAAGAAATAAGAGAGGAGTCTTCAGCACTGAACAATCTCTATTAAACCCTCCATTGTTGAGGGTCCATTGCAGACGAGGTGGTGGAAAGAATGTAAGAGCTAAAGGAAGGGTAGGACTGCTTACAATGCAATCTTCCAGACACAAAATGGCCTGGATATCCATGACCTTACAGTGCCTTGTACTACCTACATGAGACCCTCATAATAGGAGGAAAGGATAATATCAAAATAAAAGAGAGACTAATTGAAAGGGGGAGGGAATATGATGGAGTGGATTTGTGAAGGGGAAAGTGGAGAGGGGAGAGAATTAGCATGGTTTGTTGTCTATAACTATGGAAGCTGTTAATAAAAAAAAGCTCAAAAAAGTGGGAGGCTGAAGAGACAGCTCAGCAGCAAGCCACTTGCTAGCAAAGCCTAACAACCCAGGTTTGATTCACCAGTACTCACATAAACTCAGATGTACAAAATGGCACATGGATCTGGAGTTCATTTGCAATGGCTGGATGCCCTGGCATGCCCATTCTCTCTGTACGTCTCTCTTCTATTTCTCTCTGCCTGCAAATATATATATATATATATATATTTTTTTTTTTTTTTTCATTTATTCTACCACACCTGGCCTAAAAATATACATATTTAAAAAATTTAGTGGTGGCAAGCACCTTTAATCCCAGAATTTGGGAAGCCAATGTACGAGGATCACTGTGAGTTCGAGGCCAGCCTGAGATCCTACCTCGAACACCCCCAATTATATATAAATAACATATATAATATATAATAAATGTATTTATTTTGTTCATTTTTATTTATTTATTTGAGAGTGACAGAGATTGAGAGAGAAAGAGGCAGATAGATAGATAGAGGAAGAGAGAGAGAGAGAGAGAGAGAGAGAGAGCGAGCGAGCGCAAGAATGAGAGGCGCCAGAGCTTCCAGCCACTTCAAATGAACTCCAGACACGTGCGCCCTCTTGTGCATCTGGCTAGCATGTGTCCTGGGGAATAGAGCCTCAAACCGGGGTCCTTAGGCTTCACAGGCAAGCGTTTAACTGCTAAGCCATCTCTCCAGCCCAAATGTATTTATTTTATTTACAGAGAAAAGAAGAAGAACATATAAACTACGTGTAGTTCACAGTTGGATCCTGTAGGGCTGGTCAAGCATCATGGAAGGATTGAAAATACAACACAAAACCACTAGAAGGACTGAGATCAAACTTAAGAAAGATTATTATCCCCTAAGAAACCTTAAGAAAGAATCCACAACCCAAACTAACTTAGTCACACAAACCATTTCACACCAAGTAATATAACTCGACAATAGTAAGGAATAAGCTAGAGTCACACAATAGAGGAACTCTCAAAAAAAAAAAAAATCACTGCTTCGGGGTCTTTACAATTGGCATTGGCATTGTCTTTACCTATAATGCTTCCTTAAGAAGGCACTGGAACTTGCTCTCAGGAAAAGGAGGACACTTTCAGGTCTTTGTTCAATATATTCTCAATGAATTTCTCCAAGTATTCCATTTAAAACTGTCTAACCCCACTCCATATTCTCTACTCCTCTCTTTTGATATAGTTTTCTCCACAGTACTTATATTCTCTAATACACTAAATATTTTGCTGTCTTTTTATTGTTTGTCTCTCTTCAAGATATGAGCTGGAGGGGGCAGGGACTGGGGAGAGAGAGAAAGAGATGGCATAAAGAAAGACAGATAGAGGACTGTAGAGATGTCTCAGGGATTGAGGTGCTTGCCTGTAAAGCCTAACCACCCAGGTTCGATTACCCAGTATGCATGTAAAGCCAGAGGCTCAAAGTGGCATGTTCATCTGGAGATCCATTTTCAGCAGCTGGAGGCTTTGGTAGGCCCATTCTCTCTATCCTTTTTATTTTTATTTTTAAGGTTTTTTGAGATAGGGGTTTCATTCTAGCTCAGGATGACTTGGAATTCATTATGTAGTCTCAGGGTGGCCTTGAACTCAAGGCAATCTTGCTACCTCTTCCTCCCAAGAGCTGGGATTTAAGGTGTGCGCCACCACACCCAGCTTTTGAAAATATTTTATTTTTATTTATTCATTTGAGAGAGGGAAAGAAAGGGAGAGGGAGAGAATGGGTGTGCTAGCATCCAGCCACTATGCTATGCTGCATATAGTTCAATGGGAGAGAGAGAAATCACCAGTGAAGATACTCAACAGTGGACACTGAAAGCCTTACATTTGGCCTGCCAGGCCAAATGAGCCAACAGGTGCAATAGTGACATGTCTGTTATGGGAGAAAACAACCACTCTCTAATTGGACAAGAGGCCCGTTCCATAGGAGGGAAAACATCCCAGATACCGAAAACCTACAACAGGTGTAGTAATGAGCCCAAGAGGTGTAACATTTGCTGCTTTCTGGATAAATGTATATACTATGCTCACCAAACTGCCCAGTAAGCACTTCTCTCTCTTTTTTTTTAAAATTTTTATTAACATTTTCCATGATTATAAAAATATCCCATGGTAATTCCCTCCCTCCCCACCCCCACACTTTCCCATTTGAAATTCCATTCTCCATCATATTACCTCGCCATTACATTCATTATAATTACATATGTACAATATCAACCTATTAAGTATCCTCTTCCCTTCCTTTCTCTACCCTTTATGTCTCCTTTTTAACTTACTGGCCTCTGCTACTAAGTATTTTCATTCTCACACAAAAGCCCAATCATCTGTAGCTAGGATCCACATATGAGAGAGAACATGTGGCGCTTGGCTTTCTGGGCCTGGGTTACCTGACTTAGTATAATCCTTTCCAGGTCCATACATTTTTCTGCAAATTTCATAACTTCAGTTTTCTTTACCGCTGAGTAGAACTCCATTGTATAAATGTACCACATCTTCATTATCCACTCATCAGTTGAGGGACATCTAGGCTGGTTCCATTTCCCAGCTATTATAAATTGAGCAGCAATAAACATGGTTGAGCATGTACTTCTAAGGAAATGAGATGAGTCCTTTGGATATATGCCAAGGAGTGCTATAGCTGGGTCATATGGTAGATCAATCTCTAGCTGTTTTAGGAACCTCCACCATGTTTTCCACAATGGCTGGACCAGATTGCATTCCCACCAGCAGTGCAGAAGGGTTCCTTTTTTTCCACATCCCCACCAACATTTATGATCATTTGTTTTCATGATGGTGGCCAATCTGACAGGAGTGAGATGGAATCTCAATGTAGTTTTAATCTGCATTTCCCTGATGACTAGTGACGTAGAACATTTTTTTAGATGCATACATGCCATTCGTATTTCTTCCTTTTTTTTTTTTTTTTTAATTTTTATTAACATTTTCCATGATTATAAAATATATCCCATGGTAATTCCCTCCCTCCCCACCCCCATACTTTCCCGTTTGAAATTCCATTCTCAATCATATTACCTCCCCATTACAATCATTGTAATTACATATATACAATATCAACCTATTAAGTATCCTCTTCCCTTCCTTTCTCCACCCTTTATGTCTCCTTTTCAACTTATTGGCCTCTGCTACTAAGTATTTTCATTCTCACACAGAAGCCCAGTCATCTGTAGCTAGGATCCCCATATGAGGGAGAACATGTGGCGCTTGGCTTTCTGGGCCTGGGTTACCTGACTTAGTATAATACTTTCCAGGTCCATCCATTTTTCTGCAAATTTCATAACTTCATTTTTCTTTACCGCTGACTAGAACTCCATTGTATAAATGTACCACATCTTCATTATCCACTCATCTGTTGAGGGAGATCTAGGCTGGTTCCATTTCCCAGCTATTATAAATTGAGCAGCAATAAACATGGTTGAGCATGTACTTCTAAGGAAATGAGATGAGTCCTTTGGATATATGCCTAGGAGCGCTATAGCTGGGTCATATGGTAGATCAATCTCTAGCTGCTTTAGGAACCTCCACACCGTTTTCCACAGTGGCTGGACCAGATTGCATTCCCACCAGCAGTGCAGAAGGGTTCCTTTTTTTCCACATCCCCGCCAACATTTATGATCATTTGTTTTCATGATGGTGGCCAATCTGACAGGAGTGAGATGGAATCTCAATGTAGTTTTAATCTGCATTTCCCTGATGACTAGTGACGTAGAACATTTTTTTAGATGCTTATATGCCATTCGTATTTCTTCCTTTGAGAACTCTCTATTTAGCTCCATAGCCCATTTTTTGATTGGTTTGTTTGATTCCTTATTATTTAACTTTTTGAGTTCTTTGTATATCCTAGATATTAATCCTTTATCAGATATATAGCTGGCGAAGATTTTTTCCCATTCTGTAGGTTGCCTCTTTGCTTTTTTCACTGTGTCCTTTGCGGTGCAAAATCTTTGTAATTTCATTAGGTCCCAGTGGTTAATCTGTGGTTTTATTGCCTGAGCAATTGGGGTTGTATTTAGAAAGTCTTTGCCAAGACCAATATGTTGAAGGGTTTCCCCTACTTTTTCCTCTAGCAGTTTCAAAGTTTCCGGTCTGATGTTAAGGTCTTTAATCCATTTGGACTTAATTCTTGTGCATGGCGAGAGAGAAGAATCTATTTTCATCCTTCTGCAGATATATATCCAGTTTTCAAAACACCATTTGCTGAAGAGGCTGTCTCTTCTCCAATGAGTATTTTTGGCATTTTTATCGAGTATCAGGTGGCTATAGCTACTTGGGCTTACATCTAGGTCCTCTATTCTGTTCCACTGATCTACATGTCTGTTTTTGTGCCAGTACCTTGCTGTTTTTGTTACTATGGCTCTGTAGTATAGGTTAAAATCAGGTATGGTGATACCACCAGCCTCTTTTTTGTTGCTCAGTATTATTTTAGATATTCGAGGTTTTTTGTGATTCCAAATGAATTTTTGGATTGTTTTTTCTATTTCCATGAAGAAAGCCTTTGGAATTTTGATAGGGATTGCATTAAATGTGTAGATTGCTTTAGGTAAGATTGCCATTTTCACGATATTGATTCTTCCAATCCAGGAACAAGGGATGTTTCTCCACTTTCTAGTGTCTTCTGCAATTTCTCGCTTGAGTGTTTTAAAGTTCTCATTGTAGAGATTCTTTACTTCCTTGGTTAGGTTTATTCCAAGGTACTTTATTTTTTTTGATGCAATTGTGAATGGGAGTGATTCTCTGATTTCATCCTCTGTGTGCTTGTTGTTAGCATATATGAAGGCTACTGATTTCTGTGTATTTATTTTGTATCCTGCTACATTGCTGTAGGTTTTGCTCAGCTCTAACAGCTTGCTAGTAGACTCTTTAGGGTCCTTTATGTATAGAATCATGTCATCTGCAAATAATGATAACTTGATTTCTTCCTTTCCAATTTGTATCCCTTTTATGTGTGTCTCTTGCCTTATTGCTATGGCTAAGACTTCCAAAACTATATTAAATAGAAGTGGGGACAGTGGACACCCTTGTCTTGTTCCTGATTTTAGCGGAAAAGCTTCCAGCTTTTCCCCATTTAGTAATATGTTGGCTGTAGGTTTGTCATAAATAGCCTTTATTATATTGAGATATGTTCCTTCTATTCCCAGTCTCTGTAGGACTTTTATCATGAAGGGATGTTGGATTTTGTCAAATGCTTTCTCTGCATCTAATGAGATGATCATGTGATTTTTGTCCTTCAACCCATTTATATAATGTATTACATTTATAGATTTGCGTATGGTGAACCATCCCTGCATCTCTGGGATAAAGCCTACTTGGTCAGGGTGAATGATCTTTTTGATATACTCTTGTATTCTGTTTGCCAATATTTTGTTGAGAATTTTTGCATCTATGTTCATGAGGGATATTGGTCTGTAATTTTCTTTTTTTGTTCTATCTTTGCCTGGTTTTGGTATCAGGGTGATGCTGACCTCATAGAAAGAGTTTGGTAGAATTCCTTCTTTTTCTATTTCCTGGAAAAGCTTAAGAAGCAATGGTGTTAGCTCTTCCTCAAAAGTATGGAAAAATTCAGCAGTGAATCCATCCGGGCCTGGGCTTTTTTTAGTTGGGAGATTATTGATAACTGTTCGGATCTCCATGTTTGTTATAGGTCTATTTAAGTGATTAATCTCATTTTGATTTAATTTAGGTAGGTCATATAGATCAAGGAAATCATCCATTTCTTTCAGATTTTCATACTTTGTGGAGTATATGCTTTTATAGTATGTCCCTATAATTTTTTGAATTTCTCTGGAATCTGTTGTGATGTTACCTTGTTCATCTCTGATTTTATTAATTTGTGTCTCTTCTCTCTTTCTTTTGGTCAGATTTGCTAAGGGTTTATCAATCTTGTTTATCCTTTCAAAGAACCAACTCTTTGTTTCATTAATTCTTTGGATTGTTCTTTTTGTTTCTATTTCATTAATTTCTGCCCTAATCTTTATTATTTCTTCCCGTCTACTAATTTTTGGTTTGCCTTGTTCTTCTTTTTCCAAGGCTTTAAGGCGAAGCATTAGGTCGTTTACTTGCAACCTTTCTAATTTCTTAATATAGGCACTTAAGGCTATAAATTTACCTCTTAGAACTGCCTTCATTGTGTCCCAGAGATTTTGGTATGTTGTGTTCTCATTATCATTTGACTCTATAAATTTTTTGATTTCCTTCTTGATTTCTTCATTGACCCATTCATCATTTAGTAGTGTATTGTTTAGTTTCCATGATTTTGTGTATGCTCTATAGCCTTTCTTGCTACTGATTTGTAGTTTAATTCCATTGTGGTCAGATAGAATGCAAGGAATTATTTCAATTGTCCTGAATTTGTTAAGATTTGCTTTGTGTCCTAATATATGGTCTATCTTAGAGAATGTTCCATGTGCTGCTGAAAAGAATGTATATTCTGCAGCCTTTGGATGAAATGTCCTGTATATATCTGTTAAGTCCATTCCTTCTATGACCTCATTTAGTCCAAATGCCTTTCTGTTTATTTTTTCCCGGGATGACCTGTCAATTGATGAGAGTGGGGTGTTAAAGTCACCCACCACCACTGTGTTTGGTGTTATCTGTGACCTTAGTTCTAATAGTGTTTGTTTGACGAATTTGGGAGCCCCCTGTTAGGTGCATATATGTTTAGGATTGTAATGTCCTCCTGTTGGAGTGTGCCCTTAATCAATATAAAGTGACCTTCCTTATCTTTCTTGACTAACGTCGGACTAAAGTCTACCCTGTCTGATATTAGGATAGCCACCCCTGCTTGTTTTCTAGGCCCATTTGCTTGAAACACCGTCTTCCAATCTTTCACCCTAAGATAATGTCTATCCTTTGTAGAAAGGTGAGTTTCTTGGAGACAACAAATTGCAGGATCCTGCTTTTTAACCCAGTCTGCAAATCTGTCTTTTCGTTGGGGCATTGAGGCCGTTGATATTAAGATATATTATTGAAAGGTGTGTGTTTATGTTTGCCATTTTATTGTGTGTGTGTGTTTCTGGTTCTACCTGTACTCTCTTCTGTTAACTAGTATTTGAGTATTGCTTGCTTTTTCTAGGTTCCTTATATATGTGCTTTTCCTTTTCTTCAGCATGGAGGATTCTATCAAGTATTTTCTGTAGAGCTGGTTTTGTCTTCAAATACTCCTTTAAGCTGCTTTTGTCATGGAATGTACTTATTTCTCCATCTATTTGAATGGATAACTTTGCAGGATAAAGTAACCTTGGTTGACAGTTGTTATCTTTCAGAACTTGGAATATATCACTCCAAGCCCTTCTGGCTTTAAAAGTTTGTGTTGAATAATCTGCTGTAATCCTGATGGGCTTGCTTTTGTAGGTAACTTGATTTTTCTCTCTAACTGCTTTCAATATTTTTTCTTTTGTGTGTGTGTTTGGAAGTTTGATTATAATATGGCGAGGAGAGGTTCTTTCCGGGTTTTGTCTGGCTGGGGTTCTAAACACTTCCTGTATCTGCATTGGCACCTCTTTCCCAATTTGGGGGAAATTTTCCTCTATGATTTTGTTGAAGACGCCTACTATGCCTTTGGATTGGCGTTCTTCTCCTTCTACTATGCCCTGAATTCTTATATTGGATCTTTTCATAGTGTCCCGAATATCTTGAAATTCCCACTCATACTTTTCTATAAGTTTGTCTTTCTCTTTGTTGGACTGCATTAGGTCTGCCACCTGGTCTTCTAGCTTAGATATTCTGTCCTCTCCCTCATCCATCCTACTGGTGAGATTTTCTACAGAGTTTTTTATTTCATTAACTGTGTTCTTCATTGCTAGTAATTCTGACTGGTTTTTCTTTATTATTTCTATTTCCTTAGTTATGTCTTGTATTGCCTTCTTTATTTCATTAAATTGGTGTCCTGCCTCTTCTTTTATTCCTTTGATTTCCTCTTTGATTTCCTCTTTGATTTCTTCTTTGATTGTTTTCATGTGTTCTTTGAGCTCTTTGAACATATTTATAATCATTCTTTTGAACTCTTTCTCAGGCATTTCCTCTAACTCTTTCTCACTGGAGGACATTTCTGATGCATTAATACTTTTAGGTGGATTTATATCGTCTTGCTTTTTAGTGTTTCTTGTGTTATAATGTATATATTTTTGCATCTTGGATTAAGTTAATGCTTGGATTTTCTAGCTAGCTGTGTATTCTTAGCTGTATCAATTGATTTGATGTAATATATTTTCAGGGTAGAACCTTAAGGTGTTAGGTGTGGCTCTTAAGACTCTCAGAGTATCTACAAAGATGTTCTTACGGGTTGAGTTTCCCTGCTATAGGAGTATTCAAGCAGGCTGAGTGGAATAAAATACAGGTAGATTCTAAAATTTAACTAAACACTGTACACATTCAATCAAAAACAGTCCCAAGTATGTATGCAAGAGTAGTTATTTTAACGACCAGATCCTCTATCAACAAAAAGGTTAAGATTTCTGGTCTGTTGAGGGATCCAAGTCAGCTTGCGACCAAGTGAGACCCTTCCCTGGTGCAATCCCAGTTACCTTGGATGATTTTGGTCTCAGTCAAGTTGCTGCCTGGGTCGTCGGGCTGCTGTTCTGATTTCTGGAGCTGGGCACTTGCTTTTCCTGCGGGGCCAACTGAGCCTGGCAAGTGTGGCCCTGCAGATCAGCACCCCTGCTGCTGGAACTGCTGCTGCTCAAGCTGCCCCTGCTGGGCTGTAGCCACTGCTGCTGAAGGTGTTGCTGCTGGACCCACCGCTGCTGCTGCCTCTGCTGCTGCTGTAGCTGCCACTGCTGGAGCCACCACTGCTGCCTGAAGCTGCTGCTGCTGTGTCCACTGCTGCTGCTCCCCCTCTGCTGCCACTCCTGGGTCTGCTGCTGCTGGGGCCGCTGTTACCGGTGCTGGAGCCGCTGATGTTGCTGCCGAACTCTGCTCCTGCTTGGGTCCCGCTGTTGGCGTGGCCGGGTCCCAGGCCGCTGCTCTGTTCACGGAGCTGGGCTCAGGCGGTGGGGGAGGGGAGGGAGCCGCAGCTGCTCTGGTTCTCTCGCTGCTCCAAGCATTCTTCTACCTCACGGTCTGCTCCTCCGCTGCTCGCTGCCGCTCTCCCCTCACGTTTCCCGAGTTGCGGAGAGCGCCATGTGAGGGGAAGCGCCCGCACCTGGCTTTTCCTGCAGTTGGAGTTGAGCCTGGCGGCTTTCTGGTGTGCCGCGACCGCAGCAGTTGGCCGAGCTGCCGGAGCCGCTTTTCCCGCCTGTGCAGGCTCTGGATGCTCTATAACTCTTCTACTTCTCCGCTGCCACTTCAATTTCTTATACACCTCACTTTTTAGTAAATGTGTGTATTTTGCTGAGTTTTTTTGGTCTTTTTCCCCCCTAGGCTGCTTTGGCGTGGTACTTACGCCGCCATCTTAACCGGAAGTCAGTAAGCACTTCTCTTAATGTTCATACCCATATATTAATGCTACTCTCACTCCTGGTTAGAGAAGCTTATCTTTTCAGATGTCAGTGACCTTGGGATGACTCAGAAGGCACCACAATGCTGGAAAGAAGTGACAGAGGAGTGCTCAGCACTGAAATATCTCTATCACACCTTCCAAGGTTCAGGGTCCATTGCAGATGAGGTGGCAGAAAGAATGTAAGAGCCAAAGGAAGGGTAGGACTCCTTACAACGTGTTCCTCCAGACACAAAATGGCCTGGATATCCACGACCTCACAGCACCCGACAGTACCTACACAAGACCATCACAACAGGAGGAAAAGATTATGACATCAAAATAAAGACTGATTAAGAGGTGAAGGGGATATGATGGAGAGTGGAGTTTCAAAAGGGAAAATGAGGGGAGGGAATTACCATGGAATATTGTTTACAATTATGGAAGTTGTCAATAAAAAAATTAATATTAATTTTTTCCCCCAAGGTAGGTTCTCAGTCTAGCTCAGGCTGATCTGGAACTCATTCTGTAGTCCCAGGCCTTGAACTCACAGTGGTCTTCCTGCCTCTACCCCCTAAGAGCTGAGATTAAAGGAGTATGCCACCATACCCAGCTTTATTTAAAATTTAAAATAAAATCCAAAACACTAAAGATCATATTGCCAGGCCATGTGCCTTTTTACAAAGGTACAGATAATCTCACTTGGCAAATCTGTAACAGCTGCTAGCAGGGTAAGAAAGGTCAGACTGCTACAGATGCCATGACTCAGCTGAGATTCAAAACAAAGAACTAGCTACTTTTTCCCTTTCAATAGGCTCTAGCAATTTCCCAAGGATGGGAAATTTCCTAAGATGATGGTGGTCAATACTTAATTTTTTCATTTGTTTTTCTAATGAGTCAGGCTTATTATTAATTCAGCAGATGGGAGGTAAGCTGGAAGCACTCTAAGCTGATCCTCTACTGCCCACTACAGAAATGTGGTAAGTTAGAATGAGTCCTGAATTTCCTCTTACATGTCTTACTGTGGACATCTCAGTGGACAGTGGGGAGCAAGGTTTTAGGCACACTGTGCAGTCTCTGAAACCCTGCTGAACTATAGCCAAATATTTGGAAATGAACTAGTTCTCAGTCTTCAAAAATTCCTCCCTCTAGTAATAGGCACTCAGAAAACCTAACTCCTGCAGGAGCTGCCTTAAATTTACTTAGGAAGCCTACTTCCCACTTTGAAGCAATAGTGTGGAATAGAATGCTTGGTTGTAAGCCAGAACCTTCCTTAAACAAACAAACAAACACATAGAATGCCTGGTTGTAAAGTATGTATGCCTCTCCGATTTTCCAATCCCAAAGGTCTATCTACTCCTATTAAGTATACCCCCGGTGCCCCCACTCCTCAAAGTAGGGTCTCACTCTATCTAGCTCAGGCTGCTCTGGAATTCAGTATGTATTTTCAAGGCAGCTTCAAATTCATGGTGATCCTCCTACTTCGTATACATACATAAACATATATAACATACATACAAACATAAACAGAAACAGAAACCCAGCAAAATACACTCTTCTACTGAAAAGTGAAGCCGTATAAGTTATCATCAACATCAGAGAAGCAAGAGAGAAAACGATCTTCCAGAAAGGAGAGAACCAGCCAGAATCCCGCCAAGGCACCAGCAGCCCCAACTGTGAGCCTGCCCAGCCGTGGCACATAGCAGCATAAGCAAGAACAAGGTGAGCTCACATCAGCCTCCCCACAAAGGTAAGAAACCTGAAAGGGAAGACAGTAGAGACCAGATGAACAGCTGCTGGAGAAGACACAAACAGGACCAGCTGAGCAGCTCCAGTACAACTCCAGGCACCTTCAATGTCTCCCATCCCCCAACTGTCAGGGCCATGAACTTCTAGAGAACGCATTCACCCCCAGCCATATGGCACTGAGAGGGACAGAGGTGGGTACTCAGCATTAGTGAGATTGGAAGCCATCTCAAAAGGCAACAGGGCCTTCTTATACAAAGCGAAATACATAGGCTTGTGCAGGAAGTGCTAATCTCTCTTTTCATGTCACGAAAGATTATGTATTACATTTGCATGAAATATTCTTGGTTAGCATTATCCTTCTCAAGTAAGCTGTATTTTGGTGCTGACTTATTGCATTTGATGTGTTTTGATTTAGTCCAAACACAGATGGACTCACTGGTAAATTTTACCAGACCTTCATAGAAGAACTAAAACCAATACTTCTCAAACTTTTCCATAAAATAGAAAAAAGAAAGGAATACTACCAAACTCCTACTATGAAGCCAGCATCACCCTGATACCAAAACCAGAGACAGGACAAAAAAAAAAAAAAAAAAATTGCAGACCAATCTCCCTCATGAACATATATGCAAAAATTCTGAACAAAGCCAGGCACGGTGGCTCACACCTTTAATCCTAGCACTAGGGAGGCAGAGGTAGGAAAAAAAAAAAAAACGCAACAAGATATTGGCAAACAGAATATAAAAATATATCAGAAAGATCATTTGCCCTGACCAAGTTGATAAATGTAATATACTATATAAATGGACTGAGGGACAAAAATCACAAGATCATCTCAATAGATGAGAAAAGGGCATTTGACAAAAACCAACATCCCTTCATTGTAAAAGTCCTACAGAAACTGGAAATAATAGAAGGAACATATCTCAAAATAATAAAGGCTGTTTATGACAAACCTACAGCCAACCTAATACTAAATGGGGAAAAACTTGAAGCTTTTCCACTAAATTCAGGAACAGGACAAGGGTGTCCACTGTCCCAACTTTTATTCAGTATAGTAATGGAAGTCTTGGCTATAGCAATGAGGCAAGAGACACTCATCAAATTATCATTATTCGCAGATGACATGATTCTATACATAGACCCTAAAGACTTTACCAGCAAACTGTTAGAGCTGATAAACACTTAGCTACATAGCAGGATATAAAATAAACACAGAAATCAGTAGCTTTCTTATATACTAACAATAAACATGAGGAGGATGAAATCAGGGAATCTCTCCCATTCACAATGGCCTTAAAAAACACACACACACACACACACACACACACACACACACACACAAAAACACCCTTGGAATAAACCTAACCAAGGGAGTGAAAAATCTCTACAATGAAAACTTTAAAACACTCAAGAGAGAAACTATAGAAGGCACAAGGAAATGGAAAGACATCCCATGTTCTTGGATTGAAAGAATCAGTATTGTGAAAATGTCAATCCTTTTTTTTTTTTTTTTTTTTTTGAGGTAGGGTCTTGCTGTAGCCCAGGCTGACCTAGAATTTACTATGTAATTTCAGGGTAGCCTCAAACTTATGGCAATCCTCCTACCTCTGCCTTTGGAGTGCTGGGATTAAAGGCATGTGCCACCATGCCCAGCTTGAAAATGTCAATCTTACCAAAAGCAATCTACACATTTAATACAATCCCCATTAAAATTCCAGTGAAATTCTTCATGTAAACAGAAAAAACAATCTAAAAATTCATGTGGAAGTACAAAAAGCTTTGAATAGCCAAAACAATAAAAATAAAAATAAGGTGGTATCACCATACCTGATTGTAAGCTGTATTAATATGTATTATATTATATTTATAATATTATATTATATTACAGCCATAAGTAATAAAAACAGCATGGTAATGGCACAAAGACAGACATGTAGATCAAAGGAAGAGAAGAGAGGACTGAGATGTTAATCTAGGCAGCTATAGCCATCTGATTTTCAATAAAAATGCCAAAAAAAATTCACTGAAGAAAAAAATAGCCTCTTCAACAAGTGGTGCTGGGAAAATCAGATATCTATATGTAAAAGGATGAAAATAGATCCTTGTCTTTCTCCATGCACAAAAAAGAAGTCCAAATGGATCAGGGACCTTAATATCAGACCAGAAAATCTGAAACTGCTAGAGGAAAAAGTAAAGAAAACCCTTCAACATATGGGCATAGGCAATGACTTTCTGAATATAACTCCAGGTCCTCAGGAAATAAAACCACTAATCAACCACTGGTACTTCATGAAATTACAAAGCATTTGTACAGCAAAATATATTTGCCAGCTATACATATAACAAAGAATTAATATCCAGAATATACAAAGAACTCAGAAACAATACAATAGGGGCTGGAGAGATGGCTTAGCGGTTAAGCGCTTGCCTGTGAAGCCTAAGGACCCCGGTTCGAGGCTCGCTTCCCCAGGTCCCACGTTAGCCAGATGCACAAGGGGGCGCACGCGTCTGGAGTTCGTTTGCAGAGGCTGGAAGCCCTGGTGCGCCCATTCTCTCTCTCTTCCTCTATCTGTCTTTCTCTCTGTGTCTGTCGCTCTCAAATAAATAAATAAATAAATAAATAAATAAATAAATAAATAAATAAATAAATAAATAAATGAGAAGAAAGACAAATCAATAAAATTTGAGATAAAAAAAAAACCAATACAATAGGAAATCAAACAACCCAATTAAAAAATGAGCTATGGAACTAAATAGAGAATTCTCAAAAGAAGAAATACATAATCCCAGCACTTGGGAGGCAGAGGTAGGAGGATCACAGTGAGTTCAAGGCCACCCTGAGACTATATACTGAATTCCAGGTCAGCCTGGGCTAAAGCAAGACCCTACCTCGAAAAACCAAAAAAACGAAAACCAAAAAAGTAAAACACCAACAACAACAAAAAGAAGAAATACAGATGACATATAAACATCTAAAAAAAAACCGTGTTCTATCTCCTTAGCCATCAGGGGAATGCAAATTAAAACTACTTTGAGATTCCATCTCACTCCTGTCAGAATGGCTATCATCAAGAAAACAAATGTGTCGGGCGTGGTGGCACACGCCTTTAATCCCAGCACTTGGGAGGCAGAGGTAGGAGGATCACCATGAGTTCAAAGCCACCCTGAGACTACATAGTGAATTCCAGGTCAGCCTGGACTAGAGTGAAACCCTACCTACAAAAAACAAAAAACAGGGCTGGAGAGATGGCTTAGCGGTTAAGCGCTCGCCTGTGAAGCCTAAGGACCTTGGTTCGAGGCTCGATTCCCCAGGACCCATGTTAGCCAGATGTACAAGGGGGTGCATGTGTCTGGAGTTCGTTTGCAGTGGCTAGAAGCCCCTGCCGTGCCCATTCTCTCTCTCTCTCTGCCTCTTTCTCTCTCTCTCTCTCTCTGTTGCTCTCAAATAAATAAACAAAAAAAATTAAAAAAAAAAACAATTAAAAAAAGGAAAACAAGTGGTAATAAATATTGTTGAGGATACAGAAAAGGGGGAACCCTTCTACACTGTTGGTAGGAATGTAGACTGGTACAGCCATTGTTGAAATTAGTATGGAGGTTCTTGAGACAGCTAAAAATAGATTTATCATATGATCCCCTACAGCACTCCTAGGCATATATTCTAAGGACTCATCTCACTGCCTTAGAGATACTTGTACAACCATGTTTTTTGCTGCTCTACTCACAATAGCTAGGAAATGGAACCACCCTAGATGAATGGATAATAAAGATGTGGTTCATTTACACAATGGAGTTCTGTTCAGTGGTAAAGAAAAATGAAATTATGAAATCTGCAGGGAAATGGATGGACCTGGAAAGGATTATACTAAATGAGGCAACCCAGGCCCAGAAAGCCAAACATCACCTGTTCTCTCTCATATGTGGATCCTAGCTACAAATGTTTAGACTTCTGTGTGAGCTAGAACCAAAAATTAGTAGTAGAGGTCAGTAAGCTAGAAAAAGGCTATAAGGGAGGGAGGGAGGACAGAGAAAGACTTAAAGGGATGTTATTGTATATATGTAAGTAGAACAACAAATTACAGGGAATAGAATGGCCTAAGCGAGGCCAGGGGAAGAGATTGAGTAAAAGAATGGTGGGGGAAGGGTCAATCAAAACTCACGATATTCTGAACAAGACATATGAAAGCCAATTTTTTTTGGCACATCCAAAAGTCATAGATTATTACTAGAAAATTTTCAGTGCCAGGGATGGGATACCATCCAGGGAGTTGTTGGCCAGGAAGGATACTGATACCCCAACAACATTACAGGCCATTGCTGAGGCCCTGGTTTCCCACCAGGAATAGATGATAAGACCCTACTGCTGAAGACCTCACAAGCTTAGGCAGCAAGGTCACTGAGAAATCAAGCTGGGGCTGAGCTGAAAACCTTCTCCCTATAGACCAGCTGACAGAAAGCTGGATAAAGCTGTAATGCATTCATCCCTATGGGAGACAGAAGTCATCAGTGGTAAAAAAACAGTGTACACTGTTTAGCCAGACAGACCAAATGACTAAGAGGGTGTCATAGTGGCATGTTTATTCTGAGGAAACCAACTGTTCTCTAATTGGACTGGAGGCCTGCTCTATGGGAAGGAATACATGCCTGGTACTGAAAATCTAATCAAAAGCCTTTGGTAGAGGAGGTCACAGCCTTAGGGGTGTAAAGACTGCTCATGTCTGGATAAATGCATATATTACTCTCACCAAACTGCCTGTAAGCCCTATACTTAATGTTCATATTCATAAACTAATGCCACTCTCACTTTTGGTTAGAGAAGCTTTTCTTTTCAGAGGGTGGTGACCACTGGGATGACTCAAAAGGCAACAAAGTCCTGAGAAGAACTGATGAAGGAATGTCCAGCAATGAAACATCTCTATCACACCCTCCAAGGCAGAAGAAGTGGCAGAAAGAGCATAAGAGCCAAAGAAAGTATATGACTCTTTATAATGCAAAGGTCCAGACAGAAATTTGCCTAAATATCCACGTCCTCTCAGTGCCTAGCAATACCTTCACAAGACCCTCATAATAGGAGGAAAATATGATGACATCAAAATAAAAGAGACTAGCGGAGAAAGGGAGGGGATATGATGGATGGTGGAGTTGTAAAGGGGAAAGTGGGGGAGGTGAGGGAATTATCATGGTTTATTGTTTGTAAGTATAAAAGTTGTCAATAAAAAAATTATACATTAAAAAAAAGTGTGTGGAGACGCACGCCTTTAATTCCAGCACTCGGGAGGCAGAGGTAGGAGGACTGCTGTGAGTTGAGGCCACCCTGAGACTCCATAGTGAATTCCAGGTCAGCGTGGGCTAGAGTGAGACCCTACCTCAAAAAAAAAAAAAAAAAAAAAAAAAAAAAAAAAAAGCTAGCCAAGTGTGTTGGTGCATGCCTTTAATCCCTGAAAGGCAGAGGTAGGAGGATCACCATGAGTTTAAGGCCACCCTGAGACTACAGAGTGAATTCCATATTAGAGAAACAAACTATCAAAAAGGCACCACCATTACAACCGATATCAGCAATGAAATTCAAAAATCATAAGGACATCCCTTAAAACATATACTTCATGAAGTTTGAAAATCTGGAAGAAATGAAAATGTTCTAGATATATGTGATCTACCAAAATTAAATCAAGATAAGATAATCATTTAAACAGCCCTATAATAAACACTGAAATATTTTTTTTAAAAATCTCCCAAGTAAAAAGTTCAGGCCCAGATGGATTAACTGGTGAATTTTACCAGACTTTCATGAAAGAACTAACACCAATGCTTCTCAACTTCATCATAATATAGAAAAGGAATACTACAAAAATCTTTTCACGAAGCTAGCATCAACCTGATACCAAAACCAAAGACACACATACACCTAAAAGAAAGACCTATCTTCTTCATAAACATAGATGCAGAAATTTTCAACAAAATACTCGCAAAGAGAATACAGGAATACATCAAAAAGATCATTCATCCTAACCAGAGAGGTTTTATCCCAGACATACAAGGATGGTTCAGCATGTGCAAATTTATAAATGCAATACACCATATAAATGGACTAAAGAACAAAATCACATGATCATCTCAATAGATGCAGAAAAGGCATTTGACAAAAAAAAAAAAACAGTGAGCTGGAGAGATGGCTCAGTGGTTAATGCCCTTGCCTACAACACCTAATGACCTGGGTTTGATTCTCCAGTATCCATGTAAGCCAGATGCACAAAGTGGCACATACATCTGGAGTCCATTTTGAGTGGCTAGAGGTCCTGGCATGCTTATGCACATACTTTATCTCTCTCTCCCTCCCCTCCTCTCTCTCTATACACACACACACACATACAATAAGTAAATAAATAAAACATATTTTTTTAAATCCAACACCAGGGCTGGGGAGATGGCTTAGTGGTTAAGGCATTTGCCTGCAAAGCCAAAGAACCTAGATTTGATTCCCCAGGACCCATGTAAGCCAGATGCACAAGATGGTACATGTGTCTGGAGTTCGTTTATAGCAGCTCTCTCTCCCAAACAAATCCAACAACACCAGGTGGGCATGGTGACACGCCTTTAAACCCAGCACTAGGGAGGGAGAGGTAGGAGAAACACCATGAGTTCGAGTCTACTATGAGACTACATAATGAATTCCAGGTCAGCCTGAACTCAAGAGAGACCCTACCTCAAAAAAACAAACAACAACAAAAAAAAATCTAACACCAAGCCATGCATGGTGGCTCATACCTTTAATCCCAGCACTCAGGAGGCAGAGGTAAGAGAATCACTGTGAGTTCAAGGCTGGCCTGAGACTATAGAGTGAATTCCAGGTCAGCCTAGTCTAGAGCGAGACCCTACCTCAAAACAAACAAACAAATAAAAAAAATCCAATATCCCTTCATGATGAAAGTCCTAAAGAAACTGGCAATACTAAGAACATATCTCAACATAATAAAGACTATGAAAAACCTATAGCCAATATTATACTAAATGGAGAAAAACTTGAAGCATTTACACTAAAGTCAGGAAAAAGACAAGGGTCTCCAATATCCCTACTTTTATTTCATATTATACTGGAGGTCTTAGCTGTAGCAGTAAGACAAGAGACACAAATAAAAGGAATACAACTGGAAAGGAAGAGGTCAAATTATCATTATTTGAAGATGGTATGATTCTATACATAAGGAACCCTACAGATGCTACCAGCAAACTGTTAGAGCTGATAAACACTTTCAGCAAAAATTAACACACAGAAATCAGTAACTTCCTATGTACCAACAACAAATGTGCTGAAATCACTCCCATTCACAATTGCCTCAAAAGAAAAAAAAAAAGTACCTTGGAGCCGGGCATGGTGGCGCATGCCTTTAATCCCAGCACTCAGGAAGCAGAGGTAGGAGGATCGCTGTGAGTTCGAGGCCACCTTGATACTCCATAGTGAATTTCAGGTCAGCCTGAGCTAGAGTGAAACCCTACCTCGAAAAACCAAAAAAAAAAAAAAAAAAAAAAAAAAAGTACCTTGGAATAAACCTAACCAAGGAAATGGAGGATTTCTACAATGAAAACTCAAGAGAAAAATTCCAGAAGACACTAGGAAATGAAACATCTCATGTTCATGGATTGAAAGAGTATTATTTTGAAAAAGCCCAGCCAAAAAAAAAGACAAGGAATTAATTATACCTATCTACATCTGTTATTTAACATGACTGCTGAGTTGTTTATTTACTTATGTAATTATTTATTGTTTGTTTTTTTTTTTGAGGAAAGGCCTCACTCTTGCCCAAACTAATCTGAGTAGTCTCAGGGTAGCCCTGAACTCTCAGTGATCCTTCCACCTCTGCCTCATGCGCTGGTATTAAAGACATGTGCCACCATATCCAGTGAGATTTTTATTTTAATTTTACAACATATTGTATTTTATTCCTTGAATTCTAACTAGTTTTCTTTTCCAAACTTTTAGTTTATGATTACTATTAAAACAGATAGCCAGGAGGGACTGCTTTGGTTTGAAGAGCTCTCTACCCCCAGTGAAAGGAAACACCAACTGAAGGAGACAGAGAGGCTTAGAAAATCTGCACTGTACTTCTAGTAACAAGCATTTCAAATTGCTGAACAAAAGACTGCATCCAGGACAGCAGTGACACAACAAAAGACACTATGAAAATACTCTCCTCTCTGTACTGGACATACCACAGAACAACAATAAGCTGTAATTTCAAAAAGACTGGGGGCTACAGAGATGGTTCAGATGGCTCAGCGTTAAAGGAACTTACTTGAAAGTCTGTCAACCTGAGTTCAATTCCCTAGCACCCACACAAGGCCTGATACAAAGTGGTAGTTGCATTTGTAAACTGAACACTGCCTGACAAATATTACTAGCCTGTGGTACAGTAATTTTGTTTACACCCAACTGGGGGGATCAGCGTGGTGGTGCACGCCTTTAATCCCAGCACTTGGGAGGCATAGGTAGAAGGATCGTTGTGAATTTGAGGCCACCCTGAGATTACATAGTGAACTCCAGGTTAGCCTGAGCTAGAATAAGACCCTACCTCAAAAAAACAATAAATAAATAAACAAATAAACCCTACTGGGTAGCAATGAGCAGGGGAGCCTTTCTTTCACACAGGTACCAGCAGCATATAAGACACTGGGAAAGATGGCACAGGGAAGTCACCACAGGCAGGCATCACAAACCAAGTCCTAAAGGAACACCAAAAGGTATAACCAGCATCTGGAGATCTATGAAGCAATGCCCAAAGATGGGACCAGCATCTGTAATCCAATCTTCCAAAGTAAGGCCCTGAGTAGGGAACAGAATCACCCATCCCACAGGAACTCCCACAAATGAGAGAGACTTCAGAGACCCAGGCAAGCAACATTTAAAGACTAGAGACTGAATCCAGCAATCAGGCCAAGCAGCATTTATCTCTACATTACCCTTCAACTCTCTATCCCCTTCATATCCATTCCCTTTTATTTAATGCACAATGTCAGTTTAGCAGGCCAGCTGAATTCTGCTTTTTATTTCCCTGATAGACTAGTCTGGTTTGCAGTATCTAAGTCTCCACCTCCAGAAAACTCAGAACTGATCTACATTATCTGATTGCATATTTTTACCTCTTTCTACCCTCTCTGAGGGTCCCTTTCATCCTCCTCCTTTCTGCAGTGCTTCCTCTACTACCTCTCTATCAAACCAACACTAGTCACCTGCCCAGGGTCACTAATCCATTAGTATACATAGTGTTATCAGAGCCCTTGTGGTTCCTAAAATGTTTTTAGAGTGGGCCTATCCACTGATAGTGATTTTTGTGGCAGACAGTATTCTACTCTCAGGAAAATACTGAAGATTGATTCTTTTGGCCATACATGTCAATAATCTCAGTCCTGTAGGGAGCAGAGACTAGACAATCACTGGCACATGTTGGTCAATTAATCTGACTGGTAAAATAAATAAATAAATAAACAAACAAACAAAGTTTGGGGTTCAGAGAAAGACTCACTATCAAGGAAGCACACAGGTGTGCAATGGAGGGCTGTCATTCTCCTCTGCCCTTTATGCGCATGAGCACTCACGCACACATACAGGACATATATGGGCATGCACTACACATACACTACACCACATATACAATGCAAAAAGCCAGAGAGCCAGGCATGCTGGTACATGCCTTTAATGCCAGCACTCAGGAGGCAGAGGTAGGAGGATCACTGTGAGTTCAAGTCCAGTCTGAGACTACATAGTGAATTCCAGGTCAGCCTGGGCTAGGGTGAGACCCTACCTTGGAAAACAACAACAACAGAAAAAAAAAAAAAAAAGAAGAAGAAGAAGGAAGAAGGAAGGAAGGAAGGAAGGAAGGAAGGAAGGAAGGAAGGAAGGAAGGAAGGAAGGAAGGAAGGAAGGAGAAGGAAGGAAGAAAGAAGAAGAAGAAGGAAGAAAGAAGAAGGAGGAGGAGGAGGAGAAGAAGAAGAAGAAGGGAGAGCCTGAAATATGACAGTTAAAAAAGAGGATTGGTGGAGAATGGAATTTCAAAGGGGAAAGTGTGTCGGGGGGGGGGGGGATTACCATGGAATATTTTTTTATAATCATGGAAAATGCTAATAAAAATTTTTTTTAAATGGGATTGGGGGCTGAAGAGAGGGCTTAGAAGTTAAGGTGTATGCCTTCAAAGACAAAGGACCCAGGTTTGATTCCCCAGTACCCATGTAAAGCCAGATGCACAAGGTAGCGAGTATGTCTGGAGTTCATTTGCAGTAGATAGGGGCACTGGTACACCCATTCTCTCTCTCTTTTCATATATGCCTCTTCCTCTCTTTCTCTCTCTCTCAAATAAATAAATCTCTCTCTCTCCCTCTCCCCCCCCTCTCTCTCTGCTTGCAAATGTAGGTATAATAAAGTCCAACTATTTGTTGCTGCAAATAAATGTACCTTGGGCTGGAGAGATGGCTTTGTGGTTAAGCGCTTGCCTGTAAAGCCTAAGGACCCCGGTTCGAGGCTCAATTCCCCAGAACCCACGTTAGCCAGATGCACAAGGGGGAGCACACATCTGGAGTTTGTTTGAAGTGGCTGGAAGCCTTGGCACGCCCTTTCTCTCTCTCCCTCTTTCTCTGTCTGTCACTCTCAAATAAATAAATAATAAACAACAACAACAAAAAAAATGTACCTTACCATCAAAGTCAGATCTTAGGGTAAAAGGATGAAAAAAAGCTGTTCCCAGCAAATGGAACTAGGGAAAAAAGAATCAGGTATTGCTATTTTTATATCTGCCAAAATAGATGTCAAACCCAAATGAATTATAAGAGATTAAAAAAATAAAAGGTCACATTAACTACTGGGATGACCCAAAAGGCACCATAGTGCTGAGAAATGACGGAGCAGTGTTCGGCACTGAAACATCCCTAACACAACCTCCAAGTCTCAGAACACGTTGCGGAAGATGTGGCAAAAAGAATGTAAGAACCATTGCAGGACTGCCTACAATGCAACTGTCCAGACAGTGCCTAGCAATACCTTCACAAGACCCTCATAATAGGAGGAAAAGATGATGACATCAAAATAAAAGAGAGACTAATGGAGAAAGGGAGGGGAAATGATGGGGTGTGGATTTATGAAGGGGAAAGTGGGGAGGGGAGGGAATTATCATGGTTTATTGTCTGTGTGGTGATTTGATTCTGGTATCTCACATAAACTTAGGTGTTCTGAATGTTAGGTTCCCAGCTAATGGAGATTTGGGAATTTATGCCTCCTGGAGAAAGTGTATTGTTGAGGGTGGGCTTGTGGGCGTTAGCCTGTTTCCCCATGCCAGTGTTTGGCACACTCTCCTGTTGCTATGGTCTACCTTATATTGGCCAGGGGGTGATGTCCACCCTCTGCTCATGCCATCATTTGCCCTGCCATCATGGAGCTTCCCCTGGAGCCTGTAAGTCTAAATAAATCTCTTTTTCCCATAAGCTGCTCTGGGTTGGGTGATTTCTATCAGCAATGTGAACCTGACTGCAACAGTAAAGTGGTACTGAGGAGTGGGATTGCTGCTAGACACCTGACTGTGTGGCTTTAGCCTTTTAGCTGATTTTCAAGAGGAATGTGGGAGGATTTGAAACCTTGGCCTAAGAGATGCCTTGCAGTGCTGTAAGTGCAGCCTGATGGACTATTCTGGTCAGAGTTGAAAGGCCTAAATGCAGTAAGAACTATGGACTGTGAGGGTTGGCTTACAAGGGTAAGAAAGAGCTATGCCTGGACTGGGCTAGCAGTTTGTGTGAGAAGCTTGCTGTTATGCCTGGGTTCTGAAAAGCTGTGCAGGGTTGCTTTGCATACAAATGAACTGGTGTGAGCAGAGTGATATAGCACAGGAAGAAAAGGTAGGAGGATCGCTGTGAGTTTGAGGCCAGCCTGAGACTACATAGTGAATTCCAGGTCAACCTGGGTTACAACAAGACCCTACCTCAAAAAAGCATAGTGAATTCAGCCTGGGATACAGCTAGACCTTACCTTGAAAACCCCTCCTCCCCAAAAAAAGGTAACAAAAATTCTTCTATGGGACTGGAGAAATGGCTTAGCGGTTAAAGCGTTTGCTTGTGAAGCCAAAGGACCCAGGTTCGACTCCTCAAGACCCAAGTAAGGCAAATGCACAAAGGGGCGCACGCATCTGAAGTTTGTTTGCAGTGGCTGGAGGCCCTGCTGCGTCCATTCTCTCTCTCTCTCTCTCTCTCTCTCTCTCTCTCTCTCTCTCTCTCTCTCTGTGTCAAATAAATAAATAATAAAATATTTTTAAAAAATTCTTCTCTGGGGCTCAGTAGTTAAAGGCACTTGCTTGCAAACCCTGTCATCCTGGTTCAATTACCCATGTAAAACTCAATGCACAAAGTACCAATGTATCTGGCCCTGGTGCACTCATGTACTTTCCTGAACCTCCTGTCCCTCTCCTAGCAGATAAATAAGTAAATAAATATTTCTGGGGAGATGGCTCAGGGGCTAAAAGTGCTTGTTTACAAAGCCAACCACACCAGTTCAATATCCCAGCTACCCACATAAGGCTAGAAAGGCATGATTGCTGAGGCAAGAGACCCTGGCACACTTAACACACACACACCCCTCCTGCCGCAACCTGGTAAGTGCAATCATTGAAGGATTGTGACATTAGGTCCACCTCTGATCTTTTTTCTTTTTTTTAATTATTTGCAATCAGAGAGAAAGAGAGAGGGTACAGAAACAGAAACAGAAAGGGTAAGCCAAGGCCTCCAGCAAACAAACTCTAGATGCATGCACCACTTTGTGAATCTGGCTTATGTGGGTACTGGGGAATCAAACCCAGGTCATTAGAGTTTACAGGCAAGCACCTTTACAGCTGAGCCATCTCTCCAGTCTCCGATCTTTTGATTTTGTTTTCTAGCCCAGGCTGACCTGGAACTCACTCTGTAGTGCCCAGGCTGGCCTTGAACTCACAGTGATCCTTCTACCTCTACTTCCTAAATGTTGAAATTAAGGATGTGCATCATTACACCTGATTTTTTTTTGTTCTTTTCTGTTTTGGTTTGTTTTTCAACGCTGGCTCTAGACTAGACTGATCTGAAATTTACTGTGTAGTCTCATAGTGGCCTCGAACTCAATAATCCTCCTATCTCTGCCTCCCAAATGCTGGGATTAAAGGTGTGCACTACCATGCAAAGCCTGAGTGATCTTCTGATTCATACCATCCTCTGCTTTAAATACTCCAATGGCTACTCACTGCACTGTCAAAAGAAAAAAGTGTCCTTACAATGGACTTTCTCCAATTAATCTTGGCTCCACACTACTCCTCAGACTTCATTTTCCACCACTCACCACCTAATTTATGCCACACTAGCTCCATGGAACCCTGCTGCACAAACATCATAGTGCTCCTACATTAGGCCCTTGGCAATCATTATTACCTTGGCTTGGGATACCCTTCCATCAGATATCTCCATTCTGGCTCTGAGACTTCCTTCATATCTTTCCTCATATGATAACTTAACACTGAGGAACTTCCTAACCACCTTATACAAAAGGTCAACTCCTGCTCTGCACATTCCCCACTACCTTATCCTACTATTTTTCCCAGTAGTGCTTCATCTGATTAGATGTTTACTCATTAACTTGTCTGTCCCCTCCACTAGAACCCACATTCCCTGAAGCCAGGAGCTTTATAATTTTGCAGCCACCACTTTTTCTTTCACAACTATATCAGTGCCAAACACAAAGTATATATTAAAACAAACCTAAAGCTGGCATGGTGGTGCACGCCTTTAGTCCCAGAACTCGGGAGGCAGCGGTAGAAGGACTGCCATGAGTTTACGGCTATCCTGAGACTACAAAATGAATTCCAGGTCAGCCTGGGCCTAGAGTGAAACCCTACCTCAAAAAACAAACAACAACAACAAAAAATCCTAGGGGCTGGAGATATGGCTTAGTGGTTAAGGAGCTTGCCTGCAAAGTTTAAGAACCCAGGTTCAAATCCCCAGTACCCATGTAAGCCAGATGCACAAGGTGGCACATGAGTCTAGAGTTCATTTGCAGTGGCAAGAGGTCCTGGCATACCCATTCTCTATCTGCCTCTTTCTTGCTTTCTCTCTTTCAAATAAATAAAACAATCCTGAATATATGAAAATATAAGTAGGAAAAAATAAGAGAACTATTTTCTTTCATCAGTTGGAATAAACCATTTGACTTGTTTTGGACTCATAGTTTCCTGCTGTGTAAAATATTTTTGGATGTTGCACAGTGTTGATGGATCTCAACACTGCCAATGCTATGGAATAGTCATGGGTCAGAGGGCTGTCCAGTGGTTAGGATGAAGACCTAATTATTTTAGGACTAATACGTTATCCTTTCTCCAGAAGTTCTGAATATAACATAGATCTGTGAATTGCTTTTACACTATGCTGTGAAGGGCCACAGACCTTTGCTCAGTTTCTTCCAAGGAGTGAGGTATGTGACTTTACCTATGAAGCCAGCATCAATCACTAACACCCATATTCAGTTCACAGGAGATTTCCTTACCTCCACTGCAGCGTGCGGCTGGAACAGGGACTGCCAGGACTGCTGTGGGCTTGTGGGTTCAAGAAAAAGACAAGAGGAGAAGTAGCCAGAACACAATCAGCACTAAATGGGACTTTAGCAAGGGAGAGGGCTGGAGCAGAAGAGGGTGAGAGCATGTGCTGGTTTAGGTCAGCTCCTCGGCAAAGAGTAGAGATTCTGACAAGGCACCATAATAGAAAAAAGCAGGTCAATGTCAATTTCTCATCCAAAAGAAACATATTCATAGTAGGTTAGTTTAGGCAAGAAGTTAAAGAAAAGTGGTCAAAAATTATTCTCAAGTAGTCTGCATCAGTATCAATGTTGGCAAATGACAATAGAGACTAAAATTGACTCACAAAATTAAAATTTTTAATGAAAGTATTTAGCATTGGCTTTGGAGCACATCAATTTGTTATAACTTATCAATCGGCAAGAACAGGTATCTATGTTTTATAACTAAAAATTCCTAAAAATATGCCTAACAACAACAAAAAAAGATCCTCAGGCTGGTTAAAGCACTTGCCTGCAAAACCCAACAACCCAGGTTCAGTTCCCCAGTTAACCATGTAAACCCAGATGCAGAGTGGCACATGCGTCTGGATTTTGTCTGCAACAGCTAGAGGCCCTGGTGTGCCCATATTTTCATTCCTCCCACCCGTCTCTCTCCTTGCAAATATTTTTTAAAAAGATCCTCAAAAGTTTATAAGTTATGGTAGCTATAATGACTCTCACATATTTAGCTATCATTTCCTAGTAAGTCTATCAAATAATGCCTCATATTTCATTTTTATATGTGTTCCTACTTAAATGTTAGTTTCTTAATTCCTTTCAACCTGAGAAATCTAGCTATCTTGACACATTAAGTCCTACAAAAGTGTATTAAGTAAGGTGATAAAGTTGAAAACAGGTAATAAATATAGATTTCTACTTTGCTGTCGGTGGTAGAAACAGCAAAGATCAGCTGGAGATATGGCTTAGCAGTTAAGGCACATGTCAGCAAAGCCAAACAACCCAGGTTTTATTCCCATGATTACCAATGTAAAGCCAGATGCACAAGGTGGTGCATGCATCTGGAGCTTGTTTACAGTGGCTAGAGCCCCGGGTGTGCCCATTCTCTCTTTCTCAAATAAATAAATTCTTTAAAAAATTCTTTAAAGGTATTGCTATGGAACCGGGAGTGATAGCGCATGCCTTTAATCCCAGCACTTGGGAGGCAGAGGTAGGTGGATTGCCTTGAGTTCAAGCCAACCCTCAGACTACATAGTGATATCCAGGTCAGCCTGGACTAGAGCAAAACCCTACCTCAAAAAGCCAAAATAATAATAATAATAATAATTAATAAATAAAGGTATTAATATGGGGAATGGAAAGATGCCTTAGCGGTTTAGGTGCTTGCCTGTGAAGCCTAAGGACCCATTTTCTACTCTCCAGATACACAAAGGTGAGGCAAGTGCAAGGTCACACATGCCCACTAGGTGGCACAAGCATCTGGAGTTCAATTTTAGTGGCTGAGGCTCTAGCATGCCAATTCTCATTCTCTCTCTCCAAAGAAAAGAAAAACAAGAAAAAATTATTTCTATGGGCTGTTTTGCTATAGGGTTGGCATGGCTTTGCATATACATAATAAGCACAATATTTCAATTCAAAAGCAAATAGATTACTAAAGTATCAGAGAAGCAACCAATCTATCTCAAAAATGAGTGGCACATGGTGATGCACACCTTAAATCCCAGCACTGGGGAGTCAGAGGTAGGAGGAGTAGCCATGAGTTCAAGGCCACCCTGAGACTACATAAGTGAATTCCAGGTCAGCCTGAGCTAGAGTGAGATCCTACCTCAAACAAACAAACAAACAAACAAACAAGCTAGTACATTCCTGTATCAATATAGACCATTGAGACTAGATAGGAGATTCTACTTGTGCTTAGTTATGTGTATTCAAAGGAAATCCATACTTTCCTCCTCACTGTCCCTCTAACTGGCTTCAGCTTATTTCTTAGGCAGATATACAGTTTGGAGATATGACAGAAAAGGGAAAGGCAAATAGTTACTTCATATTATAGTTGGCACATGCCCTCTAATCCCACCACTCAAGAGGCTGAGGCAGGAGAACCAAAAGTTTGAACCCAGCCTGGACAACACAGTAAGACATTGTCTCGAAAAGAATAAAATAAACTGGGCATGGTGGCACGTACCTTTAATCCCAGCACTTAGAAGGCAGAGGTAAGAGGATCACTGTGAGTTTGAGGCCACTCTGGGACTGCATAGTGAATTCTAGGTTAGCCTGGGCTAGAGCATAACCCTACCTTGAAAAACCAATAATAATAATAATAATGATGATGATGATAATTTAATTAAAATAAAATGGCATGCCTAAATGTTCACAAACACAACATACTTTTCCCTTGCATATGCAAGTTAAAACTGAAAAGAAGACCTGGAGAAATGGCTTAGCAGTTAAGGTGCTTGCTTGCGAAGCCTAAGGACCCCATGCCCCATAAGCCAGATGCACAAGGTGATACATACATCTGAAGTTTGTTTGCAATGGCTGGAGGTCCTAGAGCACCTGTTTTCTATCTGCTTCTCTCTTCCTCTCACGCCTTCTCTCTCTCAAATAAATAAATAAATAAAAAGAACATTTTTTTAAACTGAAAAAGAACACATAATAAGCCACTTTGTTTTTGTTATCCTACCTCTGCTTCCTGGGTGATGGGATTAAAGGTGTGCACCACACCTGGCCCAGAATTAAGTTTTTTAAAGGTATGCTATTGTACCTATAATACTTCAAGCAAGAGCTATTTCCAAGGGCCTAGCAGAATTAATCATTTAATCAGTGAGCATCCACAGACACTATAGTGCATCAGCCCATAGAAAGCCCATGCAGAAGACTGAATGAACATGCCACGCCACGTGGGGCAAACACCAGCTAACCAGGAAGAAAAGCCAAAATGTGCTTCCTCCACTTTGGGATTTGAGTAAGGGAGGCTCAAGGCAGATTAACTGAGGAAAATATGGAAACTAGCAAGAACATTGCCCTCATTTCTAATTTACTGAATATTTCACTAAGCTTGAGCAGCTTTTGGAAAAACCACCCTTCAAGTGGGTACCTTCTCCCATATACTTCCCAGTTTTAAAATCCTCACCTAATAGTTTTATGTATTAGCCAACAGAGAAACAAAATCCAAACACACTTTTTTTTTCATGTCAGCCCAGGCTGACCTCAAACTCCCAGCGATCCTCCTACCTCTGTCTCCCGGGTGCTGAGATTAACAGTGTGTGCCTCCTCACCGGCCTCCCAAGCACACTTTAAAGTACTCGAGCTTGGTCTGAGGTTCTGAGCTGACAAGCCAGGGGCAGAAATGCAACCCCTCTGCCTAGCCAAAGGAGGAGATAGTTTTCATTTCCATCTTTTCTTACATTCCTGGAGTTAGTATTTGCAGCTTTGATACTAACTTTAAATAAGGAATTGCTTTAAGGTAAGCTAAGTGTAGGTTTATTAACTCAGTTTCCCCCATCTGGAAATCCTAAAATCACAACTTAGTTTCCTGAATTAGAAATTCCACAAGTCCCTGACAGGGACCACTCTTGTGACCTTGAATTACCAAAGATAGCCCAGCCCTCTTCCTGACAGACATCTCAAAGGAAGAATCTTCATCCAAGGCAATCAAGGAGTTAGTTGGTATTAGTTCTTTTACTGACATCTGCCAGTTTCCAGTCAGAGAGACCCCAGCCTCCTTACTGAATCCGCAGGCATGGTGCTCCCAGTCTTTCTCTCCTCCGTTTCATCATTCTCCTGGCTACTCAAGATCTGCCCTCTCACACTGGAGTCTTGGCAGAAAGTTTTCTCACACAAGAGGCATTTCAGCCAATGGAAACTTACAAAGACTTCCCCAACTTATGGGAAACATTAAGGTATTTTTCTCAAAAAAAAAAAAAAAAAGATATTCAGAATCTCCTCAAAAGAACTAAGAGCCTTGGAGGCAGAAATTAAGAGAGCAAAGAGTTCCAGATCCCAAGTGAACCAGTTGTCTTCTGATCCGCCTGACATCATTCACACTCAGCCTGCAGCAAATCAGAGCACCTTGTTCCCTAGTCAGTTACAGGCACCAAACTCCCTCCCCCGACAAATCAGTTGCAACCTCCCACCCTGAGACTTGGCAGCAGTGAAGACTTTGGCAGAACTTGTACATACCAACTGGAAAACTCACACTGTGTCAGAAATACTATTAACCCAAGAGGCGTAGGCCAGGCTACAACAGCTGTTGCAACAGGCAGGGGATTGGAAGAAAACCCTTTGCAGATCCTAAATTGGTAAATTAATGAGCTAAGAATAAGTAGGCATTTTGGCAACATTATTCATTCTCAAACCCAGGCCTGGTAGAGAAAAAAGGACTTTAATGTTTTGGCTTAAAGTATAGTCATTATTCAAATTCAGAACCTGACCAATTTAAGTAATCTACACTCCTTCAAAGTATGGCATCAATTTTATTCCATTTCTATTACTTTCTAATCATGTCAATAATATTGTGGTGAGAAAAGTCATATGGAAAGATAAGAAAATAAGATTAGAATAAGCAAGCAGAGTGGTGTACATTCATAATCTCAATCCTGGCACTTGGGAGGTGGAGGCAAGAGGTCAGAAGCTTAAAATGATCTTTGGCTTCAATAGCCAGTCTGAGCTACCTGAGATCCAATCTCAAAATACAAACAAGCAAACAAAAAACCCAGAAACATAGTAAGACATTGTCTCAAAAGAATAAAATAAACCGGGCGTGCTGGCACACTCCTTTAATTCCAGCACTCAGGAAGCAGAGGTAGGAGGATCGCCATGAGTTCCAGGCCAGAGCTGGAGTGAGACCCAACCTCAAAAAAAAAAAAAAAAAAAACACCACAAGAAACTAGTCTAATTTCATCCAAAAACTATTAAGGCAAATATTTACATAGCAAACTTCACATAAAACTTTAAGGAAGGGCTGGAGAGATGGCTCAGTGGTTAAGCGCTTGCCTGTGAAGCCTAAAGACCCCAGTTCGAGGCTCAATTCCCCAGGACCCACGTTAGCCAGATGCACAAGGGTGCACATGCATCTGGAGTTCGTTTGCAGTGGCTGGAGGACCTGGCGTGCCCATTCTCTTTCTCTCTCTGATGCTCTCAAATAAATAAATAAAGATAAAAATAAAAAAAACTTTAAGGAAAACAAACTGCCTTCTAAATATTTATGTTTATGCCCAAATATTAATGCTACTCTCATCTTGTTAGAGAAAGTTCTTTTTTCAGATGGTGGTGACCACTGGGGAAAATCAAAACTCACTAAAGTGCTGAGAAAAAGTGACAGTGGACTGTTCAGCACTGAGACATCTCTATCACACTCCCCAAGGCTTAGGGACCATTGTGGAAGGGTGACAGAAAGACTTAAAGAGCCAAAGAGGGTGTGTCATCCAGACACAAAGTGGCTGTGTTGCTACCCTACACAAGACCTGTACAATATAGAGACACCCCTCACAAAAAAAGACAATGACATCAAAATAAAAGCACTAGTTGGAAAGAAGTAGTTCATTGGAGGGCTGGAGACATGGCTTAGCACCTAAGGCACTTGCTGTGAAGCCTAAGGACCCAGGTTCAATTACCCAGGACCCATGTAAACCAGATGTACAAGGTGGAGGATGTGTCTGGAGTTTCTTTACAGTGGATAGAGGCTCTGATGCACCCAATCTGTATTTGCTTCTTTCACTCTCTCAAATTAATATTTTGTAAAAGTTTTTTAGTTCATTGGAGGGGCAACAAAATACAGTGGGAAGGGATTGTGATCACGGTTTATGGTATTTATATATAAAGATTGTCAATAAAAATTATAAAAATAGCCAGCACTTAAGGAAGAGGTAGGAGGAACATCATGAGTTCAAGGCCACTTTGAGACTACATAGTGAATTCTAGGACAACCTGGGCTAGAGCAATATCCTACCTTGGGGGGGAAAAAAAGTTAAAAATATATAGATAGGTGTGGTGTGGTGGCACAGGCCTTTCCCAGAGTCAGAGGTAGGAGGATTGCTGAGAGTTCCAGGTCAGTCTGAGACTACATAGTGAATTCCAGACCAGCTTAGAGAGAAACCTTATTTTGAAAAACCAAAAAAAAAAAAAAAAAAAAAGTTTAAAAAATAAGCTTTGGGATCTAAACGTGGTGGAACATGCTTTTAATCTCAGCATTCAGGAGGCAAAGGTAGGAGAATCGCCATGAGTTCAAGGCCACCCTGAGTCTACCTAGTGAATTCCAGGTCAGCCTTAGGTAGAGTGAGACCCTACCTCAACAACTCCCCTCCAAAACAAAGATTTAGGCTACAGAGATGGCTCAGAGGTCAAAGGTACTTGCTTGCAAAGCCTGATAGCCTGGGTTTAATTCCCCAGTACCCACATAAAGCCAGATGCACAAAGTGACCCATGTGCCTGGAGTTTGCTTGCAATAACAGGAAGCCCTGGCATGTGAATACTCACTCTCTTTCTGTCTGCCTCTTTCTCTCTCTCTTACATAAATAAATATATAAATAAGATGGTTTTTATTAAAAGCTTTAAGGCAGGCCTGGAGATACAGCTCAGTGGTTAAGGCAAAGCCTGCAAAGCCTAACAACCCAAGTTTGATTCCCCAATAACAACATGAAAGCCAGACGAACAAAGTGGTGCATGCATCTGGAGTTTGTTTGCAGTGAGCTAAAAGGCCTGACTCACTACTCTCTCTGCCTAATATGTTGGTACACACTTTTAATCACAGCAGTTGGGAGGCAGAGTTGGAGAACCATTGTAAGTTTGAGGGTAGCCTGAGACTACATAGTGAATTCCAGGTCTACCTGGGCCAGGGCAAGATCCTACCTCAAAAATACAAAGACGTCGGGTGGGAGAGATGGCTTAGCGGTTAAGCGCTTGCCTGTGAAGCCTAAGGACCCCGGTTCGAGGCTCGGTTCCCCAGGTCCCACGTTAGCCAGATGCACAAGGGGGCGCACGCGTCTGGAGTTCGTTTGCAGAGGCTGGAAGCTCTGGCGCGCCCATTCTCTCTCTCTCGCTCTATCTGTCTTTCTCTCTGTGTCTGTCGCTCTCAAATAAATAAATAAATAAAAATCCATTTAAAAAAATAATTAAAAAAATACAAAGACGTGTGCTACCACACGAGGCTTTTAACTATTTGTTATAAAAAGAGAATAAGCCAGGGGTGGTGGCATATGCCTATAATCCCAGCATTGGGGAGGCAGACATAGGAAGACCACTGTGAGTTCAAGGCCACCCTGAGAATACATAGTGAATTACAGGTCAGCCTGGACTAGAGTGAGACCCTACCTCGAAAAACCAAAAAATTAAAATAAATAACAAAAAATTTTAAAAGAGACTAAAAGGGCTACAACCAGTAGTGGTGATGCATGCCTTTGATCCCAAAACTCTGAAGGCAGAAGCAGGAGGATTGCCACGAGTTTGAGGGCAGCCTGAGAGTACAGTGAAGTCCAGATCAGCCTAGGGCAAGGCTAGAGCAAGACCCTACCTCAAAAAAAACAAATACATAACTGGGAGTGGTGGTACACACCTTTAATCCCAGCACTTGGGAGGCAGAGATAGGAGGATTGCCAAGAGTTCAAGGCCACCCTGAGAGTACATAGTGAATTCTAGGTCAGCCTGAGCTAGAGTGAAACCCTGCCTCAAAAAAAAACAAAACACACTCGGGAGGCAGAGGTAGGAGGATCGCCGTGAGTTCTAGGCCACCCTGAGACTACATAGTGAATTCCAGGTCAGCCTGAGCCAGAGACCCTGCCTCGAAAAACCAAAAAAAAAAAAAAAAAAAAACAAATAAACAAAAAAACACCAAATACATACTTACATACATAGGCTAGAGAGATGGCTCAGTGGTTAAGGTGCTTGCCTGCAAAGTCTAAGGACCCTGGCTCCAGTCTCCAGTACCTACATAAAGCCGGATGCACAAGGCACCACAGCGTCTGGAGTTCATTTGCAGTGACTGAAGGCTCTGTCTGTCATGCCTATTGTCTTTCTCTATCATTCTCCTTCCCTCCCCCTCTCTCTCATAAATAAATAAAATAAAATAAAATAAAATAAAATAAAATAAAATAAAATAAAATAAAATAAAATAAAATAAAATAAAAAATACTATTCCACAGTGCTCCACACTTAGTAAGGGTGAATACTGTGTTTTTTGTGAACTTTGCCAGATTGTCACAACTATTGCTGATATAGATATAAACATAAACATGTGTGATGAGTTACAAGGTAAAGTCTATTTGTTATTAAAGGACAATGTCTAAAATACTCCAGAGTCACTATTCTGTTTCAATCACACAAGTCAATCCATGTACTCACTTTCACTCTTAATTTATTAGCCCTCACAATTTCCTGTTTCAAATTCTCTGTTCTTCATGAGGTCTAAAGATAAATGGAATCCTCTCTCAGAAATCTAGCACCTCTCAACAAGTACTGGGTCCCACTTAAGAAAGCCTCATGATGATATCAGAGTTAGTCACAAATACCCCAGCCTAAGTCTATCCCACTCCTCTAGCTGCAGTCTGAAATTGGGGCAGGGACCTAAATTTTGATGCAGTATTTTCCAGTTCTCTAATACCTAAGACCAGGTTAATAAATAATATTAATAAAATGTCAGGGCTGGCGAGATGGCTTAGTGGTTAAGGTGTTTGCCTGCAAAGCCTAAGAACTCATGTTCAACTCTCCAGGTCCCATGTAAGCCAGACACACAGTGACACAAGAGCACAATGTCGCACATGTGTACAAGGGGTGCATGCATCTGGAGCTAGATGGCAGTGGCTGGAGGCCCTGGCGTGCCAATTCTCACTCTTTCTTTCTCTCTTACACACACACATTTAAAAAAAAAAAAAAAAAGCCTGTTGGGCATGCCTTAAAAAAAAAAGAGAATGTCATAACATTGAACCTTTTCAAGTGCTTACTATTTACTAGGTTCTCCATCTTAAACAATTCCCAGGAAATACCCATTACTCAAACAGGTCTGTAAAATTCTATTATTATTCCCATTACTAAAACAAACAAAAGCAACATCAGAGCCAGGCATGGTGGTGCATGCCTTTAATCCCAGCATTCAGGAGGCAGAGGAAGGAGGAACACCATGAATTCGAGGCCACCTTGAGAATATGTAGTGAATTCCAGGTCAACTTGGGCCAGAGTGAGACCCTACCTTGAAAATCAAAAAGAAAGAAAAAAGAAAAGAAAAAGAAAGCCTATATCACTGGCAACTGGGAAAGCAGCCTACCTCAGAGTTTGTATTTGGTTGCTCTACATATAAATTTTACTACCCAAAGTCTTCAGTCTTTTCATCTGAAATTCACTAGGTAGTCTCAGTCTCAAACTCACAGCAGTCCTTCTACCTCTGAGATTAAAGGTGTGCGCCACCATGCCAGGCCTAATCATCATAAATAATGCTGAAAACAGAAGACATTAATTTGGGCTGGAGAGATGGCTTAGTGGTTAAGCACTTGCCTGTGAAGCCTAAGGACCCGGTTCAAGGTTCGACTCCCCAGGACCCACGTTAGCCAGATGTACCAGGGGGTGCACGCATCTGGAGTTTGTTTGCAATGGCTGGAGGCCCTGGTGCACCCATTCTCTCTCTCTCTCTCTCTCTCTCTCTCTCTGGCTCTTTCTCTGTCTGTCACTCTCAAATAAATAAATTTTTTAAAACATTTATTAAAAAAATTAATTCTTTGAGATTAAGTCATACCTTATATCCTTCTTTCTTTTTTTGGTTTTTCAAGGTAGGGTCTCACTCTAGCCCAGGCTGACCTGGAATTCACTATGAGTCTCAGGATGGCCTTGAACTCAGGGTGATCCTCCTACCTCTGCCTCGCAAGTGTTGAGATTTAAGGCTTGCACTACTACACCCATCTACTTTACTTTATTTATTTGAGAGAGAGAAGAGAATAGACACGCCAGGGCCTCTAGCCACTGCAAACCAATTCAGGACAAACACACCACCTTGTGCATCTGGCTTATATGGGTACTGAGGAATTGAACCTGGGTCCGTAGGCTTCATAGGCAAGTAAGTGTCTTAACCACTAACCCACCCCTTCAGCCAAAAAAAAAAAAATTTTTTTTTTGAGGTAGGGTCTCAATCAAGCTCAGGCTGACCTGCAATTCACTCTGTATCCCAGGGTGGCCTTAAACTCCCAGTGATCCTCCTACCTCTGCCTCCAGAGTGCTGGGATTAAAAGTGTGCACCATCACACCCGGCCAAAATGTTCTTTTTTTATGATACTGAAACAGCTTAATTTAAAAACTATTACTCATGAATTTTTATCAGAACATTCATATTTGAAGATTATTAATAAAATTAAGCACAATTATTTCACATATCTGTCATCTACTGACAGAATGTTTTACAATGACGCCTGTTTGGAAGTTCTTCAATCAATTGCTATCCAGAGTCAAACAAGAATCATCTTAGGGCTCCATGGAAGAGGGCTGCAGCAGGTATTTTAAACTATGGACATGTAAGACAATAGACTCTTGGACACAGGCTTTCAGTGGCATCTCTTGGACAACTAGAGAACTTCCAGACCATTTCAGTGGACTGAGGCAGAATTTCCAGAACTCTTTTTAGACAAGAAGCAGACTGCTAATCTATGAACTAGTAAAATGAAAATACACAAGACTAAATGAACTGAGGAAGAATAATTAAAGTTATTTATTAGAAACACTCTTTTTTAAAAATGTTTTTGTTTATTTTTACATATTTATTTGAGAGCAACAGACCGAAAGAGAAAGAGGCAAAAAGAGAGAAAGAATGGTTTGCAACAATGATCACATTTAAAAGAAAGATTTGAACTGGGTATGGTGGCACAGGCCTTTAATCCCAGAGCTTGGGAGGCAGAGGTAGGAGGATCGCCATGAGTTGGTGGGCACCGAGACTCCATAGTGAACCCCAGGTCAGCCTGGGCTACAGTGAGACCCTACCTCAACAACCCCCGCAAAAAAAAGAAAAGGAAAGAAAAAAGAAAAAGGGCTGGAGAGTGGCTCAGCAGTTAAGGCACTTGCCTATAAAGCCAAAGGACTCAGTTCAATTCCCCAGTACCCACGTTAGCCAGATGCACAATGTGGCACATGCATTTGGAGTTCGTTTGCAGTTGCTGGAAGCCCTGGTGCACCCATTCTCTCTCCCTCTTTCCCTCTCTCAAATAAACAAAGCCAGTCTTTTGGGCTTGCCTCAAAAAAAAAGTCACATTCAGAATGTTGTTCATTTAATCAGGTTTACCAAGATACTTTTAAAGAAATACGTTTGAGTTTATTGAGATAATACTTATTAGAAAAACTGGTAAAGAAGGTCACTTCTTGGCATTCCAAGAGCTCTTTGGATATTCTAGAGATCTTTTGTTTGTTTGTGCTAGGATTAAAGGGGTACACAACTACACCTAGCTTATTATGGAGATCTTGGGAAGAATTCATCAAAATCTGATGGAAATTTTCTTTTTTAAAATATTTTTACTTACTTGCAGAAAGAACAGGCATACCAGGACCTTTTCTCACTGCAAATGAACTCCAAATGCAGGCATCGCTTTGTGCATCTAGCTTTACATGGGTAGTGGGGAATCAAACCTAGGTACTTAGGAATTGAATGCAAGCAAATTAACCACTGTGGCATCTCTCCAGCTACTGACAGACAATTCTTTGTATGTTGTTTCCTGGTCTCAACGTACAAATAATATAGGCTTTTAAATTGTTAATCTGATGGGTTGTAAATGTAGCTGACTTGGTAAAGTGTTTGTCTAACAGACAAGAAGCCCTGAGTTTGATCCCTTAGCACAGCATAAAGCAAGGTGCAAGGGCACATGCCTATAATCCCAACACTTGGAAGGTGGAGAGAAAGAGTTAGAAGTCCAAGGTCCATCAGGCATGGTGCCACACGCCTTTAATCTCAGCACTCAGGAGGAAGATGCAGGAGGATCATTGTGAATTCAAGTCTACCCTAAGTGAGACTTCATAGTGAAATAATGACTTCCAGGTGAGTCTGGGATAGAACAAGACCATACCTCGGAAAAAAAAAAAAAAAGTTCAAGGTCATCCTCAGCTGCATAGCAAACTCCAAGCCAGCCAGAGCAACAAGTGATCCTGTCTCCAAAAAATAACTAAATTAGAGGATAGGGATATGGTTCAGTGGATAAAACACTCACTGCTCAAACCTCAGTACTTGAGTTCAATCCTAGGACAGCATGTAAAAAGCTAAAAGCCAAGGTGGACTTTTATAATGCCAGCACTCTGAAAAAGACATAAGAAGCAGAGACAGAAGAATTTCCCCAGAAGCTCTTGCAACAGGCACAAGGCAAACAAGCAGAAGCAGGGTGAGATCAAAAGAAATCATGCCACAAAAAAAAAAAAAAAAAAAAAAGAAATAAACCATGCCTGATCTGGACTAAATGAGGTCATAGAAGGAATGGACCTAACAGATATATACATGACATTTCATCCAAATGCTGCAGAATATACATTCTGTTCAGCAGCACATGGAACATTCTCTAAAACAGACCATATATTAGGACACAAAGAAAATCTTAACAAATACAGGAAAACTGAAATAATTCCTTGCATTCCATCTGACCACAATAGAATCAAACTTCAAATCGATAGCAAGAAACGCTATAGAGCACACACAAAATCATGGAAATTAACCAACACAGTACTAAATGATAAATGGATCAATGAAAAAATCAAGAAGGATATCAAAAAATTATAGAGCCAAACGATAATGAGAACACAACATAACCAAATCACTGGGACGCAATGAAGGCAGTCCTAAGAGGGACAATTATACATTTAAGTGCCTATATGAAGAAATTAGAAAGGTTTCAAGTAAACAACCTAATGCTTCACCTTAAAGCCTTGGAAAAAGAAGATCAAGGCAAACCAAAAATCAATAGATGGAAATAAATAATAAAGATTAGGGCAGAAATTAACGAAATAGAAACAAAGAAAACAATCCAAAGAATCAATGAAACAAAGAGTTGGCTCTTTGAAAGGATAAAAAAAGATTGATAAACCAGGTAACATTACAACAGATGCCAGAGAAATTCAAAAATCATAGGGACATACTATAAAAGCATATACTCTACAGTTATGAAAACCTAAAAGAAATGGATGATTTCCATGATTTATATGAACTACCTAAATTAAATCAAGATGAGATTAATCACTTAAATTGACCTACAATAAAAATGGAGATCCAAACAGTTATCAAAAATCTCCCAACTAAAAAAAAACCCAGGCCCAGATGGATTCACTGCTGAATTTTACCAGACCTACAAGGAAGAACTAACACCATCACTTCTTAACCTTGTCCATAAAATAGAAAAAGAAGGAATCCTACCAAATTCCTTCCACGAAGCCAGCATCACCATGATACCAAAACCAGGCAAAGATAGAACAAAAAAAGAAAATTACAGACCAATCTCCCTCATGTACATACATGCAAAAATTCTCAACAAAATACTGGCAAACAGAATACAAGAATATATCAGAAAGGTCATTTACTCTAACCAAGTAGGCTTTATCCCACAGATGCAGGGATGTTTCAACATATGCAAATCGATAAATGTAATACATTATATAAATGGACTGAAGAACAAAAAACATATGATCATCTCATTAGATGTGGAGAAAGCATCTGACAAAATCCAACATCCCTTCATGATAAAAGTACTACAGAGACTGGGAATAGAAGGAACATATCTCAATACAATAAAGGCTATTTATGACAAGCCTACAGCCAACATATTACTAAATGGGGAAAAACTGGAAGTTTTTTCCACTACAATCAGGAACAAGACAAGGGTGTCCATTGTCCCCACTTTTATTTAATATAGTTCTGGAAGTCTTAGCATTAGCAATAAGGCAGGAGACACAAATAAAAGGGATACAAATTGGAAAGGAAGAGATCAAGTTATCATTATTTGCAGATGACATCATTCTATATATAAAGGACCCTAAAGACTCTACTAGCAAACTGTTAGAGCTGATCAAAACCTACAGCAATGTAGCAGGATACAAAATAAATACACAGAAATCAGTAGCCTTCATATATGCTAACAACAAGCACACAGAGGATGAAATCAGAGAATCACTCCCATTCACAATTGCATCAAAAAAAATAAAGTACCTTGGAATAAACCTAACCAAGGAAGTAAAGAATCTATACAATGAGAACTTTAAAACACTCAAGCGAGAAATTGCAGAAGACACTAGAAAGTGGAGAAACATCCCTTGTTCCTGGATTGGAAGAATCAATATTGTGAAAATGGCAATCTTACCAAAAGCAATCTACACATTTAATGCAATCCCCATCAAAATTCCAAAGGCATTCTTCATGGAAATAGAAAAAAACAATATAAAAATTCATTTGGAATCACCAAAAACCTCAAATGTCTAAAATAATACTGAGCAACAAAAACAAGGCTGGTGGTATACCCATACCTGATTTTAACCTATACTACAGAGGCATAGTAACAAAAACAGCATGGTACTGGCACAAAAGCAGACATGTAGATCAATAGAAGAGACTAGAAGACCCAGATATAAGTCCAGGTAGCTACAGCCACCTGATATTCGATAAAAATGCCAAAAATAATCATTGGAGAAAAGACAGCCTCTTTAGCAAATGGTGCTGGGAAAACTGGATATGTCTCTGTAGAAGGATGAAAATAGATTCTTCTCTCTCTCCATGCACAAGAATTAAGCTCAAATGGATTAAAGACCTGAACATCAGACCTGAAACTCTGAAACTGCTAGAGGAAAAAATAGGGGAAAACCTTTCAACATATTGGTCTTGGCAAAGACGTTCTGAATACAACCCCAATTGCTCAGGCAATAAAACCACAGATTAACCACTGGGGCCTCATGAAATTACAAATATTTTGCACTGTAATGGACACTGTGAATAAAGCAAAGAGGCAACCTACAGAATGGGAAAAAATCTTCACCAGCTATATATCTGATAGAGGATTAGTATCTAGGATATACAAAGAACTCAAAAAGTCAAATAATAAGGAATCAAACAAGCCAATCAAAAAATGGGCTATGGACTTCCGGTTAAGATGGCGGCGTAGGTATCACGGCAAAGCAGCCTGGGGAGGAAAAAGACCAAAAAAACTCAGCAAAATACACACTTTTACTAAAAAGGAGGTGTATAGAAAATTGAAGTGGCAGTGGAGAAGTAGAAGAGGTCCAGAGCATCGATAGCCCCCACAGGCCGGCAAAAGCAGCTCCGGCAGCTCAGGCAACCGCCGCCGCCGCGGCGCACCAGAAAGCCACCAGACTCAGTTCCAGCCGTAGGAAAAGCCAGATGCAGGAGCTTCCCCTCGCACCAGTGCTCTCCGCAACTCAGGAAACGTGAAGGGAGAGTGGCAGTGAGCAGCGGAAGAGCAGACCACGAGGTAGAAGAACACGTGGAACAGCGAGAGAACCAGAGGAGCTGCAGCTCCCTCCACTCCCCCACCACCTGTGCCCAGCTCCAGTGAACAGAGCAGCAGTCCCAGGACCCGGCCACGCCAACGTGGGCTGACAGCGGAACCCAAGCAGGAACAGAGTCCGGTAGCAACATCAGCGGCTCTGGCACCAGTAACAGCAGCCCCAGCAGCAGCAGACCCAGGAGCGGCAGACGCAGCAGCAGCAGCATCAGTGGCAGCAGCAGATCCAGCAGTGGCAGCTACAGCAGCAGCAGCAGAGGCAACAGCACTGGTGGGCCCAGCAGCAGCCTCAGGAGCAGCGGCTACAGACCCAGCAGCGCCAGCTTTAGCAGCAGCAGTTCCAGCAGCAGGGGTGCTGACCTGCAGGGCCACACTTGCCAGGCTCCGTTTGCCCCACAGGAAAAGCCAGTGCCCAGCTCCAGAAATCAGAACAACAGCCCGACGACCCAGGCAGCAACTTGACTGAGACCAAAATCATCCAAGGTAACTGGGATTGCACCAGGGAAGGGTCTCACTTGGACACAAGCTGACTTGGATCCCTCAACAGACCAGAAATCTTAACCTCTTTGTTGATAGAGGATCTGGTCGTTATAATAACTACTCTTGCATACATACTCGGGGCTGTTGTTGATTGAATGTGTACAGTGTTTGGTTAAATTTTAGAATCTACCTGTATTTTATTCCACTCAGCCTGCTTGAATACTCCCATAGCAGGGAAACTCAACCACTAGGAACACCTTTGTAGATACTTTGAGAGTCTTAACAGCCACACCTAACACCTTAAGCTCCTACCCTGAAAATATATAACATCAAATCAACTGATACAGCTAAGAATACCCAGCTAGCTAGAAAATCCAAGCTTTAACTTAATCCAAGATGCAAAAATATATACATTATAACACAAGAAACACTAAAAAGCAAGACGATATAAATCTACCTAAAAGTATTAATGCATCAGAAATGTCCTCCAGTGAGAACGAGTTAGAGGAAATGCCTGAGAAAGAGTTCAAAAGAATGATTGTAAATATGTTCAAAGAGGTCAAGGAACAAATCAAAAGTATCAAAGAGGAAATCAAAGGAATCAAAGAAGACGCAGGACACCAATTTCATGAAATAAAGAAGGCAATACAAGACATAAATAAGGAAATAGAAATAATAAAGAAAACCCAGTTCGAAGTACTAGCAATGAAGAACACAGTTAATGAAATAAAAAACTCTGTAGAAAATCTCACCAGTAGGATGGATGAGGGAGAGGACAGAATGTCTAAGCTAGAAGACCATGTGGCAGATCTAATACAGTCCAACAAAGAGAAAGACAAACTTATAGAAAAGTATGAGTGGGAATTTCAGGATATTCGGGACACTATGATAAGATCAAATATAAGAATTCAGGGCATAGTAGAAGGAGAAAAATTCCACTCCAAAGGCATAGTAGGCGTCTTCAACAAAATCACAGAAGAAAATTTCTCCCAAATTGGGAAAGAGGTGCCAATGCAGATACAGGAAGCCTTTAGAACCCCAGCCAGACAAAACCTGGAAAGAACCTCTCCTTGCCATATTATAATCAAACTTCCAAACACACACACCAAAGAAAAAATATTGAAAGCAGTTAGAGAGAAAAATCAAGTTACCTACAAAGGCAAGCCCATCAGGATTATAGCAGATTATTCAACACAAACTTTAAAAGCCAGAAGGGTTTGGAGTGATATATTCCAAGTTCTGAAAGATAACAACTGTCAACCAAGGTTACTTTATCCTGCAAAGCTATACATTCAAATAGACGGATAAATAAAGACATTCCATGACAAAAAAAAAATGGACTATGGAGCTAAACAGAACGTTCTCAAAGGAAGAAATACAAATGGCATATAAGCATCTAAAAAGATGTTCTACATCACTAGTCATCAGGGAAATGCAGATTAAAACTACATTGAGATTCCATCTCACTCCTGTCAGATTGGCCACCATCATGAAAACAAATGATCATAAATGTTGGCAGGGATGTGGAAAAACAGGAACCCTTCTACACTGCTGGTGGGAATGCAATCTGGTCCAGCCATTGTGGAAAACAGTGTGGAGGTTCCTAAAACAGATAAAGATTGACCTAACATATGACCCAGCTATAGCACTCCTAGGCATATATCCTAAGCACTCATCTCATTTCCTTAGAAGTACATGCTCAACCATGTTTATTGCTACTCAATTTATAATAGCTGGGAAATGGAACCAGCTTAGATGTCCCTCAACTGATGAGTAGATAATGAAGATATGGCACATTTATACAATGGAGTTCTACTCAGTGGTAAAGAAAACTGAAGTTATGAAATTTTCAGGAAAATAGATGGATCTGAAAAGGATTATAGTAAGTGAGGTAACCCATGCTTCTGTGTGAGAAGGGAAAAACTCAGTAGCAGAGGCCAGTAAGTTAAAAAGGAGATATAAAGGGAAGAGATAGGAAGGAAGGAGGGTACTTAATAGGTTGGTATTGTATATAAGTAAGTAGAAGAATAGATTAACAGGGGTGAAAGGCCCAAAGTGAAGTCAGGGGAAGAGATTAAGTAAAGGAAAGGTCGAGAGAGGGCTAATCAAAATTTAAGAGGATGCAAAAAAAATCACATGGAATCCTCTGGTTTCAGACAATGGAACACTCAGGAGCCATAGACCATTGTTAGAAAATTTTCAGTGCCAGGGATGGGATACCTTCCAGTGAGTTGTTGGCCACGGAGGTCCCTGGTACCCCCAAAACATTATAGACCATTGCCAAGGCCCTTGGTTTCCCACCAGGAATAGATGGTAAGACCCTATTGCTGAAGACTCCACATACTTAGGCTGCAAGGTCACTGAGAAATCCTGCTGGAACTGAGCTAATAACCTCCTCCCTGTAGACCAGCTGACAGAAAGCTGGAAGAAGCCATTCTACATGTAGTTTGATGAGAGAAAGGGATACCACCAGTGAAGATAATCAACAGTGGACACTGCAAGCCTTATAATTGGTCAGCCAGCCAGCCCAAATGAGCCAACAGATGCAATAGTGGCACGTCTGTCATGGGGGAAACCAACTGTCCTCCAATTGGACTGGAGGCCCGCTCCATGGGGGTGGGGGGGAACACATCCCTGATACTGAAAACTTAAAACAGGGGTAGTCATGAGCCCTAGGGGTGTAACATCTGCTGATGTCTGGAAAAAAATATATACTGTGCTTATCAAACTGCCCATTAAGCACTTCTCTTAATATTTATACCCTTATATTAATGCTACTCTCACTTTGGGTAGAGAATCTTCTCTTTTCAGATGGCAGTGATCTTGGGATGACTCAGAAGGTATCATAGTACTGGAAAGAAGTGATTGGAGTGCTCAGTACTGCAATATCTCTATCACACCTTCCAAGGCTCAGGGTCCATTGTGGAAGAGGTGGCAGAAAGAATGTAAGAGCCAAAGGAAGGGTAGGACTCCTTACAAGTGCTCCCTCCTGACATAAAATGGCCTGGGTATCCATGACCTCATAGTACCTGACACTACCTACACAAGACCATCATAAGAGGAGGAAAAGATCATGACATCAAAAGTGAAAGAGACTGATTGAGATGGGGAAGGGGTATGATGGAGAGTGGAGTTTCAAAGGGGTAAGTGCGGGAAGGGAGGGTATCACCATGAGGTATTTTTTTATAATCATGGAAGTTGTTAATAAAAAAAATTTTTTTTAAATCCAATGGTATTCTTCACCAAAATTGAAAAAACAATCCAAAAATTCATTTGGAATCACAAAAAAATCTCAAATATCTAAAACAACACAGAACAACAAAAATAAAGCTGGTGGTATCACCATACCTGATTAAAAAAATTTTTTTTGTTCATTTTTATTTATTTAGTTGGGAGCGACAGAGAGAGAAAGAGGCAGGCAGAGAGAGAGAACAGACGCGCCAGGGCCTTCAGACACCACAAAGGAACTCCAGACATGTGTGCCCCATTGTGCATCTGGCTAGCGTGGGTCCTGGGGAATCGAGCCTCGAACCGGGGTCGCCAGGCTTCACAGACAAACGTTTAACCACTAAGCCATCTCTCCAGCCCACCATACCTGATTTTAACCTATACTCAGAGCATAGTAACAAAAACAGCAAAGATGACAGAATAACAAAAACAGAACAGAGGACCCAGATGTATGTCCGGGTAACTATAGCCAACAGATATTCAATAAAAATGCCAAAAATACTCATTGGACAAAAGACAGCCTCTTCAGCAAATGGTGCTGGGAAAACTGGATATGTATCTGTAGAAGGATGAAAATAGATTCTTCTCTCTCTCCATGCACAAGAATTAAGTCCAAATGGATTAAAGACCTGAACATCAGACCTGAAACTCTGAAACTGCTAGAGGAAAATGTAGGGGAAACCCTTCAACATATTGGTCTTGGCAAAGACTTTCTGAATATAACCCCAATTGCTCAGGCAATACAACCACGGACAAAGCGCTGGGACCTCATGAAATTGCAAAGATTTTGTACAATAAAGGACACTGTAAGTAAAGAAAGAGGCAACCTACAGAATGGGAAAAAAAAAATCTTTGACAGCTGCACAGCTGATAGAGGATTACTATCTAGAATATACAAAGAACTCAAAAAGTTAAATAATAAGAAATCACACAAGCCAATTAAAAAAATGGACTATAGGGGGAGGGAATTAACATGGGATTTTTTTTTATAATCATGGAAAATGCTAATAAAAATGTAAAAAATTTTAAAAAATGGACTTTGGAAGTAAATAGAGTTCTCAAAAGAAGAAATATGGATGGCATATAGTATCTTAAAAAAATGTTCTACATCCCTACTCATCAGGGAAATGCAGATTTAAACTACGTTGAGATCCCAGCTATAGCACTCCTAGGCATATATCCTAAGGACTCATCTCATTACCTTAGAGATATTTGTTCAACCACGTTTATTGCCACTCTAATCAAAAAAGCTAGGAAATGTAATCAGCCTAGATATCCCTCAATTGATGAGTGAATAATGAAGATATGCCACATTTATACAATGTAGTTCTATTCAGCAGTAAAGAAAAATGTAGTTATGAAATTTGCAGGAAAATGGATGGATCTGGAAAGGATTATACTAAGTGAGGTAACCCAAGCCCAGAAAGCCAAGCGTCACATGTTCTCTTTCATAATGGATCCTAGCTACACATGATTGGACTTCTGTGTGAGTAGGAAGAAAACTTAGTAGCAAAGGCCAGTAAGCTAGAAGAAATATAAAGGGAAGATAAAGGAAGGGAGGAGGGTGTTTAATAGGATTGTATATATGTGAAGAATAGATTAATGGGGGTGAAAAGGCCCAAAGTGAGGTCAGAGGAAGAGATTGAGTAAAGGCAAAGTGGAGGTAGGGCTAACCAAAATCTAAAAGGATATAAATAAATCATGTGGAAAACTACTTTTTTGGACAATGGAACGCTCAGGAGCCATAGATCATTGCTAGAAAATTTTCAGTGCCAGGGATGGGATACTTTCCAGTGAGTTATTGGCCAGGGCGGTCCCTGATGCTCCCAAAACATCATAGGCCATTGAAGCACTATTATATATTAAGTGAATCTTCTCATAATTTTAACAGGAATTGAAAAGCAGGTGGCATGACTTCTACTGCACAGATAAGAGAACTGAGGTTTAATGAGATGAAGTGATTTGTCTAGGTTTACAAAGCTGCTACCATGATGTAGCAGACTCTGAACCCCAGGGGTTTTCTGACTCATAGCTACTATCTCTTTATATCAAGCTGCAATGAACTTCCATAAACCATCCAAGGAACTTTATAAAAATCCCAGAGAAGGGCTGGAGAGATGGCTCAGCAGTTAAGGCACTTGCCTACAAAGTCTCATGATCTGAGTTCAATTCCCCAGTACCCACGTAAAGCCAGATGCACAACAAAGTGGTGCACACATCTGGAGTTCATTTGCAGTGGCTGAAGGCCCTGGTGCACCCATCCATGAGTCTCTCTTCTCTTCCTCTTCCCACCCACCCCCCTCTCTCTCTGCTTGCAAATAAATTTAAAAAAATATTTTTTAATCCCAGAGAAGAATTTAGTCATTAGAGTATTTTTACAAAACTCTGAAGTGTCAGCAACAGAAAGAAGTATGTTTTACCAGACATGGTGCTGTACATCTTTGATCCCAGCAACATGAAGGCAGAGGTGAAGGATTATGAGTTCAAAGACAGCGTAGGGCTACATGATGAGTTCCAGATCAACCTGGGCTAGAGTGAGGATCTACTTCTAAAAATATAAAAGAACGTGTATGATGTATACACGAAATATACTTTGTAGTGTCAAGGGATGGAACCTTGTGGTGCATGAGCCTTGTGCATGCTAAGCACACATTCTACCACTGAGTTACCTCCATAGCACACATTCTGCTTTCTCTCCTTTTTTCTTTTATTTTGTTTTGTTATGTTTTTCAAGGTAAGGTCTTGCTCCAGCCCAGGCTGTCCTGAAATTCACTCAGTCTCAGCTGACCTCATGATTCTCGTACCTCAGCCTCCCAATGTGCTAGGATTAAAGATGTCTGTCACCACACCTGTCCAACGCTTTTCAACAGGCATTATAAATGATTCTGGGGCTGGAGGGATGGCTTAATGATTAAGGCATTTGCCTGTAAAGCCAAAGGACCTCTCAGTTCAATTCCCTAGAACCCACATAAGCCAGATGCACAAGGGGGCGCACGTATCTGGAGTTCGTTTGCAGTGGCGTGCCCATTCTCTCCCCACCCCCTTTCTCTGTCAAATAAATAAATAATTTTTTTAAAAATAAATGATTCTGATTAGGTAAATTAGCAATATTTCAAAACAAAGTTTTAGAGAAAAAGTAGTCCAAGAGGACTTAAGAAATTAAAATCCAGGGACAAAGACAGTTAACAATCTCCCTTATTTATCCCTAATGACAGAATAAAGCAAACAGATAGGGACCTGTTTTAACCTAGTCTTCAAGCTTAAATATCCTAGCCCCAATTTGTCAGAGAAATTTGCCTTCCTCTAGTAGCTATGTTGTGAGATACCAAGACAAAATTTTAGACATAATATCCCAATGTTTTTACCTTAACAAATCCACTAAAACTCAGTAAACCCCCAAACAATAGAATTATATTGTGATAGATACCTAAGTGGGAACATTTCTATCCTATTGCTAGATAAAAATTGGGACAGAGGCCAGGTATGGTGGTACATGCCTTTAATCCCAGCACCTGGGAGGCAGAGATAGGAAGATCACCATGAGTTCAAGGCCACCCTGAGACTACATAGTGAATTCCAGGCCAGGCTGGGCTAGAGTGAGACTCCACCTTAAAAAAACAAAAAATTAGGAGAAGAGAATTTGGGACAAGGTAGATTAAGGAAGAGGAGGCTCTGACCTAATGATAGCAATCACCATGGACCACTGACTTTCCTGATTCACACAACAGACACAGAAAACAAGATTTTTTTTTTTTTTTCGAGGTAGGGTCTCACTCTAGCCCAGGCTGACCTGGAATTCATTATGGAGTCTCAGGGTGGCCTCGAACTCATGGCAATCCTCCTTCCTCTGCCTCCCTAATGCTGGGATTAAAGGCGTGCACCACCAGACCTGGCAAAAACAAGATTCTTGAATGGGATTTCTACAGTGGATATTGAGAGCAGGTTCTCAAGAGAGTTCCTACAGCAGGAGATAATCATGAACAAAACCTTAATGGTAATAACCATCTACTTACAAGCTGCCTCTCCTTGGAAGGCTCAACTCTTTCTGAAAAACAAAACAAATATACAAATTAGACAAATAAGGGCCCACTGGGTCCTGTAAGCCTGCCTAAATATCCTAGGAGATTTATAACATCATCTTAATAATGGCAAAGACTTAACTGTCTCTACATGATAGCCTATTCCTTAGCCTCTAAAAGTTAAAGGAAATAAAGACTAGTTAGGTTGGTTTTGTTATTCTTCCTTCTTAAAGGGAATGCATTCATAGAATACTTGCAGTATTTTTCCCACTAGATGGAACCATCTCCCCAGTGTAGATTACAACTAGTCTTTAGCCCACCCTTTAACAGCTAATGAATTGTAATGGTTTCATATCACTAGCAGCAGGGATATGAAACAAATAAATGGGACTGTGTGGGGAGACTGCAATTAGAATTTTTTGTTTGTTTGCTTTTGTTTTTTGAGGTAGGGTCTCGCTCTAGCTCAGGCTGACGTGAAATTCACTATGTAATCTCAGGGTGCCCTTGAACTCATGGCAATACTCCTACCTCTGCCTCCTGAGTGCTAGGATTAAAGGCGTACACCACCATACCCAGCTAGAAAATATTTTAGACAAGTACCATACAGAAAATATGTAACAAAGGATTATTACATACCCTACTTGCATGAGAAAAAAACCCTTACAATAATATATAACTTTTGTAACATACATGAATATTACATAACCCTTAAGAAAATAGCTGGAGCCTCTGTGACTTGCTTTCATAGTGTTTAAAGTCCCAACTCTCACCAAGCATGGTGGCCCACACCTTTTACCCCAGCACTGTGAAACTACATAGTGAATTCCAGGTCAGCCAGGGCTAGAGTGAGACCTTACCTCAAAAAAACAAAAAAGTCCCAACTCTCAGCAGTCCTCTCTTAGGAACTAACACCCCCTACTATCACCCAAGGATTAAATTTAGAGCCTTACACATGCTACTGCTCTCTCACTGAGCTATATACTCCAGCTTCTTTTTGTCCTAGTTTTTTTGATTTTGTGTTTTCTTTTTCCAGGTAGGGTCTTGCTCAGGTCCACACTCACCTGGAATTTACTATGTGTTTTCAGGGTGCCTAGAATTCACATGTGCCACCAAGCCCAACCCAGCTTTGGTTTCATTTATTTTGTTTTATTTATTTAAGAGAGAGAAATAGAGACAGAGACTAAATATGGTTTGCCAGGGCCTCTTGCCACTGCAAATAAACTCTAGATGCATGCACCACTTTGTGCAGCTGGCTTTATATGGTACTGGTGAATCAAACCAAGACCATCAGACTTGGCAAGAAAGTGCCTTTAACCGCTAAGCCATCTCCCTCTCCAACCCGTCCTTGTACTTTTTTTTTGTTTGCTTTTGTTTTTGTTTTTTGAGGTAGGGTCTCGCTGGCCTAGGCTGACCTGTAATTCACTGTGCAATTTCAACCTGGCCTGGAACTCATGGCGATCCTCCCACCTCTGCCTCTTGAGTGCTAGGATTAAAGGCATTTGCCACCACGCCAGGCTCCTTCTACTTTTTAAACAGAGTCCAAGTTTACCAGGCTGGCCTTGAACTCTGTAGCCCAGTGTTGTATAACTCTGTCCTCTAAGCATAGCAACCATTACCATCTTCACCAAAGTAGCTGTGACTACTAGCAAAAGACCTTCAAGGGAGATGAGAGATGGCTTAGCAGTTAAGGCATTTGCCTACAAAAGCCAAAGGATCCTGGTTCAACTCTCCAGGACCCACGTAAGCCAGATGCACAAGGGGCATATGCATCTGGAGTTTGTTTGCGGTGGTTGGAGGACCTGGCATGCCCATTCTCTTTCCCTCTCCCTCTCATAAATAAGTAAAATATATTATTTTAAAAAAGACTTCAAGATTGAACCAGCTGATGTTCTCTCAGAAGAAAAGGATAAGGGTCATCAAACCTTCACCTGAGATCTGACACACCCTCCTTTGCCTCTCTGACAGCTGTACGTAATTCTACCCCATCTAGACATATTACCATGGGAGGTACTAGTGTATACTGTGCATGGAAACATAACTGAAGGGGGAACTCCATCTATGAAGCTATGAAGAAATCATCATCCATGCTAGGGTGAGGCTTTTCAGTGATATGGCTTATTTGGAGTCACCTACACTCTTGTAAGTAAACATAAAAAACAAATTGACTCACCAAGCTGGACATGCCGTTGGTGCCATCAGGGTTGAATAGATGTTTATTTACATCTACTCAGAAAAGTTCATGCAACACTTGGTTTCCTACAGGAAAATGCCACAACCAGACATGAGCTTGAGAAGTGCAATGGTATGACTGTTGTTATAGATGCAAGGCATCCAACCAAGGCTAAACTATTTGAGCCTAGAACACCCACTGGGGTGTCCAACAGGACTGTCCTTCCCCATGTGATGTGTGGTGCTGTGCCTTCTTGTTCTGGTGGCAGTTGCATGGGACTTGCCATTGGTAAAAAGACATATAAATAAGGCTGACCCAACTGCAGGTGAAGTGTTTGTGGGAGGAATACAAGGCCATCCTTTCTTCAATACATTATGGAGTAGAGTCTAATACATGAGCACAGGGATGCCCCCAAAACAGATGAAGGCCAAGTGCATATAGAGAAGACCCTGAGTATGGCATGTAAGGGGTGAGATTGTTGGCAAGCCACTGCAGAAGCTGTTGCCACTGCTACGCCTATCTTAATTAATGCAATTAGGGCTGAGGTGGCTGCTCCATGGTAAACTGCTTGAGTAAGGGATGAGTTTTAGCCTGGGCTAGAAGTTAATTCAGCAGGATACTCACCATGCTCTTTATGAGACAGGAGTGGCTTTAGCAAATATGAATGACTTAGACAAGCATGTTCATTAAGTTTATAAATGGTAAAACAATCAATGACAATGTGGGGAAAAAGCAGAAAAAGAGCACTGACCAGGTAACTTGAAAGCACATGGCAAGACATGGGTCAAGCTGGCATTCCTAAGGGGGGGGGGGTGTAAAAAAAAAAAAAGAAAACTAAAGCCAAATACTGTCCTAGTGAGCCTCTGGAAAGCTTCAAGGCCTACAGAGCTCATAGAAGGTATAAATGATAAAACAACACAGATGAAAAAGACTAAATTTGACCCAGGGGTGAGCAATTATTTTCTCAAAATAAGCTGTGTACATTTCTCTCCTGCAAAAACAAATACTAGAGCCAGGCAGCGCAAGCCCAGAGTCTTTCAGATCCAGAAAAACCAGCCTGAGCAGCCTGTGCACCAGGGTAGAGCAGAGTCTCACTCCCTGAACCAAGTACATTAGCTTGAATGGGCCTTACTAAACTTACTATGGATGAAATGATGTAAAGCAGCCCCATGGAAATGCTCTAGAATAAAGAAAAGTAACAGGAACGGAAGAGATGGCTTAGTGGTTAAGCCCTTGCCTGTGAAGCCTAAGGACCCTGGTTCAAGGCTTGATTCCCTAGGACCCACATAAGCCAGATGCACAAGGTGGCTCATGCATCTGGAGTTCATTTGCAGTGGCTGGAGGCCCTGGCGCACCCATTTTCTCCCTCCCTCCCCCACCCCCCCCCCTCTCTCTCTCTCTCTGCCTCTTTCTCTGTGTCTGTCACTCTCAAATAAAATACCTCACATCCATGCTGCTGTCCCCAATATTGTTCTTTTGGGGAAATGGTTGGTAGAAGCAATGAAATCTTTTCATGCTATACTGGATCATGCTAATGTTCTTTATTATTCCCTTAGTTGCTGACTCTTGAGACCAACTGGCACATGATTTTAATGTATGGAGGTGGGCTTTCAGAGATCCCACCCACCTTCTCTAAAAAGGTTTCATTATGGGGCTACAAAATGGCTTGGTTGTTATGGCTAGGATTAAAGGCATGCACCACCACGCCCGGCTCCTTCTACTTTTTAAACAGAGTCTAAGTTTACCAGGCTGGCCTTGAACTCTGTAGCCCAGTGTTGTATAACTCTGTCCTCTAAGCATAGCAACCATTACCATCTTCACCAAAGTAGCTGTGACTACTAGCAAAAGACCTTCAAGGGAGATGAGAGATGGCCTAGTGGTTAAGGCATTTGCCTGTGAAGCCTTAAGACCCAGGTTTGACTCCCCAGAACCCCTATAAGCCAGATGCACAAGGTGGTGCATGCATCATTTGGAGTGGCTGGAGGTCCTGGCATGCCCATCCTCTTCATATCTGCCTCTTTCTCTCAAATAAATAAATAAATAAATAAATAAATAAATAAATAAATAAATAAATAAGAATTAAAAAGTACTTCACAGGATAAGACATCATAATAGGAGGAAAAGATCATGACATCAAAATAAAAGAGAGGGCTGGGAAAATGAATGACTTAAGTGGTTAAGGCATTTGTCTGTGAAGCCCAAGGACCCCGGTTCAATTCCCCAGGACCCACATAAGACAGTTGCACGGTGGAGGGGGGGTCATGCGTCTGAAGGTTGCAGTGACTGGAGGTCCTGGCATGCCCATTCTCTTTCTGCCTCTTCCCCTCCCCCCCTGTTTCTAATAAATTAAATTAAATTAATGCATGAGCCACCATTCCTGCCTTAAATTTTTTTTTAAATAAATGAATTTTAAAAAAATAAAAGAGAGACTGATTGAGGGGGGAGGGGATATGATGGAGAATGGAGTTTCAAAGGGGCAAGTGGGGGGAGGGGGGAATTATCATGGGTTATTGTCTACAATTATGGAAATTGTCAATAAATAAATTTTTTTTTTTTTTTGAGGTAGGGTCTCACTTTAGTTCAGGCTGACCTGGAATTCACTATGGAGTCTCAGGGTGGCCTCAAACTCATGGCAAACCTCCTACCTCTGCTTCCCGAGTGCTGGGATTAAAGGTGTGCGCCACCATGCCCGGCTCAAATAAAATATTTTTTTTAAATATTTGAGACAGGGAAAGGCAGAAAGAGAGAGAGAATAGGCATGTCAGGGCCTCCAGCCACTGCAAACAAACACCAGATGCATGCGCCCCCTTGTGCATCTGTTTTATGTGGGTCCTGGAGAACTGAACCGGGATCCTTTAGCTTTGGAGGCAAATGCCTTAACCAGTAAGCCATCTCTCCAGCCCTCAAATAAAATATTTTTAAGTACTTTATAGGGCCCGAAAGATGGTTTAGCAGTTGAGGTGCTTGCCTGCGAAGCCTAAGGACTCACGTTCGACTCTCCAGATCCCACATAAGGCAGACACACTGTGATGCAAATATGTCAGATTGTATATGTGCACAAGGGGCACAAGTGTCTGGAGTTCGACTGCAGTGGCTGGAGGCCTGGGCACACCAATTCTCTCTCACACACACACTCACATACAAAAAAAAAAAAAAAGGATTTCATAAAAAAGGCTTGGAGCCGGGCGTGGTGACTCACACCTTTAATCCCAGCACTCGGGAAGCAGAGGTAGGAGGTTTGCCATGAGTTCGAGGCCACCCTGAGACTACAGAGTTAATTCCAGGTCAGCCTGGACCAGAGTGAGACCCTACCTCGAAAAACCAAAAAAAAAAAAAAAAAAAAAAAAGGCTTGGGCTTAGCCAGGCATGGTGGTGTATGCCTTTAATCCCAGCACTTGGGAGGCAGAGGTAGGAGGATCACCATGAGTTCGAGGCCACCTTGAGACTCCATAGTGAATTCCAGGTCAGCCTGGGCTACAGTGAGACCCTACCTCAAAAAAAAAGAAAAAAAGCTTGGACACTCCAAATGATGCATGCACCACCTTGTACATCTGGCTTATGGGGGTTCTGGGGTGTCAAACCTGGGTCTTAGAGATGGCTTAGTGGTTAAGGCACTTGCTGGTGAAGCCTAAGGACCCATGTTCAACTCTCCAGATCCCATATAAGACAGACACATAAAGGTGAGGCAAGTGCAAGGTCACACATGCCCACTTGGTGACACAAGTACCTCAAGTATGATTGCAGTGGCTGAGGCCCTGGTATGGCAGTTCTCTTCCTGTGTCTCTATCTTTTAAATTAAAAAAAAAACAAGGCTTTATTGCGTATATGATATGGTGCTAACCTCTGTGTTTTATAGACTTAGGAAAGCATATGAGGACTAGGAAGATGGCTTAGTGAATTAAAGCACTTGTTGCACAAGCATAAGGATCCAAGTTTAGACCCCCAGAACCCACATAAAGCCAGACACGGTAGCTCACCACTAATCGCAGTGTGTCTATAGCAATGTGGGAGGACATGAGACATGAGACTCCATGAAAGCTCACAAGCCACTGAGCCTGGCATACATAGCTGTGAACAAGAGACCATATCTCCAACTAGATGGAAAGGAAGACTAACCCCAAAGATATCCTGTGACTTTCACATGCACACCGTTGTGTATGTGCACCCATATTCACACGCATCACATCACATACACAAAGATTTTCTTTTAAAGAACAGTATCTGAAAGATGGGCAAACACATCTAAAAGAGCAAGGATGAAGTTAGAGGGGGATAAGAAAGAGTAAGGAGTTAATATCAACAAAATACATTGTGTGTGTGTGTGTACAAAATATCAAAATAAGATATGAAATTAAATTTTAAAACAGATTGGGCCTGTTGGCTTTCCCTCATAAAGGAGCAGATGCTGGAAAAGCTCATCAGATCCTCACCTGTGCCTTCTTGCCAGTACATATAATTCTGCCCCATCAGCATGTGAGTCCTTGGTAGCAGGAGGTAACAGTATATAGTATGTGGAAGGTTAACTAAAAGGGGAGATTCCATCTATGCAGCTAGTCATCATCCATGCTTTTTGGAGATGTAACTCTTCTGCGGTCACCTATGCTCCATGTAAACTCATTGGTTCACCAAGTCAGATGGGTGGAATAGTTATTCTGGTCTGTCACTGGTGTCCTACCTGTGGTTAAGTAGATGTAGTCTCTATCTCCCAGAGGAATATTCATACATCTACTCAGGCCATGAGCTTACAATCCTGCTACAACCTCCAGAGTACCTGGGATTACAGACCTGTGCCATAAGTCTAAGGTAGGACTACTCTGTTTTCTGTGTGTGCATGTATAATGTTATGGTGGTAGAGTGTGTGTGCTGTACATACTTATGTGAGCACACACAGAGGACAGAGAACATTGGGTATCTTCCTCTATTACTCATTCATATATTTCATGGAGGTAGAGTTTCCCTCTAAATCTAGAGCTGCAGTTTTCATGAGCCCTAGCAATTCTCTTCTGACCTCTGCTTCTCACACAACTAGTTACAGGTATATATGGCCGCAACCAGTTTTACATGGAAACTGGTGAATCTCAGGCCCTCATGCTTGTGGCAATAGTAACCACTGAGAACTTAACTAACCTCCAAAACTATTCTTCAATGGTTAATTCTATGTGTCTTATATACAGAGTTATCAGTATTATTTTATGTTTTTAAATCATGTTTGCATGGTTTCATTTGTGTATACCTGATTATGTCAGTTTCATCATTCAACACTATAAACATTGGTAGAATCATCCACCTTTGGACAGTAGTCACATCCAAAATATATCTGTATTAGCCAGACATGGAGGCACATGCCTTTAATCCCAGTACATAGGAGGCAGAGGTAGGAGGATCGCCATGAATTCAAGGCCACCCTAAGACTACATAGTGAATTCCAGGTCAGCCTGAGCTAGAGTAAGACCCTACCTTAAAAAATTAATAATAATAAATTTTAAAAAATAAAATAATATATATATTTATCCATTCACCAATAAATGTTCTGAAAGATAACAACCAAGATTACTAAAATGAAGGAGAAATAAGAACTTTCCACAACAAAAACAGGCTACAGGAATATATGATCACTAAGCCAGTTCTACAGAAAATACTTGAATGGATCCTTCACACTGAAGACAAGGAAAAACACACATGAGAAAACAGGAATCCATGTTCAAATAATTAATACAAGAGAGTAAAGGAAAAACAGTAAGTACTACAAAAGCAAGAAGACTGGCTAGAATAAATATGCACCTTTAAATAATAACTCTTAATATCAGTGACCTCAATGCCCCAACTAAAAGATAAAGACTTGCCAGGCATGGTGGCACACACCTTTAATCCTAGCATAGGGTAAGCAGAGGCAGGAGTATCACTGTGAGTTCTAGGCCAGCCAGGGCTAGAATAAGACCCTACGAAGAAAAAAGAAGATGAAAAAAACAAAGACAAGGAAGGAGAAGGAGTAGGAAGAGGAGGAGGGGATAAGAAGGAACAAAAAAGAATTGCAAACTGGATTAAAAAGGTAAGATAATTCCGTTTGTTGCCTCCAAGAAGATCACCTCTCCATAAAAGAGACACTGCCATAGGTGAAAGGAGGGAAAACGGTATTTCAAGCAAATGGGCTTAGGAAACAAGTGGGTGTTGTTATCCTAATATCTGACAGGATAGACTTCAAACCAATATTAGTTAGAACAGATAAAGAAGATCACTTTAAGTGGGTGTGGTGGCACATGCCTTTAATCCCAGCACTTGGGAGGCAGAGGAAGGAGGATCACTCACTCTGAGTCTACATAGTGAAATCCAGGTCAGCCTGGGCTAGAGTGAGACCCTACCTCGAAAAACCAAAATAAATAAATAAATAAATAAATTTCTGAATCCAAGCTGAACATGGTAGTGCATGTCTTTAATCCCAGCACTTGGTAGGAGTATTACTATGAGTTTGAGGACATCCTGAGACTACCTAGTGAACTCCAGGTCAGCCTTTGCTAGAGCAAGACCTTACCTCAAAAAACTGGAGAGATGGCTCAGCAATTATAGTGCTTGCCTAAAAAAGCTTAACAACCTGGGTTTGATTCCCCAGTACCCACAAAATGCCAGATGCAAAGTGGCACATGCATATGAAGTTCTTCTCTTCCTATTTGGAAATAAGTAATTACAGACATACACACACACATAACATATCTGGTTTTTCGAGGTAGGGTCTCACTCTAGACCAGGCTGACCTGGAATTCACTATGTATTCTCAAAGTGGCCTCGAACTCACAATGATCCTACTACCTCTGCCTCCTAAATACTAGGATTGAGGGGTGCATCACCACACCCAGCTTGGATTTTTATATTTGTATGTAATCTGGTAACAGTTACTAGTAAAGGCCAAGAAGCTAGAAGGAGCTGTTATATAGGAGGAAATGAGAGAAATCTTTTTGTTGTTTGTTTTTCGAGGTAGGGTCTCACTCTGGTCCAGGCTGACCTGGAATTAACTCTTAGTCTCAGCGTGGCCTCAAACTCACCACGACCCTCCTACCTCTGCCTCCTGAGTGCTGGGATTAAAGGCATGTGCCACCAAATCCAAAGGCAAGGGAATAGTAGATATTTAAGTAGAGGGATAAAACACTGAAGCAAGAAACATCTGAGGGGTTCAGGAGAGGAGGTAGAAGAGAGGAGGGATGAGGCAGGATTAACCAAAACTAAAGATGATATGAATAAACTATATATTTCTTCATTAGTCATTGAAAATATAATTTTGGTTTTTTTGTTTGTTTATTAGGTTTTTGGTAGAGCTTCACTCTAGCACAGGCTGACTAGAATTCACTTTGTAGTGTCAGGGTAGCCTCAAACTCATGGCGATCTTCCTACCACTGCCTCCCAAGTGCTGGGATTAAAGGCATGTGCCGTCAAGCCCAGCTGAAAATATAATTTAAGCCAGGCATGGTGGCTGGAAAAGAAAAGGTCATGTGAAAAGAGTATGGGGGAGAAAGACGAGAAAATAATGAGAGAGGATTATGATCAAAATAACTATGTAGGGCTGGAGAGATGCCTTAGCAGTTAGGGTGCTTGTTTATGAAGCCTAAGGACCCATGTACAACTTTCCAGATCCCAGGTAAGTCAGACGCACAAGATGACACAAGTGTACAAGGTCGCACATGTGCACAAGATGGCACACACATCTGGAGGTGTTTAAAGATATATTTTATTTATTTATTAATTGAGAAAGACAGAATGGGTACTCCAGAGCCTCCAGCCACTGCAAACAAACTCCAGATGCATGTGCCCCCTTGTGCATCTGCCTTATATGGGTCCTGGAGAGTCAAATCAGGATCCTTTGGCTTTGAAGGCAAGTGCCTTAACCGCTAAAACATCTCTCCAGCCCACATCTGGAGTTTAACTGCAGTAGCTGGAAGCCCTAGTACACCAATTCTCTCTGTCTCTCTCTCTCTCTCTCTCTCTCTCATATGTATAAAGATATAGGAAAAAAAATTATGTAGATATAGGAAAATGTTAATAAAAATATGCTATAAAGAAAACAGAAAAGGGGCTGCAGAGATGGCTTAGTGGTTAAGGTAGTTGCCTACAAAGCCAAAGAACCCAGGTTCAATTAACCAGAACCCACATAAGCCAGATGCACAAGGTGGCACATGCATCTGGAGTTTGTTTGCAGTGGCTAGAGGTCCTGGCACACTCATTCATTCATTCTTTCTTTCTCTCCAACAAATAATAAAAAAATTCTTTAAGGAAAAAAAAAACAGGGCTGGAGAGATGGCTTAGCAGTTAAGACATTTGCCTGCAAAGCCAAAGGATCCCAGTTCAATTCTCCAGGACCCATGTAAGCCAGATGCACAAGGTGGCACCTGCGTCTGGAGTTTGTTTGCAGTGGATGGAAGCCATGGCACGTCCATTCTCCCTCTCTCTCTCTGTCTGCCTCTTTCTCTCTCTCAAATAAGTAAATATTAAAAAGGAAGAAAAGAGAAAGAAAGAAAGAAAAAAGAAAAGAAAAGAAGGTCCTAGGGGAGTAACAGCAGCTGTTGTCTGGCTAACTGTATATATTTATGCCCACCAAAGTGTCCTCTAAGTACGTTTTTGAATGTTTATATTTATGCTCATATATTAATGCTACTCTCACTTTTGATTAGAAAAGCTTCTCTTTTCATGGCAGTGACCACTGGCGTAACTCAAAAATCACCATATGGCTGAAGAGATGGCTTAGCAGTTAAGGCTGGGAGTGGAGAGTTAACTTTTTGCGGGGGTGGGGATTGAGATAGGATTTCACTCCTGCCCACGCTGACCTGGAATTCACTATGCAGTATGTAGTCTCAGGGTGACCTTGAGCTCACGGTGTTCCTCCTATCCTTGATTCCGGGATTAAAGGTTTGTGAGGGTTAACTTTTTTTATTGACAGCTTACATATTTATAGACAATTAGCCATGATAATTCCCTCCCCACTATCACTTTCCCCCTCACAAATCCACCATCTTAATCACTGAGCAATTTCTCAAGCCCTGGCAGAGCGTTTTTAAATGTTTTATTTTTCTTTGCTTATTTGAGAGAGAGAGAGAGAGAGAGTGTGCGCGCGCGCGCACAAGCGGGTAAGTGTGCCAGGGCCTCCAGCCACTGCTAACAAACTCCAGATGCATGCATCCCTTGTGCATCTGGCTTACGTAGGGACTGATCCTTTGGCTTTGCGGGCAAGTGCCTTAACCACTAAGCCATTTCTCCAGTCCCCCTTGGGGAGCTTTTAATGTACTGTTAACTTCCTCCCAAGAAGCCAGGTGAAGAAAGTTGGTTGTATCTGGGCTGATTTTTGGAAAAACAGATGATCTAACATCTCTCCAGAAAGCTATTAGTAGCCAGGCATGGGTATCCCAGCACTTGGGAGGTAGTGGTAGGAGGATCACTGAGTTCAAAGACACCCTGATACATAGTGAATTCCAGGTCAGCTTGTGCTAGAACAACACCTTACCTCAAAAAAAAAAAAAAAGGAAGGAAGAAGAAGAAGAAAGGGCTTGAGAGATGGCTTAGCAGCTAAGGCTTGTGAAGCCTGAGGACCCTGGTTTGAGGCTCCATTCCCCAGGACCCACATTAGCCAGATGCACAAGGGGGCACACGCATCTGGAGTTCATTTGCAGTGGTTTGAGGCCCTGGCGCACCCATTCATTCCCCCACCCCCTGTGTCTTTCTCTCTGTGTCTGTTACTCTCAAACAAATAAATAAAAATAAACAAAACCAAAAAAAAAATTTAAAGAAGAAAAAAGAACAATTATTAAGACCCAAACATTTGTTTGGATTTTCAAATTCAAATGAGTTTATCCAGTACACCAACTGTTTCACTAGACACACATTATCTTTTGAACAATTTAAAGTACTGTTTTACAAGCATTGCTTTCTCTTTCAAAATGTCCCAATGCACTCTTCTGGAAAATGAACTTTAAAGTAGTTAAAAATATATATATGACTATAGGAAAACACCCTCTAGCTATACAATCTGATAGTTTGGTACTGTCATTAGATAGAAATGGAACCAAGAGGAAGGGCATCAATAAGCAAGGTAGCAGATAATGGGGACTACCTCAGGCACTACTGGGGGGAAAATGCTTTATTTAACACAAAACAGGCACAATAACTGAAAATATTCCCCATCTAACAACTAAGATTCCATTTCCAAACCCAGATAATTACAGAGAAATAAAGATATAAGCATGAAATGCAATTACACAATGCTTATTTTACATTACTAGTCATTTTTCTGGTTTTATAAAATTTATTTATTTGACACAGAGGCAAGCAGATAAAGGGAGAAATGGGTTTACAAGGGTCTCTAGCCACTACAAATGAATTCCAGATGCATGTCCTATGTTGTGCACCTGGTTTTTATGTAGGTACTGGGAAATCAAATACAGGTCCATAGGCTTTGCAGGCAAGCACCTTAAACCACTGAGCCATCTCTCCAACCCCATCTTCCATTAGTAGCTACTTGAACATGCATCACTGTAGTAACAGGAAAAATTAATATAGTAAAATGGGGTTTGTGATGACTTTTTTTGTTTTTGTATTTCGAGGTAGGGTCTTACTCTAGCTCAGGCTGACCTGGACTTCACTCTATAGTCTCAGGGTGACCTCAGAACTCATAGTGATCCTCCTAACTCTGCCACCCCACACCCAGCATAAAAAGAGTTTTGTTTTGTGGGGGTTTTTTTTGTGTTTTTTTTTTTTTTTTGGTAAACCAAAGCCACACCGAACAGTTACTAAAAATTACTGGGTCTTCCCTGTTTATAGTAACATTACTAAGAAGTACAAACGGCCAGGGGTGGTGGCACACACCTTTAATCTCAGCACTTGGGAAGCAGAGATAGGAGGATTGCCGTGAGTTCGAGGCCACCCTGACACTACATAGTGAATTCCATGTCAGCCTGAGCTAGAAAGAGACCCTCCCTTGGATAAAGGGAGGGGGCTGGAGAGATGGCTTAGCGGTTGCCTGTGAAGCCTAAGGACCCTGGTTCGAGTCTCGATTCCCCACTACCCATATAAACCAGATGCACAAGGTGGTGTATATATCTGGAGTTCGTTTGTAGTGGCTGGAGGCCCTGGTGAACCCATTCTCTCTCTCTCTCTGCCTCTATTTCTGTCTGTTGCTTTCAAATAAATAAATAAAAATGTTCAAAAAAGAAAGAAAAACATTTAAAAAAAGATCAAACATAATAGTAACTGCAAATACTATAATTTGCTTTCAATTGTGTTCTGTTTACATTTGCTAATCCTTTACATTTCCTTTCATTTTTTCTTTTTTTTTTTTTTTAATTAGAGAAGGAAAGAGGGAGAGAGAATGGATACACCAGAGCCTCCAGCCACCGCAAACTCCAGATACATATACCACCATGTGCATCTGGCTTACGTAGGTACTGGAAAAATCAAACCTGGGTCCTTAGGCTTCATAAGCAAATGCTTTAACCACTAAGCCATCTCTCCAGCCCCACATTTTCTTTCTAAGCACTTTAAAGAAATAAATATTAAAGTTAATGCATGGTGCTTTATGCAAAAAAAAGGGGGTGCGGGCATTTGATGTTAATGTTAAATGAGAACGATAACAAAAAAAAGTTTACACTTTATAATAAGACCTTCAGAGGTTAGTGTTCTACACTGAACTTTCATTATATCAATTCTCAAAAATGTTCAGTGATGAGCTGGTGTTTTTGTTTGTTTGTTTGTGTTGTTTTGTTTTATTTTTTCAAGGCAGGGTCTCACTCTAACCTAGGCTGACCTGAAATTCACTCTGTGGTCTCAGGTTGGCCTTGAACTCAGTGATCCTCTTACCTCTGCCTCCCGAGTGCTGAGATTAAAAGTGTACGCCACCATACCCAGTTGGTTGTTTTTTATAATAATAAAGTAGTTTAAGCCAGGCGTGCTGGCGCACGCCTTTAATCCCAGCACTCAGGAGGCAGAGGTAGGAGGATCACCGTGAGTTCAAGGCCACCCTGAGACAACAGAGTGAATTCCAGGCCAGCCTAGACTAGTGTGAGACCCTACCTCAAAAAAACAAAAAACAAAAAAAAGAACAAAGTAGTTTGATTTGCAAATCACGAAAAAAATTCACCCAAATTAAAAGAATTTAGTGTGTGTTTTAGTGCAATACCTTATTTGCCTCTTTATATACCAAATAACCTAAGATGTGAGGAAAAGGATGGATGGAGATAGTTAGATGCATAGGTAGTTAGGTATAAATGGATGAACAACTAGATGGCCTATATACAAGTTGATAATTTGGAAAATTTCTTAATATTTTATGTAGAATTAGCTAAGGAGCTGGCTCACTGGTTAAAGGTGTTTGTTTGTAATGCCAGACAGTCTGGGTTTGATTCTGAGGACACACATAAAACCAGACACAAAGTAACACATGGGCCTGGAGTTCATTTGCAGTGGCAAAAGACCCTGGCACGCCTATTCATATTCTCCCTAACCCCTCATAAATTAAAAAATAATAATAAATTAATTTTAGGATTTATTGATTTGGTAGAATCAAATGCCATATATATGACTTAATGATGGTGTGGGCACATGCATGAAAGTCAACAACAAAGCATGTTTACTCTAAACAATTTGCCAGTAGAAATGCCTACTTGCCCAAAATTAAGCTTGTGTCCTATATAGGACCTATTGAATTGATCCATTCACTTAACTCAATATTAAGTCCAGGAAGCATTTTTCTATCAAAGTAGCAAACCTAAGTAAGGTGTGGTAGCACTGTATGTTGACCCAGCTACTAAGGAGGCTTGAGATGAGAGGATCACTTGAGCCCCGGAGCTGGAGATCAGCCAGGGCAACACAGAAATATCCTACCTCAAAACAAAAGAAAGGAAAAGAAACAAAAACAAAAAAAAAGTAGCAAGGTCTTAGACAAATGCCCTAATTACAAGTACACTTGAAAGAATAAAGAGGAACTTAGTGACACCTTACACTTCCTCAAACAAATAAAATGGCAACAATATATCTAATACATTTTCAAAACACTGAACAGAAAGTAAGCAGAAAAAGACTTCCTTTTACTCACCTGTAACCCTCTTCTTCTCAGAATACTGGAATCATCCATAGCAGATACAGACAAAAAAAGACCACTCCCTAGGAAGGCAACTACTAGCGCCTACTTACTGCTGAATAAAGAGGTAAACAGTCCATTCAGCACAGCAGGCTGTGCCCAGTAACCTACCGCTCTGCTAACCCAGGCAGCATCAGGACAACCACTGCCTCTTTCTTCATGGGAGATACAGAAAGATCACGCCAGACTAGGGAAAATACGTCTTTTTTTTCTTTTCCACACGTACTTCTTTGGCTGAAATTATCTAAAGCACCAAAAAAAGAATAAAGGTCCCAGAAAAAAAAAAATTCAATCTTGGATATCCTGACTTCACTGCTCATTAAAAAGGTTTGGCAAACAAAACAAGAGTCTCCACCTATAGCTACCAAGCTTATAAAAACCGTGTCACGTTTTCCTTTTCAAAAATAAAACCACTCCGCACACTTTTTTAAGACAATTGTTCAGAAATAAAAATAAAACATACTATTATGCCTGTCTTTAGGCTCAAAATGACATGAAACCAGTCATTGTTTTTACTAAATCGGCAAAATTCCTTTCATCCTTTGTATAGACAAAGCAAATGTCAGATTCTTTCCATACTATCTATCACAGGCTCTTTTGTTTCTTTACTGGTAGATACACTGGTCTTCACTTCTCCAGCAGTCCCTAAAGCCTCTCTTTTCAGGAGCCTGGATCATTGCTAAGGTCGTTTTTTTGCTGCTCTTTTATGCCCTTGGAAAGGGATAGTACACGTGTTGTGAGTTCTGAGCATGGATGAATTCATTCATCTATTCATCGCTGACGTACTGTCACAGGAAGCACTCCCATTCCAGCGGACTTTAAAAGGGTGCACACAGCATGCAAAGCCTATTTTCGCCCAAGCTCAGAACTACTTCTTTGGTCACTGTCTCCTTTAATCGAAATAGGCCTCTAGCCAAGTTTAAAATGTTTGTCTCAATTCCTAGCTCAAATTATATACTTTTTTAGACCTCAGGAGGGAAAGGTTAGCTTTTATAATATGATTCTGCCACTTAAATATCCATAAGCAATGTTTATATTTTCTCATGTTATAGTAATTGTTGGAATTCTATTAAACAATAAATTGAGGCAAGCTGATTATTTTTATAATTCACAAGAAAAATTATGAAGGCAGCACTATTTTTAGAACAGGATAAAATACTAATCTAATACTAATCTAATTCACAATTACTCTTTAAACTATAGAGCATGCTACAAAAATTATTCTCTCCCCAAAGGGTTCCAGAAAATATTAACCTAAATTTTCTATTTTTGACAGACAGAGAAAGGTATGTATAAAGAACTCTAAATCAGTCTGTTACATCCCCGAAGAAGTAAAGACAACAATAACTATAGGACAGTTGCATTCCACATGGCACAAGAAAAGCTACCCCTTATAGTTATGACAGCTGCAGCCAACAGTCTGGGGCATGAAGGAAGTCCTATTTACAAGATCTTTTTCTGGTCTTGTTAAAAGACTAGCTTTACTTCTAAAAAACAACACAGAAAGCAGTATCTAATTCTTTTTATTTCAATAGAAATTTTCTAATCTTTCATCACACAACCAGTGAGGTCTTTCATTGTGACAGTTAATAAATCCACATCTCCATGGACTCCTTCCATCTGCTGCTTTAAACTACTAACGGCTGTATTATGTCTGTGGGGAAAACAAACACAAGACCTGAACAGACAGATAGCTGCTTTGCATGTAGGGTATGCAATATAGTATATTAATGTTTGCAAAGTCACAAACATTTAAAGCGGTAGATCCTATCAAAATAAGTTTTTATTAACTAAAACCTATGTACCAGCAAAGAAGAAACTGGAGCAGTCTCTCATTCATTCAACACTAATTAGTAAAAATCTCTTATTTAGGGCTGGAGAGACGGCTTAGCAGTTAAGCGCTTGCCTATGAAGCCTAAGGGCACCGGTTCGACGCTCAATTCTCCAAGACCCACAAGGGGATAGACACATCTGGAGTTCGTTTGCAGAGGCTGGGTTCCCTGGCACACCCATTCTCTCTCTCTCTCTCTCTGCCTCTTCCTCTCTCTGTCTGTCATTGTCAAATAAATAAAAACAAATAACCAAAAAAAAAATTTTTTTTAATCTCTTAGTTAGGGCTGAAGAGATGGCTTAACAGTTAAGGCCTTTGCCTAAAAAGCCAAAGGATCCCTATTCAACTCTCCAGGACCCCAGATGCACAGGGAGCACATGTATCTGGTGTTCCTCTGCAGTAGTTGGAGGCCCTGGCATGACCATTCTCTCCCTCTCTCTCTCCCTCCCTTCCTCTTTCTCTCTCCTCCAATAAATAAAATATATTTGTTAAATTATCTTATTTATTGGAGAGAGAGAGAGAATGGGCACACTAGACACATGTTCCACTTTGTGCATCTGGCTAAATGTGGATACTGAAAAATCAAACTCAATGTGTTAGGCTTTGCAGTGAAGTGCCTTAGCCACTGAGGAATCTCTCCAGCTCAGTAAAAATACATTTTAATGTTTAATTTACTTATTTGAGAGAGAGAGAGGCAGATAGAGAGAGAATGGGCACATTAGGGCCTCTGGCCACTGCAAACAAACTCCAAAGGCATGTTGTACCTTGTGCACCTGGCTTACATGACTACTAGAGAATCAAACCTAGGTCTTCAGGCTTTGCACCTTAACAGCTAAGCCAGCTAAACCAATCTCTCTAGCCCCTAAAAATATATGTTTTTAATTTTTTATATGAGAGAGAGAGAATGGGCTCGCCAGGGCCTTCAGCCACTGCAAATAAACTCCAGAACCATACACTTGTGCATCTGGCTTGTGTGGGTCCTAGGGAATTGAAAGTGGGTCCTTTGGCTTTGTAAGCAAGTGCCTTAACTGCTAAGCCATCTCTCCAGCCCCCATAAAAATATTTTTAATGTACTATAACAAACTATTCAGATTGAAAACTCACTATTATTCATTTACTAATTGAGGAATCATTTATTATGCCAACCACTAAGAATCAAGATCAATTACACATGCATTTGTGTTACAAGAGCTAAAATCCAATGTGGAGACCAAAAACAAACAAGTAATAATGGTTCAATACAAGAAGTTCTACATCAGGCACATTAACAGAAGTGGGGAAGAGAACTCAATCTTCTGGGCGTGGTGACAACATCTTTAATCCCAGCTCTCAGGAGGCAGAAGTAGGAGGATCACTGTGAGTTTGAGACCAGTCTGGGCTAGTGCGAAACTCTACCGCCTCCGCTCCCCATACCCCAAGAAAAGAAAATAAAGAAGACTCAATCCATTGCCCTGGGAAGGCTGCAGAAAGGCTTCCAGGGGAAATGCCATCTGGTCACTGATATAAACATCATGGCAGTATCAGCCCTTGGCCAAGACAGGCTTCCTTTCCTAAAATATGTATAAAGCTTAAAACTCTTCAATTAGTGCTCACTATCTAAAAACCTAAATAATAGCTTCACTCCTTGGCATTAAAGACCACATGACACCCAACAGAAGATTTTTATACACACTACCTTACACTAGCTTAACCTTCCAATCAGAAAGAACAATGCACTATTTCCTGAACATACCGATTCTTCACCACTTCAAACACTTTGTGTTAAGCAGGAATACAACCACATACTTCATAAATTATTAGAAAAGGCCATTAAGTGATAAATATCAATGTTTTCTAATCTTTCCCATGGCTGTATACCCCACACAGAGTTCCTGCCACAGCCTGGATTTTTTTGTTGGGGTGGGGGGAGTAGGGTCTCACTTTAGCCCAGGCTGACCTGAAATTCAATTTGTAGTCTCAGGGTGGCCTCAAACTCTCAGAGATCCCCCCTTACCGCCTGAGTGCTGGAAAAAAGGAATATACCACCAAGCCCAGCCTGGATTTTTATTTATTTATTTAAGAGAGACAGAGAAAATATAAACGAATTGGCAAACCAAGGTCTCCAGACAGTGCAAACTAATTTCAGATGCATGTGCCAACTTGTCCATCTGGCTTAAAGAGGTACTAGGGAATCAAATGGGTCCTTAGGCTTCACAGGGAAGCACTTTAACCACTAAACCATCTCTCCAGCCCAAGAGCCTCATATTTTGTTCTTAAAGTTCACATAAATTTTGCATTCCTCTAGGATTGTTTAATGTTAAAATAATATTGGTAATTGCTGATTAAACTGCAAAAGACAGAAAAGGAGTTACCAGGAAGGGAGGAGAAAAAAAAAATCAAGACTACAAATGCAATGAAAAAGTCAATAAAAAGGACTGGAGAGATGGCTTTAGTAGTTAAGGCACTTGCCTGCACAGCCTAAAGACCCAGGTTTGATTGGCCAGAACCGAAATAAGCCAGATGTACATGGTGACATATGCATTTGAAGTTCATTCACAATGGCTAGAGGCTCTGGCATGCCCATTCTCTCCCTCCCTCTCTTTCATAAGTAAAAATGTGCCAGGCGTAGTGGCACACACCTTTAATACCAGCACTCGGGAGGTAGATGTAGGAGGATCACCGTGAGACTCCATAGTGAATTCCAGGTCAGCCTGGGCTAGAGTGAGACCCTACCTTGAAAAAAAAAAAGAAAAAAAAAACCTTAAAACAAAGCCAGGCATGGTGGTACACTGGGGAGGCAGAGGTAGGAGGATCACCCTAAGACTACATAGTGAATTCCAGGTCAACCTGGGCTAGAGTTAGACCCTACCTTGAAAAAAACAAAACATAAATAAAATAAAAAGAATAAATAAATTTTAAAAAGGCAATATAAGGCCAGGCATGAGGGTACACACCATTAATCCCAGCACTTGGGAGCCTGATGTAGGAGAACCGCTAGGAGTTTTAGACCAAACTGAAGCTACAGAGTGAGTTCCAGGTTAACTTGGGCAATAGTGAGACCCTACCTCAAAAATTTAAAAAAAAAAGTAATAATTTTTTTTTTAAAGAAAGAAAAAGAAAGAAGGGCTAGAGAGATGGGTAAGCAGTGAAGGCACTTGCCTGCAAAGCCTAAGGACCCAGATTCAATTCTCCAGGTCCCACATAAGCCATGCAACATGATGGCACATGCATCTGGAGTTCAGTTGCAGTGGCTAGAGACCCTTGCATGCCCATTCTCTCTATATTAAAAAATAAGATAAATTTTAAAAAAAAGAATGGACAGGAAGTTTTGAACAATTTACTAGTTCATAAGTAACCACTGGTCCTGGTAAGTTTCAGGGATAAATAGGTAACTTATTTATTTGAGAGAGAAAGAGTGAGGGAGAAAGAATGGTTGTGCCAGCGCCTCCAGCCACTGCAAACAAACTCCAGACACATGCGTCCCCTTGTGTATCTGGCTTACGTGGGTCATGGAGAATCGAACCTAGGTCCTTTGGCTTTGCAGGCAAACACCTTAACTGCTAAGACATCTCTCCAGCCCAGGATGTTTGCTTTTGAAAACTGCCACTTAGGGGAGCTGTGAATAGATAAATTAAATTTCAGGTTAGATGGGAAAAGAGTGAAACACTATGGGTAGGGGGAGAGGAGAAAATTCTGGGCTGGAGAGATGGCTCCGTGGTTACAGCACTTGCCTGCAAAGCCTAAGGATCTTGGTTCAGTTTCTCAGTACCCACATGAAGCCAGATGCACAAACTGTCACATGCACCTGGAGTCCGTTTACAATGGCTAGAGCCCCTAGTACACTCATTCTGTCTTCTCTCTGCCTTTCTCTGCATACAAATAAATTAATTAAAAATATATTGTTAAGCTAGGTATGGTGTTTTGATTCAGGTGTCCCCCATAAATTTAGGTGTTCTGAATACTAGGTTCCCAGCTTATAGAGATTTGGGAATTAATGCCCCCTGGAGGCAGTGTATTGTTGGGGGCAGGCTTACAAGTATTATAGCCAGTTTCCCCTTGCCAATGTTTGGCACACTCTCCTTTTCCTGTTTTCCACCTGATGTTAGTGAGGAGGTGATGTCCACCCTCTGCTCATTTCATCATTTTCCCTATAATCCTGGGACATCACTTGAGTATGTAAGACAAATTAAACCCTTTTTTCCCAATATATGTTCTTGGTCAGGTGATTTCTGCCAGCAATGTGAAACTGACTGCAACAGTAATGTTTGTACCAAGGAATGGTGTCATTTGCTGCTAGGCACCTAACTGTGTGGCTTTGGCCTTTTGGAGCTGATTTTCAAGAGGAATGTGGAAAGATTTGAAATCTTGGCCTGAGAGACGCCTTGTGGTGTTGTAAGTACAGCTTGGTGGATTATTCTGGTCAGAGTTGAAAGACCTGAATGCAGTAAGAACTATGGACTGTGAGGTTTGGCTTATGAAGGTAAAAGGAGCTTTGTCTGGATTGGGTTAAAAGCAGTTTGTGTGAGAGATTTGGTGTTATGCCCATGTCCTGAGAAGTTGTGCAGGTTGCATTGAGTAGAAATGAACTGGTGTGTACTGAGGGATATGGCACACAAGAAATCTTTGGGCAGAAACTGCTGCCTGTTCAACTGCAATTATATGAGAGATTATAACCACTGCAATGGAGCCAGCTGACCTACACTGGGACAACAGGAAGAATGTAGACTCTTTTGAAGGGGTCCGAGTGCTCAAGGAGTGTCCTGTTTTTCAAAGTCTGTTTTATTCCCCTTGCATTAACAAACTGGCACTCTACCTACTATTGGAAGAAGACATTCTGCACGCAGTTCAATGGGAAAAGAGAGAAATCACTAGTGAAGATACTCAACAGTGGACACTGCAAGGCTTATATCTGGCCAGCCAGGCCAAATGAGCCAACGGGTACAATAGTGGCACGTCTGTTATGGAGAAAACCAACTGCCCTCTAATTTGACTGGAGGCCCACTCCATGGTAGAGAATATATCCCTGATACTGAAAACCTACAACAGGGTTAGTCATGAGCTCTAGGGAAGTAATGTCTGCTGGGTCTGGTAAATGTAATACTATGCTCAACAAACTGCCCAGTAAGCACTTCTGTTAATATTCATACCCATATATCAATACTACTCTCACTTTTGGTTAGAGAACCTTCTCTTTTCAGATGGCAATTATCTTGGGATGACTCAGAAGGTACCATAATGCTAAGAAGAACTGACAGAGGAGTACTCAGCACTGAAATATCTCTATCACAACTTTTTTTTTGTTTTTGTTTTTCCAGGTAGGCTCTCACTCTAGCCCAAGCTGACCTGGAATTCACTATGGAGTCTCAGAGTGGCCTTGAACTCATACTGACCCTCCTACCTCTGCCTCCCAAGTGCTCAGATTAAAGGCATGCACCACCACGCCCAGCCCTCTATCACAACTTCTAAGGCTCTGAGTCCACTGCAAAATAGGTGAGTAAAAACTATGGGGACTTTTAAAATTGGACTGAATGAACTTCATTTTGTATCATGCATGGTTATCAGTTTATGGGACCCAAGTACAGAACGTGGTGGTTTGATTCACGTGTCCCCCATAAATCTGAATGCTAGGTTTCTAACTGATGGAGATTTGAGAGTTAATGCCTTCTGGAGGTAGTGTGTTATTGGAGGTGGGCTTATGGGTATTATAGCCAGGTTCCCCTTACCAGTACTTGGCATACTCTCCTGTTGGTATTGTTCACGTGATGTTGGCAATGAGGTGATATCTACCCTCTGCTCATGTCATCGTTTTCCCCTGCCATCATGAAGCTTACCCCTCCAGTCCCTAAGCCAAAATAAACCTTTTTCCCACAAGCTGCTCTTGGTCAGATGATTTCTGTCAGCAATGTGAACCTGACTGCAACAGAGAACCTACATCAAAAAAATTAAAAAGTAAGCCTAGTGTGTTGGTGCACACCTTTAGTCCCAGCACTTGGTAGGCAGAGGTAGGAGGATAACCATGACTTTGAGGCCACCTTGAGACTACATAGTGAATTCCAGGTCAGCCTGGGCTAGAATAAAACCCTACATCAAAAAACTAAAAAAATAAATAAGTACATGTATATATATGTGTCTGTGTGTATTTAAAGTTAAATATATGTATATGTTGTCTGTTCTCTACATATTATGTACATCTTTCAACCCCACCTATAATTTCCATGACATAAAAATGAGTTTACTTACTTAAGGAGCCAAATCTGCATTCTAACTTTTCCCCACTTACACATAAAACATTCTTCCAGGATATAATTGCTCATTTATCTTGTTCTGATCAAACCTTGGGGCTGGGGAGATAACTCACTGCATAAAGCTTGCCACACAGCAGGATTAACTGAGTTTGGAGCTCAAACACCCACATAAAGAAAACTAGATGTGCCAGGTGTGGTGGTGCACGCCTTTAAACCCAATACTCAAGAGGCAGAGGTAGGAGGATAGCCATGATTTGAGGCCAGCCTGAAACTACATAGAAAATTCCAGGTCAGCTGGGCTAGAGTGAAACCCTACCTTTAAAAAAAAAAAAAAAAAACTAGATGCTATAGGAAGCATTTATAATCCCAAACACACCTACGGGTGAGAAGAGAGGCACAAACAAGAGTATACCCTAGAAGCTTAGTGGTCAGCTAGCCTAAAGAAAGCAGCTGTAGGGCTGGAGAGATGGCTTAGCAGATAAAGTGTTTGTGTAAATCCTAAGGACCCAGGTTCAATTCCCCAGTACCCACTTAAGTCAGATATACAAGGTGGTGAATGTGTCTGAAGTTATTTTGAGGGGCTACAAACCCTGGCATGCCAATACTCAATCACTCTCTCTCTCTTTCTCTCTCACTAACACACACACACAATATAAAATTTTTAAAAAGGCCTTAGTGGTTAAGGTGTTTGCCTGCAAAGCCAAAGGACCCAGTTCGACTCCCTAGGACCCACATTAGCCAGATGCACAAGGGGGCACACGCCTCTGGAGTTTGTTTGCTGTAGCTGAAGGCGCTGGAGTGCCTATTTTCTCTCTTTTTCTCTGTCAAATAAATTTTAAAAAAATAAATTTTTTAAAAACCAGCAGTACAATAAAAGCATATACTCCACAAAGTATGAAAATCTGAAGGAAATGGATGATTTCCTTGATCTATATGACCTACCTAAATTAAATCAAGATGAGATTAATCACTTAAATAGACCTATAACAAACATGGAGTTATCAATAATCTCCCAACTAAAAAAAGCCCAAACCCGGATGGATTCACTGCTGAATTTTACCAGACTTTTAAGGAAGAGCTAACACCATTGCTTCTTAAGCTTTTCCAGGAAATAGAAAAAGAAGGAATTCTACCAAACTCCTTCTATGAGGCCAGCATCACCCTGATACCAAAACCAGGCAAAGATAGAACAAAAAAAGAAAATTACAGACCAGTCTCCCTCATGAACATAGATGCAAAAATTCTCAACAAAATATTGACAAACAGAATACAAGAGTATATCAAAAAGATCATTCACCCTGACCAAGTAGGCTTTATCCCAGAGATGCAGGGATGGTTCAACATACGCAAATCTATAAATGTAATACATTACATAAATGGGTTGAAGGACAAAAATCACATCATCATCTCATTAGACGCAAAGAAAGCATTTGACAAAAATCCAACAACCCTTCATGATAAAAGTCCTACAGAGACTGGGAATAGAAGGAACATATCTCAATATAATAAAGGCTATTTATGACAAGCCTACAGCCAACATATTACTAAAAGGGGAAAAACTGGAAGCTTTTCCACTAAAATCAGGAACAAGACAAGGGTGTCCACTGTCCCCACTTTTATTTAATATAGTTTTGGAAGTCTTAGCCATAGCAATAAGGCAAGAGACACACATAAAAGGGATACAAATTGGAAGGAAGAAATCAAGTTATCATTATTTGCAGATGACATGATTCTATACATAAAGGACCCTAAAGAGTCTACTAGCAAGCTGTTAGAGCTGATCAAAACCTACAGCAATGTAGCAGGATACAAAATAAATACACAGAAATCAGTAGCCTTCATATATGCTAACAACAAACACACAGAGGATGAAATCAGAGTATCACTCCCATTCACAATTGCATCAAAAAAAATAAACTACCTTGGAATAAACCTAACCAAGGAAGTAAAGAATCTCTACAATGAGAACTTTAAAACACTCAAGCGAGAAATTGCAGAAGACACTAGAAAGTGGAGAAACATCCCTTGTTCCTGGATTGGAAGAATCAATATTGTGAAAATGGCAATCTTACCTAAAGCAATCTACACATTTAATGCAATCCCTATCAAAATTCCAAAAGCTTTCTTCATGGAAATAGAAAAAACAATCCAAAAATTCATTTGGAATCACAAAAAACCTCGAATATCTAAAATAATACTGAGCAACAAAAAAGAGGCTGGTGGTATCACCATACCTGATTTTAACCTATACTACAGAGCCATAGTAACAAAACCAGCAAGGTACTGGCACAAAAACAGACATGTTGATCAGTGGAACAGAATAGAGGACCCAGATATAAGCCCAAGTAGCTATAGCCACCTGATATTCGATAAAAATGCCAAAAATACTCACTGGAGAAGAGACAGCCTCTTCAGCAAATGGTGTTTTGAAAACTGAACATATATCTGCAGAAGGATGAAAATAGATTCTTCTCTCTCTCCATGCACAAGAATTAAGACCAAATGGATTAAAGACCTTAACATTAGACCGGAAACTATGAAACTGCTAGAGGAAAAAGTAGGGGAAACCCTCTAACATATTGGTCTTGGGAAAGACTTTCTGAATACAACCCCAATTGCTTAGGCAATAAAACCACAGATTAACCACTGGGACCTAATGAAATTACAAAGATTTTGCACCGCAAAGGACACAGTGAAAAAAGCAAAGAGGCAACCTACAGAATGGGAAAAAATCTTCGCCAGCTATATATCTGATAGAGGATTAATATCTAGGATATACAAAGAACTCAAGAAGTTAAATAATAAGGAATCAAACAAGCCAATCAAAAAATGGGCTAAGGAGCTAAATAGAGAGTTCTCAAAGGAAGAAATACGAATGGCATATAAGCATCTAAAAAAATGTTCTACGTCACTAGTCATCAGGGAAATGCAGATTAAAACTACATTGAGATTCCATCTCACTCCTGTCAGATTGGCCACCATCATGAAAACAAATGATTATAAATGTTGGCGGGGATGTGGAAAAAAAGGAACCCTTCTGCACTGCTGGTGGGAATGCAATCTGGTCCAGCCACTGTGGAAAACGGTGTGGAGGTTCCTAAAGCAGCTAGAGATTGATCTACCATATGACCCAGCTATAGCGCTCCTAGGCATATATCCAAAGGACTCATCTCATTTCCTTAGAAGTACATGCTCAACCATGTTTATTGCTGCTCAATTTATAATAGCTGGGAAATGGAACCAGCCAAGATGTCCCTCAACAGATGAGTGGATAATGAAGATGTGGTACATCTATACAATGGAGTTCTACTCAGCGGTAAAGAAAAATGAAGTTATGAAATTTGCAGAAAAATGGATGGACCTGGAAAGTATTATACTAAGTGAGGTAACCCAGGCCCAGAAAGTCAAGCGCCACATGTTCTCTCTCATATGTGGATCCTAGCTACAGATGATTGGCTTCTGTGTGAGAATGAAAATACTTAGTAGCAGAGGCCAGTAAGTTAAAAAGGAGACATAAAGGGTAGAGAAAGGAAGGGAGGAGGATACTTAATAGGTTGATATTGTATATATGTAATTACAATGATTGTAATGGGGAGGTAATATGATGGAGAATGGAATTTCAAATGGGAAAGTGTGGGGGTGGGGAGGTAGGGAATTACCATGGGATATATTTTATAATCATGGAAAATGTTAATAACAAAGAATTATCCTACCTTTTTTTCCCCCCCCAAAGGTAGGGTCTCACTCTAAGAGCCCAGGCTGACCTGTACTTCATCATATACCCTCAGGGCCTTAAACTCATGCTATTCCTCCCACCTCTGCCTCCAGAGTGCTGGGATTAAAGGCGCACACCACCACGCCCAGCTAGAATTCTCCTAACTTAAAGCTAATAGGATAATGGTACCTTTTTCAAAAAATAGAAGGCAATTTTTTAAATATTCAGAAACAAAATAAACAAATCCAAATCACATGTAATGGCTATTTGTTCTAATTTAGTGACTCCTGTTTCTAACCAAGTACCAAGATGAGAAGTTGAGGAACTTTATACCCATTCCCCTAAGTTTGAAATTATGTTAATAATCAATCATGCTTTCAGGACTGACACTTCAATAAAAACTATAGGCTTCAGAGTTTTGTTGCTAAATATATGGCAATACCTGGAGGGTGGTGAGCTCTGAGAAAGCATGAGAGAAAATTTCTGTTATAGGAGTCTTTGACCAAAGGACTGACTTATAAGGGTCTTAAGAGACCAGGTCTAGCAACAAGCCACCTCAAAAGTTTAATTCATGGGGGGCTGGAAAGATGGCTTAGTGGTTAAATACTTGCCTGGGAAGCCTAAGGACCCAGGTTCGATTCTCTAGAACCCACATAAGCCAAATGTGCAAGAGTGCATGCATCTGGAGTTCCTTTACATTGGTTAGAGGCCCTGTAGTGCCCTTTCTCTCTCATAAATAAATAAAAATAAAATAAAATAAACTTTAATTCATGGATAGAGACATCAAGGAACCAGGATTTTATTTTAATGTAGCCAGATGGAAGTCAGCTACCTAAAAATTTATCGTTCTTATTAGGATAGTAGCTCTAGGATTATATAGGGTAAGGACAAAAATAGAAAGTCAAGATGTATGCATGTGCATACTATTTCAGTAAGGCTGATCTGGTTGTGGTTCTGATTTTGTAGGCACTTACTGAGATCTTCCTAGCACCAGGACTTGAGGGGCAACTTCTGTTCAGTTTCTGTATGAAAGGAGTACTTATGAGAAGCTAGGGCAGGGAAAATAAAGAAAACAGATTGGAGAGACAAAATGAAGTCATTCAGGATGACCATGTCCTTTAAATGCCCCAATTCTAAATGAGACCCTGAAACATTCCCACATACCTCTCACCCTCTTTATCTGTCTGTTTACCTTTATCTATTGCAGCATCCTATATAATAAACTGGTAAACACAGTGTTTCCAAGTTTTCTGAGTCATCCTAACCAAGGAGTAGATCAGGGGAACCATGGCCAATGTGTTAAAAGCACAGAAAGAAAAAAAAAAAAAAAAAAAAAGCAAGGAAAAAAATAACCTAGGGCTTGAAATTGGCATCTAAATAAGGAAAGTCTTGGACTAAGCCTGAACCTGCGGATCTAATGCTAGTTCTAGATAATGTTAGATTTGAGTTGGTGTCCAGGACCCTCACCTGGCTTCTGCCAGAAAATTGCTTGGTGTGTTGGGAAAACCTTCCACAAATCAGTTACCAGAAATAAGATGATGAAGATGGCTCAGTGGATAAAAGAGTTACTGTGCAACTGAGTATCTGAAGCCTCAACGCAAAAGCTAGAAGCTGTGGTGGCACTCTATGAACCCAGGGTGCCTACAGTGAGAACAGAAGTAGAGGGTAAAGAATTTCCTGGAACTTCCAAAGGAGTAGCAAACAGTAAGAGACCATGCATCAAATGAGGTGGAATGAGGTCAATATAAGACATAAGTAAGGAAAAAGAAATAATAAAGAAAAACAGTCAGAATTACTAGCAATGAAGAACACAATTAATGAAATAATAATTTAAAAAGCACTCTGTAGAAAATCTCATCAGTACAATGGATAAAGGACAAAATATCTAAACTAAAAGACCAGGTAGCAGATCTAATACAGTCAAACAAAGAGAAAGACAAACTAATAGGAAAGTATGAATGGGAATTTCAAGATATTTGGGACACTATGAAAACATCAAACATAAGAATTCAGGGTATAGTAGAAGAAGAATTTCACTCCAAAGGCATAATAGGAATTTTCAATAAATCATAGAAGAAACCATCCCCCAAATTGGGAAACAGATGCCAATGAAGATACAGGAATCCTTTAGAATACCAACCAGACAAAACCTGGAAAGAACCTCTCCTCATCATATTATAAGTAAACTACCAAACATAAAAACCAAATATATTGAAAGCAGTTATACAGAAAAATCAAGTTACCTACAAAGGCAAGCCCATCACAGCAGATTACTCAATACAAGCTTTAAAAGCCAGAAGGGCTTGGAGCGATGAATTCCAAGTTCTGAAAGATAACAACTGTCAACCAATGTTACTTTATGCTGCAGAGCTATCCATTCAAATAGAAGGAGAAATAAGGACATTCCACAACAAAAGCAGGCTAAAGGAATATTTGAAGACAAAACCAGCTATACAGAAAATAGTTGAAAGGATTCTCCATGCTGAAGAGAAAGAAAAGCACATATATAAGGAACCTGGAAAAAACAAATAATACTCAAATACTACTTAACACAAATGAGCAAAGGTAAAACCAGAAGAACTACCAAAAAAAAAAAAAAAAGCAAAAATAAACACACACCTTTCAATAATATCTCTTAATATCAATGGCCTCAATGCCTCAACCAAAAGACATAGGTTTGCAGACTGGGTAAAAGCAGGATCCTTCAGTTTGCTGCTCCAAGAAACTCACCTTTTTACAAAGGATGGACACTATCTTAGAGTGAAAGGTCATAGAACAAATAGACCAAACAGATATATACAGGACATTTCATCCAAATGCTGTAAAATATGCATTCTTTTCAGCATCACATGTAACATTCTCTAAAATAGACCATATATTAGGACACAAAGCAAATCTTAACAAATACAGGAAAACTGAAATAATTCCTTGCACTCTGACCACAATGAAACCAAACTATAAATCAATAGCAAGAAAAGCTATAGTGCATACACAAAATCATGGAAACTAAGCAATACACTACTAAATGATGAATGGGTCATAGAAGAAATCAAGAAGGAAATCAAAAAGTTCATAGAGTCAAATGATAATGAGAACACAACATACCAAAACCTTTGGGACACAATGAAGGCACTCCTAAGAGAGAAATTTATAGCTTTAAGTGCCTATATTAAGAAATTAGAAAAGTCGCAAGTAAACGACCTAATGCTTCACCTTAAAGCCTTGGAGAAAGAAGAACTAGGCAAACCAAAACTCAGTAGATAGGAAGAAATAATAAAGATTAGGGCAGAAATTAATGAAATAGAAACAAAAAAAAAAACAATCCAAACAATCAATGAAACAAAGAGTTGGTTCTTTCAAAGGATAAACAACATTGATAAACCCTATCAAATCTTACGAAAAGAGAGAAGAGACACAAATTAATAAAATTAGAGATGAAAAAGGTAACATAACAACTGGTGCCAGAGAAATTCAAAAATCATAGGGACTTACTATAAAAGCATATACTCTACAAAGTATGAAAACCTGAAAGAAATGGATGATTTCCATGATTTGTATGAACTACCTAAATTAAATCAAGATGAGATTAATCACTTAAATTGACCTATAACAAGCATGAGATCCGAACAGTTATCAAAAATTTCCCAACTAGAAAAAGCCCATGCCCAGATGGATTCACTGCTGAATTTTACCAGACCTACAGGGAAGAACTAACACTATCACTTCTTAAGCTTTTCCATAAAATAGAAAAAGAAGGAATCCTACCAAATTCCTTCCATGAAGCCAGCATCACCGTGATACCAAAACAAGGCAAAGATAGAACAAAAAAAGAAAATTACAGACCAATCTTCCTCATGAACATAGATGCAAAAATTCTCAACAATATACTGGCAAACAGAATACAAGAATATATCAGAAAGATCATTCACCCTGACCAAGAAGGCTTTATCCCACAGATGAAGGGATGGTTCAACATATACAAATCAATAAATATAATACATTATAAAAATGGACTGAAGGACAAAAAACATATGATCGTCTCATTAGACGCAGAGAAAGCATTTGACAAAATCCAACATCCCTTCATGATAAAAGTCCTACAGAGACTGGGAATAGAAGGAACATATCTCAATATAATAAAGGCTATTTATGACAAGCCTACAGCCAACATATTACTAAATGGGGAAAAACTAGAAGCTTTTCTACTAAAATCAGGAATAAGACAAGGGTGTCCACTGTCCCCACTTTTATTTAATATATTACTGGAAGTCTTAGCCATAGCAATAAGACAAGAGACACACATAAAATGGATAAAAATTAGAAAGGAAGAAATCAAATTATCATTATTTGCAGATGACATCATTCTATACATAAAGAACCCTAAACACTCTACCAGCAAAGAGTTGGAGCTGATAAACACCTACAGCCATGTAGCAGGATATAAAATAAATACACAGAAATCAGTAGCATTCCTATATGCTAACAACAAACATGCAGAGGATAAAATCAGAGAAACACTCCCATTCACAATTGCATCAAAGAAAATAAAGTACCTTGGAATAAACCTAACCAAGGAAGTAAAGAATCTATACAATGAGAACTTTAAAACACTCAAGCGAGAAATTGCAGAAGACACTAGGAAATGGAAAAACATCCCTTGGAAGAATCAATATTGTGAAAATGGCAATCTTACCAAAAACAATCTACACATTTAATGCAATCCCCATGAAAATTCCAAAGGCATTCTTCAAGGAAATAGAAAAAACAATCCAAAAATTCATTTGGAATCCCAAAACACCTCAAATATCTAAAATAATACTGAGCAACAAAAATAAGTCAGGAGGTATCACCATACCTGATTTTAACCTATGCCACAGAGCCATAGTAACAAAAATGGCATGGTATTGGCACAAAAGCAGATATGTAGATCAATGGAACAGAATAGACGACCCAGATATAAGTCCAGGGAGCTATAGCCACCTGATATTCAATAAAAATGCCAAAAATATTCACTGGATAAAAGACAGCCTCTTCAGCAAATGGTGCTGGGAAAACTGGATATGTATCTGTAGAAGGATGAAAATAGATTCTTCTCTCTCTCCATGCACAAGAATTAAATCCAAATGGACTAAAGACCTTAACATCAGACCTGAAACTCTGAAATTGCTAGAGGAAAAAGTAGAGGAAACCCTTCAACATATTGGTCTTGGCAAAGACTTTCTGAATGTAAACCCAGTTGCTCAGGCAATAAAACCACAGATTAACCACTAGGACCCCATAACATTACAATGATTTTGTACAGCAAAGGACACTGTGAGTAGAGCAAAGAGGCAACCTACAGAATGGGGAAAAAATCTTCGCCAGCTATATATCTGATAGAGGATTAATATCTAAGATATACAAAGAACTCAAAAACTTAAATAAAAAGAAGTCAAACAAGCCAATTAAAAATGGGCTATGGAGGCTGGAGAGATGGCTTAGCAGTTAAGTGCTGGCCTGTGAAGCCTAAGGACACCAGTTCGAGGCTCGATTCCCCAGGACTCACGTTAGCCAGATGCACAAGGGGGCGCACACATCTGGAGTTTGTTTGCAGTGGCTGGAAGCCCTGGCATTCATTCTCTCTCTCTCTCTCTCTCTCTCTCTCTCTCTCTCTCTCTCTCTCTCTTTCTCTCTCTCTGCCTTTCTCACTCTGTCGTTCTCAAATAAATAAATAAATAATGAACAAAATTTAAAAAAAAAATAGGCTATGGAGCTAAATAAAGAGTTCTCAAAAGAAGAAAGCAGATGGCATATAAGCATCTAAAAAAAATGTTCTACATCCCTAGTCATCAGGGAAATGCAGATTAAAACCACACTGAGATTCCATCTCACACCTGTCAGATTGGCTACCATCATGAAAACAAATTATCATAAATGCTGGCGGGGATGTGGAAAAAGCGGAACCCTTCTACACTGTTGGTGGGAATGCAATCTGGTCCAGCCATTGTGGAAATCAGTGTGGAGGTTCCTAAGACAGCTAAAAATTGATCTGCCAGCTATAGTCCTCCTAGGCATATATCCTAACGACTCATCCTATTTCCTTAGAAGTACATGTTCAACCATGTTTATTGCCGCTCAATTCACAATAGCTGGGAAACGGAACCAGCCTAAATGTCCCTCAACCGATGAGTGGATAATGAAGATGGGGCACATTTACACAATGGAGTTCTACTCAGCGGCAAAGAAAAATGAAGTTGTGAAAATCTGCAGGAAAATGGATGGATCTCGAAAGTGAGGTAACCCAGGCCCAGAAAGCCAAGTGTCGCATGTTCTCTTTCATATGTGGATCCTAGCTATAGATATTTGGGCTTCTGTGTGAGAAGGGAAAAACTCATTAGCAGAGGCCAGTAAGTTAAAAAGGAGATATAAAGGGAAGAGAAAGGAAGGGAGGAGAGAACTTAATAGGTTGGTATTGTATATGTTAGTAGAAGAATAGATTAATGGGGGTGAAAAGGCCCAAAGTGAGGTCAGGGGAAGAGACAGAGTAAAGGAAAGGTGGAGGGAGAGTAATCAAAATCTGAGTGGATGCAAATAAATCCGGTTTCGGACAATGGAATACTCAGGAGCCATAGATCGTTGTTAGAAAATTTTCAATGCCAGGGATGGTATACCTCCAGTGAGTTGTTGGCCACAGGGGTCCCTGATGCCCCCAAAACATTATAGGCCATTGCCAAGGCCCTTGATTTCCCACCAGGAATCGATGGTAAGACCCTATTGCTGAAGACTCCACATACTTGGGCTACAAGGCCACTGAGAAGTCCTGCTGGAATTAAGCTGATAACCTCTTCCATGTAGACCAGCTAACAGAAAGCTGGAAGAAGCCATTCTACATGTAGTTCAATGGGAGAAAGAGATAGATACCACCAGTGAAGATATTCGACAGTGGACACTGTAAGCCTTATAGTTGGCCAGCCAGGCCAAATAAGCCAATGGGTGCAACAGTGGGAGGTCTGTCATGGGGGAAACCAACTGTCCTTCAACTGGACTGGAGGCCCGCTCCATGGGGGTGGGGGGGAACACATCCCTGATACTGAAAACTTAAAACAGGGGTAGTCATGAGCCCTGGGGGTATAACATCTGCTCATGTCTGGAAAAATGCATACACTATGCTTATCAAACTGCCCAGTAAGCACTTTTCTTAATATTTATACCCTTATATTAACACTACTCGCACTTTGGGTAGAGAATTTTCTCTTTTCAGATGGCAGTGATCTTGGGAAGACTCAGAAGGTATCATAGTGCTGGAAAGAAGTGACTGGACCGGCTTAGCTTGAGCAAGCAGCACATGTGGCTGCAGTGGCAGTAAAATGTCAGTGCCGGGCTGGTTAGATGGCTTAGCAGTTAAGCGCTTGCCTGTGAAGCCTAAGGACCCCAGTTCGAGGCTCGGTTCCCCAGGTCCCACGTTAGCCAGATGCACAAGGGGGCGCACGCGTCTGGAATTGGTTTGCAGAAGCTGGAAGCCCTGGCGCGCCCATTCTGTCTCTCTCCCGCTATCTGTCTTTCTCTCTGTGTCTGTTGCTCTTAAATAAATAAATAAATGATATAATCATAATAATAAAAAAATTTAATGTTTAAAAAAAAAAATGTTAGTGCCGGGACCCTACCAGGCAGCTGCGGGGCCTTCCTCTATGCCTACTGCAACCCTGTCCTATGAAGAGACAGTGGGTATAAACACTTACTACCCAACGCCTTCAGCCCCTGTGTCCAGGCCAGACACGGAGCTCATCACAGGTCCAGATGGGAAGAGCATGAATCCACCTTTGTATTATACCCAGCCAGTGCCGGTCCCCAACGCCAACGCAATTGCTGTGCAGATGGTGTACGAGCAGCAGCCCATCTCCTACGACTGTCCCGTCCATAGATATGTTGTCCTTCCTGCAGCAAGATGATCGTGACCCAGCTGTCCTACAATGTCGGTGCCCTCACCTGGCTCTCCTGTGGGAGCTTCTGTCTACTGGGGTGCACAGCCGGCTGCTGTTTCATCCCGTTCTGTGTGGACGCCCTGCAGGACGTGGACCACTACTACCCCAACTGCAAAGCTCTCCTGGGCACCTACAAGCACTTGTAGGACTCCACCGGCTGTGGGAGAGATGCATGTCACCAGAAGTCACCTGACCCTTGCCATCCCTGCCCCAGGAGAGGCTCCGCTCCTGGAATCTCATCTCTCCATGGTCTCCACCTCCTTGTCTTCTTTTGGGGGGAAAAAAAAGTCACAAAAGTTACAAGCCTCCAAACCCCCCAAAATTGCTGCTTGGAGTCATACACAGGACATGCAAAGACATTGACCTTGCATGTTGGTTTAAGAGTTTTCCTGTCTACCTAAATCACCCTAACTGTAATTGCTGCCCCCTTTGCATATCCAGGGGTTCGCCACTGGCTGGGCTCCTCTTCTGCTCAGTGGGCCTTTCCAGTGGTGGTCTCAAACCTAGAAGCCACAATTTGCCTTATTTTTTTGGTGATAACACAATTTTCTTATTAAAAATAATTTACAGCATCAGTAACATATACACAATTGTCATTAACTGAACTTTGCCTCCAATATATTTCTACACAATACTTAACATTATTAAACTTAAAACTGTTATGCTGTTTTGTTGGCTTTAAATAATAGACAATGATTTGTAGTCACTTAAGTGAGATATATGTTTTATAACCACATATTACATGTAAAACTGATTTAAAAAAATTACTGTCGGGCTGGAGAGATGGCTTAGCGGTTAAGCGCTTGCCTGTCAAGCCTAAGGACCCCGGTTCGAAGCTCGGTTCCCCAGGTCCCACGTTAGCCAGATGCACAAGGGGGTGCACGCATCTGGAGTTCGTTTGCAGAGGCTGGAAGCCCTGGCGTGCCCATTCTCTCTCTCTCCCTCTATCTGTCTTTCTCTCTGTGTCTGTTACTCTCAAATAAATAAATTAAAAAAAAAATCACTGTCACTTTTCCAAAGTCCATCTCCTTCCCCTTCTTTTATATTCCAAATCAAAGAAAGATAGGATCATTATCCAGTATCTTAGTATCTTCTCCTAAACCTAAAGGCATAAAGAAAGGTGGCTTTTGATTCAACCATTGAAAAATGTCAGTTTCTCCTCATTCCATCCCTTATCACTGAGGAGAGGAATGCATAACAAAACGTTGTACCACATATACCAGTCACTGAGATTCAGACTTAGCTCTCAGCTTTCAAGACAATTACCAGGAACACACCAAGCAATCTGCGAAAGGGCTTCTGCTTCCTCTCATTCCAGTGTCAGCATGGAGAGAAAATATAACTGTCATCCTGGGAACTTTTAAGGTATATAATAATTTGCCTTATTTTTGAGACTTCTGCCCCAACCGTGGCAGAACCAGTCTTTTAGCACCTGTGATTTTTTTTTTCCCATCTGTCCCTATCTGTGAAGATAAATATCCTTGCCTTAAAGACTTTATATGGGCTTGGCTCTTAGATTCTATAACTGCAGACGTTAGCACTCACACTCAGTTTAATTTCTTAATTTTTTTTAAGTGAATGGAAGGACTGTTGACACCCACCAGGCACGTACCTAAGAGGTCATACATGCAGAATAAAAGAAAACTGGAGCTGAGTTTACCCACTGTCGTTTGTGTCCCAGCAACACAGTAATAATGAAGGGATCCCCCACCCCTGTGCAGTCATTACATTCAGTTATCAGCTTTTCTTGGTCTTACACATCTATGAATAGTGTGTGTGTGTGTGTGTGTGTGTGTGTATACACATATATACATATATATATATATATATATATATATATATTTTTTTTTTTTTTTTTTTAAGATGGAATCTCATTTTGTGGTTCAGGCAGGCCTTGAACTCCTGGGCTCAAGTGATCCTCCTGCTACAGCCTCCCGAATAGCTGGGACTTCAGATATATGTGCCTGCACCCAGCTCTTTCCTTTTTCTTTGAGAGAAAAAGAATGGGGATATCCCATCTACTGTCTATACATGGGTTCGGTGTGATTCTAAAAACATGTCTATGTGGGGACCCTTTGGGTTTCCTAGTGGTATGAGCAGGGATGCCTGTGTGGACCCTTGCCATGGCGCCTCTGAGAACTTGGGCATCAGAACTGCCTAAAGAGCACTGAGGTCTAATTTCTATTTTTTAGCAATAGAGCTTGTGGTATCAGATGACCCGTCAGAGGGTGCCAACAACAAACCCAGAGTTTTTTGTAGGTTGACCCTGTGTTCTCTTCAAAATGGACACAGAGCCCTCCCCACTTTCAGCAGGCCCTAATTCCAGACTAAACCCACACCAGGGAGTCCTGTGAATCAGTGTGAAGTCAGACTTGGACTTTGAACAAAAGTCCATATATGGGTTGAGAGGAAAGTCACCCTGTTGATGCAGCCCTTCACGCTTGTTCTGGAAGTGTTAGCAATTATGATTTTGGCAGTGAATTATGGATACACACATCTCACTTTGGTGTTATCTGCTTTTAAACAAATAAAGCTTGGGGTTCACTGGGTGAACTCTTTATCAACTAAAAAAACAAAAAAAAAAAAAAGAAGTGACTGGAGTACTGAGTAACATCTCTATCACACCTTCCAAAGCTCAGGGTCTAATGCACAAGAGGCGGTGGAAAGAATGTAAGAGCCAAAGAAAGGGTAGGACTCCTTACAACGTGCTCCCTCTAGACATAAAATGGCCTGGATATCCATGACCTCATAGTGCCTGACACTACCTACACAAGACCAGCATAAGAGGAGGAAAAGATTATGACATCAAAATTAAAGAGAGAGTGATTGAGATGGGGAGGGCATATGATGGAGAATGGAATTTCAAAGGGGAAAGTGGGGGGGGTGAGGGAGTGTATTATCATGGGATATTTTTTATAATCATGGAAAATGTTAATAAAAATTGAGGAAAAAAAAAGAGAGAGACTGATTGAGAAGGGGAGGGGATATGATGAAGAATGGAGTTTCAAAAGGGAAAGAGGGAGAGAGGGTATTACCATGGGTTAATTTTTATAATCATGGAAGTTGCTAATAAAAATTTGAAAAAAAAAAAAAAAGAAATTACTCTTGAACCTCATCCCTTCCTCTTCAATCTTTTGCTATCACATCTCAAGATTTAATCAATCATTATACCTTGTCATAGCATAGCATTTGCATTTCTTAACAACCACAACATTTTCTTTTATGTTTGTGTTGTTTATATGCAACCTTAAATGTAGGGTAAAGATGCTACACTTATATATATTTAGCACCTTTACATAAGATACATAATAAGGGCAGGACTGAAGAGATAGCTTAGCATTTAAGGTGCTCACCTGCAAAACCTAAAAATCCAGGTTCAACTCCCCAGCACCCACATAAACCAGATGCACATTGTGGTACATGTGTCTGGAGTTTATTTGCAGTGACTAGCAGGCCTGGTACAACCACTCTCTATCACTCTTTTTCTCTCTCTAAATAAGTAAAAATAAAATAACAATAATAATAATTGCATAGATAAATTCCACCCACTATAAAAAAAAAACAAAGTTATGTACATAGGGCTGGAGAGAGGGCTCAATGCTTAAAGGTGCTTCCTTGTAAGCAAAGCCTGCAAGTCTGATGGCTTAGGTTCCATTCTCCAGTACCCACTTAGAGATAGATACACAAAGTGGCACATGCAATAGGAGTTCATATGCAGTGACAGGAGGCCTTGGTGCATCCATAATTACTCTCAGCTCTGTCTATCTCTCTCAAATAAATTTTAAAAAACTTTTTAAGAAGCCGGGCATGGTGGTGCAAGCCTTTAATCCCAGCACTTGGGTAGCAGAGATATGAGGATCTACATGAGTTTGAGGCTCCCCCGAGACTACATACTGAATTCCAGGTCAGCCTGAGCTAGAGTCAGACCCTACCTTGGGAAAAAAAAAAAAAAACACACACACATACACACAAAAGTTATAAGCAACCATATATGAAAAAATTAATGACACTTACAGGTCTTTGTCTACAATGTAAATGTTACAATATCAAAACAGGAAAGAGGAAGGTGGGTATGGTAGTACATGCTTTTAATACCAGCACTCAGGAGGATCATGAGTTCAAGGCCACCCTGAGACTACATAGTTGTGAACTAATGTTCCCAGGAAACAGCTCTATCTGCTGCACCTACTTCCAGCCAGGCTGAATGGGCTGATGGAGCTACTGTGATCACAGAGAGATGGAATGTTCCACATCTCAGCCAAATTACCTTGGGCTACCTTAAGACCCTTAACAGTCATTTACTGTCCAAGTTTGTGTCTGAACTAACATCTTTGTAACTGTCAGTTGATCAGGTATAATCTTTTTAAAATGCAAGAACAGAAAAGATTAGACAGGACTTCCAGTTAAGATGGCGGCGTAGGTACCACACCAAAGCAGCCTGGGTGGGGCGGGGGAGAGACCAAAAAAACTCAGTAAAATACACACTGTTACTAAAAAGTGAGGTGTATAGGAAACTGAAACGGCAGCAGAGAAGTAGAAGAGGTCCAGAGCATCCAGAGCCCACACAGGCCGGCAAAAGTGGCCCCTCGCAGCTCCGCCAACCACGGCGGTGGCGCAACAAAAAGCAGCCAGGCTCGGCTCCAGCGGCAGGAAAAGCCAGGTGTGGGGATTTTCCACTCACACCGGCGCTCTCCGCAACTCAGGAAACGTGAAGGGAGAGCAGCAGTGAGCAACGGAGGAGCAGACCACGAGGTAGAAGAACACGTGGAACAGTGAGAGAACCACAGCAGTTGCGGCTCCCTCCCCTCCCCCACCGCCTGAGCTCAGCTCCAGCGAACAGAGCAGCATCCCGGGACCTGGCCACGCCAACTTGAGCCGACAACGGGACCCAAGCAGGAGCAGAGTTCGGCAGCAACATCAGCGGCTCCGGCACCAGTAACAGGGGCCCCAGCAGTAGCAGATCCAGTAGCAGCAGCAGCGGCAGACCCAGCAGCGGAAGACCCAGCAGCAGCAGACCCAGGAGCGGCAGCAGCGGCAGATCCCGCAGCAGCAGCTTCAGTGGCAGCAGCAGCAGTGGACCCAGCAGCAGCAGCTTCAGCAGCAGCAGTGGCTCCAGCAGTGGCAGCTACAGCAGCAGCAGCAGAGGCAGCAGCAGCAGCAGTGGGCCCAGCAGCAGCCTCAGCAGCAGCGGCTACAGACCCAGCAGCGCCAGCTTTAGCAGCAGCAGTTCCAGCAGCAGGGGTGCTGATCTGCAGGGCCACACTTGCCAGGCTCAGTTTGCCCCACAGGAAAAGCCAGTGCCCAGCTCCAGAAATCAGAACAACAGCCCGACGACCCAGGCAGCAACTTGACTGAGACCAAAATCATCCAAGGTAACTGGGATTGCACCAGGGAAGGGTCTCACGTGGTCACAAGCTGACTTGGATCCCTCAACAGACCAGAAATCTTAACCTCTTTGTTGATAGAGGATCTGGTCGTTATAATAACTACTCTTGCATACATACTCGGGGCTGTTGTTGATTGAATGTGTACAGTGTTTAGTTAAATTTTAGAATCTGCCTGTATTTTATTCCACTCAGCCTGCTTGAATACTCCCATAGCAGGGAAACTCAACCCCTAGGAACACCTTTATAGATACTCTGAGAGTCTTAAGAGCCATACCTAACATCTTAAGCTCCTACCCTGAAAATATATAACATCAAATCAACTGATACAGCTAAGAATACCCAGCTAGCTAGAAAATCCAAGCTTTAACTTAATCCAAGATGCAAAAGTATATACATTATAACACAAGAAACACTAAAAAGCAAGACGATATAAATCCACCTAAAAGTATTAATGCATCAGAAATGTCCTCCAGTGAGAACGAGTTAGAGGAAATGCCTGAGAAAGAGTTCAAAAGAATGATTGTAAATATGTTCAAAGAGGTCAAAGAACAAACCAAAAGAATCAAAGAAGAAATCAGAGGAAATCAAAGGAATCAAAGAAGACGCAGGACACCAATTTATTGAAATAAAGAAGGCAATACAAGACATAAATAAGGAAATAGAAATAATAAAGAAAAACCAGTCAGAATTACTAGCAATGAAGAACACAGTTAATGAAATAAAAAACTCTGTAGAAAATCTCACCAGTAGGATAGATGAGGGAGAGGACAGAATTCCAAGCTAGAAGACCAGGTGGCAGATCTAATACAGTCCAACAAAGAGAAAGACAAACTTATAGAAAAGTATGAGTGGGAATTTCAAGATATTCGCAACACTGTGATAAGATCAAATATAAGAATTCAGGGCATAGTAGAAGGAGAAGAATTCCACTCCAAAGGCATATTGGGCATCTTCAACAATATCATAGAAGAAAATTTCCCCCAAATTGGGAAAGAGGTGCCAATGCAGATACAGGAAGTGTTTAGAACCCCAGCCAGACAAAACCTGGAAAGAACCTCTCCTTGCCATATTATAATCAAACTTCCAAACACACACACCAAAGAAAAAATATTGAAGGCAGTTAGAAAAATCAAGTTACCTACAAAGGCAAGCCCATCAGAAATGCAAGAACAGACCTCAGCTTCCACCAACCCAAGGGCTAAGAATGTCATCAGATAGTATCTGACAATGATGGTGATTTCCCTCACTTTGCTATAACCCGCTTACCTGATGGTCAGCCAATCTATTTGAAAAGTGCTTTGATTATGACTTTCTTTTGTTCTGTAACTATAAAATCTTCATGAAATTGTTAACACATTGGAACATGGAATTTGGGGTAGCCTAAATCTGTGTTCCTGGCCATGGTCACTCAAAGGTGGCTCCAGAATAAACTACTTGTTATCCCCTTTGAGGAGAGAACTTCTTTTGCACTGACAGTGAATTCCAGGTCAGACTGTACTAGGATAAGACCCTACCACAAAAAAAAAAAAAAAAAAAAACAGAAAAAGAAGGCAGGCATGGTGGCACATGCCTTTAATCTCATCACTCGGGAGGGAGAGGAAGGAGTATTACCTACTGTTCCAGGCCTAGAACTACACAGTAAATTCTAAGTCAGCCTGGGCTAGAGTAAGACCCTACATTGAAAAACCAAAACAAATGAACAAAAAGAGCCTGGTGTAGAGGAACACTCCTTTACTCCCAGCACTGAGGAGGAAGAGGTAAGAGGATCACTCTGAGGTTGAGGCTACTCTGAGACTACATAATAAATTCCACGTCAACAACCTAGGATAGAATGAGACCCTACCTTCAAAAGGTGATGTTTGAAGAATATTTATGGGCCGGGCACGGTGGCACACGCCTTTAATCCCAGCACTCTGGAGGCAGAGGTAGGAGGATTGCCATGAGTTCAAGGCCACCGTGAGATGACAGAGTTAATTCCAGGTCAGCCTGGACCAGAGTGAGACCCTACCTCAAAACAACAAAAAAAAAAAAAGAATATTTATGGGACTGGGGATATACCTTAGCAGTTGAGCGCTTGCCTGTGAAGCCTAAGGATACTGATTCAAGGCTCGATTCCCCAGTAGCCACATACATCACAAGCATAAGATGGCACATGCATGTGGAATTCATTTGCAGTGGTTGGTTCACCCATTCCCTCTCTCTATCTGCCTCTTTCTCTCTGTCTCTCTCAAGTAAACAAATAGAAATAAAAAAATATTTAATATTTAAAAAGAAGAAAAGGCCAGGCATGGTTGTACACATCTTTAATCCAAGCACATGAGTGTTCAAGGCCACCTTTAGACTACATAGTGAATCCAGGTTAGTCTGAGCTAGACTGAGACCCTACCTCAAAAAAAAAAAAACAAGGGCTGGAGAGATGGCTTAGCGGTTAAGCGCTTGCCTGTGAAGCCTAAGGACCCCAGTTCGAGGCTCAGTTCCCCAGGTCCCATGTTAGCCAGATGCACAAGGGGTGCATGCGTCTGGAGTTCGTTTGCAGAGGCTGGAAGCCCTGGCGCGCCCATTCTCTTTCTCTTCCTCTATCTGTCTTTCTCTCTGTGTCTGTCGCTCTCAAATAAATAAATAAATAAATTTTAAAAAAAACAAATAAAATAATATTAAAATAAATAAAAAGGCCAGGCATAGTGAATTCCAGGTCAGCCTGGGCTAGAATGAGACCCTACCTCGAAAAACCAAAAAACTAGATAAATAAATAAAAAGAAGAAAAGAATGTTTAGGGCTGGAGAGATGGCTTAATGGTTAAGGCACTTATCTGCAAAGCCAAAGGACCTGCGTTCAATTCCCCAGGACCCATGTAAACCTGATGCACAAAGTGGCACATGCTTCTGGAGTTCCTTTATGGCAGCTGAAGGCCCTGGCAAGCCCATTCATTCTCTCTCTCTCTCTCTCTCTCTCTCTCAAAATAAAATAAAATATAAATAATGTTCAAAAAATGAAAATTAGAAAAATAATAATTTAAAAAATAAAGAAGGAAATGTTTTGGGACTGGGAAAATAGCTCAGCATGATATTAGAACCACCAAAACTATCATACATGCTGGAGGAGGAGGAAAAAGAGACATCAAAGAAATGAAAAATAGGACTACTTTTCTGGACAATGGAACACTAAGGAGCCACTGATTGTTACTAGAAAATTTTCAGTGCCAGGGATGGGATACCTTCCAGTGAGTTGTTGGCGAGGGAGGTCCCTTGATGCCTCCAAAACATTACAGGCCATTGCTGAGGCCCTTGGTTTCCCATCAGGAATATATGGTAAGACCTCATTGCTGAAGACTCCACATATTTGAGCTGCAACAGGTCACTGAAACCTGAAAACCTACAATAGGAGTAGTCATGAGCCCTAGGGTTGTAATGTCTGCTGCTGTCTGGCTAAAAGTATATATGCTCACCAAACTGCCCAGTAAGCTCTTCTCTTAATGTTTATAACCATATATTAATGCTACTCTCACTTTTGGTTAGGGAACCTTCTCTTTTCAGATGGCACTAACCTTGGGATGACTCAGAAGGCACCATGGTGCTGACAAGAAGTGACAGAGGAGTGGTCAGCACTGGAATATCTCTCACACCTTCCATGGTTCAGGGTCCATTCTAGAAGAGGTGGCGGAAAGAACATAAGGGCCAAAAGAAGGGTAGGACTCCTCACAACTTGATCCTCCAGACACAAAATGGCCTGGATATCCATGACCTCACAGTGCCTGACACTAACTACACAAGACCATCATAATAGGAAGAAAAGATCATGACATCCAAATAGAGAGACTGATTGAGAGGGAGAGTGGACATGATAGAGAGTGGAGTTTCAAAGGGGAAAAAGGGTGGGGGGGAGTTACCATGGGATATTGTTTACAATTATGGAAGTTGTCAATAAAAAAACTAAAAAGCTGGAAAAAAAAAAGAAGAGTAGGACTAGGACTGGTTAGAAATAACGAATTCAGCAGAAGGGGGACAAGACAACAGTGGAAAAGATTACAGGTGACATTAAAAACACATTCCTCTTTCCAGGAGTGGGGGCGCACACCTTTTACCCAGCACTCAGGAGGCAGAGGTAGAAGGACCACTGTGTGTTTAAGGGCACCCTGTGAGACTACATCATGAATCCCAGGTCAGCCTGAGCTAGAGTAAGAACCTACCTTGGGGGAAAAAAAGAAGCGAGAGATAGAGAGAAATCAAGCCGGGCATGGTGGCATACACCTTGCCTTTAATCCCAGCACTTATGAGTCAGAAGTAAAAGGATCACCATGAGTTCAAGGCCACCCTGAAGACTACATAGTGAAATCCAGGTCAGCTTGATTTATAGTAAGACCGTGCCTCAAAAAAAAAAAAAAAAAAGGAAGGAAGGAATAAATTGGGGACTGGGGAAATGGCTTAGCAGTTACATTTGCCTATGAAGCCTAAGGACCTAGGTTCAATTCCCTAGGACCCATGTTAAGCCAGAGCACAAGATGGCACATGCATCTGGAATTCGTTTGCAGTGGCTGGAGGCCCTGGCACGCCCATTTTCTCCACCTCTCTCCCTCTCCCCCCCTTCCTCCCCCCCCCCTCGCTGTCAAATAAATAACTAAATAAAAATGAAGTGAAGCAAAATAAAAAAGAGAGAGAGAGAAATCAGCAGGGCTGGTGGCACACACCTTAAATCCCAGCACTTGGGAGGCAGAGGTAGGTAGATCACTGTGAGGCCACCCTGAGACTACATAGTGAATTCCAAGTCAGCCTGGGCTACAGAGTGAGACCCTACCTCAAAAAAAAAAAAAAGAGAGAGAGAGAGAGAGAAAGAGAGAAATCAGGCTGGAGAGATGGCTTAGCAGTTAGGTGCTTGCCTGCAAAGACAAAGGACCTAGGTTTGATTCCCCAGGACCCACATAAGCCAGATGCACAAAGTGGCTCATACATCTGGAGTTCTTTTGTAGCAGCTGGAGGCCCTGTAGCTGGAGGTGCACTCATTCTCTTTTTCTCTCTTACTCTGCCTCTCAAATAAATTAATTAAAATTTAAAAAGAAAGGAGGGGGGCTGGAGAGATGGCTTAGCAGTTAAAGCATTTGCTTGTAAAGCCAAAGGACCTTGGTTTGATTCCCCAGGACCCACGTAAGCCAGATGTACAAGGTGGTGCATGCGTCTGGAGTCCATCTGCAATGGTTAGAGGGCCTGGTAAGCCCATTCCCCCCTTCCTCTTTCTCTCTCTCTCTCTTAAATAAATAAAAAAAGAGAATAAAAGAATATATAGACTAGAGAGATGCTTAGCAGTTAAGGTACATTCCTGCGAAACCTAAGGACCCAGGTTCAATTCTCCAGGTCCCACGTAACCTAGATTGCACATGGTGATGCATGTGTCTGGAGTTCATCTGCAGTAGTGGGAAGCCCTGGCATACCCATTCTCACTCTCTCTATGACTTAAAAAGCAAACAAGCAAACAAACAAACAAAAAACCCAAAGGTAGGTGGATCACAGTGAGTTTTGAGTCCATCCTGAGAGTGAGGCCCTACCTCAAAGAAAAAAAAAAGAATATCTAACAAGTAGATACCCTCATGCAGATGAATGAAGTCAGGGGCAGGGGAGATGGTTCATAGGTTAAATGTGCTTGCTTGTGAAGCCTACTGGCTCAGATTCAATTTCCTAGACACCCACATAAAGCCAACAGGGCACTGATTTGCAATGGCAAGAGAACCTGGTATAAACACACACATGCAAATAATATTTTTTAATTTCTTTCAATATTTTTATTTATTCCTTGGGGGGGGGCAGGGAAGGTTTCGAGGTAGGGTCTCAATCTACCCCAGGCTGACCTGGAATTCACTCTGTATCCTCAGGGTGGCATCAAACTCATGGTGATCCTCCGTCTGCCTCCCGAGAGCTGCAATTAAAGGCATGCGCCACCACAGCACACCTTATTATTTATTTGTAAGCAGAGAAAGTGAGAGACAGACAGAGAAATAGGCACTGGAAACAAACTCCAAATGCATGTGCCACTCTGTGTATGTCTGGCTTTGTGTGAGTACTGAGGAACTGAACCTAGGCCATCAAGCTTTGCAAGCAAGCACTCTTATCCACTAAGTCATTCCAGCCCAAATAAATTATATTTAAAAATTGATTTAAGGGCTGAAGAGATGGCTTAGTGGTTAAGCACTTGCCTGTGAAGCCTAAGGACCCCAGTTCAAGGCTCGATTCCCCAAGACCCATGTTAGCCAGATGCACAAAGGGGCACACGCGTCTGGAGTTCGTTAGCAGTGGCTGGAGGCCCTGGCGCACCCATTCTCTCCCTCTCTCTCTCTCTCTCTCTCTCTCTCTCTCTCTCTCTCTCTCTCTCTCTCTCCCTCTTTCTCTCTGTCTGTCACTATCAAATAAATACATAAAATTAAACAAAAAAATTATAAAAATTGATTTAAATGAATGAAGTTGGATTCATTATTTCATACCATATACAAAGACTGAATCAAAATAGATTGGTGAAGTTATATAAGAACTCCCAGCATAAGATGAAAGTGGAAATTAAATTAAAGAAAACAAATTAGAGGACCAAATGAGATTAGTCAGGACAATGATTCTTCAAATGCCCAATTTCATTTCATTTTATTTTTTTCATAAAACATTCTTTTCCTTTTTTATTATTTATTTGACAGAAAGAGACAGAATGGGCATTCCAGGGCCTTAAGCCACTGCAAATAAACTCCAGATGCATGCGCCACCTTATACATCTGGCTTATGTGGGTCCTAGGGAATCAAGCCTGCATCCTTTGGCTTCCCAGGCAAGTGCCTTAACAACCAAAATATATATATACATATAAAACTGAAGTTCATTCCTAGTTCTCCTATTTCTAGTCCAGCAGTATAAGCTGTATCATAATCAAATGTCATCCTGTATCTTTTTACCCATGCACTTCTAATAACAAATGTGGGGAGTTTTTCTCCCTCACACCATCCAGTTCTAATACTTGCAATACACCAAGTGGATGACCTTATGACACTACTTCTGTAAAGTTAGTACAGACCTCACAGGTTAAAGCCTCAGTTCCACAAGACTGCCTGTGCTTCAGACACCAGTTGCAAGTTACAAGTTCAACCTGAACTTCTCCTCTACCAACTGAAATTCAGGCATTTCCTCAATCCTTCCTTTTCAGGTTCAGTAATTTACTAGATTTACTAGTAATTTACTAGAACAGTTCACAGACAATATATAAAGGTAGAAAAGTGGGGTTTCCATGCCCTTTCTGGGCCACCTATTCTCCTGCTAACACTTCAGTGTGTTAACCAATCTGTAGGTTCTACAAACTTAAAGGCTTTTATACAGACCTCATTATGTAGTCGTGATTATTCAAATAATTGGCCATTGGTGATTTGAACTCTAGCCTATCTCCTTTCTTTGTAAAGATCCTGAAATTCTAAAGGAATATCTAGAAGTTCCATACTCTAATCACATGCTTGCTAAACTCACTAATTTTGCTTCACTCTGACTCATCCTGATAATCTTTACTGCTATTGCTTAAATCACAAGTGAGTATGATTTGAAGGAGTTCCTCAGGTTGCATGGCCAGCAACTGTACCTATCTCCCCAGATGCTTGGTATTATAAATAACCAGAGACAGTGGTATTTTCCCTTTTACTCAGGAAATTCTAAAAGTTTTAGAAACTTTGTGTCAGGCAACAACGACAAAGTCCAAGTTTTGATTAAAGAAAGGAAGACAGAAGAAAGAGGAGGAAAAGAGAGAGGAAATTAAGTTCACACTTAATACTAAGCTGGCACTCTGTTGTTTTATAGGGACTGTCTCCTTTCATCCTAATAACCCCATGAGTAAAGTCCTCAAAACTAGTCAAAGTCAGGCTGGAGAGATGGCCAAGCAGTTAATGCACGGGCCAACAAAGCCAAAGGACCCAGGTGCAACTCCCCAGGACCCACATAAGCCAGATGCACAAGGTGGTGCATGTGTCTGGAGTTTGTTTGCAACAGCTGCCTCTTTCTCTCTCTTTCTCAAATAAATAAATAAAAATAAAATATTTTATGCTATGGAATTCAGGTTGTAAATTTAAAACTTTAACTCACTGATGTTATTCTGGTCATGATAATGGTTGTAAAAGACTGGCTTTAGAGTGCTCAACCAAGTTAGCTATGTTCCTCTATTTATCAACCTTTTAACTAAATCTCTATATTAACATTGGTTCATTAATATTTAATTCTCTCATAAGTTTATTATATCTGAAACCCTATAATTTTAATATGGTTCCCACCTTGTTCATGTTGGTTTTGTGGGGTGGTTATCACTAAGATTATAATCTAAGTCTCATAAGAGACAATTTAATCATTATGACTTATTTATTAGGAAACTGAGAAAGCTCCTCATGTCCTAGAGAAACCTGCTATATACAAACAATGTTTATCTAAAGCTTCAATAGTTATAAATATTGCTTTATGTTAAGCTGTAAAATGATTCAATGGTTAAAGATACTTGTTTAAGAAATTAAAAAAAAAATAAAAAAATAAAAAAATAAAATATTTTAAAATAACTGGTCAGAGTCTTTAAGTGACTATTGAGAGCTCAGCACTAAGTGAAACATTTCTATCATGCCCTTCAAGGCTCAAGGAACACTGCAGAAGAGGAGACAGAAAGAACCAGAGGACAGAGAGGAGTGCTTTAGAACACTGTGTTTTGAACATAAAGTGTCCAGTGCATTCATAACCTAACAGTGGCTACTGATACCTGCATAAGATCTGCACATTATTAGGCCCATTAACATTCCATCATGAATGATGAAAGAGGATACTAAAAAAAAAAGACATTAGGGCTGGAGAGGTAGCTGGAGTGGTTAAGACGCTTGCCTGCAAAGATAAAGGACCCAGATTCAATTCCCCATGACCCATGTAAACCAAATGCACAAGGTGCTGCACATGTCTGAAGTTAGATTGCAGTGGCTAGAAGCCCTGGCACACCCATTCTCTCCCTCTCTTTCTCTGACTCTTTCTCTCACAAATAAATAAATAAACAAACAGACAGACAGACAGACATCAGCGTAGAAAAGGGGGGCCTAGAGAGATGGTTCAGCATTTAAAGGTGACTGCTTACAAAGCCTAATGGCCTGAGGTTGAAATCCCCACATAAAGCAGATGCACAATGTGCTACATGCATCTGGAGTTTGTTTGCAATGGCAGGAGACTCATGTGTCCTCCCTCCCTCCCTCCCTCCCTCCTTCCCTCCCTTCCTTCCTTTCTCTCTGTCTCTGTCTCTCTCTCTTGGCTTGCAGATGAATAAACAAAAATACAAATAAATTAACAAAAATAGAATAGGGACAAGTTGGAAAGAAGGAGGGGTTCAGTAAAAGGGAAATGAGGTCAGAGGAAAAAAAAGAAGGTCAAAAGAGTTCAAAATAAAAAGCCGGGCGTGGTGGCGCACGCCTTTAATCCCAGCACTCAGGAGGCAGAGGTAGGAGGATCGCCGTGAGTGAGTTCAAGGCCACCCTGAGACTCCATAGTGAATTCCAGGTCAGCCTGGGCTAGAGTGAGACCCTACCTCAAAAAACTTAAAAAAAAAAAAAAAGAGATCAAAATACTTTATAACATGTATAAAAATTATCAATGAAAGTTTTAAAAAAAGCATGGAAAAACATCTGATGAGAGACCCTTGGTTACATCACACCATGACAGATGGCATTACAATAACAGGAAGACATGGCAAGGCAGAGGGCCAGACAAAGAGTAAAGGATAGGCTCACACTTTTCATAACAAACTCTAGCAAGAAGTGACCAAAGGTCTCACAAGAACTACCATTTTTATTATTATTTGAGAGAGAGGAGAGAATGGGCATGCCAAGGGCTCTAGCCATTGCAAAGGAACTCCAGACATATGTGCCACCTAGTGCAGCCGGCTTTATGTGGGTACTGAGGAATCAAATCTGGGTTCTTTGGCTTTGCAGGCAAGTGCCTTAACTACTAAGCCATCTTTCCAGCCAACAAGAACTATCTCAATCCTTCTGAAAGCAGCATCTTGTAATAACCTAATGACCTTCAACTAGATCTCCACTCTCAATGGTCCCACTATCTCTTAACATCACCACACTTAAGGACAAAACTTCCACCACATGAACCCTTAAGGGCACAGACTATATCCATACCATAACGACATGCATATCCATGATAAAGGTTAATTTATAAATAAGATACAAAAAGGGGGAAGGGAGGGTATTACCATGGGATTTTTTTATAATCATGGAAAATGTTAATAAAAATTTTAAAAAGATACAAAAAGATGTTAACATGAACAACTTAAAATAAGGGCTAGAAAGATGGCTTATTGGTTAAGGTGCTTGCCTGCTAAGACTAAGGACCCAGACTCAATTCCCCAGAATCCATGTAAGCCAGATGCACAAAGTGGCTTATGCATTATAGAGTTCATTTGCAGTGGCTAGAGACCCTGGCATGCCCATTCTCTCTTTCTTTATCTGTCTCCTTCTTTCAAGTAAATAAATAAGATAAAAACATATAACAACTGTAATAATATGTTATATTAAAAGTGCCAGGGCTGGAGAGATGGCTTAGCAGTTAAGCACTTGCCTGTCAAGCCTAAGGACCCCGGTTCAAGGCTCGGTTCCCCAGGTCCCACGTTAGCCAGATGCACAAGGGGGCACACGCGTCTGGAGTTCATTTGCAGAGGCTGAAAGCCCTGGCGCGCCCATTCTCTCTCTCCCTCTATCTGTCTTTCTCTCTATGTCTGTCACTCTCAAATAAATAAATAAAAAATGAACAAAAAAAAAAATTTAAAAAAAAAAAGTGCCAGCAGCAATGTTCTTGTGTTTCGGGGAAATTATTAAGCAAAAGGGTAACTTAAACATAAGTACCATGATACCAGGATGGTTGATCTGATAACTAAGATGGTTACTAAGATGCCACTATCAGGCAAGTAGCATATACTTCTGAACAAAGAGTTGACTCACATCCTGGACAGAACACAAACAAAACAGGGTAAGATTTCAAGCTATTTACAACAGTATGTAATTTTTTAAATTATTATTATTATTATTATTTGGTGGGAGGGTGGTTTGTATGTAAGGTATTACTGTACCCAGGCTGACCTGGAATTCACTATGTAGTCTCAGGCTGCCTTGAACTCACAATCTTTGTACTGCTAAATTACAAATTCTTCATTTCTAGAATTTTCGGTTTAATATTTTTGGACTATGGCTGACCTTGGAAAGTGTTAAAAATAGATAAGAGACCGAACATGGTGGCACCACGCCTTTAATCTCAGCACTCAGGAGGCAGAGGATTACCATAAATTCTAGACCACACTGGGACTACATATAATGAATATACAGGTCAACCTGGGCTAGAGAAAAACCCTACCTCCAACACACACACACACACACACACACACACACACACACACACACACACACAAATAAAGAGAAACTCCTGTATATCAACATGATGGAATTATATTCAGACATTAAAAAAATATATACTGAGGGCTGGAGAAATGGCTTAGCAGTTAAGGTACATGCCTATGAAGACTAAGGACCCAGGTTCAATTCTCCAGGTCCCAAGTAAGCCAGAGGCGCATGGTGGCATATGCATCTGAAGTTCATTTGCAGTGGCGAGAGGCCCTGGTACGCCCATTCTCTCTGTCTCTATCTCCACCCCGCCATGTATCTAATAAGTAAGTAAGTAAGTAAGTAAGTAAGTAAGTAAGTAAATAAATTAAATAAATAAATAAATAAATAGATAAAATATTGGGCTGGGCATGCTGGCATACACCTTTAATCCCAGCACTCAGAAGGCAGAGGTAGGAGAATTGCCATGAGTTCAAGGCCACCCTGAGACCACATAGTGAATTCCAGGTCAGCCTAGGCTAGATTAAAACCCTACCTCAAAAAACTGAAAAAAGAATATTGATACAAGCTATAGTGAGGGAAAACCTCTGAAATGTGCTAAGTGAACAGGGACAGACATAAAATGTCACATATTGTTTTGCTGTGGAAATTTTCTGGGAAAATCACGGCAAAGCCAGTATGAGCGAAAGTAGAGGAGTTTGGGCTGGAGAGATGGCTTAGCGGTTAAACGCTTGCCTGTGAAGCCTAAGAACCCGGGTTCAAGGCTCTATTCCCCAGGACCCACATTAGCCAGATGCACAAGGGGGCGCACGCATCTGAAGTTCATTTGCAGTGGCTGGAAGCCCTGGCATGCCCATTCTCTCTCTCTCTCTCTCTCTCTGCCTCTTTCTCTGTCTATCGCTCTCAAATAAATAAATAAAAAATAAAAAAATAAATAAAAATAAAAAGTAGAGGAGTTTATTACCCAGGGGCCAAAAAGCTTGAGATAGCCCTCCAAAGAAGCTTTGGCCCTGACCTGAGATTTTATTCCCATTTTATAGTTTTCATAGCCAAGGGAAGGGATAAGTGAACAAACAAGATGTAACAATTTGCATATCAATCATTTCTGTAGTCAGACCACCCTACCAATGAATTCCATTTTACTTTGTTTTAGCCTAAACTGTCTTTTCTTCTTATCATCCCTTTGGGTCGTTTCTGGACAGTTCCTTCTTTGAGAATTTTCCATCTGCTGACAAATAATAAGTTTTAGCTCCTCGGCAATTAACTCTTACAGTAACTCAGTGAATCAGTTCAACTTTTAGCTTCTTTTCTGCCACAGCTTGACTTTGTTTGCATAACATGTTCAAATTAGATAAATCCTTAGAGTCACAAGTTAGATAGGCAGTTACAATGGAAAGAAAGGAAGCAGTTAGAATGAAAAATGACTGCTGATTGATGTGGTGGCACTCACATTTTTAAAATATTTTTTATTGACAACTTCCATAATTATAAACAATATCCCATGGTAATTCCCTCCCTCCCCCAACTTTCCCCTTTGAAATTCCACTTTCCTTCATATCCCCTCCCCCTCTCAATCAGTCTCTTTTATTTTGATGTCACTTTTAATCCAAGCAGAAGTAGAAGGATCACCATGAGTTCAAGGCCACCCTGAGACTACATAGTGAATTCCAGATCATCCTGAGCTAGAGCAAAACCCTACCTTGAAAAAAAAAAAGTGCATCTGTAGTGAACATGTACAAACTATTTTTCTTATATTCCCTAAACAATACAATGTACCTACTTATACAAAATTTATTCTATATTAAGTATTACAAGTCATCTACCCATAATTTAAAGTAAACAAGTGGATTGCCAAGTTATACATAAACATTATGTCATTGTGTGTAAGGGACTTGATTATGTGCATATTTTGGTATCTGACAGGGGACTCAAACCAACCCTCCCTGGACAATGAATTGAGGGATATTTCACTTGGCATAGGCTACAACTCTAGTAACCTCATCCTAGGATTCCCTTCCACAATATAGCACCTTAAAATGAGATAGCTCTTCAAGCTGGGTATGGTGACTCATGCCTTTAATGTCAGCACTAGGGAAATGAAGTAGAAGAATTGCCATGAGTTCAAGCCCAGCCTGGGCTACAGAGTAAGTTCCAGGTCAGCCTGTGCTAGAGTCAGACAAAGTCTCACCAAAATAGAGGTGGTTAGCTTTATCTTGGTGGCAATAATTCTAAAACAGGTATGCTACAATGATGTATAACACTTTTATTTTTATTTATTTAACAGAGAAAGAGGGACCGAGAGAGAATGGGTGTGCCAGGGCCTCCAGCTACTGTAGACAAACTCCAGACGCATGCAACCCTCTTGTGCATCTGGCTAATGTGGGTCCTGGGGAATCGAACCTGGGTCCTTTGGCTTTGTAGAAAACGCCTTAACTGCTAAGCCATCCCTCCAGCCCATACACTTTTCAAAAAATGTATATAGCTAGGATTACTCTTCACTTCTGGATAAAGTCTTTATGAGGGTACATATTTCTGTGGTATTTTTTGTTTTGTTTTTGTTTTGGGGGGTTTTTGTTTGTTTGATTTTGTTTATCAAGGTAGGGTCTTGCTCTAGCCCAGGCTGACCTGGACTTTACTATGTAATCTCAGACTGACATCTAACAGTGATCCTACTACCTCTGCCTCCCAAGTGCTGGTATTAAAGGCATGCACCACCACACTCGGCCATATTTCTGTAAGGTTACAAGGGAGAGAGGATGGTGCTTCAGTTCTGTTAGAGACAGGTAGAGAAATCTGAATGTTTTTATTTATTTGTTTACTTCAGAGACCAAGACGGAAAGAGAGGGATTAGAATGGGCATGTAAGGGCTTCTAGTCACTACAAAAGAACTACAGATGCATGTGCCACCTTATATAGCTAGCTTTACGTGGGTACTGGGGAAATCGAACCTGGGTTCTTTGGCTTTGCTGGCAAATGCCTTAACTACCAAGCCATCTCTCCAGTCCCTGAATGTTTTAAAAAAATTTTTTTTTTTACTTATTTGAGAGAGAGAGAGAAGCAGATAAGAGAGAATGGACATGTCAGGGCCTCTAGCCGCTACAAATAAACACCAGACACATATGGCACCTTGTAAATTTGGCTTATGTGGATACTAAGGAACTGAACCAGGGTCCTGAGGCTTCTCAGGCAAGTGTCTTAACCACTAAGCAACCTCTCCAGTTTTGCATGCTTCTGAATACTATTATAAATTGATGTGACACTTCCTAGATATAATAATGTATTATAGTGCTGGGCATGGTGAACATGCCTTTAATCCCAGCACTCGGCAAGCAGAGTTAGGAGGATCGCCTTGAGTTCAAGGCCACCCTGAGACTATGTAGTGAATTCCAGGTCAGCCTGAGCTACAGTGAAACCCCTAGCTCAAAAAAAAAAAAAAAAAAGTATTATAGCTATTGCGGGAACTGTCCTAGGTCTTAGGAAAACTATTTCAAGTAAATAAAATATTTAAACAGTAAAATGTCTATGACTTACTATAAAATATTTCAGTAAAATAAAATGCATGCCGAGCATGGTGGTGCATGCCTTTAATGCCAGCACTTTGGAGGCAGAGATAGGATCACCTTGAATTTGAGGCCACCCTGAGACTACAGACCTGAATTCCAAGTCAGTCTGATCTAGAGCAAGGCCTTACCTCAAAAAACAAAAATATAAAATACATATAACAGAGAAATATGGAAAAATATTCACAATTGGTCAATCTTGATAAAGCTTATCTGGGTAGTCACTGGACTATTCATTCAATTTTTCTGTAAGCTTGAAATTTTATAAATAAAAGCTGAGAAAGGCAAAAGTTCCACAAATAATTTTGGTTCTCTGTGGCCTCAAATCTCAAATATCAAGTGATACCAGGAAAATCCACAGTACAAAAATTGGCTTTCTTCCTAATGCACAAAGACATTCCTCCACCTGCCCCTACTTCCTAGGACCAATGAATGGATAAAGCTTTCTATTTCATATATGCTGACCCCCAAAAAATTAGCCCAAAGGATAGACTATATTGTATTTTAACAAAATCAACTTTTTCTTATGGTACCCTACAAATTATAGCAAGCATTGTCCTAAAACACACAGAAAATTGTGAAATTGGTAGAGAGTCATGGTAGTTTGAATGTATGTTCTTTATGCCTTGGGTGACATTTTTTTGGTTTTGTTTTGTTTTGCTTTTTTAAAGTATTTTCATTTATTTGCAAACACAGAGAGAGAGAGAGAAGAGAGACAGAGAGAATGAATGGGCATACCAGGGCATGTGCCACTGTGCATCTGTCTTTATGCAAGTACTAGGGAATCGAATTCAGATCATTAGACTTTGCAGGCAAATACTTGAGCTTCTAAGCTGCCTCTCAGCTCTGTTTTGTTTTTGGTTTTCAAGGTAGGGTTTCACTGCCAGGAAGAACTAAGGTATTTTATTAAAGCTTGTAACTTGAGTCTTCAGCCTCCTGGCTGGAAGAGGAGTCACAGGGGGCAACTCCTGAAGTCCAACCTAAGGTGACACTGTAGGCAGATCTGAATTCCAGCCCAAAGGTTTGCTGAGAGGTCTGAGCCCTGGGCGGACCCTGTTGGTTTTATGATTGTTGCTTTTTTGTGTTGCTGGCTGCTGGTGGTTTCTCTTTCTCATTGGATTTATGAATGGGAGACAGCTTCTTCCACCATAGATGAACATCCTCTTGGATCTGTAAGCTTGAAATAAACCCCTTCCTCCCATAAAATGTCTGGTTTGCATGCTCATTTCAGCAACGTGGAACCATCTACAATACTACCTTTGGTACAGACAGAGAATCACTGAAAGCAAGAGAATGCAATCTGCACAAACATGCAGAAAGCAACCTGATGATACTGTAAGCAGAGAGAGATAGAAGAGTGGCAGAGGGAACAGACATGCCAAGGCCTGCAAATGCCGCAAACTCTGGATGCACGCACTGAAACTCAGGTTTTTTAGGCTCTGCAGACAAGCACCTTAACCACTGAGCCATCTCTCTAGCCATGCTTTTCTTAAAGTATTCTTTCAGCCACTATATATTTCAGTGCCCATTATGTACCTAACAGGTTCCCTTATTCTAAAATATTAAAGATGTATACCACACAGTTGAAAAAAGAAACAACAGAATTTCACAAGATTCAGAATCATTTCCATAAAAAGAAAGTTCTTAGGAAATTTATTCATTAAAGTAACATAACTATATTCAGTATTTTCTTGATACTCACTAATTACTATTAATTACAACATAAGAACAATCAGAATATATTCAACAAAATTTCAATTTTACTCATTTTGAGTAAAAAACGTAATGATTATGAGGATAAAGTAGAGCAATCCACCATGGTTACTCAGTAAAACTTACCAAGCCAGCAGTAAGAGAAGGGGCAGACTGTCCAAGGGACTGGTTTCTCATTCGAACCAAGTTTGATGCTTCTCCTAAAGACTGCCAAGTTGTCTGTCCCACACTGCTGTGTACACTGCTGGACAAAGGGAGCAGCTGCTTACCTTTAAACACAAGGGCAGGAAATAGTCACATAGCTATTTGTTGATAAATAAATGAAAACATACACATATAATGAATGCAGTTGAATAAAATCATATTCATACAAACCATTATCCATTTGAGAATAAAAAGTTCTTTAAAAGTTCCAGGGCTAGAAGAATGGCTTAACAGTTAAGGCACTTGCATGTAAAACCTAAGGACCCAGTTCAATTCCCCAGAACCCATGTAAGACAGATGCACAAAATAGCGCATGTGTCTGTAGTTTGCGTGGTTGTAGGCCCTGGGTGTCTATTCTCATTCTCTCATTCTCTCTCTCTCTCTACATACATACATATATACATACATACATATATACAATGTGCCTCTTTCTATCTCTTAAATAACTTAATAAGATTTAAAATTTTAAAAAGCATACACCTAAAGCATAAATCAAGGTACAAACCTGAAATCATATCAAATTAAAATACTCTGGCTAGCTGGGTACACACCTTTAATATCAGTACTTGGAAGGCAGAGGTAAGAGGATCACTATGAGTTCAGGGTCACCCTGAAACAACATAGTGAATTCCAGGTCAGCCTGGACTACAGCAAGACTCTACCGCAAAAAAACAAACTAAAAAATAAAAAAAGAACTATGCTTTCAAAAGTCTATAGATAGAATAGTCAAGGGACTAGGAAAATGGCTCAGGAGGTAAGGGTGCTTGTTTGCAAAGCCTGACAGCCAGGGTTCAATTACCAAGGGACATATAGAAGCCATACCCAAAGTTGTACAAGCATCTGGTATTTGTTCACAATTACAAGAGGCTTTGGTACACCCATAACCTTTTTTTGTTCGTTTGTTTGTTTGTTGTTGTTGTTTTTTTCAAGGTAGGGTCCTACTCTGGCGCAGGCTGATCTGGGATTCACTATGTAGTCTCAGGGGGGCCTCAAACTCACAGCGATCCTCCTATCTCTGCTTCCTGAGCGCTGGGATTAAAGGCATGCACCACCACGCCTGGTTCAAAATAATGTTTTCTAAGAACCATCAAATGCAGCCACATTTCCTCATTTCGTAACACTTTACCACACATAATGTAAGGGATTTAGCATTTCAAAGTAAAGCACTGGATTCAGGTTGTTGGTATTCAAAATGAGCTCAGCCAGAAACCAGACACTTTAAAATAAAACCTTGAGGGCTGGAAAAATGGCATAGCAGTTAAGGTGCTTGCCTGTGAAGCTTAAGGACCCAGGTTTGATTCTACAGTACCCATATAAGCTAGATGCACAAGGTAGCACATGAATCTGGAGTTTGTAGAGGTAGGAAGCCCTGGTGTGCCCATTCTCTATCTGCCTCTCTCTCTCTTTCTCAAATAAATTTAAAAAAATATTTTTTTAAAAATTAAAACTTTTTTTTATTAATTTTTTTATTTATTTGAGAGTGACAGACAGAGAGAGAAAGAGGCAGATAGAGAGAGAGAGAGAATGGGCACAAGAGGGCCTCCAGCCACTGCAAACGAACTCCAGATGAGTGCGCTCCCTGTGCATCTGGCTAATGTGGGTCCTGGGGAATCAAGCCTCGAACTAGGGTCCTTAGGCTTCACAGGCCAGCACTTAACCGCTAAGCCATCTCTCCAGCCCTAAAAAAATTAAAACTTTTTATATTCATAATTCAAAACTATTTTTAGCCAGGTATGGTGGTATATGTCTTCAGTCCCACCACTTGGGAGGCAGAGGTAGGAGGACTGCTGTGAGTTTGAAGCCACCCTGATACTACATAGTGAATTCTAGGTCAGCCTGGGCTAGATAGAGTGAGACTCTACCTTGAAAAAAACAAAACACAAACAAACAAACAACCAAAAAAAAAAAAAAAAAAACAAAAAAACAGCTCTGTTTTTCCTAGGCATGGTGGTATATGCCTGTAATCCAGGGAATCACTGTGAATTCAAGGCCAGTCTGGGATACAGAGTGAGCTCCAGATCCACCTGAGCTAGAGTAAAACCCTGCTTAAGAAGAAAAAGAAAAAAAAGAAAAAAGCCAAGTGTGGTGGTGCATGCCTTTAATCCCAGCACTTAGGAAGCAGAGGTAGAAGAATCACCATGAGTTCCAGGCCACCCTGAGACTACATAGTGAAATCCAGGTCAGCCTGTGCTAGAGTTAGATCCTACCTCAGGAAAATAAATAAATAAATAAAATATAAGCAGAGGTCTATGAAAAAGAAAACCAGAAATAGCTAAATGTCTATGTATGACTACATATATAACTTGCAAAATAAAAATTTTAATGCAGCCTGAGCTCAAGTAAGACCCTATCTCAAAACACCACCTCCCCCAAATGAATGCAGTCAGGCATGGTGGCACTCACCCTTAACCTGAGCACTTGGGAGGCAGTGATAGGATGATCACCATGAGTTTGAGGTGTGCCTGAGACTACACAGGGAATTCCAGGTCAGGCTGGACTGCAGCAAGACCCTACCTCAAACAAACCAAAAACATAAGGGCTAGAGAGATGGCTTAGAAGTTAAGCCACTTGCCTGCAAAGCCTAAAGACTTATGTTCAACTCCCCAGGTCCCACACAAGCCAGCACACAAAATGGAGCACACAAGCTCACACATGCACACATAGAGTTCAATTACAGTGACTGGAAGCCCTAGTGCACCAATTCTCTCTCATACATGCACACTTGATCTCTTTCTCTTGCTCTTACACACTAAAAAAAAACAAAACGTTCAGGATTGGAGGGACAGCCTAGCAGTTAAGGCGTTTGCCTGAAAAGCCAAAGGACCCAGGCTTGATTCCCCAGGACACACATTAGCCAGATGCACAAGGGGGCGCACATGTCTGGAGTTCCTCTGCAGTGGCTAGCCCTGGCACACCCATTCTCTCTCTCACTCTTCCCCTCCCTCTTTCTCTGTCAAGTAAATAAATAAATAAAATTAAAATATTTTTTTAAAAATCCAGTTTTGTTACACTGACCAAGTAGGCTTTATCCCAGAGATGCAGGGATGGTTCAACATACGCAAATCTATAAATGTAATACATTACATAAACGGGTTGAAGGACAAAAATCACATGATCATCTCATTAGATGCAGAGAAAGCATTTGACAAAAATCCAACAACCCTTCATGATAAAAGTCCTACAGAGACTGGGAATAGAAGGAACATATCTCAATATAATAAAGGCTATTTATGACAAGCCTACAGCCAACATATTACTAAAAGGGGAAAAACTGGAAGCTTTTCCACTAAAATCAGGAACAAGACAAGGGTGTCCACTGTCCCCACTTTTATTTAATATAGTTCTGGAAGTCTTAGCCACAGCAATAAGGCAAGAGACACACATAAAAGGGATACAAATTGGAAAGGAAGAAATCAAGTTATCATTATTTGCAGATGACATGATTCTATACATAAAGGACCCTAAAGAGTCTACTAGCAAGCTGTTAGAGCTGATCAAAACCTACAGCAATGTAGCAGGATACAAAATAAATACACAGAAATCAGTAGCCTTCATATATGCTAACAACAAACACACAGAGGATGAAATCAGAGTATCACTCCCATTCACAATTGCATCAAAAAAAATAAAATACCTTGGAATAAACCTAACCAAGGAAGTAAAGAATCTCTACAATGAGAACTTTAAAACACTCAAGCGAGAAATTGCAGAAGACACTAGAAAGTGGAGAAACATCCCTTGATCCTGGCTTGGAAGAATCAATATCGTGAAAATGGCAATCTTACCTAAAGCAATCTACACATTTAATGCAATCCCTATCAAAAATCCAAAGGCTTTCTTCATGGAAATAGAAAAAACAATCCAAAAATTCATTTGGAATCACAAAAAACCTCGAATATCTAAAATAATACTGAGCAACAAAAAAGAGGCTGGTGGTATCACCATACCTGATTTTACCCTATACTACAGAGCCATAGTAACAAAAACAGCATGGTACTGGCACAAAAACAGACATGTAGATCAGTGGAACAGAATAGAGGACCCAGATGTAAGCCCAAGTAGCTATAGCCACCTGATATTCGATAAAAATGCCAAAAATACTCATTGGAGAAGAGACAGCCTCTTCAGCAAATGGTGTTTTGAAAACTGGATAAATATCTGCAGAAGGATGAAAATAGATTCTTCTCTCTCGCCATGCACAAGAATTAAGTCCAAATGGATTAAAGACCTTAACATTAGACCGGAAACTTTGAAACTGCTAGAGGAAAAAGTAGGGGAAACCCTTCAACATATTGGTCTTGGCAAAGACTTTCTGAATACAACCCCAATTGCTCAGGCAATAAACCACAGATTAACCACTGGGACCTAATGAAATTACAAAGATTTTGCACCACAAAGGACACAGTGAAAAAAGCAAAGAGGCAACCTACAGAATGGGAAAAAATCTTCGCCAGCTATATATCTGATAGAGGATTAATATCTAGGATATACAAAGAACTCAAAAAGTTAAATAATAAGGAATCAAACAAACCAATCAAAAAATGGGCTATGGAGCTAAATAGAGAGTTCTCAAAGGAAGAAATACGAATGGCATATAAGCATCTAAAAAAATGTTCTACGTCACTAGTCATCAGGGAAATGCAGATTAAAACTACATTGAGATTCCATCTCACTCCTGTCAGATTGGCCACCATCATGAAAACAAATGATCATAAATGTTGGCGGGGATGTGGAAAAAAAGGAACCCTTCTGCACTGCTGGTGGGAATGCAATCTGGTCCAGCCATTGTGGAAAACAGTGTGGAGGTTCCTAAAACAGCTAGAGATTGATCTAACATATGACCCAGCTATAGCACTCCTAGGCATATATCCAAAGGACTCATCTCATTTCCTTAGAAGTACATGCTCAACCATGTTTATTGCTGCTCAATTTATAATAGCTGGGAAATGGAACCAGCCTAGATGTCCCTCAACAGATGAGTGGATAATGAAGATGTGGTACATTTATACAATGGAGTTCTACTCTGCGGTAAAGAAAAATGAAGTTATGAAATTTGCAGAAAAATGGATGGACCTGGAAAGTATTATACTAAGTCAGGTAAGCCAGGCCCAGAAAGCCAAGCGCCACATGTTCTCTCTCATATGTGGATCCTAGCTACAGATGACTGGGCTTCTGCGTGAGAATGAAAATACTTAGTAGCAGAGGCCAGTAAGTTGAAAAGGAGACATAAAGGGTGGAGAAAGGAAGGGAGGAGGATACTTAATAGGTTGATATTGTATATATGTAATTACAATGATTGTAATGGGGAGGTAATATGATGGAGAATGGAATTTCAAACGGGAAAGTGTGGGGGTGGGGAGGGAGGGAATTACCATGAGATATATTTTATAATCATGGAAAATGTTAATAAAAATTTAAAAAAAAAAAAAAAAGATTTTTTTGGTTACTGGTCTTCTGCGTGAGAATGAAAATACTTAGTAGCAGAGGCCAGTATGTTAAAAAGGACACATAAAGGGAAGAGAAAGGAAGGGAGGAGGGTCCTTAATAGGTTGATATGGTATATATGTAAGTACAATGATTGTGATGGGGAGGTAATATGATGGAGAATGGAATTTCAAAGGGGAAAGTGTGGGGAGGGAGGGAGGGAATTAACATGGAATTTTTTTTATAATCATGGAAAATGCTAATAAAATTAAAAAAAAAAAATCCAGGTTGTTGAGCTTGCCTCAAAAAAAAAAAAAAAAAAGCAGCAGGGTATGGTGGCGCATGCCTTAAATCCCAGCTCTTGAGAGGTCTTGAAGGATCGCCATGAGTTTGAGGCCACCCTGAGACACATAGTGAATTCCAGGTCAGCCTAAGCTAGAGTGAGACCTCAAAAAAAAAAAAAAGGCATCTGGCTTTACTTGGATAATAGGGACTCAAACTCGGGTCTTTAAGTTTTGTGAGCAAGCACCTGCTGTAGCTGCTGAGCCATCTCTCCAGCCTGCAAATCAACATTTTGACATGGAGAATAAAGGAATTCATTCGGAATAAGACAATAAAATAGATAGTGTGGACTAAAGAGATGGCTCTCTGGTTAAAGGTGCTTGATTGCAAAGCCTGCCAGCCTGGGTTCAATACCCTTAGTATCTAGGTAAAGCCAGAAGGAAAAACTGGTGCATGTGTCTAACGTTCATTTGTAGCAGTAGGAGGCACTGGCACGCCCCTTCTCACTCTTTTCTCTGTCTCAAATAAATAAAAATATTTTAAAGCTGGGCGCAGTTGCACACTCCATTAATCCTAGCACTTGCCAGACAGGCACGTGGATTGCCATAAGTCTGAAGTCACCCTGAGAATACATACTGAATTCAGGTCAGCATTGGCTAGAGAGACCCTAACTTGGGAAGAAGAAAAAAAAGAAAGACTACCTAGAAAGGAGAGGGAAGAAGAATGAGAGTGGCCAAGAATACAAAGTACAGTATGTTCATATACTAAAGTTCTCAATTAAAAATAATAATTGTGGGCTGGAGAGATGGCTTAGTGGTTAATCGCTTGCCTGTGAAGCCTAAGGACCCTCGTTCGAGGCTCGATTCCCCAGGACCCACGTTAGCCAGATGCACAAGGGGGCGCATGCGTCTGGAGTTCGTTTGCAGTGGCTGGAGGCCCTGGTGCGCCCATTCTTTCTCCCTCTCTCTATCTGCCTCTTTCTGTCCCTCTCTGTCTCTCTCAAATAAATAAACAAAAATTAAAAAAATAATTAAAAAAAAGAATGGGAGAGACTTCCTCTTCCACTTAAAATAATAATAATAATAATAATAATAATAATAATAATAATAATAATAATTGTGCTGGAGAGATGGCTTAGCAATTAAGGTGCTTTCCTGCAAAACCTAAGGTGTAGAGTTTGATTCCCCAGTACCCATATAAGGCCAGCTGCACAAGGTACCACATGTACCTGGAGTTCCTCCGCAGTGGCCAGAAGCCCTGGTGTGTCCATTCTGTTTCTCTCTACTGGGCATTGTTGCACAAGCTTTTAATCTAAGGACTCAGAGGCAGAGGTAAGAGGATCAAATCAAAACCAAATAAATAAAGCCCAGTGTGGTGGCACATACCTTTAATCCCAGCACTCAGGAGGCAGAGGTAGAAGGATCACTGTGAGTTCGAGGCAACCATGAGACTATATAGTGAATTCCAGGTCAGCCTGGGCTAAAGTAAAACCCTACCTCAGAAAAAAAAAAAAAAAAAGCCATGTATGGTGGTACACGCCTTTAGTCCTAGAACTGGGAAAGCAGAGGTAAGAGGATCAATGTGAGTTCGAGGCCAGCTTGTTGCCTCTAAAACATTACAGGCCATTGCCAAGGCCCTTGGTTTCCCACCAGAAACAGATGGTAAGACCCTATTGCTGAAAACTCCACATGCCTGGACAGCAAGGTCACTGAGAAATCAAGCTGGAGCTGAGCTGAAAACCTTCTCCCTGTAGACCACCCAACTGAACGCTGGAAAAAGCTGCACTTCATGCAGCCCTATAGGAGACAGAAGTCATCAGTGAAGAAAACAGTGGACACTGGAAGCTTCAACTTTCGCCAGACAGGCCAAATGACCGAATGGGTGCAAGAGTGGCATATCTGCTCTGAGGGAAACCAATTGCTCTCTAATTGGACTGAAAGCCTGCTCTATGGGAGGGAATACATGCCAGGTACTGAAAACCTAATCAAAAGCCTATGGCAAGGGAGGTCATGAACCTTAGGGATGTAAAGCCTGCTCTTGTCTGGCTAAATGCATATATGATGCTCACCACACTGCCTATAAGCACTACATTGAATGTTCATATTCATATATTAATGCTACTCTCACTTTTGGTTAATGAGAAGTTTCTCTTTTCAGATAGCAGTGACCACTGGGATGACCCAACAAGCAACACAGAGCTGAGAAGTGACGGAGGAGTGTCTAGCCTGAAATATCTCTATCACACCCTCCAAGACTCAGCATCCATTGCAGAAGAAGTGGCGGAAAGAATGGAAGAGCCAAAGGAAGGGTACCACTCCTTACAATGCAACTGTCCAGACAGAAATTGGCCTTGACATCCACGACCTCGCAGTGCCTAGCAATACCTTCACAAGACCCTCATAATAGGACAAAAAGATGATGACCTCAAAACAAAAGAGAGACTCATGGAGAGAGGGTGGAGATATAATGGAGAGTGGAATTGTGAAGGGGAAAGCAGGGGAGGGGAGCAAAGTATCATGGTTTATTGTCTGTAAGTACAGAAGTTGTCAATACAAAAAAAAATTTTTTTTACATTAGTCTCTGGCTCTTCGATCACTTGGGAAATTTTTTGGTTTTGTAAGGTAGGGTGTCACTCTAGCCCAGGCGGACCTGGAATTCACTATGTAGCTTCAGGGTGACCTGGAACTCTCAGTGATCCTCCTACCTCTGCTCCCAAGTGCTAGGATTAAAGGCTTGTGCCACCATGCCCAGCTTCTTTTGTTTTTTGTTTTCTAAGTTTTGTGAGGTAGGGTCTCACTCTAGCCCAGGCTGACCTGGAATTCACTATGTAGTCTCAGGGGAGCCTTGAACTCACAGTGATCCTCCTCCTACCTCTGCCTCCTTAGTGCTGGGATTAAAGGCATGTGGCATCATGCCTGGCTACCTTGAATTATTTTGTTTTGTTTTTAATTTATTTGAGAGAGAGAGAGAGAATGGACCCTCCAGGACCTTTACCTGCTGCAAACAAACTCCAGACATGTGCACCCCTTGTGTGCATGTGTGATATTACACACTTACATCATTGTGTCTGGCTTATGTGTGACCTGGAGATGCAAACATGAGTTCTTAGGCTTCACAGGGAAGCTCCCTAACCACTAAACCATTTCTCCAGCCTTTTATTTTTTTTTTTTAATGGCTTATATTTTCTTTTTTTGTAAGGTCTAGGTCTATCACCAGGTAACCTGGAATTCACTATTAGTCTCAGGCTGGCCTCTAGCTCACAGTGACCCTCCTACCTTGGCCTCCCAAGTGCTGGTATTGAAGGCAAATACTGGACTGGAGAGATGAATTAGTGGTTAAGGCACTTGCCTGCAAAGCCAAAGGACCCAAGTTCAATTTCCCAGGACCCATGTAAGCCAGATACATAAGATGGCACATGCATCTGAAGTTTGTATGCAGTGGTTGAAGGCCCTAATATGCCCATCCTCCCTCCCTCCCTCCCTCTCTCTTTCTGTCTCTCTCTCTCTGCCTCGTTTTCTCTCTCAAATAAATAAATTAAAACATTAAAAAAAAAAAAAAAAGCCAGGGCCAACACCTCCAGCCTCTCTTGATTCTTTTAATTGTCTTGTCTTTGGAGGAAGTGGAAAGACAGAATTTAGGTTGATGGGATTTAGGTTTTAAATATGGGGTGGAAAAGGGGTTGGAGAAATGGCTTAGCGGTTAAGGCACTTGCCTGCAAAGCCAAAGGACCCGGTTCAACTCCCCAGGACCCATGTAAGCCAGATGCACAAGGGAGCGCATGCTTCTGGAATTCACTTGCAGTGGTTGGAGACCCTGGCGTGCCCATTTTTTCTCTCTCTCTACCTGCTTATTTCTGTATCTCTCTCTCTCAAATAAATAAATGAAAATGAAAATATATTATTTTAAAAAATGGAAAAAAATTCAAAAGTAGCTGATGTATAGTTCAGTGGTAGAGTGCTTAACTAGCATGTTCAGAGTCCTGAGTTCAATCCCCAATACAACCAGAGAGAGAGAAATAGAAGAGAAAAAGAAAAGAAGAAAAGGATGTAAAGTCTACAGAGATAAAAGAAGGGGATGGAGAGAAGGCTTAGCGGTTAAGGTGCTTGACTACAAATCAAAGGACTTCGGTTCAATTCCCCAGTACCCACATAAGCCAGATGCACAAGGAGGTACATGCATCTGTAGCTCATTTGAAGTGGCTATAAGCCCTGATGCGTCCATTCTCCTCTCACTCTGCCTCTTTCCTTCTCTCAAATAAAAATAAATAAATAAATAAATAAATAGGGATGGAGAAATAGCTTAGTGGTTAAGGTATTTGCCTGCAAAGCCAAAAGATACTGGTTGCACTCTCCTGGACCCACGTAAGCCAGATGCACAAAGGGGCACATGCATCTCAAGTTCGTTTGCAGTGGCTAGTGGCCCTGTAGTGCCCATTCTCTCTCTCTCTCAAATAAATAAATAAAATATATTTTTAAAAAATACTAGTGAAGATACTCAACAGTGGACACTGCAAGCCTTATATTTAGCCAGCCAGGCCAAATAAGCTAACAGGTGCAATAGTGAGTAGCACATCTGTTATGGGGGAAACCAACTGCCCTCTAATTGGACTGGAAGTCTGCTCCATGGGAAGGAATACATCCCTGATACTGAAAACAGGGGTAGTCATGAGCCCTAGGGGTGTACATCTGCTGTTGTCTGACTAAATATATATACTATGCTTATCAAACTGCCCAATAAGCATTTCTGTTAGTGTTCATACCCTTATATTAATGCTACTCTCACTTTTGGTAGAGAATCTTCTCTTTTCAGATGGCAGTGACCTTGGGACGACTCAGAAGGTATCATGGTGATGGAACGAAATGACCGCATTGCTCAGTACTGAAATATCTCTATCACACCTTCCAAGGCTCAGGGTCTAATGTGGAAGAGGTGGCAGAAAGAATGTAAGAGCCAAAGGAAAGGTAGGACTCCGTACAACATGCTCCCTCCAGACACAAAATGGCCTGGATATCCATGGCCTCACAGTGCCTGACACTACCTGCATAAGGCCATCATAAGAGGAGGAAAAGATCATGACATCAAAATTAAAAGAGTGACTGATTGAGATGAGGAGGGGATATGATGGAAAATAGAGTTTCAAAGCAGAAAGTGGGGGAGGAAGAGTATTACCATGGGGTATTTTTTATAATCATGGAAGTTGTTAATAAAAATTTGGAAGAAAAAAATAAAATAAAATAAAATAAAATAAAATAAAATAAAATAAAAGACTACCTAAAAAGATGTTATCAAGAGACAGTATACCAGGCATGGTGGTGCACACCTTTAAATCCCAGCACTTGGGAGGCAGAGGTAGGAGGATCACCATGAGTTCAAGACCACTCTGACACCCTGAGACTACAAAGTCAATTCCAGGTTGGCCAGAGCTAGAGTGAAGCCCTACCTCAAAAAAAAAAAAAAAAAAAGAGAGAGAGAGAGAGAGAGAGACTATGATAGTTGATACACCTTTAAATACTGACTTTTTTTTCAATTTTTCATAGTAGGGATTGAACATAGAGCCTATACAGATACATGCTAAGTACACATCAACTACAGAACACTTCTAGTCCCTCATATTCCTTAATAAATAAATAAACACGGTATTTACCTGACAAAGAACTGGCCAGGCTTCCTCTCCGTAACTTACAGTCATCTTGACTAAGTTGTCGCTGGAGTTTAGCTTTCCCAGTAGGTGAAAATATGTCAGGATTACTAAGTTTCCTGAAGAGCAGAGGACTTAGTCCAGTGACCACATCCTTCAACTAAAAGAAAGAAAAAATAGTACCAGTAAAATATGAGCCTTTAGTACCTTTGTAAAAGGACTCTATGTTAATTATCTATACAATATTTAATGCAGTTAAAAGGTAGCAATATTTTATATTTTTCATTCAGTAGTTAAAACCAGAAATATATTTTAGTTAAAACAGCATGCAGGACTGAAGAGACTTGCTTACAAAGCCTAAAAACATGAGTTTGATTCCCCATTACACCCAAAAAGCCAGATGCACAAAATGGCCCATGTGTCTGGAGTTCTTTCGCAACGACAACACACCCTAGTACATCCATATTCATTCATTCATTCATTCATTCTCTCTCTCTCTGCAAATAAATAAAAAAGTTTAAAAGCCAGGTGTGACAGCCCACACCTTTAATCCCAGCACTCAAGAGGCAGAGGTAGGAGGATGGCCATGAATTCAAGGCGACTTTGAGAGAACATAGTGACTTCCAGGTCAACCTAGGCTACAGTAAAACCCTACCTCAAAAAAACAAAAAACAGGGCTGGAGAGATGGCTTAGCGGTTAAGCGCTTGCTGTGAAGCCTAAGGACCACAGTTCAAGCCTCCATTCCCCAGAATCCACCTTAGCCAGATGCACAAGGGGGCGCACGCTCTGGAGTTTGTTTGCAGTGGCTGGAGGCCCTGGCGCGCTCATTCTCTCTGTCTCTTTCTCTCTCTGTCGCACTCAAATAAATAATAAAAATAAACAAAAAAAACTAAAAAAAAATTTAAAAACTTAGTGTGCCATATGAGGATATAAAATATTGATCATAATAAATACACTTCTAGTCATGTTTATTTCTTTTTATTGTCACTTTCTATATCCAATTGTAAAAATCTCGTTTGGGGCTGGAGAAATTGCTTAGTGGTTAAGGCACTAGTCTGTGAAGCCAAAGGACCCAGGTTGATTTCCCCAGACCCATGTAAGCCATATGCACAGATGGCACATGGAGTTTGTTTGCAATGGATGAAGGCCCTGGTGCACCATTCCTCTGTCTCTCTCTTCTCTCTATCTCTGATTGCATATAAATAATTTTTTTTTTTTTTTTTTTTTTGGTTTTTCGAGGTAGGGTCTCACTCTAGTCCAGACTAACCTGGAACTCACTATGTAGTCTCGGGGTGGCCTCGATCTCACAGCAATCCACCTACCTCTGCCTAACAATTTTTTTTTAATTTGTGTTTATTTTTATTTATTTATTTGAGAGCGAAAAACAGAAAGGCAGAGAGAGAGAGAGGAGAGTGGGCGCGCCAGGACTTCTAGCCACTGCAAACAAACTCCAGACGCGTGCGCCCCCTTGTGCATCTGGCTAACATGGGTCCTAGGGAATTGAACCAGGGTCCTTCGGCTTTGCAGGCAAATGCCTTAACTGCTAAGCCAGCCCACTGCCTTCGGAACTTTTTATTGACAACTTCCATAATTGTAAAGCCCAGACGTGAGGCCTAGTGGAACTTCCTGGGCCTAGCTAAAGTTTGGCGATCTGCCTCTGGCCAGCTATGAGTCAGCAAGACACCTAACGGCCTCTGGCCTGTTACTTCCACATAGGAATTAGAACTCCCACGCGCGCACGCTTAGAACCAATCATTTCAAAAGTCGCAGTATACTATTGGCCCTTACCTCCTTACCTCTCCCCCCATCCTAGAATCCCTACCCTCGTTCTCAACACTATAAAGGCAACCGCCTGTAACAATAAAGTGAGTTTCTGCTTCAACAAGACTCCCGGCTTGGTGGTGTGTTCCTGGCTGTCGACACATCCTCCTCCTCAACCCCCTGGGAGGAACCAGCAGGCCTGGTCCTTCCTCAGCACTACCTGCCAGGGGAGCCCGGCAGTAAACAATATCCCATGGTAATTCCCTCCCTCCTTCCACTTTCCCCTTTGAAACCCCACTCTCCATCATAACTGTTTTTTGCATTTATATTTCCAGTATCATTTTCTTTTTTTCATTTTAAATTTTGAAAATTTTCATACATATACATATGTATTTAGGGATGTTTTGGACAACTTCCATTATTATAAACAATATCCCATGGTAATTCCCTCCCCCCACTTTCCCCTTTGAAACTCCACTCTATCAAATCCCCTCCCCTTTCAATCATATATATATATATATATATATATATATATATATATATATATATATATATTTGTTGTTGTTTTGTTTTGTTTTGTTTTTTCCCTAGGTAGGATCTCACTCTAGCTCAGGCTGACCTGGAATTCACTATGAAATCTCAGGGTGGCCTTGAACTCACAGTGATCCTCCACACCTGACTTCCCCTCTGCTTTTTGATCTACTTAATCTCACTCCACCCCAGTATCTCTTACTCCTCTTAGCTTATAAGCACTGTCTGCCAATATCATTGAGATGGAAAAATTTTTGTAAATTTTATTTGAAAGAGAGAGAAACAGAGAAACAAAAAGAAAATGGTCACGCCAGAGCCTTCAGTTGCTGCAAACAGACTCTAGATGTATGCACCACCTTGTGCATCTGGCTTACGTGGATCCTGGGGAATTGAACCCGGGCAAGCACCCTAACCACTAAATCATCTCTCCAGCCTAAGATTTGTCCTTTTTTTAATGTTTTATTTTAAAATTTTTTAATATTTTATTTAGTTATTTGACAGAGAAAGAGGAAGAGAGAACAGGCGCGCCAGGACCTCCAGCCACTAAAACTCCAGACGCATACAACCCTTGTGCATCTGGCTAATGTGGGTCCTGGGGAATCAAACTTTGGCTTTGCAGGCAAATGCCTTAACTGCTAAGCCATCCCTCCAGCCCAGATGTCTTTTTAAGCCAGCACTCACCTAATTAGTAATATTATATAGGAAAAAGTAAAGCCAATGAGGCATATTTTTTATATTTCTATGAAAACAGCTATTATGGTTTGGATATGGATGGCTTCCCAAATGTTCATATGCTGGAAGCTTTGTCCTCATTATGACCATGCTGGCAGCCAATGGAACCAGCAAAAGGTGATTAGATCACTAGAGGTACTGTCTTCAGAAGGCGTCCTCAAGAGTAAGCTATTGGACAGCCGGGCGTGGTGGTGCACACCTTTAATCCCAGCACTCGGGAGGCAGAGGTAGGAGGATCGCCATGAGTTCAAGGCCACCCTGAGATGACAGAGTTAATTCCAGGTCAGCCTGGACCACAGTGAGGCCCTACCTCGAAAAAAAAAAAAAAAAAAAAAAATTCATTCTCTGTTCTTCCAGCATTTATCATTATGGTAGAGATTCAAGTTCCAATAGCTTACTCTTTTTTTTTTTTTTTTTTTTTGGTTTTTCGAGGTAGGGTCTCACTCTGGTCCAGGCTGACCTGGAATTAACTCTGTCATCTCAGGGTGGCCTTGAACTCATGGCGATCCTCCTACCTCTGCCTCCTGAGTGCTGGGATTAAAGGCGTATGCCACCACGCCTGGCTGAGAATGAAATTTAAGTTGCTTGCCAAATACAGTGATCATAAGGTAAAGCAGGATACTCAATTTTTTCTGAAAACATTTATACCCCTAACACTATGTTCATATATTTGTAGTGAAGTTTTTTTTTCCAAGGTAGGGTTTCTTTAGTGCTTTTTTTTTTTTTTTTTGACGTTTTAAATTTTCATTTATTTATTTGAGAAAGAGGCAGACAGAGAGAATAGGTGCACCAGGGCCTCCAGCCACTGCAAACAAACTCCAGATAAATCCAAGACCTTGTGCATCTGGCTTACATGGGGCCAGGGAAATCAAACCTGGGTCCATTGACTTTGTAGGTAAGTGCCTTAACCACTAAGCCATTACTCCAGTTCACAAGTGCTTTCTTCTCCATACCTGTACATAAGGATCATCAGAAGCAATTTGCCTTCAGCTGGCAAGGTCAGTAGTACACCTTTACTGTTTTACCTCAAGGTTATATTAACTATCCAGCCCTGTGTCATAGCTTAGTTCACAGGGATCTTGATTGCCTATCCCTTCTACAAGGTGTCATGTTGATCCATTATATCACTGACATTATGCTGACTGGATCAAATGAGCAGGAGATGGCAACCACTCTGGAGTTGCTGGTATAGCATATGTGCATCAGAAGATGGGAAATAAATCCATTAATAATTCAAGGAACTCCACCTCAATGAAATTTCTAGGAGTTCAGTGGTGTGGGACATGCAGGGATATTCTTTCTAAGGTGAAGAGTAAGCTATTACATCTGGCCCCTCCTACCACTAAGAAAGAAACACAACAGCTAGTGGGCCTATTTGAATTTTAGAGACAGCACATTCCTCACTTGGGTGTCTTACTCTATCCCATATACCAAGTAACCTGGAAAACTACTAGTTTTAGGTGGGGCCCAGAACAACAGAAGCCTCTTCAACAGGTCCAGGCTGCTCTGCCCCTTGGGCCATATGATCCAGCAGATCCAATGGTACTTAAATGTCAGTGGTGGATAGAGATGCCATTTGGAGCCTTTGGTAGGCCCCCATAGGTGAATCACAGAGGAGGCCCTTGAGATTTTGGAGCAAGGCCCTGCTATCATCTACAATTATTCTCCCTTTGAGAGATAGCTCTTGGCCTGCTATTTGGCCTTAGTGGAAACTGAACTTTGACAATGGGTCATCAAGTTACTGTGTGACATGAGCTGCCTATTATGAGCTGGGTGTTATCTGACCCATCAGGCCATAAAGCTGGATGTGCACAGCAGCCATCCATCATCAAGTGGAAGAGGTATATACGTGACCAGGCTCAAGCAGGCCCTGAAGGTACAAGTAGATTACATGAGTAAGTTGTCCAAATGCCTATGGTTTCTACTCTTGTTACAATGCCTTCTGTCCCCAAGCATGCACCTATGGCATCATGGGGTATGCCCTATGATCAATTGACTGAGGATGCAAGGACAAGGGCATGGTTTACAGATGGTTCAGCATGTTATGCAGACACCTCCCAGAAGTGGACAGCTGCAGCATTACAGCCCCTTTCTGGGACAACTCTGAAGAACTGTGATGAAGGGAAGTCTTCACAATGGGCAGACCATCAGACAGTACACATGGCTGTGCATTTTGCTTGGAAAGAAAAATGGCCAGATGTGTAGTTATACACTGATTCATGGGCTGTGGCCTATGGTTTGGCTGGACAGTCTGGGACTTGGAAGGTACACAGTTGGAAAATTGGTGAAAAGGACACTTGTGGAAGGTATATGTGGATAGAACTCTCTGGGTAAAGGATATAAAGATATGTGTGTCCCATATTAATGCTCATCAGAAGGTGACCTCATCAGAGGATGGCTTTAATAATCAAGTAGATAGGGTTGGAGAGATGGCTTAGTGGTTAAGGCAAAGTGTTCACGGGCAAAGCCAAAGGACCCAGGTTCAGTTCCCCAGGACCCACATTAGCCAGATGCACAAGGGACACTCACGTCTGTAGTTCATTTGCAGTGGCTGGAGGTCCTGGCGCACCCATTCTCGCACTCTCACTCTTTCTCTGTCAAATAAATAAATAAAAATAAAATATTTTTTTAAAAATCAAGTAGATAAGCTGACTTGTTCTGTGGATAGTGGTCAACATATTTCTTCAGCCATCCCTGTCATTGCCCAATGGGCCTATGAACAAAGTGGCCATGGTGGAAGGGATGCAGGCTATGCATGAACTTCCACTAACTATGGCTGACTGGCTATGGCTACTTCTGAGTGCCAAATTTGCAAGCAGCCGAGACCAACTCTGAGCCCCCAATATGGTAGTATTCCTCAGGATGATTAGCTGGCAACTTGCTGGCAGGTTGACTACATTGGACCACTTCCATAATGGAAAGGGCAGTGTTTTGTGGTTACTGGAATAGACACTTATTCTGGGTATATATTTGCCTTTCCTGCACATAGTGCTTCTGCCAAAACTGCATTCTGTGGCTTATAGAATGCCTTATCCACCATCATGGTGTTCCACACAGCATTGGTTCTGACCAAGGAACTCACTTCACAGGCAAGAATATACAGCAGTGGGCTCATGATCATGAATTCACTGGTCTTACCATGTGGCCCACCACCCTGAAGCAGCTGGCTTGATGGAACGGTGGAATGACCTTTTAAAGAAACAGCTACAGCACCAACTAGGTGGCAATAGCTTGGAGGTCTGGGGGAGTGTCCTCCAGCAGGTTGTATATGCTCTGAATCAGCATACTGTATATGGCACTGTTTCTCCTATAGCCTGAATTCACAGGTACAGTAATCACGGGGTGGAGATGGGAATGGTCCCACTTACCATCACCTCAAGTGACCCATTAGCTAAATTTTTGTTTCCTGTTCCCGCAACCTTACACTTTGCTGGCCTAGAAGTTTTGGTGGTGAGGGGGGGTGCTTTCGCTAGGAGGCACAAAAAACATTCCATTGAACTGGAAGCTAAGACTTCCCCTGGCCACTTTGGGCTTCTGATGCCCTCCAGCCAACAGACTAAGAAAGGAGTTACAGTGTTAGCAGTTGTGATTGATCCAGACTACCAGGGGGAAATTGGACTGCTCCTCCCTCCACAATGAAGGTAAGGAAGAGTATGTCTGGAGTGCAGGAGATCTTATAGAGTATCTCTTAGTGTTACCATGACCTGTTATCAAAGTCAATGGACGACTGCAACAACCCAACCAAGGTAGTGTGATAAATGGCTCAGATCCTTCAGGAATGAAGGTATGGGTCACCCCTCCCGGTAAAGAACCAAGTCCTGCTAAGGTGCTTGCTGAAGGTGGGAGGAATACAGAATGGGTAGTAAAAGAAGGCAGTTATAAATACCTGCTAAGGTCATGTGACCAGATACATAAACAAGGACTGTAACTATCATGTTTCTATCCTACCTTCATACAGAGTGTTTGTACATATCTACACCAATATTAAGATCATATCACTAGCTAACTGGTGTTGAATTTATATTAGACCTATTATATAGGAGACTAAGCATTCCTCAAGGAACCTTGTTTTGTATTAGAGGTTAGATTTTGAATTTCTGGTTGTACATGGGATAGTTGTACCATGTGAGGCAGGATTATGAGCTTGTTACTATTTTCATTGGGAGATTAAGTATGATGTTAGGATATGGTTTGGTGTCAAGTTGACAAGGGGTGGACTTGTGATGGATAAGGTACTGTCAATTTGATCTGAAATCCCTTTCATGTGGGTCTCCTAGGTTGCTTCCAGGAAAGATTAACTGAAGAAGGAAGTCCTTCCCCCAGAGTGGGCAGCCCCTCTCAAATGGGAACTTTATATAAGGAAGCTCAGAGTGAAAAGCGCCCCTTCCTTCCACTTGGCTGCCAGAGCTGCTCGCTGCCTTCCAGTGTGGACTGAAGACCAGCATCAACTGAAGACTGACATGGACTGAAACCCAGCTACTCCTCAGGAAGCCTCCAGGCCTTCAGTGCCGGATTAAGACTGCTGAGGCATCTGGCCATGTGGACTGAGCAGCTACTGGGTTCCTTAATTCTCAGACCTGCAACTGCTATTGGACTACTATAAACTAATCCAATAAATACCCTTTTTAATAAAATTCATTCTAGCAGTTCTGTTCCTCTCGAGAATCCTGACTAATACAACATCCCTCTTGATGAGGTCAATGTTTGCTTCCCTCAACTCCATGTAAGTATACCTTCCTTCATCCCATGTCCTTAATGACAGTGATAGCAAAGGCTATTTTCTGCTGCCCATCAATGTTGGTGTTGAGTACTCACAAAATGTGCTGGAACTTCTCAGGAATCGCTAGAAGTGGCAGAGCAGAGGCCTCCAGGGGGAGCTCAAGGTAGGGTTTCTAACCCAGACTGAACAGGAATTCACTATGTAGTCTCACACAGAGCCTCCTACCTAAGCCCCCTGAGTGCTAGTATTAAAGGCATACGTGGGCTGGAGAGATGGCTTAACGGTTAAGACACTTGCCTGCAAAACCAAAGAACTCAGGTTCAAATCTCCAGGATCCACATAAGCCAGATGCACAATGTGTCTGGAGTTCATTTTCAGTGGCTGGGGGCCCTGGCATGCCCATTCTCTCTTTCTCTCAAATGAATAAATAAAAAAAGTAAAGGCATACACAACCACACCCAGCTTGAATAATTTCGGGGGGTATTTTTGTTTTGAGGTAGGGTCTCACTCTAGCCCAGCCTGACCTGGAATTCACTATGTAGCCACAGGGTGGCCTTTTAAAGTAGTCCATCTCACTCCACTACCTCTGCCTCCCAAGTGCTGACATTAAAGATGTGCACCATGACACTAGGATAATAATTTTTTTTAAATATTTGTATTTATTCATTTATTTGTTCGAGAGAGAGGAAGAGAGAATAAGGCAGAAAGAAAAAAATAGATGCAAGAGGGCCTCTAGCCACTGCAAATACATTCCAGACACATGCGTCACTTTGAGCTTCAGGCTTTATGTAGGTTCTGGGGAATTGAACCTGGGAGCTTTGGCTTGGCAGGCAAGTGCTATAACCACTAAGCCATCTCTCCAGCCTTTGAACAAATATTTTAAATATTTTATTTACTTATTTATTGGAAAAACAATGAAAGAAGTAGAGAGAGGAAATGATTGTGCCATGGCCTTTAACGACTGCAAACCAACTCAAGACGCACCCACCACTTTGTGCATCTGGCTTACATGAGTACTGGGGAATTGAACCTGGGTCCTTAGGCTTTGCAGACAAGCACCTTAACCACTCAGGCATCTCTCCACCCTATTTTTTTTTAAGATTTTATTTACTTATTTGAGAAAGAGTGAAAGAAGCAGATATTTTTTAAAGCAGAAATTATGGTGCATAGTATGTTTGTGCTTTTGTTTGTTTTGTTTTAGTTTTTCACTCTAACTCAGGCCAGAAAGGGAGGGAAAGGAAAGAGCAGAGGAAGTAAGGAAGAAAAGTTTAGATAGAAGGGAATGGGAAGGAAGAGGAAGGGAATGGCACAGAGAAGAAAAGGGGGCACAAGGGAAGGGAGAAAGAAAAAAAGAAGAAAATAAGCTGGGTGTGGTGATGTAAGCCTTTAATCCCAACACTTGGGAGGCAGAGGTAGGAGGAGCACGATGAATTCAAGGCCATTGTGAGACTACATAGAGAATTCCAGGTCAGCCTGGGCTAGATAGGGTGAAACCCTACTTCAAAAAAAAAAAAAAAGCTAGCAAAGGGAAGAAAATATAGAGCACACAAATTTAACACTTCATCTAGAATGTAATTTTTTCTTCTGTATTACTCACTGTAGAGAAACATACATGTCTAAGCACATAACGCAGAATTTTCGCAAAATGAACATCCTCATATAGCAGTATCAAAAATTTTAAGCCGGGCGTGGTGGCGCACGCCTTTAATCCCAGCACTCAGGAGGCAGAGGTAGGAGGATGGCTGTCAGTTCAAGGCCACCCTGAGACTCCATAGTGAATTCCAGGTCAGCCTGGACTAGAGTGAGACCCTACCTCAAAAAACCAAAAAACAAAACAAAACAAAAATTTTAAAACCGAGCAGGGCTTGGTGGTACATGCCTTTATTCCCAGGACTTGGGAGGCAGGGGTAGGATCATGTGAGCTCAAGGCCACCCTGAGACTACATAGTGAATTCCAGGTCAGCCTAGACTAGAGTGAGACCCTACCTCAAAAAAAAAAAAAAAAAAATTAAAACCAGATATAACCAGGACTCTTGAGATCCCTTCTATTCATTACTCTGATCCACCTAAGTAATCCCCAAATGTCTAACAGCATATAATTATACAAAAGTAAAACCTTGGGGCTGGAGAGATGGCAGTTGCAGTGTTGACCTGCAAAGCCTAAGGACCCAGGTTTGATTTCTCAGTACCCACAGCAACCATATAGATGCATAAGATGGCACATGCCTCTGGAGTTCATTTGTAATGGCTAAAGGCCCTGGCATACCCATTCTTTCTATCTGCCTCTCTCTCTCTAATAAAATAAAATAAGCGGGGCATGATGGCACATGCCTTTAATCTCAGGATTTAGGAGGCAGGGATAGGACACCATGAATGAGGCCACTCTGAGATTACATGTAAATTCTAGGTCAGAAGAGGCCAGTAAGCTAGAACAGGGATGTAAAGGGAATAGAAAGAAGGGTAGAGGGACTTAAGAGGATGGTACTATATATATGTAAATAGAGCAGATTACTGGAGGCCCTGCCATGCCCATTCTCTCTGTCCCTCTTTTCCATCAAATAAATAAATAAAAATAAGATAGTTTTTAAAAAAGAGCCAAAGGAAGGGTAAGACTTCTTATAAAGCATTACTCCAGACACAAAATGGCCTAGATAGGGCTGGAGAGATGGCTTAGTGGTTAAGCACTTGCCTGGGAAGCCTAAGGATCCCAGTTCGAGGCTTCATTCCCCAGGACCCGTGTTAGCCAGATTCACAAGGGGGCACATGTATCTGGAGTTCTATGCAGTAGCTAGAGGCCCTGGCATGCCCATATTCTCATTCTCTCTCTCTCTCACTCCCCCCCTCCCTTCCTCCCTCACTCTTTCTCTGTCACTCTAAAATAAATAAATAAAAATTTTAAAAATTATTTTAAAAAAAGCCTAAAAAGCCAGGCGTGGTGGCACACACCTTTAATCCCAGCACTCAGGAGGCAGAGGTAGGTGGATCGCCATGAGTTCAAAGCCACCCTGAGACTATATAGTGAGTTCCAGGTCAGCATATCCATGACCTCACAGTGCCTGACACTACCTACATAAAACCATCATAACAGGATGAAGAGATCATAACATCAAAATAAAAACAGAACCGGAGCCGGGCGGGCGTGGTGGCACACACCTTTAATCCCAGCACTTGCGAGCCAGAGGTAGGAGGATTGCCTTGAGTTCGAGGCCACCCTGAGACTATATAGTGAATTCCAGGTCAGCCTGGACTAGAGTGAGACCCTACCTTAAAAAAAAAAAAAAAAAAAGAGAGAGCAAGAGCCAGATGTGGTAGCACACATCTTTAGTGGTAGAGGATTGCCATGAGTTCAAGGCCACCTTGAGACTACATAGCCCAGGTCATCCTGGGCTACAGTGACCTCAAAAAAACAAAATGAATCAACAAATAAACAAAAAATAAAAATAAAAAGATCCAGGTATGGTGGCACACACCTTTAATCCCAGCACTCAGGAGGCAGAGGTAGGAGGATCACCATCAGTTCAAGTCCACCCTGAAACTACAGAGTGAATTCCAAGTCAGCCTGAGCTACCTTGAAAAACCAAATAATAATAATAATAATAATAATAAAATAAAAATAAAAAGAGGAAGCCGGACGTGGTGGTGCACGCCTTTATTCCAAGCACTTGGAAGGCAGAGGTAGAAGGACTGCCATGAGTTCAAGGCCACCCTACACTACATATTCAATTCCAGGTCAGCCTGGGCTAGAGTGAGACCCAACCTCGAAAAACCAAAAAATAAAAATAAAAATAAAAAAGCCACTGATTAAGGGAGGGAAGACATATGATGGAGAGTGGAGTTGTAAAGTGGAAAGTGATGGGGGGAGGGAATTATCATAGTTTATTGTGTATAATTATGGAAGTTGTCAATAATAAAAGTTTTAATAAAATAAAGGTATGTACACACATGTGCATACACAAGTAAATATGTGTTTATATACATACACACATATATATATAAAACTATTTTGAGATTCCATCTCACTCCTGTCAGAATGGCTATGATCAAGAAAACAAATGACGCGGGCGTGGTGGCGCACGCCTTTAATCCCAGCACTCGGGAGGCAGAGGTAGGAGGATTGCCATGAGTTCAAGGCCACCCTGAGACTACAGAGTTAATTCCAGGTCAGCCTGGACCAGAGTAAGACCCTACCTCGAAAAACCAAAAAAAAAAAAAGAAAACAAATGACAATAAGCTATAACACTCCTTGAAATATTTCCACTGTGCATGCTCAAGACATATTTTTTTCCATGGACTTTTACTGCTGCTGTGCTCTCCTGTGGTGGCTGTGGAACACTGCTGCTATGGACAGTCAACTAACTGTTGGTGACTTGCTTAGCTACAAGAAAAGCGAGGCCTTTGGTGAGGCTAGATCATCCCTACAGTGCATCTACCATGAATTAGTGCAAAGAAATGTCTTTGTGTTCTCTTGCAATGAAGTGAACAATTAATTTTGTGTCCCTTATTATTTTTATATTTAGTTGTGTCAGTCATTTAGTGAAATAGTCTGGACATTTTTGCTCTAGTCTGTTTGTGTATGTTAACAGAAAATGTGTGAAACCTTGTGTGCTATGCACAAAGAAACAGTGTTTCATAAAAACACTTCCCAGAGGCGGGCATGGTAGCACGCACCTTTAATCCCAGCACTCAGGAGGCAGAAGTAGCATGGCCGTGAGTTCAAGGCCACTGAGACTCCATAGTGAATTCCAGGTCAGCCTGAGCTACAGTGAGACCCTTCCTCAAACCCCCCCAACAAAAAAAAAAAAAAAAAAACACTTCCCAGCCTGCTATTTACTTTGGAAGAGAACTGCTTTAGATAAAAGGCTTGGATTTGCCAATTCACTTTCCTTTGCTGGGTTCCTAGCAGTCATCAGTACTCTTGGAACACACCAAGGGTGCTAATAAGTAGATTTCATGCACACTTCTCCTCAGGGGAGCTCTGATTTGAGACACAGACAGCCAAGGAAATAGTGCTGAACAGAGACTTAATATCTTGTTTTAAATTTTTTAAAAATATTTATTTATTTGAGAGAGAGTGTGCATGGGCATGCCAGGACCTCCAGCCACTGCAAATGAACTACAGATGCATGCACCACCTTGTGCATCTAACTTACATGGGTCCTATAGAATTGAATGGGATCCTTTAGCTTTGCAGGCAAATGCCATAACTGCTAGCCATCTCTCCAGGAGACCCCCTTTTTTTTGGAGGCTTGAAATGTTTAAGTCAGGGCCCAAAGGGCACAAACTGGATAGCTAATAGTAAGAATGTTGAGAAAACAAAAATTTTTCTAATGTAATTAAAAACAAAAGATTGTTTTTAAAGTGGGGTATCCTCTCCTGATACAAAAGTATAAGGTATAACACAATAAAAAGTGAATGCTTTTCTTGATTCTTGATCGCCTTTCATGATTTCAGTCATAAAGATGTTATTTTTTATTTTTTTTTTACTTTCAGCGTTTGAATTTGTATTCATCCTGTAAACAAGATTGATAAACCCTTAGCAAATCTGACCAAAAGAAAGAGAAGAGACACAAATTAATAAAATCAGAGATGAACAAGGTAACATCACAACAGATTCCAGAGAAATTCAAAAAATCATAGGGACATACTATAAAAGCATATACTCCACAAAGTATGAAAATCTGAAAGAAATGGATGATTTCCTTGATTTACATGACCTACCTAAATTAAATCAAAATGAGATTAATCACTTAAAAAGACTTATAACAAACATGGAGATCCGAACAGTTATCAATCATCTCCCAACTAAAAAAAGCCCAGGCCCAGATGGATTCACTGCTGAATTTTACCACACCTTTAAGGAAGAGCTAACACCATTGCTTCTGAAGCTTTTCCAGGAAATAGAAAAAGAAGGAATTCTACCAAACTCCTTCTATGAGGCCAGCATCACCCTGATACCAAAACCAGGCAAAGATAGAACAAAAAAAGAAGATTACAGACCAGTCTCCCTCATGAACATAGATGCAAAAATTCTCAACAAAATATTGGCAAACAGAATACAAGAGTATATCAAAAAGATCATTCACCCTGACCAAGTAGGCTTTATCCCAGAGATGCAGGGATGGTTCAATATATGCAAATCAATAAATATAATACATTATATAAATGGGTTGAAGGACAAAAATCACATGATCATCTCATTGGACAGAGAGAAAGCATTTGACAAAATCTAACATCCCTTCATGATAAAAGTCCTACAGAGACTGGGAATAGAAGGAACATATCTCAATATAATAAAGGCTATTTATGACAAGCCTACAGCCAACATATTACTAAATGGGGAAAAACTGGAAGCTTTTCCACTAAAATCAGGAACAAGACAAGGGTGTCCACTGTCCCCACTTTTATTTAACATAGTTTTGGAAGTCTTAGCCGTAGCAATAAGGCAAGAGACACACATAAAAGGGATACAAATTAGAAAGGAAGAGATCAAGTTATCATTATTTGCAGATGACATGATTCTATACATAAAGGACCCTAAAGACTCTACTAGCAAACTGTTAGAGCTGATAAAAACCTACAGCCATGTAGCAGGATATAAAATAAATACACAGAAATCAGTAGCCTTCATATATGCTAACAACAAACACACAGAGGATGAAATCAGAGAATCACTCCCATTCACAATTGCATCAAAAAAAAAAAATAAAGTACCTTGGAATAAACCTAACGAAGGAAGTAAAGATTCTCTACAATGAGAACTTTAAAACACTCAAGTGAGAAATTGCAGAAGACACTAGAAAGTGGAGAAACATCCCTTGTTCCTGGATTGGAAGAATCAATATTGTGAAAATGGCAATCTTACCTAAAGCAATCTACACTTTTTTTTTTTTTTTGGTTTTTCAAGGTAGGGTCTCACTCTGGCTCAGGCTGACCTGGAATTCACTATGTAGTCTCAGGGTGGCCTCGAACTCTCGGAGATCCTCCTACCTCTGCCTCCCGAGTTAAAGGCATGCACCACCACGCCTGGCTGCAATCTACACATTTAATGCAATCCCTATCAAAATTCCAAAGGCAGGGCTGGAGAGATGTCTTAGTAGTTAATTGCTTGCCTCTGAAGCCTAAGGACCCAGGTTCAAGGCTCAATTCTCCAGGACCCATGTTAGCCAGATGCACAAGGGGGCGCATGCGTCTGGAGTTCGTTTGCAGTGGCTGGAAGCTCTGGCGTGCCCATTCTCTCCCTCTCTCTCTCTCTCTCTCTCTCTCTCTCTCTCACTCGCTCTCGCTCTATCTGCCTCTTTCTCTGTCACTCTCCAATAAATGAATAAAAAATGAACAAAAAAATTTTTTTAATTCCAAAGGCATTCTTCATGGAAATAGAAAAAACAATCCAAAAATTCATTTGGAATCCCAAAAAACCTCGAATATCTAAAATAATACTGAGCAACAAAAATAAGGCTGGTAGTATCACCATACCTTTTTTTTTTTTTTTTTTTTTTTGAGAGCAACAGACACAGAGAGAAAGATAGAGGGAGAGAGAGAATGGGCGCGCCAGGGCTTCCAGCCTCTGCAAACAAACTCCAGACACGTGCGCCACCTTGTGCATCTGGCTAACGTGGGACCTGGGGAACGGAGCCTCGAACCGGGGTCCTTAGGCTTCACAGGCAAGCGCTTAGCCGCTAAGCCATCTCTCCAGCCCACCATACCTGATTTTAACCTATACTACAGAGCCATAGTAACAAAAACAGCGTGGTACTGGCACAAAAACAGACATGTAGATCAGTGGAACAGAATAGAGGACCCAGATGCAAGTCCAGGTAGCTATAGCCACCTGATATTCAATAAAAATGCCAAAAAAAATCTTTAATCACAGCACTTGGGAGGCAGAGGTAGGAGGATCGCTGAGAGTTCGAGGCCACCCTGAGATTACATAGTGGATTCCAGGTCAGCCTGAGCCAGAGTGAGACACTACCTTGTAAAACCAAAAAAAAAAAAAAAGCCAAAAATATTCATCCTGAACTTCAATAGTTATTGTATTAGTCAATGCTCTCTCTGGCAAGTAGCACTTTTATGATCAAGTCTGATGAACTGTAAACTGTAAATGTACATATAACGATTTTTTCCTGAAAGTTGTACTTCATGAAGAACTTTCTGAAGTGTCAGAATGGTGGTTTCCATCTTGATGTTCATTACCTTCTCCTTCCCTCTCTTCCCCTCTTTCTTTATTAAGTTCTTGCGTGTGGCTTAGTCTGGCCTAGAAACTTGACATCTTCCTGCCTCTGCCTCCCAAGTGCTGGGATTACAAGTGTGCATTGTCAGGCCCACCTAGTTTCTGCTTTCTGAACCCAACCCTATCATTGGAAACTTTTTTTAGTATCCTTGTAAATTTTATATATTTATACTGTATTTGAATGAATGATGAAACTGTATTTGCTGTTGGATTCGTGTACACTGAAATGAAATGTTAGAAAGAAAATGGCTTTATTAAATCTTCTGAGCTTCAAAGAAAAAAGATGCTATTTTCGTTAGTTTCCTCTATCTTTATAAATAAATGTCTCAGCCTTGGCTTGTTTAAAAGAGAGACTGATTGAGAGGGGGAAGGGGTGTGATGGAGAGTGTTATTTCAAAGGGGAAAGTAGGGAAAGGGAGGGAATTACCATGAGTAATTGTCTATAATTATGAAAGTTGTCAATAAAAAATTAAAAGAAGCTGGGCATGGTGGTGCTCACTCTTTAATCCCAGCACTCAGAAGGCAGAGATAGGAGGATCGCCATGAGTAAAAGGCCACCCTGAGACTACATGGAGAATTCCAGGTCAGCCTGGGCTAGAGGAAGACCTTGCCTGGGGGGGGGGGGGGATGCTAACCAAAAAAAAAAAAAAAATCCAAGGGCCAGCATGTGTGTAACAAACTATATAATAGTACTATCAAAGGATGACTTCTTTTGTAAAATAGTTTTATTTATTTGCAAGCACAGAGAGGAAAATATATATAGAGAGAGAGAATGGGAGCCCCAGGCCTCCAGTCACTGAAAATGAATTCCACATACCATTTTGTGCATCTAGCTTTACTTGAGTATTGGGGAATCGAACCCAGGTCATTAGGCTTTTGCAACCATCTCTCCAGCACCAAAGGAAGATAATTATTTAAATAAGTGGTAAGACACAAGAGGTCTACAAGTCTTGAAAGATGTAATGATGAAGTCGCTGGGGCTGGAGCAGAGCTGTGCAAAAGCAAAGCTGTCACTAGAGTTGTCAAGACTACAGAACATTTTTCTGTAACTCCAACAAGATCAAAGCTCTTCCAGCCCTCCTCAACATTCTTTCACTGAACCTCTTAACGCTACTAGAGGCAGTTTCTCCACCCTGAAAAAAAATGACCTTTATTCCGTACTCATAAATATGCCTACGATGGTCTAATAAATTACATAAACACATCCTGTCCATTCAGAAACTTCTAGAGTTCTTTTTACTTGGCTGTTGTCTTTTCCATTGAAGTGTTTTCAGTGGTAAACTAGAAGGCAGAGCCTAGAGCTATAAACTCTCTGCCCAGAGCATTGTGCTGGATATTGCACACATGCATATCTTAAAAGTAATTCGGCATGAAGCAGATGACTAATAAGGAGAATGTTAACTATTCTAAACACTATAGTGCCAAAATACTATGATGACCAAATCAGAATGCCTAGGAATGTCATGTTTTTTATAACTGTGAGGGCAATCTCTGGGTACAGTCAACGCCATCAAATGACATTCGCCCCTTTGGCTATTCGCCCCTCTAAATAACTCCTCAATCCCCTTTGGTAAGCCTCATCTTAGCAGCTACCTCGCCCACACGGCATTCTAGCGCCCCTCTCGCCATCCAGAACCCCTGACTACAAACGTGACCTTAAGAAACATTTTATTCATTCCGTGATTCCCCATTTCCAATTCAACCCTAGGCCACCACGTTCATTTCTCCGCTCTCTTCTTTTTTTCAGCCACTTCAAACCCTCCCACTCCTCCTCCCAAATTACTCAGTCCCCACCCCTCAGACCTCCCGCCCGGGTTCTCCCGCCCGAGGCCCCCTCCCCCACACCCCCTCCCTCAGGTGAAGGCAGCCCGTCCCCCATCCCCGGCCGACCCCGGCCCGCCCTACCTGCTCCCTGCCCTCGGGCGCCGCGGGTCCGCTCCTCTCCTCCAGTCGCTGCCTCCCGGGCGGCGCTCGCCGGCGCACCGGCAGGGGCTGGGGCTGGGGCAGCTCGGCCGCCCGCTGCGCCCCATCCTCCCGGCGGCCCAGCAGCGGCTGCGGTCGATCGCGGCCGCGGCTCCTCTTCATATCCACGGCTGGGACCCGCGGGCGTCAGCACGGCGCCTGTCCCGGCCTCGCACGGCCCCGGGCCGCTGCGTCGCCGCAGCAAACACAGTCCGCCGCCGCCACCATGTCCCGGCGGGCGCCCGAAGCCACCGACCCCGGCCCCGCGGTGCCCCTGCCGCTTCCTGTGGACTCAAGCGCCGTGACTGCCTCGGCGCTCCTCACAGAGGAGCATCGCCGCCGCAGCTGCGGTGTCCCCTACCCGGCACACGCCCGGCCAGCCACCCGCCACGGGATCAGCCGCCAGCCCGCCAGCCTCCAGTCCGCCCCGCCCCTCGCGCGCGCGCACACGCGGGAGCCCGTCCGCCGCCGCCGAACGCGAGCGGCCTGCCGCGCACGCGCCGGCGAACGGTTGCCAAAGACCCGCCCGGCCCCGCAGGGCCTCGCGGTCGGAGGCGGAAGGAAAGGGGTGGGGCTACGGCCGACGTTCATTGAGTCTTCCATTCATCCGCTCCACGGAGGGACTGCGGAGCGCTACTCTGAAGTGAGTTCGACTGAAGAAGAGCGGGTGTCAGGGCCATGAAAGAAAGAGTCCACTTACCAGGCCGAACGCTAGCACTCGCCCTGTCACTGGAACCCTCCCCGCTTCTCCCATCGTGCTGCTCTTTCTCAGGTTACAGATAAGGGCGCTGAGGTGAACTCACCCAGCAAATGGGGGAGGGGACTCCTGTGGTGGCCCTCTTATCCCTGTCAGGTTTATACTGCTCCTTTACCGTTAGGACTGCGTGTAAAGTTCTGTAAGAAGTGATGGATTCCTAAGCGTGGCTTCCGGCAGATGTGAAGGCTTCCCGCTGAAAGTGAAGTCATCATGTAGCACCGTCCAGCCTGCTGCGGCCCGGGCAGCCTGACCTGACGCCTCCAGTGACTCATCTGCTTAACACCGTGACGACAGCTCAGCCCGCCCGCCCTGGCCTCCTGGCTTCAGCTGGTCCGCCACAACTCTGTTTTTCCTTTTTTTTTTTTTTTTTTTTTCCTAGTAGTATTTCGCTGTAGCCCACGCTGACCTAGATTTCACTATGTAGCCTCAGGGTGGCCTAGACCTCACAACGATCCTCTTACCCCAGCCTCCCAAGTGCTGGGGTTAAAGGCATAAGACACCACGCCCAGCTTGTTTTTCCTCTTTGACCTAACCAGAGTTCTTTCCCAAAAACCTTTCCTGTTAAGGTTACCATTTGTCCTGAGTATTTTCCTGAACCCTATTTGAGTAGTAATATTGACTAGCGCCATGGGGTGCACACTGGATTTCACACACCGCATTCAATTCACAAACATAAGTAAGCTGGGACTGGATAGATGCCTCGGCAGTTAATATGCTTTCCTGCAAAGCCTAATGACCTGGGTTTGTTTCCCCACTATCCATATATAGAGAGACACGGCCCTGTTTTTCTTCTTCTTTTTCCCCAAGATAGGCTTTCACTGTAGTACCGGCCGACCTGGAATTCACTATGTAATCTCAGGGTGGCCTAACTTTTTTTTTTCAATATTTTAATTTATTTATAAAAGGGGTGGGGACAGCCTTTTTAATCCCAGCACTTAGGAGACAGAGGTAGGTGGATCACCATGAATTCAAGGCCACCCAAAGACTACATAGTGAATTCCAGGTCAGCCCGAGCCACAGTGATGCCCTACCTCGAACAAAGAAATTGCATTGTTTCCATTTTACAGTTGAGGAAAGAGGCTGCAGCTTTAAGTGTAGAGGGAGTACTCCAAATGAGGTCTGTCAGAACCCACACATTTCACCAGTGTGATGGACAGTCTATGCTCCTTCATTTCCTGTCCTAACTCCTCACCACCCATCTAATTGCCTTAAGAAGAAACTGGAAAGCTGTCCTGGACTCTCTGTCCTCTCCCTCCCTCATAGTCAATAATGACCAAGTTCTATTGCTTCTATAAAATCACTATGTCTCCAATCTGCCTCCTCTTTCCATCCTACTGGCACCAGGTCAAATTTTACCTTCACCTACTTCAGTGGCAAAGCCTTCTAGTTCCCTTGCATCCAGTCCCATGCTCTTCAAGCTCTTCTTCCCAAAAAGAACATACCAGAATCTTCATATAACATTATTACCTTGCTTTAAACAGTGAAATCAATCCAAGATTGAGTGTACACTTCCTATGTCAAGCAAGACCATCATTCTAAATCTGATCTCTGCCTACCTGTTTCTCCTATTATCCCGTACTTTGACAACTAATTTTCTCTTTAGGCAAACCCAGCAGACTGGCTTTTTTTTTTTTTTAATGCAGGAGAGTGAGGGGTGCGGGATTAGCTCCCCAGGGTCACCACCTACTGTAATCAGACTTCAGACTCATGTGCCATCTTGTGCACATGTGCAACGTTGCATCACCTTGTGCATCTGCCTTATGTGGGTTCTGAAGAGTCTAATATGGGTCCTTAGTCTTCACAGGCAAGTGCCATAACCACTAAGCCATCTCTCCAGCCCAACAACTACTTTTATCTCAGTTTATAGGATAGAGTTGGCCACATTCTTTTTTTTTTTTTTTTGGTTTTTCTTTTTTTTTTAATTAATTTATTTATTTTGAGAGCGACAAACACAGAGAGAAAGACAGAGGGAGAGAGAGAGAATGGGCGCGCCAGGGCTTCCACCCACTGCAAACGAACTCCAGGCGCGTGCGCCCCCTTGTGCATCTGGCTAACGTGGGACCTGGGGAACCGAGCCTCAAACCCGGGTCCTTAGGCTTCACAGGCAAGCGCTTAACTGCTAAGCCATCTCTCCAGCCCTTTTTTTGGTTTTTCGAAGTAGGGTCTCACTCTAGCCCAGGCTGACCTGAAATTCACTATGGAGTCTCAGGGTGACCTCAAACTCACAGCAATCCTCCTACCTCTGCCTCCCAGTACTGGGATTAAAGGTGTGCGCCACCATGCCCAGCTGGCCACATTTTTGTTTACAAGCAACAGAAACACACTCTAAATCTGGAATGACTTGCAATTATGAAAATGTTATAATCTTTTGCTGTGGAGATCAGGGAAGAGGCTGGAGTTATAGCTCAGTGGTAGAGTATTTACCTGGCTTACATAAGACATAGTATGGAAAGAGAGGAAAAAAAAAGATACAGCGGGGAGAGAGGGAGCTGGAGAAATGGCTCAATGATTAAAGTGCTTTCTTGTAAAGCCTGATGGCTCTGGTACAATTTTCCAGTACCCATGTGTTGCAGTCAGATTCACATTGCTGGCAGAAAACACTCGACAAAGAGCAGCTTATGGCAAAAAAAAAAAAAAAAAAAGTTTATTTTTGCTTACAAATTTGGGAGAAGCTCCATGATGACAGGGGGAAATGATGGCATGAGCAGAGGGTGGACATCACCTCCTCACCAACATCAGATGGACAACAGCAACAGGAGAGTGTGCCAAACAATGGCAAGGGGAAACTGACTATAATACCCATAAGCCCACCCCCAACAATACACTGCCTCCAGGAGACATTAATTCCCAAATCTCCATCAGCTGGGAACCTAGCATTCAGAACACCTAAATTTATGGGGACACCTGAATCAAACCACCACATTTTGTCCCTAACCCCCATAAACTCCTAACCATCCATGATGTAAAATGCAATGCATTCAATCCAACTATAAAAGTCCCCATAGCTTTTTTTTGGGGGGGGGGGAAGACACAGAGAAAGAGAAAGAGACAGAGATAGAGAGAATAGGCACACCAGGGTCTTTCAGCTGCTGGGAAATAGTTATGGATGCGTGCTCCTACTTGTGCACAAGTGAGACATTGCACACTTGGATCACTTTTGCATCCAGTGATCCATGGGACTTGGAGATTTGAACAAGCATTCTTAGACTTAATTAATTAATTTATTTTAAAATTTATTTATTTATTTAAGAGAGAGAGAGAGACAGAGGAAGAGCATAAGAGAGAATGGGTGCACCAGGGCCTCCAGCCACTGAAAATGAACTCCAGATGCCACCTTGTGCATCTGCCTTACATGGGGCCTGGGGAATAGAACACGGTCCTTAGGCTTCATGGGCAAGTGCCTCAACCACTAAGCCATCTCTCCAGCCCAATTTATTTTTTGAAATATTCCATTTCTTTATTTATTTGAGAGAGAGGAAGAGGCAAGGAGAAAGAGAGAATGGGCACACTAGGGCCTCCAGCCACTGCAAACGAACTCCAGTCACATGCGCCCCTGTGCATCTGGCTTACGTGGGTCCTGGGAAATTGAACTGGTATCCTTAGGCTTTGCAGGCAGATACTTTGACTGCTAAGCCGTTTCCCCAACCCGGCTTAATTTATTTGTATTAGTTCTGGAGATATGGTTTAGTAGTTATGGCCCTTGACTGTGAAACCTAAGGACCTAAGTTCAATTCCCCAAAACCTATGTAAACCAGATGTACATGGTGGCACATGCAACTGGACTTTGTTTGCAGTGGCTGGAGGCCCTGGTGTGCCCATTCTCTCCCTCCCCCCTCTCTAAAATAAATAAAGCCTGGCTGGATAGTTGGCTTAGCGGTTAAAGCACTTGTCTGCAAAGCCAAAGGATCTGGGTTTGATTCCCCAAAACCCACATAAGCCAGATGCACAAGGGGCACGTTTATTTGCAGCTGTTGCAAGCTGTGGCACTTGTGCTCTCGCTCTCTCTCTCTCTCTGTGTCCCTCTTTCTCGCGAATAAATAAATAAAAATAAACTATAAATAAAGTCTGTTAGCACTGGGCGTGGTGGTGCACGCGTTTAATCCCAGCACTAGGGAAGCAGAGGTAGGAGGATCACTGTGAGTTTGAGGCCACTCTCAGACTACATAGTGAATTCCAAGTCAGCCTGGGCTAGAGTAAGACCCTACCTCAAAAAAAAAAAAAAAGAGGGCTGGAGAGATGGCTTAGCAGTTAAGCAGTTAAGGCACTTGCCTTAGAAACCTTAAGGACCCATGTTTGATCTCTCTCCATTCCCATGTAAACCAGATGCATAAAGGTGAGGCAAGCACAAGGTCACACATGCCAACTAGGTGGCGCATGGATCTGGAGTTTGCAGTGGCTGAAGCCCTGGTGCACCTCTATCTCTTAGAAAAAAAAAAAAAAAAGAATATTTCAGGAGGATTACTGTGAGTTTGAGGCCAGCCTGAGACCACATAATGAATTCCAGGTCAGCCTGGACTAGAGTGAGACCCTACCTTGCAGAAAAAAAAAGAAGGTGAAAGAATATATTTGGCCTCGAACTCACAGAGCCCTCCCAATTGCTGGTATTGAAGGTACGCACCACCATGCCTGGCCTCCATTTTATTCTTTCTTTTATTAATTAATTTTGGTTTCGTTTTTCCAGATACAGTTTCATTCTAGCCTAGGCTGACCTGGAATTCACTAAGTACTTTCAGGGTGGCCTTGAACTCATGGCAATTCACTGTCTCTGGCTCCCAAGTGCTGGGATTAAAACTGTGTGCCACCACACCCAGCTGGCCTCCATTTATTTGTATATTTATTGATTTATTTATTTTGTATTTATTTATTTGACAGAGAAAGAGGGAGAGAGACAGACAAACAGACAGACAGAGAGAATGAATGACCATATCAGGGCCTCCAGCCAGTGCACACAAACTCCAAATGCTTGCACCTCCTTGTGCATCTGGCACACATGGGTCCTGGAGAATCAAACCTGGGTCCTTTGACTTTGCAGTCAAATGCCTTAACAGCTAAGCCAACCCTCAAGCCCTATTTATTTATATTGGATTTTTGAGGTAGGGTCTTTGTCTAGCCCAAGCTGGCCTGGCATTGATAATGAAGTCTTAGACTAACATCAAACTTACTGGTGATCCTCCTGCTTCTGCCTCCCTAGTGCTCAGATTAAAGGCATGTGTCAGCATATCTGGCTCCATTTATTAGTTTTTACTATTTATTTATTTATGAGAGAGAGAAAGAGGCATATAGAAAGAGTGAGATAATGGGTGTGCCAGTGTCTCTAGCTACTCCAAAGGAACTCCAGACACATGTACCACCTTGAGAAATCTGGCTTATGTGGGTCCTGGGGAATTAAACCTGGGTCCTTCAGCTTTGGAGGCAAGTGCCTTAACTGCTAAGCCATCTCTTCAGCCCCCCATTTATTTTTTTGTTGTTAGCTTCCGTCTCTATCGTTATATAATAGGCAGGGCCACACCTTTCCCATCCACACAAATTTTACTTTTCAAATTATTTTTATTAACAACTTCCATGATTATAAAAAATATCAAATGGTGGGCTGGAGAGATGGCTTAGCAGTTAAGCACTTGCCTATGAAGCCTAAGGACCCCAGTTCAAGGATTGATTCTGCAGGACCCACGTTAGCCAGATGCACAAGGGGTCGCACACGTCTGGAGGAAGCCCTGGTGCACTCATTCTCTCTCTCTCTCTCTCTCTCTCTCTCTCTCTCTCTCTCTCTGCCTCTTTCTCTCTCTATGTCACTCTCAAATAAATAAAAATGAACAAAAACATTTTAAAAATATATATATCCCATGGTAATACCCTCCCTCCCCCCACTCTACCCTTTGAAACTCCATTCTCCATCATATCCCCTCTCCCTCTCAATCAGTCTCTCTTTTATTTTGATGTCATGATCCTTTCCTCCCATTCTGATAGTCTTGTGTAGATAGTGTCAGGCACTATGAGGTCATGGATATCCAGGCCATTTTGTTTCTTTTGTTTTGTTTTTCAAATATTTTTATTAACAACTTCCATGATTATAAAAAAATATCCAATGGTTGTGCCCTACAACCCCCACTTTCCCTTTTCAAACTCCATTCTTCATCGTATCCCCTCCCCTTCTCAATCACTCTCTTTTATTTTGATATCATGATTTTTTCCTCCTATTATGATGGCCATTTGTATGTAGTGTCAGGCACTGTGAGGTTATGGATATCCAGGCTATTTTGTGTTGTAAGGAGTCCTACCCTTCCTTTGGCTCTTACATTCTATCCATCAATGCTTCCACAATAGACCCTGAGCCTTGGAAGGTATGATAGAGATATTTCAGTACTCAGTACTCCTGTCACTTCCTTCCAGCACCATGATGCCTTCTGAGTCATCCCAACGTCACTGCCATCTGAAAAGAGAAGATTCTCTACCAAAAGTGAGAGTAGCATTAATATAAGGGTATGAACATTAAGAGAAGTGTTTACTGGGCAGTTTGATGAGCATAGTATATACATTTAGACAGACAGCAGCAGACATTAAACCCCTATGGCTCATGACTACCCCTGTTTTAATTTTTCAGTATCAAGGATATATTCGCTCCCATGGAGCAGGCCTCTACTCCAATTAGAGGGCAGTTGGTTTCCACCATGACAGACATGCCACTATTGCACCCATTGGCTCATTTGGCCTGGCTAGCCAAATATAAGGCTTGCATTGTCCACTGTTGAGGATCTTCACTGGTGATTTCTCTCTCTTCCATTGAACTGCATGGAGAATGGATTCTTCCAGCTTTCTGTCAGCTGGTCTACATGGAGGTGGTTATCAGCTCAGTACCAGCAAGATTTCTCAGTGGCCTTGCAGCTCAAGTATGTGGAGTCTTCAGCAATAGGGTCTTACTATCGATTCCTGGTGAGAAACCAAGGGGCTCAGCAATGGCCTATAATGTTTTGGGGGCATCAGGGACCTCCCTGGCCAACAACTCACTGGAAGGTATCTCATCCCTGGCACTGAAAATTTTCTAGCAACAATCTATGGCTCCTTAGTGTTCCATTGTACAAAAAAGTAGGTTTCCATATGATCTGTTTATTATTTGATTAGCCCTCTCTCCACCTTTCCTTTACATATATACAATAGCATCCTATTAAGTACCCCCTCCTTTCCTTTCTCTTCCCTTTATATCTCTTTTCTAGCTTACTGGCATTTACTACTGCCTACTCACACAGAAGTACCAATCATCTGTACCTAGGATCCATATACGAGAGAGAACATGTGACACTTGACTATCTGGGCCTAGGTTATCTCACAATATAATCCTTTCCAGATCCATTCATTTTCCTGCAAATCTCATAACTTCATTTTTGTTTACTGCTGAGTAGAACTCCATTGTATAAATGTACCATATCTTCATTATCCACTCATCAATTGAGGGACATCTAGGCTGGTACCATTTCCCAGCTATTGTGACCTAAGCAGCAATAAACATGGTTGATCAAGTATCTCTAAGGTAGTAAAATGAGTCCTTAGGATATATGCCTAGGAGTGCTATAGCTGGGTGATATGGTAGATCTATTTTTAGCTGTCTTAGGAACCTCCACATTGATTTCCACAATGGCTGGATCAGATTGCATTTCCACCAACAGTGTAGAAGGGTTCCTCTTTTTCCACATCCTCGCCAGCATTTATGGACATTTGTTTTCATCATGGTAGCCAATCTGACAGGAGTGAGAAGGAATCTCAACGTGTTTAAATCTGCATTTCCCTGCTGACTAGGGATGTAGAACATATTTTTAGATGTTTACATGCCATCCGCATTTCTTCTTTTGAGAACTCTCTAGTTCCGTAGCCCATTTTTTAATTGGCTTCTTTGATTTCTTATTATTTACTATTTTGAGTTCTTTGTATATCCTAGATATTAACCTCTATCAGCTGTATAGCTGGAAAAGATTTTTTTTACCATTTTTTACCATTCATACAGTTGCTTTATTCACAGTGTCCTTTGCTGTACAAAATCTTTGTAATTTCATGAGGTCCCAGCAGTTAATCTGTGGTTTTATTGCATGAGCAACTGGGGTTATATTCAGAAAGTCTTTGCTAAGACCAATATGTTGAAGGCTTTCCTCTATTTTTTTCTCGAGCAGTTTCAGAGTTTCAGGTCAGATGCTAAGGTTCTTAATCCATTTGGACTTAATTCTTGTACATGGAGAGGGAGAAGAATATTTTCATCCTCCTATACATACATATCCAGTTTCACCAGCACCATTTGCTGAAGAGGCTGTCTTTTCTCCAATGAGTATTTTTGGCATTTTTATCAAATATCAGGTGTTTATAGCTCCCTGGACTTATATCTGTGTCCTCTGTTCTGTTCCATTGATCTACATGTCTGCTTTTGTACCAGTACCATGCTGTTTTAGTTACTATGGCTCTGTAGTATAGGTTAAAATCAGGTATGGTGATACCACCAGCCTCTTTTTTGTTGCTCAGTATTATTTTAGATATTCGAGGTTTTTTGTGGTTCCAAATGAATTTTTGGATTGTGTTTTCTATTTCTGTGAAGAATGCCTTTGGAATTTTGATAGGGATTGCATTAAATGTGTAGATTGCTTTAGGTAAGATTGCCATTTTCACAATATTGATTCTTCCAATCCAGGAACAAGGGATGTCTTTCCATTTCCTAGTGTCTTCTGCAATTTCTCGCTTGAATGTTTTAAAGTTTTCATTGTAGAGATCCTTCACTTCCTTGGTTTAGTTAATTGAAGGTACTTTTTCTTTTGATGCAATTGTAATTGGGAGTGATTCTCTGATTTCATCCTCTGTGTGTTAGTTGTTAGCATATAGGAAGGCTATTGATTCCTATGTGTTTATTTTATATCCTGCTATATGGCTATAAGTGTTTATCAGTTGTAAAAATTTGCTGGTAGAGTCTTTAGGGTCCTTTATGTATAGAATCATGTCACCTGCAAATGATGATAACTTAATCTCTTCTTTTCCAATTTGTATCCTTTTATGTATGTCACTTGCCTCATTACTATGACTAAGACTTCCAAAACTATATCAAATAAAAGTGGGGACAGTGGACACCCTTGTCTTGTTCCTGATTTTAGTGGAAAAGCTTCCAGTTTTTCCCCATTTAGTAATATGTTGGCTGTAGGCTTGTCATAAATATCTTTATGATATTGAGATATGTTCCTTCTATTCCCAGTCTCTGTAGGACTTTTATCATGAAGGGATGTTAGATTTTTGTCAAATGCTTTCTCTGCATCTAATGAGATGATCATGTGATTTTTGTCCTTCAGTCCATTTATATAATGTATTACATTTATTGATTTGCATATGTTGAACCATCCCTGCATCTCTGCCTACTTGTCAGAGTTAATGATCTTTCTGATGTATTCTGTTTGCCAATATTCTGTTGAGAATTTTCATGAGGGAGATTGTTCTGTAATTTTCCTTTTTTTCTCTATCTTTGCCTGGTTTTGCATCAGGATGATGCTGTCTTCATAGAAGGAGTTTGTTAGAATTTCTTCTTTTTCTATTTTGTGGAAAAGCTTGAGAAGCAATGGTGTTAATTCTTATCTGAAGGTCTGGTAAAATTCACTAGTGAATCCATCTGGGCCTGGACTTTTTTTAGTTGGGAGATTTTTGATAACTGCTTGTATCTCTACACTTGTTATAGGTCTATTTAAGTGATTAATCTCATCTTGATTTAATTTAGGGAGATCATATAAATCAAGGAAATCATCCATTTCTTTCAGATTTTCATACTTAGTGGAGTATGTGTTTTTATAGTATGTCCCTATGATTTTTGAATTTCTCTGGTATCTGTTGTAATGTTGCCTTCCTCATCTCTAATTTTATTAACTTGTGTCTCTTCTCCCTTTTTTTGGTGAGATTTGCTAAGGGTTTATCAATCTTGTTTATCATTTCAAAAAACCAACTCTTAAACTAGGTGTGGTGGCACATGCCTTTAATCCCAGCACTCAGGAGACAGAGGTAGGAGGATCACCATGAGTTTGAGGCCACCCTGAGACTACATAGTAAATTCCAGGTCAGCAGGTCAGCCTGAGCCAGAGTGAGACCCTTCCTAGAAAAAAATAAAAAAATAAACCAACTCTTTGATTCATTTATTCTTTGGATTATGTTTTTTGGTTTCTATTTCATTAATTTCTGCCCCAGTCTTTATTATTTCTTCCCATCTACTGATTTTTGGTTTGCCTTGGTCTTCTTTTTCCACAGCTTTAAAGTGAAGCATTAGCTCATTTACTTGAGACCTTTCTAATTTTTTTTTTTTTTTTTGTCTTTCAAGGTAGGGTTTCACTCTAGCCCAAGCTGACCTACAATTCACTCTGTAGTCTCAGGGTGGCCTCAAACTCACAGTGATCCTCCTACCTCTGCCTCCCAAGAGCTGTGATTAAAGGCGTGCGCCACCATGCCAAGCTTCTAATTTCTTAATATAGGCATTAAAGCTATAAATTTCCCCCTCAGGACTGCCTTCATTGTGTCCCAAAGGTTTTGGTATGTTGTGTTCTCATTATCATTTGACTCTATGAATTTTTTTATTTCCTTCTTGAGTTCTTCATTAACCCATTCATCATTTAGTAGTGTATTGTTTAGTTTCCATGATTTTCTGTATGCTCTATAGCTTTTCTTGCTATTGATTTGTAGTTTGATTCCATTGTGGTCAGATAGAATGCAAGGAATTAATTCAGTTTTCCTGTATTTGTTAAGATTTGTTTTGTGTCCTAATATATGGTCTCTTTTAGAGAAAGTTCCATGTGCTACTGAAAAGAATGTATATTCTGTAGCGTTTGGATGAAGTATCCTGAATATATCTGTTAGGACCATTTCTTCTATCACCTCATTTAATCCAGATGCCTCTCTGTTTAATTTTTGCCAGGATGACCTGTTAATTGATGAGAGTGGGGTGCTGAAGTCACACACTACCACTGTGTTTGGTGTTATCTGTGACTTTAGTTCTAATAGCATTTGTTTGATGAAGTTGGGAGCCCCCATGTTAGGTGCATATATGTTTAGGATTGTAATGTCCTCCTGTTTGAGTGTGCCTTTAATCAATATGATGTGACCTTCCTTATCTTTCCTATCTAATGTTCGACTGAAGTCTACCTTGTCAGATATTAGGATAGCAACCCCTGCTTGTTTTCTAGGCCCATTTGCTTGAAACACTATTTTTCAACCTTTCACCCTAAGATAGTGCCCATCCTTTGTAGAAAAGTGAGTTTCTTGCCGGCAACAAATTGAAGGACCTTGCTTTTTAACCCAGTCTGGAGACCTATGTCTTTTGGTTGGGCATTAACTGTGTTCTTTATTGCTAGTAATTCTGACTGGTTTTTCTTTATTATTTTTATTTCCTTATTTATGTCTTGTATTGACCTCTTTATTTCATTAAATTGATGTGCTGTGTCTTCTTTGATTCCTTTGATTTCCTCTTTCATTCCTTTGATTTCCTCTTTGACTTCTTTGAGCATATTTATAATCATTCTTTTGAAATCTTTCTCAGGCATTTCCTCTAACTCATTCTCACTGGAAGTCATTTCTGATGTATTAATACTTTTTGGTGGATTTGTACTGTCTTGATTTTGGGTGTTTCTTGTGTTATAATGTATATATTTTTGCATCTTGGATTAATTTAATGCTCGGATTTTCTAGTTAGCTTCAGTATTATTAGATGTATCAATCAATCTGATATAATATATCTTCAGGGTAGGAACTTAAGGTACTAGGTGTGGCTCTCAAGACTCTCAGAGTATCCATAAAAGTGACCCTAGGTGTTGGGTTTGCCTGCTATGAGAGTATTCAAGAAGGCTGAGTGGAATGAAGTACAAGCAGGTTCTAAAATTTAACTAAGTAATGTACACATTCAATGAAAAACAGCACAGAGTATTTATGGAAGAGTAGGTATTATGACATCCAGATCCTCTAACAAGGTCATTGTGCCTTAGGTTGTGTGGTGCCCCATACCCTTAATCCTGTCAACAAGGTTGTTAAGATTTCTGGTGTGTTGATTGTTCCAAGTCAGTTTGTGACCAATTGAGACCCTTCCCTAATGTACAACAGAAGAGGAAACAAAGCCACTATAAATCAAGAAGCAACAAATAACACGCCCAAAATATAGCATATTTAAGAATGACAAATCCAACCATCCATCAGATTTAACATATAATTTATCCTATATGGAAGGTGCAATTAGCACGTCTGGCTCAAGCCTATATACCAGGCTTATTTTGTGGGTACTGACCGGGTGTAAACCCAGTTACATTTTGGGATGATTTTGGTCTCAGTTATGCTGTGCTCCTGCTTGGGTCCCTCTTTGGTGCACTATGGGTTCAAGTAGGCTTGCTGGGTCATTGGATCGCTACTCTGGCTGCCGGTGCTGGGTCCTGTGAGCTTCCTTCCCTTGGTCTCTGGTGCTTGCTGGCACTTGTGCTGGTGGTGGGGGAGGAGAGGCTGTGGATGGTGCCTCTAGTTCTCCCACTGGTCCACGTTATCCTCTACCTCTGTGATCTGCTCCTCCATTATTCACTGCCATTCTCCCTTCACGTTTCTTGAGTTTGCGAAGAGCTCTGGTGTGAGTGGAAACTTCCCTCACCTGGATTTTCCTGTGGCTCAAGCTGAGCCTTGCAGCTGTGGCCCTGCGGACCTGGTGCTGCTGCCGCTGGAGCCACTTCTGCCTACCTTTGTGGACTCTAGATGCTCTGGATCTCTCCTATTTCTCTGCTGCCATTAGTAATTTCTTATACACCTCACTTTTTAGTAGAAGGGTGTATTTTGCTGCTTTTTTTCTTTTTCTTTTTCTCCCCTAGGCTGCTTTGGTGTGGTTCCTGTGCTGCCATCTTAACGGGAAGTCCACTCAACTTTTAAACTGATACTACTCTGAGATTCCAGACAACTCCCTGTATGTTTTCATGTAGAGTTTTGAACATAATACATTATTTGGGTGTGAGTGCATGCCTCTTTGTGTGTATATTGGGGGGGAGACTATGGGCATGCAAAGCCTCTTTCTGCTCCAAATGAATACTCCATGCTATGCCATTTCATCCAGGTGGTTTGGGAATTGAACACATGGGGCTGAAATGCTTTACAAGCAAGTGCCTTTAACCACTGAGTTATCTTCCCACCCCAACATCCCACTTAATTGGAACTCATTCTCTGTCAACAGATTGTCAATGAAAGCTGAAATACCAGTCTTTTCTTCTGGGCCTAACAAAAACAAGTTGCAACTTGGGCGTGTTGGCACACTCTTTTAATCCCAGCATTCGGGAAGCAGAGGTAGGAGGATCACCATGAGTTCAAAGTCACCCTGAAACTACATAGTGAATTCCAGGTCAGCCTGAGCTAGAGTGAGACCCTATCTCAAAAAAAAAAAAAAAAACCAGAACTGGAGAGATGGCTTAGCTGTTAAGGCACTTGCCTCCAAAGCCAAAGGACCCAGGTTTGACTCCTCAGGACCCATGTAAGGCAGATGCACAAGGCGGTGAACACATCTGGAGTTCATTTGCAGTGGCTATAGGCCATGTCATGCCCATTTTCTCTCTGTGTCTACCCACATGTTTCGGTATGGCTCTCTCAAATTAATAATATAAAATATTTTTTAAAATTTAAAAAAAAAACAAGATGCATGTTATAGTTGCCAACCTTGGCTCAGTGCCTGAAATCTATATTCTGAAGCTTAATATTCAAAGAATTTCTTATGTTAATAAAAATTTAAAAAAAAAAAAAGAATTTCTTAGATCTGACTACAAGTTCCTACCCCATCACCAATATTCCTCATTACTTCCATTCATACATAGTTTTAAACAAGTTATAATACCCCCACCCCCACCCTGTTAAAATAAAAACTTCTATTTAGCTGCAATGGCATGGGCTCTGTTTCTATGACTAGACTCTAACAGATAGGCCCTAGTGCAGTCATTCGCTTTCTAATGATCTACCTCTTTCTTTCTTTCTCAAATAAATAAATAGCCAGGCACATATAAACCATAGGGATTGTCACCCTAATCTGGGTGTGGTGGCACACGCCTTTATATTCAGCACTCAGGAGGCAGAGTTAGGAGGATCGCCATAAGTTTGAGGCCACCTCTGCAACTACATAGTAAATTCCAGGTCAGCCTGGGCTACACTGAGACCCTACCTTGAACCAAACAACAAAAAAAGAATTGTCAAATTGTCATTCTAGGGCTGGAGAGATTGTTCAACAATTAAAGCAGTTACCAGCAAAGCCTAACAACCCAGGTTTTATTCCCCAGTACTCATGTAAAGCCAGATGCACAAAGTGGTGCATATATCTGGAGTTCATTTGCAGTGACAGGAGGCCCTAGTGCAGTCATTCGCTTTCTAATGATCTACCTCTTTCTTTCTCAAATAAATAAATAGCCAGGCACAGTGGCACACACCTTTAATACCTACACTTGGGAGGCAGAGGTAGGAGGATCTCTGTGAGTTTAAGGCCATCCTGAAAGTACATACTGAATGCCAGGTCAGCCTGGGCTAAAGCAAGACCCTACCTGGAAAAACCAAAATATAAAAAATAAAATAAAATAATGATGGGGGGCTATAAAGGTGGCTTGGCAGTTAAGGCACTTGCCTGCAAAGCCAGAGGACCTCAGTTCGATTCCCCGGTACCCACGTAAGCCAGATGTACAGGTGACACATGTATTTGGAGTTCATTTGCAGTGGCTGAAAGCCCTGGTGCGCCCATGTTCTCTCTCTCTTTCTCTCCTTTCCCTCTTTCAAATAAATTTAAAAATTTTTAAAAATAATAATAAGCTAGGCATGGTGGTGCACACCTTTAATCCCAGCACTTGAGAGGCAGAGATAGGAGGATCACCAAGAGTTTGAGGCCAAGGGAGGTCCCTGATACCCCCAAAACATTACAGTCCATTGCCAAGACCCTTGGTTTCCAACCAGGAATGGATGGTAAGACCCTATTACTGAAGATTTGACAAAATTGGGCTGCAAGGTCCCTTGAGAAATCCTGCTGGAGCTGAGCTGAAAACTTCCTCCATGTAGACCAGCTGACAGAAAGCTAGAAAAAGCTACACTGCATGCAGTTCAATGAGAGAAAGGGAAGTCAACAGTGAAGATACTCAACAGTAGACACTGCAAGCCTTAACTTTGGCCAGCCAGGCCAAATGAGCCACTGGGTGTAATAGTGGCATGTCTGTTATGGAGGAAACCAACCACTATTTACTTGAACTGAAGGCCTGCTCCATGGGAGGGAATACATCCCTGATACTGAAAGCCTACAACAGGGGTAGTCATGAGCCCTGGGGGGTGTAATGTCTACTGGTATCTGGCTAAATGTATATACTATAAGCACCTCTCTTAATGTTCATACCTATATATTAATGCAACTCTCACTTATATAGAGAACTTTCTCTTTTCATATGGCAGTGATCTTGGGATGACTCAGAGGCACTATGGTGCTGAGAAGAAGTGACACAGGAGTGCTCAGCACTGAAATATCTCAATCACACCTTCCATGACTCAAGGTTCTTTGCTGAACAGGTGGCAGAAAGAATGTAAGAGGCAAAGGAAGGGTAGGACTCTTTACAATGTGCTCCTCCTAACACAAAATGGCCTAGCTATCCATGACCTCACAGTGCCTGGCACTACCTACACAAGAACATCATAATAGGAGGAAAAGATCATGATATCAAAATAAGAGAAACTGATTGAGAAGGGGAGGGGACATGATGGAGAATGGAGTTTCAAAGGGTTAGGGTTAGGGAATTACCATGGATATTGTTCACAATTATGGAAGTTGTCAACAAAAAATTAAAAACTAAAGCCGGGCGTGGTGGCGCACACCTTTAATCCCAGCACTTGGGAGGCAGAGGTAGGAGGATCGCTGTGAGTTCGAGGCCACCCTGAGACTCCATAGTGAATTCCAGGTCAGCCTGGGCTAGAGTGAAACCTTACCTCGAAAAACCATAAAAAAAAAATTAAAAACTGAGTTCGAGGCCATCCTGAGACTACATAGTGAATTCCAGGTCAGGAAAAAAAAAAAAAAAAACTAGTTACAAAAGGCATATTAGTTGGCAGTGAAACATTTATGGGAAATGATTTAGAAGATTTTTTTTTTTCTTTTGAGGTAAGGTCTCACTCTAGCTCAGACTGACCTAGAATTCACTATGCAGTCTCAGGGTGGCCTAGAACTCTCAGTGATCCTCCTACCTCTGCCTCCCAAGTGCTGGGATTAAAGGCATGAACCACCACACCTGGTTCAATTTAGAAGATTATGATCTTCCAGGAATTTGTCACAGCTATATTTATTTTACTTATGCATTTATTTGAGAGAGAGAGAGAGAGATAAAGAGGCAGATAGAAAGAGAATGGGCATGCCAGAGCCTCTAGCCACTGCAAACAAATTCTAGATGCATGTGCCCTCTTGTGCATCTGGCTTACATGGGACCTAGGGAACAAAACCGAGGTGCTTAGGCTTCACAGGCCAATGCCTTAACCACTAAGCCATTTCCTCAGCTCTTATTTATTTATTTATTTTTGGGGTTTCGAGGTAGAGTTTCACTCTAGCTCAGGCTGACCTAGAATTCACTATGTACTCTGAGGGTGACCTCGAACTCATGGCTTTGCTCCTACCTCTGCCTCCCAAGTGCTAAGGACAAAAGGCATGCGCCACCACACCCGGCTTATTTTTGCTACAAGTTCAATAGGAATTTTGGAGGAAAAAAATTGTAAAAATGTACATGTGCTCAATTTAGCATATTAAACAGTTTCTTGTCATACATTCCTTAAAAACCAGTGCTAAGGGCCTAGGGAGATGGCTAAGTAGGTAAATCATATGTTGTACAAGAGTGAGGCAGAGGTAGGAGGATCTCCGTGAGTTCAAGGCCACCCTGACACTCCATATTGTATTCCAGGTCAGCCTGAGCTAGAGTGAGACCCTACCTCAGAAAAAAAAGAAAAAGAAAAAGCTGGGTGTGGTGGTGCATGCCTTTAATCCCCGCACCCGGGAGGCAGAGGTAGGAGGATCACCATGAGTTCAAGGCAACCTGAGACTACAGAGTGAATTCCAGGTCTGCCTGAGCTGGAGTGAGACCCTACCTCAAAAAACAAAACAAAACAAACTAAAAAAAAAAAAAACAAAAGGAAAAGAAAAAAAAAGAATCCTTGAGGCTCACTGGCTAGCTAGTCTAACCAAATCTAGGTTAATCTCACACTAGGTTCACTGAGAGTCCCTGTCTCAAAGAGTAGAAGTGGAATGCCAGGCATAGTGGTACATCCCTTTAATCTGGGCACTCAGGAGGAAGAGATAGGAGGATTGCCATGAGTTCAAGGCTACCCTGAGACTACATAGTTAATTCCAGGTCAGCCTGGGTCAGAGTGAGACCCTTCCTTGGGAAAAAAAAAAAAAAAAAGACACTTCTAGCCTCCACATGACACACAGGCCACCAAAATGAAAATAAATGACCATAAATGCTGGGATGTGGAAAAAGAGGAACACTTCTACACAGTTGGTGGAAATGCAATCTGATCCAGCCATTGCAAAAATCAGTGTGGAGATTCCTGAGACAGCTAAAACTAGATCTACCATGTGACCCTGCTATAGCACTCCTAGGCATATATCCTAAGGACTCATCTCACTACCTTAGAGATACTTGTTCAACCATGTTTATTGCTGCTTTATTCACAATAGCTAGGAAATGGAACTAGACTAGATGTCTCTCAGCTGATGAGTGGATAATGAAGATGTAGCACATTTTACACAATAGAGTTCTACTCAGCAGTAAAGAAAAATGAAGTTATGAAATGTGCAGGAAAATTGATGGATCTGGAAAGGATTAAACTAAGTGAAGTAACCCAGGCCCAGAAATCCAAATGTCATATGTTCTCTCTCATATGTGGATCCTAGCTACAAATAATTGGAGTTCTATGTGAGTAGGAATAAAACTCAGTAGCAGAAGCGAGTAAGCTTAAAAGGAGATATAAAGGATAGAAAATGAGGGAGGGGGGACTTAATACGATGGTAGGGGTGTGTGTGTGTAAGAAGACATTAATGGGATGAAAAAATGGCTAAGTGAGGTCAGGGGAAGAGATTGAGTAAAGGAAAGATCAAAGGAGGGCTAATCAAAATTTTAAGAGGATAGAAATAAGTCATATGGAAACCTATGTTTTTGGACAATGGAACACTCAGAAGCTGTAGATTGTTGCTAGAAAATTTTCAGTGCCAGGGATGGGATACCTTCCCATGATTTGTTGGCCAGAGAGGTCCCTGATGCCCCAAAACATTACAGGCCATTGCCAGGGCTCTTGGTTTCCCACCAGGAATAGATGGTAAGACCCTGTTGCTCAAGACTCCACATACTTGGGCTACAAGGTCACTGACAAACCCTGCTGAAGCTGAGTTGAAAAACCTCCTCCATGAAGACCAGCTGACAGAAACCTGGAAAAAGCCACATTGTATGCAGTTCAATAGCAGAGAGAAATCACCAGTGAAGATATCCATCAGTGGACACCACAAGCCTTATATTTGGCCAGCTAGGCCAAATGAGCCAACGGGTGCAATAGTGGCATGTCTGTCATGGAGAATCCAACCACTCTTTACTTGGACTGAAGGCCTTACATCCCTGATACTGAAAGCCTACAACAGGAGCGCTAGTGGTGTAATGTCTGCTGGTGTCTGGCTAAAAGTATATACTATTCTCAGCAAATCACCCAGTAAGCACTTATCTCAATGTTCATACCCATATATTAATGCTACTCTCACTTTGACCTTGAGATGACTCAGAAGGCACTATGGTGCTGAGAATAAGTGACACAGGAGTGCTCAGCACTGAAATATCTCAATCACAGCTTCCATGGCTCAGGGTCCATTGCAGAAGAGGTGGCAGAAAGAATGTAAGAGCCAAAGGAAGGGTAGGACTCCTTACAACGTGCTCCTCCAGACACAAAATGGCCTTTATATCCATGACCTCACACTGCCTGACATTAACTACATAAGACTATCATAATAGGAAGAAAAGATGATGACATCAAAATAGAGACTGATTGAGAGGGGGAGGGGACATGGTGGAGAGTGGAGTTTCAAAGGGGAAGGTGGGGGGAGAGAATTATCATTAGATATTGTTTACAATTATGGAAGTTGTTATTAAAAATAAAATTAAAAAGTGACACAAGCATGCAAGGTCACACATGCTCACAAGGTGGTGCACACATCTGGAGTTCAATTACAGTGGCTGGAAGCCCTGGTATGCCAATCGTCTCTCTTTCTCAAAAAAAAAAAAAAAAAAAAAAAAGGCCAGCCTGCTGGGCTTGCCTCAAAGAAATAAAAATAAATAAGAAAGTATAAATTAGGGCTGGAGAGATGGCTTAGTGGTTAAGTGCTTGCCTATGAAGCCTAAGGACCCTGGTTCGAGGCTCGGCTCCCCAGGTCCCACGTTAGCCAGATGCACAAGGGGGTACACGTGTCTGGAGTTCGTTTGCAGAGGCTGGAAGCCCTGGCGCGCCCATTCTCTCTCTCTCCCTCTATCTGTATTTCTCTCTGTGTCTGTCGCTCTCAGATAAATAAATTAAAAAAAAAAAGATAGAAAGTATAAATTAGCCAGTCACACTTCAAAGATTTCCAATGCCTGGCGGACAATCTGGGTTTAACGGTATGGTCGGGAAAACTAACCATCTTTTGCAAGAATGAATGGCTGACTTTCAATGTGGGACGGCCAGAGGGAGGCACCTTCCACCTCCCCACCATTTAGAGAGTTAAAGGTTTTGTGTATGGGAATCCTGGGCATCCTTAACAGGTCCCATACATCACAGTCTGTCAATACCTAGTGGAAAGCCCCGCTCCTTGTTTGAGCCTCTTTTTACCACCAGCCCCAGCAATCTTGTCAGTCAAGATAGTCAGGACCGCCAAAGGACACCAAGCCAGTGGTCTGCCCCCTTCTATCCCTGAGGAGGATCTCTACCTGCCTCCCTATGTACCTGCCCCTGCGCCAGAAGCCATACTGCAAGTGGTAGCTGCTGATCCTGGCCCACGGGAAGAAGGAGGAAACATGACAAGTTCCTCCCCATACTCAGGCTGGACCATGAGACAGGCAGACTCCACAATTGTGCTACCTCTACAGACAACTGTCCCCCCCCCCCAATCAGGACCGCCAATAGATCGTGACTCATATCCCTTTTTCTACCAGTGGCTTATATAATTGGAAGATGCAGAATCCAAAGTTTTCTCACAAGCCCTCAGCCCTCCTAGACTTGTTAGATTCCATAATGATAACCCATCAGACCACTTGGGATGACTGTCAGCAGCTCTTACAGGTTCTTTTTACTACAGAGAAGGGAGCGAGTTCTAGCTGCTGCTTGCAAGCTGGTTCCTGGACCTAACAGTCAGTCCACAACTGTGCAGCTGACATGGATGCAGCCTTTCCATTAACCTGCCCAGATTGGGATCCCAGTAGCCCTACAGATAAGGAGAAACTGAGAGTCTACTGCCAGATTCTGATTGGAGGGTGGGTCTCTGAGAAACTGCAAGGAAGCCCACAAATTTATCTAAAGCAGGACAGATTATACAAGGGAATGAGGAAAGCCCAGGGGCTTTTTGGAGAGACTACCCGATTTATATGCCCTGGACCCGGAAACAAGAAAAAACCAGTCTGCCATGAACATGGCTTTTGTCAACCAGGCGGCGCCAGACATCCGCAGAAAACTCCAATGACTGGACAGTTTCATGGATAAGGAGATGTCAGAACTTGTGGCAATAGCAGAAAAAGTTTATAATAGTATGGAGACCGCAGAAGATAAACAGACTAGAGGATTAGCCAAAATACTACTGGCCACCCCAGGATAATCTGCCCCAAGGGAATTAAAAAAACATGGCTTATGGGAGACACAGGAACAAACCAGGCCCACAATTAAGAGGGGAAGGACAATAATGACCCCATCTCCAGAAGGACCAATGCGCTTATTGCAAAGAGATGGGAAAATGAATGTCCCGAAAGACAAAGGAACAAAAATCCTAAAATCCTGGAAATAGGGGAACTCAATAACTGAGGACATCAGGGCTCACGTCCCCTCCATGAGCCCTGGGTAACCTTGAAGGTGGAGAGGAAACCACCAGAATTTCTAGTCGACACAGGGATGCAACACTCTATCCTAAAACAACCTATGGGGCCCTTGTCTAACAAGAAAACATGGATCCAGAGGGCCACCGGAACTAACCAATATTCATGAAATGGATTTAGGAATGGGACGGGTAACCCATTCGTTCATGGTCAGCCCTGGGTGCCCATATCCACTCCTGGGGTGAGACCTCTTGACTAAAATGGGGGCACAAATCCATTTCAGCCCCAAGGGAGTACAGGTTCTCAATCAGAATGGTCCTGTGCATGTGTTGACTGTGTCCCTGGAGGAAGAACATAAACTCTATACCTCACCCTCCCAAACTACCCCTGAAAGCACATATCTGAAGGAATTATGGGAAAGGATTCCACATGTATGGGCATGAATAAATCAGACTGGGTTGGCCAAGCATCAGACCCCAGTCGTGGTCCAACTGAGGGCTAATGCCAGCCCAATCCAAGTCTGCCAATACCCTATGCCCCAAGAGGCCAAACTAGGTATAACATCTCACATAAACTGACTTTGGGAACAAGGGATGTTAGTCCCTTGTCATTCTGCCTGGAAAACCCCCCTTCTGCCAGTAAAGAAGCTCCACTCCAATGACTACCGACCCATGCAGGATCTGAAGGAAATAAATGGGTGGAAGACATTCACCCCATGGTGTCAAACCTGTACACCCTGCTAAGCACCTTGCCACCTGAATGCAATGTGTACACGGTGCTGGACCTTAAGAATGCATTCTTCAGTCTGCCGATGGCCCTGGCCAACCAGCCTCTGTTTGCCTTTGAATGAATGACCCAAAATGTGAATTCAAGGGACAATTAACATGGACCAGATTGCCACAAGGACTCAAGAACTCACCCACCATTTTTAAAAAAAAATTTTTAATTTTTATTAACATTTTCCATGATTATAAAAAAATATCCCATGGTAATTCCCTCCCTCCCCACCGACACTTTCCCCTTTGAAATTCCATTCTCCATCATATTACCTCCCCATCTCAATCATTGTACTTACATATATACAATATCAACCTATTAAGTACCCTCCTCCCTTCCTTTCTCTTCCCTTTATATCTCCTTTTTAGCTTACTGGCCTCTGCTACTAAGTATTTTCCTTCTCATGCAGAAGCCCAATCATCTGTAGCTAGGATCCACATATGAGAGAGAACATGTGGCACTTGGCTTTCTGGACCTGTCACCCACCATTTTTGATGAGGCTATTGAAGGAGTACTAAAGCAGCCTCCTGACAAGTGCTGACCAATGTCAGACTGACTCATCAGGCTCTTCTTCTCAAGCCCCCACAGGTTCACTTTGCCACCAGTCAGGCTCTCAATCCTGCAATGTTGCTAACTGATCCGATCTGGACAGTCCCACACATGACCTCTCAGAGATCTTGAGCAGTTGACCCGACCAGATCTCAAGGATGTTCCCCTTAAAGGGGCAGAGCTGACCTGGTATACAGATGATAGCAGTTTCCTTAAAGATGGCGTCTCATACACAGGAGCTGCAGAGACAACTGTATGGCCAGAAGCTCTCCCTCCAGGTACATCTGCCCAGAAAGCTGAATTGATAGCCCTAACCAAGGCCTTACAAGAAGGCCAAGGAAAGAGACTTAATATCTATACTGATAGCTGTTATGCCTTTGCAATGGTACATGTCCATGGGGCCACCTATAAACAGAGAGGACTATTGACAGCAGGAAGAAAAACCTTTAAAAATAAATAGAGCTGGGCATGTTGGTGCATGCCTTTAATCCTAGCACTCAGGAAGCAGAGGTAGGTGGACTGCTGTGAATTCAAGGCCACACTGAGACTACATAGTGAGTTCCAGGTCAGCCTTGACTAGAGTGAGACCCTACCTCAAAAAGCCAAAATAAATAAATAAATAAGTAGGAGATTTTGGAACCCCTGCAAGCCATATGGCTAAGGAGGCATTAATCATGCATTGCCCTGGGTACCAGAGAGGTGAGTCTACCTCAAAGGGAAACAACAAGGCTGAAGAGGCAGCTTGAGAGGCAGCCCTCCAGGTTGGTACTACCCTGGTAGCAAAATTGCCTCCAATGGTGACACCAACCTTGTTAGAGACACCAAGTTATAATGACTCAGAACTACAGAGGATCCATACCTGCACAGCAGCCTATAAGGAACAAGGATGGTACAAAACCCCTGACAGGCTGGGCATGGTGGCACATGCCTTTAAATCCCAGCACTTGGGAGGCAGAGGTAGGAGGATCACCGTGAATTTGAGGCCACTCGATGCCATGCCTGCCACTGGGTAAATGCAAAAAGCGGAGTTTCTTGGTCAGGAATCAGGGAAAGAGGAACCTGACCAGGAGTAAATTGGGAAATTGACTTTACAGAGATAAAACCTGGTTTGTATGGATACAAGTATTTGCTGGTATTTATAGACACCTTTTAAGGATGGAGTGAGGCTTTTCCAACCAAGAATGAGACTGCCTCAACTGTGGCCAAGAAACTATTGGATGACATCATTCCAAGTTATGGTTTACCTGTTCTTTTGGGGTCAGACAATGGACCAGCCTTCATCTCACAGGTAACCCAGGCCATAGTTAAAATTGTGGGGACAAATTGGAAACTCCATTGTGTGTATCATCCCCAGACTTCAGGACAGGTAGAAAGAATGAATCAGACCCTAAAGGAGACCCTAACTAAATTAACCCTTGAAACTGGCAGTGACTGGGTGTCTCTCCTTCTCTTTGCCCTTTTCTGAGTTCGAAACTCCCCCTATACAATGGGGATGACTCCCTTTGAAATCATGTATGTAAGACCCCCCCCCCACCCTTGTTGCCTAATATAAAAGCAGAAATGTTAACTGAACTTGATGAGAGATTTCTCTCCTCCTTACAAGCTTTATTTCAGGTGCAAGAACATCTGTGGCCCCAACTGTGCACCATCTGTGAAAAGACACCACCCCCTACAACCTATGGGTTGAGATGGGGAGACATAGTACTTGTCAAAAGACATTGGAAGGAGATTCTTGAACCTGGTTGGAAGGGACCTCACACCATGATCCTGACCACTCCAACAGCCATCAAGGGCCCAGCCTGGATACATCATTCACATGTGAAGCCTGTTGACCCACATGCAGGCCCAGATGACTATGCACCTAAAGAGGAGCTAAGACTGTGCTGAGCTGTCACCCACCCACAAGATCCACTCAAACTAAGGATCCAAAATCTCTTACCTTTCACACCTTACGCCATGCCCTAGAGACCAAAAAATGAAAAACTTTATCCACTTGATCCTTGTGATAGCCCTGCTTGGGGTTCAGACCACATCAGACACTAACCCACACTGAGCTGTTACTACCAAATGGGTACTTCGGGGCCCTGAGACTTCCCCACCAGACCTAGGGAGAGAAATGCAGACTTTGATGTTAACTGGTCTGGTGAGTACTACTTTTCCTGTCTTCCACCTAGATCTTTGTGCCCTGGCCGGTTCCATATGGAGACATCCAAGTCCAAATGGCGGAAATTGTCGGTCTTGATGACCGACAAAAACTCCATGGCAATCTGCAGAGACTACTGCCAGGAACAAAATCTTGCAACTGTGCAATTTTATGTTTGCCCAGGGACAAATGACTATGGGATTGTGGGAGAACAGACAGTTTTTTTTGGCTATAAATGGGGATGTGAGACCAATGGCCCCTGGATAAAGAATAATCGAGATCTTATCCAGATCAGTAGAGCAAAAAAAAAAAAATCAGATATCACAGGGAAAGAGAAACCCCATCTCCACCTCAATGACAAAAAAGGGACAAACTTGCTGGGGGGGGTGGCACATGCCTTTAATCCCAGCACTCGGGAGGCAGAGGTAGGAGAACTGCCGTGAGTTCGAGGCCACCCTGAGACTACATAGTAAATTCCAGGTCAGCCTGACCTGGAGTGAAACCCTACCTCGGGAAAAAAAAAGGGGGGGGGGACAAACTAGCAGAGTATGGGAAGCTGGAAAAATATGGGACCTAAGGCTATATGCATCAGAAAGGGATAGGGTGTTTCTCTTTCAGATCCAGAAACAGGCTATCCTGGCAGGGCCTTCCCCCATAGCTATAGGGCCAGCAGCTCTAAACTTTCTAGAACCTGCAGCACCCGTCTTAGTTTCAGGCACCTTCACCCCCATGGACCCAGTCACCCCATGCTTAATCACGTACACACACACCCTCAGGACCCCTGATTCAGCCATTTTATTTACTCAATTTCACCTTTAATTTCCTCAAGTTTACCACTAACCTCACTAGAGAAGACTGCTGGCTCTGCTTAGACCCCAGGCCCCCATACTATACTGGCTGGGCTACCACAGGAAATCTGACAACTCCTTCAGAAAGCCCACTGACATGCTCTTGGGGAAGGTCCTCGTTCTTACCCTTCAAGCTATAACTGGAAAAGGGCTATGATAGGAACAGGGGGGAAATTAGATAGCTTCCCTTAAGCTTCACCTTAAGCATCTCTGTAACCATACTATCACTGCAAATGCTAGTACACCCTACCTTGTGCCTCCTTGACGGAACCTGGTTTGCATGCACCAATGGCTTAACCCCTTGCATCCACCCACTGTTACCTCAGAATTCCAGCATGTGCATTCTAGTAACACTGCTTCCTCACATTTATTACCTTCCCTTCAGCTCCTATATGGAGACAGTCCCAGATCATCACAGAGAAAAACGAAATTTTGGGGCCTCAGCAAGCTTTCTCACAGTGTTGGTTGGGACTGGCATAGCTGCAGGAATTGGCACTGGTACAATGGCCTTAATTAGGGTGGATCAGACTTAACAGACTCTAGACTTATAGACTCAGATCTTGCTGAATCAGAGAAGCCTGTCCATCACCTAGAGTGGTCACTGGACTCACTAGCTGATGTAGTACTGCAAAATAGAAGGGGATTAGACCTGCTCTTTCTACAGCAAGGAGGGCTTTGCCAGGCCCTGGGAGAACAATGATGTTTTTATACCAACAACTCAGGTGTTGTCAGAAATAGCCTAGCTATGGTCCCCAAGAGGTTAGAAGAAAGGGCTAAAATTAGACAGTGAAATCAAAACTGATATGAATCTTTGTTCAACTGGTCCCCTTGGTTAATGACTTTATGTCCTAACTGGTCCCCTTATTCTTTTACTGCTTGCCCTCACTTGTGGACCTTGTATCATTAATGTTTTGGTAAACTTTGTTAAGGATCACCTAACCACAATACAATTAATGGTACTGAAACAACAGTACCAACCTTAGGAGCCTTTGATACATTTTCAAGGATTCGAGATAAAGCCATACTCAAGGGGGGAATGAAGAAACCAAACTGAGTGGTGACAGGCTTCAGTAAAGTGCTGCCCTAACAAGGCCTAAGTTTCAGTTTCCCAGAGAGGTAGGCAAGACTTCTGGGAAAACAAACAAAGGGCAGCCTGTTAATCAGCAGTGACCCTGGACATGTGGCTGGTGAAGATAGCCACCATTTTGTGTTCTGGGGGCTGAGTCAGTTCCTGGAGCCATGTCCCTTTTGCGTGATTTTGTCCCAACCAATCAGAGATGTACAACTGTAATTGCTGCTTGCCTAGCCAATCCTGTCAGATTACCTAATCCACCTGGAATTCCCCTGGTTGTGTTTAAAAGGAGCCTGTGTGCTCCTTTCGTGGTCGCCATTTTGAATGAATGGTTGATGCCTGCATGCTGGCTGATTCTGCAGAATAAACACTCTGTTTTTACATATTATTTGAGTCCGGGGTCTTTCTTCAGCAATATTTGGACCCTTGTAGCCTGGGACTACAGAGTGAGTGTCAGGTCAGCCTGGGCTAGAGTGAGACCCTACCTCAAAAAAAAAAAAAAAAAAAAAAAACTAGAACCTGGGGCTGGAGAAATGGCTTAGTGTTTAAGGCACTTGCCTGTAAAGCTAAAGGACCCAGGTTCAATTCCTCAGGACCCATGTAAAGCCAGATGCACAAAGGGTGCACACATCTGGAGTTCATTTGTAGCAGCTGGAGGCCCTGGCCCACCCATTCTTTCTCTTTCTCTTTCTCTCTCTCCCCCTGCCTATTTCTCTGTCTCTCTCCAATAAATAAAAATAAAATATTTTTTAAAAAGCTAGAACTGAGGCTGGGCATGGTGGTACATGCCTTAATCCCAGCAAAAGTAGGAGGAGTTTGAGGCGAGGCTGACTACATAGTGAATCCCAAAGCAGCCTGGGCCAGAGTGAGACTCTACCTAAAAAACAAACAGACCAAAAAAAAAAAAAAAAAAAAACTAGAAGAGCCAAGAGGAGAGTGTAGGGAGGCCCTTAACTATGAGGTACAGGATCCAGATAGTGATTTTCCAACTTCTTTATCTCAGGAGGTTCAGGTTGGCTAGGCAGTACTTCCTGGATGGAATATGTTCAATGTCAGCCTAAGCTGAAACAGAGCCAAATTACAAAATAAAACTATTTGGATGAAGAAGGAAGCTAAGCATGGCTACCCTAGACCTACCATAGCAGCTAGATCCTGAGAAGATGTATGATCCATGTGCAGGATATCCACTGGCTAAGTTGGCCATACAGGAAACAATCATACTTAAAATAACAATGTTGGGTGTTTGCACCGGGACAAAAAGAGTATGAGCCCTGGCAACTATGTTATCACATTTTAGCCTTATTCTGGTCCTTTGGGGACAGTGTCCTATTCATTTCATAAAGTAATATAAACTTAAGTGATTTTCTATGTTCACATAACATAACTCTGGATATGACACACCTAGGAATGGAATTCAGATTTGTCTGTTTCCAAAGGCAGTAGTTCTGTTCCTTCTGTTTCCTTCTCTGTAATGGTCTTCTCAGTGTTCCTCAATGTGGAAACACATGGGGCCCGCTGGAAAAACAAGGGTTTCTTTCAACTGGGCCCAGGAACCAGATTGTTCTTAAGTAAGTAGGGTCCTCAACTTGGGCACCTTGATGCTCTCTTCCTGTAAATTCACCCAAGGAAACTTGTATGAGTTAGAACAAAAAAGAGACCTGGGTCCTGGAGAGATGGCTCAGCAGTTAAGGCATTTTCCTGCAAAACCTAAAGACCTGTAAAACCAAAGGACCCAGGTTCAATTCTCCAGTACCTATGTAAAGCCAGATGCACAAGGTGGCATGTGTGTTTGGAGTTCATTTGCAGTGGCTAGAGGCCCTGGATCATCCTCCATTCTCTCTGTCTCTCTATCTACCTCTTTCTCTCACTCTCTTTTTTTTTTTTTTTTTTTTTTTTGGTTTTTCGAGGTAAGGTTTCACTGTAGCCCAGGCTGACCTGGAATTCACTATGGAGTCTCAGGGTGGCCTCGAACTCACAGCGATCCTCCTACCTCTGCCTCCCAAGTGCTGGGATTAAAGGCGTGCGCCACCACGCCCGGCTTCTCTCTTTCTTAAATAAGTAAAAAAAGAAATATTTTAAAGAGAGAGAGAGAGAGACCTGGGAGCCAAAGGCTTCAGGATGTCTCCAGATGTGTGAGAAATTTTGCTTTGTGTATGTAACTAATCTTGCTTTGTGTATTTAACTGGTTTCCTTCAAATGAAGGGGAAGGCATGGTGGTGCATGTTATGCCCAGTTCTCGGCACCCCCAGTGACCACCAAGGAGAACCAAACATGTATGCAAAAGCAAGGAGCTTTATTTCGGGCTTAAGCTTGGGCTCTTAACTTCACCAACACAGTGGATCTGCAGTGGATCCATACAAGAGCCTCGAGTAGCAGGAGGGTAGGGTTTTTATAGGGATTTGAATAAAGAAAAAGGGGATGGGTACATGATTGGTTGATTTAAATAGTAACTGCACTTGTACTCTTCTGATTGGCTTAGGATACTGGCGGGCATAGTTGGCAGGCAGGGGCTGGGGGAATTAAATTTATCTATGACTACAGGAATGTATGGCATAAGCAGTTTGTGGTTTTTCCAGTAACTGTTAAACCCACCCTTACCAGAAAATAAAAACTTAGGCCTTGCCAGGAAACAGAAACTTAGGCCTACTGAGGACTCAGAGTCATGGCGTCCATCTGGTTCCTGAGTCTTTCAGTGTACATCTTTAATCTCAGCACTTAGGAAACAGAGGTAGGAGCATAGTAAGCTCCAGGTCAGCCTGGGCTAGAGCAAGACCCTACCTCAAACAAAACAAAACAAAACAAAAAAGTACCCCTAGGCTGGGTGTGGTGGTACATGCCTTTCATCCTGGCACTAGGAGGAGAGAGAAATAGAAGGATCTCTGTGAGTTCCAGGCCAGCCTGGGGTTATAGCATGAGTTCCAGGTTAGCCTGGGCTAGAATGAGACCCTACTTTGAAAAAAAATTAAATATTACATCCCTTACTCCCAGCAAAAGACCTGTAATCCCCTAAATTCTTGGTTAGGAAGATAACAGTTTTTTTTTGTTGTTTGTTTGTTTGTTTTATCCTAGAAAAGCCTTAGAATACTAAAAAGATTAATCTCAATTTTGGGGAGAATAAATGAATTAGACTGCACTGTTTTTTTTTGTATGTGTATAACATGTGTGGTATGGTGGTATATGCATGAATGTGTTCAGATGCACACATCCTGTGCTTATGTGTGCAGAGGTGAACATCAAGTGTCCTCTATCACTCATCTATATGTGTCCTTGGGTGGAATCTTACTGATTCTAGATCTTACCATTTTCACAAGTCCCAGCAATTCTCTGGTCTCTGTTCCCCATAAGACTAGGTTACAGGCGTGCCTGGCCATAACTAGTTGTTTACGTGTATGCTGGGGAAACATACTCAAGTGGTGTCAGGGCCCTCTCATACTAGCCCAGAAAGTACTTCTAACTGCTTAGCCATCTCTCCAGCCCTGGATTGTACTTTTTTTTTCTTTTCTTTTTTTGGTTTTGCAAGGTAGGGTCACACTCTAGCCAAGTTGATCTGGAATTCACTATGTAGTCTAAGGGTGACCACAAACTCAAAGCTATTAATACTCTTACCTCTGCCTCCCCAGTGCTGGGATTAAAGGTGTGTGCCACCACGCCCAGCCTTGGATTGTCTATTTTTCTCTCCATAGTACAGGACTTTACCACCTTGCTTACTACCTCTGGAAAGAAATGACAAGGCTGGTGAGATGGCTTAGCACTTAAGCACTTGCCTGTGAAGCCTAAAGACCCTGGTTTGAGGCTCAATTCCTCAGGACCCACGTTAAACCAGATGCACAAGGGGGCGCATGCATCTGAGTTCGTTTACAGTGGCTGGAGGCCCTGGCGTGCCCATGTCTCTCTATCTGCCTCTTTCTCTGCCTGTCTGTCACTCTCAAATTAATTAATTAATTAAAAAAAAAAATGAGCCGGGTGTGGTGGTGCATGCCTTTAATCCCAGCACTTGGGAGGCAGAGGTAGGAGGATCACTGTGCGTTCAAGGCTACCCTGAGACTCCATAGTGAATTCCAGGTCAGCCTGGGCTAGAGTGAGACCCTATCTCGAAAAGCCAAAAAAACAACAAAAAAAATTTCTTAGCTTTTGAAAGTTAAAATGTTGGGCTCCAAGTGCATGTGATAGAGAACAGGCTTCCTGTCTCTAAGACTGGCTTGGGGTGTGTGTTAAGTGGGGAAAAGTTGAGAGGAAGCAAAGAAGATTGGTTGAGCCTAGGTGTGATAGATGGGATGTGGTCATGGCAGAAACTTTTTGGAGAGAATCCAAACATAATGTGAACCTTGGCATCCTTTATTAGATACAGGATGCAAAAGCAGCAAAGCCTCAAGCCTCAAAGTGGAGATGATTGGGTGGCTTTTCTGGGCAAACAAGCCTGTGGCCTCTGAACTTAGTGGCTTCCTGATCCCAGGGAAGCAAGTGGGAGGCAATAAAAAGAGTGGAAATCGTAACTGTTCACAAAAAAATTACACTGCATTTCTTGGGACTTCAGGAAGTTTTAAGAGAAGTAATAGAATTACCTGGGTCTCTGGATAGAGTGTGAATGATCTTAGAGAATTGACGTAAAGAAGCCAGGGTGACTAGAGTGATGGAGAATGATGCAACAGAGACCCGTAGGCCTCCACCAATATAAAACTCCCTATGTCCAACATAAACCCCATAAAATCAGGTGTGGTGTTGCACACCTGTAATCCCAGCACTTGGGAGTGGAGAAAGGAGACTCAGAAGTTCAAGGTCACCCTTGATATGTAGTAAATTCAAGGGCAGGACAACATAAACTACATAAGAATCTCTCTCTCTACACACACACACACACACACACACACACACACACACACACAATATTATTTTAAGATTTATTGCAGGGATGGAGATATGGCTTAGTGGTTAAGGTGTTTGCCTGCAAAGACAAAGGACCTACGTTTGATTCCCCAGTACCCATGTAAACCAGAAGCACAAGGTAGCACAATTGTCTAGAGTTCATTTGCAGTGGCTAGAGAACCTGGGATCCACATTCTCTCTCTATCTGCCTCTTTCTCTCAAATAAACAAAATAAAATAAATAAAAATATTATTTATGGCCTGGAGAGATGGCTTAGCAGTTCAGGCACTTGCCTAAAAACTTAATGACCTCAGTTCAATTCCCCAGGACCCACATAAGCAGATGCACAAGGTGGCACATGCATCTGGAGTTCCTTTGCAGTGGCTGGAGGCCCTGGTACACCCATTTGTATTCTTGCTGTCATAGCTCAAATGCTCAGGTCAGCCTGAGCTAGAGTGAAACCCCACTTCGTAATCCTCCCCTCCCCACAAAGAAAAAGGAAAGAAAAGTAAATAGTACTGGAGAGATGGCTTAGTGGCTAAGGCATTTGCTTGCAAAGCCAAAGCATCCCAGTTCACTTTGATTCTCCAGGACCCACGTAAGCCAGATGCATAGGGGGGCACATGAATCTGGAATTTGCAGTGGATGGAGGCCCTGGTGCACCCATTCTCTCTCTCCCTCTCTCTCTCTCCTTCCTCTCTCTTCCTCTTTCTTTCTCAAATAAAAAAAATATATATATATTTTAAAAATAAGTAAATTGGGCTGGAGAGATGGCTTAGCGGTTAAGCGCTTGCCTGTGAAGCCTAAGGACCCCAGTTCGAGGCTCGGTTCCCCAGGTCCCACGTTAGCCAGATGCACAAGGGGGTGCACACGTCTGGAGTTCATTTGCAGAGGCTGGAAGCCCTGGCGCGCCCATTCTCTCTCTCTCCCTCTATCTGTCTTTCTCTCTGTGTCTGTCGCTCTCAAATAAATAAATAACTAAAATTAAAAAAAAATAAGTAAATAAAAAAAAATTTAAAAAAAAAGAAAAACCAAGCCAGGTGTGGTGGCACACACCTTAATCCCAGCACTTGGGAGGCAGAGGTAGGAGGATTGCCATGAGTTAGAAGCCACCTTGAGACTACATTGTGGATTCCAGGTCAGCCTGGACTAGAGTGAGACCCTATCTCAAAAAGGGGGGGGGGGCGGTTGGAGAGATGGCTTAGTGGTTAAGGTGCTTGCCTGCAAAACCAAAGGACCTTGGTTTGATTCCCCAGGACTTGCATAAGCCAGATGCACAAAGTGGCTTATGCATCTGGACTTTATTTGCAGTGGCTGGAGGCCCTGGTACACCCATTCTCCCTTCTTCCCTCCCTCCCTCCCTCCCTCCCTCCTTCTCTCCCTCTCTCTCTCTCAAATAAGCAAGTATTACAATAAAATAAAAACAATTTAAAAAAAATAAAAAAGAAAAACCAAAAAAGTATTTATTTGTAAGTACGGAAGAGAATGGGCTGGCTAGGGGCTCTTGTCACTGGAAAGGAACCCAGGATGCACACACCACTTTGTGCATCTTGCTTTATGTGGGTTCTGGGGCATAGAACCCAGGCCATCAGGCTTTGCCAACAAGAGCCTTTAGCAACCGAGTCATCTTTCTAGCTTGAGACTCATTTGGTATTTTTTTTTCCTAGGTAGAGTCTTGCTGTAGGCCAGACTGACCTGGAATTCACTATGTAGTCTCAGCGACATCAAACTCATGGTAATTCTCCTATCTTTGCCTTCTGAATGTGGGATTTATGGTATGCATCACCACGCCCTCCTCCTTTTAAAAAAATATTTTATTTATTTATATTTTTATTTATTTATTTGACAGCGACAGACAGAGAAAAAGGCAAATAGATAGGAAAGAATGGGTGCACCAGGGCCTCCAGTCACTGCAAATGAACTCCAGATGCATGCACTACCTTGTGCATCTGGCTTACATGGGACCTGGGGAATCAAGCCTGGAACTGGGATCATTAGGCTTCAAAGGCAAGTGCTTAACTGCTAAGCCATCTCTCCAGGACAAAAATATTTTATTTTCATTAATTTATTTGAGAGAGTGAGAAAGAGGCAGAAAGAGAATGAGTGTGCCAGGGCCTCCAGCCCCTGCAAAGCAAATTCAGACCCATGTGCCACCTTGTGTACCTGGCTTCTGTGGGTACTAGGGAATTGAGTCTGGATCCTTAGGCTTCACAAGCAAGTGCCTTAACCACTAAGCCACTCTCCACCCTATAAAGGAAATCATTTTGAGTAAATATATTTTATTTGATCTGCACATTATTGGATCACATTATTGGGTAATTAAGCCAAAGTTGAGTTCAAGTGAGAGTTTGATAAGCCACATACAGGTGTGTGTTGAGTCATTTGCCAATTGTACTTCATGGAGCTTATTTTACAATGTAAAATATGTACCTGTGGTGGCTTGATTCAGGTGTCCTCCATAAACTTAGTTGTTCTGAAGCTAGGTTCCTAGATAATAGAGATGTGGGAATTAATGCCTCCTGGAAGGAGTGTATTGTTGGGGATGGGCTTATGGGTGTTATAGCCAGTTTCCCCATGCCAGTGTTTGGCACACTCTCCTGTTGCTGTGGTCCACCTTATGTTGGCCAGGGGGTGATGTCCACCCTCTGCTCATGCCATCGTTTCCCCTGCCATCATGGAGCTTCCCCTTGAGCCTGTAAGACAAAATAAACCTCTTTTTTTCCCAGAAGCTGCTCTTGGTTGGGTGATTTCTACCAGCAATGCAAACCGGACTGCAACAGTACCCTACATAGGAGGTATGTTACTTTCTGCTTATTTGTATGGTTATAATATACTTTGATATTTAAAATGATATGTATTGGGAGTTGGGCATGGTGGCACATGTCTTTACACTCAGCACTTGGGAGGGAGAGGTAAGAAGATCACCTTGAGTTCGAGGCCACCTTGAGACTATATAGTGAATTCCAGATCAGGCTGGGCTTTAGGAAAACCCTACCTCAAAAAAACAAAAACAAAAACAAAAAACAACACAAAACCAAAAAGAAAAAAAGTTATATACTGGAAAGGCTACTCATATTTCTAAACCAGATTGGATTTTATGCAACCTTTTTCCTAGAATTAAAAGGAAAAAAAAAATGGAAGCTGGGTGTGGTGGGGAAGCTCCATGCTGGGATTAAAGATGTGTGCCACCATACCTGTCTTCCTCTTCTATTTTATGGAAATGTTTAAGAAGCATTGGTGTTAGTTCTTCCATGAAGGTCTCGTAAAAATCACCAGTGAATCCATCTGGGCCTGGACTTTCTTTAGTTGGTAGATATTTTGTGTGTGTGTGATTTTTTGAGGTAGGGTCTCGCTCTAGCCCAGGCTGACCTTGAATTCACTATGTAGTCTCAGGGTGGCCTCAAACTCACAGCGATCCTACTACTTCTGCCTCCCAAGTGCTGCGACTAAAGGTGTGCACCACCATGCCCAGAAAATTGGGAGATTGTTTATTCCTCAATATTTATTAACATTTTCCATGATTATAAAAAGTATCCCATGGTAATACCCTCCCTCACCCCCCCCCCACTTACCCCTTTGAAATTCCATTCTCCAACATATCCCCTCCCCATCTCAATCAGTCTCTCTTTTATTTTGATGTCATGGTCTTTTCCTCATCTTATGATGGTCTTGTTTAGGTAGTGTCAGGCACTATGAGGTCATGGATATCCAGGCCATTTTATGTCTGGAGGGAGCACGTTATAAGGAGTCCTACCCTTCCTTTGGTTCTTATATTCTTTCCGCCACCTCTTCTGCATTAGATCCTGAGCCTTGGAAGGTGTGATAGAGATGTTACTCAGTATTCCAGTAACTTCTTTTCAGCACTATGATACTTTCTGTGTCATCCCAAAGTCACTGCCATCTGAAAAGAGAAGATTCTCTACCAAAAGTGAGAGTAGCATTAATATAAAGGTATGAATATTAAGAGAAGTGCTTACTGGGTAGTTTGATAAGCATGGTATATACATTTTTCCAGACATCAGCTGATATTACACCCCTAGGGCTCATGACTACCCCTGTTTTAGGTTTTCAGTATCAGGGATGTGTCCCCCCCACCCCAATTGAGCAGGTCTCCAGTCCAATTGGAGGGCAGTTGGTTTCCACCATGACAGACATGCCACTATTGCACCCATTGGCTCATTTGTCCTGGCTGGCCAATTATAAGGCTTGCAGTGTCCACTGTTCACTGGTGGTATCTCTTTCTCCTATTGAACTACATGTAGAATGGCTTCTTCCAGCTTTCTGTCAGCTAGTCTACATGGAGGAGGTTATCAGCTCAGTTCCAGCAGGATTTCTCAGTGGCCTTGCAGCCCAAGTATGTGGAATCTTCAGCAATAGGGTCTTACCATCAATTCCTGCTGGGAAACCAAGGGCCTCAGCAATGTCCTATAATGTTTTGGGGGCATCAGGGACCTCCCTGGCCAACAACTCACTGGAGGTATCCCATCCCTGGAAGTTGGGAGATTTTTGATAACTGCTTGGATCTCCATACTTGTTATAAGTCTATTTTAGTGGTTAATCTCATCTTGATTTAATTTAGGTAGGTCATATAAATCAAGAAAATCATCCATTTTGTTCAGATTGTCAAATTTCATGTAGTATATGTTTTTATAGTATGTCCCTATGATCTTTTGAATTTCTCTCATATCTGTTGTGATGGTGCCTTTTTTAAATCTTTAATTTTATTAATTTGTGTCTCTTCTCTCTTTCTTTTGGTCAGATTCGCTAACAGTTTATCAATCTTGTTAATCCTTTCAATGGACCAACTACTGATTTTCTGTTTGCCTTTTTCTTTTTCCAAGGTGCTAAGGTGAAGCATTTATTGCTTACTTTTCACATTTCTATTTTCTTTTTTTTTTATTTGGTTTTTCAAGGTAGTGTTTCACTCTAGCCCAGGCTGACCTGGAATTCACTCTGTAGTCTCAGGGTGGCCTTGAACTCATGGTGATCCTCCTACCTCTGCCTCCCAAATGCTGGGATTAGAGGCGTGAGCCACCATGACTGGCACATTTCTAATTTCTTAATATAGGCACTTAAAGCTATAAATTCCCTATTAGGACTGCCTTCATTGTGTCCCAAAGGTTTTGGTATGTGTGTTCTCATTATCATTTAACTTTATGATTTTTTTTTTTTGATTTTTCTTATTGATTTCTTCATTGACCCATTCATCTTTTAGTAGTGTATTGTTTAGTTTTCATGATTTTGTGAAGGCTCTGTACCCTTTCTTGCTATTGATTTGTAGTTTGATCCCACTGTGATCAGATAGAGTACAAGGAATTATTTAAATTTTCCTGCATTTGTTAAGATTTAGTTTGTGTCCTAATATATAGTCTATTTTGAGAATGTTCAATGCGCTATTGAAAAGCTGCAGCATTTGGATGAAATGTCCTGTATATATGTGTTATGTCCATTTGTTCTATGACCTCATTTAATCCAGATACATCTGTTTGTTTGTTTGTTTATTTTTGAGGTAGGATCTCACTCTAGCCCAGGATGACCTGGAATTCACTATGGAGTCTCAGGGTGGCCTCAAACTCACGGCAATCCTCCTACCTCTGCCTCCCATGGGCTAGGATTAAAGGCATGCACCACCACACCTGGTATACATTATTTTTTGCCAGGATTACCTGTCAATTGATGAGAGTGGAGTGTTGAAGTCACCCACTACAACTATGTTTGGTGTTATCTGTGACCTTACTTCTAATAGCATTTGTTTGATGAAGTTGGGAGCCCCCATGTTAGGTACATATAGGTTTAAGATTGTAATATCCACCTGTTGGAGTGTTCCCTTAGTCAATATAAAGTGACCTTCCTTCTATTTCCTAACTAACGTTGGTCTGAAGTCTACCCTGTCAAAAATTAGGATAGCAATCCCTGCTTGTTTTCTAGGCCCATTTGCTTGAAACACTATTTTCCAAACTTTCACCCTAAGATAGTCTCCATCCTTTGTAGAAAGGTGAGCTTTTCGGAAGCAATAAATTGAAGGATCCTGATGTTCAACCCAGTCTGCAAACCTATGCATTTTGTGTGTGGGGGGGGGGGGATTGAGGTAGGGTCTCACTCTGATCCAGGCTGACCTGTAATTAACTATGTAGTCTCAGAATGGCCTCGAACTCAGAGCAAACCTCCTACTTCTGCCCTCCAAATGCTGGGATTAAAGGAGTACACCACCACACCCAGCTAAAACTATGTCTTTTGGTTGAGTATTGAAGCCATTGATATTAAGAGTTATTATTGAAAGGTATGTATTTATTTCTGCCATTTTTCTTGGTTTGTAGTTCTTCAAGTTTTACCTTTGCTCTCTGTATTAACTAGTATTTGAGTATGGTTTGTTTTTTTCCAGGTCACTTATATGTGTGTTTTTGTTTCTCTTTAGCATGGAGGATCCTTTCAAAGATTTTCTTAGCACTAGTTTTGTCTTCAAATATTTCATTAGCCTACTTTTGTTGTGGAATGTCCTTCTTTCTCTGTCTACTTAAATGGATAGCTTTGTAAGATAAAGTAACCTTGGTTGATAATTGTTATCTTTCAGAACTTGAAATACATCATTCCAAGCTCTTCTGGCTTTGAACGTTTGTGTTGAGTAATCTGCTGTGATCCTGATGGGCTTGCCTTTGTATATGATTTGATTTTTCTCTTGAACTTCTTTCAGTATGTTTTCTTTGGTTTGTGTGTCTGGTAGTTTAATTTTAATATGGTGAGGAGGGGTTCTTTCCAGGTTTTGTCTGTTTGGTGTTCTGAAGGCTTCCTGAATCTGCATTGGCATCTCTTTCCCAATTTGGGGTAGTTTTCTTCTTCTTCTTCTTTTTTTTTTTTTTTCTTTTTTTTTTTTTGAGGTAGGGTCTCACTCTAACTCAGGCTGACCTGGAATTCACTATGTAGTCTCAGGGTGGCCTCGAACTTGTGGTGATCCTCCTACCTCTGCCTCATGAGTACTAACATTAAAGGTGTGCGCCACCATGCCCGGCCACTTCTATGATTTTGCTGAAAACATCTACTATGCCTTTGGAGTGAAATTCTTCTTCTACTATACCCTGAATTCCTTTTCTTTTTTCTTTTTCTTTTTCTTTTCTTAATTTTTATTTGTTTGAGTGAGAGAGAGAGAGAGGGGGAGAGAATGGGTGCTCTAGGGCCTCCAACTACTGAAAACAAACTCCAGACACATGTGCCCCATTGTGCATATGGCTTATGTGGGTCCTGGGAAATCGAACCTGGGTCCTTTGGCTTTGCAATCAAACACCTTAACCACTAAGCCTTCTCTTCAATCCTACCGTGAATTCTTGTGTTTGATGTTTTCATACTGTCCTGAATATCTTGAAATTGCCATTCATACTTTACTATTAGTTAGTCTTTCTTTTTGTTGGACTGTATTAGATCTGCCACCTAGTCTTGTAGTTTAGATATTTTGTCCTCTCCTTCATCCATTCTACTGGTGAGATTTTCTTTTTTTTTTTCCTTTTTTTTTTTTTTGTTTCCTGTTTTCTTTTTTTTGTTTTGTTTTGTTTTTTGAGGTAGGGTCTCACTCTAACCCAGGCTAACCTGGAATTTACTATGGAGTCTCAGGGTGGCCTCGAACTCACAGCAATCCTCCTACCTCTGCCTCCCAAGTGCTGGGATTAAAGGCGTGCGCCACCACGCACGGCTCCCTTTTTTCTATTTTATTTTAGTTTTTAAAAAATTTTTATTACCATTTTCTATGATTATAAAAAAATATCCCATAGTAATCCCCCCCCCACTTTCCCCTTTGAAATTCCATTCTCCATCATATTACCTTCCCATCTCAATCATTGTACTTACAAATATACAATATCAATCTATTAAGTACCCTCCTCCCTTCCTTTCTCTTCCCTTTATGTCTCCTTTTTAATTTACTGGCCTCTGCTACTAAGTACTTTCATTCTCACGCAGAAGAGATTTTCTACAGTTTTTATTTCATTGACTGTGTTCTTCCTTGCTAGTAATTCTGACTAATTTTTCTTTATTATTTCTATTGCCTTATTTATGTCTTGTATTGCCCTCCTTATTTCACAAAAATCAAAAATAAAGAAACATAAGCCGGGCATGGTGGCACACACCTTTAATCCCAGCACTCAGGAGGCAGAGGTAGGAGGATCGCCATGAATTTGAGGCCACCCTGAGACTACATAGTGAATTCCAGGTCAGCCTGAGCTATCATGAGACCCTACCTTTCCAATATGAAGCCAGGATTAGGAACTGAAATATGCAATTGTCTTTGAAAAGTAGTTTGTGGGGAAAAAAAGGCTCAGTTGGAAAAACATCTTGTTTGGGGTGTGAGTTTCTGACTAAAACCAACTACTGGAAGCTCTAGAGGAAGTAATCCAAATTGCAAGGTGTCCAGCCAGCATTCACCTCTCTCCTGTTAACCAAAATAAAAGGATGAATGTTAATTAAAAGTTTTAAATGCAAAGTCATTCTTAGCCAAGATTCAAGTTCTAAGTCATGAGGGAAGTAAAGACAATGGTGGACTGTGACCAGTGAACATTGAATTCAATTCTGTTCTGGTGTGTAAATAAGCTACCTATCCTTTGACTCTGTCTTGATTTAATTCTTAAATTAGCATACAAAAGGACACTGCAGAATAATGGAGTTTTTCTGGGCTAGGCACCAAACTGGAGGCAGTTACTGCATATCATTTGCTGACTCTTCTTTCTTTTCTTAACTCTCTGTTTTCAGGATCACTGCATTATTTTGTCTCTATGAGTTTTGTTTTTTTGTTTTTCGAGGTAGGGTCTCACTCTAGCTTAGGCTGACCTTGAAATTCACTCTGTATTATCTGTGTGGACTCAAACTCAGTGATCTTCCTACCTCTCTGCCTCCTTATGCTGGGATTAAAGGCATGCACCACCATGTCCAGTCTAGCACCCTACCTAAACAGACAGCCTATCGCACCCCAACCCAAGGACTGCTGCTCCTTGTAGCTGCGGTTTAAACAGAGGTGCGGACAGCAAATGGACCATGTCGCCTTCAGAGGGCTATGTTATGCTCCCCGAAGTGAATCTGTAGGTCTCACAATCATTAGCTGCAACCTGTGCCCATAGTAACCCTCTGCCCCTCCACAGACCGAGACATGGGCGCCCGACACCGGGCCCGTGCACACTCCATTCAGATTCTGAAGGTGGAGGAGATGGCAGCGAGCAAGTGCCGCGGCCGGCTGTCAAGCAGTTCCACGACTCCAAGATCAAGTTCCCTCTACCCCACCGGGTGCTGCGGCGCCAGCACAAGCCGCGCTTCACCACCAAGAGGCCTAACACCTTCTTCTAGAGCCGCTGGGTCGAATAAATGTTTCAGTGGACAAAAAACAAAACAAAACAGACAGCCTAGATGGGCTGTCCCAGGGATTCATCCTCTAAATTCAGCAGCCATTAGTGATCTCTTCCCCTTGCCTATAAAGGCTCTTGTCCTTTTTTTTTTAATTATTTTTTTTTAATTTTTAATTTATTTATTTGAGAGTGACAGACACAGACAGAAAGACAGATAGTGGGAGAGAGAGAGAATGGGCGCGCCAGGGCTTCCAGCCTCTGCAAACAAACTCCAGACGCATGCGCCCCCTTGTGCATCTGGCTAACGTGGGACCTGGGGAACCGAGCCTCGAACCGGGATCCTTAGGCTTCACAGGCAAGCGCTTAACCGCTAAGCCATCTCTCCAGCCCCTCTTGTCCTTTTTTAAAAAAATTTTTTTTGTTTATTTTTACTTATTTGAGAGTGACAGAGAGAGATAAAGAGGCAAAGAGAGATGGAGAGAGAGAGAGAGAATGGGCATGCCAGGGCCTCAGCCACTGCAGATGAACTGCAGATGCGTGCGCCCCCTTGTACATCTGGCTAACGTGGATCCTGGAGAATCGAGCCTCAAACCAGGGTCCTTAGGCTTCACAGGCAAACCCTTAAGGGCTAAACCATCTCTCCAGCCCTCCTGTCTTTTTTTTTTTTGAGGTAGGGTCTCACTCTAGCCCTGGCTAACCTGTGTTATCCGGTCCGGTGTCACACAAGTAAGACTATTCTCTAATTTGACTGGAGGCCTGCTCCATAGAAGGGAATATGTCCCTAACAGTGAAAAACTACAACAGAGGAATATCTGCTGCTGTCTGGCTAATTGTATATACTGGGGTCACCAAACGGCCCAATAAGTACTTCTCTTAATGTTCATACCCATATACTAATACTAGTCTCACTTTTGGGATAACTCAGAAGGCGCCATGGTGCTGAGAAGTGACAAAGGAGTGCTCAGCACTGAAATATCTCTATAATATCAAAGGGACAGCAGACCTGAACTGTTTGGAGTGTCAGTTTTTATTGGAAATAACCACATGATGTTAGAAAAAAAACAGGATGGGAACTAAACCCTAAATCACAATTTACATGTGACAGTTACAGCCATAAAAGTAAAAAAAAGGAACTTGTAAACAGATCTGTTGGTCAGTTGCAGGAAGTGCTACCTGGGGAATGTAAGGTAGGCCTGTGACCAGGAGTCCTGCTTATCTTAAGGGGTTTGCTCAGCAATTCAGGCCCCAGGAAATGCTATTCATCCTGGGCAGAACCTCTTGTTTACTTGCCATTAGCAGAGTCTCCTGTTTGTCTTCCATCTGCAGAGCATCCTACAAGGAAGTGACTTTTGTATTTCTCTAGGCTAGATATAAAGAAATGTAAAGAAATATAACATTTGTTCTCTTTACATCTGGAATTCACTATGTAGTCTCAGGCCTCAAACTCATGGTGATCCTCCTACCTCTACCTCCCAAGTGCTGGGATTAAAGACATGTGCCACCAAGCCCAGCAGTGAGTGTGTGTGTGTGTTTTTCATGGTTGGTTCTCATTCTAACCCAGGCTGACCTGGAATTCCTTATGTAGTCTCAGGGTGGCCTTAAACTCTTAAACTCACGGAGATTCTCCTACCTCTGCCTCCTAAAATGCTGGGATTGAAGGCATGTACCACCATGCCTGGCTTTTTTGTGTTTTGTTTTGTTTATGCAAGGTAGGGTTTCACTCTAGCCCAGGCTGACCTACAATTCACTATGTAGTTTCAGGGTGACCTTGAACTTACAGAGATCCTCCTACCTCTGCCTTCTAAGTGCTGGGATTAAAGGCATGTGCCACCACGCCTGGATCTTTTTTGCTGTTTTGAAATAGAGTCTCACTATAGTCCAGGTTGACCTGGAATTCACTATGTAGTCTCCAGCTGTCCTCAAACTCACAGTAATCCTCCTACCCTAGTTTCCCTAGTCCTGGGATTAAAGGAGTGTACTATCACGCCTGCCTATATATATATATGTGTGTGTATATATATATATATATATATATATATATATGTACATATATAAATATACATATATTATTTATTTGCAAGCAGAGAGACAGAAAGACAGAGAAACTACATAGTGAATTCCAGGTCAACCTGGGATACACCGAAACCCTTCCCCAAAAAACAAAAAATAGGCTGGGCATGATGGTGCACACCTTTAATCCCAACACCTTGGGAGGCAGAGGTAGGAGGAGTGGCATGAGTTCGAGGTCACCTTGAGACTACATAGTGAATTCCAGATCAGCGTGAGCTAGTGTGAGATCCTACCTCGGAAATCCAAAAAGTTAAAATTAAAATTAAAAAAATAAAAGATGCCTGTCTACCTTTATGTGGGTGGCTGGGGAATTGAAACCAGGTCAAGGAAACATTGCAAGCAAGTGCCTCTAAGTGCTGAAGTATCTCCCTAGTCCTATTATCAGTTTTTTTGTAAAATAGGTTAGTCAGCAGGAAGTCAGGAATCCATATAGTATTAAATCCTTCCAGGTAATCCCTTTTGCTCTTTTTCATGTCCTCCACAAAATCCTGCAATAGGCCATTTTTTGCTAAGGAATAGAAAAGAAGTAGAGAGCTGAAGAGATGGCTTAGCAGTTGAGGTGTTTGCCTGAAAAGCCAAAGAACCTAGGTTCCATTCCCCAGGACCCAGTAAAACCAGATGCACAAGGTGGCACATGCAGCTGGAGGTCTTGGTGTTCCCATTCTATTTGCCGCTTGCTCTCGCAACTAAATAAAAATTTTTTAAAAAAGAAAGAAGTGTATTGCATTATGAGTAGTAAGTGTATTGTAATTTTATGACAATTTTTGTTTCAGGTGCACATCTCTCTACACAGGTATGTGGTACTGGACTTGATGTAAATATTTTTTCCCCAAGGTAGGGTCTTTCTGTAGCCCAGACTGGCCTGAAATTCACTATGGAGTCTTAGGCTGGCCTCAAATTCTCAGTGATCCTCCTACCTCAGCTTCCCAAGTGTTGGGATTAAAGGCATGTGCCACCACACCCGGAAGATATAAATATTTATGTTCTCTATGGTCCAGTTTAGCTGCTTGGAAATTCTGTCTTCACCTCCTTTCTCCTTAGGCGACACTGCAGTTACAGAAAGCCGCCAGAGCCTATGGGTGTGGGAAGTGGGGATACAAACTCTGTTCTGAGTTGTCCAGCAAGCACTTTTGTTCACAGACCCATCATCCCTTACCCGAGACTGCCTCTAACACGGCTGTCGCGAGCTGCCTGGGACAGACACCACACTCCTGGGAACCCACCAGCCCCATTAGGTTTTGCATCCTCTCCCTAAACGCCTCTCCACGCCCCCAAAACTGCGAGCATGCGCGAGAGGGAGCCCTTGGGCTGCCGCACCAGGGGGCGTGGCCTTCAGTCTTCCGCTCCTGGCTTTCACGCCCGCTTCGCTGCGTCTCGCCTGCGCGCGCACAGTCTGGGCCGGCGCCGGCTGGAAGGGCAGCGGCGGGTAAGCGGGGCCTAGCTCCTGTGTTGTCTGACGGGGTTGGGAGCTTCTCTGTGTCCAACTCCCCGGAAGACGAGAGTGACAGAGCTTTGGAACCGGCCTCTCCTCTTTCCTCTTCCGGCCTCGTGCGGAACTGACCATCGAAGTGTTTTTGCCCCCACTGGAGCTTCGGCTGGTCTGGTCCGCCGCGGCCTGTGCTGTCTCCACCCCGGGCCGCGTCTCCGGGCCCTCTTCTGCTCTCAGTCTGGAACCCATGCCCTGCCAATCTTGGTGGTAGCGACCTTTACTGTCGCAGCACTTTAAAGGACAGCTCTCGGTCCAGCCCCCGTCTCCAGCACAAAGAGCTTCGGTGTTTTCTGATGCCGGGGAGAAATTCAGACACCTCCACTGATGGCAGTTTTCAGATGATCTGGACAGTGAAGTCAAGACCACCCAAAAAGTTCTTATTGCCTTTCCCAGTGAGCTCCCTTTCAAATTTGGATCTCTTGAGGCATATCTCATATCCTTATGCAATGCCCCAGAATTAGACAGTTTTCATTAGGAAATACGTCACACCACATGTGTCTTTTGGAATGAGGTACTGCAATGGTGACAATATCAGTGTTTACTGAGAAGGGAGTAATAGACAAAGATTTCATACATTTCTACAGTCTTTTACCAAGAGTAGATATTTATTGAAAAAAAATTTTTTAAATGTTTTATTTATTTGACAGAAAGAGAGAGAATGGGTGCTCCAGTGCCTATAGCCACTGCAAACGAACTCCAGATGTGTGTGACCCCTTGTGCATCTGGCTAACGTGGGTACTAGGGACCTTTGGCTTTGCAGGCAAAAGCCTTCACCGTTAAGCCATCCCTCCAGCCCTGGTGAACTCTTGTCCGAAGCTGCATTTTATCTGAATATTCTTTGATGCCTTGAAATAACAAACGAAAGGTAAACTAAAATTAAAACCCTGGATCCAAAAACGTGCTGACCTGGAGAAATCTAAAGCAGAAAAAAAGCCCTGGCAGCTTTGTCATGTTTAATAATATCTGCAGGTTGGATTTCTTTTTCTTTCTTTCTTTCTTCTTCTTTTTTTTTTTTTTTTTTTTGAGGCAGGGTCTCAGTCTAGCTCAGGCTGACCTAGAAGTCACTATGTAGTCTCTAGGTGGCCTTGAACTCATGGTGATCCCCCCACCTTTGCCTCCTGAGTGCTGAGATTAAAGGCATGCACCACCACATCTGGCTTGAGGGTTTTGGTTTTTGGTGTTTTTTTTTTAATGTTATCCCATAACAGTTCCATCCATTTGATTACCAGTTTTCTTTTTTTTCTTTATGATTTTTCAAGGCAGGGTATTGCTGTAGCCCAGGCTGACCTGGAATTCACTATGTAGTCTCAGTGGGGTCTTGAACTCACAGCCATCCTCCTACCTCTGCCTCCCAATGGCTGGGATAAAAAGCTTGTTCTGGGCTGGGGAGATGGGTCAGCAATTAAGGTACTTGCCTGAAAAGCCAAAGCACCCAAGTTCAATTCCTCAGGACCCACATAAGCCATATGCACAAAGTGGTGTATGCATCTGTAGTTCTTCCTGCTGCAGTTGGAGGCCGAGGAGTGCCCATTCTATCTGCCTGTTTCTCTCTGTCGATAAATTTATATATATTAAAAAAAAAGCTTGTGCTACCAGACTTGGCATCTCCCTATCTATCTATCTTTCTGTTTTTTTAATTGTTTGTTTGAGAGAGAGAGAGAAAGAGAAAGAGAAAGAAAGAATGGGCACACTAGGGCCTCCAACCACTGTAAACAAACTCCAGATGGATGTCCACCTTGTGCATCTGGCTTACATGGGTCCTGGGGAATCCAAACAAGGGCCTTTGGCTTTGTAGGCAAGTTCCTTAACTACTAAGCAATCTCTTCAGCCCTCCCTGTCTATCTTTATATTGCAGTATCTTCTTTTTTATTTCATTTTATTTGTTTATTTAAAGAGAGAGAGAAGTAGGGAGAGAATGGGTCCTCTAGCTACTGCAAAGGAACTCAAAACATATGTGCTACCTAGTACATCTAGCTTTATGTGGGTCCTGCTGAATCAGATATGGGTCCTTTGGCTTCTCAGGCAAGTGGCTTACCTGCTAAGCCATCTCTCCTGTTCTTGTTCCTTCTTTATTCAATAGATAATTTGTATTTATCATTTTAAGTATTTATTTTTATTTATTTATTTGAGAGAGAAGGAGAGAACGAGCATGCCAGGGCCTCAGGCACTGCAAACAAACTCCAGATGCATGCGCTACCTTTACCCATGGCTTACATGGGACCTGGAGAATTGAACCTGGATCCTTAGGCTTTGCAGACAAGCATCTTAACCACTAAGCCATCTCACAGCCTTCATTCCTTCTTTATTCAATAGATAACTTGAATTTATTCTTTTGCTTCTTGTTGCTGAAGCTGTAAGGCTGCATAATAGTACTGTTACTTCCTAACTTATGCTTCCAAAGAATTTTAACACTGCTGAAATAGGACTAAAAATATATATTTGTGTGTGTGTATATATATATATATATGTATATGTATATATATAATTTTTTACTTTCTTATTTTTTTTAGCCCCAGGCTGGTCTGGAATTCACTATGTAGTCCCAGCCTGTCCTCAAACTCAAAGCAATTCTTCAACATCTGCCTCCTGAGTGTTGGGAATAAAATCATGTGCCACCACACCTAGCAAAAGAAGATATTTTAACACAATGACATGATTTTGATCTCTTTGTATTTTATTTCTCAGAGAAACAGTTAATGGACAACTGACTTAAGTAATCTGTTATCATCATGGCTAATGAAGGGTATCCCAAGGCTGGTGATAGTCCATTTTCATCAGATAAACATGCCCAGGCCATCTTGGCCCAGATGAATAAAATGAGAAATGAACAGCATTTCTGTGATGTGCAGTTGCAAGTTGGGAAGGAAACTTTTCAAGTTCATCGTTTGGTTTTGGCTGCCAGTAGTCCATACTTTACAGCTTTGTTCACTGGAGGAATGAAAGAGTCCTCAAAAGATGTTGTACAGATTCTAGGAGTTGACGGTGGAGTCTTTCGGTTACTTCTAGATTTCATTTATACAGGTATGTTAAATGAGCATTTTAGAAAAATAGTTTAATTATTTATTAGAGAAGGAGACAGATAAAGAGAGGAGAATGGGCCCACCAGGGCCTATAGCCAGTGCAAACAAACTCCAAACCCATGTGCCACTTTGTGCATCTGGCTTATGTGGGTACTGGGGAATGGAACCTGGGTCCTTGGCTTTACAGGCAAGCACCTTAACCCCTAAACTACGTCTCTAGCGCAAAATTTTATTTATTTATTTATTTATTTATTTTGTTTTTTTGCGGTAGGGTCTCACTCTAGACCAGGCTGACCTGGAATTCACTCTGTAGTCTCAGAGTGGCCTTAAACTCACGGCGATTCTCCTACCTCTGCCTCCCAAATGCTGGGATTAAAGGCATGCGCCACCACACCCAGCTAAAATTTTATTTATTTTTATTTATTTATTTGAGAGAGAGAGAGAGAGAGGGAGGCAGAGAGAGAGAAAGAATGGGTGCACCACGGCCTCCAGCCACTGCAAATGAACTCTAAACACATGCACCACTTTGTGCATCTGGTTTACGTGGGTTCTAGGGTATCTAACCTGGGTCTTTTGGCTTTGCAGGCAAGTGCCTTAACTGCTAAGCCATATCTCCAGCCCTAAATTTTATTTGAAAGAGAAAGAATGGATGTGCCAGGGGCTCCAGCCATTACAAACGAACTCCAAATGAATGTGCCACCTTGTGCATCTGGCTAACGTGGGAACTGTGGAATTGGACCAGGGTCTGGGTCCTTAGGCTTTGCAGGCATATACCTTAACCGCTAAGCCATCTCCATCCCAATATGTAAAGTTTTTTTTTTTTTTTTTTTCAAGGTAGGGTCTCACTGTAGCCCAGGCTGACCTAGAATTCACTAGTCTCAGGGTGGTCTTGAACTCATGGCGATCCTCCTACCTCTGCCTCCCAAGTGCTGGGATTAAAGGCATGTGCCACCACGCCTGGCTCTTTAGTTTTGTTAATGTACTTTATTTATTTATTTGAGAGAGAGAATGGGTACACCAGGGTGTCCACCCACTGTAAATGAACTCTAGATACATGCCCCCCCTCCCGCCCATGTGCATCTGGCTTATGTGGGTCCTGGATAATTGAATGGGGATCCTTTGGCTTTGCAGGCCAAAACACCTGCAAAACACCTTATCTGCTAAGCCATCTCTCCAGCCTCCTTTTTAGTTTTTACTCTTCAAACATTAAACTATTTGTGAGATCAAGTAAAATAGGTCAAATATTTGATTTGATTTTATTAACTATTTTTGTCTTTCTACTTCCCTAGGTATAGTGAACATATCTGTGAATAATGTTCAGGAGCTGATTGTTGCAGCAGACATGCTACAGTTGACTGATGTTGTTAACCTTTGCTGTGAATTTCTGAAAGGACAAATTGATCCACTGAACTGCATTGGGATCTTTCAGTTTTCTGAGCAAATTGCCTGCCATGATCTTTTGGAATTCACAGAAGACTATATTCATGTCCATTTCTTGGAGGTTCATAGCGGTGAAGAGTTCCTGGCACTTACAAAAGATCAACTAATCAAAATTTTACGAAGTGAAGAGCTTAGCATTGAGGATGAATACCAGGTCTTCTTAGCAGCAATGCAGTGGATTCTGAAAGATCTAGGAAAGAGAAGAAAATATGTGGTAGAAGTACTAGACCCAATTCGATTCCCTTTATTGCCTTCCCAGAGGCTTTTAAAATATATAGAAGGTAATTTTCTTTGTTAATTCTATATCACCTAAACTGATCACCAGGTTGCATTTTCTGTGTTTGAAATATGATAGAATATTTTCATTTCTTTGATTGAGTAAACATATCTACTGAATTATTCCTTTATGTAAGGTACAGTTTTATTTTTGTTTATTTATTTTTTGGTTTTTCAAGATAGGGCTCTAGGCTGACCTGGAATTCAGTATGTAATCTCAGGATGGCTCCAAGATCCTCCTATTTCTGCATCACAAGTGCTGGGATTACCATGCCTGGCTTGTTTACTTGTTTATTTGAGAGAGAGCAAAAGAAGTAAAGAACAATACAGATAGATAATGGGTGCCAGGGCCTCCAGGTGCTGCGAACAAACTCCAGACACATGTGCCACCTTGTGTATCTGGCTTATGTGGATCCTGGGGAATGGAACCTAGGTCCTTTGGCTTTGTAGGCAAGCACCTTAACTGGTAAACCATCTCTCTAACCCTAAGGTACAACTTTTGTGGGTGGATAGTAATATTCTGATATTTTTACACATTTTAATCATATTCTTTTTTTTTTTTTTTTCTTTTGAGGTAAGGTCTCACTCTGGCCCAGGCTGACGTGGAATTCACTATGTAGTCTCAGGGTGGCCTTGAACCCACGGCAGTCCTCCTACCTCTGCCTCCCAAGTGCTGGGATTAAAGGCATGGGCCACCACACCCAGCATAATCATATTCTTTTTTTTAAACATTATTTATTTATTTATTTGTTAGAGACAGAGAGAGGGAGAGGGAGAATGGGCTTGCCAGGGTCTCTAGCTAATGCTGACAAACTCCAGATGCATGTGCCACCATGTGCATCTGGCTTACGTGACACCTGGAGAATCTAACCTGGGTCCTTAGGCTTCACAGACATGTGCCTTAACCACCAAGCCATCTTTCCAGCCCGAATCATATTCTTAATATATCTTTCTTTAAATTAATAGAATATGTTAGAATTATTGATAAGATATTTATTTATTTTTATTTCCTCTCCAGTGCTGGGATTAAAGGCATGCACCACTAAACCAGACTTTAGATAAGATTATTGACAAAGCTAACACTACTTTGTTGTTGGTAGTACTAATTTGTTTTATTTTAGGCTTCCCAGGCAAGTGCCTTAACTGCTAAGCCATCTCTGCAGCCCTATTTTAATTATTTAGAGATATGTTCTCACTCTAGCCCATGCTGACCTGGGAATCAGTCTTTAGTCCCAGGTTGGCCTCAGATTTACAGTGATCCTTCTACTTCAGTCTCCTGAGCACTGGGATTAAAGATGTGCATACCATGTCCAGCTAGTACTAACAATTTGTTTTTGTTTTTCAAGGTAGGGTCCTCTCTCTAGCCCAGGCTGACCTGACTGGCCTTGAACTCACAGCAATCCTACCTCTTCCTCCTGAGTGCTGAGATTAAAGGCATGCATCACCACGCCAGGCTTCTCTTTTCATTTTTAAGTATTCAACAAAACCTAATATTTGTAGCCCAGGTATGGTGCCTACAGCTGAAATCTCAGTATTTGTGAATCTTAGGAGGATTGTGAATTTTAGGCCAGACTGGCTGGTTGCATAGTGAGTTCCTGGCCAGTTTGGGCTACATCCAAGATCCAGTTTCAAAGAATAAAAACAGAACCAAGCATGGTGATACCTCTTCTTCCAGGGTGTTGGGATTAAAGGTGTGCCCCACCATGCCTGGCCCAATTTTAAACTTTCTGAAAATATTTTTACCATATATAAAATACCTTTAGTTTCCATATTAGCAAATAACAGGATTGGGCTGGAGAAGTTGCTTAGCTACTAAGGCATTGGCCTGTAAAGCCAAAGGACCCATGTTCAATTCCTCAAGACCCATGTATTGCCAGATGCATACAGTGGTACATGGGTCTGGAGTTCTTATGCAGTGGCTAGAGGCCTTGGAGTGCTCCTTTTTTTTTTTTTTTTTTTTTTTTGGTTTCTTGAGGTAGGGTCTCACTCTAGCCCAGACACTCAGGGTGGCCTCGATCCTCCTACCTCTGCCTCCTGAGTGCTGGGATTAAAGGTGTACACCACCATGCCCGGCTAACTGCTCATTCTTTTTTTTTTTTTAATTTTTATTTATTTATTTGAGAGCGACAGACACAGAAAGACAGAGGGAGAGAGAGAGAATGGGCGCGCCAGGGCTTCCAGCCTCTGCAAACGAACTCCAGACGCGTGCGTCCCCTTGTGCATCTGGCTAACGTGGGACCTGGGGAAGCGAGCCTCGAACCGGGGTCCTTAGGCTTCACAGGCAATAACTGCTCATTCTTTATTTGCCTCTTTCTCTCCCTCAAATAAATAAATATATTTTTTGTTGCTGTTTTTTTCTAGGTAGGGTTTCTCTGTAGCCCAGGCTGACCTGGAATTCACTATGTAGTCTCAGGGTGCCCTTGAACTCATGGTGATCCTCCTACCTCTGCCTCCCAAGTGCTGGGATTGAAGGTGTGTGCCACCATGCCAGCCTATTAATTAGTTATTTTTTTGTTTTGTTTTTATTTATTTGAGAGAAAGAGAGAGAGAGAGAGGGGGAAAGAGAATGGGTATGCCAGGGCCTCTAGCAACTGCAAATGAACTCAAGATGCATGCATCCCCTTGTGCATGTGGCTTATGTGAGTCCTGGAGAATCAAACGAGGGTCCTGAGGCTTCACAGGCAAATGCCTTAACCACTAAGCCATCGCTCCAGCCTTTGCTAAGCCTTCTTTCCAGCCCTTCCATCTTTTGAAAATATTTATTTATTTATTTTGTTTATTTTTATTTATTTATTTATTTGAGAGTAACAGAGAGAGAGAGAGAGAGAGAGAGAGAGAGAGAATGGGCATGCTAGGGCCTCTAGCCACTGCAAACAAACTAGATGTATGTGCCACCTTGTGCATCTGGCTTACATGGGTCCTGGGGAATCAAGCCTTGAACTGGGGTCCTTAGGCTTTACAGGCAAGCGCTTAACAACTAAGCCATCTCTCCAGCCCAATATTTATTTATTTTATTTTAAAATCATTTTCCCCAGCTGGGTGTGGTGCCACATACCTTTAATCCCAGCACTCCAGCACTTGGGAAATAGAGGTAGGAGTATCACCAAAAGTTCAAGGCCACCCTGAGACTACAGAGTGAATTCCACGTAAACCTGGACTAGAGTGGGACCCTACCTTGAAGAGCCAAAAATATATGTATATATGTTATTTTCCCTATTATTTATTTATTTGAGAGGAAAAGGCAGATAAAGAGGGAGAAAGAGGTGCCAGGGTCTCTAGCCACTGCAAACAAACTCCAAATGCATGCACCACCGTGTGCATCTGAATTATGTGGGTACTGGGGAATCAAACCTGGGTCCATAGGTTTTACAGGCAAGTACCTTAACCACTAAGCAATCTCTCCAGCCTTGAAAATATTTATATATTTATTTATTTATTTGTATACATGTGCATGCATGGGCATAACATGGTCTCTTACCGCTGCAAACAAATTTCAGATGCATGTGTCACTTTTTATGTCCAGCTTTACGTGAATGCTGGGGTATTGAAGCTGGGCCAGTAGGCTTTGCACACAAGGTGTTTTAATTTCTAAGCCATTTTCTCAACCCATTTTCTTCATCTTTTTTGGGATAGGGTCTCTCATTGGCCTAGAACTCACTAATTAGGGCAGACTAGCTAGCTAGTGAGCCCCAGGGATCATCCTGGTTTTCCCTCCCAAAGTGCTGAGATTATAGCTATGTACTACCACACCCAGCATTTTTATGTGAATTTTTTGCTTTTTTTTTTTTTTTTTTCCGAGATAGAGTTTCTCTGTAGCCTAGACTGACTTGGAATTTACTATATAGTCTCAGGGTGGCCTTGAACTGATAATAATCATTCAACTTCTGCCTCCATGTGCTGGGATTAAAGGTGTTGTGTGTCACCACATCAGGCTTTTTTTTTTTTTTTTAAATATTTTAGCAGGGTATAGTGAAGCTTGCCTTCAGCACATGGGAGTCAGAGATAGGAGGATCACTGAGAGTTGGAGGCCACCCTGAGATTACATAGTGAATTCTAGACCAGCCTGGATTAGAAGAGTAAGACTCGACCTCAAAAAATAAAATAAAAAGTAATTTATTTATTTGAGAGAGAGAAGGAGGCATATAGAGAGAGTTAGAGGACACAGAGACATGTGCCACTTTGTGGATCTGGCTTTATGTGAGTACTCAGAAATCGAACCTCTAGCCCAGGCTGACCTGGAATTTCACTCAATATTCTCAGGGCAGCCTTTGAACTCACTGCGATCCTTCTACCTCTGCCTCCCCAGTGCTGGGATTAAAGGCGTGCACCACCACACCCGGCCCTTAAAAAAAAAAGATTTATTTTTATTAGAGGAGGTGGGGTGGGTGGTGAGAAGGGCCTAGCCACTGCAAACAAACTCCACACACATGCCCTATCATGTGCATCTGGCTTACGTAGGACATGGAGAATCAAACCTGGGTCCTTAGGCTTTGCAAGCATGTGCCTTAACCGCCAAGCCATTACCCCAGCTCACCTTTTTTGTTTTGCTTGAATTAGAGTCTCACTCTAGCCCTGTTGGCTGGCCTTAATCTCCTAAACGCTATGATTAAATACATGTGTTATCACACCCTGTTTGTTTTTTTTTCTTCAAGGTAGGGTCTCACTCTAGCTCAGGCTGACCTGGAAGTCACTATGTAGTCTCAGGTTGGCCTCAAACTCACGGGGATCCTCCTACCTCTGCCTCCCAAGTACTGGGATTGGGCATGCGCTGAGATTAAAGGTGTGCACTACCACATCCAGTTTACACCCTGCTTTTTATGTGGGTTTTGAAGATTGAGCTCAGGTTTCCATGCTTGTAAGGATTTATATGGGTACTGGGGGACTGACCACTTAGCCATCTCCCAGCCACTAACGATAAATTTTAATTTGTTGATTGATAAATGCATCTTTAAGGAAAAGTGTTTTCAGTAGTATCTGAGGGCTGTAGACATAGCTCAGTTGTTAAAGCACTTGCCTGCAGAGCCCACTGACTGGAGTTTGATTCCCCAGTACCCATAGATGCACAAAGTGATACATGCATCTGGAGTTCATTTACAGTGTCTGGAGACCCTAGTATGCCCATTCTCTCTGTCTTGCTTGTATCTCTCTCTGCTTGCAAATAAATAAAATTATTTAAAAAAAATAGTATCTGGCCAGTCATGGTGGCACACACCTTTAATCCCAGCACTTGGGAGGTAGAGGTAGGAGGATTGCGATGAGTTCAAGGCCACCCTGAGACTACCAAGTGAATTCCAGGTCAGCTTGGGCTAGAGCAAGACCCTACCTTGTAAAACCAAAAAAAAAAAAAAAAAAAAGTATCAGAAAAATTTTAAAGCATTGTCTTTTGAACATTGTTTTAGGAGTATCTGATTTTAATCTTCGTGTTGCATTACAAACACTTTTGAAAGAGTACTGTGAAGTGTGCAAATCTCCCAAAGAGAACAAGTTTTGTAGTTTTCTGCAGACATCTAAGGTTCGACCACGGAAGAAAGCAAGAAAATACCTGTATGCAGTAGGTAAGAAACTTAAATCCAGCATGGTGGAACAAGCCCACCAACCCAAGCACTGGGGAGGCAGAGGTAGAAGGATCATTGTGAATTTGAGACCAGCCTGGAAATTATTATTATCCAAATCAAAGCTTTAAAATTATGTTTTAATTTTTATTTTATTTATTTATTTATTTATTTATTTGAGAATGACAGACAGAGAGAGAAAGAGGGAGAGAATGGGCACACCAGGGCTTCTAGCCACTGCAGATGCATTCACCCCCTTGTGCATCTGGCTAACGTGGTTCCTGGGGAATCGAGTCTCGAACCAGGGTCCTTAGGCTTCACAGGCAAGTGCCTAACTGCTAAGCTATCTCTCCAGCCCAATTTTTTTTTTTTATTTGAGAGAGACAGAGAATGGGCACACTAGAGCCTTCAGCCTCTACAAACTCTAGACACCTGCACCACCTTGTGCATCTGGCTTATGTAAGTCCTGAGTCCAGTGGCTTTGTAGGCAAGCACCTTAACTGCTAAGCCATCTCTCTAGCCCAGAATCAAAGCTTTTTAATAGTTTGTCATTATTACTAGGTGTTATTAATGTACAGGTATATCAGTGGCATAATTTCATGTTCAGGGTACAGATTTATAAATTGCATTTATATAGTATAATATGAGCACATTTAAAAAATCAATAGCTACTCATTTAACATCTGTTATTTTGTGATCTTTAAATCTTTGGTCTCTTTCATTATCAAATTACCATCAAATCATGGTCTAAATAAATATTTATGGCCTGAGTGTGGTAGCACATACCTTTAATCCCAACATACAGGAGGCAGAGGTAGTGGGGTCACCGTGAGTTCTAGGCTACCCTGAGGCTACATAGTGAATTCCAGGTCAGCCTAGGCTAGAGCGAGACACTACCTTGAAAAACCAACCAACCAAAAAAAAAAATCAAACTGATCGATATTTAATATATAGAGTGAAAGATTGTCCAACTCTGTATGATATGGCATTTTCACAACTGTTTGTGCATGATATAGTTTATATATAATTTTATGTATAATGTATGCCTGTTATGCTATACAAATAAACCTGTGCGGTATTAACTGAAGTTTTTTGTTTAAAAAAGACTTTTATTATTTATTTGATCAAGAGAGAGAGATAGAGAAATACATGGAGGGAGAGAATAGGCACACCAGGGCCTCCAGCCACTGCACATGAACTTCAGACACATGCACCACCTTGTGCAGCTGGCTTAAGTGGGTCCTGGGGAATCGAACCAATGTCCTTTAGCTTTGCAGGCAGTTGCCTTATCTGCTAAGCCATTTCTCCAGCCCTAAAACTTGTTTTTTATTAAGGGGATATCCAGTGAAAACAAGTTTTAGCCAAGTGTGGTGGTACATGCCTTTAATCCCAGCACTTAGGAGTCAGAGTGTGGTGGTATGAATAGGAATGTGTCCCTCATAGACTCAGGTGGTGTTTTTTTTTTTTTTAATTTTTATTGGATTTTTTTTAATTTTTATTAACATTTTCCATGATTATAAAATATATCCCATGGTAATTCCCTCCCTCCCTTTATTGGATTTTTTTTTAATTTTTATTTATTTATTTGAGAGCAACAGACACAGAGAGAAAGACAGATAGAGGGAGAGAGAGAGAATGGGCGCGCCAGGGCTTCCAGCCTCTGCAAATGAACTCCAGAGGCGTGCGCCCCCTTGTGCATCTGGCTAACGTGGGACCTGGGGAACCGAGCCTCGAACCGGGGTCCTTAGGCTTCACAGGCAAGTGCTTAACCGCTAAGCCATCTCTCCAGCCCAACCTTTATTGGATTTTTGAGATAGGTTCTCACTCTAGCTCAAGCTGACCTGAAATTCATTATGTAGTCTCAGGGGACCTCAGACTCATGGGGATCCTCCTACCTCTGCCTCCTGAGTGCTGGGATTAAAGATGTGTACCAGCATACCCTGCTCAGACTCAGGTGTTTTATTAAGCTTGCAACTTGGGTCTCTAGCTGCCTGGCTAGAAGAGGTGTCATGGAGGATGGATCCTTTGATCCAGCTCAAAGGTGTGCTTTGGGGCCTATCTGATTCCAGCCTAAAGGTGTGCAGAACATTCTGAGCTCTGACTGGGCCCTTACTTGCTGCTTTTTGGTGTTTGCTGGCTGCTGGTGGTTTCTCTCTGCTTGGTTCTGTAAAAGGGGGCAAGCTTCTTCTACCATTGATGGAACTTAGATCTGTAAGCCTGAAATGGATTCCTTCCTCCCATAATCTCTGTCCTGTTTGGATGTTCATCCTAGTAACATGAAGCTATCTACTAAATAGAGGTAGGAGTATTACTGTGAGTTTGAGGCCAGTTTGGGACTAAAATGAATTTCAGGTCAGCCTGGGCTGAGGTGAAACCCCACCTCAAAACAACAATAAAAAAAGTTTTATAACTCGCTATTTTACTTCACATATTTATCCAGCCACTGCAAATGAACTCCAGATGCATGTGCCCCCTTGGCCTACTTGGGTCCTGGAGAGTCAAACCAGGATCTTTTGGCTTTGCAGGCCAACGTCTTAACCACTAAGCAATCTCTCCAGCCCAAGTATGTATGTATGTACGTATGTATGTACGTATGTATGTATGTATTTAAGAGAGAGAGAATAGGCTTGCCAGGGCTTCTAGCCACTGCAAAGGAACTCCAGACATATGTGCCATCTTGTGCATCTGGCTTTCTGTGGGTACTGGGGAATCAATCAAACCTGGGTCCTTTGGCTTTGTATATAAGCATCTTTTTTTTTTCTTTTCTTTCTTTCTTTTTCTTTTTTTTTTTTTTTTTGTTTTGTTTTTCGAGGTAGGGTCTCACTCTAGCCCCAGCTGACCTGGAATTCACTAAGGAGTCTCAGGGTGGCCTTGAACTCACAGTGATTCTCATACCTCTGCCTCCCGAGTGCTGGGATTAAAGGCCTGTGCCACCACGCCCGGCATATAAGCATCTTAACTGCTAAGCCATCTCTTCAGCCCTTACATATAATTTTTATAGCTATGGCAGGCTCTAAGTTATATAAATGTTTAGATACAGGGCTAGAATTTTCCCATTCCTATATTTCCTTATTTAGCAGTAAGTGATTTGTTGCATATTCCTTTTCCTTCCTTTATTTAGGTGGATATACACGGTTGCAGGGTGGTCGTTGGAGTGATAGTAGAGCCCTGAGCTGTGTAGAACGTTTTGACACCTTTAGCCAGTACTGGACCACAGTATCTTCCCTTCATCAGGCTCGATGTGGCCTGGGAGTAGCAGTTCTGGGAGGAATGGTCTACGCTATTGGAGGTAACAATAAAATTATCTTATTTATTATTTTAATTTCATTTATTTATTTATTTCAGAGAGAGAAAGGCAGAGAGTGAGAGAATGGGCACACCAGGGCCTCTCGCTAATGCTAACAAACTCCAGATTTATGTGACACCTTGTGCATCTGGCTTTACATGGGTACTGGGGAATTTTACCTGGGTTCTTAGGCTTTGCAGGTAAGCACCTTAACTGCTAAGCCATCTCTCCAGCCTGAAAACTATTTTTTTTTACAAGGTAGGGTCTCCCTCCATCCAGCTCAGGCTGACTGGAATTTGCTATGTAGTCTCAGGCTAGCCTTGAACACACAGTTGTCCTCCTCCTCCCTCTGCCTCCTGAGTGCTGGAATTAAATTGTTGTGCTTCCAGGACTGCTTAGGCAAAGACTTAATTATGGTTTATTTTGGAAAACAGACTGCTACCAACTATTGTATTATGGTTCTAGTTCTCTTAAAGTCACTAAACCTGCTGTGTTGTGTGTCTTTTATTTAAATCAGGTGAAAAGGACTCCATGATTTTTGACTGTACTGAATGCTATGATCCAGTAACTAAACAGTGGACAACTGTTGCTTCAATGAATCACCCCCGCTGTGGCTTGGGAGTATGTGTGTGTTATGGTGCTGTCTATGCTTTGGGTAATTATGATATTTGATTTAAGGATAACCAAGATTATTTGAATTCTTAGGATCTGATTACTTTAGAGATGTTCCATTTTTCCATGAGAAATATATCTTAGCTTGGTGTGGTGGCTCACACCTGTAATCCCAGGAGGCTGAGGTAGAGAGATTGCCATGAGTTCAAGGTTCAATATAGTAACCTAAATATGTCTAATAGGAAAATACATTGCAAAATTTAAAAAATATTAAAAGGAAATTCTGCATTATATTCTTTTCAGTATTGCAAATTTAGTGAGTGATTTTTTAACATATTTTATTTATTTATTTATTTGACAGAGAGAAAGGGAGCACCAGGCCCTCTAGCCACTGCAAACAAACCCCAGACACAAGTGCCAAATTGTGCTTCTGGTTTATGTGGGTACTGGTGAATTGAGCCTGAGTCTTTAGGCTTCACAGGCAAGCACTTTAACTGCTAAGCCAACTCTCCAGCACCTAGTATGTGATTTAAAAAAAAATTGGGGTTTATTTTTATTTATATGTTTGAGAGCGACAGAGAGACAAAGAGGCAGACAGATAGAGGGAGAATGGGTGTGCTAGGGCTTCCAGCCACTGCAGATGAACTCCAGATACATGTGCCAACTTGCGCATCAGGCTTACATGGGTCCTGGGGCATCGACCCTCAAACCAGGGTCCTTAGGCTTCACAGCTTCACAAGCAAGCACTTAACCACTAAGCCATCTCTCCAGCCCAGTTTGGTTGTTGGTTTTTTTTTTTTTTTTTTGAGGTAGGGTCTCACTCTGGCTCAGGCTGACCTGGAATTCACTATGTAATCTCAGGTCTCAGGGTGGCCTCAAACTCACTGTGATCCTCCTACCTCTGCCTCCCAGGTGCTGGGATTAAAGGCATGCACCACCATGCCTGGCCTTGTTTGTTTTTTTGATGTAGGCTCTCACTCTAGCCAGACTGACTTGGACTTTACTATGTAGTCTCAGGGTGGCCTTAAATTCACAGCAATCCTCCTACCTCTGCTCTCTAGTGCTGGGAGTAAAGGCGTGCAGTACCACACCTGGCTACCTAGCAAGTGATTAAAAAAAATTTTTTTTGTTTATTTTTATTTATTTATTTAAGAGCAACAGAAAGAGAAAGAGGCAGGCGGAGGGGAATGGGTGTGCCAGGGAACAGATGCAAGTGTCACCTTATGACTCTGGCTTTACATGGGGCACTGGGTAGTTGAATCTGGGTCATTTGGCTTTTCAGGCAAGCATCTTTTTTTTTTTTTTTTTCCTTTTTTTCAAGGTAGGTTCTCATTCTAGCCCAGGCTGACCTGGAATTCATTATGTAATCTCAGGGTGGCTTCGAACTCACGGTGATCCACCTACCTCTGCCTCCCAAGTGCTAGGATTAAACGTGTACACCACCACACTTGGCTAGGCAAGTATCTTAAGCTCTAAGTTATTCCATATATATATATATATGGTTTGTTTATTTATTTATTTTTTTTTTAGAGAATGTGAGTTCAGTGGCCAAGGCCCTGGCGCACCAATTCTGTATGTGTGTGTGTTGGTGCACCAGGCCCTGGCCACTGACATCACACTCCAGACGCTTGTGCCACTTTGTGAGCATGTGCAACTTTGTATTTGCCTCACCTTTTGTGCATCTGGTTTACATGAGATCTGGAGAGTCAAACATGGTTCCTTAGGCTTCGCAGGCAAGTGCCTTAACCACTAAGCCATCTCTCCAGCCCATGGGGAGTCTTTATTAAACTCTTAAATTCACACTAAATATGCCTTGGGTAGTATAAGAATTCTGAAGATATATAGGTTATGTTTAAAACAACAATCAGCCAGTCATGGCGACACATGCCTTTAATCCCAGACCTTGGATGGCTGAGGTAGGAGGATCACTATTAATTCCAGGCTAGCCTGAGACTCCATAGTGGATTCCAGGTCAGCTAGGGCTTGAGCGAGACCCTGCTTGGGCAGGGGAAGATTTTTGAAAAGGACCATATTGTTTTTGCAATGTGTTGAACTTTTTGCTGTTTTGTTTTGAATTACTCTGTAGTAAAAATTGGATGGGGAGTTAGTAAAAATTGGACATAGTGTTAAAAAACCTGAGTTTTACTCATAATCATATTTTAACTTTTCATGTGGTCTTGGACAAATTATCTTTCTAGTTCATGTAACACTCATGCATCTTATGAAGTAGTTAGATGTTTATAAGGTCTTTGTCATACATAAGATTCTGTTATACTAGAAATAAATATTTTTCTACTTGGTTATAGGTGGATGGGTTGGAGCTGAGATAGGAAATACCATTGAACGATTTGATCCTGATGATAATAAGTGGGAAATAGTTGGTAACATGGCTGTGTCACGCTATTACTTTGGGTGCTGTGAAATGCAAGGTAATGACTTAAAAAAATTTTTTTTTCATTTATTTATTTGAGAGAGAGAGAAAGAGGCAGATAGAGAATGGGCACATCAGGGCCTCCAGCTGTTCCAAACAAACTCCAGAAGCATGCGCCCCCTTGTGCATCTGGCTGATGTGGGTACTGGGGAGTGAACCTGTGTCCTTTGGCTTTACTGGTAAATGCCTTAATCACTAAGCCATCTCTCCAGCCCAAGGTAATGCCTTTTATAAAGTATTATTCATGTATAATCCCCAGCTCTACAATATCAATATATATGTATTTTTCTTTTGTAAAAATATATTTTATTATTTGAGAGAGAGAGAAAGAGACTGAGAGAGAGAGAGAGAATGGGTGCACCAGGGCCTCCAGCCACTGCAAACGAACTCCAGACACATGTGCTTCTTTGAGCATCTGGCTTATGTAGGTCTGGGGCATTGAACCAGAGTCATTTGGCTTTGCAGGTAATGGCTTTCACCGCTAAACCATCTCTCCAGTCCCCCACCCCCTGCTTATTTTTTTTTTTTTCAAGGTAAGGTCTGTCTAGCTCAGTCTGACCTGGAATTCATTATGTTATCTTAGGGTGGCCTCAAACCCAAGTGCTGGGATTAAAGGCATGTACCACTACACCCAGCTTAATATCTATATCTATATTTTTAAGGGAGTTTTAAAAAATTTTATTTATTTGCAAGCAAAGAGAGAGTGAAATAGAGAGGAGAGAACTAGACAGAGAGAGAATGGGCACACCAGGACCTCTAGCTACTGCAAACGATCTCCAGACACATGTGCCCTTGTGCATTTGGCTTATGTGGGTCCTGAGGAATTCAACCTGGGTCCTTTGGCTTCACAGGCAAGCATCTTAACCATTAAGCCACTTCTCCAGCCCTCAATATCAATATTTTTGCATGTATATGTTTCCCTCAATATGTATATGTGCATAAAAATATTTTTAAAATTTCCATTTTTTTCAGGATTAATTTATGTAATTGGAGGAATCAGCAATGAGGGAATAGAACTTCGTTCTTTTGAAGTTTATGATCCACTTTCTAAGCGTTGGTCTCCACTTCCTCCAATGGGTACCAGGAGAGCATATCTTGGGGTGGCTGCACTCAATGATTGCATCTATTCTATTGGAGGATGGAATGAGGCACAAGATGCTCTTCATACTGTAGAAAAATATTCCTTTGAAGAGGTAGGTTGGGTAATTTGATTTTTTTTTTTTTTTTTTTTTTTCCCCCAGGGTCTCACTGTACCCCAGGCTGACCTGGAATTCACTATATAGTCTCAGGGTGACCTCAAACTCAGGCGATCCTCCTGTCTCTGCCTTTGCTGGGATTAAAAGTGTGGGCCACCATGCCCAGCTCAGATGTTTTGTATCTAGTTTTCTTTTACTGTATCTTAGATCTGTTGTGATGGAATCTCTTTCACTGAAGATTTTGGTCAATTAATGAGTTTTGCTCATTTTCAAAGAACAAATTTTGTTTTTATTTTTCAAGGTAGGGTCTCACTCCAACTCACACTGACCTGGAATTCACTATCTAGTGTCAGGGTGGCCTTGAACTCACAGTTTTCATTTATTTGCAAGCAGAGATAATAGAGAGGAGAGAGACATAAAGAGAATGGGTACCAGGCACTCCAGCCAAATACAAATACAAATACAAACACTGCTTTGTACATCTGGCTTTACATGGATCCTGGGGAATGGAAGTCAACTCATTAAGCTGTGCAACAAGTGCCTTAACCATAAGCCATCTCTCCAGCCCCAGTACTCTTTTTTTTTTCCCATTATGGTTTTGCTGTAGCCCAGGCTGACTTGGAATTCACTGTGTAGTCTCAGGGTCTGCCTCCTGAATGCTGGGACTAAAGGCATGGGCCACCATGCCCAGCCAGCCCTCCTTTTTAAACATTTTTTTTTGGTGGGGGGCTGGGTATGGTGGGGCATACCTTTAGTCCCAGCACTTGGGAGGCAGAGGTAGGAGGATCCTGTGAGTTCAAGGCCACCTGAAACTACATAGTGATTCCAGGTCAGCTTGTGGTAGAGCAAGACAATACCTTGAAAAAACAAAAACAAATAACAACAAAAACAAGGAAACAAAACATACCTCACCCCCCCCCCCACTTATTTTATTTATTTATTTGGGAGAGAGAGAGAGAAAGGGGCAGAGAATGGGCCCACTAGGGCCTCCAGCTGCTGCAATTGAACTCCAGATGTGTGCTCCACCTTGTGCATCTGGCTTATGTGGGTCATGAGGAATTGAACCTGGGTCCTTTGACTTTGCAGGCAAGCACCTTAATCACTAAGCCATCTCTCCATTCCTCTTTGTTTTTTTTTGGTTTGTTTTTTGAGGTGGGCCCAGGCTGCCTGGGAATTCACTGTGTAGTCTCAGGGTGGCCTCCAACTCATGGCAATACTCCTACCTCTGCCTCCCGAGTGCTGGGATTAAAGGCATGCGCCATCACACCCGGCCCTCTTTGTTTCTAACATGTAAAAAAATGGATTATAATTTTCAGTCCATCAAAATGTGTTCTATAGATTATTAACTATTCAATGGTTCTTGAAATATATATTCCAATCTCATATAAATTATGTAAATATAATATGCTATTCTATTCTCTTTGAAAATTTTAAGATTTTCTTTTTTGGATTTTCAAGGTAGGGTCTCATTCTAGCTCAGACTGACCTGGAATTCATTATGTAGTCTCAGGGTGGCCTCAAACTCATGGCAATCCTCCTACCTCTGCCTCCCAAGTGCAGGGATTAAAGGCATGCACTGCCACATCCAGCTAGTTTTATGTTTTTTTGAGAGCAGTTCTCACTCTAGCCCAGGCTGGCCTGGAATTTACCATATACTGTCAGGTTGGCCTAGAATCCATAGCTCCTACCTTGGCCTCCGGCGTGCTGAGATTAAAGGCACCCAGCTTGAAATCTTTAATTTGCTAACAAAACCTAAAAATTTCCAGGCAAAAACAAAACCAAAAGTACAAGAAATACTTTAAATAGCCCTTTAGATATAAGGTTCTTTTTTCCTTGGAGCACTGTGATTGTTTTGAGTGTATTACTTGAATATCATAGAACTACTTATTCAGAATGTTGGCCTATATGACTTTCAGATCTGAACCTAATCCTAATTAAAAAAAATTTTTTTCGATGTAGGGTCTCACTCTAGCCCAGGCTGATCTGGAATTCACTATATAATCTAAGGGTAGCCTTGAACTCAAGGCAATTCTCCTACCTCTGCCTCCCAAGTGCTGGGATTAAAGGCATGTGCCACCATGCCTGGCTTAATTTATTCTTTTTTTTTTAACTGAGAAAATAATTTATTCAATTGTAAATCAGCAATTGTACTTTTTTTAAAAAATGCATAAGCATCACTATTAATGAGACCCTAAATTTGTCCACTGAGGATTTCAATTTCAATTTTTTTTTAAATATTTTTTTGTTCATTTTTTATTTATTTATTTGAGAGTGACAGACACAGGGAGAAAGACAGATAGAAGGAGAGAGAGAGAATGGGCGCGCCAGGGCTTCCAGCCTCTGCAAACGAACTCCAGACGCGTGCGCCCCCTTGTGCATCTGGCTAACGTGGGACCTGGGGAACCGAGCCTCGAACCAGGGTCCTTAGGCTTCATAGGCAAGCGCTTAACCGCTAAGCCATCTCTCTAGCCCCCAATTTTTTTTTTTTTTTTCTTTTTCAAGGTAGGGGCTCACTCTAGCCCAGGCTGACCTGGAATTCACTATGGAGTCTCAGGGTGGCCTCGAACTCATGGTGATCCTCCTACCTCTGCCTCCCAAGTGCTGGGATTAAAGGCGTGCGCCACCACGCCCGGCACAATTTTTTTTTTTTTAAATCAAGAAATTCCCTCAAAATTCCTTCAGCCTTTTCTAAATGTTCAGGATAGATCATTTCTTTGGCTCAGGAGTTAAACTATTAACCTCTTTCTTCTTTACACTGGATCTTACTCGGCTTGAATAACAGAGAAGCATGACTCTTAACTGATGTGTGGTATCCAGTTTCTTTTTCAGTGTCCACAATTCAGGATTTTGGGGGTTCTGTTTATATTTTGGCAACAATTGGAAAGTAGGAGGCACAGTGAAATGTTGAGAAAAATCTAAATTTCCTTTTTATGCAAGAAATCTTTTGTGCTATACATTAACACAGTGCAATGACTTCAAATAAATTCCTTGAAAAAAGAAACAAATGACCTAGACTAGAAGACAAGCAAAATATAAATACATGTGCATATGTAGATGTTGACTGAGAACTTTCTTTACGTTGACGTGTTTAATTTATAATGTGTAGGAGGACATCACCACTTCTCTCGGAGAAGGGAACTGAATGACTGTTCTGCCATCCAATCCTGATGACTGGGCCTCCTTAATTTATTCTTTATTAACAACTTCCATGATTTTAAACAATGTCCCATGTAATGCCCTCTCTCCCCACACTTTCCCCTTTGAAACTCTATTCTCCATCATAACTTCTCTCCATCTCAATCAGTCACTCTTTTATTTTGATGTCATGATCTTTTCCTCCTATTATGATGGTCTTGTGTAGGTAGTGCCAGGCACTGTGAGGTCATGGATATCCAGGCCATTTTGTGTCTGGGAAGAGCATGTTGTAAGTCCTACCCTTCCTTTGGTTCTTATATTCTTTCCGCAATAGACCCTGAGCCTTGGAAGGTGTGATAGAGATATTGCAGTGCTGAGCACTCCTCTCACTTCTCAACACCATGGTGCCTTCTGAGTCATCCCAAAGTCACTGCCATATGAAAAGAGAAGATTGTCTACCAAAAGTGAGAGTAGCATTAATATATATGTATGAACATTAAGAGAAGTGCTTATTGGGCAGTATGATAAGCATAGTATATACATTTAGCGAGACAGAAGCAGACGTTACACCCCTAGGGCTCATGACTACTTGTTTTCAGTATCCAGGATGTATTCCCTCGGATGGAGTGGGCCTCCAGTCCAATTAGAGGGCAGTTGGTGTCCATCATGACAGACGTGCTACTATTGCACCCATTGGCTCATTTGGTCTGCCTGGCCAAATTTAAGACTTGCAGTGTCCTCTGTTGAGTATGTTCACTGGTGATTTTTCTCTCCCCCATTGAACTGCATGCAGAATGGCTTCTTCCAGCTTTCCATCAGCTGGTCTACAGCTGGTTATCAGCTCCGTTCCAGCAGGACCTAATCCTAATTTGTAATCAGACCCATTTTACTATTTGTTTGTTTGTTTGTTTTTTCAAGATAGGGTATCACTGTAGCCCAGGCTGTCCTTAAAGTCTCCCTGTAGTCCCAAGCTGGTCTCAAACTCACGGGGATCCTTCTACCTGTGCTTCCCAAGTGCTGGGATTAAAGGTGTGTACCACCATGCCCTGCTACTACTATTTTTCTATAAATTTATGTCTACTTAAAATATATAAGCATCAAAACAAAACCAAATAATTTTGTAAAGATTTAAAGTGTTCTTTTTACTTACTTGATTATATTTTTGGAAGTGTGAACATATAAAAAGACCATGATTATCTAATTTATTAGAGAATTTATCATTTTATGATAGTAATATTTATTCTTTTCTCTCTTAACCAGGAAAAGTGGGTTGAAGTTGCATCAATGAAAGTGCCTAGGGCAGGGATGTGTGTTGTGGCAGTTAATGGTCTACTGTATGTTTCAGGAGGTCGATCTTCCAGCCATGACTTCTTGGCCCCGGGTACCTTGGACTCAGTTGAAGTTTATAACCCTCACACAGATACATGGACAGAAATTGGTAACATGATTACAAGTCGTTGTGAAGGAGGTATTGCTGTATTATAAAATATAAAGTAGGGGTGAAGAGATGGCTTTGAGGTTAAGGCACTTGCCTATGAAGCCAAAGGACCCAGGTTCAATCCTACAGGACACAGGATCCACATAAAGCCAGATACACAAAGTGGCACCTTCATCAAGTATCTGTTTTCAGAGCCTGGAGGCCCTAAAATTAAAATATGTGTGTGTGGGGGGGGGGGCATCAGAGCAGAAGGAACATTTTGAAAATGTAGGACATAGGCCAGGTGTGGTGGTACATACCTTTAATATCATCACTTGAGAGACCAAGATAGGAGGATGACTGTGAGTTCAGGCCAAACTGACACTACACAGTGAATTCCAGGTCAGCCTGGGCTAGAGTGAGCCTTTACCTTGAAATACCAAAGTAAATAAATACATAAAACATAAATTGGGTGTGTTGGCACAGGCCTTTATTCTTGGTGCCAGGATACTTTGGTAGGAGGAGTCTAGTCAATTCAAAGCTAGCCTGAGGTTACAGAGTGAGTTCCTGGTAGGCCTGGGCTAAAGTGAAACTTACCTTGCAAAAGCAAATTAAACATAGGACCTTCTGTTTCTATTGAGTTTTCATGAGTGAGGTGGATAAATGACTAAAGAGTATTAGTTCTAAAGTTTTGAATGAGAATGGATGTGGCATATATCCTAAATAAAGAGTTCATACAAATTTGCAAAGCTTACCAACAATAGAAATTATCTTTATGCCCTAGAAATATTCAGTTAAGAACAGAGTCCCATAAGCCAGGCATGATGGCGCACAACTTTAATCCCAGCACTTGGGAGGCAGTGGTAGGTGGAATGCCATGAGTTCTAGGATACCCTGAGACTACATAGTAAGTTCCAGGTCAGCCTGGACTAACTCCACCTCCAAAAACCAAAAAAAAAAAAAAAAAAAAGAATCCCAATTGTAAAAATAATTCACTAGAAGATTCTGGGGCAATAGTTCCTGTGACTATTTCTCCAGTATTTCAAGCTGTAAGGTCACCTGTATATGATCTAAGAATAATATATGTGAGACAGATCTGTATACATTCATGATTCAGTCCAGATCAGTTTTCCATGACAATTTTTGTTTTATTGTTTGAGGTAGGGTTTCACTCTAGCACAGGCTGACCTGGAATTCACTATGTAGTCTCAGGGTGGCCTCCAACTCACGGTGATCCTCCTACTTCTGCCTCTGGAGTGCTGGGATTAAAGGCGTGTGCCACAACACCCAGCTTCCATTACCATTTTTTTAAATTGACAACTTCCATAATTGTAAACAATATCATCCCATGATAATCCCCTCTCTCCTTCCACTTTTTCCTTTGAAACTCCACTCTCCATCATATCCCCTCCCCCTCTCAATCAGTCTCTCTTATTTTGCTGTCATGATCTTTTCCTCATATTATGCTGGTTTTGTGTGTAGGTATTGTCAAGGCACTATGAGATCATGGATATCCAGGCCATTTTGTGTCTGGAGGAGCACGTTGTATGGCAATCCTCCTATCTCTGCCTCCCAGAGTGCTGGGATTAGAGGCATGTGCCACCACACCTAGCACAGACGTTTTTTAGAAATATTTTTATTTATGTGCTAAAGAATGAGAGAGAGAATGGGTACACCAGGGCCTCTTGCCACTGCAAATAAACTCCAGACACATGTGCCAATTAGTGTATTTGGACTTATGTGCTTTTAGCTGATGAGCCATCTCCCTGGCCAATTTGGTTTGTTTTGAGAGTAGGTCTCACTTCATAGCCCAGCTTGCCTTTGAACTCTCAGCAATCCTTCCTTAGGTATGATAGGTATAAGCCACTACATGGAGCTAGCTGTATAGGTATATTTTGAGTACCATTAATCTGAAATCTTAAGTCTATAAGCTTTTGATACTAATATTCAATGCTCAAAATATTTCAGATTTTGGATTTCTGATTTTCAAGATAGAGATACACTCAACTTGTTAACAAATATTCTAAAATCTGAAGAATTGAAAAAATCTGAAATATTTCTGGTCCCAATCATTTCAGATCTTTACCAGGTATTCAACCTGCACCTACAAAATATTTTAGACAGTGACTTACAAATTCAAAGTACCTCTTATCCATAACTGTTTCTAAAAACTTTTTTTTTGTTTTTTGTTTTTCGAGGTAGTCTCACCCAGGCTGACCTGGAATTCACTATGTAATCTCAGGGTAGCCTCAAACTCACCCAGCTTTTTTTTTTTTTTTTAATTTTTAATTTTTTTTTTTTTTTTTTTTTTTTGGTTTTTCGAGGTAGGGTCTCACTCTAGCTCAGGCTGACCTGGAATTCACTATGTAGTCTTAGGGTGGCCTTGAACTCACAGCGATCCTCCTACCTCTGCCTCCCAAGTGCTGGGATTAAAGTTGTGTGCCACCACGCCAGGATCTTTTTTTTTTTTATTTTTAAACACTCATCTTTATTAATAAAAGGCTCCTATTCAGTCCATATTTTCAGACATAAAGTTCTATTTAAAAAAAAATGTGAAAGAATGTGTTATTAAATTAGGGAACTTTTCCTAAAAAAAATAGAAAAACCTTAAAAGTAAAAACCCCTTTACTTGTAAAGCACTAGTTAAGGTCTGTGAATAAGAAATGTTTAATATTTGGGCCATTAGCCCTTCCTTGATATTCCCCATTCACCTACTCATCCTAAACTGAAGATACAAAACATTTCTGAAGTGAGTAGTTTCAGTTTACCATTATGTGAAATTATATGTAAAGATCATAACATATATACTCAAAATTAGAATTATTTGTGCTAATTTTAGCATGTATAAACATAGTATGTAAAAACTTGTTTTTCTGAGACACATTGTAGAAAATTCTTTTCTGAATAGTTCTGAAGATTCACTCTGTGTGCGATGATTACTTCTCATTCTAGTAGCCAATTGGAGCCACTTGTATTAAGGTTTCGTATACATTCAGTTTTACTAGCTAAAGATATGATTTCTTCTTTTTTGTTTTTTTCAAGGTAGAGGTAGGATCTCACTCTAGCCCAGGCTGACTTAGAATTCACTGTGTAATCTCTGACTGGCCTCAAACTGACAGTGACCCTCTTAACTCTGCCTCCTGAGTGCTGGGATTAAGGCCTGGGCCACCACACCTGGCTTGCTTCTTTACTAAGGTCTTTCTCTGTGTAGTTAGAATCATCAATGCCATAGATAGAAAACCTTTGATCAGCATTAAAACATTAGTTATGTAGTACAGACAGAAAGCTGTACCTCCTTCTGTGGAATACACTAAAAGTTTGAGGAGTTACTGATAGATGGTTATGACCTCTGTTGTAAAAGAATGAAGTATCAAGGTAATTTGCAGGTTGCTTTAGCTAACTCATATGCCCTTAATATTTCTAGTTACAAAGAATTGGTATTTTGGCTCAAAATGGTTTTACAAAATACTCTTACAGTTTAATTGTCATTATTGCCTAACACCAACCTAAAATGGCAATCAAGGGAGACGTTCTGTACTGCTGTGGCAGAAAAGTACAGTCAAGACAATCACAAATTGAGTTTAACAGGTTCAAAAGTTCCCTGAAAATGTTTAATTATATATATGCTTATTTCCTAGACAATTGTTTTTGAAAAATGTACTAATAAAGTATCTACCTTTATTCTTTTCATTGATTTATGAACTTTGTTCACTAGCATTACTGATTACTAATCTGTTGTAAGATTGCACAGGTTTATAGAGTTTTTTGGTTGTTTTGGTTTTTTGAGGTAAGGTCTCACTCTAGCCTAGGCTTACCTTGAATTCACTATGTAGTCTCAGGGTGGCTTTGAAGTCACTGAGATCATCCTATCTGTCTCCCAAGTGCTGGGATTAAAGGTGTGTGCCTCTACTCCTGGCTGCAAATGCCTTTAACCGCTGAGCTATCTTCTCTGCCCCATTCAAAAATTTGGCAATTCAGTATGCTGCCAAATTTAGGACTGGGGAACACACTTGTAGTCTCAAGTCAGGAGGACTTTGAGGCCAGTTTGGGCAACATACCAGTACTGGTGTTTGGGGACAGAACAACAGGTTGAGGATATAGCCTATTGATAGAGCACATGCATATTGCAAATGAGACCCTCGATCTAATCTCTAACACCTCAATAAACAAATTAAAAAAGAAAAACTGATCTACAATCATACTACTATGAAGGGACCAAATCTGGTATTTCAGAAGCTAAGCAGGGTTGGGCTTGGTTAATCCTTGGATGGGAGACCACCTGGGAATACCGGGTACAGTAGGCTTTAAAAAAAAAATTAAAATAAAATAAAAATAAAGCCGGGCGTGGTAGCACATGCCTTTAATCCCAGCACTGGAGGCAGAGGTAGGAGGATTGCTGTGAGTTCGAGGCCACCCTGAGAATACAGGGTGAATTCAAGGTCAGCCTGTGCTAGAGTGAGACCCTACCTCAAAAAAAAAAAAAAAAAAAGCTTCCCAGGTCAGGTGAGTTCAAAAAACAAAACAAACCTAGGAAATATGTCCAGCTTTTCTTTGAATGTGGCTTTCTCTTGTGACATTGTTTCCCACTGACTTTGAAGTCACAGATACAGATCCTTTTGGATAATAAAGCGAAATTATAACCAGGTAAAATAAGCCCTGTCATGCAGTTCCCAGGGGCAGCTGCTATGACAACTTCACAAGTCTACCTTTTATTTTTTTATTTTTAAAATATATTTATTTGTGAGCAGAGAGAGAGAAGGGAGAATGGGCATGTCAGGGCCTCCAGCCACTCCAAATGCTAGCACATCTTTGTGCATCTAGCTTTATATGGGTTCTGGAGAATCAAACACGGATCATAGGCTTTGCAGGCAAGCACCTTAAACACTGAGCCACAGCTCCAGCCCTACCTTTTATTTTGAGGCATTCATTCACATGAAGTTTTCTGTGTGAAACAGAAGCTTATTTGAGAGAAAGAGACAGATAGAGAGAATGGGTACACCAGGGCCTCTGGCCACTGCAAAAGAACTCCAGACACATGCATCTGGCTTATGTCGGTACCGGGAAATTGAACCTGGGTCCTTAGGCTTCACAGGCAAACACCTGTACCACAAAGCCATCTCTCCAGCCTGAGAATTCTTAATTTCTTAATGATCGTAAGGCTTTTATTTTACATCTTTAGATACAATCAAAACAGTGAAACGTTAAGTAGATGACAATACAATTCATAAAAGAAAATGTAACTAACCTAAAATGACATGACAGGAACCTGAAGATTTTCAAGCTCTTGCTGAAGTAATTACTTGGGAATAATGATATTGAGAAATGAAAAATGACCTGTGAAAAATATAGATGTAGAAAAATCTAATCCTAAAATTCAACATGTTATCAACAAGGTAGCATTATATTCCAGTTTGATCAGGTTTCTTGGGGCTCTTCTCTGGATAAATACCTTGAAGTACTAAAGTGACTACAAAGGAAAAAAAGGTCACTAAAGTCACTACTATCCTCAAAGCTTTGAACCAGTTCGGATAATGTGGCAAGAGGAAAAAGTCAGCATGCAGTGCTGTCCCCAGACCTATTATTGTTATGACCATAGCTTCATGGACTTTTTCAGAAATTAGGATGGCAAAGCATGAAAACACAACAGGACCCATACTGTTAACTAAATTAAGGTAGTCTGGTTTGGCTGGACTGCTTTCTGGTAGAGTAAAACCCCATCTGACCCCTCCTAAGAAAGCTAGGAAACTGGCTCCATAAGCCATCTGAGTAAAAGCTAACATGGGAATATAAGTCTTTGTAGTGACCATGACCAGTGGAATAGCAACAAACGGTATTAGTCCTGCCAAAGTTACATACAAAGCTGGCTTTGGGCTGTCAAGTAGGTAAGTGATGGCACTTGGTGGCCTAGCAGGAAGAACTGTTTGCTTCTGTTTTTTCTTGAAGCTGCATGGTGATGTATGATAGCATTGTGTCTTGCTCATAAACATTTCAAATGATGGGAAAAGCCAAGGCTGTGGGAACAAAGGAGAAATGTTCTGCTGGAGAGATGTCTTGGGATAAAGTGTATCTATTCTGCTAGTTCTGAGTCTCACTGTGTAAGGGTATTTCAGCATCTGTAAAGGAAATAGAATCAGAAGACAAAAATTAAAAGCAAGAACAAAAAAAATCTAACAGTTTTTTTTTTTTTTTTTTTTGTGAGGTAGGGTCTCACTCTAGTCTAGGCCACCCTGAGTGACATAGTGAATTCAAGATCAGCCTGCAGGACAGCGAGACCCTACCTCAAAACAAAACAAAACTAGGGCTGGAGGAATGGCTTAGTGATTAAGGCACTTGCCTGCAAAGTCAAAGGACCCAGGTTTGATCCCAGGACCCACATAAAGCCAGATGCACATGGTGGTGCAGGCATCTGGAGTTCATTTGCAGTAGCTAAAGGACCTGTCGGGCCCATTATCTTTCTGTCTATCGGTCTCTCTCTCTCAAATATCTAAATGTTAAAATAATAACAACTTTTTTTTTTTAAGTAGACAGGTAGGAATATACTTCTTTCTTAGCCTTTAACAAGCACCAATATAACCCTTCCTCCTTGTTCCATACATAGTGATCAGATGCTGGATCTCAACTAAGCACAATAGCTGGAAAAAAAAAAAAAATGGAACATCTGTTTAAGAGTGTTGGTGTGTCTTCATAAACACACTAGAAATATCTCATCATGGAGCCTCTTTGTCTTTTGTCAATACTTGGAATGCTCTTCCTTCAAGTACGCACATGACCATTCCCTCGTTTCTTTTGTTCTTCTGAGGTAGGGTCTTGCTCTAGCCCAGGCTGTCCTGTCATTCGATATGCAGTCTCAGTCTGGCCTCACACTTATGCCCATCCTCCTACGTCTGCCTCCCAAGTGCTGGGATTAAAGGCATGAGCTACCGTACTGGCTCATTTTTTTTTTAAGTTAGTATCACTTTGTTCATCTGGCTTTATGTGAGTACTGGGAACTAGAATCAGCTTAGAGCCATCTTCCCAGCCCAGTTAAAAGTGCAATTTATAAGTTATATTCAGCATCTATTGCTACTCCCTATTTCCCTTCTCTGCTTTATAGTTCTCCACAGCATTTATCACTGAATGTGTTGCATATTTTACTTTTTATTTGAATCTCCTTCCTCAGTTGAAATCATAAAAGCTTCTTTTTTATTTATTTTTTTCTTTTCTTTTCTTTTTTTTTTTTTTTTTTTTTTTGAGGTAAGGTCTTGCTGTAGCCGAAGTTGAACTGGAATTAGTTTCAGGCAAGTGACTTGCAAGTGCTGGGATTAAAGGCATGGATTACCATGCCTGGTAAATTTTCTTTTTTTTTTTTTAAAAAAATTGTATTTATTTATTTGAGAGAGCAAGAGATGGGGGGATGGCACAACAGGGCCTCCAGCCACTGCAAACGAACTCCAGACATATGTGCCCCCTTGTACATCTGGCTTATGTGGGACTTGGGGAATCGAAAGTCCTTTGACTGCTAAGCCATCTCTCCAGCCCCAAAAGTTGGTTTATTTCAGTAAGTAATGAACACTATTTGCCAGGAACTGTTCTGTCTGGCATAGTAGCAGTAGAAAAAACAAAAGTTGGGGCTGGAGAGATGGCTTAGTGGTTAAGGGCTTGCCTGTTAAGCCTAAGGACCCTGGTTCAAGGTTCAATTCCGCAGGACACACGTTAGCCAGATGCACAAGGGGGCGCATGCATCTGGAGTTCGTTTGCAGTTGCTGGAAGCCCTGGCACACCCATTCTTTTCTCCCTCTTTCTCCCTCAAATAAATAAATAAAAATAACCAAAAATAAAAAATAAACCAACCTTTGAAGATGCTTGAGCAAACTTCTGGATGAAGTGAAGCATGCTGGCTTCTAGTAAGAATCTTTCTCAGGAGGATGAAAACAGTTCTGATTTAATATATTTTACAGCTAAGAAGGGCTGAAGCCTGAACCATGTCGCTGTGTATAAATAATAAATTGTCCTCATTTTAACATTTTTTTTTCAAAATAGTAACATGAAAATCTCTTCCACGAAAACAACTTCAATCATTTTGAAAACATTTTTTTTTTCAGTCGGTAACAAATAGATCTATGCTTCATGTAACAGTACTGCACAGAAACAGAAGATCTGGATTTGACAAACACCCCTGCCACTTCCTTAAATGCTCGTTTTCTCATCTTTAAAATTGAAGGTCATATAGCTCTTTTTCTCTTTAATTATCTACCCCCCCCGTAGTTATTATCTACTTTGGGGAGTAGCAGTTTACATTTAAGACAATGACAGCAGCTACAAATATAGTTTAGCTGTGAGCCAGGCACGGTAAGTGCATCTTCTCCATACATTTTTTCTCCACCTCCGGGAATTCCGTAATTACCGTAGCAGGTGTTTTCGAACTCAGGATACTAAAGTAAAAAGTAGTAGCCTAAAGGTTAAAGAGGGCAGGTGATATGGGGATTAAGGACAGAGATCCCAGGGTTAAAGCAGAGGCTTCAACTCACAAGTTCCCATTTCCCCAGTGGATCATATAGTGGGCCTAAAGCCGACATCTTAGAAAAAGGAACCCAATTTAAATACAATGATCCTTGGAACATCTTGGTCGACAGGACTCTTACCAACATGCACCCTTGACAGCCCAGACACTTACTTGCCAGCATTGCATGGCGAAGTTGAAAGTGGAACTTCTAAATCTATCCGGGATTTGCGGAGGTCACACTTCCGGCAAGTGGAGTTACTACGTAACTCGCACTTCCTGAAAGCCGAAAAATAAATGGGTCCGGGTTGGGAACTTAGGTTAAATAGTTCCGACGCGTCTTTCGGTCTCAGGGCCCTTTTAAAATCTTCTAGTTTGATACCGGCTGGTAAACAAGGCGCTTTACCCGTCTGTATTCCAGGATTCCTAGCCAACAGACTCTACCAGGCAGAATTCAGCACAGTAGCATGCAGTTATTGGAACAATCTCAGCAACGGTGCTGAAGACTGTAGGACACTTATCCCTAGACTTGGCCAAATTGCCATCTAAGGCACTTTGGCTTTTTTGTTGTTGTATGTAACTGCAAAACAACGGGCTTTTGGAGAGATGGATTATATCTTACTTCGTATTGGGGTGGGAAGACAATTCTGCTTTTACTTCCATTCTTTTTGCTAGCACCTAGAAATTTCATTAAGAAATAAAGAGCTATATATGGTGTTAAAGAAGTTGGGATTGGTGGTGATAGCAGACTATCCTAGGATTGAATTTGCTTCGCTGCGTGTTCTGATCAAGTCTTTCCCACTATCTACCTTCAGTCGGCTAAAGGAACTATCATCAGGCAACTTGAGAGTTCTTAGGCATCTATGCAAAAAGCCAAATATAAATGGATGAGCTCATTTATCTAAGCATCCATGGCAAGCAGTTCCTCCATTCTTCAGGATTCTAAGGCCTCCAGCTTCTTGGTTGCTCTCGCTCACAGGGGTGAGCTTCCAAGAACAGAAAACGGACAGAAGCAGGACTTCCCAATAGTATATTTAAGTGCGCCAAGGCTTTCACTTTTATTTCCTTCTCTATTATGGTTGTGTAGCTCCCTTCGCTTCGCGCGATACCTAAAGAAAGACATTCCGGGTTGGAGAGAACAATTTCTTTCCTAGCAAAGCCGCTGGCCAGGGCCGAAGTCCGCGGTACGCTGGGGTGCGATGCCTGCAGTATTCTGGAACTACGACTCCCAACGTGCAGCGCGGCGGGCAAAGCCGCGCAGGCCTCTGGGACGGGCCCTACGGCATGCTGGGGGTTGGAGTCTCAACGACGTGTGCACGTGAAGGAGCGAAGTGTGGTGGGGTAGGGAGCACGCTCTTCCGGAACTGCTTTGCTAATACTGGTAGTAGTCTGGCGACGCGTACGGATCCAGAGGCGTCGTGTGAGAAGGTGAAAATAAAAATGGGCGCGGAAGGGATACCCATCCACACCCACTTGCTTGCACGCGCCCAGGCCGCAGTTCAGAGTAAGAAGTGAGAAGTATTGATGTCGGCTGGTCTCAGCTTCACAAGCAGCGTGAGGAAAGATGGACTCCACTGAGGGGAGAGGGCCACTGTGACCACCTGGAACCACGCCAGGGGGAGCGTGGGGGGGCAGGGGGAAGGGGAGAGTAACCGCCGCTGGCGCAGACCTAACGTTTACACGCCGAGGCGTCAGGCTTCCACCGCGGGGTGGGGCGGTCACCGAAGCAGAGGCCTGCGCATGCGCGACCCCGGTGGGTGGTGTGGGAGGCGGGCCCAAAGAGGAGAGGGCGGGCCCTCCTGGTCGTCGCTCCTCCCCCACCAGCTCTGCCCCTTCTGTGCCTTGTGGGCCGGGCAGCCATTTTGGGAAGAGCTTTGTTATGGTTGTGGGCTAGTCACCTCTGCGGGTCGAAGAAGCTGTGGACGCGTCCTCGAGACGCCGAGCCTCGTCCTTGGTCGTAGCCCTTCCGCTGCTGGGTGAGTGGGAGCTCAGGATCTAGAGCAGTTAAGGGGCACCTTGGAGTGGTCCCGGCGTCTGGGCTCCGCCCGGTCCGCCTAATGCGGAAAGTAGTTGGAAGAAGGTCTTGCACAGGTGGTTGGGTTGTGGGTCCGCCTGGGGAGGTTGCGGGTTACGCGAGAGCCTGGAGTTGGAATGTCCCCCCGCCCCACCCGTCGTATGCCCGCCCGTCCGTCCGCGGGAGGAGCCTAGTCCGCGAGCGTCACGGCGGCGTTTTCCGAGCGCTCCAGCTCAACTTTGCCCAGCGCTCGGAAACGCTCACCTGCGCCTCTGGCTCCTTTCCAGACGTTCCGGCTCGCCAGTGCCACGGTGACTTGGCGTAGGGATCTCTTTGACTTTCCTTCACTTGTGAGTCGAAGGCTTCTGTGTGTAAGTCCAGCGTGGGCTAATCTCGTGTCTGGGGAGGAAGGGAGCTTCCACGCCGGCATCCGGGTTTGCCGAAGTGCCGAGACATCTCGGTTCAGGTTGAAGTCTCCTTAGTTACATCTACCTCACCCCATCCGCTGAAAAAGAGGGGGGAAAAAGGTTGATCTGGAAGTGATTTAATCGGTTATTTTAAGTCTTCCCACCCCAAGAAATTAAAAAGAAAGGCCAGATCTAAAATGGCTGTGGCTTGGGGGAAGTGCCCTAGTTTTAGATAACTCAAATACAGCAACAGTGTAACATTTTAGTAGTTTTCTCCTATGGAACTTTGAATTAGATTTTAGATGTTTTTACATTTTTTTAAAAATTTTACTATTGGAGTGTTATCTTGAAGACCTTACGGTAGGTGAAAACAAAGGTGAGGCTCCGGAAGTTTACTTCAGAGTTTACATAAGAATGGGTGCGGTTTGTCGTTTTGTTTTGGTAGTTGCTTGTAGTTCTCAAGTGAGCTATGATATCGGATACCTTTTTTTCTACCAGTTTTGTGCTCTGCAGTTGGCCTGTCGTGTGATAATACTTTTAACTTTGGTATTTATTACCAGGAATATGCGAATTTAAAGGTGGCTCATGTTTTAGATTCGTAGTAAGTCACGCTCTTCTGAAATCTCATTTAAAGATAAAATAAGTCAGAGCCTTCGTGTAGACTTATATTTATTGTTTGGGCCACTGATTTATTTTTTCCTGAGGTAGGGTCTCAGTTTAGCCCAGGCTGACCTGGAATTCACTATGTACTCTCAGGGTGGCCTCGAACTCACTGGCGATCCTCCTACCTTAAGGCGTGCCCCACCATGCCCGGCAATGGGCCACTCATATTTTCTAAAGTCTTTGTTTGCTTTATTTGAGAGCGACAGACAGACTAAGGCGTAGAGGGAGGGAGAGAGAATGAGCGCATCAGGGCCTCCAGCCAGTGCAAACGAACTCCAGACGCATGCTCCACCTTGTGCAAACTGCCTTTCGTGGGTACTGGGCAATGGAGCCTCGAACCGGGATCCTTATGCTTCACAGGCCAGCCCTTTACCGCTAAACCATCCCTCCAGCCCCTAAAGTCTTATGTCTCTAGGTACTATAAAGTTGGGAGATTTACAAGCTAGTAGAAAACAGTTTATGAAAAGCTATCGTTATTTGTTTCAGGGAAAAAAAAAACCCAGCAAATCCAGAAGCTTGGAAATCTACTGGATTGGAAAAACAGTAAATTTCAGTGTTTGGAAAGGTGCTTGAGTTCAGGTTGTTACCTGTTAAAAATAAAAATAGAATATTTGTGGCTGGACAGATTGATAAACCGTAAAGGCGCTTGTCTGGGAAGCTTAAGGACCCAGATTCAATTCTCCAGGACCCACACAAGTCAGATGCACTAGTTGATGCATGTGTCTAGAATTCATTTGCAGTGGCTGGAAACCCTGGTGCACCTATTCTCTCTGCTGCCTCTCTTTCTCTCTTCAATATCTAAATAAAAATAAAATATTTTAAAAAAAATAGAATAATTGAAGTCGGGTGTTGTGGTGCACGCCTTTAATCCCAGCACTCCGGAGGCAGGCATAGGAGAATCGCGGGGAATACAAAGCCAGCCTGAGACTACATAGTGAATTCCAGGTTAGCCTGAGCTAGAGTAAGACTCTACCTCAAAGAACAAAAATAAGTAAAATAATTGAATGAGAACTAGTGAAATAAACTAAAAGATTCATAAGGGATCAATTTCAGTAACTTCATACTCTTTCAAACAAAATGGTTGTTTTTGTGTGTTCCTTTAGGAATTTTGGTTTTCTTATTAGGGTCTCACTCTAGCCCAGGCTGACCTAGAATTCACTATGTAAGTCTCAGGCTGGCCTTGAACTCCTAGTGATCCTCCTATCTTTGCCTCAGGAGTCCTGGCATTAAAAGCATGCTCCACCATGCCCAGCCCTTTAGGAATTTTTTGTTCCTGAATTTTGTTGATTGTAGAAGAAAATCACTTAAAGTTCCTTAAAGAAATTACAAGTTAATAGTTTTATGCTTTGTATTTGAACACGACCTTATTTGACTAGTCTGTTTTTGGAGGTAGGTTCTCAGTGTATTCCAGACTGATTAGGGACTCACTCTGTATAGGGCCATGCTGAACTTGAACTCAGGAAGATCCTCCTCCCTCTGCCTGGATCTGAAATTAAAGGTGTGCATATGGTTTGCATATGCTGATATAAACATTCAATTGATTCTGGGGAATTTGCTTTTAGAGTTTTTGATATTCTTGGGAATTTCTTGATATGGGAAGCTCCATGCTTAAAATCTTATCTGAGGAAGATATAATCCCAGTACTTGGGAAGCAGAGGTAGGAGGATCTCTGAGTTCAAGGCCAGCCTGAGGCTACGTAGTGAATTCCAGGTCCAGTTAAGCTATAGGGAGAGACCAAACCTAAAAAAAACCAAAACAGGGGCTGGAGAGATGGCTTAGCGGTTAAGCACTTGCCTGTGAAGCCTAAGGACCTTGGTTCGAGGCTTGATTCCCCAGGACCCACGTTAGCCATACGCACAAGGAAACGCACGCGTCTGGTGCTCCTTTGCAGTGGCTGGAAGCCCTCGCACGCCCATCGCTCTTTCCCTCTCTCTCTCTCTCTATCGCGCTCAAATAAATAAAAATAAAACATAAAAAATTTAAAAAAAAAAAAAAAGAAAAAAACCAAAACAAAAAAATCTTCAGGTGAAGGAAATCCATTAGTTCTTAATATCATCTGAACATGCATCTAGAGCTACATTATTAAGTCCTTTTAGGCATATGTTAGATATCTGAAGATTTTGTAATCTTCATACTACATTGTCACCATTTGTCTCAATAAAACTAGATCTGAGCCAGCTGTGGTGGCACATATCTTTAATCCCAGCACATTGGAGGCAGAGGTAGGAGGAGCACTATGAGTTCCATGCCACCCTGAGTCTATATCGTGAATTCCAAATTACCCTGAGCCAGAGATAGACCCTACCTTGAAAAACCATAAATAAATAAATCCCAACAAAATTATAGATAATTTAAAAAATACAAGCACTCAACTAAAAAAAGTCCAGGCCCAGGTGGATCCTCCTACCTCTATCTCCTGAGTGCTGGGTTTAAAGGCATGTGCTACCACACCCAGCTTAATATTTTATTTATTTATTTATTTTTAAACAATTACAATTTTCTTTTTATTTATTTATTTATTTATTTATTTATTTATTTATTTGAGAGTGACAGACATGGAGAGAAAGACAGATAGAGGGAGAGAGAGAGAATGGGTGCACCATGGCTTCCAGCCTCTGCAAACGAACTCCAGACGCGTGCGCCCCCTTGTGCATCTGGCTAACGTGGGACCTGGGGAACCGAGCCTCGAACCGGGGTCCTTAGGCTTCACAGGCAAGCGCTTAACCGCTAAGCCATCTCTCCAGCCCTTAATATTTTTTTTATTTAGTTCTTTTGGTCAGATTTTCTAAGGGGTTATCAATCTTGTTTATCCTTTCAAAGAACCAATACTTTGTTTCTCATTGATTCTTTGCAATTTTTTTGTTTCTATTTCATTAGTTTCTACCCTAGTCTTTATTATTTCTTCCTGTCTACTGATTTTTGGTTTACCTTTTTCTTTTTCCAAGGCCTTAGGAGAAGCATGAAGTTGTTTACTTATGAACTCCAGATGCTTGTGGCCCCTTGCGCATCTGGCTAATGGGGAATCGAACGTGGGTCCTTTGGCTTTGCAGGCAAATGCCTTAACCTCTCAGCCATCCCTCCAGCCCCTAATTTCTTAATATAGTCATTTAAAGCTATAAATTTCCCTTTAAGGATTGTCTTCATTGTGCCCAAAGGTTTTGGTATTTTGTGTTCTCATTATCATTTGACTCTATGATTTCTTTTATTTCCTAATTGATTTCTTCACTAAACCAGTCATCATTTAGTAGTGTACTGTTTATAGTTTCCAGAATTTTGTGTATGCTCTGTAGCTTTTCTTGCTGTTGATTTATAGTTTGATCCCATTGTGGTCAGATAGAATGCAAGGAATTATTTCAGTTTTCCTGTATTTGTTAAGATTTGCTTTGTGTCCTAATATATGGTCTGTTTTAGAGAATGTTCCAAGTGCTGCTGAAAAGAATGTGTATTCTGCAGCATTTGGATGGAATGATCTGCAGATACTGGTTAGGTCCATTTGTTGTATGAGTTTATTTAATCCAGATGCTTCTCTTATTTACTTTTTGCTGGGATGACCTGTCACTCAATATAAAGTGATCTTTTTTGTTTGTTTGCTTGCTTTTTTTTTTTTTTTTCGTCTTCTTCAAGGTAGGGTCTCACTGTAGCTCAGGCTGACCTGGAATGCACGATGTAGTCGCAGAGTGGCCTTGAACTCACAGCAGTCCACTTACCTATGCCTCCTGAGTGCTGGTGGGATTAAAGGCGTGTGCCACCACGCTCAGCTAACGTGACCTTCTTTATTTTTTTCTAAGGCTTGTTTTAAGTCTGTCAGATATTAGGCTAGTGACACCTGCTTGTTTTCTAAGCCCATTTGCTTGAAATATTGTTTCCCATCCTCTCACCCTAAGATAGTGTCCATCTTTTGTAGAAAGTTGAGATTTTTGGAGGAAACAAATGGAAGGATCTTGATTTTTAACCCAGCCTGCAAGTGTGTGTCTTTTGTGAGGGACATTGAAGCTGTTGATACTGAGTCATTGTTAAGGTGTGCATTTATTTTTGCTATTCTTCATTTGAATTTTTTAAAAATTTTTTTGGTTTATTTTTATTTATTCATTTGAGGGCAACAGACAAAGAGGAGAGAGAGAGAATGGGCGTGCCAGGGCTTCCAGCCACTGCAAATAAACTCCAGACGCGTGCGCCCCCTTGTGTATCTGGCTAACGTGGGTCCCGGGGAGTCGAGCCTACAACCGAGGTCCTTAGGCTTCACAGGCAAGCGCTTAACCACTAAGCCATCTCTCCAGCCCCCTCGTTTGAATTATTTGAGCTTGCTTTATATTTTTCTGTTTCCTTATGTGCGTACTTTTCTCTCTTCAGCCTGAAAGATTCCTTCATGTATTTTCTGTAGAGCTGGTTTGGTTTTTCAGGGTAGAGTTTCACTGTAGTCAAGGCTAATCTGTTCACTGTGTGGTCACAAGGTATCCTTGAATTTATGGTAGTAATCCTACCTCTCCCTCCCAAGTGCTAGGATTAAAGGCATGTACCACCATGCCCTGCAATAGTCTGTTTTTGTTGTGGAATGTCCTTATTTCTCCATCAGTTTGGGCGGATAGCGTTGCTGGATAGAGTAATCTTGGATGACAGTAGTTAAATTTCATAACTTGGAATACATCATTCCAAGCCCTTCTGCCTTTTAAAGTTCCTGTTGTGTCTTCTGCTGTGATCCTGATGGTCTTGCCTTTATATGTGACTTGATTTTTCTTTTTCTGTTTTTCTTCTCTTAACTACTTTCAATATGTTCTTTGGTTTGTGTTTGTAGTTTAATTATAATATGGTGGTAAAAGATTCTTTCCTGATTTTGTCTGTTTTGCATTCTAAAGGATTCCTTTATCTTGATTGTCATCACTTTGCCTATTTGAGGGACATTTTCTTCTATGACTTTTTTTTTAAACATCTACTGTACCTTTGGAGTGAAATTTTTCTTCTATACCCTGAATTCTTAAGTTTGATTCTCTTCAGTGTCTGGAATATCTTAAAATTCCCATTCATGCCTTCCTATTAGTTTGTTTTTCTCTTTGTTGTACTATATTAGATCTGCCACCTGGTCTTGTACTTTAGATATTCAATACTCTCCATGATTCATTCTACTGGTGAAAGTTTCTACAGAGTTTTCTCTTTGACTTACTCTGTTTTTCATTTTAGTTTTTTATTTTATTTTTTCGAGGTAGGATCTTACTGTATCCTAGGCTGACCTGGAATTCACTATGTGGTCTCATAGTGGCCTCAAACTCAAGGCAATCCTCCTACCTCTGCCTTCCTGAGTGCTGGGATTAAAGGCATGTGCCACCACACCTGGTTACTATTTTATTTTATTTTAGAGTGAGACAGACAGAGAATTGCTGCACTGCCTATGTGCATGTGCAATTGTGCACTTGCCTCTCCTTTTATGTATCTGGTTTACATGGGATCTAGAGAGTTGAACATGGGTCTTTAGGCTTTGCAGGCAAGTGCCTTAACTGCTAAGCCATCTCTCCAGCTCTGATTTCCTTTATATCTCTCTCTCTCTCTCTCTCTCTCTCTTTAAATTTTTATTATTTGCTAGGGAGAGAGGAGTTAGGGAGAAAGAATGGTCATGCCAGGGTCTCTAACCACTGCAAACAAGGTCCAGATGCCTGTGCCACTGTGTGCATTTGGCTTATTTGAGTTCTGGGAAATTGATTCTGGGGTTTTAGGCTTTTCAGGCAAGCACCTTAAGTGCTAAGCCAGCTTTCCAGCCTTTTGATTTCTTTGATAGTAGATATAATTTTTCTAGTAGGCTAGGTAGAGAAAATTACGAGAAAATTCTAAAATTTAACTGAGCAGCATAGAGACTTTCAGTCAAAACCAGCACAGAGTATTTATGCTAGAGAGGATCAAAACAAACAGATAATCTAATAAAGTCTAAATTCCTATGGGAGTGTGTTGTCCCACACCTTTAATCCTGTCAACTGTGATGCTGAGATTTCTGGTCTGAAATGGGTTCCAGGTCAGCATGGGCTAAAGTAAGACCTTATCCCCAGTAATGACAGAAGAAAAAGACAAAGCCCTATAAATCAGGAAATGTCAAAGGAAACAATAGTCACCACCAAAATACCACTTATTTGAAGATGGTACTTTCAGCCAAGAATATATCAATCAAATCATATTCATAGCCTGCCCTGACATAGAAGGTGAGATTAGCACTTCAAGTGTAGGTCTGTGTACCAGGCTTTGTGTAAGTAGGTCCTGTTACCTTTTGGGATAGTTTCCAATTTCAGTGATGCTGAGTGCCCACCTTGATCCCTCTATGTTGTACTGTGGACTAGGTTGGGCTGCTTGGGTGGCTGGATCTGCTCTGCTCACCAGCTGAGCTGGATGCTGTGAGGCTGGGTGTGGATGAGTTCTCAGGTGGTGCATGGCACTGGCAGTTGGGGGTGGTAGGCTGTGCTGGATGCCTGCAGTTGTACCAGAGCTGCTCAGCTGGTCCCTGCTGTCTTCACCTTCTGATTTCTTTACTTTGTGAGGAGGCTGAAGTGAGTGGGAAATCCCTCCACCTGGTTTCTGCTCCTGCAGCTCTCCTCTGGCAGGGTGGACTCACAGACTGGAGCCAATGGAATCTCAGCAGGATTCTGGCCAGTTTCCTGCTTGCCAGAAGATCTAGGTATCTCCTGCTTCTCTGCTGTGGTTGATAATTCCTTATACACCTCTTAGACACCTTTGCTTTTTGGCTAAAGAGTGTATTTTGCTGTTTTTCTGCTTATTTTTCTCCTTAGGCTGATTTGGCCATGGCTACTATGCCACCATCTTACCCGAAAGTCCTGACCTTTTATGTGTGGTGCTTTTTTTCTTTTTGTTTTCTTTTTTGTTTTTTCCTGGTAGGGTCTCGTTCTAGCCCAGCTTGACCTGGAATTCACTATGTAGTCTCAGGGTGGCCTCAAACTCATGGCAATCCACCTGCTTTTGCCTCCTAAATGCTGGTATTAAAGTCATGTGCTGCTACACCTGGTCCCATGTCTTAATTTTGTAGTTTTTAAGTCTGGTGTCCTAGGGAAAAACTTTGTTGCACAAAGTGTTTCATTTTATTTTTTATTTTATCTAGGTAGGGTGTCTAACCCAGGCCAACCTGGAACTCTGTAGTACAAGGCTGGTTTCAAACTCAACAGTGATCCCTACTTCTGTCCTCCAGGAGTCCTGGGTTTAAAGGCATGCACCACCACACCCTGTGTACCCCTGCTAAAACTGAACCCAGAACCCCAGCTATACTGTGGCCTGAGACCCCTGTTAACTTGGTGTACTAGGTATATGGCCACACCTTATTATTTATTCTTGTATTTATTTAGTTAATTTTTTTTCAAGGTAGCCTCTCACTAGCCCAGACTTGACATGAACTCACAGTGATCTTCCTGTCTCTGCCTCCCAAGTGCTGGATTTATCACCCCTGCCCCAAATCTTCCCCCACCCTGTGCTGAGACTGAACCCAGGGCCTTGAATTTAGTTAAATTCCAGTCCTCCTCAACTGCATCTTTGTATAGTATGAAAACCTTTTTGAGGCCAGGGGTGGTGGTGGTACAAGCCTTTAATCTCAGCACTTGGGAGATAGAGGTATGAGGTTTGATGTGAGTTCAAGGTCAGCCTGAGCTAGAATGAGACATAACTGGAAGGAAAAAGTGGGCAAGGTGGCACATGCCTTTAATGTAGCATGATTGCTAAGAGTTTCAGGTCAACCTGGGCTAGAATGTGACTCCTTACAACGTGCTCCCTCTAGACATAAAATAGCCTGGATATCCATGTCCTCATAGTGCCTGACACTATCTACACAAGAGGAAAAGATCATGACATCAAAATAAAAGAGAGACTGATTGAGATGGGGAGGGGATATGATGGAGAATGGAATTTAAAAGGGGAAAGTGGGGTGGTATTACCATGGGATATTTTTTATAATCATGGAAAATGTTAATAAAAATTGAGGGGAAAAGGATCAAAAAAAACCCTCCAAACCCACAAATTGGCTGGAGAGATTGCTCAGCAGTTAAGGCACATACATGGAAAGTCTAGGGATCCTGTTTTGATTTCCCAGTATCCATGTGATGCCAGATGTACAAAGTGGCACATGTATTTGGATTTCGTTCCTTATGAGATGGAAATTGAATAAGCACATTTAGAAGCCCATGCCCTAAAGTTAAGTCTTGCACTGTATATTTTCTTGCACAGACAGCTGAAGTTTTTGTACTGTCTTAAGGCTATGATCTATATCATAGCCCCTATTGTAAACATCTTATGCCTCTTTTTACATCTGCCCACTAGTTAACTATTTTTTCTGTTTCTGTAAAAGTCCCCTATCTCATAACTCAAGGTCTCTGGCATTAGACCAGAGGTCTGAGCTCTGAGAACTAACAATGATGAATAACCCAAGGTAAGGTATATAAACTCTGAGCCCACCTTAGCATGCAAAAAATAAAACTGATTCTCCACTCAGTCTGTGTTGACGGTTCTATTTGCCTTAGTTTCCAATATTACTTTCAGTGTGATGTGCCCATTCCCTCTCCCTCTCTCTTTCTTTCTCATTTCTCAATTAAATAAAATAGTTTAAAAGGGGTGGCGGGGAAGAGCGTCAGTTTGGGCAAAAGTATACCCTGCATTCTCACATCTTTCATCTCAGCACTTTGGAGGCAGAGGATTGCTGTCAGTTTGAGGCCATTCTCTGAGACTATATAATGATTCTAGGTTACCCTGAGCTAGAGCAAGACCATATCTGGGGGATGGGAGGCATTGTGTCACACACCTTTAATCCCAGCACTCAGGAGACAGAGGTGGGAGGATCTCCATGATTTCAAGGCCATCCTGAGAATTCCAGGTCAACCTGAGCTAGAGTGTGACAAAAATGAGTACTACTTAGGGTATAAATGCTATGCCTGGAATGCAGAGATTGTAGCACATACACCAGCTATCTGGATTTACATGGTACTTAATCTTGGACAGCAATTGCTTTGGCCACTGTCCAATGCATGTATACTTACAATTGTAAATACAGGCATGGTTGCACACAGCTTTTTTTCAGTTTGTTTTTTTATTTGACAGAGAAAGAAGGAGAATGGGCATACCAAGGCCTCCAGCCACTGTAAACGAACTGCAGATGCTTGCGCCCCCTTGTGCCTCTAGCTAACATGGGTCCTGGGGCATGGAACCTGGGTCCTTTGGGTTTGCAGGCAAATGCCTTAATCGCTAAGCCATCCCTCCAGCCTGTGGAACACAGCCTGGGTCTACAGTGTGAGTCTCACGTCAGCCTTAGCTAGAGTTAGACTGAATTTTGGGTTGGGGGGAGGAAGAGCTGTAATATTCTTGTTGTTGGACTCTTCCATTAGTCAGTATAAAATGATTTCTATATCTCTTGACTAATGTTTGTTCAAATCTTTCCTGTGAGATATTAAAAATAACATCAACAGCTTATTTTCTGCCCATTAGCTTGAAACACCATTTTCCATCCTTTCCCTCTAAAGAAACATCTGACTTTTTAATGGAGAGAAGTTGAGTGTCATGGAGGTAACAAAAGGGATTCCATTCTGTCAGTCTATTTTTTTTAAATATATTTTATTTATTTATTAGAGAGAGGAGAGAGAATAGATGCACCACCTTGTTCGTCTGGTTTATGTAGGTGGTAAGGAATCAAACCTGGGTCCTTAGGTTTTGCTGGTAAGTTCCTTAACCACTAAGCCATCTCTCCAGAATATAGGTTGAAAATTGGGAGACCATTAATATTCAGTTATTATGTAGAGTTGTTACTTTGGTTTGGTTTGTTTTTTCGAGGTAGGGTCTCACTAACCCAGGCTAACCTGGAATTACTGTGTAGTCTCTGGCTGGCTTTGAACTCACAGAGATCCTCCTACTTCTTTTAGGATTAAAGGCATGGGCCACCATGTCTAGCTCAGAGTTGTTTATTAATTCCTGTCATTCTTGTTGAATTTGTAGTGCTTGATTTTTTGTTGTTGTTAATTATTGCTGGACTATAGTGTATTTTTTCCTGTGGCCTTTTGTATGTGCTTTTCTGCTTTTTCAGTTTGAAGGATTTGTTCAGTTTTTTTGGTTTGTTTTGTTTTGTTTTTTCTGTAGTGGTTGGCTAACTGTCAAGTATTCCTTCAGAGTATTTTTTTATCATGGAAAGTTCTTTCTCCTTTAATTATGACGGGTAGCTTTGCTGGATATAGAAGTTTGGGCTAGCCGTTATCTTTCAGAGTTTGAAATACCTCATTTCAAGCTCTGGACTTCTAAAAGTTTCTGTTGAGAAATTTGTTATTACTCTGATGGACTTGTCTGGTTTTTTGAGGTAGGGTCTCTAGCTGATCCTCCTGTCTACCTCAGAAGTGCTAGGATTAAAAGCATGCAAAATCATGCCCGCAAGGATTTCTTTTCTTCTCTTCCTTTATTGTGGAAAGAGAAAATGAATGAATATTGGCACACTAGTGCCTCTGTATTCCATACAGACACACTATTTTTTTTTAATCTAGAATTGAACTCAGACTGTCATGTTTTGCAAGCAAGTACCTTTAACCTCTGAGTCCTCTCTCCAGTCCTATTGCTGAAGCTTAGTATGAACTTTATTTACTCTCCTATGTTTTCATTTCCAGTAATTGAGATTGGTTTTTCTTTCCCATCTCTATTTTCTTTTTTTCCTTTGGCTCTTACATTCTTTTTTATTTATTTTTTTATTAACAACTTCCATGATTATAAACAATATCCCATGGTAATGCCCTCCCCTCCCCACTTTCCCTTTGAAACTCCATTCTCCATCATAACCCCTCTCAATCAGTCTCTCTCTTTTTGTTTTGATGTCTTGATCTTTTCTTCCTATTATGATGTTCTTGTGTAGATAGTGTCAGGCACTGCGAGGTCATGGATATCCAGGCCATTTTGTGTTTGGATGAGAATGTTGTAAGGGGTCCTACCCTTCCTTTGGCCCTTACATTCTTTCTGCCACCTGTTCCGCAATGGACTGTGAGCCTTGGAAGGTGTGATAGAGATACTGCATTGGTGACCACTCCTGTCACTTCTTCCCAGCATCATGATGCCTTCTGAGTAATCCCAAAGTCACTGCCATCTGAAAAGAGAAGGTTCTCTACCAAAAGTGAGAGTAGCATTTGGCCTGGCTGGCAAAAGATAAGGCTTGCAGTGTCCACTGTTGAGTATCTTCACTGGTGATTTCTCTCTCTTCCATTGAACTGCATGCAGCATGGCTTCTTCCAGCTTTCTGTCAGCTGTGTCTACATGGAGGAGGTTATCAGCTCAGTTCCAGCAGGATTTCTTAGTGGCCTTGCAGCCCAAGTATGTGGAGTCTTCAGCAATAGGGTCTTACCATCTATTCCTGGTGGGAAACCAAGGGCCTCGGCAATGGCCTATAATGTTTGGGGGGCACCAGGGACCTCCCTGGCCACCAACTCACCGGAGGTATCCCATCCCTGGCACTGAAAGTTTTCTAGTAACAATCCAAGGCTCCTGAGTGTTTCATTGTCCAAACAAGTAGGTTTCCATATGACTTATTTATATCCTCTTTGATTTTAATTAGCCCTCCCTCCAGCTTTCCTTTACTCAATCTCTTCCCCTGACCTCACTTGGACCTATCTCTATTTTTTTTACTCATCTTTGTTTTTTGTTTTGTTTTGTTTTGATTTTTTATTTTCAAGGTAGGGACTCTTTCTAGCCCAGGCTTACTTGGAATGCACTATGTAGCCTCAGGCTGACCTCAAACTCAGCATGATCTCATACCTCTACTTCCCTAGTGCTGGGATTAAAGGCATGAGCTATCATGCCTGGCACTTACTCATATCTTGTATCTACCTTACTTCATTCATCTACTTTCCTGTGTCCTCCTTGGATTCATTTTTTTATATGTATTTTTTAATTTACTTAAGAGAGAGAATGGGCACACCAGGGCCTTCAGCCACTGGAAAAAAAACTCCAAATGCATACTCCATCTTGTGCGTCTAGCATATGGATACTGGGAAATTGAATTTGGGTCCTTTGGCTTTGCGGTTAAGTGCTTTAATCACTAAGACATCTCTCCAGTCCTCTCCCTTGATTTTTTCAGGATTTTGATTTCTTTGAGCATACTTTCAATATTCTCTGCTTTGTATTTATAATTCTCACTGAAAATCATTACATTGGGATTCATTGTTTTTGGAGGGTTTGTTGCTGTGTATGTACATACACTTAGCTTCCATACGTATAGACAATAAACCACAGTAATTTCCACATACCACCCTCATTTCCCCCTCCCATATCCACTCCATTGATTCTATTCCTCTTTCTACTTAGTGTCTGATTTTTATCTCATCATGTGTTTCTGCTGTTATGATGGTCTTGTCTTGGTAGTGTCCATGTACTCTGAGGTCATGAATATAAAGTCCATTTTGTGTCTAGAAGATTGTATTGTAAGCAGTCCTTCCCTTCTTTGGGCTCTACATTCATTCTAACACCTCCTCCACAGTGGAACCAGAGTTTGAGGATATGCTAGAGATATCTCATTTACTGCTGTTCACTTCAATGTGCTGCACTGTTACTTCTTAGCACTGTGGTACCTCCTCCCCCAGTTGGGATCTCACTCTAGCTTAAGCTGACCTGGAATTCACTATGTGGTCTCAGGGTGGCCTCGAACTCATGGTGATCCGTCTGTCTCCCGAGTACTGGGATTAAAGGTGTGTACCACCATGCCCTGCTGTGGTGACTTTTGGGCCACCAGCATCTGAAAAGAGAAGCTTCTCTATCCAAAGGTGTTAGTTGTAATAATGCAGGTATAAACAAAAGCAGTGCTTAGAGGACAATTTGGTGGGCATAATACATTCATTTAGCTAGACAGCAGCAGACATTATTCCTCTAGGGATCCTGACTTCCTCAACCATAGGCTTTTGACTAGGTTTTCAATACCAGGCATCGAGTCCAATTAGAGAGCGGTTACTTTCCTCCATAACAGACATGCCACTATTATGCCAGTTGGCACATTTGGCCTGGCTGGCCAGCTTTAAGGCTTGTAAGGTCCGTTGCTGTTTTAACACCATTGATCACTTCTCTGGCCCAAAAGGTCTGGCTTATGTGGGTCATGGGGAATCAAATCCTTTAGCTTTGTAGGCAAGTGCCTTAACTGCAAAGTCATCTACAGTCCCCAGTTAATACTTCTGCAATCACTGCCTCAGTTGGTACTGTGCTATAGAAATTTTTTATTTGGTGGGTAAAGAGCTGAACCAGAGTTGTGCAAAGTTCCAACAATTCTGTTTTACTAACATTTATAGTCTCAGGAAGAATGTTGGGAATTTGCCAAAGAAATACTTGTAATTAAGTACACATCAAGGTTGGTTGTTTGTTTGAATAATCTAAAGATAATAGATTTTACTTTATTTTTCATTTGTTGGTGTTTTGAGATAGGGTCTCACTCTGGCTCAGAGGACCCTCTAACTCAGGGTGATCCTCCTACCTCTGCCTCCCAAGTACTGGGATTAATGACCACGCCCAACTACACATCAGGGCTGCTTTTTAAATATTTTTATTTATTTATTTATCATTTATATATTTATTATATATCATATATTATATATATGATATATTTTATATAATATATATTATTTTATATATTATATATTATATATTTATTATTTATATATTTATAGGCCGGGCCTCTAGTCCTGGGGAATCAAATTCAGGGCCTTTGGCGTCACAGGCAACACCTAAACCACTAAGCCATCTCTCTAGCCCACATCAGATTTGACTTGAAGAACTTTAAATCTCTAAATTGATAGTTACCTAAAAATATGTACAGTATACATACATGGAGAATACTGTTGACAGATATCTTGGTTAAGGATGTATTTAATGGATAGTGCAAAACAGGTAGGGATGGCTGGTTGTACACCCATAAGCTACATGGTTCTTTTACCTTTATCTTTTTTCTTTTTTTTTTCTTTTTTAATTTTTTTTTATTTATTTCTTTGAGAGCGACAGACACAGAGAGAAAGACAGATAGAGGAAGAGAGAGAGAGAATGGGCGCACCAGGGCTTCCAGCCTCTGCAAACGAACTCCAGATGCGTGCACCCCCTTGTGCATCTGGCTAACGTGGGACCTGGGGAACCGAGCCTCGAACCGGGGTCCTTAGGCTTCACAGGCAAGCGCTTAACCGCTAAGCCATCTCTCCAGCCCTACCTTTACCTTTTTGCATGCTGTTTTACGTATGAAAGAAAAGTCCATATCTGAAAAGTCTGGCAGGGAAGATAGCATGATTAAGAAGGTGACTTTCAGCCGCGCATGGTGGCTCGTACCTTTAATCCTACCACTCGGGAGGCAGAGGTAGTAGGATTGCCGTGAGTTCGAGGCCTCCCTGAGACTACATAGTGAGTCTCAGGTCAGCCTGGACTAGAGTGAGACCCTACCTCAAAAAACCAAAAAGGGAAAAAAAAAAAGTCAATCTCAGGGGCTGGAGAAATGGCTTAGCAGTTGAGACGCTTGCCTGCAAAGTCAGAGGAGCTACGTTCAATTCTCCATTATCCACATAAGCCAGATGCACAAGGTGGCACATGCTTCTGGAGTTTGTACTGGCTAGAGGCCCTGGCACACCCATTTTTCTCTTCTTCCCTCCCTCTCCCTCTCTCAAATAAGTTTAAAAAAAAAAAAAAAAAGGTAGGGTCGTATTCTACCACAGGCTGACCTGGAATTTACTATGTAATCTCAGGGTGGCATTGAACTCAGTGATCCTCCTACCTCTGCCTACCAAGTGCTGGGATTAAAGGCATGTGACCTGATAACAGAATTTTCTTTTTGGTTTTTCAAGATAGGGTCTCACTGTAGCTCACGCTGGCCTGGAATTCACTATGTAGGCTCAGGGTGGCCTTAAATTTAGGGTGATCATCTACCTCTGCCTTCCAGTGCTGAGATTAAAGTTGTGTACCACCATGCCCGACCAGATTTTTGGTTTTTTGAGGTAGGACCTCACACTAGTCCAGACTGAGCTGGAATTCACTCTGTCGTCTCAGGGTGGCCTTGAACTCAAAGCGATCCTCCTACCTCTGCCTCCTGAGTGCTGGGATTAAAGGACTGCCCGGCCAGATTTTCTTTTTAAAGAGCCAGGTGTGGTAGTGTTCTTTAATCCCAGCACTGGGAGGCAGAGGTAGTAGGATCACCCTAAGTTTGAGGACACCCTGAGCCTATATAGTGAATTCCGGGCTGTAGTGAAACCCTACCTCAAAAAACCAAAAAGAAAAAAAAAAGAAGCTATGTTTTTTCCAGGGCACAATTTATCCATTGCATCTGAATGTGCTGACCCCTGAAATTGCTCCAAATGGGGGAACCTTACTGAGTAATTTGTGATAGCAGGGGACTATGTTGACACTCTCCTTTGTAAAAAAACAATTTTGTTAAGACTAAATTTTCATTTCTGAATTATCTTTGATAGCTAATTGGAGAAATGGTTGTGTGAAAAAGCAAAAACATATAGCTGGGGCTAGAGAGATGACTAGCAGTTAATGTGCTGTCACGTAATGCCTGATGACCCAAATTTAATTTCCCAGTGCCCACATAAAGCCAGATGCACAAAACAGCACATGTATATGGAGTTTCTTTGCAGTGGCTAGAGGTCCTGTCATACCTATTCTTTCTCACACACATATACTAACCCCCGTTGCTAATAAATATTTTTTAATATTTATTTATGTTTGTTTGTTTATTTATTAGAGACAGAGAGGGAAAGAGAGAATGGGCACACCAGGGCCTCCAGCCACTGCAAATGAACTCCAGATGCATGCACCACCTTGTGTGTCTTCCTTATGTGAGCCCTAGGGAATTGAAACTGGGTCCTTAGGTTTTGCAGGCAAGCGCCTTAACCACTAAGCCATCTCTCCAGGCCAATAAATTTTTTTTTAGAAAAAGAAAGAAATCCAGTTATGTTGTCATAAGTGATGGCAAAACAATTAAGGACTTTGACTCCTAAGACCTTGGTTTGAGTACTTATTTTGTTGACTCTATTTAGCCTTGGTATATTACAGTGATTCGGCTTCCTTGTGATTCTGTTTTTTGTTTGTTTCCATTTCCAGATTGGTAGATTCAAGCGAGTGGCTTTCTTGATTGATGATGGCTGTGGGCCCAAATTAAAAAGTGATTTCTCTACCAAAGCAATAGAAGATTCTTCATACCATCTCTGGAAGCTCATTTCGTTTTTGGGAAGAACAAGTTGAATACAGAAAACTAAGAACACCTCATTTTGAAATTCTTTGTCTCCTTGACTCCTACTTGCTATAATATTGCTCTGAATTTATAAATAGTAAAGACCAAAGAAATAGAGTATATGTTTAGGAGCTTTATACCAAGAAATTTGCCTTGAAAGCTGCTGTTCTTTGGCGGGAAAAATTTATTGGTTTCCTGTCAGACTTTTTTTTTAAAAAAGATTTCTTATGTCCTTAGAATTTGAGCATTAAATACATGTAACCATACACTGCTTTCAGCAGTTGTGTAAAGAACAAGATTTTTGTTTTAAGGGCTTTGTCATGTGGAGGTTTTACCGTTGGAGTTGACTACTCAGATCTTTTGTAGTGCTGTACTACTACATATTTGATCTATTGCCTTGATGACATTTTTTGCCCATACCTGAGACCATCTGTCTCTCTAGCTATGACCTTGTTATGAATAGTGTTTGCACTCACAGTGCAAATGTCTATGCATCACCTATTTAAGCAAAATCATAGTGCTATTACTCAAGGAAGTTGGATGAGGTGAACATAGATACAGCTTTTTACCCTTTCCCCCCTTTTTAAATGTAACAAATACTTTTTATGTTCCCCTTCCCCCTTCCCCCTCCCCTTTCCCCTTTCGGAAACGTGTCAGGAACTAGGTAGTTTAGAGTGAGCAATTGAAAGGATCAAGAGAGTGAGCCACACAGAGCTGGCTGTTTTGTGATTCATCAAAAGGCGTATTGCTGGTCTGGCTGCTATTTTCATAAGAAAACCACGTGGAAGATCCAGCTGGCCTATTCAAGGAGTTTGGGAAACAGGACCACAGAGGTGACACTCTGGGGTAAATAATATTTATATGTGTTGACCTTGATAATTATTATTTATGTTTGCCATGAAAATTGTGTTGCTTGCTATAGTATTTAATTTTACAGGATTTTGTTGAGAGGGTTTGGGTACACCAAATGCTGTCAGAAAAATTGATGCCAATTGGTGTTTGAGGAAATGAATGCAACATAAATGGAAAAGCTCTTCATTTTCTAGATGATCTTCTTTACTACTTTTGCAAGAAGTTATCCAAGTACCTGAAGCAGACTAATGTCTTTTCATAAGTATTTGTTTTATTTATTTGAGAGAGAGTGAGTGAGTATGGGTGTGCCACTCATAGGGTCTCTAGCCACTGCAGACAAACTCCAGATGCATGTACCACCTTGTGCAACTGGCTTACTTGGGTACTAGAAAATCAAATCTGGGTCCTTAGGCTTCACAGGCAATTTGCCTGCCTGTGACTACTAAGCCATCTCTCCAGCCCGCATAAGTATTTATTGTAGCATTTAAAGATGTTTTTTCAAGTTGGAATAAAACCAAAGAGTATATTTGTATCATAATAATCTTTTTTGGTTTTTTCCAAACTTTATCTGGAGAGAAAGAGATGGGGGGCCAGTAAATATCACCTGGGCCTCCAGTTAACTGCAAACAAAATCCAGACACGTGCCACCTTGTACATCTGGCTTATGTGGGTACTGGATAATCGACCCTGGATCCTTAGGCTTCATAAGGAGTGTTGTAACCACTAAGCTATCATTTCAGCCCATAACCTTATTCCTCTGCATTTTGAAAAATATTTATTGTCTTATTTGTGAGGGAGAGAATGAGCAAGTCCTTTAGCCATTGCAAATGAACGGGAGATACATGTACTCCCTTGTACATCTGATTTATATGGCTATTGTGGGATTGAACCGGGGTCCTTAGGCTTCACAGGCAAGTACCTTAACCAGTAAGCCATCTCTCCAGCCCTCTATGATACCATTACTTTTGTTTCAGACTCTTGAGATTTGGAGTCATGGACAGTAGTCTGTAGAGAGGCTATATGTCTTCTATGAAGAAGAATCATGGGTTACCCACAGATTCTTTTCCATTAGTATTAGATTATTTCAAGTTAAGTTGTCCCTTTACAGATCCTGGCCATGAGGTTGGATGCCTCATCTTGCTGAAAAGAGACACTGGACCTAAATGGCGCAGCATGACTTTGTTCCTGCTTGGCTAAATTTCTCAACACCACAGTCAGCTAAGGTACTCATTCTCCATATCTATAGTAACTAATCAGATACCAGTTCTTTTCATCCCTGGCTGGCCTATGGCTTGTATTTTATAGTTTCCTGCTGGGCATTATTGTTGTTCATACGTTTGTTTTTAATACATATCCCACCTTTTAAACATGTTTGCATAGGCTTATTACCATTTTTAAAATTATTTGATAGAGAAGGGCAGATAGAGAATGGGTGCCTCAGGGCTTCTAGCCACTGTAAACAAATTCTAGATTTATGCCCTACCTTGTGGATCTGACTTTATGTGGACCCTAAGGAGACGAATCTGGGTCTTTTGGCTTAGCAGGCAAGTGCTTTAACCACTATGCCATCTCCTCAGTCTTTTATCTTTTTTTTTTTTAATTATTTATTTATTTCTTTGAGAGCGACAGACACAGAGAGAAAGACAGGTAGAGGGAGAGAGAGAGAATGGGCGCGCCAGGGCTTCCAGCCTCTGCAAACGAACTCCAGACGCGTGCACCCCCTTGTGCATCTGGCTAACGTGGGACCTGGGGAACCGAGCCTCAAACCGGGGTCCTTAGGCTTCACAGGCAAGCGCTTAACCGCTAAGCCATCTCTCCAGCCCAGTCTCTTATCTTTTTTTTAAATAAGGTATCAGTAATTAAGCAGTCCACATCAGTGTGTACTGTTGTCAGTGTGTTTATTTCGTAACCTACCAGGATTTTCTCATAGCATGCTTTGTGCTTTTTGTATTAGCTACCATACATGTTGAGGATAAAATATAATTGCTAACCCATTCTTCAGTGAAGGATGGTATGGGTGAAAGTGAAATGTACTTTTAGAGTGGAGTTGGATATACTTGTTGAACTACTATCTGGGTCTCATTGTTTTTTTTTGTTGTTGTTGTTTCGTTTTTTGAGACAGGGTGGGAGAGACCGGAGTGTCATATTGCTACTTAAAGGCAATAATTACCTAATTTTGGAAGAAGTGTGTGTTACATTATGGGTAACAAATGTAACAAGTAGTTCATATAATTAAAGTAGATCTAGTCACATTACATAGAAGAGCAACCTAAATTATTGATGAAGGAACCTATTGGGAAACAGTAACAGTGAATGTACTTCTCATTTTGCCAACTAGTTAATACAAAATTAGTAATCTCAAAAAAAAAATAGGCTTGGGACTGGAGAGATGGTTTAATGGTTAAAGTGCTTGCCTGCAAAGCCTAATGACCCAGGTTTATGACTCTCCAATTCCCATGTAAGCCACATATACACACAAGATCACACACTCACCTGGAATTCACTGTATAATCTCAGGGTGTCCTTGAACTGTCAGCAATCTTCCCAACCCTTCCTCCTGAGAGCTAGGATTAAAAGTATGTGCCAGCACACTCGGCTTGCTTTGAGGAAGGTTCTCCTGTGTAGTCCAGGCTGTTCTCAAGCTCAACAATCACACTGCTTTAGCCTTCCAAGTGTTTGAATTACAGGCATCTGCATATCTAGCTATTGCATGTTCTTTGAATAACTGATGCAGAGCATAATAATAATAATATACTGAAAGAAACTAATATCTACTTCACACTTTTTGCTTCTGTATAATTATATGTATATCATAATAGTCTCCTACAACCACCTTTGAAAAACACGGAGAGCACCTATCCCGTGGAGAAGGTAGATTTGGAATAAGCCGTCGTCGACATAATTCCTCTGATGGCTTTTTTAACAATGGACCTCTACGGACTACAGGAGGTGAGCCATTTCCAACTTTAATGACTAAGGACAAACCTAGGTTGGATGTGCGTCCATAATCTGTAATAGGATCTTTTGAATATAATTCTCAGATTGATTAGTAGTCACTAGACAGTTTCTACCTCTTAACATTTTTATATTGTCATGAGTTACCATTACAAATGAAAAGTTCATTTACAAATTACCTTTCATGGACATAGGGATTTAATCCTAGGTTAAATCCTCAGCTCTACCAAAAAAAAGGAAGAAAAAGTAGAGGGTGGGAAGAAGAAAGGTGGGGGAGGGATTTATCTCAAAGGAAAGATTTACTAAGTGATTTCTTTTTGTAGATTCTTCTCCTCCTCTTCTTCCTCCTATCTTTCTTTTTTTTTAGAGCCTTACTCGCCCTGACCTTGAATTCATTATGTAGTCCCTTGAACTCACATGGATCCTCTCCCTCCCACGCACTGAGATTAGAGGCATGCACCACCACACACACAACTTTGTGTGGATTTCTTTCTTTTTTAATATATATATTTTAATATATTTATTTGATACAGAGAGGGAGAGAATGGATTGCCAGGGCCTTCAAGCCACTACAAACAAACTCCACCTGCATGCTCCCCCTTGTGTATCTGGCTTATGTGGGTCCTGGAGAGATGAACCAGGATCCTTTGGCTTTGCAGGCAAATGCCTTAAGCGCTAAGTCATCTGTCTAGTCCCCAAAATATTTTAGTAATAAAAAATTCAGGAAGAGCATGACAGCACATACCTTTAATCCCAACACTTAGAATTGAACCAGGATCCTTTGGCTTTGCAGGCACATGCCTTAACTGCTAAGACATCTCTCCAGCCCTGTGTGGATTTCTTTTCTTTTTTTCAAAAATTTTAAAAAAATTTGTTTGTTTACTTGAGAGTGACAGAGAGAGAAGGGGGTAGAGAAAGAGAATGGGTGCTTTACTTTTTGGTTTACTTTTTATTTATTTGAGAGTAACAGAGAAAGAGGTAGAGAAATGGGCACACCAGGGCCTCCAGCCACTGCAAACGAACTCCAGATGCATGCTCCACCTTGTGGGTCCTGGGGAATGGAACCTCAAACCAGGGTCCTTAAGCTTCACAGGCAAGTGCTTAATCATTAAGCCATCTCTCCAGCCCCTGTATGGATTTCTTGTATCAGAGGTCCCCTAAAGACCTTTTGGCAGTGCCATAAACCCAAGCAGGAAGCATCTGACATTGTTAATTTTGAATTTGAAGCTAACAAACAACCTAATATGTTATTTTTCTTTACTATTTGAGATTCTTGGCACCAACCTTCCCTGTTCCGCCATGATTCTGTGGACTCTGGTGTCTCTAAGGGAACATATGCTGGAATCACAGGGAACCCGTCTGGGTGGCATGGCTCCTCCCGTGGTCATGATGGCATAAGTCAGCGTAGTGGAGGTGGCCCAGGGAATCATCGACACTGGAATGGCAGCTTCCACTCCCGGAAAGGCTGTGCCTTTCCAGAAAAGCCATCTGCAGAGATTAGAGATGAAAAAAAAGAAGACAAGGTGGAAAAGTTGCAGTTTGAAGAGGAAGACTTTGTAAGTATGACACTTTTAGTTGTATACTTAAAACCCAACATATAATGTATTTAAAATACAGTGCCCTAGAGGCTGGGGAGGTGGCTCAGCAGTTAAGGTTCTTACTTGTTTGCAAAGTCCGCTGTCCCAAGTTGAATTTTCCAGGACCCATGTAAAGCCAGATACAAGAAGCGGTATGTGTCCAGAGCTCAGTGGCAAGAGGACCCTGGCCTGCTTGCTCACATGCATAGACATATACAAATAAGTTTATAAAACAAGCATACGTACATAACATTGTTAGAGATATTACATAGAAGAGACTAAGTAAATTCAGATTATTATTTTTAGAAGAAAGCAGAGCTGGAAAAAATGGCTCAGGGGTTGAAGATATGTGCTAAACCTGACACCTCAGGTTTGATTCCCAAGTAGTACTCAAATAAAGCAGCATACACAAAGTGCACAAGCATCTGAAGTTCATTTGCAGTGGCGAGGTCCTGGCACATCAGTTCTCTCCTTTTCCTTTCTTCCTCAAATTAAAAGTGTGTGTGTTTGTGTACAATTTTTATTGATTTTTTTTTTTTTTTTTTTTTTTTTGCTTTTTGGGTTTTTTCCCCTCAGTTTTTTTCGAGGTAGGGTTTCACTCTAATCCAGGCTGACCTGGAATACACTATGTATTCTCTGTGGCTTCAAGTTCATAGTGATCCTCCTACCTCTGCCTCCCGAGTGTTGGGATTAAAGGTATGTGCCACCGGCTATCAAACACGTATTTTTTAAGTTTCATAAGGTTCAGAATCTCAGTGTAGTTATGTAAAACTGTACATGTTAAAAGTCTTTGTTGTCAGAGGGTTGTTATGTTGTTGTGTTTTTTGTTGTTGTTGTTTTATCAAGGTAGGGTCTTGCTCTACCCCAGACTAACCTGGAATTTACTGTGTAGTCCAGAGGGGCCTCAAACTCAGGGAAATCCTACCTTTGCCTCCTAAATGCTGGGATTAAAGGCATAAGCCACCATGCTAGGCTTTTCTGTTGATTTTGTCATAAGTTTTAAAGGATCAACTGAGTTTTCCTGTTATCTAGGTAGTCTTGATTCTGTTAGTTTTTTGTTTTTTTTTTTAAAGATTATTTATTTATTTGAGAGGGACAGAGAGAGAAAGAGGCACATAGAGAGCAAAAGAGAGAATGGGCACGCCAGGGCTTTCAGCCACTGCAAACGAACTCCAGGCGCATGCACCCCCTTGTACATCTGGCTAACGTGGGTCCTGGGGAATCCAGCCTCAAACCAGGGTCCTTAGACTTCACAGGCAAGCACTTACCTGCTATGCCATCTCTCCAGCCCACAGGTTTTTTTTTCCCCCCATTTAAATCAAAAGTAGTGTTAACAGGCTGGGGGATAGCTAAGTAGTTTAGGGTGCTTACCCATCAGGGCTTCTTGCCACAGTAAATTGAATTACGGATGTAGGGTACCACTTTGTGCATCTAGTTTTTTGAGGGTCCTGGGAAATTGATCCTCGGCTAGCAGGCATCACAAGGAAGCACCTCTAACTACTAAACCACCTCCCCTGCTCTTGGGCTACTGTGTTACATAATTCAACTCTTAATATTACTGCATTCAAGTTCATGTTGCTGGTAGAAATCACCCAACCAAGAGCAGCTTGTGGGGATAAAAGTACAGGCTTGAGGGGGAAGTTCCATGATGGCAGGGATAGGGCATGAGCAGAGTATAGACATCATCCCTGGCAAAAATAAGGTGGACAATAGCAACAGGATAATGTGCCAGACACTAGCAGGGGGAAACTGGCTATAATACCCATAAGCCCGCCCCCAACAATACACTTCCTCCAGGAGGCATTAATTCCCAAATCTCCATCAGCTTGGAATCTAGTATTGAGAACACCTAAGTTTATGGGGGACACCTGAATCAAACCACCACATAGCCATTCCAGCAACAGTTAATACTTGAGCCAGGCATGGTGGCTGCATGTACCTTTTAACTGTTAAGCCATCTCACCAGCCCCCAACTTGTTTAATTTTGAATACAGTAATTATAGGTGCAGATAATTTATAATTATTTGTTAGATTCCATGGTCACAGCTGCTTTGCGAGAAATATCCAGAATGATCAGCTTTCTATATCATTCGTCCATATCCTTTTTTCTCTAGCCTTCTTTGAATCCAGAAGCTGGGAAACAGAATCATCCATGCAGACCTATTAGTACCCCTTCTGGAGTGTGGGGTAAGTAGATGTAGCTTTAAAAAATGTTTTTCCCTCTATTTTGTGTGGTTGTACAAAAAGATGCACATCCAGGCTGGAGAGATGGCTTAGCGGTTAAGCACTTGCCTGTGAAGCCTAAGGACCCCGGTTCGAGGCTCGGTTTCCCAGGTCCCACGTTAGCCAGATGCACAAAGGGGTGCACACGTCTGGAGTTCGTTTGCAGAGGCTGGAAGCCCTGGCGCGTCCGTTCTCTCTCCCTCTATCTGTCTTTCTCTCTGTGTTTGTCGTTCTCAAATAAATAAATTAAAATTAAAAAAAAAAAAAGATGCACATCCTTTGTGCATCTGTTATTACATGGGTACTGGAGAGATGGCTCTGCATATTTTTTTAATTTATAAATGGTACATGTTGTATAGGGTAATGGGAAAACATATCACACACATTTGTATGTATTTGTTGGGAAGAGATACATGTATATGCGTTTGGGTTTGTTTGATGTGGGGTTTTTTGTTTTGTTTTTGCTAGGTAGGGTCTTGCTCTAGCCCAGGGTGGCCTTGAACTCAGTGTTTCTCCTACCTCTTCCTCCCCCACGTTGCTACTGCAAATGAACTCCATATGCATTCGTCACATTGTGCATCTGGCTTATGTGGGTTCTGGGGAATCAACCGTAGGTTCTTAGGCTCTGCAGCCAAGTGACTCAACTGCTAAGCTATCTTCTAGCCTTATATTTTTTTGAAGCAGGGTCTCATTTGAGAGCAGGCTGACTTGGAACTCACTCTGTAGTTCAGGCTTGCCTCAAAATCAGAGTAGTTCTCCTACCTCAGCCTGTAGAATGCTGTAGGTATAGATGTGTGCCACCACACCCAACTTGTCCTTTCATTAAACATATTTCACAGCCAGGTATCTAATTGGAATATCTAAATCTTGGTTGCTGTACCTTCTCCTTTTTGTTAATAAGTATAGCTTTGCTCCATTTTGCATTAGAGGTCCATGGCTAACTCTTCTTGTGGGGCTATTGAGGATATATTCTTTTATTTATTTATAAGTTTTTATTAGCATTTTCCATGATTATAAAAAAAATCCCATGTTAATTCCCCCCCCACACACACACATACACTTTCCCCTTTGAAATTCCATTCTCCATCATATTACCTCCCCGATGATATATTCTTATTTGGTCTACCATATATGTGACTGAGTCTATCTATGCCCTTGAAACATTAATAACATCTTTCTTTACCTGTTGGTCTATTTTTATAGTTTTTCTAGATAGGGTCTCACTCTAGCCCAGGCTGACCTGGAATTCACTTGTTTCAGGATAGCCTCAAACTCATGGCGGTCTGCTTACCTGTGCCTCTCAAGTGCTAGAATTAAAGGCCTGCTCGACCATGCCCAGCCTGTTTATATTTTTATTATCAAATGCTTTCTATACTCCCCTATTCACTACAGTACCCAAATAATATCATTTGGTCTCAACTTCAGATTCTTTGTTGAGACTGTGTTATTCATAGGGGTGACCTTATTTTATATCTCCACTGTTGTATTTAACAGAAAACCCACCTAGTGCCAAGCAACCCTCCAAGATGCTAGTCATCAAAAAAGTTTCCAAAGAGGATCCTGCTGCTGCCTTCTCTGCTGCATTCACCTCATCAGGGTCTCATGCTAATGGCAACAAAATCTCAAACATGGTCCCAAGTGTCTATAAGAACCTGGTTCCTAAGCCTGCACCACCTCCTTCTAAGGTATGATTTGTTGTCAGTATAAAATCTTTATACAACAGATTTGGGAATAAATCAGAAATCCTTTAGAATATAATTTTTTTTTTATTTCCTGTCTATGCAATCACCAGAAGTACATTCATTGCTTATAATATAGTTTTGTACTCTCCATCAAACTCTGCTGTTCAGCTGCCTACTGCATTGGCATCATGTGCTGCAGCTTCTAGCCACTGCAGACGAGCTCTAGATACACACTTTGTGCGTCTGGCTTACATGGATACTGGAGAATCATACCTGGGTCCTTAACACCTTATCTGCTAAGACATCTCCCCTGTTTTTTTAAAAAAAAAGTTTTTTAAAATTTATTTTTATTTTTATTTATTTGAAAGTGACAGACAGAAAGAGAAAGGGAGAGAGAGAGAATGGGCGCGCCAGGGCCTCCAGCCACTGCAAAGGAACTCCAGATGCGTGCGCCCCCTTGTGCAGCTGGCTAACGTGGGTCCTGGGGAAACAAGCCTCAAACCGGGGTCCTTAGGCTTCACAGGCAAGCGCTTAACCACTAAGCCATCTCTCCAGCCCTCTCCCCTGTTTTTACTGTTAGCATTTATTTTGGCTACTACTTTCCTCTTATTCCTTATTCTCCCTATTTATTCCCTCCAGGTACCCAGAGTTTCTGTTGGTTATTTTCTCTAGGCTGGTTTTGTTTAGCACCTTGTCATTTCATATTTACTATTGTCATATGCCCCTGAATTTTGCATTTCTGTAGTTTCCTTCTCAGCATTCTAAAATAATTGAATACTGTTAGTCACATTGACACACACACCTATAGTTCCATCCACTCAGGAAGCTAATACAAGATAATCACTTAAGCCTTGGAGTTTAAGGCCTATGCAAGGCAACATCTACTTTAAAAAAGAAAAAGATAAGGGCTGTAAGGATGGCTTAGCAATTGAGATACCTGCCTGCAAAGCCAAAGGACCCAATATCCATGTAAGCCAGATGCACAAGGTGGTGCATGTGTCTGGAAAGCATATGCAATGGCTGGAGGCCCTGGCTCACCCATTCTTTTTCTCTCTTTCTACTCACTATCTCACTGTCCCATTCTCTCTGTCAAATAAATAAAAAATAATTTGTTTTGGTTCTCGAGGTAGGGTCTCACTCTGGCCCAGGCTGAGCTAAAATTCTTTATGTAGTCTCAGGGTGGCCTCACTCATGGCGATCCTCCTACCTCTGCCTTCCCATTGCTGGGATTGAAGGCATGCACCACCACACCCAGCTAAAATAAATTTTTTTCCCCCGAGATAGGGTCTTATTCTAGACCAGGCTGACCTAGAATTCACTATGGAGTCTCAGGGTGGCCTCAAACTCACGGTAGTCCTCCTACCTCTGCCTCCCGATTGCTGGGATTAAAGGTGTGCACCACCACACTTGGCTAAAATAAAATACTTTGAAAAAAGAAAATAATAAGAAATATGTCTGGTTCCTATCATATGGTTAAATTTTCCTATAAAAAGCCAAATAATAAATATTTTACTCTGTGATTATGTAGGGCCTTTGTGATTTACTGCTGCTAGGCCTTCTCCTTTTTTCTTTGAAGCAGGGTCTCACTGTACCCCAGGTACCTCAGACTGACCTGGAATTCACAGGGATCTCCTTCATCCTCCAGAGTGCTGGGATTAAATGCATGTGCCACCCTACCCAGCTTCTCCTTTATTGGGGGGGGGGTAAAGGGAGAGTCTCTAGCCCAGGCTGACCAATTTTAGGATACCCTCAGATTTATAGCAATCCTAACTCTGCTAGGATTAAAGGGCTGTGCCCCCATGCTCATCTCCTTTCTCTTCCTTCAAAAATGTAAGTATGGGTGTTGGAGAGATGGCATTTGCCTGCAACGCCAGAAGGCCTTGGTTTGATTCCCCAGGACCCACAAAAGCCAGATGCATAAAGTGGTGCATGCATCTGGAGTTCGTTTGCAGTGGCTTTGGAGGCCCTGACATGCCCATTCTCTGTCCCTCCTCTTTCTTACTCATTCTTTTACTCTTCCTCTCAAAATTTTTTATTATAAAATGTTAGCATGAGCTGGGGCAGTTTTTCATAGGTTAAAGGCATTTACTTGCAAAGCTTGCCAGCATATTGTATGTTTCCCAGTGCACACATGAAGCCAGTCTTGGACGCAAAAGAATCCTACATTCATGCCAACTTTTTTTTCCCCTAAAAATTCAGTGAATTGTGACTCTCTACATGGATTGGTGTTAGTGAAAATATAAATTGATTTTGTTTGCCAGGTGTAATAGTAGATTAACTTTGCATTTCATTGCCAGCTGTGTACCTTTATTTTTATTAATAAATTTAACTGTCTTTTATGTTACCTGAGACATTATTACATGCTTATAATTATTCACTTTCAATTTATACTTTACTCCACACAGTGTGAACCCTACACAAGTTTTTAAAATTTTTATGTAGGATTATAACTTAGCCATAGTAGGATAGCCTTTTAAGACGAGTTACATATTTTATGTATTTTTTGGCTTGCATAAATACATATCCTATAGCAGCCCATATTCTGCATTTATGTTTGCTACTATTCAGTTTACCTATTTCAGTGATGCTATAATAGAATATCAGATAAACTATTACTCTTTAGGGTAGGGTTACACTCACAAACTTCTTAAATTAATAGGTTTAGTCCATCTTGTCTACAGAACAATTACAATGGCAAAAACATTAATAGTGCAGTAGGTCGGCCTGATGATGCATGTCTTTAATACCAGCGCTCAGGAGACCCTACCTTGAAAACATTAAGATAAATAAATAAAATAACAAAACTGCAGTTCGTGGTTCAGTGTTCCCATCTTATAGTACAAATTCCATCAGAACTGGTATCCCAAAAACACAAAGTGGCCATGTGAAAGCCATATGCATTCCTGGACCACAGCACAAGTCACTATGCTTATACTCCTCTCCTCCTAGGATCTCATCAACACATTCTTAGATAATATTGTGGGCTTTGTCAACATTGTAACCAACCCCATCATAGTGTCTGTGTTATTTCATTGTGGTTATGGCTATTCTGAGGGGTGGAACAAGGCCAGAAATTATTCTTGAAGTTCATCCCATCCTCTTGAATCCTTTTCTAAAGTTTTTTTGTTTTTTTTCTTTTAATTTTTATTTATTTGAATAAAAGAGAGTAAGGCAGACAGAGAATGGACATGATAGGGCCTCCAGCCACTGCAAATGAACTCCAGATATATATATGCCACCTTGTCTGGTTTACGTGGGTTCTGGGGTAACAACCTGGGTCCTTTGGCTTTGCAGGCAAGTGCCCTAACAACTAAGCCATCTCTCCAGCCTACATCTATAGTTTTAATCAATCCTTGTATTTCTGTCATTTTCTTAACAGCCACTAAACTTTATCTTTTTTGTTTGTTTGTTTATATGTTGCCTTGTAAATAGGGTAAAGAATGCCAGGTGTAGTTGCACCTACCTTTAATCCCAACACTCTGGAGGCAGAGGTCACTACATAGTGAATTCATGTCAGCCTGGGCTAGAGTGAGACCCTACTTCGGGGACAAAATATATATAGAGATATTTTTTTTTATTTTAGCCGGGTGTGGTGTGCACACCTTCAATCCCAGCACTTAGGAGGCAGAGGTAGGAGGATTGCCTGGGTTCAGTTTCCCATTATCCCCATAAAGCTAGATGCATAAAGTGGTATGTGCGTCTGTAATTAGGTATCTCCCATAAACTCTTATTATTTTGAATGCCTCTGTTTAACTCATCCTTTTCCCTGCTGTCACGAAGCTTTCCCTCGAGACTGGAAGAAATCCCTTCTTTCCATCTGCTGCTTCTACTCTGGTGCTGCCCCTGCAATGCCAAGTTAACTACATCAGGCAGCCATCTACTGTAGTGTTACAGTTAGATAATTAGAATGAAGCTGAGCAGAAATGTAGGTGTTGTATTGCATGTAAGGCTGACAAACAAACCTTTCTTATGCTACTGTGGTAGAAGGACACACGTTTTGGCTGGAGAGATCACTCAGTTAAGGCACTTGCTTGCAAGGCCTGATGGTCTGTGTTCAGTTCCCCAGTACACAGTCACAAAGTGGTGCATGCATCTGGAGTTTATTTGCAGTGGTTATTTTATTTTATTTATGTATTTGAGGGAGAGAGGGAGGGGAATGGGCACATCAGCACCTCCAGCCACTGCAGACAAACTTCTGACACTGTGGGTCCTGAAAAATGAAACCTGGGTACTTTGGCCTTGCTGGCAAGCACCTTAACCATTAAGCCATCTCTTGCTTGCAAAGCCAAAGGACCTCAGTTCAAATCCCCAGTACCCACGTAAGCCAGATGCACAAGGAGGCGCATGTATCTATAGTTTGTTTGCAGTGGCTGGAAGCCTTGGTGTGCTCATTCTCTCTCTCTTGCCTTCTCCTTCCTTCCCTCCCTCTCTCAATAAAAAATATTTTTTAAAAGTCAATATAAAAGCTGGGCGTGGTGGCGCACGCCTTTAATCCCAGCACTTGGGAGGCAGAGGTAGGATTGCTGTGAGTTCAAGGCCACCCTGAGACTACATCATGAATTCCAGGTCAGCCTGGGCTAGAGCGAGACCCTACCTCGGAAAAAAAAAAAAGCCAACATAATAGTGATAATTATACTTGATTGGCTTAAAGATTAAACAATATGTCAAAACACCTGATGAAGTGGTAGTGTGTAAATTTAATTTCGCTTCCTAAAGCTTTGGCGTTCTCTTTAATACCCCTCATCCAGGAAAGCAGCATGGAAAGGAATTTATTTTACTCATACCCTTTCTCCTTTCATTCTTGGAAAATAAGACATTTTCCATTTGATTCAGTCCTGTTCTGTTGACATGAATCATCTTTCTTTGTTGTTGTTGTTGTTGTTTGTTTCATACTGTGATAGACTCAAATAATGGGATATTCTGGCTATACTATGCTAACATAATAGTTGGAGCCATGGTCCTAGCCCACAAATCTGAAAGGCCTCTGCTTTGAACCAGGATTGTCCAGCCTGTCATTGCCATCAAAATTCCTAGAAAACACCATCTTCCTAACATGTTTTAGAAACTTAACAGTATTACCAAAAATTTTTTGAGGGGCTAAATAAATGGAAATAGTACTTTTCAAATTTATATGTGGTCTAAATGGTATCTCAAATTCATATATGCAATTAAATGCTTTTAAAAATGGCATAGTAAAGAAATCTTTCAACTGTCTATTCCATACCTGTTCACAGCTATGGGAATAGTTGGCCATTCACTTTGATTTCACAAGCTAAGCTCCTGTTTGCATGGTTGTTTTGACTGTCCTGTTCTTTATTACCAAATAGCCCAATGCATGGAAAGCTAACCGAATGGAGCACAAATCAGGATCCCTTTCCTCTAGCCGGGAGTCAGCTTTTACCAATCCTATCTCTGTTACTAAACCAGTGATACTGGCTGGTGGCACAGTTTTAAGCTCTCCCAAAGAGGTAAGTGAGAAGTCTACAATTTCTTTTTTTTCAAATTCTGATTTCTAAGCTAGGTGTGTGCTTTAGTTCCAGTACTCAGGAGGCAGAGGTAGGAGGGTCATTGTGAGTTTGAGTCCAGTCTGAGACTATATAGTAAATTCCAGGTCAGCCTGGGCTAGATTGTGATCTTAACCTCGAGAAACCAAAATAAACAAATGAATAAATAACTGCTAAGCCAATGCTGTGGTCCTACAAACTTTTCAAAATAGGGCTGGGGAGATAGATTTAGTGTTTAAGGTGCTTGCCTGCAAAGCCTATGGACCCACGTTTGATTCCCCAGAATAACATAAGCCAGATACTTGTGACACATGCACACAAGGTCACCCATGTACACAAAGTGGTACATGCATCTAGAGTTCAATTGCAGTGGTGTAGAGACCCTGGTAGAGCATTCTTTCTCTCATGAAATAAATAACAAAATAGTAATTTTAAGCCTTGTATGGTGGCACATGCCATAATCAGCACTGTGAAGGCCAAAACAAGAAAAATACATACCACCCTGAGCCACATAACACCTTCACAGCCAAAACAACCAAAGTTGTCATTCCCCTCCCTGTTTGCCTACTCTCAGATCCACAGTGTGGAGTGTAAGTGCAGTACTATGTCTCTTGCAATCATGCTTACCTGACAGTTACTCCTTTCTCTGTATCACTAATAAGCAGCAAAAATAGGAAATAGCTGGATGGTGTTAATGTTTTATAGATACTAAAATTGGAACATATTAGGCCTAGCATTCTTGTGGTTTCTGTAAAAAGATTAGAGTGGGTTATATAAGCCACTAGTCTTTATTATGAAAGTCCTATAAAACATAAGCTTTTGTAATTTTTTTCCGAGTCACTAGTCCAGACTTACTTGGAACTCACTCTAGCCCCAACCTGGCTTCTAACTCACTACAGTCCTCCTACCTCAGCCTCCATATTGCTGGCATTCAATTCCTACATCCCCACAGCTTGCAATTTTTTTATTTTTATTTTTTTCAAGGTAGGGTCTCATTCTGGTCCAGGCTGACCTGGAATTAACTCTTGTCATCTTAGGGTAGCCTTGAACTTATGGCAATCCTCCTACCTCTGCCTCCCAAGTGCTGGGATTCAAGGCGTGCGCCACCACGCCCAGCTCGCATTTTTTTTAATAGAATTGAGAGGGGCTGGGCAAGGTGACACGTGCTGGAGGCAAAGGTAGGATTGCTGTGAGTTTGAGGTAGAGCCTCATTTTCCTAGCCAAGGCTGACCTGGAATTCACTAGGTATTCTCAGGGTGGCCCTTGCTGAGTGCTGGGATTAAAGGTGTGCGCTACCATCCATGCCCAGCTAGTTTTATGTTTTTGTTTGTTTTGTTTGCAAAAGCCAGAATTATAAAGTAGCCTAGCTTTTCTAGAAATAAGTACCATGTAAAGTGACCCAAAGAATCCCAGTTCTTGGTTCTTTGCTATCAGGAACAATCTGTTTGTGGTATTTACGCAGAGTCCTTCAAGCACTACCCCTCCAATTGAGATCAGCTCCTCTCGTCTGACCAAGTTGACCCGCCGAACCACCGACAGGAAAAGTGAGTTCCTGAAGACTCTAAAGGATGACCGGAATGGAGACTTCTCAGAGAACAGAGACTGTGACAAGATGGATGATGTAAGAGCATAAGGTTTTTCTGTGTAGTATGTCTATTTTTGTTTACTGGGGAGATGGCTCAGCAAGTAGGAAGGAACAGTTGCTGTGCAAGCATAAGGACCTGAGTTCAGTCCTCTGCACCACATCAAAATATATAGGCATGGCCACATAGGCCTGTAATTCCAGTGCTGAGAGGAACAAAGACAGGAGAATCAAAAGGAGAATCAAACAGGCTTGCTAAGTCAATGAGTCTTTTTCTTTTTTTTCAAATTATTTTGCTTTCCTGAGGTACAGTCTCTAGCTCAAGCTGAACTGGATTTCACTATACAGCCTCAGGGTATCCTTGAACTCTTGGTGATCCTCCCAACTGCTGGGATTAAAGGTGTTCACTACCATGCCTGGCTGTTAATATTAAACTATTTACTTAGAGAAGTACAAAGTTAAGAAAAGGAAAATAGATCCGGGCATGCTGGCACATGAATTTAATCTCAGCACTCTGAGGTAGGAGAATCACCGTGACTTCCAGGCCATCCTTGACAACTACATAGTGAATTATAGGTCAGCTTGTGCTGAGCAAAACCCCACCTCGAAAAACCAAAAAAGAAAGAAAGGAAGAAGAGGAAAGGAAAATAGAAACTTCCATGTGGTCTGAGAACCCACTTGATGGGTCTGAAAGGAACATACGAAGAGAGAGAGGAAGCCGGGCATGGTGGTTCCCTCAGAAACAAAGCTTGTCAGCTCTGGTACAGTTCCCTAGTGTCCATGTAAAGCCAGATGCACAAAGTAGTGCATGTTTCTGGAATTCATTTGCAGCAGCAAGAGGTCCTGGCATGGCCATTCATATTCATTCTGGGTGGGTGTCTTTCTCTCTAATAAATACAGATTGTTTTTAAAAAACTTAATTTGTTAATGTTAACCAGCCTATGTCCATCCTTTGTTTTCTTTCAGTTGGAGGGCAAAAACACACCTGAACCAAAGGAAAATGGGGAAGAAAGCTGCCTTCAGAATGGTCTTGGTCTTCCCATTGTGGAAGAAAAAGAGGTCCTCTCACATTCTCTGGAAGCAGAGCACAGGTAAGTGAGGAAAGAATAAAGAAACTGAAAAGTCCTATGCATACAACCTCTAATACAAAGTAACCATCTTTCTGGGCAACTGGATGGCAAGTGAAGCATACCAGCCATATCAGTTCCTTCTCAGAAAGGAGACTTTTATGCAGAATAACTGCAGGTGTTGGTGAAGTTATGAAAGGGACACATAATGCAGATGAAATTGAAAAGGGGAACTTAGATAGATGCAGAAATATGCTAATTTGTTCACAGTGCTTTATATGATCTTGTTTTCTGCTACTACTTCTCCCAGTAGCTCAGTTTCTCCTGTGAAGAGCCTCCATTTAATTACCAATAAAATAAAAAAGAATTTTGTTCCACAAGGAAGAAGAAAACAGAAGTTTTCTTCCTTCTTTTCCTGCTAAATTTTCGTATTTATGAGTAAGAGAAAGCCTCCCTGGATTGCAGGCTTTACGAGCAAGCGACTTTAACCTCAGTTTTCCCTCAGCAGGCATTTTCTTTTGATTGTAGTGGACTGCACAACTAAGCCCACTGGTATCACATCATCTTTCCCTGTCCTTCTGTGTCCACCAGGTTATTGAAAGCAATGGGATGGCAGGAATATCCTGAAAATGATGAGAATTGCCTTCCTCTCACAGAGGATGAGCTCAAAGAATTCCACATGAAAACAGAGCAGGTATGTCCTGAAATTTCCTTGTAACCCAGTTAAGCACTCAGAATCTAGGTAGCACTTGACCTTAGGAATCATTTTAGTGTTTGTTATTTTTAGTGGGGAGGAGGCTGGTGTTTTTCAAGGCAGAGTCTCACGTTATAGTGCTGGGTGGCCTGGAACTTGCTATATAGACTTGAACCTGTAGTCATCCTGTTTTTGTCCTTCTCAGTCCTGGAATTAATCAGCTTGCTCTTCCGTGCTGTCTAGGAACTGTGTATAAATACCACATTATAAATGTAGAGGGTATAAGACAATCAAAATCTCCTATAGAAAATAACATGGCCCTGGCATGTATTAGCATATTGTAAAAGTAACAGGTTTTTTGAGGTAGGGTCTCACTCTAGCCCAGGCTGACCTAGAATTCACTATGTAGTCTCAGGGTGGCTTCAAACTCACAGTGATCCTCCTACCTCTGCCTCACCAGTGCTAGGATAAAGTTGTATGCCACCATACCCAGCTAAGGCTACATTTTAAAATTAAAGAATAAAAGAAATTTTTTCAAGCTTTACTAGCTTACTTTCTAGGTAAGTCCTTGTGTTAATCCCTTTCTCATTACTGTGACCAAATATCTAATAAGTACTTTAAATGAAAGAAGGGCATAATTCAAGGCTTAATCATTCCATCATGGCAAGAAAGGCATGGCAGCAGGAAGTTGAGGCAGCTGCTCACATTGAGTGACACAATAAGGTCTTAGAAGGACTCCTAACATTGCTTCTGCATTCAAAGTGAGGCCTGGCCCTGTCCAGTTCACATGGGTCTGTGGAGTCTGTGATGAGCTTTCTTTTTTTCTTTCTCTTCTAAATGCAGCTGCGAAGAAATGGCTTTGGGAAGAATGGTTTCTTGCAGAGGCGCAATTCCACCCTGTTCTCCCCATGGAGAAGCACTTGCAAGGCAGAGTTTGAAGACTCAGACACAGAAACCAGTAGCAGTGAAACATCAGATGACGATGCCTGGAAGTAGGCATAGAAATGCTCACAGTTAATCTGACCCAGTAAACTCAGCTTATCTGTTTAGAGATATAAAAAAGGAAATTGTTCTTTTCCTTTTCTTATGTTGAATACTTTGTGCACAAGGGAAATAATCATATCCCAAAGAGAGAGCAATTGTCTTGCTTAGCTTTTGTTGTTCTTCCCTGTTAACTGCTTAGTTGAGAGAAGTATGTGTGGCAGCGTTTTTAAAGTACACACGGAGAACATGTGGGGCGATGCACACGTGGGAGCTGGCAGTGCAGAGACACAGAGGAGACACTGGTCTGCCCGACAGCTTCTATACTAGCCCTCGGGACACACCCCATGCTCAAGCAATCATTGTCAATGACAAAGTGACTATTGAAGTTATAATTGTATTAAATTAATGCTAATAATTTGGATATTTTATTTTTGGCTGCTCGGGTAACGTTAGCCCTTAACCAAGCATATGTGGTTTTTGTTTTTTGTTTTTTTTTTTTTTTTTTTTTGGTTTTTGTTTCTTTTTCTTTTTTTGGGTACAGCTGTAAAATATTTGGATATAGGAAATGTTGTTATTCTTGCAGCCTTGATATTCAGGGTGGATTGTAAAATATAAATTTTTGTGAGATTTCAAAGATTAAGATTATTTTGATAACATTATTTACAGATTTAAAGATGTGGTTATCACAAGTCTGTTGAGGGGGAAAACTACTGCATAAAATAACTAACTTGGAATAAATATTTTGCATCAGTTTGGATTGTCTTGTGTAAGAAGTACATTTTCTTTAAAATAAGAGAGTTGACCTGGGCATGGTGGTGCACACTTTTAATTCCACACTCTTGGGCCAGAGAGGTAGGAGGATCATTGTAAATTTGAGCCACCTTGAGGCTACCTGGGCTAAAGCGAGACACTATCTTGAAAACCAAAATTAATCAATTAGAGAGTGGGTTCTTTTGAGGCAGGTGACAGGGACTCACTCTAGCCTGGGCTGGCCTCAAGTTCATAGTGCAATCACACCTGGCTAAGTGATTCATTTAAAAATTATAACTTTGGGGAGGAAGATGGAAAGGTCCATACCATGTCACTCAGCCTAAAAGCTAGGAGCCACAAAGACAATAGGAGTCTTTTAAGATGGGCGTGGTTTACTCGCCTTTAATCCCAGCACTTGGGGAGACTAAAGTAGGAAGATAGCCATGAGTTAGAGGCCACCGTGAGACTACTTAGTGAATTCCAAGTTAGCTTAAGATAGAGTGAGACCTTATCTCAAGAAATTAAAAAAACCAATATTGAGCCAGGTATGGTGGCCTGCATTTTTAATCCCAGCACTCAGGCATATATGTAGGATGATCACCGTGAGTTCATGGCCACCCTGAGACTACATAGTGAATTCTAGATCAGCCTGGGCTAGAGTGAGACACTACCTCAAACAACAAAAAATTTATTTTATTACCCAGTATGGTTGGTGCATGCCTTTTATTCCTAGCATGTAGAGGCAGAGACAGGAGGGTTGTTGTCAGTTCTTTATTTAGGAGTGGAATGAGAGTGGGCATACCAGGGCCTAGTGCCACTGCAAACGAACTCCAGACACGTGCGTCACTTTGTACATCTGGCTTTATTTGGGTGCTGGTAAATTGAACACAGGCCTTCAAGCAAGATTTTGAGTATCCCACACTGGCCTAAAACTCACTATGTAGACAAAGCTGACCTTGATTTTCTAACTTCACCTCCTGAGTGTGCCACTTTACCTGGTTTATTCAGTGCTAAAGATTGACTCCAGGCATGCTTATAATGCTAGGTAAGCTACCATATCACACCCTTCTCCTGTGCTGAGGGTCCCCAACTTCTATTTGGAAGATGATTTGCCTCGCTTAACCAAGGTGCCAGATCAATCCCAAACACCACAAAATATTCCCAGATATGATGCTCATTTGTGAGTTCTGATGTTACTTGTTAAGATATGAAAAACGCATTCTTCATGGAAATAGAAAAATCAATCCAAAAATTGATTTGGAAGCACATCACACCTTGATTGTCTAAAACAAATTTGAGCAACAAAAGGCTGGTGGGGCTAGAGAGATGGTTTAGCAGTTAAGCACTTGCCTGTGAAGCCTAAGGACCCCGGTTCAAGGCTCGATTCCCCAGGACCCATGTTAGCCAGATGTACAAGGGGGCGCCTGCATCTGGAGTTCATTTGCAGTGGCTGGAGGCCCTGGTGCACCCATTCTCTCCCCCTCCCCCTCTCTGTTGCTCTCAAATAAATAAATATAAATAAAAAATTTAAAATTATTATAAAAAACAACGCTGGTGGTGTCACTATACGTAGATCAATAGAACAGAATAGAGGAACCAGATAAGTCCAGGCAACTACAGCCATCTATTTTTCGACAAGATGCCAAAAATATTCTTTGGAGAAAAGATAACCTTTAACAAATGGTGTTGGGAAAACTGAATATCTATGTATAAGGATGAAAATCAATCCTATCCATGCACAAACATCAAGTTGAAATGTGTCAAAGACCTTAGTATCAGGTCTGAAACTGCTAGAGGAAAAAGGGGAAACCCTTCAACATACTGACATAGGGAATGACTTTCTGAATATAACCCCAGTTGCCCAGGAAATCAAACCATTAATCGACCACTGGGACTTCATATAATCAGAAAGCTTTTGTACAGCAAAGGACACTGAATAGTACAGAGGCAACCTAAAGAATGGGAAAACAATCTTTGCTAGTTACACATAAGTATGAATAAGCCATATAGAAATCTTTTTTGGACGATGTTACACCCAGAAACCATAATTGTTACTAGAAAAATTTTGATGACTGGGATGGGTTACTTTCTAGTGAGTTGTTGGCAGGGAGTTCCCTGATGCCTGTAATCCATTACAGGCCATTGCTCAGGCCTTGGTTTCCCACCAGGAATAGATAGTAAGACCCTATTGTTGAAGTTTCCACATGCTTGGGCTATAAGATCATAGAAATCCTGCTGGAGCTGAGCTGAAAACCACTTCTGTGTAGACTAGCTGACAGAAAGTTTGATAAAGCTACCCTGCATACAGCTCCATAGGAGAGAATAAAGTGATCAGTGGAGAAAAACAACAATGGATACTGCAAGCCTGAAGTTTATGCAGGAAACCAACCATTCATTACTAATTGAACTGTGGGCCTACTCCATGGGAAGGAATACATGCCTCTCATACTGAAAATTTATGATGGGGGGAAGTCATGAGCTCTAGTGGTGTAATGCCTGCTGGTGTCTGGCTAAATGCAATATATTATGCTCACTAAACTGCTTGGTAGGTACTTTTCTTTTTTTTTTTTTTTTTTTTGAGGTAGGGTCTCACTCTGGCCCAGACTGACCTGGAATTCACTATGGAGTCTCAGGGTGGCCTCGAACTCATGGCAATCCTCCTACCTCTGCCTCCCGAGTGCTGGGATTAAAGGCGTGCGCCACCACACCCAGCAGTTGGTAGGTACTTCTCTTAATGTTCATACCCATATATTAATGCTACTCACTTTTGGTTAGAGAAGCTTCTCTTTTCAGATGGCACTGACCTCTGGGATGACTCAAGGCACCATAGTGCTAAAAAGTGACAGAGTAATGTTCAGCACTGAGACATCTCTGTAACACCTTCCAAGGCTCAAGATCCCTTGCAGAAGAGGTGGTAGGAGGAATGTAAGAGCCAAAAGATGATAAGATTCTTTGCAGTGCATGGTACTACCTACACTTGACCCTCATAATAGGAGGAAAAGACAATGACATCAAAATAAAAGACAGAAGCCAGGTGGAGTGGCACACTTGGGAGGCAAAGGTAGGATTGCCATGAGTTTGAGGCCACCCTAAGACTACATAGTGAATTCCAGGTCAGCCTGGGCTAGAGTGAGACCCTACCTCGAAAAAAATAAGAGAGAAGGGGCTGGAGATACGGCTTAATGGTTAATGCACATGCCTGTGAAACCTAAGGACCCAGGTTCAATTCTCCAGGTCCCACGTAAGCCAGATGTTCATGGTGGCACATGCATCAAGTTCATTTGCAGTGGCTAGAGGCCTTGCTGTGCTCACTCTTTCTCTCTTAAATTTAAAAAAAAAAAAAGTCTTTAATAAAAAAATAAAAAGAGAGGGCTAGCAAGATGACAGCATTTTAGGTGCTTGCCTGCAAAGCCTAAGGACTTCTCAAATAAGCCAGATGCACATGGTAGACCATGTATCGAGTTCGTTTGCAGTGGCTGGAGCCACTGGTGTGCCCATTTTCTCTCTCTAATAAATAATAAATTTTAAAAATAGGGGTGCAGAGATGACTTAGCGGTTAAGGGGTTTGTCCGCAAAGCTAAAGGATCCTTGTTCAATTCCCCTAGACCCATGTAAGCCAGATGCACAAGGTGGCGCATGTGTCTGGAGTTGGTTTGCAGTGGCTGGAGGCCCTGGCATGCCCATTCTCTGTGTGTGTGTATGTCTCTTTTTCTATCTGACTCTCAAATAAATAAAACTTTAAAAACAAAACAAATTAGTAGGCTACTTGGGAGAAGATTTTGAAGGAGAGTAAGTTGTGAAGAGGAGGAAGGGAGGGAATTATCATGGTTATTGTCTACAATTATGGAAGTTGTCAATAAAAAAGTTAAGAAAGCCGGGCATGGTGGTGCACGCCTTTAATCCTAGCACTCAGGAGGCAGAGGTGGGAGAATCGCTGTGAGTTCAAGGCCACCTTAAGACTCCGTTTTGATTCCAGGTCAGCCTGGCCTAGAGTGAGACCCTACCTTGAAAAACAAAACAAAAAATTATGAAAAACTGAGCACATTTAAATCAGTAATATAAAATGAATAGAATATATTACTGCAAATAATGTTAAACTTGGAATTGAGAAGCACACAGAGACTTAGCCTTTTTCATTTATTAATTTTCTTCAGAACATGTTTCCAAACATGTATACTTTCTCCTTGGAATTTGGCTGAACTGAGATCACATACTTGAAAACATTTGATAACTTGCAGCTCTTCATACTCTGGCTTTGCATACTCTGGGGGGAAAATACCATAAGGTCTCTGGTTTATTTAAGGAAGGGTATTTTCTTTTAATCAGTGTGAGGTAGGATCCTCGTTATGAGTTCAAACCCTGTGTGAGACTACATAGTGAATTCCAGTCAACCTGAGCTAGAGTGAGACCCTATCTTGAAACAGCAAAAGAAGGTATTTTGAAATGATTCCATCTCAAAGCTCCTGCTTCTATATAATGTGATAGATACATAGATTTGTGGGAAATTGTGGAGGATAATTTGACAAGTAAAAGGGGTTTGCTTGGTTTCTGGCCAGTCTTAGAGGCAGGGTCTCCTGTCTGAATTTGGTTCCTTTTCCTTCATCTTTCAGATTTTATTTCCCAACAGGTTTAATTGTCTAGGCTATGCTGATTAGAATATGACCCCTCCATGCTTGTAGAAGAAACACAGGAATGTCAAAATGGGAGTTAGAGAAGAGGAAGATGGTTTCCAGGCAGAGCACTGCCTCCCTTAAGTGTTTGCCTGTCAGTGGCTATGAAGTAACCAAAGATGGAGTAAGTGGAAAAGACGTAGCTGGACGAGGAGCCAGCCTTTCCCCCGTATTAATTAATTTAGACAAGGAATACAAATGGATTCTTAAGAGATTGGTGACACCTGACCTGGGGCTCCTCCCAAAGGTGGCAAGACACGTTGTCTTGACCTGCCTAGGCCTGTACTTGCTGCCCAGGGAGCTAAGGCCTATCTCCAAACAAACAAAGTGAAGATCTTGGAGATAGACTTGGTCCTTTTCCCTCTGCCCTTGGCTTGCCGTGAGGTTTCTTCTTTTCCCTGCCCTCTGTGTTCCTGCGTCACGACTTCTGCGACTCAGCTGGCATCAGGAAACCCATGCTATCCCATGGCATCCTACCCTAGAGAGCCAGCGTTCCTGCCCTGTGGGTCTTGTGACATGGTTTTCCGCTCCTGGGACTTGTTGGCCACCCACACTAAGCGCTTCTGCATTGGCCGTCTGTCCCCAGAGGTGACACCTGGAGCACAGCCTTCAGTAACTACTGAATTACTGGGCACAGAGAAGGTAAGGAGCTCTGTGGCCAGGAGTGGGGTATTCAGGCCAATCCAAGCACCTAAGATTCTTCCTCTTAAACTCTGTGATCAGGCTGTTTCACAAGAAGTCCAGAGCTGCTCAGATCAGGGGGAGGCCAGCAAATCTACCCTGAGGAGATTGACAGAGGAGGTACACCTCCCCTCCCCCACCCAGCTTGCCCCATACTGCAAACTTCGAGCATAACTAGATGATACAAATCGCCCAGTAAACTGATGGTGGGTCACGGTTACCTGTAGGTGCAGTGGCTGCGGCTGTCCCTACAGGAAATGCGACTCGGGCCAGCACAGGGTCCCCCCTCCCAGACCACAGGGAGCCCAAGCGAGCGTCTGCGAGCCTTGCAGGGGACCCGCGCCTGGCGCCTGGAGGAGACGCACGCGCAGAGGCGGACCCTGGAGCAACGCCGCGAGGGTGAGGAGGGAGGAAGACGACCTTCTGGGCCCTACGTCTCAAGGCTCAGACCCATTCTGACATGGTTTCCTCCCGTAGAACTAAAACGGCGCATTGAAGGTGTCGCCCAGGCCCGGACCCGGGGAGGGCTATTCCGCCTGCTGGTCCTGGAGCGCGAGCTCGGAGAGCTGCGGGCCGAGGCCGGCCGCACGCAGGGGGCGCTGCAGAAGCTGGGGGCGCGCGTTCAGGAGCTGCAGGCGCGGTGAGGCGCCGGCGGGGCGGGGCGGGGCGGGGCGGGGCGGGGGACCCGCCGGGTCGCTGAGGTCGTCTCCCCTGCCCCAGCAGCCCTCCCGAAGCCACGCCCCGAGGAGACGCCAAGTTCGGTTGCCAGGCACTACAAGCCAATTCCCAGACACTGGCGGCCGAGATCTGGTGAGGGAGGGCGGGGGCGGGGCGGGGCGGAGCCCGGGGCGGCCGTGCGGCAGTCCTGGAAAGGCTGCCTCGGGTCTCCTACCTCCTAGGGCCCTGCGTGAGGCCTACATCCAAGGCGGAGGCCGAAACCCTGGGGTTCTGGACAAGATAAGGCAGTTGCAAATGGAGGCATCAGCGCTGGAGTTGCAACGGTCGCGGAGCCGCAAGGGTGATCTCTAGCGTGGTGATGTTAGTCCTGGGAGGAGAAAAGGGTGTTGGGAGAGCGTCACTGAGCAAAAGCTCCAAGGTAGGAAACCTGGGTGTTTTTTGTGATTAGCTAAAACGAGACAACAAACCCAGGCTCACCCAGAGAGACCTAACAGTGTAGGACCCCGAAATGAAAGGTGACAGGTTACATACACTTTGGGGGGCATGAACAGAGGAAGCATACAAGCAATAAGGTTACATACTTCATTGCAGAAAAGGCAGGTGCCACCTCTGGGGATCTTCTAGTAGTGGAAGCGGAAAACCAGCGCTTGGAGGCAGAAATCCTGGCCTTGCAGATGCAGAGGGGCCGGAGCCGTGCATCTTGGGGTCAGTCTATATCCCAACTTCATCGTAGTCTAGCACATCCAAGGGGACCTAACTCAGGAGAAGGGATGCCGGGGGAGTGAGCCCCATGGTTTTGTCCATGCGCATCTCTGGTATATGTCCCTATATCTCCTGTGATGTGTCCAGTTACCTACTTCCTCCAGCTCCAGGGGCTTCTTTTTCTGCTCCCAGGGCCCAGGAAATCCGAACTTACGACTGATCCCTGCTCACGCCTGAGGGGGAGAGGAGATCCCCCACTTCTGCCTCCACCAATTGCGCCCCCGCTGCCACCACTTCCAGCTTCCATAAATACCCAGACCTTCCAGGGTGCTATAAAGGCTGTGAGGAGGGATGGGGAGCTGGGGGAGGTGTTCCCTTTTGTGTTGGAAGAGCCTGGAAAGCTCTAAGGCTTTCTAGAAGTCAGTACTCCTTCCTCATGGCAGCCGCTTTGTGAAACCATGGCCAGGAACTTGAGTCTGGACACACACTTCCTCCTGCCGGCATCTGATGTTCTAGGCCCTGCACCTTATGATCCTGGGTGAGGCCTGCCTCCTTTGTGAACGGCCTCTTTGACTTAGCCACTACTGACATTTAAGGAGGCCCACTAGGGTTAGAGAACTGGCTAGGTAGAGGGTGAAAGGTATTTATTTGTTCATTTGTGTAAGTAAGATTTATATTCCTCAGGGCTGGTCTTGTCATTTTTTATGACTTCCTGCGGGGTCTTGAGGCTTCTTGGATTTGGGTACAGCTAATGACCAGTTTGACCCGAGATGGACAGAATACAGGTGGGATCACAGCATTGCCTCCAGCCCTTTGCTTGCCCTCACCTCCAGCTCCTGGGCCTGTGGGCAACTGCGCTATCCTTGCCAGCAAGCAGCCTGTACCCAGGTCAGTGGGTGGGGGTCATGACTTTGTTACTCACTGAAGGTTGCACCTCAACTTCTGCTATCATCTTTACACAGGACCCTTTGCCCTGAAGGCTAAATCCTACAAAGTCCCTAGTATGTTCAGTTCAAGCTTTTTACACTTTGTTCCACAGGCTGCCTCCATCTCCACTGGTATCTTTGATCTGTGAACTACAGGCTTGGCAGGGGGTAGCATGGATTAGGGTACCACAGCCTAAGGCTTGGGCCTCACTATTGCTATTTGACCGGGATCAGCGGGTGCTTAGTGGCCGTTGGCGCCTCCCACTTCGTGCCCTTCCTCTGGATCTCAGCCTCAGCCCTGGACAGCTGAATGAGATTCCCCAGGTGAGTGTGGAGGGTAGGGACTGGTTCTTCTCAAAGGTAGGGACAGAGTGTCATTTCACATATGCCCAGGCAGGTCAAGTTGAGCTCTTTGTGCGGCTGGTGAATGCAAGAGACGCGGATGTCCAAGCATTGGCAGAGATCAACCCAGCAAGTACCCATGAGTACCAATACCCACCACTGGTAAGGTTCCAAGTACAGCTAGGAATAAACCTCCTGCTTAGCACATGTCCCAATCACTCCCACTACACTGAAGCCTCTTACATTATATACTACTAATAGAAAATTAGCTGGGCGTGGTGGCACATGCCTTTAATCCCAGCACTCAGGAGGCAGAGTTGGGAGGATTGCCATGAATTTGAGGCCACCCTGAGACTATATAATGAATTCCAGGTCAGCCTGGGCTACAGTGAGACCCTACCTCGGAAAAAAAAATTGACTTCCTTAATTTGTTGTAAGGCAGATCACACCAGAATTATAATTTTTCTTTTTAAAAAATATTTTTATTTATTTAGTTATTTGACAGACAAAGAGGGAGAGAGAGAATGGGTGCGCCAGGGCCTCCAGCCACTGTAAATGAACTCCAGACACATGCGCCCCCTTGTGGTTCTGGCTAACATGGGTCCTGGGGAACCGAACCTGGGTCCTTTGGCTTTGCAGGCAAACGTCTTAACTGCCAAGCCAGCCCTTTTTTTCTTTTTTTCAAGTTAGGGTTTCGCTCTAGCACAGGCTGACCTGAAATTCATTGTGTAGTCTCAGGGTGGCCTCGAACTCTTGGCGATCCTTCTACCTCTGCCTCCCAAGTGCTGGGATTAAAGGCATGCACCACCATGCCACTCCAGAATTATTAACAACCTCTTTCACATTCCACAGGTATCCAGTTCTTCACTGGAAACTGGCTCCCTCACCCACAATCCTGGCTTTGCTGATCCCCCTCCTACAGAAGAGCTCATGAACAGTCAAGGATGAGAGTTTGGGCCCTCACCTACTAGTTTTTTGAGCTGAGGTGCAAGGTCCATTTTAAGACCTGCAGCTATTTTATGGCTAGATTTAGAGGCAAACACCAACCACAGCCAAGTAGATGAACTTCCTGCACCTGGTTGCCTTTTGTAAAACAGATTTATTGAGGATTAAATGAGTTTGTCAGATAATTACATTATCTGGCATTTATTATTGCCAAATTTCATTCAAATCTCAGTTGCTGTGCAGACACCTCTCAAGCTCCCAGCATACAGGAAACTCTTGAAGCTTTGCTGATTCCAGTTAGCACTCAGACCAGTAGTGTTCTGACTGAGTAGAGGACTATGTACTGAAGTTGTATTAGCCTAGCCTCAGATCCTATCACGAAAGATCTGGGAGTCATTATACCACGAATGAGGCCATATTGTTTATGTTCTGATTAAAACAACAACAAAAAAAGTGGTAAGCTGGGCATGGTGGTACATGCCTTTAATCAGCATTCAGTTGGCAGAGGTAGGAGGATCACCATGAGTTCCAGGCCAGTCTGAGAATATGTAGTGAATTCCAGGTCAGCCTGAGTTAGAGTGAAACCCTATCTTGAAAAAAAGAGTTGGGGGAGCCTCAGGAGGACCTGGAATGTACACTATAAGGTCATTTCTAGGAAGGAAGTTCAAGGTCAGGTAACGCCAGAGGTTCTGAAAGATAGTGAAATATGGAGTCCAGGAATGAATAAAGACAATATGTTCTAATGCTGTAGATTTGTGTTGTGTTATGTGCATATGGGCACACTTGTTATGGTGCACGTGTTGTCAGAACAACTTCAAGGTGTCTGTCTCTACCTTCTGTAAGACAGTCTTGCCACTGCAACTAACTGCCAATATCAGATTAGCTATTCTGAGCTTCAGATTCTTCTGGCTGCACCTCCCATAGTTGTGGACAGGCTAGGATCCCAGATGCATGTGCCATTAGTGTCTGGCTATTTTTTTACCTGCTATTTTTCTGAATATATTTTATTTATTGGAGAGAGACTGGTAGAGGATGGGCACACCAGGGTCTCCAACCACTGCAAACAAACTCCAGATGCATGTGCCACCTTGTGCATCTGGCCTACTTGCACACTGCAGAATCAAACCTGGGTCCTTATGCCTCACAGGCAAGGCCTTAACCACTAAGCAATCCCCTCCAGCCTCTATCTATTTTTAAGTATGTCTTTGTGAGGCTATGGGCAGTCATGTGCCACACGTGTGGGTGTCAGCAAACAAATTTTTAGTGTCAGTCCTGGCTCCAGGCTTCTCATTCACCACTGTCCTGGTCCACAAGCTTCCTTGTTTTCCTATCTCTGCCTCCCATCTAGTCATTTAGTGTGCTAGGGTTTCAGAAGGCCAGCCACAGTTCCTGTATTTTACGTAGGGTCTGAGAATGCTAATTCAAGCTTGCACTACAAGTTTTACCCAGAGCCATCTCCCCAGCCTCAAAGTTTTTTTTTTTCTTTCAGTTTTTGAGAACTTCCATAATTATAGACAATAAATCATAATTTCCTCTTCCCCTTCCCCACATTCCCCTTCATAAATGCACTCTCCATCATATCCCTCTCCCCTTCTCAATCTTTTTTTTTTTTTTTTTTTGGTTTTTGGAGGTAGAGTCTCACTTTAGCTCAGGCTGACCTGGAATTCACTATGGAGTCTCAGGGTGGCCTTGAACACATGGCGATCCTGATCCTCCTACCTCTGCCTCCTGAGTGCTGGGATTAAAGGGTGCTTCACCGCACCTGGCTCTAGTCTCTCTTATTTTGATGTCATTGTCTTTTCCTCCTATTATGAGGGTCCTGTGTAGGTAGTACCAGGCACTGTGAGGTCATGAATATCCAGGCCATTTTGTGTTTGGGAGAGTACATTGTAAGCAGTTCTACTCTTCCTTTGGCTCTTACATTCTTTCCACCCCCTCTTCCACAATGGACCCTGAACCTTGGAGGGTGTAATAGAGATTCTCAATGCTGAACACACTTCTATCAGCATTGGGGTCCCTTTTGAGTCATCACAGAGGTGCCACCTGAAAAAGAGATGCTTCTCAAGCCGGGTGTGGTAGCTCACGCCTTTAATCCCAGCACTCAGGAGGCAGAGGTAGGAGGATCGCCATGATTTCAAGGCCACCCTGAGACTACATAGTGAATTCCAAGTCAGCCTGAGCTAGAGTGAAACCCTACCTCGAAAAAAAAAATATATATACAGAAAAAGAAGAGATGTTTCTCTAACACAAAAGTAAGTACCATTAATATCAGTATGAATGTTTAAGAGAAGTGCTTACTGGGCAGTTCAGTGAGCATAATATATGAGGTAGCCAGACACTAGCAGGTGTCAAACCCCTAGGGGCTCATAACCACCTTTCTGTTGCAGTCAGTTTGCATTGCTGGTAGAAATCACCCAACCAAGAGCAGCTTGTGGGAAAAAGAGGTTTATTTTGGCTTACAGGTTTGAGGGGGAAGCTCCATGATGAAAGGGAAAACGATGGCATGAGCAGAGTGTGGACATCACCCCCTGCCCAACATAAGGTGGACAATAACAACAGGAAAGTGCCAATCACTGGCAAGGGGAAAGTGGCTATAATACCCATAAGCCCGCCCCCAACAATACACTCTCTCTAGGAGCCATTAATCCCCAAATCAGCTTGGAATGTAGCATTCAGAACACCTAAGTTTATGGGGGACACCGCCCCTAGCCCCCATAAGCTGATATCCACACATGATGTAAAATACAATGCATTCAGTCCAACTTTAAAAGTCCCCATAGTTTTAGTCAATTCCAATAGTGTTCACACAGCCCCATAGTCCAAGATCTTCTAACTGAGCCATAATACCAAAAAAATCCCCCCAAAACTTATAATGGCACAGAATAAGTATTCACACTACAAAGATGGCACTGGAGCTGGAGAGATGGCTGCAAAGGTTAGATTTTCTAGGTCCTATGTAAGCCAGATGCACATGGTGGCACATGCATCTGGAGTTTGTATGCAGTGGCTAGATGCCCAGGTGGCCCATTCTGACTATCTCTCTTTTCCTCTCTAATAAATAAGAATAAATCTTAAAAAAAAAAAAAAAGATGGCATGGGGCATAGCAGAGAAACATTCAGCTAATACAAGGTTTAAACAGTAAACAAAAAATAGCTAGGCTACTTACAGTCCTGGAAAACTTTATCCAGGCTGGCACCTCTACTTGGCAGCCATCTCATGGTCCTGGCATTCTCCACTGCAACCCACAATTCGTACTCATGGCCCCATGCAGTCTCCATGCAGTCAACAAGCAAACCCGCTTCACACTGCCCATGGCCATTTCCAAAACACAAGACCGTGTTGCAAACTCAGTGACCCTCTCTTTCCAGTATTTTCTATACTCCATAATACCAGGTAGGGTGCCAATTTAATACAGCGGGAAATAAAGCAGACTTTAAAGAACAGGGCACTCCTTGAGCACTCAGCCCCTTCAAGAGTCTACATTCTTCCTGTTGCAGCTGAACGGGCAGCAGTTCACCCCCCAATTTTATTTTTTCTGTGCCATATCCCTCTGCTCATACCTGTTCATTTCTGCACAAAGTGACCCTGTACAACTCAGAACATGGGCATAGCAGCAAGCTTCTCATACAAATTGCTAGCCCAGTCCAAGCAAAGTTCGTTCTCACCCTCAATCCAAACCTCACAGTCTATAGTTCTTACTGAATTCAGGTCTTTCAACTCAGGCCAGAATAGTCCATCAAGCTGCAAGACATTTCTTAGGCCAAGGTTTCAAATCCTTCTATGTTCCTCTTGAAAATCAGCTCCAAAAGGCCAAAGGCAGTCAGGTGTCTAGCAGCAATCCCACTCCTGGAACCACTATCCACAGAACCAAACCGGTCAGCTTATCTTTTTTTTTTTGGGGGGGGGGGTGTTTCCGAGGTAGGGTTTCACTCTGGTCCAGGCTGACCTGGAATTAACTCTGTAGTCTCAGGGTGGCCTTGAACTCACGGCGATCCTCCTACCTCTGCCTCCCGAGTGCTGGGATTATACTGTTTAAATCTTGTGCACCACTACGCCTGGCTTGGCCAGCTATCTACTTGATTATTAAAGTCATCAGGTCACTTTCTGATGAGCATTAACATACCAGGCACATACTCCCTCCCATGGAATAGGCTTCCAGTTCATAGGGATACATGAAGCATACCTTTCCCCAGCTTTCTGTCAGTTGGTCTACAGGGAGGTTTCAAGCTCAAACTTGATTTCTCAGTGACCTGGCAGTCCAAATATGTAGTCTCCAGCAATAGGGTCTTAGTATCTATTCCTGGTGGAAAACCAAAAGCCTTGGCAATAACTTGTAAGGATTTGGGGTCATCAGGGGTCTCCTGGGCCAGAAACTCCCTGGCTTCTGAGTGCTCCAGAAAAGTAGGTTTCCACGTGGCTTATTCATAACACCTTTAAAATTTTATTTTTTAAAAAATTTATTTGAGAGCGACAGACAGAAAGACAGATAGAGGGAGAGAGAATGGGCGCGCCAGGGCTTCCAGCCTCTGCAAACGAACTCCAGATGCATGCGCCCCCTTGTGTATCTGGCTAACATGGGACCTGGGGAACCGAGCCTTGAACCGGGGTCCTTGGGCTTCACAGGCAAGCACTTAACCGCTAAGCCATCTCTCTAGCCCAACACCTTAAAATTTGATTAACCTTCCTCCACCCTTTTGTTCAATCTCTTTACCTGACTTTAGCCTCCACTTCCAGTCATCTGTTCATATATATTCCCCTCAAGTCCTCCCTCCTCTTATAACTCCTAACTCACTAGCATCTGCTACCAATTTTTCATTTGATTTACTCACTGGCTTCTACCACCAATTTTTAAACATTTTATTTGTATTTTAGAGAGAGATAGTAAAGACCCTACCTCAGGCACACGCTCCTGTTGCTATTGTCCCCTTTATGTTGGCCAGGGGGAGATATCCACCCTCTGCTCACGTCACCATCCCCCCCCCACCCCATAATCATGGAGCTTCCCCAAGCCTGCAAGCCAAAATGAACCTTTTTCCCAAAAGGGGCTGTTGGTTGGGTGATTTCTACAAGCAATGGGAACCACTGAGGAGTGGGTCTGCTGCTAGACACCTGACTGTGTAGCTTTGGCCTTTTGGAGCAGATTTTCAAGAGGAATGTGGAAGGATTTTAAACCTTGGCCTAAGAGATGCTGTGCAGTGCTGTAAATACAGTTTGATGAACTATTCTGGTCAGAGTTGAAATGCCTGAATGCAGTGACTTGGCAAGGACAGCAAAAGCACAAGATCTGGTCTGACCTGTATTCGAAGCCAGGTGTCATTGCTTCCTCTCTCATTTGTTTCCACTCAACATCATCCCAAAGGACTCTCCACATGCAGGCATCTCTTCCTTCATTTGTACTTGTTGGTGAACCATTTGCTTCTGAATTAGTCATAAATACCATGTTGGTAAGATGGCCCTCAAGATGGTTATACGGATGATATGAGAATATAGTACTATAGACTAAGAGACCCCAAGAAAATAGAGGAACAGCAAAATGTACCTGCTTAAACTAACTGAAACAGAATAAATTGTTTAAGATATTTATAACTTTTTTAGTGTGAAAAATTAATGGTACTTTTCTCTTAAATTACAGGTTCCTAAATTAAGGGTCAATCATCAGGTCAAAAGCAGCTCAGGTGGGTGCCTCGATCCTATTCCTTGACCACTTCTGTTCTTACATTGGACAACGCTGCTGGATCAGCTCTTGCCTCTCAACCCCACATCCCACACATTTAGCTCTCCATAATAAGGTCTTTTAAACAGTATTCTTATTTACTTGCAGAGAAAGTATGAATGAGCACTGCAAGTGAACTTTTATGTGGGGGCACCACTTGTGTTTTTTATGTGAGAACTACTGGAGTCTTTTATGTGAGAACCTGGGTTTTTAGGCTTTGCAGTCAAGTGTCTTAACCACTGATCAGTTTTTCCACTCTCCCTCCCCACCAATAACTCCACACCAGTTGTTTATTAGCATCTTTATTTAGTTCAAAACTGCAGACAGTGTAACAATTCCAATTAACATACTTCAACCTTTCTATACAGAAAATAACAAAGGTAATATTCAACAGAGCTTGCACCACAGATTTTTCCAATTATATTCACTTGTCTGCCCCTTCAGTCTCAGTCCCTTTAAATCAGAGAACTCAGTTCTAATTAAATATTAACTCTTTTTGTCAAGGATGACTTCCCCAAGTTTCTTTCAGTTTTCCCAGGACAGGACTTGCCCTAGGTGGAGAGCAGGGCCATAATGAACAGAAGATACTGAGGCCTGTTTCATTAACCATTCAGCATCAAATAGTAAGATCATCACTGAAACTTGTTTTAGTAGCCCCTTTTCAGAGACAGCACCAATGAAAGTTTGCAAGACAGCTGAGTTCAGTCAAGTATTTAGGAAAAAGAAACATAGCACCAATGATGATTTTCATTTCCATCCACATTAGAGGAATCAAGGTGTTCAACAGCGACCAATTCAGAAGAAAGCAGCTTTGGCCACTATAAGCCCTAGTGTGCTCCAAGGCACAGATTCAACCAGTATTTAAGAAAAAAAGCCATCAAAGCCTTACCTTTGCTTACATCTTTATTGAAGTTATACAAAATGGGTCCTCAAAGTGAAAAAATACATTATATACAAAACCACATTCCCTTGAGAGGATTCTGCTCCTGCTCTTAACATGCAGTGCTTTCAACTGTAGCTGTAGCTTCCACTGTCCCCTCCACTGCTGCATGGCTTTCAGCCCGATTCTCAGTCTGAAAGACAACAGGGAGCCTGGGCATAAGTGACCCTGGTTAAGTCATCCCATCTTTTTAACACCTGCAGTAAGAGGGAAAGTGAGCACAGATCCCCTAAACACTACTTTGCTCCCTTTCCCCCATATTCAGAGTAAAGAACACAAAATCTAAAGGCCATTTCCTGAGCTTTGTGGTAATAGAAAGCCAATAATCCTATATAATCCAATTTTACTTGGAAAGGATCAAGTAGAAATAATCTAAGTGTTATTGACTGAGTGTCTTCTCATACTTTCATTAGAAACCAATATGAATTTGGTTCCTTTTTTCCAGTTATACTATACTGCATAAACAAAATTTTCAGCACAATCACTTATTCTGTGAGGTGTGCACTTGAGCAACCCTAATCGGCCCAAGGAGGGGAACATGCATTTGAGAAGACTAATTTCCAGGCCCTAAGAGCAAGGGGATGATGGCCACATCCATCCTAAACTGCCCACCTCAGCCTCCATGTTTTCCGAAACTTCATCTCCACTGGGGACAGCATCCCCGCTGCCTCCATTCACCTCCAGCTCCTGTTTGGCTTTCTTTGCTTCATCTTTCCGGGGGCTCTCTTCCTCTGGTTTCCTCTAAAGATATAATTATGAAATCTTCACATTTGTTTAGTGTTTTTTAAAAGGTAACCAGAAAATACTTCTGTAACCAACCCCAGTGGGCCATTGTCATTAACACCAGGACTCCTGTATCTACTCTCTACTCATGGGACAATGCTGACCAGTATTCAAAGGAATAAACTAGCCTGTCCTAATTATTTTGTTTACAATCTTTCCTATTCAAGGTATACAATGTTGGGTAGGAGTAAGGAATAGAGATGTAATAAATAAGTCAGCACAGTTAATTCCAGTATCTCACTTGGTAAACAAATATGAGTGAACCCTTTTCTAAGGGGAAAGAATATTTTATTCCTAACAGAGGCAGAAACTCATGAGTTGAAGTAACATTAGGTCTATTGCCAAACAACTAATGTAAAAGACAGCAAGCCACCTTCCAAAAATGTATGAACACCTTTAATTCTAGCACTCAGGAGACAGAGGTAGGAGGATTGCCTTGAGTTCAAGGCAACCCTGAGACTACATAGTGAATTCCAGGTCAGTCTGAGCTAGAGTGAGACCCTACCTCAAAAAATAAATAAAAATTAAAAAAAAAATGCATGAACCTGATTCATTCTTATAGTCCTCAAGCTAAGAAAGGCCATGATGGGCTGGAGAGATGGCTAGTGGTTAAGCGCTTGCCTGTGAAGCCTAAGGACCCTGGTTTGAGACTCGATTCCCCAGGACCCACGCTAGCCAGATGCACAAGGGAGCGCATGTGTCTGGAGTTCATTTCAAGTGGCTGGAGGCCCTGGTGTGGCTATTCTCTTTCTCTCTCTCTGTCACTTTCAAATAAATAAAAAAAAAATTTTTTTAATTAAAAAAAAAGAAAGGCCATGATTGCTATCTGAGGTATTCAAATGAATACCTTCTTGGCACATGCTTTTATACAGACACTGGAATAGCTTAAGGTAACAGGTCCATTGTTGTCAGGTCAGCCTGCGCTAGATAATGAATCCATGCCTTAAAAGAAGGGCTGAGCTAGGTGTGGTGTGCCCGCCTTTAATCCCAGTACTTGGGAGGCAGAGGAAAGAGTATGGCTGTGAGTTCCAGGCCAGCCTAAGACTAATTCCAGGTTACCCTGAGCTAGAGGGCGACCCTAACCTTGAAGAAAAACAACAACAAAAAATCAAGGGGCTGTAGAGATGACTCAATGGATAAAGATGCCTGCCAATACCCACATAAAGCATATATGAAATATAAAATTTCCACATGGCTTATTCATAACACCTTAAAATTTTATTAACCTTCCTCCATCCTTTTTTCTTTTGCACATAAAATGAAAAAACTCATTTGCAGTGGCAGGAGACCAGCCTCTTTCTGTATCTCTCTCTTTTTTTTTTAATTTTTTTATTTATTTGAGAGCGACAGACACAGAAAGACAGAGGGAGAGAGAGAGAATGGGCGCGCCAGGGCTTCCAGCCTCTGCAAACGAACTCCAGACGTGTGCGCCCCCTTGTGCATCTGGCTAACGTGGGACCTGGGGAACCGAGCCTCGAACCGGGGTCCTTAGGCTTCACAGGCGAGCACTTAACTGCTAAGCCATCTCTCCAGCCCTGTATCTCTTAAATAAGTAAATATACTTTAAAAATTCTTGGCTGAAGAGATGGCTTAGCGGTTGAGCGCCTGCCTGTGAAGCCTAAGGACCCCGGGTTCCAGGATCAATTTCTCAGGACCCACGTTAGCCAGATGCACAAGGGGGCGCATGTGTCTGGAGTTCCTTTGCAATGGCTGGATGCCCTGGCGTGCCTATTCTCTCTAACTGCCTCTTTGTCTGTCACTCCCAAATAAATAAATTAAAAAATATTTAAAAAAATTCTTGGCCAGGTGTGGTGGCACATGCCTTTAATCCAGCACTTGTGAGGCAGAGGTAGTAGGTGAGTGAGAGGCCACACTGATACTAAATAGTGAATTCCAGGTCAGTCTGCGCCACAGCGAGACCCTGCCTTGAAAAAACAAACAAAAATTGGTAACTCATCACATTAAGGATTTCTAAGAAAATTGTTCCTAGTTTTATTATTTGGAAACACCTCCAATTGCAAACACAGACTGGGAAAAAGGTAATTAAATAAATATATACACACATAAACTACATGTAAATTTCACCTTTTTTCTCACAAGATGGGAAATATCAGTCACACTATTCGACGAGGAAGCACCATCTGTTGATTTTCTACTGGCAATCTAGAAGAAGAAGAGCCTTTGTCAGCAATCTCTAAGATTACTAGACTAGTGGTTGTGAGGAATAATATTAAGTGACAAAACACCTGAATACCCACCATGGAGACTGAAGAGCCTCCTCCACTGGAAGTGAAGCCTGAAGTAGAGCTTTCCACCTGTGTGGAAGATGACAAACCTGAGTGCGTTCTAGGATAGAACCTAAGAACTTGATTAAGACAACATATGGACAACAAAGCATAAGACCACCGTGAGACTCTACCCCCCCCCCCAAAAAAAAAAAGTGGATGACTTAACTGAGGAATGGCAACTGGAGTTGTACTCTAATTGGAAAGAAGGAAATCAATGGAGGGTAGATTTGAGAGGGGGATAATGGGGTAAAAATCATGGTTTATTATCTACATTTTTTTTTGTTTTTTTTCGAGGGTCTCATGCTGACTCAGAAATCACTATGTAATCTCAGGGTGGCCTCAAACTCATGGCGATCCTCCTATCCCTACCTCCCGAGTGCTGGGATTAAAGGCGCCACCATGCCCTGCTATTGTCTACACTTTTAACATCCCAAGAGCCAAACGCAGACCTAAGCAATTTGGCTTTCAAAACCTTCCTGACACACTGATCTATAAAATGTACTTCTAAGAGATGAAAATAATTTACATTTGTTAACTAATTTCTATTTTTCTAGTACTGTCAAGTTTTTCTTTGTAACATATAAGGAATTTTATTCCCAGCAGAGAAATGTCCAAGGTTGCACAAGTAGCACAGGTAGAATTTAAATTCAGTGCTGGTTATAGAGCATATTTTGTAAACCACTATATATTGTTTAGCAGAAATGGAGTAACCCTTCCAATCTCTGATAAAGTCCCTGAAAACCAAGTCATGATAGTTCCTAGCATATAAAATAATATTTTGTGCCATATGTTAATGGTACAAAATGTTACTATGAAATCGCACAAACCAGAGTGGCTTTCAGAGCCAATTCAGCTACATTCCCACTACGCTGGGACTCCTTTGCATCTTCTATCTTCTCTCTTATTTCAGGTAGCAGCTCCTTCAGTTCTTCAATTTCTTTTTCATATTCAGTAAATGATCCTTCAGCTTCCTTCATCTGATCATTTAGTACAGCTATAAAGAACAGGCTTAAGTGATTAACAAAGGGACCCATGTTTTTAACATGGTCAATTGCTGTTATCAACATAATCATAAAGTAGCAACAGGTCACTCACCCATTCTCTTCTCAATGACTTCAATAGATTTGTTGAATTGTGACACTGCCTCGTCATATTGTGAGTTATAACCATAGGCCAAGCCCAACTGATAGTGAGTCTCAGCAAGGAGACGGTCATGTGCTTCCAAATACTGTTCTTGCAGGTTTAAGCAAGCCTGGAACTCTTCTACTGCTTGAATGTAATTCTCTAGTGAAGACAAAAATAAGGGTAGCATTTAATATCCTTTCAGAATTTAGATCCACAGCTGGGTGTGGTGGCTCACACCTTTAATCCCAGCACTCGGGAGGCTGAGGTAGGAGGATGGCTGAGTTTGAGGCCACCCTGAGACTCCATAGTAAATTCCAGGTCGGCCTGGGCTAGAGCAAGACCCTACCTCAAGAAAGAATAAATAAATAACAGAATTTAAATCCATCAACCACAAATGCACTCTTCCTTTACATTTTCTTTTTTGTCTGTGGTCTACATATGGATGCCAAAAGACAACTTCAGGTGTCATTCCTCAGTTAAGCCACCCACTGCTTTTGTGATTCCTTTCTCTCTCTCTCTTGAAGATAAAAGTCTCACTGTCACCTCATCTGGCCTCAAACTCAGTGATCCTCCCATCTCACAGCCTTCTGGGTGGAATGGGTTAAACGCATGCACCGACATGCCCAACTCTCTGTTTTATTTTTTCTCTGAAGTAGGGTCTCAGGCTAGCTCAGGCTGGAATTTACTATGTGGTCTCAAGGTGGCCTCATACTCATGATCCTCTGCCTCCAGAGTGCTGGCATTAAAGGTGTGTGCCACCACACCTGGCCTCTTTTTCTTTCTTGTTCTCTCCCCCCGCCAAGGGACTCCCTCTGTCACAGGTTGATGTGGAATTCACTATGTAGTCTCAGGGTGGCCTAAAACTCAGTGATCCTCCTACCTGCCAAGTGTACCACTACACATGGCTTTTCCCCCCTCTTTTCTTTAAACTGGATCTTTCATTGTCATAGGGCTTACCAATTAGGCTTTTGATTCCCTAGTACCCACATAAGCTAGATGCACAAGGTGACACATGATTCTTAAGGTTGTTTGCAGTGGCTGGGGCCCTGGCACGTCCATTCTGTCTGGTTTCTGTCTCTAATAAAACATGTATGTGTGCCAGACATGATAGTGCACACCTTTAATCCTAGTACTTGGGAGACAAAGGTAGGAGAATCACCAGCATGGCATCCTTAAGTTCCAAGCCACTGAGACTACATAATCCAGTTCTGCCTGATCTAGACCAAGACCCTACCAAAAATAAAGTGTGTAAATGCATTGGAGAGATGGCTTAGTGGTTAAAGCACTTGCCTATGAAGCCTAAGGACCCATGGTCTACACTCTAGGCTCCAAATAAGCCAGATGCACAAGGTCACACAAGTGTGCAAGGTCATATATGTGATATATGTGTACAAGGTAGTATACACATCTGGATTGCAGTGGCTGGAGACGGCAATTCCCTTGCTCACTCATGAAAAAAATTATTTAAAATTTAAAAATATTTGAAAAATTCTTTAGAAGTATGCATGTGGGCACACTCATAGCCTCTTGCCACTGCCGAACACCTGTGCCATTTTTTGCTTTTGGCTTATGTGGGTAGCTTGTGAATTGAACTACCAGGTCAGCAGGCATTGCAACCAAATACCTTTAGCCACTGAACCATCCTTTTCAACCCTTCTAATGAATTTATAAAGTCAACCACCTAACTATGAAGGAGGAAGGGGGGGGGGATGAGGGACATAGAATGGAAAAGGAAAAAGGAAAAAAAGTATTAGAGAGAGAGAGGGAGAGGGAGAGAGAAAAAAGTAAAGTACATTACCAGATTCAACACTAACTTCTCCAAGTTTAAGGTGTGCCTGTGCAGCACAAAGCTGGGCTTCTCTTGTTTCTTGCCTAGAGAATGAAAATTGTTTAGAAAAACCTCAGCAGTTCTTGTCCAACTGCTTTTTATTTTCAACCAAACTCACAATCTGGGCCTAAAATCACCAGTTTTACCTTTTAAAAATGATCTTTGCTAAGTCCAGCATATCCCAGGCAAGCTCTAGGTTTCCAATCTCCTCTTCTTCATTTTCTTGGAGAGACTGAAGTATATCCAAATCATTAGCATTAGACAAAACTACTAGACAGACATCTTTTAAGAGCAAAATTTGAATATGTAGTTTACAGCTTTGAAAAATAAAATACCTGGATTACAACTGAAAAATTCAGACTCTCCCCCTAAAAAACCTACCAAATGGGTACCTATAAGGTTTCTAACTTGACTCATCACCTTGTCAGTCAAATAATTGTGATGTTGTATCCCATTTTACAACAAAAAGAGATCCCCAACCCCAAAACCAAGTACCAGTAAATAATGTAGAGGGCTGGACAGATGGCTTAGGCGTTAAGGTTCTTGCCTGTGAAGCTGAAGGACCCAGGTTCGATTCCCTAGTACCCACATAAGCAGAAGGGGGCACATGCATTTGGAGTTTGTTTGCAGTGGCTAGATGCCCTGCTGTGCCCATTCTCTCTATCTGCCTCTCTCTCACACCCAAAATGGATAAATAAATGAAATTTAAAAAGAAAAGAAAGTAGGCAACAGTACTGAGTAACAACTTACCTTATTTTCTAGAACTGATTCATTTGGGGTTTCTTCAGCTTTGTCATTATCTTTGTCCTCCTCCTCTGAGCCTTCAGTTTCTACAAGTAAATACCCATTCCTCAATATTGAAAACTAACTAAAGTTATCTTGTGATTAGTCATATTTCAATAAATGCTAGTCAATCTCTGATATGAGACAGGACAGCTCAGAGACTAATCCAAACCAGTTAACTCTAATTCAAGTCAGTTAACATTTCAGTTGTTAAAGTCAAACTCTAACCTAAACTAGAATAACATGTAAATTTATAGTCTGGGTGAAAAGATCAGTGATTAAAGGCTGATCATTTTCTCCTAAAAATTAACCTGGAAAAGTACTCCAAAGACTCACCAGTGTCTTGTACACACTGGTTAGAAACTCCCATCAACCCAGAAGATAGAGAATTCAGCCAGTGTTTTTCATATCTTGATAGGTGATTAAGTACCAAAAGCTAAATTATTTCAGCCCTTTCAGAATATATAAAACTGCCTTACCTATAAGCTATGAGAAAAATAGCATGTCCTTACCAGCTCTTACCAATGAGCATGTCACAGACTCCAGCCAGCTTAAAACTTTGAAAGCAAACCAGCTAAATCAATGTAATTAAAATTTGTAGCCATCCTTACAACATGCTCCCTCCAGACACAAAATGGCCTGGATATCCATGACCTCACAGTGCCTGACGCTACCTACACAAGACCATCATAAGAGGACAAGATCATGACATCAAAATAAAAGCGACTGATTGAGATGGGGCGGGGCTATGATGGAGAATAGAGTTTCAAAGGGGAAAGTGGGGGGAGGGAGGGTATTACCATGGGATAATTTTTATAATCAAGGACGTTGATAATAAAAATTTGAAAAAAAAAATTATAGTCATTACCATCACCTACTGACATATAGTCACAAGACAAATGCCTATAGAGGCTATTAATGAATGTTTATATCAATGATACAATAATTTAAAACTGAAAATGCAATGTTAATCATGTCTGCCATCTTTCATTTAAGCTAGGTTTTTTTGTTCGTTTTTCAAGGTAGGTTCTTTCTTGCTCTAGTCCAGGCTGACCTGAAATTCACCATGCAGTCTGAGAATAGCCTCAAACTCCCTCCCTCCTATCTCTGCTCCAGAGTGCTGGGATTAAAGTCATGCACCACCACACCTGACTATTTTTGTTGTCTTAAAGAGAGAGGGGGGAAGGGTGAAGAGCTTAGCAGTGAGGGCATATGCCTGCAAAACCAAAGGACCCAGGCTTGATTCCCCAGGACCCACATTAACCAGATGTACAAGGTGGTGCATGCATTTGTAGTTAGTTTGCAGTGGTTAGAGGCCTGGAAGCACCCATTCTCTCTCTCCCTCTCTCTTTCTGTCAAATAAATAAAAAATAATAAAGTATTAAAAAAAGATTTAAAAAAAGGAATTTAAAAAGATAAAGCATTAAGTCGTTTACTTGAGACCTTTCTAATTTCTTAATATATAGGCACTTAAAGCTATAAATTTACCTCTTAGGACTGCTGTCAAAGTGTCCCAAAGGTTTTGGTATGTTGTATTCCCATTATCATTTGACCCTAGTATGAATTTTTTAATTTCCTTCTGGATTTCTTCATTGACCCATTCATCATTTAATATCGTATTGTTTAGTTTCCATGATTTTGTGTATGCTCTATAGCTTTTCTTGCTATTGATTTGTAGTTTGATTCCATAGTGGTCAGATAGAATACAAGGAAATGTTTCAATTTTCCTGCATTTGTTAAGATTTATTTTGTGTTCTAATATGGTCTATTTTAGAGAATGTTCCATGTGCTGTTGAAAAGAATGTATATTCTACAGCATTTGGATGAAATGTCCTGTATATATTATGTTAGGTCCCTTTCTTCTATGATCTCATTTAGTCCAGATGCCTGTTTATTTTTTCCCAGGATGACCTGTCAATTGATGAGAGTGGGGTGTTGAAGTCACCCACTACTACTGTGTTTGGTGTTATCTGTGACCATAGATCTAATAGCATTTGTTTAAGTTGGGAGCCCCCATGTTAGGTGCATATATATGTTTAGGATTATAATGCCCTCCTGTTGGAGTATGCCTTTAATCAATATAAAGTAACCTTCCTTATCTTTCCTAAGTAATGTTGGACTGAAGTCTACCTTTATCAGATATTAGGACAGCAACCCTTGCTTGTTTTCTAGGTCTATTTGCATATTAGGTTTGGCAAAACTTTCAGAATATAACCCCAATTGCTCAGGCAATAAAACCACAGATTAACTGATGACACCTCAAGAAATTACGAAGATTTTGTACAGCAAAGGACACTATGAATAAAGCAAAGAGACAACCTACAGAATGGGGAAAAAAAATCTTTGCCAGCTATATATCTGAGAGAATTAATATCTAGGATATACAAACAACTCAAAAATTAATAAGAAATCAAACAAATCAATTAAAAAATAGGCTATGGAACTAAACAGAGTTCTCAAAAGAAATACAGATGGTATATAAGCATCTAAAAGTGTCCTACATGCCTAGTCATCAGGGAAATGAAGATTAAAACTACACTGAGATTCCATCTCACTCCTGTCAGATTGGCTGCCATCATGAAAACAAATGACCATAAATGCTGGTGAGGATGCGGAAAAAGAGGAACCCTTCTACACTGTTGGTGGGAATGCAATCTGGTCTAGCCAGTATGGAAATCAGTGTGGAAGTTCCTAAAACAGCTTAAAATAGATTATGACCAAGCTATAGCACTCCTAGGCATATAAACTAAGGACTTACCTCATTACCCTAGAGATACTTGCTCAACCATGTTTATTGCCACTCAATTCACAATAGCTGGAAAATGGAACCAGCCTAGATGTCCCGCAACTGATGAGTGGATAATGAAGATGTGGCACATTTACACAATGGAGTTCTACTCAGCAGTAAAGAAAAATGAAGTTATGAAATTTGCAGAAAAATGGATGGATCTGGAAGGGATTATACTAAGTGAGGTAAACCAGAAAGCCAAGAGTTGCATGTTCTCTCTCGCATGTGGATCCTAGCTACAGATGATTGGACTTCTGTGTGAGCAGAAAGAAAACTCAGTAGCAAAGGCCAGTAAGTTAGAAAAGAGACATAAAGGGAAGAGAAAGAAAGGGAGGGGGTACTTAATAGAATGGTATTGTATATGTGTAAGTAGAAGAATACATTAATGGGGGTGAAAAGGCGCAAAATGAAGTCAGGGGAAGAGATTGAGTAAAGAGGGAGGGCTAACTAGAATCTAAGAGGATATAAATAAATCATATGGAAACCTACTTTTTTGGAGCCTTAGATTATTGCTAGAAAATTTTCAGTGCCAGGGATGGGATATCTTCCAGTGACTTGTTGGCCAGAGGTCCCTGATGCCCCCAAAACATTATAGGCCATTGCCGAGACCCTTGGTTTCTCACCAGGAATAGATGGTAAGACCCTATTGTTTAGGATTCCACATACTTGGGCTGCAAGGACACTGGGAAATTCTGCTGAGCTGATAACCTCCTCCATTTAGACCAGCTGACAGAAAGCTGGAAGAAGCCATACTGCATGCAGTTCAATGGGAGAAAGAGAAATCACCAGTGAAGATACTCTACAGTGGACACTGCAAGCCTTAGATTTGGCCAGTTAGGCTAAATGAGTTAATGGGTGCAATAGTGGCACGTCTGTCATGGTGGAAACCAACTGCCCTCTAATTGGACTGGAGGCCCGCTCCATGGGGGAAAACACATCCCTGATACTGAAAACTTAAAACAGGGGTAGTCATGAGCCCTAGGGGTGCCTAAATGTATATACTGTGCTTATCAAACTGCCCACTAAGCACTTCTCTTAATGTTCATACCCTCATATTAATGCTACTCTCACTTTTGGTAGAGAATCTTCTCTTTTCAGATGGCAGTGACCTTGGGATGACTCAGAAGGCACCATGGTGCTGGAAGAAGTGACAAGAGTACTAAGTACTGCATTATCTCTATCACACCTTCCAAGACTCAGGGTCTATTGTGGAAGAGGTGGCAAAAAGAATATAAGAGCCCAAGTATGGGTATCCTTACAATGTGCTCCCTCCAGACCCAAAATGCCCTGGATATCCATGACCTCACAGTGCCTGACACTACCTACATAAGACCAGCATAATAGGAGGAAAAGATCATGACAGCAAAATAAAAGAGAGACTGACTGAGATGGGGAGAGGATATAATAGAGAATGGAGTTTCAAAGGGGAAAGTGGAGGGGGAGGGAGGGTATTACCATGGGACTTTATTTTATTTTTTTTTCTTTGGTTTTTCGAGGTAGGGTCTCACTCTGGCTCAGGCTGACCTGGAATTCACTATGTAGTCTCAGGGTGGCCTCGAACTCTCGGAGATCCTCCTACCTCTGCCTCCCGAGTGCTGGGATTAAAGGCGTGCGCCACCACGCCCGGCGGGACTTTTTTTTATAATCATGGAAGTTGTTAAAGAAAAGAAGAGCAGAAGAACCTCACTATACTGCCCAATCTTGCCACAAACTCTCATGCTCAGTTATCCTTCTGCCTCAATTTTCCAAGTAGCTCAAACTACAGGACTCTTGACACTATACCCAGATAAACATTCTCTTTATTCCCTTATTCCCTTCTTTGGGATTTTTGGGGTTTGAGGCTAGCCTCAAACTGAAGATGATACTGAACTTCTGATCCTCCTGACTCCACCTCCTAGTGCTAGAACTGAAGGTGTTAAGACATCACACCCAGCTAGAGATAGAACCCAAAACTTCGTGCATTCAAGGAAAGTACTAGATGAGATATATACCTAGCCCTATTGGTTGTCTGAGAAGAGTGTCATGTAGTCCAAGCTGACCTTAAACTACTGATTGTCTTGCCCCCATCTTCCAGGGGCTAGAAATTCAGGGGTGTGCCATCACACTTGGCTAAACCATGATAAATGGAAACATTTTGCTCTGTAAATCAATACTGTTTTACAACGAAAATAGGCATGTAAAATTTCTATATGTTATACAAACTAAAGTACCTGAAGAACAATTTATAAACTAGTTAATATTAACTATAAAAACCCACAAAGATCACTTTCTGCTTTGTTGTTGTTTGTTTTTAGGTAGGGTCTCACTCTAGCTCAGGCTGACCTGGAACTCATAATGATCCTCCCGAGTGCTGGGATTAAAAAGGTGTATGCTACCATGCCTGGCTATTTTTTGAGTATGTAATTCAGTACTTTTGCAATATAGCCTAGACTAGATTCAAGTTTCACTAGCTATCCATTCTCCCACAAAATATCCAAGAAATTTAAGCATACACGTTTACACACACTCCCCCTCCCCAAGATATGGTTTCATTTTAGCCCAGGCTGACCTGGAATTCTATCTATAATGTTGGCCTTGAACTCACAGCAATCCTACCTCTTCCTCACAAGTGCTAAGATTAATGGCATGCTCCACCATGCCCAACTAATCACACATATTTTTATAATACTTGTGGATTATGCATATTCCACCCTAAAGAGAAAAAATGAAGTCCTGTATAATTTCTGTAATACTGTGACATTTTCCAACAATATGGGCAACACTTGAGCACATGTGCATGCACACAGAGTGCACAAACCTAAAGAATGATTATTTGATAAAGACAAGAAACCATGGTATTTCACACCTATATTCACAACACTCAGGAGGAGGCTGAGGCAGGACTCTCTGGAGTTCAGAGTCATCCTGGGTTACAGTAAGACCCTGACTCAAAAGCATAGATAAAATATTTTTTAGGGCTGGAGAGATGGCTTAGCGGTTAAGCACTTGCCTGTGAAGCCTAAGGACCCCGGTTCGAGGCTCGATTCCCCAGGACCCACATTAGCCAGATGCACAAGGGGGCGTACTCATCTGGAGTTTGTTTGCAGTGGCTGGAGGCCCTGGCGCGCCCATTCTCTCTCTCTCTTCCCCCACCACCTTTCTCTCTATCGCTCTAAAATAAATAAAATAACGACAAAAAAATTTAAAAAAAATTTTGTACTCATTGCAAAGGAAGAGGAGGGATTTGGGAAAAGGGGAGGGGACTATGATCATGTTATAATGGGCTGGAGAGATGGCTTAGCACTTAAGGCTTTTGCATGTGAAGCCTAAGGACCCAGTACTGTTTCCCAGTTCAATTTCCCAGGACCCATGTAAGCCAGATGTACAAGGTGGTATATTCAGTGGCTGGAGGCCTGGACATACCTGTCTGCTTGCTTGGTTGCTCTCTCTCTCTCTCTCCCCTAAATAAATAAATAGAATCCATCTGTGCAAGACAATTTAAACTTCTGCTCATTTACCAACCACATCTAACCTGACAACTAAAATCTTCACTAGGGGGCTGGAGAGATGGCTTAGCGGTTAAGCGCTTGCCTGTGAAGCCTAAGGACCCTGGTTTGAGGCTCGGTTCCCCAGGTCCCACGTTAGCCAGATACACAAGGGGGCACACGCATCTGGAGCTCGTTTGCAGAGGCTGGAGGCCCTGGCGCGCCCATTCCCCCTCTCTCCCTCTGTCTGTCTTTCTCTCTGTGTCTGTTGCTCTCAAATAAATTAAAAAAAAAAAATTAAAATCTTCACTAGGGAAAAAAGTCAAGAAACAGTGTGAAATAGTTTGTCTTACATGGGTGTCTCTAAGGAACAAAGCCAAAACCTTGCACTTTAGTCAAGTTCTCTACCAAAAAGAGCTCCATCCCTACACCCTAGGGAATATTAATTTTAAGGCAAAGAGAAAACCATTTGCAAAATTTCTGTGGACTAGTGTTGATCATTTTAAACCAAGAGGAATAAACCATAGCAAATGGCTATGCCCTAAAGTCAGGTTTCTCAGGTATATAGCTCTTTATTGGCTATGACAACAATTTACTTAATAGCATCCAACTGTCACATAACAGTTAAACATGCCACCCCCAGTTACAGGGTTGAGGATTTGACTCAATGGTAAAATGCTTGGTTCATGTACTTGCCATCTTGGGTTGTATCCCAGCATACATAGGGGGTAGAACACCAATGTTTTTCAAATTTCGATGAATTTGATTCTGTGCTCTCTTTTTGTTTGTTTTTCAAGATAGGGCCTCACTCTAGCTTAGGCTGACCTGGAATTCACTATGTAGTCTCAAATGCTGGGATTAAAAGTATTTTGCTACCACACCCAGCTTCTGTGCTTTTTTTTTTTTTAATCCTTAAAGAATTTCTAAAGCTCAGTAAGTTCAACAGTGCTACTACTTAGCCAGTTCCTTTCTAATGACTTCTAGTTACTCTGCTGACTGGAGTACAGTGACCTGCACACAGGGAGAAGTTTATCAGAATGATTACCAGATATTAAAGATGAGTCCTTGATAATCTGTAACTTAAAAGAAGAGTTCTTGAAGTAGTCTGACAATTATATAGGACAGCAATAATTAACTGGAATATACCCGTAGTTCTTAATGCCAATGTTAGATGAACCTTCTATACAGTAGAATCCCCAATTGATAGCATAACTCAAGTCAGACTTGCCAATTACTAATTAGAGGCTTATTTATCTTAATTGTCTATAAAAAACACCCACACTTTATGAAATTCTAGGTAACAAAAATACTTTAGGTTAGCAGCCAAAGCAAGCATAAAATGAGGGAAAGAAGCAAGAGGGAAAATGGTTATGTTCCTTGTTGTCTCTTTACAGGGAGCAGAGGGTTAATTTTAACTAAGGTAAATAACCCTCTAAGCATTTCTATGTACTATAGGTAATAGAGAGGGCACCAGGTTAACTGCCTTCATTTAAATGGCATGCCTGCTTAAGTGCACCAATTCAGTGGATTCTACTGCTCTAATCCTACTTCCTACAGCAGAGAAGAGAAACCATGTGAACAGTAAATTAAATCCAAAAGCATGCAAGTGAACATCCATTCAGCATTCTCTGCCAGCCTAACCCTCTATTTTCCTACCTATACTACCAACCCCTCTAATCCATCTTTCCCAGCCCTTCACTGGCTAGTATGGTCTAAGAAGTTACTGATATCTAGCCAAGTTTCAGACCACAAGTAAACCTATTTTGCAGTTAGTAAAAGCATTTATCAGCCAGCTAAAGATGACTTACTGCTTTTGACTTAACTTGCTCAACTTAGCACAATCTTCTTAAAATAACCCACCCCACTGTCATTTAGCCCTTTCCTAATGCAAAGGCAGACGGAAAATCCTGAATGGAAGGCTGACGTTTACTAATGATTAGTGAGTCAAATCCAGAATGTATCCACCCACTGCAGCTCTTGAATATCCCGGTTACCTTCACCCTCTTTCATCTGTTCTTCTCTCTCTTGTTTCTCTTCATTAGCAGCTATCTTAATTTTGTCTTCAGATGCTTTCTCAGTAGCTCTCTGGGCTACCTTGGTCTCTAACCCATCTCCAGCTGCCTCAGACTCTTCTACAGGTAGTTTAGTCTCCTCCTGGCTAGGAATCAGCTCTGCCTTGACCTCCTCTACATTTGAATTTGAGTCATCATCTTTAGTTTCTGTCAGTCTTTCTGAAGTAGGTAGTTCACTAGAGGTCTGAGCTCCTACAGCTGACAGTCCATTGACTACACCATCCTTGGGGACAACTACGATCTCCTGCTGAGGTTCCTCAGAGACTGCCAATCCAGCCTCTGCAGTCAACATTAGTGACTCTTCAACAGAAGGCACATCCTGCCCTACCAGTTGCTCAAGAACATCCGTTCCTGGCTCATTGTCAGAGGTAGTTACCAGCTCCTTTGGCTCACCACCACCCACATCCACTGACTTCACTGTTGAATCTACTGACTCTGCTTCTACCTCCACTGAAGAGCCCTGCTTTTCAGGGACTGAAAGTTCATCTTTTGAAGCTTCTTCTGGCTTTTCCTCCTTGCTCAAAATTTCCTCTCCCTGCTTCTCCTGAATCCCTTTTTCACTGCACTCTTTATTTTGAACATCAGCTCCAGAAACTTTTCCTTCCTCATTGTATAATTCCTGTTTTGGTTTCCCAGAAGTAACCTCAGCATCATTCAGTCCTTCTGGTACTGTTGCTTCTTTTGCCTCTTCAGAGGTTTCAGTTAACTGATTGGAAGTTGGTTCAACTCTTTCCTGTAGCTTCTCTGCAGGCTCACTTATATCCATCTCTTCTCCTTCACCCTTCTCCATTTCACTCTCCTGTTCTGTATCAGTTTCAGGCTTTGCCAGAGACTTTCCTTCTGTTTTTTTTGCTTCTTCTTTTTCTCCCATGGCGTCATAAACCTGTTCTCTCAACTCTTCCCTTGCTTCCTCTACATGGTTAAAGAACATGAAGCATAAACATGTCTTCGAGTTTAGTAATAAAAGCATAAATAGAAACTAAAGACATTCCCTTATAATCTCAAATATAGAATGGCTTATGTTTTAGCAGATGGCCTAGAGGTTAAGGCATTTGCCTGCAAAGCCTAAGGACCTAGGTTCAATTCCCCAGTACCCACACAAGCCAGATGCACATGATGGTGCATGTGTCTAGAGTTCTTTTGCAGTGGCTACAGGCCCTAGAATGCCCATTTTCTCAGCCTGTCATTCATGTATATATGTGTGTGTGTGTGTATATATGTATGTATGTATGTGTATATATATATATATACACACACACACATATATACATACATATACATATACACACACACACACACACACACACACATACACATATATATGTCAAAGGTAGACTCCAAGCTAACAAAGCAAAGAAACACAAACTCCCCAAATGGTATTGTCTCGTACAAATTAGATAAGACATGCCAAACTTTTCTTTCTCCTTTAAACATTGTATTTGATCTTTAAACCCTAGTACTCAAACTCAGAAAATAAAATTTTTCTAGGACATAAAAAACCAATAGCTCCAGAAATATTTCTAGTAAAATAGCTGGGCTATACAAAATATAAAAATTTGCACAGAAAAGTATTTAATGTTATCTTAATGTAGAAAGCACCAAGTTCAACGACCAGATCTATTTTCTAAAATTTAGTTATTTTCTTAGAAAACTCTCCTGTCACTTTTAGTAATAAATTATATCCACTGCACTCTCTATTAAATCCAGGCATTAGCCCACTTATCTCTAGAGAGAACAATCAAGGCAAGAGAATTCTATTTCCATTACTTATTTATAGAAAAATAGACATCACATTTCTTGTAGGTAACATGGAAACTTTACATACCATCTACATTATCATTATTTTCTACCAGAGATTCATCTTCTGTTTTTTCTTCTTCCTCTTCCACACGCACACCTTCTAAAGCATTTCCCAACACTCCATTCTCCATTCTAGAAGATGGGGAGAAAGAACTAAACAATGTACAACTAGTTCTAGAACTTTAGTTCCTAAAGTATATTCTAAGAAAAGGCAACAAAAACTAATCAAGTACAGAAAAAACTACATACTGAAACCAGACACAGAGTGCCACATGCCTATAACTGGAGACTAGTAAAGAAAGGTTGCCACAAATCTGAGGAAATCCTGGGCGACACAGTAAGACCCTGCCTCCAAAAACAAAACAAACAAAATACCCTACATACTCAGAGAAGAAAACCAATGACCACAACTTCTAACATAAATTAAGGCTATAAAAATGTCAAGATATGGGCTGGAGAGACAGCTCGACAGTTTATATGCCTCCAAAGCCCCAGAACCTGAGTGGGATTCCCCAGTACACACACGAATCCAGATGCACAAGGTGGTGCTTGGGTCTGGGTGTCTGGAGTTTGTTTACAGTGGCTAGGACTTGGTCGGACCATTGTCTGCCTCTCTTTCTCTCTCTTGAAACTGTCCAGTAAGAACTTCTCTTAATGTTCATACCCATACATTAATGCTACTCTCACTTTTGGTTAGACAAGATTCTGTATTCAGATGGCAGTGACCTTGGAATGACTCAGAACCGTGCTGGGCGTGGAGACAGAGGTAGGAGGATCACTGTCAGTTCGAGGCCAGCCTGAGACTACATAGTGAATTCCAGGTCAACCTGGGCTACAGTGAGACCTTACCTAAAAAAAGTAAGAACCAAGGGCTAGAGAGATGGCTTAGCAGTTAAGGGCTTGCCTGCGAAGCCTAAGGATCCAGGTTCAATTCTACAGGTCCCAAGTAAACCAGATGCACAAGGTGGCACATGCATATGGAGTTTGTCTTCAGAGGCTAGAGGACCTGGCATGCCGATTCTCTCTTTCTAATAAATAAATAAATAAATAAATAAATAAATAAATAAATAAATAAATGAAAATAAGTATTAAAAATAAAATGAGCCAGATGTGGGAAAGCACACCTTTAATCCCAGCACTTGGGAGGCAGGGGTAAGAGGATCGCTGTGAGTTTAAGGTCATCCTGAGCCAGAGTGAGACCCTACCTGGGGGGGAAGCCAAGATAAATAAACATGCAACTACATGAGAATAACAATTATCAAGAAAATAAGACATGTCTTTATTCCTTTCAAAATGGGGCCACAATAGTTTTCCACCTTTGCTTGCACTCCCATTTCTCATGACAGTCAATAATTTGGCAACATTTTCACTACAAAAGTGTTCTCAATAATGATATCCAAGAGGATAAGAGCAGTTATTACACCAACGTGAGGACACGAGTTTGATTCCCAGAACCCATGTAGAAAGCTGACATGGCCATAAATGCCAAAAAAAATGGCAAGAATGAGATATAGTGAGACCTTATCTCAGAAAAACAATGCTTCTGTAACACAGGGACAGAGCTATACAAAAAGAACGCCCAACATCTTCCTTTGGTTTTAGCACAAATGAGCATACAAATGCACAGAGAAACTTAATAGAACTGCAACTAAATCGATGACAAATTATTTACAAACTGAGGCTTGACATACCTTGCCAACTCCAAAAGTGATTTCCCGTAGTAAAAGAAGGCTTCTCCACACTCATTAGCTGTTTCTCCATATTTCTTACCTCTACAAAGAGAATAAGTACCTAATCTGGACATTGTGATAATTACTAATTTAACATTGACAATGCAAATTATATATATAATATTTTTATAATATATCTATTTTATAATTTATATTATATATAAAATATTATAATATATCTATTTTATAATTATATATATACATATATATTATAAATAAATGTAAAGTCCTGAACAAAAATTGCTTGGTGATGTTTAACTCATAGAATAAGAACTACAAAAAAAAAAAAAAAAAAAACCAGCTGTGATTGTGTTGTGGTGCTACAAAGCAAACACAGGGGCTACAATATATTAAGCAAGCACTTTACTATAGGAGCTACACTCCTAACCCTAGTCCTTCCTTCTTTCCTTCTCTTAACCCAAAGAAAAACTTTTTTGTTGGGGGTAGAGGAGCAGTGGTGCTAGAGATAGAACCCAAAGCCTTACGCTAAAACAACTTTGTACCTCAGTTTATTAGAAACATTATACATCAATTTAATATACAGTACTTACAAAAGACTGGCTGCCTCCTGGAATGCATTTACAGCTGCTGGAATATCTCCCATCACCAGATTTTTCTGTCCCAATCCCAATAGTTTCTTAGCTTCGCTATCCACATCCAGACTGCAAGACAAATTTTATTTTAGTATTAAGTACTACTTAAACCTACATTCACTGAACATATGTGATGCCCTTAATGTCATAATTTTTTAAAAACTTTTGGACTACTATAGCAAATTTAGCAAAGTAAATAGGAATAGGAGTGAGTATATACCTGTTATCCCAACCATGGGAAGCAAAGATAGAACAATTGAGAGTTGGAAGCCAACTTGAGCTATATGGCAAGATCCTATCTCCAAAAAGTGAGAAAACAGCCAGACACACACCTTTAATTCCAGCACTTGGGAGGTAGGTAGGAGGATCACTATAAGTTCAAGGCCATCCTGAAACTACACAGTGAATTCCAGGTCATCTTGCAGTAGAGTGAAACTCTACTTTGAAACAAAAAACAAAAACAAGACTGGAGAGATGGCTTAGCCGTTAAGGTGCTTGCTTGGGAAGCCTAAGAACCCAGGTTCAACTCCCCAGAACCCATGTAAGCCAGCTGGACAAAGTGACACATGCTCAGAAGATGGTATATAAATCTGGAGTTTGTTTGCAGTGGTTAGACAGAGGCTATGGTGTGACAATTCTTCTCCCCCCCCCCCCATAAATTAAAAAACAAAAAAGCCAGGTGTGATGGCACATGCTTTTAATCCCAGGACTTGGGAGGCAGAGAGAGGAGGATAACCATGATTTCAAGGCCACCCAGAGATTATGTAGTTCATTCCAGGTCAGTGTGAGCTAGTGTGAGAACCCACCTCGGAAAAACAAAACAAAACCCAAAAAAAGCAATTGTGGGGCTGGAAAGATGGCTTAGTAGTTAAGGTGCTTGCCTGCAAAGCCAAAGACCCAGGTTCAATTTCCCAAGGCCCACATGAGCCAGATGTACAAGGTGTTGCATGCATACATCTGGAGCTTGTTTGCAGGGACTAGAAGTACCCATTCTCTTTCTCTCTTCCTCAAATAAATAAAAGTAAAATAATTGAATGTAATTGTGGGGCTGCAGAGATACCTCAATGGTTAAGCACCTGCATGCAAAATCTAAGGAACTGAATTAAATTCCCCAGTTCATACAAAAACAAAAAACAAACAAACAAACAAACAAAAAAACCAGATGCACAAAGTTGCATGAGTCTGAAGTTCAACTACAGTAGCTAGAAGCCCTGGTGTACCCATTTTGTCTGCCTCTTTCTCTCTTAAATAAATAAATGCAATTATAGACAGGCATGGTGGTACACCTTTAATCCCAGCAATCGGGAGGGAGAGGCAGGAGGATTGCCAAGAGTTCAAGGCCACCTTAAGAAGATTCCAGTGAACAGCCTGGGCTAGAGCAAGACCCTATCTCAAAAACAAAACAAACACAAAAAAAAGGTGAGAGAATGCAATTGTAGGCTGAAGAGAAAGGTAAGTGGTTAAGGCACTTGCCTATGAAGCCTAAAGACCCAGGTTTGATTTCCTAGTAACTACATAAGCCAGATGCACAAAGTGACACAAGGGTCTGGAGGTCACTTGTAGTGGCTGGAGCCCCTAGAGTGCCCATCCTCTATCTCCCTTTTTCTTGCACTCAAAAAAAAAAAAGGACTGGAGGAGGGACGGCTTAGTTTCTAAGTTGCCTGTAAAGCCAGTGGACCAGGTTAGCCAGATGCGCAAGGTTGGAGCATGTGTCTGGAGTTCATTTGCAATGGCTAGAGGCCCTGGTGTGCCCATCGTCCCACCAAATAAATAAAAATAAAAAGAGAATGAAGCCAGGCGTGGGGGTGCACGCCTTTAATCCCAGCACTCAGGAGGCAGAGGTAGGAGGATTGCTGTGAGTTTGAGGCCACCATGAGAACACAGAGTGAATTCCAGGTCAACCTGGGCTAGAGTGAGACCCTACCTTGAAAACCACAAAAAAATTAAAAAACAGATGCAAAATTCCTTCTGATTCTGAGGGGAAGATGAATTCACCTACTAGCTCATTACTCAAAACAAAACTGTTTCAGAAATTAATGATTTCTAGGTTTCACCAAGTTATTTGAAAAGATACTCCCACTTCTAGCTAAGTGACTTAAGTAAGGTCAGCTTGTTCTTGTTAACGTTATTTTAAGTTTAAATATTCAAATAATTAAAGTATCTCTGGAGGCCAGAATAACTTCAAACAGTACAATCCTTTGTCTAATGAAATCAGACCTGAAGAAGGGGAGGAAGGAAAGAAATGAAATTGTAATGTCTTTTGGGTAGTCTGGGAACTTAATATAGGCAGGCCTTGGTGAACTATAAGTTACTCCCCCTTCTAGCAGGAGTGATTCTCTGGAATGTTTCTGTGGGACTTTTATTCCTCATACTTCAGCAAGACTCAGTTTGCTAAAGAAAGAAGAAAGAAAAGAAAGGAGAGAGAGAGAAGAGAGAAAAAAAAAAGAAAGAAGGAAGGAAAAAGAGAGATACTCCTTGTTCTTAATTCCACCAGTCAATATTCAGTCATCTACTACTGCTGAGCACAATTCAAGATACTGATTAAAATCAGAATGACCCAGGAATCAGATTCACAATTTAAAGGTGCTTGCTAGAAAAGCCTGATATTCAGGTTCCATTTCCCAATACCCAGATAAAGCCAGATGTACAAAGTAGCATATGCACTTCATTTGCAGTGACAAGAGACTGGACACACCCATTTCCTCTCTCTCTCCTTGCAGATAAATAAAAGTATTAAGCCTGGCTTAGTGGTGTACTCTTTTAATCCCAGCACTCGGGAGGCAAGGACAGAAGGATCTCTGAGTTCCAGGTCAGCCTGAGACATAGTGTATTCCAAGTTAGCCTGGGCTAGAAACCCTAGACAAAAGACAAAAAGCCAGGGGGTAGCATCACATGTCTTTAATTCCACTGCTTGGGAGGCAGAGGCAGAGGCAGGAAAATAACTGTCAGTTTGAGGCCAGCCTGAGACTACACAGTATATATTGAATTTCAGGCCAGCCTGGCCTGAGCAAAACCCTACCTTGAAAACAAACAAAACACCTAGGTTTTGTGGGGGACATCTAATTCAAACCATCGGCTTTCTATAGACTGAAGGAGGATTGCTTACAGTAGTTTGGGGTCAGGTTGGGATAAAGTGAAACACTCACTGAAAACAAATAGAGCCAGGTGTGGTGGGGCACCCCTTTAATCCCAGCACTCAGGAGAGGCAGAGGTAGGAGGATCCCTGTGAGTTTGAGACAACTCTGAGAATGCAGAGTGAATTACAGGACAACCTGGACCAGAGTGTGATACTCTACTTGAAAAGGGGAGGAAAAATTAAATCTTTCCCAAAAGGTAAGTTTTCTTTTTTTGGTTTTTTTGAAGTACCATCTTGCTCTAGCCAAGGCTGACTGACTATTCACTATGTAGTCTCAGGCTGGCCTCAAATTCATGGCAATCCTCCTACTTCTGCCTGAGTGCTGGGATTAAAGGCATGTTGTACCACTACTGGCAATTTTCTTTTCTTTTTTAATATTTTTATTATTTGAAGGGGGGGGGGGGAGGGAGGGAGAGAATGAAAATGAGAATGGGCGTGCCAGGGCCTCCAGCCACTGCAAACGAGATGCATGCACCCCCACGGATCCTAGGAAGTCGAACCTGGATCCCTTGGCTTTGCAGGCAAACGCCTTAATCGCTAAGCTATCTTTCCAGCCCCAATTTTCTTTTTTTTTTAACCAATGATTTATCCCAATACAACTGGCATTTTCCTTTCTTGACAGTACCTCATGCAGAGTTCAGGTTGGTCTTGAATTTCTCATCTTTTCTCTACCTTCTGAATGCTAGGATTTTTTTAATTATTATTAACAACTTCTACAATTATAAACAATATCCCATGGTAATTCCCTCCCCCACCCCAACTTTCCCCTTCCCCTCTCAATCAGTTTCTCTTTTATTTTGATGCCACATGATCTTTTCCTCCTATTATGATGGTCTTATGTAGGTAGTGTCAGGCACTGCGAGGTCGTGGATATCCAGGCCATTTTGGGTCTTGGAGGACCACCTTGTAAGGAGTCCTACCCTTCCTTTGGCCCTTACATTCTTTCCACCACCTCTTCTGCAATGAACCCTGAACCTTGGAAGTTATGAGAGATGTATCAGTGCTGAGCACTCCTTCTCACTTCTTAGCACCATGGTGCCTTCTGAGTCATGCCAAGGTCACTGCCATCAACAGGCTATCATGTCCAGTTTTATACCATGCTGAAGATCAAATCCAGAGCCTCATGTATACTAGGCAATCACTCTTATCAACTGAGCTACATTCCTAACCCTTTTATGAGACATGGTCTCTATCTTTGGCTCACGTTATAACTCAAACTCATAGCAATTACCTCTCTCTCAGCCTCCCACAAATGCTAGGATTATTAGCTCCCCACCTGACCCTTAAGCTTTCTATCCTGGTACTGAGGACTGAACCTAGGTTCTCATTGAATGCTAGCCAAGTATTCTACCATTAAGGATTATAGCTCCAACCCTCAGAATCTTCAATTTTCATTCACACCTCAATCTCCATCTTTATTCATTTTAGATAATCTACCAAATATCCAAGTATTTAAAATAATTATGGGGTTGGAGAGCTCAGCAGATAAGGTTCTTATTTGCTTGCAAAACCTGACAGCCCTGAGTCAATTTCCCAGCACCCAAATAAAGCCAGATGCAAAGTGGCACAGGCATTCTGGAGGTCCTGTTGTGCCCATACTCACTGTGTTTCTATCTCTCTTTAAAATAATAAAAAGGAAGCCAGGCATGGTGGCACACACCTTTAATCCCAGCACTTGGGAGGCAGAGGTAGGAGGATTGTTGTGAGTTCAAGGCCACCCTGAGAGCACATAGTGAATTCCAGGTCAGCCAGAGCTAGAGCAAGACCCGACCTTGGAAAACCAAAACAAACAAACAAACAAACAAACAAACAGCTGGGCGTAGTGGCACACACCTTTACTCTCAGCACTAAGGAGGCAGAGGTGGTGGATCGCTGTGAATTCAAGGCCACCCTGACACTCCATAGTGAATTCCAAATCAACCTGGACTAGAGTGAAAACCTACCTTGAAAAAACAATAGAGTTTGAGTCATTCTTTCATGTAAAACTAACATTCTATGTAAAAAGCAGTTCATACTAATCATGGTGGAACATGACTATAATCTCAGAACTAAGGAGACTCAGTCAGAAAGATTACTGTAAATGAGATCAAGAAACCCCATCTCAAAAAAAGTGGCAGGGGGAAGGGGAGGGCATGGGGAGGTAGCTCAATAGTAGAGCACTTGCCTAAAATGCACAGGCACAAAGCCCTGGGTTTGATCCCCAGCACCTAAAAAAGGAAAAAGAAACAGCTCATGTAAACTAAATGCAAACAGTGGGTTAAGTGCTTTCCCTAAGACCAACTACTACTGTTTTTACTTCAACACAGAAGCACTTTATAAACAGTTTTGTCAAACAGATTATTATAAGGTCATAAAGATCAGGTATGATGGCTCATGCCTTTAATCCCAGCACTCAGGAGGCAGAGGTAGAAGATTATTACTGTTTGAGGCCAGCCTGGGCTAGAGTGGAACCCTACCAAAAACAGACTAAAATAAAGCTGGAGAGATGGCGTAGCAGTTAAGGTGCTTGCCTGCAAAGCCAAAGGACCCACATAAACCAGATGCACAAGGGGGCACACACATCTGGAGATCCTTTGCAGTGGCTGGCATATGCATTCTCTTTCTCCCTGCCTATTTCTGTATCTCTCTCAAATAAATAAAAATAAAATATTTTAAAAAAAAGACCAAAGGCTGGAGAGATGGCTTAGTGGTTAAGCACTTGCCTGTGAAGCCTAAGGACCCCGGTTCGAGGCTCGATTCCCCAGGACCCATGTTAGCCAGATGCACAAAGGGGTGTCTGGAGTTTGTGTGCAGTGGCTGGAGGCCCTGGTGCGCCCATTCTCCCCCCTTTGCTCTCAAAAAAATTAATAAAAATGAACAAAAAGAAAAAAGACCAAAATAAATAAAAAGGGATGGAGATTGCTTTGCAGTTAAAATTAAGGTGCCTCCCTGCAAAGTCAAAGGACCCAGGTTCAATTCTCTAGGACCTATCTTAGCCAAATGCACAAGGTGGCGCATGTGTCTGGAGTTTGTTTGCAGCAGCTGGAAGCCCTGGTGTTCCCATATTTTTCTCCTCCTCTCTTAAACAAAACAAAATAGCCAAATGCCTGTAATCCCAGCACTTGGGAGACAGAGGTAGGAGAATTGCCATAAGTTCGAGGTAACCCTGACACTACATAGTGAATTCCAGGTTAGCCTGGGCTAGAGCAAGATTCTACCTTGAAAAACCAAAAAATAAAATAGGGGGCTGGAGAGATGGCTTAGTGGTTAAGCACTTGCCTGTGAAGCCTAAGGACCCCAGTTCGAGGCTTGATTCCCCAGGACCCATGTTAGCCAGATACACAAGGGGCACACGCATTTGGGAGTTCATTTGCAGTGGCTGGAGACCCTGCCGTGCCCATTCTCTCTCTATCTGCCGCTTTCTCTGTCTGTAGCTCTCAAATCAATAAATAAAAATAAAAATAAATTTAAAAAAGAAAATTAAAATACAAATTAGGCATGTACCACCATTCTAGATCATTATCCTTGAGATGTTGAAGGGACATTAGGTTTACCTACCCCTGCTTTGGCTAATGGCCAACAGAATTAAAAGGAAAATTTTTTTCAAGGTAGGGTCTTGCTCTAACCCAAGCTGACCCAATTCACTATATATTCTCAGGCTGGCCTCCAACTCTCAGCGATCCTTGTACCTCAGGTTCAATTCCCCAGGACCCATGTTAGCCAGGTGCACATGTCTGGAATTTGTTTGCAGTGGCTAGAGGCCCTGGTACACCCATTCCCTCCCTCCTGCCCTCCCTCTCTCTTTCTGTCAAATAAATAAATAAAACTACAAAAAAACAACAACAACATTATTTTGACGACTGGAGTAATGGCTTAGTGGTTATGGCACTTACCTGCAAAGCCTAAGGACCCAGGTTTGATTCCCCAGGACCCATGTATGCCAGATGCACAAGGTGGCACATGCATCTGAGTTCCTTTGCAATGGCTATTTGAGAGAGAGAATGGGCGCGCCAGGGCCTCTAGCCACTGCAAACGAACTCCAGATATGTTTGCCACCTTGTGCGTTTGGCATACATGGGTCCTGGGGAATCAAACCTGGGTCCCTAATTAGGCTCTGCAGGCAAAAGTCTTAACCTTTAAGCCATCTCTCCAGCACCCCCTCCACTTTCAATATATATATTAAGTAAAATAAAACACTACTTTGAGATCTCATTCCTGTCAGAAATCATTAAGAAAGCAAATGAGAGCCAGGGGTGGTGGCGCACGCCTTTAATCCCAGCACTCGGGAGGTAGAGGTAGGAAGATCACCGCAAGTTTGAGGCCACCCTGAGACTACACAATTAATTCCAGGTCAGCCTGGACCAAAGTGAAACCCTGTCTTGGGGGAAAAAAAAAAAAAAAAAAAAAAAAGCAAATAATAAATGCTGGTGAGTATGCAGACAAAAAAGGAACCCAAGCCAGGCGTGGTGGCTCATGCCTTTAATCCCAGCACTCAAGAGGCAGAGGTGGGAGGATTGCCTCAAGTTCGAGGCCACATTGAAACTCTATAGTGAATTCCAGGTCAGCCTGGGCTAGTGTGAAACCCTACCTCAAAAAACCAAAAAAAAAAAAAGGAACCCTTCTACATTGTTGATGGAAATGTAATCTGGTAAAGCCATTATGGAAATCAGTTTGGAGGTTCCTAAGACAGCTAAAAATAGATTTACCATATGGCCCAGCTATACTACTCCTAGGCATATATCCTAAGGACTCATTGTACAGATACATGCACATTCATGCTTATTGTCATTTTATTCACAATAGCTAAGAAAGGGAACCAGCCTAGATGCCACCTCTACTGATGAGTGGATAATGAAGATGCGGTATTTATATAAAGGACTCAGTTCCACTCAGTGGGAAAACTGAAATTATGAAATTTGCAGGGAAATAGATAGAAAGCATTATACTTAGTGAGGTAAACCAGGCCCACAAAGCCAACTGCCCAGCGTACTCTCATGTGGATCCTAGCTTCAAATGTTTGGACTTGTACATGAGTTGGAATAAAATTCAGAAACCAAGGCCAGTAAGCTAGAAAAGGGATATAATGGAAGGGAGACTTAAGGAGATAGTATTGTAGATATGTAAGCGGAACAACATATTACTGGGGATAGAAAGGCCTAAGTGAGGTCAGGAGAAGAGACTGAGTAAAGGAAAAGTGGGGGAAGGGTTAATCAAAATTTAAGAAGGTATGAATAAGTCATATGGAAACCTACTTATGGTACATCCAGAAGCCATAGATTGTTACTAGAAAATTCTCAGTGCCAAGGAGGGGATACCTTCCAGTGAGTTGTTGGCCTGGGAGGTTCTTGATGCACTTAAAACATTACAGGACATTACCAAGGTTCTTGGTTTCCCACCAGGAATAGATGGTAAGACCTATTGATGAAAATACCATATGCTTGGGCTGCAAGGTCACTGACAAATTCTGCTGGAGCTGTGCTGAAAACCCTATAAACCAGCTGACAGAAAGCTGGAAAAAACTACACTGCATGCAACTCCATTGCAGAGAGAGAATTCAGCAGTGGAGATAAACAGTGGATACTGCAAGCCTTAAATTTGTCCAGCCAGGCCAAATGAGCCAACAGGTGCAATTGGACTGGAGGCCCACTCCACAGGAAGGAATACATATCTGATACTGAAAACGTAAGACTGTAGAAATCATTGAGCCCTAGGGCTGTAATGTCTACTGGTGTCTGCCTAAATACATATTATGCCCACCAAACTGCCCAGTAAGTACTTCTCATAATATTCATACCCATATACTAATGCTACTTTCACTTTTGAGTAGAGAAGCCTCTTTTCAGATGGCGGTGACCTTGGGATAACTCAGAAGGCACCATATTGCTGAGCGAGAAGCAACAGAAGTGCTCAGCACTAAAATATCTTTATCACACCTTCCAAGGCTCAGGGTCCATTGTGGAAGAGGTGGCAGAAAGTATGTAAGAGCCAAAGGGGTAGGACTCCTTACAATGCAATATTCCAGACATAAGATGGCTTGAATATTCATGACCTTGCAGTGCCTGACAGTACCTACACAAGACCATCATAATAGGAGGAAAAGATGATGATATAAAAAATAAGAGATTGGCCCTGAATCAAGGCCAGCACTGAAGCTGCTGGTTTCAAACAGGAGCCTAAAGAAATGTCTTTCTATGGTCTGTTGGCCATTTCAGAAATTTGGAAATGTGATGGCCAATTCATTAGAAAGTAACATCTGGAGGGTGGAGAGATTTTAAAAAAAAGCAAAGCAAGACTGATTCAGAGGGGGAGGGAATATGATGGAGGGGATGGAGTTGTGAAGAGGAATTGGGGGATTGCCATGGTTTATTGTCTATAATTATGGAAGCTGTTGAAAAAATTATTATACATATATGTATCTCCCATTGGGCATTGTGGCATACTCCTTTATCCCAGAACTCAGGAGGCAGAGGTAGGAGGATTGCCATAAGTTTGAGGCCAACCTGAGACGGCATAGTGAATTTCAGGTCAGCCTGGGCCAGAATGAGACCCTACCTCGAACCCCCCCCCAAAAGAAAAAGGCAGAGTATGACTGACACATTTTTTCCAGTTGCCCACACACATCAATAAAGATGTATGCACACATACACACACACCTCCCTCACTGAATCCCTGAAAGCTTCTTTATAGATCTCAAGGGACTGTTTGACTACCATGTGTGAAACCCCAAGTAAAGCAAATAACTGCCCCAAGTCATATTGCTTCATTCTTATTCCATATATTATATGAATACAATTAACCTTACCTCTCCACTTTATCTGCAGAGGTAGAAGGAGCAGGAGCATCTTCAATTCTATGATAAAGCAAAGAAAAATAAAATTGAAAGCTAGGAAATAACTTCTGAAATATACTTGAATAAAGTTTTCATGTTTAAAATAACTAATATGAACCATTTCTGACTGATACACATGTACATATTAAACTAACCTCTAAAAGTACTCAATAACTGGGATGAGGACATGGCTCAGCAGTTAGGGCACTTGCCTACAAACCCTAACAACCCCAAGGTTCAATTCCCCAGGGCCCACATAAAGCCACTGCAAAAAATGGCACATGCACCTGGAGTTTATTTGCAGTGGCTAGAGTCCCTGGCATTCCCATTCTCTGTCTGTCTCTTTCCTTTGTCTCTCTCTGCTTACAAATAAAATAAATAACAACAAAACTACTCAAGAGTAAGGGACTGAGATTAAGTGAAGAGTGTAGAAAGGGTTAATCAAAATTTAAGAGGGTGGGCTGGAGCAATGGCTTAGACATTAAGGCATTTGCCTGCAAAGCCAAAGGATCCCAGTTCAATTCTCCAGGACCCCGGTAAGTGAGATGCATAAGGTAGCACATGTATCTAGAGTCTGTTTATAGTGGCTGGAGGCCCTGGTCCACCCATTCTCTCCCTCTCCCTCTCCCTCTCTCTAATAAACAAATAAACTTTAAAAAAATTAAGAGGGTATGAATAAGTCATAATGGAAACCTACTTTTTTGGACAATGACATACCCCAAAGCCACAGATTACTAGAAAATTTTCAGTGCCAGGGATAGCACACCTTCCAGTGAGTTGTTGCCTAGGGAGGTCCCTGATGCACATAGGACATTACCAAAGTTCTTGGTGTCCCACCAGGAATAGATGATAAGACCTTATTGCTTAAGACACCACATGTTTGGGCTCTAAGGTAAATGAGAAATCCAGCTAGAGCTGAGCTGAAAAACCTTCTCTGTGTAGATCAGCTGGCAGAAAGCTGGAAAAAACTATGCTGTACGCAGCTCCACTGAAGAGAGAGAAGTTATCAGTGGAAAGAAATAAACTACAGTGGACAGTGCAAACCTCAAATCTGGCTAGTCAGGCCAAACGAGCCAATGGGTGGCATGTCTGTTATAGGGGAAACCAATTATTCTCTAATTGGACTGAAGGCCTGTTCTATGGGACAGAACACATGTCTGATATTGAAAACCTATGAATGGGGGAAGTCATGAGCCATAGGGTGTCTGGCTAAATACATATACAGTATACTCACTAAACTGCCCAGTAGGTATTTTTCTTAATGTTAATACTCATACATTAATGTCTCAAATTAAGTCTTCCAACTCATGGTGATCCTACCTCTGTCTTCCAAGTGCTGGGATTAAAGGTATGTGCCACCACATCCAACATATGTAATTTTTCTTTTTGAAAGAGGCGTGCCAAAACCAGTAGCTACAGCAAACAAACTCCAGACACATGTGCCATACCAAGTGCACCCTATCTTAGTCTTATTTCAAACAAAATGGGGCTGGAGAAATGGGTTAGCAGTTAGGGCACTTGCCTACAAAGCCTAGCGACCCAAGTTCAACTCCCTCCTACACATGTGAAACCAGATGCACAAAGTGACCACATGTGTCTGGAGTTTATTTGAGTGGAAACCTTGTCCTGTCCATTCTCTTGTCTTTCTCTCTCTCTCTTGAAAATAAATAAAAATACTAACAATAACAAAAAACCAGCTGGATGTGGTGATGCCCACTTTTAATCCCAGCACTCGGGAAGCAGAGGTAGGAGTATCACTGTGAGTTCAAGGCTACCCTGAGACTACAAAGTGAATTCCAGGTCAGCCTGGACTAGAGAAAAACCTTACCTAGAAAAACCACATTAGCTAGACACAAATGTACAAAGTCATGCATGCATCTGGAGTTCGATTATAGTAGCTGGACGCCCTGGTGTGTCAATTCTCTCTATCTCACACACACACAGCCAGTCCATTGGACTTGCCTCAAAAAAAAAAGAAATTAAATAAATAAAACATACTAAGCACCAACATAAACTCCAACAGAGATAATACCATAACAAAAATAGCAAACTCCTCACCTTTACTCAAAGATTTTTGAGCTACCAATCTATTAACCTATTTTTATTTTGACATCTTCACTTCTGAAGTAAAGAATAAAAGCCAAGGGCTGGAAAGATGGCTTGGCAGTTAAGGTATTTGCCTGCATAGCAAAAAGACCCAGGTTCAACTCCCCAGAACTCAAGTAAGCCAAATGCACAAGGTGGCACATACACCTGGAATCTGCAGCAGCTAGAGGCACTGACATAACCAATCTCTTTCTCCCTCTCTTTCTTTTTAAAAGTAAAAGCCAGGGCTGGAGAGATGGCTTAGCGATTAAGCGCTTGCCTGTGAAGCCTAAGGACTCTGGTTCAAGGCTTGATTCCTCAGTACCCACGTAAGCCAGATGCACAAGGGGGGGGGGCATGCATCTGGAGTTGTTTGCAATGGCTGGCGGCCCTGATGTGCCCATTCTCTCTCTCTCTCACTCTTTGTCTGTCACTTTCAAATAAACAACAACAACAACAAAAAAACTAAAAAAAGTAAAAGCCAGGCAGAGCGGAACATGCCTGTAATCCCAGTACTCAAGAGACTAACAAAGGAGAATGGAAAGCTGGAAGGTGAAATGAAGTGCCGGGCATGATGGAACACATCTTTAATCCCAGCACTTGGGAGGCAGAGGTAGGAGGATCGCTTGTGAGTTTGAGGCCACCCTGAGGATATAGTGAATTCCAAGCCAGCCTGAGCTAGATAGAGTGAGACCCTGCCTAGAAAAACAAAAATAAAGTTAAAAACAAATAAATCAAAGAGATGGCTTAGTGGTTAAAGTGATTGCCTGTGAAGCCTAAGGACCCAAATTCAATTCCACAGGACCCACGTAAGCCAGATGCACAAGTGGGGCACATGCATCTGGAGTTCTTTTGTAGAGACTAGAGGCCCTGGTGTGCCCATTCTCTCTATCTCCCTCCCTACTCTCTCCCTCTGTCAAATAAACAAAAAAAGTTATTTTTTAAAAAACACAGCTGGAGCCGGGTGTGGTGGCACATGCCTTTAATCCCAGCACTGGGGAGGCAGAGGTAGGAGAATTGCTGTGAGTTCGAGGCCACCCTGAGAGTACATAGTCAATTCTAGGCCAGCCTGGGCTAAAGTGAGACCGTACCTTGAACGCCCCCCCCCCAAGAAGAGAGAGAGAGACTAATTGAAAGCAGATATGATGGAGAGTGGAGATGGGAAGGGGAAAGGGAGAGACTGAAAGAATTTTAATGGTTTATTGTATATAATTATGGAAGTTGCCAATAAAAAATTAAAAATATAAATACTTAAAACAAAACAAAACAAAAAAAAAACAATTTGTTAGCTGGGTGTGACATTGCACACCTTTACTCAGGAGGCAGAGTAGCAGGATCACCGAGTTCAAGGCCAGCCTGGGCTAGTGTTGAGACCCTCCCTATCACGAGAAAAAATTAAAATATTGTGGCCACCCCAAACACATCCAGAATTTCCTGTGTATAACCTTGATAGGATGGAGACTATATTTCACTAATAACCATAATTGGCTGCACACAGATGACACCTGAAAATCTGTGAGAAATCGGTTAATACATATGCCTTTTAAGTATATGAGGGGTGAGGATATCTCTAGTGGAACACAGAAGCAATTATGTAGGAAACACCATAAAAAGGATTTTTAAATTTTTAAAAAAATTTTTATTTATTTGAGAGTCAGAGATTGAAAGAGAATGGGCATGCCAGGGCCTCCAGCCACTGCAAATGAACTCCAGATGCATGCTCCACCTTGTGCATCTGGCTAACGTGGGGTCCTGGGGATTTGAGACTCGAACCCAGGTCTTTGGGCTTCACAGGCAAGCGCTTAACCACTAAGCCATCTCTCCAGCCCAAAAAGGAACTATTTTTATAATTCAACAGAACACCTAAACCCAATCTATTTTGGTTATATCAAAACAACGGGGAGAGAGAAAATATTAAATTAAAACTGGAGTTCCACCAGGAGTGGTGAAGCACACCTTTAATCCCAGCACTCAGGAAGCAGAGGGAGGAGGATCGCCATGAATTCAAGACCATCCTGAGACTACAGAGTTAATTCCAGATCACCCTGGACCAGAGCGAGACTCTACCACGAAAAACCAAAAACTGGAGTTCCTATGTGATTCTGAGTTATTTCACAATCCAAGGTTTTCATAAAACCAATAGGAAAGTTGGAACCAAATGGTGACAGGTGGGCTGGAGGAAATGACTCAGAGGTTAAGGCACTTGCCTGCAAAGTCTGATGACCCTGGTTTTATTCCCCAGTACCTATGTAAAGCCAGATGCACAATGTGGCACATTCATCTGGAGTTTGTTTGCAGTGGCTACATGCCCTAGCGCACCCATCCTGTCTAACTCTCCTCGCAAATAAAGAAGTAGGATTTTCAGCCGGGCATGGTGGCCCACATGCCACCCTGAGACTACATAGTAAATTCCAGGACAGCCTGAACTAGAGTGAGACCCTACCTCGAAAAACAAATTTTAAAAAATCTTAGTGGGACACGTTTAAGTCCAACACTCAGGAGGCAGAGGTAGGCAAGTCACTGTGAGCTTGAGGCCAGCCTGGAACTACAGAATTAGTGTTAGGTTCAGTCTATGCAAGAGACCCTACCTCAAGAAAAAGAAAATTTACAGCAACTTTTCCTTTTACGTAAGACTTGTCAAGTGCACGGTGGGGGGGGGGGGATAGTCTCCCTTAAAAAAAATAAGATTGGGACATTTCCAGACCTACTCTATGGAAAACAGCATTTTTTTCTGCAACTGTGTCGTTTTCAAAAAAAAATAAGTTTTCTGAGTGACGCCTGTGCAGCTGTCATAGCAGTTTTCTTTTGGGTCCTATCCCTTACACTACACCCATATTGCAGATTCACCCAGCTGGGAAGCACCGCTGGAAGTGAGAAGAGATCCACACAGCTTCTGGTAATGACCTCCTGAAACAACTATATCTCTGACTCCCCCCCCCCCCACGTCTATGACGCTTCTCAGCTTAGAGGGGAGGTCGGACCTTCGTTCTCTGGAGCTGACCGTATGAATGAGCCCCATCACCCCCGACCACCGCGGAAGTCCTGGGCTCCAGGATAGAGCTCCACCAACCCCAAACAATAGACTTTTCCCGCCTCCCCCAGGCCCCGCCCCCGCACGAGCCAGACTGAAAGCGAGCGCACGCCCACGAGGCCCCGCCCCCAGGTCCCGGCCGTCCGGCCTCGCTCCACCAGCTTTTTTTTTTTTTTTTTTGGCGCCAAATCTGTCGGATCACATTCTCGGGTGGTCTATGGACTCTCAACACAGAAGCCCACTAGTAGTACTGCGGGAGTAGGGAGGGGGGCGTGAGGGCAGACTGGCGCCAGAGGACCCGCCTCCTCACCAGCAGCCCTGGGCCGGGAAAGGGAGAAAAAAAGGGGCATGCGATGGAGACAGCCGCCGCGGCCCCCGGCAAGATGGCGGCCGCGGGAAGCCGGGCTGGGGGCGCCAGCCGCCTGCCGTTACCACCAGTGCGCGGGCTCTCCACCTAAGGGGCTTCTCCCCTAGCGGACAGCTCCGAACATCAACCACGGTTCACGAAGAGGCACTGGTCCCGCCCGTCCGCCTCTCCCTCCCGCAGAGCCCCCGGTCTACAACCCTCATCCCGGACTGGCCAGAGCCTCAGGCAGGCTAGCCACTGGGCCGCTTACTTGTCAGCGGAAACCGGCTCCGCGGCGATGGCAGCAGTGGCTGTAGACTCTGTGGTCATCGTTTCCCCGGTAGAAGCGCTCCCGTGGCGGGCGGGGTGGGGGGAGAAGATAGCCTGTGTAAAAGACACAGACAACCACCTGGAACGCCACAAACTGACTCTGCCTCAGAAAATGGCAGATTGGAGACCCCGCGCGGTCGGGGCCCTTTTATAAGAGGGTCCTTGCTCCGCCCATCCACTTCCGGATCCGCCCCCTCGGGTTTAAAGGGCCAGGACTCAACACCTTTCTAGTAAAAGGACAATTCCCCCCGCCCTTTGGGTACCCTGGTTCTGCTGCCCTCAAGAAAAGAACTTCCTGCTTCTATAGCAAGTCACGTCAGAAGCCCCGGAATCTCTGTATAACAGCATCCTGCAGCCTCAACATTGAGTGGAGCGGTGCTGTGGGTGGTGGAGGGAGTAGCCGAGTATTTCCTTCTGACGACGACACCCGAGAAGGTAACGGGTTTTTTCTGCACCCCACTCAGTTGCAACGGATGGACACTCAAGAGCTGAGCACGAGTACAACTGCAACGGCCAGAACTGACTAGAGAGGCACGTGCCTCTGGGCCTTAGCAACTAGTGATGCAAAAAAGGCTGATCGAGGATTGGCTACAGCTAAAACCACCCAGCTTGATTCAAACTTCAAAAGTGAAGTCAATTATGGTTGGTTTCCTGCATCAGGACCTTCCCTTTTGGCTGTCCCAATCTGCTGATGCCATTCACATTAGAACTTATCCACATTTTAAAAAATATTTCATTTGAGCTGGTGAGAGATGTCTCATCGGTTGAGATGCTTGCCTGCAGTGCCTAACAACCCAGGTTCAATTCCCCAGTACCCACATAAAGCCACTTGCACAAAGAGGTGCATGCATCTGGAGTTCGTTTGCAGTGGCTACAGGTCCTGGTGCACCTATTCTCTCCCCCCCCTCTCTCTCCTCTCTCTTTTTCTCTCTCCTTGCAAATAAATAAATGAATAAAATACTCTTTAAAAAGAAATCTCTAGATTGGGTAAAGGAAAGGTGGAAGGGCTAATCAAAAGCTAAGAGGATATAAATAAATCATATGGAAACATACTTTTTTGGACAATGGAACACCTTAGATTGTTGCTAGAAAATTATCAGTGCCAGGGGCCCTTGGTTACCCACCAGGAATAGATGGTAAGACCTTATTGCTGAAGACTCCACATACTTGGGTTGCAAGGCCACTGAGAAATCTTGCTGGAACTGAACTGATAACCTCCTCCAGAAAGCTGGAAGAAGCCATTCTGCATGCAGTTCAATGGGTGAAAGAGAAATCACCAGTGAAGATACTCAACAGTAGACACCGCAAGCCTTAGATTTGGCCAGTCAGGCCAAATGAGCCAATGGTGCAATAGTGGCACATCTGTCATGGTGGAAACCAACTGCTCTCTAATTGGACTGGAGGCCCACTCCATGGGAGGGAATACATCCCTGATACTGAAAACTTAAAACAGGGGTAGTCATGAGCCCTAGGGGTGTAATGTCTGCTGCTGTGTGGCTAAATGTAAGTACTATGCTTATCAAACTGCCCAGCAAGCTCTTTTCTTAATGTTCATACCCATATATTAATGCTACTCTCACTTTTGGTAGAGAACCTTCTCTTTTCAGATGGCAGTGACCTTGGGATGACTCAGAAGGCATCATGGTACTGGAAAGAAGTGACAAGAGTGCTCAGCACTGCAATATCTCTATCACACCTTCCAAGGCTCAGGGTCTGTCGCGGAAGAGGTGGCAGAAAGAATGTAAGAGGCAAAGGAAGGCTAGGACTCTTTACAACATGCTCCCCCAAGAAACAAATGGCCTGGATATCCATGACCTCACAGTGCCTGACACTACCTACACAAGACCATCTTTTTTTTTTTAAACACTTTTTAAATTTTTTATTTATTTATTTATTTGAGAGCGACAGACACAGAGAGAAAGACAGATAGAGGGAGAGAGAGAGAATGGGCGCGCCAGGGCTTCCAGCCTCTGCAAACGAACTCCAGACGCGTGTGCCCCCTTGTGCATCTGGCTAACGTGGGACCTGGGGAACTGAGCCTTGAACCGGGGTCCTTAGGCTTCATAGGCAAGCGCTTAACCGCTAAGCCATCTCTCCAGCCCTACAAGACCATCTTAATAGGAGGAAAAGATCATGACATCAAAATAAAAGAAAGACTGATTGAGAGGGTGAGGGGATATGATGGAGAATGGAGTTTCAAAGGGGAAAGTGGGGAGAGAGAGGCCATTACCATGGGATAATGTTTACAATCATGGAAGTTGATAATAAAAAAATTTAATCTAATTTAATTTAAAAAAAAGAAATCTCTAGCCAGGCATGGTGGCACACGCCTTTAATCCCAGCACTTAGGAGGCAGAGATAGGAGGATCACCATGAGTTCGAGGCCACTCTGAAACTACATAGTGAATTCCAGGTCAGCCTGAGCTAGAGTGAGACCCTACTTCAAAAAAAAAAAAAAAGAAAGAAAGAAAAAAGAGTTCTCCTTGAAGAAAATATTTTATTTATTAATTTGCAAGCAGAGAGAAAATAAGAATGGGCATGCTAGGGCCTCTTGTCCCTGCAAACAAACTTCAGAAGTATGCACCACTTTGTGCATCTAGCTTCACCTGAGTACTGGGGAATCAAACCCAAACCATTATACTTTCAAGCAAGTATCTTTAACTGCTGAGCCATCTCTCCAGCCCCCATCCACATTTTATGTAGTATTAACTTCACAACAACACTAAGTGAGTCACTAAGTGAGTAAGTGAGTCAAGTGAGTTTGGCCTATTTCATAGGGTAAAAAACACTGTGTGTGGTGGTTCATGCCTTTATGGGAGGCTGAGGTAGTAGGATCACAGAAAGTTGAAGACCAGCCTGAGCTACAGATTCCCACACCCCAAATAAATAATAAAAAGAGGGGGCTGGAGAGATGGCTTAGTAGTTAAGGTGCATGCCTACAAAGTTTAAGGACCCTGGTTTGATTCTCCAGGTCCCATATAAGCCAGATGTGCATGGTGGTGCATGTATATTGAGTTTGTTTGCAGTGGCTAGAGGCCCTGGCGCACCCATTCTAACTCTCTCTCTCTCACTTGCTCGCTCTCCTTCCCTCCTCTGTCTGTCTCTAATAAATAAAGAAAGAAAAAGAGGGTTGGAGAGATGGCTTAGCAGTTTAGGTACGTGCTTGTGAAGCCTAAGGACCCAGGTTCAATTCCACAGTACCCAAGTAAGCCAGATGCATAAGATGGCACATGTGTCTGGAGTTCCTTTGCAGTGGCTAGAGGCCACTGTCATGCCCATTTGCTCTCTCTAACTGCCTCTTTTTCTCTTTCTCTTACAAAGAAAGAAAGAAGTGGGCTGGAGAGATGGCTTAGCGGTTAAGCGCTTGCCTGTGAAGCCTAAGGACCCCGGTTCGAGGCTCGATTCCCCAGGTCCCACGTTAGCCAGATGCACAAGGGGGCGCACATGTTTGGAGTTCATTTGCAATGGCTGGAAGCCCTGGCACGCCCATTCCCTCTCTCTCCCTCTATCTGTCTTTCTCTCTGTCACTCTCAAATAAATAAATAAAAAATGAACAAAAAATATTTAAAAAAAGAAAGAAGTAAGAGAAAAATAAAGAAAAAACAAGATTCAACAAAGGTACTGTGATTTGCTCAGAAAGTTTAAATTGGTAACAGAAAGCAATGGTACTTCATTTCCTGAGCTGACTGAGTGAAAGATAACTACAAGCTGAAAAGGTTTTGTTTTGTTTTCTGAAAAGGTATTACCCTTACTTCTTGAGCATCATCCATTCCCTTCCACCGTGACCCAGTCTACAGTGATCAAAACAGGGCAGGAGGACACTTATATCCAGTCTTTTTTGTTTGTTTGTTTTTGGAGATAGGGTGTCATTCTATCCCAGGCTGACCTGAAATTCACAACATAGTCTTGGGTTGGCCTCGAACTCACAGCTTGGATCAAAGGTATGTGCCAATATGCCCTGTGTCTCTCCAACCACAGCTGAGGGAAAAAGATAAGCCTGGGCAAGCTATTGTATGATTCATTCAGCCATTAAACTAACATTCATTGGTCTACCAGTGATGTGCAAGAATGCATGACGTCCTTGTTATGTAGAAGATTCCTCAGGGGGAGGGGAAGTGATAGAGAGTGGAGTTTCAAAGGGAAAAGTAGGGGGAGGAAGGAAATTACAATGGCATATTGATTACAATCATGGAAGTTGTTAATTATAAAAAAATAAAAAATAGCTAGGCATGGAGGCGCACACCTTTAATCCCAGCCCTCATGAGGCAGAGGTAGGAGGATCCCTGTGAGTTCGACGCTACCCTGAGAGTACAGAGTTAATTCCAGGTCAGTCTGGGCCAGAGTGAGTCCCTACCTCAAATAACCAAAAATAAATAAGTAATAAAAATTTTCAAAAAGTTCCTCAATGGTATTGTATATATGTAATTAGAAGAACAGATTACAGGGGGGGGAAAGGCCTAAGCAAGGTCAGGGGAAGAGATTGCATAAAATAAAGGTGGGAGGGGGGAGGGTCAATCAAAATTCAAGATATTCTGAATAAGACATAAGAAAATCTACTTTCTTAAGTAATGGCACATCCAGAAGCCGTAGATTGTTACTAAAAAAATTTCAGTGCCTGGGATGGGGTACCTTCCAGTGAGTTGTTGGCCACAGAGTTCTCTGTTGCCTCCAAAAACATTATAGGCTATTTCCAAGGCCCTTGGTTCCCCATGAGAAAGAGATTGCTGAAGACTTTACATGGCTAAAAGGCAAAATCACTGAGAAATCAAGTTGGTGCTGAGCAAAAAACCTTCTTCCTGCAGCCCAGCCAACTTAAAGCTGGAAAAAGCTGCACTGCATGCAGTCTTATGGGAGACATAAGTCATCAGCGGTGAAAACAGTGGACACTGGAAGCCTCAAGTTTGGCCAGACAAGCCAAATGTCTGAATGAGTGCAATAGTGTCATGTCTGCTCTGCGGGAAACCAACTGCTCTCTAGTTAGACTGAAGGCCCACTCTGTGGGAGGGAATACATGCCTGGTATTGAAAACCAAATCAAAAACCTATGGCACGGGAGGTAATAAGCCTTAGGGGTATAAAGCCTGCTCTTGTCTGGATAAATGCATATATTACTCTCACCCAATTTCCCTGAAATTACGACACTTAATATTCATACTCATACATTAATGCTACTTTCACTTCTAATTAGAGAAGCTTCTGTTTTCAGATGGCAATAACCACTGGGATGACCCAAAGGGCAACATGGTGCTAAGAAAATAGGACAGAGGAGTGTCCAGCATTGAAACATCTCACACCCTCTAAGGCTCAGGGTCCATTGTGGAAGAGGTGGCAGAAAGAATGTAAGAGCCAAAGGAAGGGTACCACTCCTTACATACAACTGCCCGGACAGAATTTGGCCTTGATATTGAAAGGCCCAAGAATTCAGAAGCCCAGAAATACTATCACGCTCCAAAGGGAGCTTAAGCGAGCCCCTGCATACCTCAAACTCCAGGCTTTACTCTCTGTTGAAAGCAAGTAAAGAATCCCTCTTCTCATTATATCAGAGCCCGCTCCTAATATAAAACTAGGTAAAAAGGGCATGAGATAGCCCTCAAGGATGAAAAATGAGTAATGAAGTGAACCACTTATTTGGTTTCTGTAAATAGCCTGCACCATAAGCCTTAGTAGCCCACACCATAAGCTGTAGCAGCCTGCCTCAGACCACCAAGGTCATAGGAGACTGATACCACACTCTGCTACCCCCACCCAAGGACCTGCACAAATGCTGACCACCAAGGTCATAGGAGACTGATTGGTCCACGAGGGGCTTGAACAAATTAAACTAATTGGTTTAGAAACTATGGAGTGGCACAAACTGACTGGCTCGCACCCCGCGAGCTCCTGATGTTAAAAAAATGATTGGTCTAATGCACAGGCTTTGTTAGAAACCCTATAAAAACTGTCCTGTTCCTGCATTCGGGGCTCTGCAGTCCTCTACCCCTGTGCGGTGTACGACTGTGGGCCCCAGAGCGCTTGGAATAAAATCCTCTTGCAGTTTGCATCAAGACCGCTTCTCGTGAGTGATTTGGGGTGTCGCCATATCCGGGCAGAGCATGGGGTCCTCGTTTTGGGGGTCTTACAATATCCAAGACCTCGCAGTGCCTAGCAATACCCACCCAAGACCTTCATAATAGGAGAAAAAGATGACGACATCAAATTAAAAGAGACTAATGGAGAGAGGGAGGGGATATGATGGAGAGCAGACTTATGAAGGGGAAAGTGGGGGAGGGAAGGGGAGGAAATACCATGGTTTGTTGTCTGTAAGTATAGAAGTTGTCAATAAAAATGTATTTAAAAAATTCCTCAGAACTAAAATATTCCCTCTGAAAAGAAGGAAGCTCTAAGGATTCAGGAAGTTAAGTCTGGGAAACCTGAAACTTAAAAGGTCACACACATAACCACTCCTCAAAGTTATAGGAATGATAAACAACTCCTGGGGGGCAGACTTTGACCAACATCATATAGCAATTGAAACATTCCCTCCTGGGGTGGGGAAGCTCTGAAAACTCAGGAAATCAACAAGTCTGGAAAAAGTTTGCAAGACTCCCCTCCCAAAGGCTATATATTAAGGAAAAACTGCTTGGAGAGGGCTCAGCAGGTAAAGCCACTTGATGCAAAGCCTGACAGCATGGGTTCAGTTCCCCAGCACCCATGTCAAGTCAGATGCACAAAGTGGCCATTGTTCCTTCTCTCCTCCTCCTTGCAAATACTTAAATATATCTTTATCTATTTTTTCACATATATAAAATATACACATGTTGGGCCTTGAGAGGCCCAGACATGAGGCCTAGTGTAACTTCCTGAGCCTAGCCAAGGTTTGGCAAACTTCCTCCACCCAGCTATGACTCAGCAGGGGTCCAAATGGCCTCTGGCTTGCTATTTTCCCACAGGAAGTTAGAGTCCCCACCCTTGCGTGCTTAGAACCAATCATCTCAGAGACCGCAGTATGCTATTGGCCCTTACATCTCACCCCACCCTAAAGTCCCGCCTTCATTCTCAACATTATATAAACACACGCCTGTAAGAATAAAGTGAGTTTTTGCTTGGATAAGACTCCCAGCTTCTTGGTGTGTTCCTGGCCGTGGACACTCACCCTCCTCCTCAACCCCTTTATATATATTATTCATATGTAGGTGTGTATGTATTTGTTTGTTTTTTGTTTTTTCGATGTTGGGTCTCACTCTAGCCTGGGCTAACCTAGAATTCCGTTTGTAGTCTCTGGGTGGCCTTGAACTCATGGCAATCCTCCTACCTCTGCCTCCCAAGTGCTGGGATTAAAGGTGTGTGCCACAACACCTGGCTCATAAATATATTTTATTTTTTTATTTATTTTTATTTTTATTTATTTATTTGAGAGTGACAGACACAGAGAGAAAGACAGATAGAGGGAGAGAGAGAGAGACAGAGAGAGAATGGGCGCGCCAGGGCTTCCAGCCTCTGCAAACGAACTCCAGACGCGTGCGCCCCCTTGTGCATCTGGCTAACGTGGGACCTGGGGAACCGAGCCTCGAACCGGGGTCCTTAGGCTTCACAGGCAAGCGCTTAACTGCTAAGCCATCTCTCCAGCCCTCATAAATATATTTTAAATATTTTTTTTATTTGAGATAAATAAGCAGATAAAGTAAAAGAAAGAATGGTCATACCATAGACTGTAGTCTCAGGGTGGCCTTGAACTCACAGCAATCCTCTTATCCCTACCTCCCAAATGCAGGGATTAAAGGCATGCACCACTGTATCTGGCTAAAAATATTTATTTTAAAGCCAGACATGGTGGCTCACACCTTTAACCCCAGCGCCCCAGAGACAGAGGTAGGAGGATCACAGTGAGTTTAAGGCCAGCCTGAAACTATCCAAGTCTGTCAGCCTGGGCTAGAGCGAGACCCTACCTCAAAAAACAAAACAAACAAAAAAAGAAGAAGAAAAAAGAAAGAGAGAGAGAGGAAAAGAGAATGGGTGCACCAGGATATCTAGCCACTGCAAACAAACTCCATATGCATGTACCCCCTTGTGCATTTTGGCTTACGTGGGTCCTGGGGAATCGACATGGAAAGGACATGGGCTTTGGCTTTGCAGGCAAGTGCCTTAACTGCTAAGCCATCTCTCCAGCCCTGAAAAATATTTTTTAAATTTTTATTTATTTGTCGGGTGTGGTGGCACATGCCTTTGAACCCAGCACTTGGGAGGCAGAGGTAGGAGGATTGCTGTCAGTTCTAGTCCATTCTGAGACTACATAGTAAGTTCCAGGTCAGACTGGGCTAGTGTGAAACCCTACCTCGAAAAAACCAAATAATAATAATAATGTTTTTATTTTACTTGATAGAGAGGCAGAGGAGGGGATAGGTGCACCCGGGCCTCTAGCCACTGCAAATGAACTCTAGACACATGCTTCACCTTGTGCAACTGGCCTAAGTGGGTACTGGGGAATTAAACCTGGTAGCACCTTAACCCCTAAGCCATTTCTGCAGACACATTCACCACCTTGTGCATCTGGCTTATGTGGGTCCTGGGGAATTGAACCGAAGTCCTTTTTGGCCTTAACCACTAAGCAATCTCTCCAGCCTCTAACTTTATTTTTTTTCTGTGGTAGGGTCTCACACTAGCTCAGTCTGACCTGGAACACTGTATTACAAGGCTGGCCTTGAACTCACATTGATTCTTTCCTACCTTGGCCTCCTGAGTGCTGGAGTTAGGCATGCATTAACGTCTGCCAGGAACTTTTTTTTTGGCGGGGGGGAGTTGAGGTCGGGTCTTGCTGTAGTCTAGGCTGACCTGGAATTCAACTACATAGACTCAAGTTGGCCTTGAAGTCAGTGACCCTCTTACCTCTGCCTTCTGAGTGCTGGGATTAAAAGCGTGTGCCACCAGGTCTGGCTGCCTTAATTTTTTTTTTTTTTTTTAAGAGGTAGGGTATTGCTCTAAGCCAGGCTGACCTGGAATTCACTACATATACTCAGGCTGGCCTTGAACTGACCATGATCCTCCTACCTCTTCCTTCCTAGTGCTGGAATTAAAGGTATGTACAACAGGCCCGACTTCTGCCTTGAAAAAAAATTTTTTTTTTCTTTCCCCACTCAGACTGCATTCTCTCCCTCTTACTCCCCCAGGGGAGAGAAGAACGATCATCAATGGCAAAGGGCACTTGCACAGAGCAGCGCCCAGGGCCAGCTTCACGCTCAGGAGAGAACGCTGCACCTTCTCCTCGTGGTTTCTGGTGCTCTACACAGTCAGAGAAACTTCTCTAGTACGGAACTATAGAAATGATCCCTGAGTGTATAGTCTTACTTTTTTTTCTTTTTGAGGTAGGGTCTCACTCTAGCCCTGGCTGACCTGGAATTCACTATGTAGTCTCAGGGTGGCCTCAAACTCATGGTGATCCCTCTTCTCTCTGCCTTCCAAGTGCTGGGATTAAAGGCGTGCACCACTATGCTTGGCTGTGCCTTGAAATTTTGATCCTTCTGTGCCTTGTCCTCTTTTGTGCTTGGATTAAAGGCCTCTTCCACCACAGCCAGCTCTAATTTTTTTTTTTTTCTTTTCTTCTCCCTTACTTAGGACCTGGGTTCCAAGCCGGGCGTGGTGGCGCACGCCTTTAATCCCAGCACTCAGGAGGCAGAGGTAGGAGGATTGCCATGAGTTCAAGGCCACCCTGAAATGACAGAGTTAATTCCAGGTCAGCCTGGATCAGAGTGAGACCCTACCTCGAAAAAAAAAAAAAAAAAGAATATTTAAGCAGGGCTGGAGAGATGGCTTAGCAGTTAAGGTACATGCCTATGAAGCCTAAGGACCCAGGTTCGATTCTTCAGGTCCCACGTAAGCCAGATGCACATGGTGGCACATGTGTCTGAAGTTCGTCTGCAGTGACTAAAGGCCCTGGCATGCCCATTCTCTCTCTCTCTCTCTAATAAATGAGTAAAAGTACATTTAAAAAAAAATATTTAAGCAGCAAATAGTTTTATGTGATTTTTGCCTTGGATAGGCAAATTATAGGCTTAATTTACTTCCCTACCCTAAATTCACGTATTAAAACACTAGCCTTTGGGCTGGAGAGATGGCATAGCCCGTTGTTGCAGTCAGGTTCACATTGCTGGTAGAAATCATCCAACCAAGAATAGCTTGTGGGAAAAAGGAGTTTATTTTGGCTTATAGGCTTGAAGGGGAAGTTCCATGATGGCAGGGAAAAACGATGGCAGGAGCAGAGAGGGTGGATATCACCCCCTGGCCACATCAGGTGGACAACAAAATCAGGAGAGTGTGCCAAACACCATCAAGGGGAAACTAGCTATAATACCTATAAGCCTGCCCCCAACAATACACAGCCTCCAGGAGGTGTTAATTCCCAAATCTTTATCAGCTGAGAACCTAGCATTCAGAATACCTACGTTTATGAGGGACACCTGAATCAAACCAACACACCTGTGAAGCCTAAGAACAGAATGCATGTTCAAATCTCTAGGGCCCACGTAAGCCAGATGCAATTATGCAAACATGCAATGTTACATATATGCACAAGGGGGCACACACGTCCAGTTTGTTCACAGTGGCTGAATGCCCTGTGGCACACCTCTTTCTCTCTCTTTCAAAATAATAATAAAGGTTTAAGCCAGGTGTGGTATTGAAAGGCCCAAGAATTCAGAAGCTCAGAAATACTATCACGCTCCAAAGGGAGCTTAAGCGGGCCCCCTGCATACCTCAAACTCCAGGTTTTACTCTCTGTTAGAAGCAAGTAAAGAATCCCTCTTCTCATTGTATCAGAGCCCGCTCCTAATATAAAACTAGGTAAAAAGGGCATGAGATAGCCCTCAGGGATGGGAAATGAGTAATAAAGTAGACCACTTATTTAGTTTCTGTAAATAGCCCACACTGTAAGCCTTAGTAACTCGCACCATAGGCTGTAGCAGCCTGCCTCAGACCACCAAGGTCATAGGAGGCTGATACCACACTCTGCTACCCCCACCTAAGGAATTGCACAAGTGCTGACCTCCAAGGTCACAGGAGACTGATACCATACTCTGCTACTCCCACCCAAGGACCTGCGCAAACGCTGACCACCAAGGTCATAGTCATAAGAGAGTGATTGGTCCATGAGGGGCTTGAGCAAAGTAAACTAGTTGGCTTAGAAACTGTGGGGTGGCACAAACTGACTGGCTAACACCCTGCAGGGGCTCCTGATATTAAATAATGATTGGTCTAATACACAGGCTTTGTTAGAAACCCTATAAAAACTACCCCATTCCTACATTCGGGGCTCTGCAGTCCTCTACCCCTGTGCGGTGTACGACTGTGGGCCCCAGCGCGCTTGGAATAAAATCCTCTTGCAGTTTGCATCAAGACCACTTCTCGTGAGTGAGTGATTTGGGGTGTCGCCTTATCCGGGCAGAGCGTGGGGACCCCCTGCGGGGGTTTTTTCCTACATTGGGGGCTCGTCCGGGATGTGAAGGCCCCCCACACACACCCGAGAACCGACTTGGAGGTAAGCGGGCCCCTTTGAAATGAGTGTTTGCCGGCCGGTGTTTATGTTCTGAGTATCTGGTTTCTGGGACGCACGCTTTTGGCTCAGTTTGATTTGCAGCCGTCCTCTAGGGCCTTAAAGGGCCAGGGGACTGTGATCAGCAGACGTGCTAGGAGGATCACAGGCTGCCACCCTGGGGGACGCCCTGGGAGGTGAGGAGAGCCAGGGACGCCTGGTGGTCTCCTAAACTGTCGGTGAGAAGACAGAGTTCTGTTGTTAGAGCAGAAGCTTCTCCTTCGCGGCCGTCCAATTCTTTTGCCTGCTTGTGGAAGATGCGGACGGGTCGCTGGTGTCTGGAATTGTTAGTCTCAGTTGTGTGTGTTGTTATTGTTGTTCTTTGTGTCTTTGTCTATAGTTCTAAGATGGGACAGACGGTGACGACGCCCCTTAGCTTGACTCTTGACCACTGGACTGAAGTTAAATCTAGGGCCCATAATTTGTCAGTTGAGGTTAGAAGGAGACCCTGGCAAACGCTTTGTGCCTCTGCGTGGCCAACTTATGAGGTCGGATGGCCATCAGAAGGAACCTTTAATTCTGAGACTATTCTGGCTGTTAAAGATATTATTTTTCAGAATGGACCAGGCTCCTGTCCCAACCAAGAGGCTTATATCCTCACCTGGAAGGATTTGGTGGACAACCCCCCGCCGTGGGTCAGGCCGTAGCTGAATAAACCCAAGAACTCAAGCTCCAGAGTCCTGACTCTTGAAAATAAAAAAAAACCCTCTCCTCCCCCTCGCATCTACCCTGAGATCGAGGAACCTCCTCCGGCTTGGCCGGAGACTCAGCCAGCCCCTCCCCACCCTTATCTAGTCCCGGGAGCTGAGAGAGGGCCTCTCGCCCCTCCCGAAGCTCCACGCTCTGGCGTGACTGCTCCGCCCCTCGCCCCTCCTGAAGTTCCGCCCTCCACCCTTCCCACACCTCTGCCTCTTGCCCCTCCCATGCCTCCGCCTCTCACCCCTCCAATATTGGCCTTTTTCCTCTGCAGATCTTTATAATTGGAAAGCTAACCACCCCCTTTTTTCAGAGGAACCCCAACGCCTCACGAGGCTGATGGAATCTCTTATGTTTTCTCATCAGCCCACCTGGGATGATTGCCAACAGCTGTTGCAGACTCTCTTCACAACCGAGGAACGAGAGAGAATTTTAATAGAGGCCAGAAAAAATGTCCCTGGGGCCGATGGGCGGCCCACGCAGCTGCAACATGAGATAGACATGGGGTTCCCTCTGACTCGCCATGTTTGGGACCACAATACGGCTGAAGGTAGGGAGAGCTTAAAAATCTATCGCCAGGCTCTGGTGGCGGGTCTCCGAGGTGCCTCCAGAAGGCCCACCAATTTGGCCAAGGTAAGAGAGGTGATGCAGGGGCCAACGGAGTCTCCCTCAGCATTTCTTGAGAGGCTCATGGAAGCATTTAGGAGGTTCACACCCTTTGATCCCACCTCTGAGATTCAAAAAGGCTCAGTAACATTAGCTTTCATAGGACAGTCAGCTCCTGATATCAGAAGGAAACTTCAGAGATTGGAGGGATTACAGGAAGCTGACTTGCGTGACTTAGTAAAAGAGGCAGAAAAGGTATATTACAAAAGGGAGACAGAAGAGGAAAAGGAACAAAAAAAAAAAGAAAGAGAAAGAGAAGAACATGAGGAGAGACATGAAAAAGAGAGAGAAAAAAGGGAGGATAGGCGCAATAAAAGACAAGAGAAAAATCTGACCAGGATCCTGGCCACAGTGGTAAAAAAAAAAAAAGGGAGAAAGGGAGAAAAATTTTCAAAAGTTTAGGACAGGCCCTAGGCAGATAGGGAACCTGGGCAACAGGACCCAACTTGATAGAGATCAATGTGCCTATTGCAAGGAAAAAGGACACTGGGCAAGAGACTGCCCTAAGAAGAACAGCAAAAGACCTAGGGTCCTAACCCTTGGAGAAGATGAAATCTAGGGAGGACGGGGCTCGGAGCCCCCCCCCCGAGCCCAGGGTAACTCTGAAGGTGGAGGGGAAGCCAGTCAGATTTCTCGTGGACACTGGCGCTGAACATTCAGTGCTTTTGGAACCAATGGGAGGGCTAAAAGATAAAAAATCCTGGGTTCTGGGTGCTACTGGACAACGGCAATATTCATGGACTACCCGAAGAACCGTTGACCTGGGAGTGGGACGGGTAACCCACTCATTCTTAGTCATTCCTGAATGTCCAGCGCCCCTCCTTGGAAGGGACTTATTAACCAAGATGGGTGTTCAAATTTCTTTCAAATCAGAAAAACCAGAAGTGTCTGCTGGAGGTCGACCCATCACCGTGTTGACCCTCCAGCTAGATGATGAGTATCGATTATACTCATCCCCGGTAGAGCCTGCTCCTCACCAACAGGATAACGTTTGCCTCTCCTGCCATCCTCAACCCTGCTACTCTTCTGCCTGAAGAAACTGATGAGACAGTGACTCATGACTGTCACCAACTGCTGGTTGAGGAAACTGGGATCCGAAAGGATCTCACAGATGTCCCACTGACTGGAGGAACATTAACCTGGTTCACGGATGGAAGCAGTTACATTGTAGAAGGTAAGAGGATGGCTGGGGCAGCGACAGTAGACGGGACACGAACAATCTGGGCCAGCAGTCTGCCAGAAGGAACTTCAGCACAAAAAGCTGAGCTCATAGCCCTCACACAGGCCTTACGACTAGCTGAAAAAAAGTCTGTGAACATCTACATGGATAGCAGGTATGCTTTTGCTACTGCACATGTACACGGGGCCATCTACAAACGAGAGGGCTACTTACTTCAGCAGGGAAAGAAATTAAAAACAAAGAAAAAATTCTAAGTTTGCTAGAAGCCCTACATCTACCCAAAAGACTGGCCATTATACATTGCCCTGGCCACCAAAAAGCCAAAGATTTTATCTCCAAAGGAAACCAGATGGCTGACCAAGTGGCCAAGCAGGCTGCCCAGGGGGTCAACCTTCTGCCCATAATTGAGAAACCAAAGAACCAAAAAAGTGAGCAACGATATACCCCAAGTGACTGGCAAGAAGTCAGAAAGTTGGGCCAGTTCTCTGAAACTCTAGAGGGGGCCTGTTTTACCCCAGAGGGAAAAGAGATTCTACCTCAAGCAAAGGGACTAGAGTACGTTCAACAAATACACCGCCTGACCCATCTGGGAGCCAAACATCTACAAAAACTGCTGCAGACGTCTCCTTATCATATTCTGAGGTTGCCAGAGATAGCTGGCTTAGTAGTCAAGCATTGTGTACCTTGCCAGATGGTCAATGCTAATCCCTCAAGAATGCCTCCTGGGAAGAGGCTAAGGGGAGACAGCCCAGGTGCTCACTGGGAAGTGGACTTCACCGAGGTAAAACCGGCTAAGTATGGTAATAAGTATTTACTAGTTTTTGTAGACACTTTTTCAGGATGGGTAGAGGCTTATCCTACCAAGAAAGAAACCTCAACCGTGGTGGCTAAGAAAATATTGGAAGAAATTTTCCCAAGATTTGGGATACCCAAGGTAATAGGATCAGACAATGGTCCAGCCTTTGTTGCCCAGGTAAGTCAGGGACTGGCCAAAGTATTGGGGATTGATTGGAAATTACATTGTGCATACAGACCCCAAAGCTCAGGACAGGTAGAAAAGATAAATAGAACCATTAAAGAGACCCTCACTAAATTAACCGCAGAGACTGGCGCTAATGATTGGATAGCTCTCCTACCCTTTGTGCTCTTTAGGGTTAGAAACACACCTGGACAATTTGGACTGACCCCCTATGAATTGCTATATGGGGGGCCTCCTCCACTGGTAGAAATAACCTCTATACATATTACTGATGTGCCGCTTTCCCAGCCTTTGTTCTCTAGGCTCAAGGCGCTCGAGTGGGTGAGACAACGAGCGTGGAAGCAACTCCGGGAGGCTTACTCAGGAGAAGGAGACTTACAGGTCCCACATCGCTTCCAGGTGGGAGATTCGGTCTATGTCAGATGTCACCGCGCAGGAAACCTTGAGACTCGGTGGAAGGGCCCCTACCTCGTCCTACTGACTACTCCAACGGCCGTGAAAGTTGAAGGAATACCCGCCTGGATCCATGCATCTCACTTCAAGCCCACTCCGCCACCGGGCCCCGAATGGCAAGCCGAGAGGACAGACAATCCCCTTAAACTCAGGCTTCGCCGTGTGGCTTCTCCTTCTCCAACTAGGTGATGCCTCCAATTCCCATGCCCCTCAAAAATTGACTTGGCAAGTGCTTTCTCAAACGGGGGATATAATATGGACTGCAACTAAGGAAGCGCCTCCCTGGACTTGGTGGCCTGTCCTGACCCCAGACATCTGTGCCCTGGTAGCCGGGGTAGAATTTTGGGATATCCCAGAGCTCACCCCAGAGGAGGTCTCTAGAGAAGTCCACTCTCATGTGGCAAAGCAGGCCCTCACACAAGGGGTCATCTCCCAAGGCCAATACATGGCAGACAACCCGGGGTGCAGCTCTGGGCCAGCCCAACGTAAGATGCAGCATACCCCATTTTATGTCTGCCCCCGAACTTCTAAACGAAGTTGTGGAGGGACAAAAGAGTTCTACTGTAAACACTGGGGTTGTGAAACTACAGGCAATACCTACTGGCACCCAGCTTCCTCCTGGGACCTGATTACTGTGCAGGAAGGATTAGATGGGAAACAAGCAGTTCCTCTCAGCATCTCTTTCACCCCCCAAGGTCGAACGTCCCGAGATTGGATAAAAGGAAAAACTTGGGGACTCAGGTTTTATATGACAGGATGGGATAAGGGCCTAACCTTTACTATACGACTTAAGATAGAGCCTCCCACCCCAAGACCAGTAGGACCTAATAAAGTTTTGGTAGAACAGGGACCCCCTAAAATGGCATTACCCAAGCTCCCACCCACAATGGCAACTAAGACCCAGCACATAACGACTGCTAGGACACCCTTGACTAGCCCACTCACGGAAGCCCCACACGCGACAGGACAGAGGCTCTTTAGCCTAATCCAAGGGGCCTTCCTCGCCATAAACGCCACCAACCCCAACATTACCTCTGCCTGCTGGCTTTGTTTATCCTCAGGACCACCCTACTATGAGGGGATGGCGACTATGGGAGAGTTTAATATAACTAAAGAACATGATAGCCGGTGTTCATGGGGGACCAAAAACAAGTTGACTATCCCTGAGGTCTCAGGAAGGGGGGCATGTATAGGAAAGGCCCCCCCCCCCGTCCCACCAACATCTTTGTAATGTTACTCTGACCTATAGACAGACTTCAGACAACCAATATTTAGTGCCAGGGTATAACAGGTGGTGGGCATGTGATACTGGGCTGACTCCCTCTGTTTCTACTTCAGTTTTTAACCCATCCAAAAATTTCTGTATTATGGTCCAGCTTGTCCCCCGGGTTTACTACCATCCTGAGGAAGTAGTCATCGATGAATATGACTACCATCCCACCCGATCCAAAAGGGAGCCTGTAACCCTTACCCTAGCAGTCATACTTGGCTTAGGGATAGCTGCCGGTGTGGGGACGGGGACCACAGCTCTGGTCACGGGACCACAACAATTAGAAAGAGGGCTTGATGAACTACATGCTGTCATAAATGAGGATCTCCAAGCTTTAGAGAAATCTGTTAGTAATCTAGAGGAGTCCCTGACCTCCTTATCTGAAGTGGTCTTACAAAACCGGAGGGGATTAGACTTACTGTTCCTAAAAGAAGGCGGATTATGTGCAGCCTTAAAAGAAGAATGTTGCTTTTATGTAGATCACTCAGGAGCTATCAGAGACTCCATGAGCAAGCTCAGGGAAAGACTAGAAAAGTGTCAAAGGGAGAGGGAAGCTAACCAAGGATGGTTTGAGGGATGGTTTAACAAGTCCTCCTGGATGACTACTCTGCTTTCCACCCTGATGGGACCCCTAATGGTTTTGCTCCTGATGCTTTCAGTTGGGCCTTGCATACTTAATAAGATTTTTACTTTTGTTAGAGAACGAGTGAGTGCGGTCCAGATCATGGTACTTAGACAACAATATAAGGGCCTTCAAGGCAGAGAGGAAGATTATGTCTAGTCTTTCCAAGTTCTAGGATTAGAACTATTGACAAGAGAAAAAGTGGGAAATGAAAGGCCCAAGAATTCAGAAGCTCAGAAATACTATCACGCTCCAAAGGGAGCTTAAGCGGGCCCCCTGCATACCTCAAACTCCAGGTTTTACTCTCTGTTAGAAGCAAGTAAAGAATCCCTCTTCTCATTGTATCAGAGCCCACTCCTAATATAAAACTAGGTAAAAAGGGCATGAGATAGCCCTCAGGGATGGGAAATGAGTAATAAAGTAGACCACTTATTTAGTTTCTGTAAATAGCCCACACTGTAAGCCTTAGTAACTCGCACCATAGGCTGTAGCAGCCTGCCTCAGACCACCAAGGTCATAGGAGGCTGATACCACACTCTGCTACCCCCACCTAAGGAATTGCACAAGTGCTGACCTCCAAGGTCACAGGAGACTGATACCATACTCTGCTACTCCCACCCAAGGACCTGTGCAAACGCTGACCACCAAGGTCATAGTCATAAGAGAGTGATTGGTCCATGAGGGGCTTGAGCAAAGTAAACTAGTTGGCTTAGAAACTGTGGGGTGGCACAAACTGACTGGCTAACACCCTGCAGGGGCTCCTGATATTAAATAATGATTGGTCTAATACACAGGCTTTGTTAGAAACCCTATAAAAACTACCCCATTCCTACATTCGGGGCTCTGCAGTCCTCTACCCCTGTGCGGTGTACGACTGTGGGCCCCAGCGCGCTTGGAATAAAATCCTCTTGCAGTTTGCATCAAGACCGCTTCTCGTGAGTGAGTGATTTGGGGTGTCGCCTTATCCGGGCAGAGAGTGGGGATCCCCTGCGGGGGTTTTTTCCTACAGTATCGCACACCTTTAATACCAGCACTCAGGAGGCAGAGGTAGGAGGATCACTGTGAGTTTGAGGCCACCCTGAGATTACATAGTGAATTCCAGGTCAGCCTGGACTAGAGTGAAACCCTACCTCGAAAATCCAAAAAAGTTTAAAAAAAATCCTAGACCTATCCCAGCACTCAGGAGGCAGAGGTAGGTGGATTGCCGTGAGTTTGAGGCCACCCTGAGACTCCATAGTGAATTCCAGGTCAGCCTGGGCTAGAGTGAGACCCTACCTCGAAAAACAAAAAAAAACAAACAAAACTCCTAGACCTAGCTGAACATGGTGGCACAAGCCTTTAATCCCAGCACTCAGGAGGCCCAGGTAGGATTGCTGTGAGTTGAAGGCCACTTTTAAGACTAGATAGTGAATTACAGGTCAGCCTGAGCCAGAGTGAGACTCTACCTCTAAAAAAACAAAACAAAACAAAACAAAACAAAAAATTTTAGCCCTCAATAGCTCAGAATATTTTAATATTTATTTATTTGACACATATAGAGAATGGGCACATCAGGGCCTCTAGCTAATGCAAATAAACTCCAAACCCATATGCCACCTTGTGCAGATGGCTTACATGGGTCCTGGGAATTGAACTTGGATACTTGGCTTTGTAGGCAAGTGCCTTAACCATTAAGCCATTCCTCCAGTGCTCATAGTATCTTAAAATAGGATGATTTGGCTTTCGGTCCATGAGATTGAACTTAGAGCTTCACTCCCAGCCCACTCCCTTGAGCCCTTCCCCCCTCCAAGTAGGGTCTCATTCTAGCCACTACACATAGTTCCCAGCCCTTTTTGTTTATTGATGTAGGGTCTTCCCTTCTAGCCCAGGCTGACCCAGAATTATTACATAACCTCAGGGTTGTCTTGAATTCAAAGCAATCCCCCTACCTCTGCATTCTGAGTGGCATGCCTTTAATCCCAGAACTTAGGAGGCAGAGGTAGAATTGCTGTTGATTTCAAGGCCACCCTGAGACTACATAGTAATTCCAGGTTAGACTGGGCTAGTGCAAGACCCTACCTCAAAGAAAAGGGAGGACAGTCATACTGGCACAAGCCTTTGTAAGGAAAAGGCTTGGAGGCAAGTTTAGAAGCAAGAGACTGGTAGGAATCTCAACAGGAAAGAGCAGGCTTTATTTAGAGTGGAGGGTTTGAGAGGATGACATCTTAGGTTCCAAGGGCACTATGATCCTGAAACAAGAGTGTGCACTAGTGGAGTGTGCTGGTTTTATTCTCCTTGGGATTGGGGTAGGGATGTTCTAGCTGCAAAATGAGGAAGCGGGAAGTGAGGATGTGGGAGCTGTAAGTTGACTGCAAACTGCCTGGAGTTATTTTAGTTTCCTGAGGTGGCAAGTCAGCAAGTGACTCCTTGTGACCTAAGATAGAATGGACACTGCTGGTTATCTCAGCATAATGTGGCTTGAATTTGTCTATTGAAGTCTGCCATCTCCAGGCAAATCCCCTGGTGTCTTATTGCTAACTCCTTAAACCTTTAATACAAATACTCTGGAGGCAGGAGGATTGGATGGCCATGAGAGTTTGAGGCCAGCTTGAGACTACATAGTGAATGCCAGGTCAGCCTGGGCTAGAGTGAGACCCTATCTCAACCCCCTCCCCCCAAATGAACTAGAGATGGCTTAATGGTTGATGTATTTGCCTGCAAAGCCTAAGGACTCACGTTCGACTCTCCAGTTCTCACGTAAACCAGATGCAGTGATGCAAGTGCACAAGGTCACATATGCACACAAGGGGGTGCATGTGTCTTGAGTTTGATGGCAGTAGCTGGAGTACCTGGTAGGCCAACAGTCTCTCCCTCTCTCAGTATAGCTGTAGCCCAAGCTGACCTGGAAATTGACTATGTAGTCTCAGGGTGGCCTCAAACTCACAGTGATCTTCCTACCTCTGCCTCCAAGTGCTGGGATAAAAAGCATGCAATACCATGCCCAGGTACATTTGTACTTTATCATTGATTTATTGCTAAGGAATTTTCTGTTTGTGCCTCCAAATCATGTAACCTTATAAATGTAACTCACCAATAGTGTAAAGAATTCAAGATGATGTCAGACTGCCTGCCATATCTGTCTATAATACCTCTGAGCTATCAGAGCTTAGTACTCAGAGTTTGGAAGTTATTCCCATGTCCATGTCAACATGAATACTTTTCTTTCTTTCTTTTTTTTTTTTTTTTTTTGAGGTAGGGTCTCACTCTAGCCCAGGCTGACCTGAAATTCACTATGTAGTCTCAGCGTGGCCTTGAACTCATGGTGATCCTCCTACCTCTGCCTTCCAAGTGCTAGGATTAAAGGCATGCACTACCATGCCTGGCATGAATAGTTTTTTGATTCTCCAATCTACTCTGGTGCCATCTCTCTGTGACTATTTCCCATAACAGAAATATTTTACATCCAAATCATTGAACCATCTATAAACAAAGGGGAGGCCTGAACCAGAACCCTCTTATCCCTAAGAAGGAACCAATCTTAATTAACATAATTGTTATGTCAATATACAGAAGACTAAGGAGGGAGGTTTGCTTAAGTATAGAAATTTGGGAAGAGTTTGGGTAACCATGACCTTCTCCATCTCACACTCTACTAATGACCTATACTCCTAACCCTGGATTATCTAAGACATAAATCCTATTCTTTTTTTTTTTTTTTTTGGTTTTTCGAGGTAGGGTCTCACTCTGGCTCAGGCTGACCTGGAATTCACTATGTAGTCTCAGGGCGGCCTTGAACTCTCGGAGATCCTCCTACCTCTGCCTCCCAAGTGCTGGGATTAAAGGTGTGTGCCACCATGCCCGGCCATAAATCCTATTCTTGCTCAAAATTCTTCCTTGGCTGACATTGCATAAAGGACTTAAAAAAAAAATTCATCCTTGGGCTAGAGAGATGGCTTAGCGGTTAAGCACTTGCCTGTGATGCCTAAGGACCCCGGTTCGAGGCTCAGTTCCCCAGGTCCCACGTTAGCCAGATGCACAAGGGGGCGCACGCGTCTGGAGTTCGTTTGCAGAGGCTGGAAGCCCTGGCGCGCCCATCTTCTCTCTCTCCCTCTATCTGTCTTTCTCTCTGTGTCTGTCGCTCTCAAATAAATAAATAAATAATTTAAAAAAAATCATCCTACCAGGGGCCAGTGATGTAGCTAAGTGGTTGTACCTCACATTGTATGCACAAAGACCTGATTTAATCTCTAGCACAAATTTATCACCAGACCCCATTCTGTCATTTCTTGCTTTCCTCCAGATCCCTATACTCAGTTTTAGTTTCTGTCCTTTTTTTTAGTTTTCTTCCCCTAACACATTTCAGTTTAAAAGCTTTTCTCCCAAGCTGTCTAATGTGGAATGTTGTTCCTACTGTAACCTTCTGTAAACTAATTAATTTCAATTTATCCTTTAGATCTCTTAAATAAGTAGGCTTCTCATGTTGTACTTCTTCCAACTGTAATTAAACTAATTATGCAATTATTTAAAGTCTGTCTCTTCAAGTAGACTATAGGGACCTGCATGTCTTAGTATAGCAGTATTTCCAGGGAGTAGCATTGTGCCTAATCCAAAATACCCACAAATACTACTGTGAATTAAGCCTGATAATTTGACTTGGGAAATATCTTGTATGGTTAAAATTTAGAGCCACTTTGGTTATTTGCCAAAAATCCTTCCTAAAGCCTTTTTTTTTTTTTCTTTCTTTTTTGGGTGTTTTTTTTGCAGCAGGGTCTCACTCTAGCCAAGGCTGACCTATAATTCACTATGTAGTCTCAGGGTGGCCTTGAATTCATTGGCGATCCTCATACCTCTGCCTCCCGAGTGCCAGGATTAAAGGCGTGTACCACCATGCCTGGCTCCTAAAACCTCCTTATTGGTGGTCTGGCAAATGGGATTATTAGGTCTGTAAGACAGGGCCTTAAGGTAAAGACTAACAAGCTTCAGGCCTGGCTCTGCCTGCCTCTTTCAGGCAGGCTATGCACACTCATTGTAGCACCCAAGAGAAAAGGTCCACCCTCACATTCATGCAAGCTGTAACACCTAAACATTTGAAGTTTTCTTTTCTTTTTTTTCTTGTTATTTGTTGTTTTTTGAGGTAGGGTCTTGTTCAAGTCCCAGGCTGACCTGGAATTCACTATGTAGTCTTAAGGTAGCCTTGATCTCATGGCAATCCTCCTACCTCTGCCTCCCGAGTGCTGGGATTAAAGGCGTGCACCACCACACCTGGCTAAGACCCACTTTGCCTTGAAACTACAAGGCAATCAGTGCCAATATTTGATCTTGAGGTAACAAAATTTTGGTCTTCTTGGTTAAGTGGAAAGGAAGCCTATAGTGCCAAAATGCCTCTTGGTGGCCCACGCCAACTGAGTTGAGATGTATACAGACCCTTTCAAAACCAACAGAAGAGTGAGTTTCAAGGAATGTCACACTCAGCAGCCCAAGTCTGCCATCCCTAAGGATAATAGGCGCACCCAAACATGTCAAACAAGCATTGTGGATAGTCTAATGGCTTTATTGACTCCTTCTTTCTGGGACGCAGCAGGCAGAACTTCAGAGCAGGAGAGCAGGAAGAAAAGCTGAGAAGCTATGTTCTCAGTATGGGTCATTAAAGGGATACAGAGGATGTCCTGCATCTCTTGGGACCCTCTTCCCATCCATCTGAAAAGAGAGACAACAGATGACTCCACTTGTAGGAGTGAACATTCCAAAGGACATAGTCTTCAATTTTTTTTTTTTTTGAGGTAGGGTCAGCAGTGGTTGTGCCCATTCTCTCCCTGCCTATTTCTCTCTCTCTCTAATAAACAAATAAATAGAAATATTTAATCTAGGTGTGGTGGCACATGCCTTTAATCCCAATACTCGAGAGGCAGAGGTAGAAGAATTGCCATGAGCTCAAGAACACAATGAAAAAAAAAAAAAGAACACACTGAGACTACAAAGTGAATTCCAGGTCAGCCTGAGCTAGAGTGAGACCCTACTCGAAACAAACACCCCAAAAAACCTCAAGGTCAGTATAAGCAATCAAATGAAAAGCTGTCTGATAGAAAGGAAAAAAGAAAAAGTGGGATATGGTGGTAACTCAGAGGATTGTTTGGGCTCCAGTGAGCCCCTCTCTCAAAAAAACAGAGAGAAGAAGGGAAGGAGACAGGAAGGAAGGACTCTGAAACTAGGGTAGCAATACCACCACCAACAGTTCTGTCCCACTTCTAACTATCAAGCCTGAGGCAACACCAGGGTCACCCCATCCCAATTCTCCCACTCCCTCCTTACCCATTCTAAGAGTGAAATTCTTACCATAATCATGGGCACAATATATCGCCAATTTTTGTTGAGGGCATCTAGCTGTTTCATCTCTTCTGGGCTAAAAGTGAAATCAAACACCTGGGGGACAGAAAAGTCACACTTGTGAGTGGTAGCTGGGGTTCCCCAGTACTCTTTTCTTAAGACAAGAATAAACTTGACCAGAATGTATTTCTTTCTTCCCTTTTTTTTTTTTTTTTTTTTTTTTTTTTTTTTTAGGAGGGATGGGGAGAATGTATTTCTTTTTCTTTTTCTTTATTTATTTTGTTTCTTTAGAGGTAGGATCTCACTTTAGCCCAGGCTGACCAGGAATTCCCTATGTAGTCTCAGGGTGGCCTCGAATTTACGGCAATCCTCTTACCTGTTCTGGAATTAAAGAAGTGTGCCACCACACCCAGCTGTTTTTTTTTTTTTTTTTTTTGGTTGTTGTTTGTTTGTTTTTCAAGGTAGGGTCTCTCTCTAGCCCAGGATGCCCTGAAATTAGTCTCAAGGTGGCTTTGAACTCACAGTGATCCTCCTACCTCTGCCTCCCAAGGGCTGGGATTAAAGACGTGTACCACTACACCTGCCTTCCAGCTGTTTTTCTGTTTTAGGTAGGGTCTAGTTGTAGCCCAGGTTGACTGACCTGGAATTCACTATGTAGCTGCTGGTTGGCCTCAAATTCATAGTGATCCTTCTGAGTATGTCAACATACCCAGCCCCAGAATATATTTCAGTGGGCTAATGAACCCATGACTAAGTACCTGGATGTTCTGAAGAATACGAGAAGGAGTGACACTTTTAGGGATGCAGATTACTTTCCTCTGGATCTGCCACCTAAGGCAGAAAATGAAGGTAGATGAGGAAGAGGAGTTAGTATCAGATATTTTATTTATTTAGCTTTTTCAAGGCAGGGCTCACTGTTGCCTAGGCTGACCTGGAATTCACTATGTAGTCCAAGGCTGACCTCTAGCTCTCAGAAAACCTCCTACCTCTGCCTCCAGAGCGCTAGGATTAAAGGCATTTGCCACCATGTCAGGCCAGAAACATTATTTTATCCTTTATGCAGCCTTCACTAAGTCCTAGAGCTCCTGAGTCCCACTGATGTAATACTCCACAGAGCAGCCTCTCTCCATATCACATGGTAAGATTCTCTGCCCTATGTAAGCACTCAGATTAAAAAAAAAAAAAATCCCTAAATCGGGCTGGAGAGATGGTTTAGCGGTTAAGGTGTTTGCCTGCAAAGCCAAAGGATCCCGGTTCAATTCTCTAGGACCTATGTAAGCCAGATGCACAAGGGCGGGCACAAGCGTATGGAATTTGCAGTGGCTAGAGGCCCTGATGAACCTATTCTCTCTCTCTCTCTCTCACACACACACATACACAACTACCTCTTTCTCTATCAAGTAAATAAATAAATAAAAACTATTTTTAAAAAACCCCTAAATCATTGCCTCCCAGCCAGACCCTTTCCCCTACCAAAGCCCTGTTCCCAAAGAATAACCTTTACCTGAGCAGGATCTGTGCTGGAGATCGGCCATACTTTTCAGCCAGTGTCAGCACCACTGGCTCCTCAAACAGGACAGGCTCATCAGGATGACGCCAAGCACGATCAGAGGAACCCAAAGGACTATAAGCAGTCACCTCCAAGCCACGTGCATGGCAGTGGGCAATGAGGTCATTCTGAGCCAGGAATGGGTGGCATTCCACCTGAGCCAAGTAACAATCCATCAGTGTGTGATGACCACACTCAGGTTGCCTGCCCTCCCAAACATGCATGTCTGGACCACTGCCAAACCCCCACTGACTTCCGGCCATCGTTTTTTTTTTTTTTTTTTGGTGGGAAAAAATGTTTATTTTGGCTTACAGATTCAAGGAAAAGCTCCATGATGGCAGTGAAAATGATGGCATGAGCAGAGGGTAGACATCACTTCTGGCCAACATCAGATGGACAACAGTGACAGAAGAGTGTGCCAAACACTGGCAAGGGGAAACTGGCTATAATACCCAAAAGCCCACCCCCAACAATACACTGCCTCCAGGAGGCATTAATTTCCAAATCTTCATCAGCTGGGAACCTAGCATTCAGAACACCTAAGTTAAGGGACATGTGAATCAAACCATCAGCCTTGTCAGAAAATACAGTAATCCCCCAAGTAGAGGGGGCATGTGCGGACAAAGGATCCCATTTGAAGGGATAAACACTGAACCTAGATAAGCATCTGATCAAGTAATGACAGCCACAGACTGAAGCCCACCAAACACAAAAAGCACATGTCCACACTTATATAATGAAGTGATATAGCTGGCTCATATGGTAGGTGCTGTTTTAGAACCCTCTACACTCACTTCCATAATGGATGCAGCAGTTTATACTCCCAATGGTGAATAAGGGTACCTACCTCTTTCCTCATACCCAGCACTTGTCATTGGATTTCTTTATGATAGCTCTTCTGACCAGAGAGGAATCTCAAAGTAGTTTTAATTTGCATATCCCAGATAGCTAAATATATTTAAGATTCATATAGCTAAGAATAGATCTACCATATGCCCTAGCTATATCACTCCTAGGCAGATACCCTAAGGGCTCTATACTTTAGAGATACTTGCTCATCCATGTTAATTGCTGCTCTATGCTTAATAATCAGCCTAGATACCTACCAACTGATAAATGGATAATGAAGATGTGGTACATACACAAAAATAAAGTTTTTTTTTTTTTTTTTTTCTCGAGGTAGGGTATCACTCTGGCTCAGGCTGACCTGGAATTCACTATGTAGTCTCAGGGTGGCCTCGAACTCTCGGTGATCCTCCTACCTCTGCCTCCCGAGTGCTGGGATTAAAGGCGTGCGCCACCACGCCCGGCAAAAATAAAGTTTTATTCAGCTGTAAATAAAAATGAAATTGCAAAGGGGTGGAAATGTATAAGTGGGGTTCAGGGAAGGGGAATGGAAGGAGGATGAACCAAAACCAAAGATGTTTGAAAATCCATATAGAAGCCTACTTCTTCATTAGCTAACTAAAATATGCAATTACCACCTTTTTTTTTTTTTTTTTTGAGGTAGGGTCTCACTCTAGCCCAGGCTGACCTGAATGAAATTCACTATGTAGTCTGAGGGTAGCCTCAAACTCATGGCGATCTTTCTACCTCTGTCTCCTAAATTCTAGGATTAAAGGTGTGCACCACCACACAAAACCAATAACTTTATAACTTTAGGGAGCATCTTCTTCCACCTATACTGGGAACCTTGATTCACTCTTTAATCACTGTTATAACTTTTTTTTTCTTGTTTTTCTGAGGTAGGGTCTCACTCTAGGCCAGGTTGACCTGGAATTCACTATGTAGTCTCAAGGTGGCCTAGGAACTCATGGCGATCCTCCTACCTCTGCCTCCTGAGTGCTGGGATTAAAGGCGTACACCACCATGCCCAGCTCTCTAGTCACCTTTTTATTAGTTTTCCACTGATCATCTCATTCTCTCCCAAGACTTTAAACCCACCTTTATGCAGATAACTTCAACACTTCTGCCAACTTGCCATCTACATAAAGGAGGCCCATTCTATTATCCTTCAGGTTTGTTCTATGCACACAACACTGACAATACTCTAAACTAGCAACCTGTTTCTAATGCTCACCTGCAAGACAGCTGGGCGCACAGAGGCCACGCTGAGTATGTCATCAATTTGCTGACTGTTGAAGTTGGACAGACCCAGGGCTCGTACCAGCCCCTTCGCCACCATTGCTTCCAGAGCCTTCCAGGTCTCCTTATAGTGGATGTAGTCATACCTTATAGTACCATCAGCATTCTTGGGGAAGGGGTTGTCTCCCCGCCTAGTGAGACAAAGGCCAGAATGTATGGGCACAAATGCCAGATTCTTGTCCTGTCTGCCCATCCAGCCATTCTATGTCCCATCCCCTAAGACTAAAGGGTAAAATTACTAAGAATAGTAATGATTTTATCCTACTCATATTTCAGGTATTAAGCCTACAGGATATGTTCATTCTTCCTATTTTTTTTTTCTTCGAGGTAGTATTTCACTCTAGCCCAGGTTAACCTGGAATTCACTATGTAGTCCCAGGGTGGCCTCAAACTCATGGTGGTCCTACTACTTCTGCCTCCTGAGTACTGGGATTAAAGGCATGTGCCACCACGCCCAGCTCCTCCTCCTCCTTTTATTTCCCCCTGGGGTAGGGTTTCACTCTAGCCCAGGCTGACCTGAAACTCACTCTGTATCCCCTGGCCTTAAACTCATTGCAATCCTGCTACCTTATCCTCCCTATTACATGGGTTGGAGAGATGGTTCAGTGGGTAAAGGTGCTTGCCCAAACAAGCCTGACAGCCTGGGTTCAATTCCCCAGCACCTACATAAAACCAGATGCACAAAGTAGTGCATACATCTAGAGTTCCTTTGCAGTGGCTTGAGGCCCTGGTGCACACACTTCTTTCATTCATATTCTCTCTTTTCTTGCAAATAAATTAATAAAAAAGAATAAAGCATGTACCATAACACAGCAGCTCCTGTTTTTATTTAACTTAAATTTTGTTTATTTATTTTTATTAACAACTTTCATGATTGCAAAAAATACCCCATGGTAATACCCTCCCTCCCCCAACTTACCACTTTGAAACTCCATTCTCCATCATACCCCCTCCCCATCTCAATCAGTCTCTCTTTTACTTTTGATGTCATGATCTTTTCCTCCTCTTATGATGGTCTTATGCAGGTAGTGTCAGGCACTAGGAGGCCATGAACATTTTATTTTACTTTTTTGAGATAGGGTCTCACTCTAGCTCAGGCTGACATGAAATTCACTATGTAGTCTCAGGATAGCCTCAAACTCGTGGCAATCCTACCTCACTCAGCCTCCTGAGTGCTGGGATTAAAGATGTGAGCCACCATGCCTGGCTTTAAATTTTTTACTTCACATTTATTTATTTGAGAGAGAGATAGAGAGAGGATGAAGCACATAGAGATAAACAGAATGGGCATACCAAGGCATTCAGCCACTGCAAACAAAGTCCAGATGCATGCACCACCTACCTGTCTCCCCAAGTGCTGGGATTAAAGGCGTGTGCCACCACACCCAGCCAATAACCTTGTAACATTAGGGAACATCTTTTTCTACCTATACTGGGAACCTTGATTCAGTCTTTAATCACTGTGGCATCTTTTTTTTTGGGGGGGGGCGGTTGTTTTGAGGTAGGGTCTTACTCTAGCCCAGGCTGAACTAGAATTCACTATGTCATCTCAGAGTGGCCTTGAATTCACAGTGACCCTTCTATCTCTGCCTCCTGAATGCTGGGATTAAAGGTGTGCACTGCCATGCCCGCCGGACTCCTTCCCTTCTTCCTTCCTTTTTTCTATCTTTTGTTTTTCGAGGTAGTCTCACTCTGGTTCATGGTCCAGGCTGGCCTGGAATTAACTATATGGTCTCAGGGTGGCTTTGAACTCTCGGTGATCCTTCTACCTCTGCCTCTGTAGTGCTAGGATTAAAGGCGTGCCTGGCTCCTGTTTCTTTCTCTCTCTCTTTTTTTTTTTTGGTTTTTCGAGGTAGGGTCTCACTGTATCCCAGGCTGACCTGGAATTCACTCTGTAGTCTCAGGGTGGCCTTGAACTTACAGTAATCCTCCTACCTCTGCCTCCCTAGTGCTAGGATTAAAGGCATGCGCCACTACGCCTGGCTCTTTCTCTTTTCTTTTAATTTTAGAAAGAGAGAGAGAGAGAGAGAGAGAGAGACAGACAGACAGAGAGAATTGGTGCTTTAGGGCCTCAGCCACTACAATTAAACTCCAGATGCTTGCACCAGCTAGTGGGCATGTGCAACTTTGTACTTGCCTCACCTTTCGGCATGTCTAATACGGGATCTGGAGAGTAGAACATGGATCCTTAGGCTATGCAGGCAGGCACCTTAACTGCTAAGCCATCTCTCCAGCCCTTAAATTTTATTTATTATTTGTGCATGTGTGGTGCATATGTGTGGGTGTGTGCATGGGTACACCACCATCTCTTGCTACTACAAATGAAGCACCAGATGTTCACACCATTCCTTGCATCTGGCTTTATGTGGGTGACTGGGGAATTGAACCCTGGCCAGCAGGCTATGCAAGCAAATACTTTTTAAAAGCTGAGCCATCTTTCCAGCTCCCCTTTTTATTTTTCTAACTTTATTTTGATTTGTTTTTTTTTTGAGACATGGTCTTATGTAACCCAGGCTGATTCAAACTTGATATGTAGTTGAGGCTGGCCTTGAACTCCTGATCCTGCCACTCTCACCTCCCGTGTGCTAGGATTGTTACAGGCATGTGCCACTGTGCTTGCCTCTTTTTTTTTGGTTTTTCGAGGTAGGGTCTCACTCTGGTCCAGGCTGACCTGGAATTAACTCTGTAGTCTCAGGGTGGCCTTGAACTCATGGCGATCCTCCTACCTCTGCCTCCCAAGTGCTGGGATTAAAGGCGTGCGCCACCACGCCCGGCTTGCCTCTCTTTTTTGATAAAGCTGAATTCTACCTCCTCCCTCCCTCAGGGATTTCTCTACCTATCTACCACAGGGCACAGTGCTGACAGAAGCCTCTTCTCACACCTTCTGCTGAGATTTACTTATGGCTAAAACACCACGGTTCTACTACAGCAGAAAGGTGGGCATATTTTCTGAGTGAATAATGTGCAGGAAGGACCACTCATACAGTCATAAGGTATGCAGAGACCATTCTCCTCGTCCTTTTCTTATTTTGGTTTTTCGAGGTAGGGTCTCACTTTGGCCCAGGCTGACCTGGAATTCACTATGTAGTTTCAGGGTGGCTTGAACTCACAGTGATCCTCCTACCTCTCCCTCCTGAGTGCTGGGATTAAAGGCATGTGCCACCACACCCAGCTTTCCTTGTCCTTTTTATGTAGCAAAACACCTGGCTGCAGAAAAGGCTATATAGCATTTAAGGTGCTTGCCTGCAAAGCCTAAGGATCTGAATTTGATTTTCCGGTATTCATGTAATGCCAGGCATATGCTTCTGGAGTTTGTTTGCAGAGGCTGGAGGCCCTGGAGTACCCATTCAATCTCTTTCTACCTGCCTCTTTCTCTATCTCTTTCATAAATAAATAAATAAGTTATCTGTGTGTGTGTGTGTGTGTGTGTGTTTTAGTCAGGTGTGGTGGTGCACACCTGTAATCCCAGCACTTGGGAGGCAGAGGTAGGAGGATTGTCATGAGTTCAAGGCCACACCTGAGATTCACTACATAGTGAATTCCAGGTCAGCCAGGGCTAGAGTGAAACCCTACCTCAAAAAAAAAAATGTATATATATACACATACATATATATCTTTTGTCATATTTCAGAGAGAGAGAGAGAAAGAGAGAATGGTGTGCCAGGGCCTCAGGCACTGCAATCGAACTCTAGATGCTTTCACCACCTAGTGGGCATGTGTGACCTTGCGCTTGCCTCACCTTTGCGCATCTGGCTAATGTGATACTGGAGAGTAGAACACAGGTCCTTAGACTTTACAGGAAAGCACCTTCCCGCTAAGCTAACTATCCAGCCCAAATAAAATATTTTTCAGAAAAAGGTAGGATCCCATGTTACACTCTTCTGCTTGCCACAAATGTTCCCATCCTGTTTTACTACTGTGAACTGTAGGAAGTAAGAAAGACTACCATAATCAACTCCCAACTTCCAGAAAAAGACCCTGCAACACTTACTCAAAGGCATTAGGCCAGTGAATCAGGTATAGGTCCAGATACTCCAGCTGAAGGTCAGCCAGTGTCTTCCGGAGGGCACCTTCCACATCTTCAGGGTGGTGCTTGGTGTTCCACAGCTTGGATGTCACAAACAGCTCCTCCCGAGGAACTGCCTGGGACAGGGACAGAGTTGATTGTGAGAAGATCCCTGAGTGCTTCACCTACCTCACTTCTGGGAAAGGGTCTAGAAGGAGTTATTGCCAACCCAATCCTCTTTGTCTCCCCAGTTCTTACCTTGCCTGGTCCCACATTCTCCTTCAGTGCCTCTCCAATCTCAGTCTCATTGCCATAGACAGCAGCACAGTCAATGTGGCGGTAGCCTACGCTGAGGGCATATGTAATGGCTGCTTTTACCTGCCAGGTGAAGGAACAGTGATTTCAACTCTGTTGGTCAGAGCCAGAAACTTCTGCCATCTTTTGACAGGGAAGAAGGTCCAATTACACAGGTAGGGGTAAGAAGATGAAAAATTATTCTAGCAGGATGGGGTGGCTCATGCCTTTATTGCCAGCACTTGGGAGGCTAAGGCTGGAGGATCACTGTCAGTTTGAGAACAGCTCATAGCTACAGAGTGAGTTCCAGGTCTGCCTGGGCTGGAATGAGACCCTACCTCAAAAAAACAAAATTTAAAATTTAAAAAAAAGAAAAGAAAAATGGGGCTGGAGAGATGGCTTAGTGGTTAAGGCGCTGGCCTGCGAAGCCTATAAGGTCCCTGGTTTGACTCCCCAGCACCCACATAAGCCAGATGGTGGTGAATACATCTGGAGTTCATATGCAGTGGCCATCGACCCTGGTCTACTCCCTCTCTCTCTCTCTCTCTAACCAATATATAGAATAAAATGCTTTTTTAAAAAAGGAGAAAAACAGCAAAATGATTCTACTCCAGAAGACCAGAAGATTCTTTGGAGGACCCAAACTCTTTGTCCTTTTCTGATTCCACCCAACTACAAAATCTCTTCCAACTCAGCCATCTCAGCAAGGTGTGGCCTAAATCAATGATGGAACAACAGCTAGCATAAATAAACTTTAGTCCTTTTTTGTTGTTACCTTGTTTGATGCCCAGTTTACCTGGCCAGATAGAACTGTGTTCATAGGACTAGAGAGATGGGTTAGCAGTTAAGGCATTTGCCTACGAGCCAAAAGACCCAGATTTGATTTTCCAGGACCCATGTGAGCCAGATGCACAAGGTGGTGCATGTGTCTGGAGTTTGTTTGCAGTGGCTAAAGGCCCTGGTGCACCCAACCCCCACTGCCTCTTTCTCTCTGTCAAATAAAATTAAAGAAAAAAAAATGAGCTTGAGGGCTGGAGTGATGGCTCAGTCGTTAAAGGTACTTGCTTGCAAAGCCTATAGGTGTGGGTTCAATTCCTCAGTATCCATGTAAAGCCAGACGCACAAGGTGGCACAATCTTCTGGAGTTCAATTGTAGTGGCAGGAAACCCTGGTGTACCCATTCTCTCTCTCTCTCTAGTGAATAAATAAAAAATATTTTTAAAAAATAAGCTTGAGGCCAGTGTGGTGGCACATGCCTTTAATCCCAGCATGTGGGAGGCAGAGATAGGAGGATTGCTATGAGAACAAGGCCACCCTGAGAATACGTAGTGCATTCTAGGTTGGCCTGGGCAAGAGTAAGACCCTACCTTAAAAAACAACAACCGGGCTGGAGGGATGGCTTAGCAGTTAAGGCGCTTGCCTGCAAAGCCAAAGGACCCAGGTTCGATCCCTAGGATCCATATAGGTCAGATGCACAAGAGGACACATATATCTGGAGTCTCTGTCTGTCAAATAAATAAAAAATAAACTTAAAAAAAGAAAGCTTGAACCGGGTGTGGTGGCACATGTCTTTAATTCCAGCACTTGGGAGGCAGAGGTAGACCCTACTTCAATAAGCCAAAAAAAAGCTTATTAAAAAAAAAATCGGAGCTGGGCATGGTGGTGCATGCCTTTAATCCCAGCACTCGGGAGGCAGAGGTAGGAGGATCGCCTTGAATTCAAGGCCACCCTGAAACTACATAGTGAATTCCAGGACAACCTGAGCTACAGTGAGACCCTACCTCGAAAAACCAAAAAAACAAACAAAAAAATCGGGCCTCACCGACTGCTACTGGCAGGTCCAGGAGGTGCTGAAGCATGCGCGGGTGAGTGTGTGCGGAGGCCACACGTTCACTCTGGCTTACCACGTCTTCACCTAGCAGTTCGGGGGAGGAAGATCCACTGCTACCAGCTTGCTCTCAGGGTGGTGACCAGAGCCTTAGTTAAGAGCACAAAGGCCTGCAGGCCCAAGAAGCGCACTCTGAAGAGCCTCTGAATTAATCCAATTACAGCTGCCTCCCAGGAACATGGTTTACAGTACCTAGCATTAACTGCCAACTTAATTAAGTGCCATGTGGAGCTCAATAGGAAAGTACTTGCAGACCTGGCCATCTATGAACCAAAAACTTTTAAATCTTTGGCTGCTTTGGCCAAGAGAAGGCGGCAGGAAGGATTTGCTGCAGCCTTGGTGGATGGGAAGGAACCTGAAGGAATATTTTCCAGAGTGCTGCAGTACCACTGAGGGCCACCACACTGGACAAGGGGAGACTTTTCTCTGACGATCGGAACTAAAGGAGCAAAACGAGTGTCTGTTTAACAGTAAATTCAGTATGTGTTTATTTACATTTCAGCTACAGGCCTGAGAACAGGTTCTGTTTTCTCTCAATGGCACAGCCACAGAACTGCTCTGTATAGATTGTACAAATAAAATCTGCAGGGTTCTTTGCCAGTTTAAAAAAAAAAAAAAATCTGGGCCAGAGGTGGTAGCACATGCCTTTAATCCCAGCACTTGGGAAGCAGAGGTAGGAGGATCACTGTTAGTTCACGGCTAGGCTGTGACTACATAGTGAATTCCAGGTCAGCCTCGGCTTCAGTGAGACCCTACCTTGAATACCTTGGTTTAGTGGTTAAGATGCTTGCCTACAAAGCCAAAAGACCTAGGGTCAATTCCCCAAGACCTACATTAGCCGGATGCACAAGGTAGCGTCTGCATCTGGAGTTTGTTTATAGCAGCTAAAGGCCCTGGAGTGCCCATTCTCTTTCTCTCTCTGCCTTTTTTTCCTCTTTCTCTGTCAAATACAAAAAGGAACTATTCAACAGGCATAATTTATCTCACAGCATAGTATAAGATAGAAACTTTCTGTAAATTGCAAGGTGCAACAGGAATGTGCTATAGCTAGATTACATGGAAATATGCCTTATCCTATCAAACTTTTTTTTTTTTTTTGAGGTAGGGTTTCACTCTAGCTCAGGCTGACCTGGAATTCACTATGTAGTCTCGGGGTGGCCTTGAACTCATGGCAATCCTATCTTTGCCTCCCAAGTGCTTTACACAGTCATGACTGCCTCCCTATCAAACAATCTTATAATCAAGAAAAGGTTTATGAATTGGAGAGATGACTTAATGGTTAAGGCACTTGCCTGAGAAGCCTAAAGACCCACGTTCAATCCCTCTGTACCCAAGTAAGACAGATGTGTATGGTGCTGCATGCATTTGGAGTGGCTAGATTTCCTGCTGGTGTACCCATTTTTTTTCTCTCACAAGTAAATAATTATACTCTTCTTCTAAATAAACAAACTCTGTCTTTTTTTTTTTTTTTTTTTTTTTAGAGGGGCTAGAAAGCTGGCTTAACTGTTAAGACACTTGTCTGTAAAGTCTAAGTACCCAGGTTTGATTCTCCAGTACCCATATAAGCACAAGGTGATGCATGCATCTGGAGTTTGCTTGTAGTAGCTGGAGGTCCTGGTACGCCTATTCTCCCTCTCTCTCTCTCTCTCTATTGGCCTCTACCTCTCTCATATAAATAAATTAAAATTAAAGTGCTTTATAAAAAGATGGCTTACCAGTTAAGGTGTTTGCCTGCAAAGCCAAAGTATCCTGGTTCTATTCTCCAGGACCCACATAAGACAGATGCACAAGAGGGCACATGCATCTGGAGTTTTATTCCAGTGGCTGGAGGCACTGGCATGCCCATTCTCTCCCTCTGCCTCTTTCCTTCAAATAAATAAAAAATAATAAAAAAAAAGAAAGAAAGAAAGGAAGAAAGAAAGAAAGAGAGAGAGAGCCAGGCCAGCCAGCCAGGTATGGTGGTGAACATCTTTAATGTCAGCACTCGGGAGGCCGAGGTAGGAGGAGTGGTGTGAGTTCAAGGCCACCCTGAGACTGCATAGTGAATTCCAGGTCAGCCTAAGCTAGAGTGAAAGCCTACCTCCAAAAACCAAAGGAAAAAAGCAAGCAGGCAAGCAAGCGCGAGCGAGCCAGGCGTGGTGGCACACACCTTTAATCCCAGCATTTGTGAGGCAGAGGTAGAAGGGTCATTGTGAGTTCGAGGCCACTCTGAGAAGACTGCTTAGTGAATTCCAGGTCAACCTGGGCTAGACTGAGACCCTACCTTGAAAATTAAAAAAAAAAAAAAAAAAAGGAGAAAGAATGAAAGAAAATGTTTATGTTATGAGACTGGGTATGGTGGCACACCCTTAATCCTAACACTTGGAAGGCAAAGGTAGGAAGATGGCCGTGAGTTTAAGGTCCCCCTGAGACTACATAGTAAGTTCCTGGTCAGCCTGGACTATAATAAAACCTTATCTTGAAAAGAAAAGGTTCATGAGGCCAGGCATGTTAGCATACCCCTTTAAACCCAGCACTTGGGAGGCCAAGGTAGAAGGATCACTGTGAGTTCAAGGCCAGTCTATAGATACAAAGTGAGTTCCAGGTCAGTCTGGGATAATGAGACCCTGCCTGGAAAAAAAAAAATAGAGAAACCATTTATCAAATCTAGGCATGGTGGCTCAGGCTTGTAATCATAACACTTGGGAGGCTAAAGCAGATTAAACTGCCAAGAGTTCAAGGCCAACCTTGTTAACATAGTGAGTTCAGGATAGCCTGATAAGCCTGGGATACAGAGATTCACTGACTCAAAAAAAAAAAAAAAAAAGTTTATGTTTATCAAGCAGGGTTGCACAAACTTGTGATTGTAGTACTGGGGAGGCTAAAGCAGCAGGATTGTCTTGAGCTCACCAACAGCCTGAGCTACACAGTGAGTACTGGGCTAGCCTAGGCTATATAGCAAGACCCTATCACACATTGAGTACAGGTGACCTCAGCCTTGTTTGTATGCCTAATGTCAGAATGTACACTTGGAGCTGGGCATGGTGGCAACACCTTTAATCCTAGCACTTGGGAAGCAGAGGCAAGAGGATCACTGAGTTCTAGGCAACCTTGAAACTACATAGTGAATTCCAGGTCACCCTGGACTACAGTGAAACCCTACCTTGGAAAAATAAAAATAAAAAAAGAGTGCACTTGGGAAAGGCCCAGTCCCCAAGGAGCCCAGTATGGGAGGGGACATATGATCACAGAACAGGACACAATCTTAGTACTGATGGCCACAGAGGATCAAAAAGTCTACCTTAGCTAGGTATGGGAAATCTTCTAGTGAGTTGTTGGCCAGGGAGGTCCCTGATGTCCTCAAAACATTACAGACCATTGCCGAGGCCCTTGGTTTCCCACAGGAATAGATGGTAAGGACCCTATTTCTGAAGACTCCCACTGAGAAATCCTGCTTGCGCTGAGCTGAAAAATCCTTCATGTAAATCAACTGACAGAAAGCTGGAAAAAGCCATGCTGCATGCAGCTCAATGGGAGAGAGAAATCACCAGTGAAGATACTCCACAGTGGACACTTCAAGTCTTAGATTTGGCCAACCAGGCCAAATGAGCCAACAGGTGCAAGAGTGGCACATCTGTTATGGGGAAACCAACTGCCCTATAATTTGACTAGAGGCCTGCTCCATGGGAGAGAATATATCCCTGATACTGAAAACCTACAACAGGGGTAGTCAAGAGCCCTAGGGGTGTAACATCTGTTGCTATCTGGCTAAATGTATATACTGTGCTCATCAAACTGCCCAGGAAGCACTTCTCTTAATGTTCATACCCATATATTAATGCTACTCTCATTTTTTTTCGTTAGAGAATTTTCTCTTTACAGATGGCAATGACCTTGGGATGACTCAAGGCATCATGGTGCTGACAAGTGACAGAGTTGTGCTCAGCACCACAATATTTCTAACACACCATCCAAGGCTCAGGGACCATTGTGGAAGAGGTGGTGGAAACAATGTAAGAGCCAAAGGACAGGCAGGACTCCTAAGAACATGCTCCTCCAGACACAAAATGGCCTGGATATCCATGACCCCACAGTGCCTGACACTACCTACATAAGACCATCATAATAGGAGGAAAAGATGATGACATCAAAATAAAAGAGAGACTAATTGAGAGGGGGAGGGGATATGATGGTGGACAGTAGAGTTTCAAAGGGGAAAGTGGGGGGAGAGAGGGAATTACCATGGGATATTGTTTACAATCATGGAAGTTGTTAATTATAAAAAAATAAAGATTAAAAAAAAAAAGGTCTACCTTAGGACTATAGAGATTGCTTAGCAGTTAAAGTGCTTGCCTGTGTAAGGACTCATGTTCAACTCTCCAGGTCCCACATAAGCCAGACACACATTGACACAAGCATGCAATGTTGCACATGCACATAAGAGGGGGCCCCCATCTGCAGTTTGATTGCAGTAGTTAGAGGCCTTGACATGCCAATTCTCTCTTTTTCTCAAACATTTAAAAAAAAAAAAAAAAAAAGAGCCTGGTGGGATGGTGCATGACTTTAATCTTAGCACTTGGGCGGCAGAGGTAGGAGAATTGCTGTGAGTTTGAGGCCAGGTTGTGACTATGTAGGGAATTCTAGGTCAGCCTGGGCTAGAGCGAGATGCTGCCTTGAAAAATCCACACATCCATACACACACACACAAAGGGTAAGGTGTGGTGGTGCATGCCTTTAATCCCAGCACTAGGGAGGCAGAGGTAGGAGGAATGCCATGAGTTTGAGGCCACCCTGAGACTACAGAGTGAATTCTAGGTCAGCCTGAGCTACAGCAATACTCTGAGGAAACCAAAAAATAAAAACTGAAAATAAGTAAATAAATAAAAAGTCTACCCTGGCCTGGAGAGATAGATGGCTTAGCAGTTAAGGTGCTTACCTACACAGCCAAAGGACCCAGGTTCATTTCCCCTGGACCAATGTAAGCCAGATGCACAAAGTGGCACACACATCTGGGGTTCATTTACAGTGGCTGGAGGCCCTGGCATGCCCATTTTCTCTATCTGAGCCACCCTCCTCTCAAATAAATAAATAAATAAAGAAAGAAAGAAAGAAAGAAAGAAAGAAAGTAAGTAAGTTTGATGTTACCCTGAGACTACATAGTGAATTCCAAGTCAGCATGGGCTAGAGGAAGACCCTACCTTGAAAAACTATATCAGACTACCCTATAAGCACTTCTCTTAATTTTCATACCTATATACTAATACTACTTTTACTTTTGGTTAGAGAACCTTCTCTTTTCAGATGGTAATGACCTTGGGATGACTCAGGAGGCACCATAGTGCTGAGAAGAAGTGACAGAGGAGGGCTCATCACTGAAACATCTCTATCACAACTTCCATGGCTCAAGGTCCATTGTAGAAGAGGTGGCTGAAAGAATGTGAGGGCCAAGGAAGGGTAGGACTCCTTACAATGTACTCCTCCAGACACAAATTGACCTGGATATCCATGTCCTCACAGTGTCTGACACTACCTACACAACACCATCATAATAGGAGGAAAAGATGATGACATCAAAATAAAAAGACTGATTGAGAGGGGAAGCGGATATAATAGAGTGGAGTTTCATAGGGGAAAGTGTGGGGGGGATTACCATGGGATATTGTTTACAATTATGTAAGTTGTCAATAAAAAAAATTAAAGAAAAAAAAGGGGCCAACTTCTGCTATTCTCAAACTTCCCCTGGATCTGTAAGCATCATTAAATTTCCTTCCTCCTATTTAAAAAAAAAAAAAGAAGAAGAAGAAAAATGACACACCCACACACAAAACAGTCTACCTTCTCTTATGTAATCTCTCACCTGACCAGGTTCACTCTTCCAGGTTCCTAGACCAATCAGAGGCATCTTCTGCCCAGTGTGTAGGAGGACACAGGAAGCTGCCATAGTCCCCTGCAACAGATGAGAAAAAATAGTGAGAATTTTAGTGTTGTTGTTGTTGTTGTTATTATTATTATTATTTTTAGAGGTAGGGTCTCACTCTAGCACAGGCTAACCTGGATTTCACTATGAAGTTTCAGGCTGGTTTCAAACTTAAAGCAATCCTCCTAGCTCTGAGTGCTAAGATTAAAGGCATGCACCACCATGCCAGATAGGAGAAGATGGCTTAGCTATTAAGGCATTTGCCTGTAAAGCCAAAGGACCCTGGTTTGGTTCCCCAGGTTCCTTGTAAGCTAGATGCACAAGGTGGCTCATGCATCTGGAGTTCTTTTGCAGTGGCTGGAAGCCCTGGTGCACCCATTCTCTCTTTCTCTCTCTCACTCTGCCTCTTTCCCTCGCTCAAATAAAAAAATAAAAAATAATAATAAAAAGGAAAGAAGCCAGGTGTGGTGGTGTGTGCCTTTAATCCCAGCACTCGAGAGGCAGAAGTAGGAGGATCACTGTGAGTTTGAGGCCACCCTGAGACTACATAGTGAATTCCAGGACAGCCTGGGGTAAAGTGAGACCCTACCTTGAAAACACAAAAAAACAAAAACAAAAACAAAAACAAAAAAAGAAAGAAAAGCCAAAACAAAGCACCAAACTTAAGTAAGTAAGGTCTCCATCCAGTAAAAGACAGAGAAATGCCATTCATTATAGATGAAGATTTGGTAACAAAATTGACAGGAGAGGGTGAGTTCTCTTGAGGAGGAAATACATGTTCCTAAGAGGTTGTTAGGAATACAGAGACTCTGGGTATCACACAAGTCTGATCAGCCAAGCTGCCAGGCATAAGTGGCATAAGTTCTACAAGGAACTTTTTAGATGACAAAATGGGATTGGAAAGGTGACTTTCTTTCAGCAGCAAAGTGGCAGAAGCAAGGATATAGGAGTTTAGAGAACTTAGGCAGACAGACCTATGAAAATAAATGCATTGTGGGGCTAGGTATGAAACAGTTGATGGAGTGCTTTCCTAGCATGCATAAAGCCCTGGATTTGAACCCCAGCATACCTGTTATACTAGCACTTGGAAAGTACAGATAGAAGGATCAGAAGTTCAAAGTCATCTTTGGTTACGTTACTTGTTTGAGGACAGCCTAAGTTGCACGAAAACCTGTTTCAAAATACCAAAAAGGGCTGAGGAAATAGTTTAGCGGTTAAAGCATTTGCCTGCAAAACCTAAGGACCCTGGTTCGATTCCTCAGGACCCATGTAAGCCAGATGCACACGGGGGCGCAGGCATCTGGAGTTTGTTGTGCCCATTCTCTTTCTATCTGCCTCTTCCTCTTCCTCTCTCTCAAATAAATAAATAAAAGGGCTGGAGGGATGGCTTAGCAGTCAAGGCGTTTGCCTGCAAAGCCAAAGGAACCAGGTTGGATTCCCCAGGACCCATATTGGCCAGATGTACAAGGAGGTGCATGCATCTGGAGTTCATTTGCAGTGGCTGGAAGCCCTAGTGCACCCATTCTCTCTTTCTCTCTCTCCCTCCCCCTCTTTCTCTGTTAAAAAAATAAAAATAAAATATTTTTAAATAAATAAATAAAATATTTTTAAAAAATACCAAAAAAGAGACTGGGAAACGCCTCAGAAGATAAAGGTGCTTGTTCAAAGCATGCTGGCCTGGGTTCAATTTCCCAATAACCATGTAAAGCCAGATGCACAAGGTGGTGTACATGTCTGGAGTTCATTTGCAGTGGCTGAAGGACATGACATGCCCATTCTCTCTCAAATAAATATATAAAAACAAAGAAATTTATCTCATAACAATAAAAAATGTTTATTTATTTGCAAGCAAACAGATAGAAAGACAAGAGAGAAAGTGGGTACACTGCAAACAAACTCCAGATGAACGTGCCACTTTGTGCATCTTACTTACATGGGTACTAGGGAACTTAACCCTGGTCATTAGGTTTTGAAGATAAGTGCCTTAACCACTGAGCAATCTCTCCAGGATTCTCCCACCCTCCCCAAAAATATATATTTTGGTTTTTCAAGGTAGGATCTTGCTCTAGCCCAGGCTGACCTGGAATTTACTATGTAGCCTTAGGGTGGCCTCGAACTCATGGCAATCCTACCTCTGCCTCCCAAGTGCTGGGATTAAAGGTGTCTGCCACTATGCTTGTCTAAAAAAAAAAAATATATATATATATATATACACATACATATATATATATACACATACATATATATATGTATATATATATTTGTTTATTTTTATTTATTTATTTATTTGAGAGCAAAAGACAGAGAGGAGAGAGAGAGAGAGAGAGAGAATGAGAGAGAATTGGCATGCCAGGTCTTCCATCCCCTGCAAACGAACTCCAGACACATGCGCCCCCTTGTGCATCTGGCTAACGTGGGTCCTGGGGAATCGAGCCTTGAACCAGGGGCCTTAGGCTTCACAGGCAAGCGCTTAACCGCTAAGCCATTTCACCAGCCCATATTTTTTTAATGAGAAAAAGGGCTAGAGAAATGGCTTAGCGGTTAAGGCACTTGCCTACTAAGCTTAAGAACTCATGTTCAGGGCTGGAGAGACGGCTTAGCAGTAAAGGCCTGCAAAACCAAAGGATCCTAGTTCAACTCTCCAGGACCCATGTAAGCCAGATGCACAAGGGGACACATGAGTCTGGAGTTTGTTTGCACTGGCTGGAGGCCCTGGCGTGTCCATTCTCTTTCTCCGTCTCTCAGCCTCTTTCTCTCTCTCAAATAAATAAAAATAAATAAAGCTTAAAAAAGGGCTGAAGATATGGCTTAGCGGTTAATTTGCCTGCAAATCCAAAGGACCTCAGTTCAATTCCCCCAGGAGCCATGTAAGCCAGATGCACAAGCGGGTGCATATGTCTGGAGTTTGTTTGCAGTGGCTGGAGCCCTGGCGCACCCATTCTCTCTCTCCCTCTCTCACATCAGCTAAAGGCCCTGGCCCACCCATTCTCTCTCAAAATAAACTTTAAAAAATTAAAAATTATAAAACAAATGAGAAAGCCAGGCATGGTGGCACATGCCTTTAATCCTAGCACTCAGGAGGCAGAGGTAGGAGGAACTCCGTGAGTTCAAGGCCACTCTGAGACTACACAGTGAATTCTAGGTCAGTTTGGGGGAGAGTGAAACCCTATTTCAAAAAAAAAAAAGAGAAGAAAATGAGCATGGTGGTAGCACATGCTTTAATCCCTGCACTTCGGAGGCTGAAGTAGGAGGATCGCCATGAATTTGAGGCCACACTGAGACTACATAGTCAATTCCAGGTCAGCCAGGGCTAGAGAGATACTCCACTAAGAAAAACCAAAACACAACAAAATATTTTTTGAAAAATGAAAACAAGACAGACAATATTCACTTAAAGAAGTAATATAACACAGAAATAACCTTTCACCTCAATCTTTTTTGTTGCTGTTCTTTTCCTTTTCTTTTTTTGTTTTCCTCTTGAGGTAGGGTCTCACTGTAGCCCAGGCTGACCCACTATGTCGTCTCATGATGGCCTCAGACTCACAGTGATCCTCCCACCTCTGCCTCCTGAGTGCTGGGATTAAAGGCGTGCACCACCATGCCTGTTTTTTGTTTTTTTTTTAAAGGCAGAGTCTCACACTAGCCAAGGCTCACCTTTTTATTTCTATTTTATTTATTTATTTGAGAAAGAGAGAAATAGGCAGGGAGAGAGAGCGAATGGGTGCACCAGGACCTCTAGCCGCCGCAAACAAATTCCAGACACATGTGCCACTTTGTACATCTGGCTTTATGTCAGGACTGGGGAAATGAACCTGGATAGTTTAACTGTTGAGTCATTTCTCCAAATCTCAAATACATTTCATTTTTAATTTTTTTAAAATTTTATTTCAAGCTGGTCGTGGTGGTACACACCTTTAATCCCAGCACTCAGGAGGCAGAGGTAGGAAGATCATTGTGAGTTCGAGGCCACCCTGAGACTACATAGTGAATTCCAGGTCAGCCTGGGATAGAGCGAGACCCTACCTCAAAAAAAAAAAAAAAAAAAAAAGACACATTATTTCAGAGAGAAAGAGAGACAAGAGAGAATTGGCACACCAGGGCCTAAGCCACTGAAATCAAACTCCAGATGCTTGTGCCACCTAGTGGGCATGTGCAACCTTATGCTTATCTTACTTTGTGCATCTGGCTAACTGGGATCTGGAAGTTGAACATGGGTCCTTAGGCTTTGCAGGTAAAGCCATCTCTCCAGTCCTCCAATACTTTTTTATGTTTTTGGTTTTTCGAGGTAGGGTCTCACTCTAGCTCAGGCTGACCTGATGCTGGGAATAAAGGAATGCACCACAATGTGGAGCACTGCACATTAAATTTTTCTTCTAAAATATTTTATTTATTTACTTATGAGAGAGGGAGAGGGAGAGAGAGAGAGAGAGAGGCATGCAGATAAGAGAATAGGCATACCAGGGTCTTCAGCCACTGCAAACAAACTATAGAAGCTTGTATTACCTTGACCATCTGGCTTTATGTGGGTACTGGGACTTGAACCTGGATCTTTAGGTTTTGCAGGCAAGCACCTTAACCGCTAAGCCATCTCACCATCCCTAAAATATATTTTAATTAAAATAAGTAAATAAGGGCTGGAGGGGTGGCTTAGCAGTTAAGGCGTTTGCCTGCAAAGCCAAAGGACCCAGGTTTGATTCCCCAGGACCCATGTTAGCCAGATGCACAAGGTGGCACATGCGTCTAGAACTCATTTGCAGTTGTTGGAGGCCCTGGCGTGCCTGTTCTCTCTTTCTCTCTCTTCCTCTCTGTCAAATCAATAAAATATTTTAAAAGTAAGTACATAAATAAGTAATACTTGTTTCCAATTTTTGTTGGGAGGGGCATGTTGAAGTAGGGTTTATCTCTAGGCAAAGTTGACCTGGAATTCACTATGTAGTTTCAGGGTAGCCTCAAACTCATAGTGATCTACCTACCTCTGTCTCCTGAGTGCTGTGATTAAAGGTGTATGCCATCATATCTGACTGTTTCCAAATTTTAAAAGACATTATAGGGATTGGAAAGAGCTCAACAGTTAAAGGAACTTGCTTAAAAAACCTGAATGCTTGGATATGATTCCACAGTACCCATGTAAAGCAAGATATACCAGGGGACACATGTGTCTGGAGTTTGTTTGCAGAGGCATGAGGTCTGTCTGGTGTGCCCATTCTCTCTCTCTCTCTCTTTCTCTTTCTCTTAGATAAGTAAATAATTATTTAAAAAAAAAAAGACAGAAAGTGGCTGGAGAGATGGCTTAGCGCTTAAGGTGCTTGTCTGCAAAGCCTAAGGGCCCAGGTTTAATCCCCCAGTACCCACATAATCCAGATACACAAGGTGACACATGCTGACAAGGTCAAGTCATACATGTGCACAAGGTAGTACACACATCAAGAATTCTACTGCAGTAGCCGGAGGCCCTGAAGTGCCAATTCTCTTTCTCATAAAAAAAAAAGACAGAAGAAAAAAAAAAAGATAGAGGAGCTGAAGAGATGGCTTGGCAGTTAAGGGCACTTACTTTTGAAGCCTAAGGACCCAGGTTCAATTTCCCAGTACCCATGTAAGCACAAAGTGGTGCATATTTCTGGAGTTTGTTTGCAGTAGCTAGAATACCTGGTGTGCCCATTCTCTCTCTCTCTGCCTCTTCCTCTCTCTCTCTGTCCCCTTTCATTTATTTCTTAAATTAATAAATAAAAAGACATGGGGACGTCAGCGCGCGCCCGCTGTCGCGCTGGGCCGGGGCGGCTGTGGGCGCCGCCTGCTCGGTTAAGGTTGTCACCGGCGCCGGTGCCCGGCCCACCATGTTCCACAACAGCAGCCAGCGCCGCCACTGGACCTTCGCCAGCGACGAGCAGCTGGCGCGGCTGCGGGCCGACGTGAACCGCAAGTTCAAGTGCAAGGCGGCGGCCTCCGGGAAGGTTCTTCCAAATGATCCCATCTTTCTTGAGCCTCAGGCAGAAGCGATACTATGCAAATACTATGAAAAAAGATTATTGGAATTCTGTTCAGTATTTAAGCCAGCAATGCCACGGTCTGTTGTGGGTACAGCTTGTATGTATTTCAAACGTTTTTATCTTAATAATTCAGTGATGGAATACCACCCCCGGATAATAATGCTCACATGTGCATTTTTGGCCTGCAAAGTGGATGAATTCAACGTGTCTAGTCCTCAGTTTGTTGGGAACCTTCGTGAGAGTCCCCTTGGGCAGGAGAAGGCACTGGAACAGATTTTGGAATATGAACTACTGCTCATACAACAATTAAACTTTCACCTCATTGTCCACAACCCATATAGACCATTTGAAGGCTTCCTCATTGATACAAAGACTCGCTATCCCATGTTGGAGAATCCAGAGATTTTGAGGAAAACAGCTGATGACTTTCTTAATAGAATTGCATTGACAGATGCTTACCTGTTATATACACCTTCCCAAATTGCCCTAACTGCCATTTTATCTAGCGCTTCCAGGGCTGGAATTACCATGGAAAGTTATTTGTCCGAGAATCTAATGCTGAAAGAAAACAGAACTTGTTTGTCACAGTTACTAGATATAATGAAAAGCATGAGAAACCTAGTAAAAAAGTATGAGTCGCCCAGATCTGAAGAAGTTGTTCTTCTGAAACAGAAGCTAGAACGATGTCACTCTGCAGACCTGGCACTTAATGTAATTACGAAGAAGAGGAAGGGCTATGAAGATGATGACTACGTATCCAAGAAACCCAGACTGGAGGAGGAAGAGTGGACTGACGACGATCTGGTAGATTCTCTGTAATCACATGAAGCTGATGTGGCTGTGCTAACTACCCAACAGGAAGAGGAAGCCTATGTGGCATTTAACTTTATTAAAAAATACATTGTGTAGCTGGGTGTGGTGGCGCATGCCTTTAATCCCAGCACTCGGGAGGCAGAGGTAGGAGGATTGCCATGAGTTCAAGGCCACCCTGAGACTACAGAGTGAATTCCAGGTCAGCCTGGGCTAGAGTGAGACCCTACCTCAAAAAAAAAAAAAAAAGTGAAAATATCAAAATATATTAAACTTCTATTTGTTATTTAAAAAAAAAAAGACATGGAAGAACTAACAATATAAGTGGCAAGTTAACCAATACACCAAAATTATCTTTCCTAGTATTTCTGACCCATGAAGAATGTTACAGCCTAGCATAATTTAGATATAGAAACTGTGCCTTTTTGCTACAACTACAACAAAACTGGTCAATCCAGGCAGTGAAACACAAACTAAGAGGGCAGTAATCCTTGTAATCAAAACTTCTCCAGTATCAAACAAGAATATCTGGATTTCATAAGTGGAACGTGATGGTCTGATACTACAACCAATGGTCTAACCAAGCAGTTGGGCTTGATGCCCAACACTAACCTGTTCATGCTCCCAGCTTTCCCAGTACATGAGAGAACTCTGAAATTATACCTGGGGTAGGAGCTTGAACAAAAGCATTGCTTATAGGGGAAAAGAAAGAAATCTTAAATCTACTTCCTCCTTTCTTTTGCAGGTGAAACTGAAAACCACGGGGGCAGGATCAAATAGGCAGAAGATCTAACAAAGACCCTCAAAAAACAAGAACTCCTAAGGGATGTGGAAGATGAAAGGGCCACAGCAAAAAACAGGTTTTATGTCTAGAACAGAAAGTCATGAGGGCTGGAGAGATGGTTCAGTGGTTAAAGTCCTTGCCTGAAAAGCCTAACAACTTAAGTTTGATTCTCCAGTACCCACATAAAGCCAGATACATAAGGTGGCAATGGATCTGGGGTTCGTTTGAAGCAGTAGCAAATCCTAGGGCACCTTTTTTTTTCCCTCTCTCACTCTTTCTGCCTAACTCCGTGGCCCACACCTTTAATCCCAGGAGTCTGGGAGGCTGAAGTAGGAGGATCACAGTGAGTCTGAGGCCAGCCTGAGACCACAGAGTGAATTCCAGGTCAGCCTCGGCTACAGTAAGACCCTACCTTGATTAAAAAAGTCCTCCATGGCCAGGCATGGTGGGGCACACCATTGATCCCAGCACTCAAGGGGGATGAGGCAGAGGCAGGAGAATTTGAGGCCAACCTGGGACTACAGAGTGAGTTCTAGGCCAGCCGGGGCTACAGTGAGACCCTACCTTGAAAACAATTTTTCTTGGGCTGGAGAGATAGCTTAGCTCTTAAGGCATTTGCCTGAAAAACCAAAGGACCTAGGTTCGATTCCCCAGGACCCATGTAAGCCAAATGCACGAGGTGGTACCTGCATCTGGAATTTGTTTGCAGTGTCCAGAGGTCCTGGGTGCACACATTCTCTCAATATATATCTGCCCCTTTCTTTCTCCAATAAATAAGTAAATAAAATAAAAAAAAATATTTCTCTTGGGGCTGGAGAGATGGCTTAGTGGTTAAGGTGTTTGCCTGCAAAGCCAAAGGACCTTGGTTCAATTTCACAGAGACCCACATGAGCCAGATGCACAAGGTGGTGCGTGCATCTGGAGTTCGTTTGCAGTGGCCTGGAGACCCTGGCGTGCCCATTCTCTCCCTCTTTCTCTCTCTGTCTGCCTTTTTCCCTGTCTCGCTCCCTCAAAGAAATAATTTATTTCTCTAGTCTCAGCACTCCAGAGGCTGAGGTAGGAGGGTAAGTTTCGGGTCAGCCTGGGATAAAGTAAGACCCTACCTGTGCTGGGGATGGGCCAAAAAAACAGGCTGGAGATAGCTCAGTCTTGCAATCATGAGTACCTGAGTTTAGATTCCCAGTTATCACATGAAAGCTAGAAGCTGTGACAGGCTTCTGTAAGCCCAGCATAACTACAGCAAGATGGGAAGTGAAGAAAGGAGAATTTCCCAAAAACCCTGTAGCCAATTAGCCTGGCTAATGCAGCAGAACTAAAAATAAGAGACCCTGTTTCAGACCTGGGGAGATGGCTCAATGGTTAAAGGCACTTGCATGCAAAGCCTGTTGGCATGGATTTTATTCATTCCCCAATACCCACATAAAGCCAGATGCACCAAGTGGTACCAAATGCACCAAGCTGGAATTCATTTGCAGTAGTAAGAGGCCCTGATGTACCCACTCTGCCTGTCTCTCATAAATAAATAAATTAACCCTGTCTCAAGCCAAGTGAGAGAACACCAACACCAGAAAGTTGTCCTCTGACCTCCACACTAACCCTGTGGCATGCACATGCCCACACTCACATGTGTACACATGTACACACACCAGAAACAGACAGAAAACTTATTTCCAAATATTTTTGTAGTGTATCTACACTGGCTTCCATTGCCACTGCTTTATCTTTAATCACTATCATCACTTACCTCAACCAGGCATCTCTCCTGTTTTCAGTTCATCTTTGTCCAAAATCCACTCAGCAAATCCAACCATGTGACTCCCAGACTCAATGTTCAGCAATTCTCCCCTACCCTCAGGACAAAGTCCAAATTCCATGAAGACCTGGCTCATACACTCACTTTCCCCACCTCTTCACTTCTGTAGAGCTAGCATCACTTGACTCCAGACCTCTTTGACATTGCATTCCCCCCAATATTTTAGACTGGCCTGGCAAACTGCTACTCATCCTTTAGCTAATACTTTACACTTACTATCACTTGTGCCCAGCACTGCCTTTTCTGTAAATGTGCTGACAGCCTGTGCATACACTGATGCATCATTTTGTGGATGTAAAGGTTTGCCCCACAAACCTGGGTCACCCTTCTGAATACCTTACTATAAACACACAGAGGTTGAAGGAGAGACTTGATGTTTGGAGGGTTTTCTTTTGCTTTGGTGGTGGTGGTGGTGTGTGTATGTTTAACATTTTTATTTATTTACTAGAAAAAAGGGTATATCTAGAGAAAAAGTATATAGGCATGCTAGGGCCTCTTGCTGCTGCATACAAAATCCAGATGCATGGGCTACTTTCTGCATTTGGCTGTTTTTTTTGTTGTTTGTTTGTTTTGTTTTGAGTGAGACCCTCATATAGAACAGGCTGGCCTTGAACTCTGTGTGAATTTAAATTTCTGATCCTCTTGCCTCTTGTTGGAACTACAGGCATGAGACATCACATAAAGATAGACAGCTGGAGTTTAGCTAACTGGACTCACTTGAGAAAGTCATTAACCCCATCACCTTCTTGGGAAACCTAAGACAAATCATGTACAGAATATATATATATCTCAAGGTATTTTACTATCTTTGTGTGAGCACCTGTGTGCATATGAGCACTTGAGAAAGTCATTAACCCTATCACCTTCTTGGGAAACCTAAGACAAATCATCTACAGAATACATACATACATACATACACACACACATATATCAAGGTATTTTACTATCTTTGTATGAGCACCTGTGTGCATATGAGCACTTGCTAGGGAATAAACTGACTTCATACATGCATTTCTACTGCCAAGCTATACCCACAGACATCTTACTATCTTTAGCAAAGATTAAAAAAAATAATAATAACCAGGGGAGTGGCTCAGGCCTTTAATCCCAGCATTTGGGAGGCAGATAGGAGGATCGTCTTTAGTTCGAGGCTACCCTGAGACTACATAGTGAATTCCAGGTCAGCCTGAGCTAGAGTGAGATTCTACCTTGAAAAAAATTAATTAATTAATTAAATTAAAAATAAAACAAACTGGGCATAGTGGCACATGCCTTTAATCCCAGCACTCAGTAGGCAGAGGTGGGAGGATCACGGTTAGTTCAAGGTCAGCCTGAGACTACAGTGAGACCCTACCTGGGAGGGCAGGCAGGAGGAGGGCTAAAGGGATAGCTTAGTGTTTAAGGTGTTTACTTCCAAAGCCTGAGGACCCAGGTTCGATTTCCCAGTACCCACATAAGACAGGAGCACAAGGTGTCGCATGCGTCTGGAGTTTGAAGTGACTGGAGGCCCTGGCGTGCCCATTCTCTCTACCTCTCTCTCAAATAAGTTGTAGTGAGTTCCAGACCAGAAATGAACAAACCACCTGAATAAAATGTAAAAAGGAGAGTCTTAATTCTGGCTGACTGATATTAAAGGTGTGCACCACCACACCCAGCTCTCTACGGTGAGTTTTTAAACACAGAAACTACATTTCTACCCTTTACTCTTTAGTCATCCCCCCTTTTCTCTAATTAATTTGACAAGAACCAGTAAACATGGTTTACAAAAACAGAATTTGGCAGTCAGCACAGAACAAGCTCCAGATAAGGTGGAGACCAAACACCAGATGTTGGTATGCATCATGTATGGGAGACCACGTTGCCTTGACTAACACCAGATATCTCAACTTCCTTTCTGTGTTAATCTTTTGGTTTTTTCGAGGTAGGGTCTCACTCTAGCTCAGGCTGACCTGGAATTCACTATGAAGTCTCAGGGTGGCCTCAAACTCAAGGCAATCCTCCTACCTCCACCTCCCTAGTGCTGGGATTAAAGGTGTGCGCCACCACTCCAGGCCTGTGTTAATCTTTATTCTCCTATAGCTCCTAAAAAATGTCAAGATGGCTTCCCTTAAGTCTGTTAAGGTTATTTTATTTTAAAAATATTTTTTGTTCTTATTTTTATTTATTTATCTGAGAGCGACAGACAGAGAGGGAAAGAGGCAGAGAGAGACAGAGAGAATGGGTGCGCCAAGGCCTCCAGCCACTGCAAAGGAACTCCAGATGCATGTGTCATCTTGTACATCTGGCTTACGTGGGTCCTGGGGAATCGAGCCTTGAACCGGGATCCTTAGGCTTCACAGGCAAGCGCTTAAAAGGTAAACCACTTCTCCAGCTCCAAGGTTATTTTGAAGTCAATAAATAAAATATTTTTTAAAAAATTGCCAGCAGGATGCCAGGCATGGTGGCGCAGGCCTTTAATCCCAGCACTCGGGAAGCAGAGGTAGGAGGATCGCTGTGAGTTCGAGGCCACCCTGAGACTACATAGTTAATTCCAGGTCAGCCTGGACCACAGTGAGACCCTACCTCAAAAAAAAAAAAAAAAAATTGCCAGCAGGCTAGAGAGATGGCTTAGTGGTTAAGCGCTTGCCTGTGAAGCCCAAGGACCCAGGTTCCAGGCTCCATTCCCCAGGACCTACGTTAGCCAGATGCACAAGGGGTTTGTTTTGCAGTGGCTGGATGCCCAGGTATGCCCATTCTCTCTCTCTCTGCCTCTTTCTCTATCTGTCGCCCTCAAATAAATAAATAAAAATGAATAAAATATTTAAAAAAAAATTAGGCAAGTTCTAGGCTGGAGACATGGCTTAGTGGTTGAGCACTTGCCTGTGAAGCCTAAAGATCCTGGTTCAAGGCTCAACTCCCCAGGTCCCACGTTAGCCAGATGCACAAGGGGGCACATGCGTCTGGAGTTCGTTTGCAGTGGCTAGAAGCCCTGGTGCTCACTTTCTCTCTCTCTCTGCTGTCACTCCTAAATAAATAAATTTTAAAAAGATAGACAACAACAACAAAAAATAGGCAAGTTCTTGCTTAAAAAAAAAATTGCCAGGAAGCCAGGCATGGTGGTGCATGCCTTTAATCCCAGCATTTGGGACGCAGAGATAGGAAGATAGTCATGAGTTCAAGGTCACCCTGAGACTACATAATGAATTCTAGGTCAGCCTGGGCTAGAGTGAGACCTTACCTTGGAAAACCCCCTCCCCCCAAAAAAGGCCAGAGTGGTTCGGCACATCCTTAATTCCAGTACTCAGGAGGCAGGAGTAGAAGGATTGTTGAGTTCCAGGCCAACTCCCCCAAAAAATAATAAAATAAAATAGCGTGGTGTAGTGGTGTATGCCTTCAATCCCAGCACTTGGGAGGCACTGGTGGGAATAAAATAGGAAGATCACTATGAGCTACAAGGCAATCTGGGCTACAGAATAAGTTCCAGGTCAGCTTGGACTAGAGCTCCAGCCTTCTCCCTACCCCCCCCACAAAAAAAAATCCAATGGGCATGGTGGTGCATGCCTTTAATCCCAGCACTCTGGAGGGAAAGGTAGGAGGACTGCCGTGAGTTCAAGGCCACCTGAGACTACACAGTAAATTCCAGGTCAGCCAGGTTGGAGTGAGACTACCTTGGGGGGCGGACCAAAAAAAAAAAGTCCACTGAAGCAGAAAAGATCATACTAGGGCTAGAGAGATGGCTTAGTTCTTAAGGTACTTGCCTGCAAAACCAATGGACCCAGGTTCGATTCCCCAGGACACAAGTCAGCCAGATGTACAAGGTGAAGCATGCGTCTGGAGTTCATTTGAAGTGGCTGAATGCCCTGTGCCCATCCTACCTCTGTCCTCTCTTTCTTTGTCTCACATAAAACAAATAAATAATTTTTAAAAAGATGATACTAAAATCATATTGGGGGCTGAAGGGATGGCTTAGCATTTAAGGTGTTTGCCTGCAAAGTCAAAGGACTCAGGTTCAATTCCCCAGGACCCACATAAACCAGATGCACAAGGGGGAGCATGGGTCTGGAGTTCGTTTGCAGTGGCTGTAGGTCCTGGTGCGCCCATTCTCTCACTCTCTCTCCCTCTTTCTCTGTCAAATAAATAAATAAAAATAAAAATGTTGAAAATCATACTTGGATTAAACTTGGATTACAGTTGAGAAAGTGGGACCTTGGGAAAGTAACAGACCTGATTAGAATCAACAAAATTCTTCTAGTGGGGATAGAGAGACAGCTCAGTAGTTAAAGGTAAAGGTGTTTGCATGCAAAGCCTGCCAGCCCAGGGTTCAATAGCTAAGTATTCACATAAAGCCAGATTCACAACTTGGTGTATGTGTCTGATGACCTCTGTGATACCATACTTACTTTCCCTTCCTTTCTCTCTCTAATAAATAAAAATAATTAAAAGAAAAAAAAAAAAAACAAACACCTCAGGGCTGGAGAGATGGCTTAGCAGTTAAGGTGCTTGCCTGCAAAGCCTAAGGACCCAGGTTCAATTCCCCAGGACCCATGTAAAGCCAGATGCGCAAGGTGGCACATGGGTCTGGAGTTCCTTTGCAGTGGCTAGAGGCCCTGGTGTGCAGACTTTCTGCCTCTTCCTCTCTGTCTCATAAATAAATAAACACTGTTCAAGGAACAAGTGTGGAGGTGTATTCAAGAGGCAGAGGTAAGAGGATTAATGTGAGTTTCAGGCCAGCCTGGGATGGCAGAAACGGTTCTAAATCAGCCTGGGGTAGAGTGAGATTCTCTCTCAGAAAAAAATATATAAACTCTTCTAGAGGGAGCATGCAGACCCTGAATATGAATATCCCGAACAGAAGAGTTAATTAATAATAAGCCCCATAACGTGAAGGTTCAGATCTGATTCTCAGTTGTTTTTTCCAAGGTCAGGTTTTGCTATAGCCCAGGCTGACCTGGAATTTACTATGTAGTCTCAAACTGGCTTCAAACTCACTCACCGCACTCCTACCTGTGCCTCCTGACTACTGAGATTAAAGGCATTCACCATACCCAGCTGACTTTTTTTTTTTTTTTACAATTTTATTTACTTGAGATAAAGAGGCATGGTGTGTGTGTGTGTGTGTGTGTGTGTGTGTGTGTGTATGTGTGTGTGTGTTGTGTACACGGATGCACCAGGACCTCCTGCCACTACAATTAACTCCAGGGCATATGCCACTTGGCACACCTGGCTTTAAGTGTTAAGTGGGTACTGGGGAATTGAACCCAGGCCATGAGGCTTTGCAAGCAAATGCCTTGAACCGCTGAGTCATCTCTCCAGCCCCGGGACTGTCACTTTAATAGGGCTCTATAGCAACAGGATAACATGTCCAAGTTTTTGCAGACCCAAGGAACTGCTTAAGCAAGAGAATTTTCTATTCTCCTTCCTGACACTTGTGAGAAACTTCCCTTTATTTTCATAGGAAAACCAGAGCCCTAAAAAGTCGTGCATGTTGACTTAACAAAAAGGCAGAATTAAAATTTAGAGCACGTGATAATACTTTAAAAAAATATTTTATTTGAGAGAAAGACGGGTGGGGGGGGGGAGAGAGAGAGAATGGATGCACTAGGGCCTTCAGTCACTGTAAAGGAACTCCAGACGTATGCACCACCTTGTGCATCTGGCTTACGTGAGACCTGGGGAGTTGAACCTGGGTCCTTGGGCTTTGGAGGCAAGTGCCTTAACCGCTAAGCCATCTCTCCAGCCCCAAAGCCTGAGGTTAATCCTCGCTGCAGTACTGATGTTCCTGAACGTTTCACTGCTGAGGAAGCAGAGGTCCGGGATCACCGGGACTAGGAGGAAGGGCTCGAATCCCAAGCCAAACGTCTCCGCTTCCAGTACCCGAGCTCTCCGCTCAATTTTGGGGGCAGCCTCGCCGTGAAAGACCCAGGGTAACCGCCTCCTGCAGAAAGAAAACATGGGCCAAGCAGCCGGAGGAACTCACCTGAGCGCTAGCACAGACTGGGAAGCACACAATGTCTCCGGGACTCCGTTCCGTACCGCACGACGGAGCCAAAGGGCCTGAGTTTAAGGCGGGGGTGGGGAGGAAACTCCACCCCGGGGAGCGGCGGGGGCCGGGCGGCCAGGCCCACCGCGCCCACCGCGGCGCCCGCCCCCCGCTTCCTCAGCTGAGTAGCTCGCGCGCGCTCTCGCCAGCTGAGTACTTCTCGCGAGGGCTGGGCCCGCCCCGGCCCGCTCGAGCTGCCCGAGGCGCACCCGGGCCACGGCTCGCACGCACCCCACCACGAGGGCTGCGGAGGGCGGCGTCCCCGCCCGGGCCGCCCACCCGGCCCCCGGCGCCCCGCGCGCCACCGCCCCGCCCGGCTTCCTTACTTCCGGCGGGAGGGCCCCGGCTGCTCCCTGGTGGTCCCTGGCCTCCTGAGCGTCTCCCCGGCGAGTGCTTGGCCAGATTCCTGCACTTCACCAAACTTGGTCCCGTTTTTTTTACTTCAGGCGGACTAAGTCCCAGAGAGCAAGAACAGCACTAACGTTGACCAAAACACAGACCTCACTTCATCTGCAGCATAGCTGCAGATTTATATACCAGACACATGACTTCATGAGTATGATTCTACTGAGCCATCCCAACTGGTGACGAGGAATTTTTGTTGCTGTTTGTTTCCTAGGGGTTTCTTTGGGGGGGAGGTGCAGAGGTGAGGGGTTTTGTTTTAATTTGTTAATTATTATTTTTGTTTTTGAGGTAGGGTCTCACTGTAACACAGGCTTACCTAGAATTCACTATGTAATCTCAGGCTATTTGTCATTTATAGGTCTTTTGGCTAAGATCAAGTGTAGAAAATAAAAGAAGCTCAGATTCCAATTCATAATACCATATCAGACTTTAGGATTTAGAAACCCTCAGGCACATTTTAAGTTTAAAAAATTTTTTATTTATTTGCTGGGCGTGGTGGTGCGCTCCTTTAATCCCAGCACTCGGGAGGCAGAGGTAGGAGGATCATGAGTTTGAGGCCACCCTGAGGCTACATAGTGTATTCTAGGTCAGCCTGAGCTACAGTGAGCCCTACCTCGAAAAAATACAAAAACAAACAAAAAATTATTTATTTATTTGAGAGAGAAAGAGGCAGAGAGAGAGACAATGGGTGCGTCAGGGTTTCCAACCACTGCAAATGAACTCCAGAGGCATGAGCCACCTTGTGCATCTGGCTAACATGGGAGAATCAAGCCTGGGTCCTCTGGCTTTGTAGAGAAGCACCTTAACTGGTAAACCATCTCTTCCAGCCCCCTCAAGTACATTTTACCCCAGCCAATTTACTACCAAGAGACACTTACTATGGATCCTGTCTCGCTATTTCTACCATCTTCTGTAGGAAAAAACCCCCGCAGGGGGTCCCCACGCTCTGCCCGGATAAGGCAACACCCCAAATCACTCACTCACGAGAAGCGGTCTTGATGCAAACTGCAAGAGGATTTTATTCCAAGAGCGCTGGGGCCCACAGTCGTACACCGCACAGGGGTAGAGGACTGCAGAGCCCCGAATGCAGGAACAGGACAGTTTTTATAGGGTTTCTAACAAAGCCTGTGCCTTAGACCAATCATTTTCTAATATTAGGAGCCCCGCAGGGTGTTAGCCAGTCAGTTGGTGCCACCCCATAGTTTCTAAGCCAATAAGTTTATGACCTTGGTGGTCAGCATTTGTGCAGGTCCTTGGGTGGGAGTAGCAGAGTGTGGTTCCAGTCTCCTATGACCTTGGAGGTCAGCCTTTGCGCAATTCCTTAGGTGGGGGTAGCAGAGTATGGTATCAGCCTCCTATGACCTTGGTGGTCTGAGGCAGGCTGCTACAGCTTATGGTGGGAGCTACTAAGGCTAACAGTGTGGGCTATTAAGGCTTATAGTGTAAGGCTTATAGTGCAGGCTATTTACAGAAACCAAATAAGTGGTTCACTTTATTACTCATTTCCCATCCTTGAGGGCTATCTCATGCCCTTTTACCTAGTTTTATATTAGGAGTGGGCTCTGATATAATGAGAAGAGGGATTCTTTACTTGCTTCCAACAGAGAGTAAAGCCTGGAGTTTGAGGTATGCAGGGAGCCCGCTTAAGCTCCCCTTGGAGCGTGATAGTATTTCTGAGCTTCTGAATTCTTGGGCCTTTCACTTCTATAAGGCCTGATGAACTTTCTGTTCTTTTTCCTGCTGAATTTGATTTCTTCAAAGTCTGAAGTTCAACAATTTGCATAATCTTGCCAACTGGTGAGCTGCTGAGTCATTGCTGTAATCTAGCCTTCTCCTCCAACTCCCAGGCTACATATTGTCACATGCAAAGTGTAATCATAGCCCTTAAAGAATTTTCTAGTCAAGTTAAAGGTGTATTGTTTTCTAAAACTAATTAATTTTTAGGAGTAGGCCTGTAATCCCATTATTCAGAAAGTGGAAGTCAGCAATTGGGAGGCAGAGGTGGGAGAATCACCTTGCATTGCATTCAAGGCCATCCTGAAGCTACATAGTGAATTTCAGGTCAGGCTGGGCTGGAGTGAGACACCACCTCAAGAAAAAGAAATAAAAAAAATATTGTTGTTTTGTTTTGTGTTTCAAGATAGGGTCTCACTCTAGCCCAGGCTGACCTGGAATTCACTAAATAGTCTCAGGGTGGCCTGGGCGATCCTCCTACCACTGCCTCGTGAGTGATGTGATTAAAGGCATGCACCACCACGTCTGGCATGAATAAAATATTTGTTTAAGTTTTTTTTTTTTTGTCAAATACATGTATGTAAAGGGAAGAACTGATTGGTTTGTAGATTTAAAGGGTGGTCCAAAAGGACAGTCCACCTGTTCTAGGAAACATGTGAGTCAGTGAGAGTAACCAGGCAAAAGCCACTTCAGAGAGGGAGAGAGCCTCTATTCACACGTGGACCTCTGCTAGCTAACCCTGGAAAGACAGAGGTCCTGAACAGATATTGTGCTAGAGTTATATAACTTTTACAATTTTTTTTTTTTTGTCTGAGTTTTCCCATGCTTGGAGAGGGGAGAGATTTACATCCATGAGCGTAGGGTTGTGTCATATAAAATTAACTGCAGCCCGGTATGGTAGTGCGTTTCTTTAATCCCAGCATTTGGGAGGCAGAGAGAGGTAGGAGGATCACAGGGAGTTTGAGGCCACCCTGAGGTTACATAGTGAATTTCAGGTCAGTTTGAGCTAGAGTGAGACCCAACCTTGACAAACAACAACAACAACAACAAAAGATTAACTGCAGGCTGCTGTCTCCCGAGATAAGATTGTTTTATATTGTCCAAAGGGGTCAGGTTCAGAGTCCCAGAATTCTTGTTAGCTACCATAAATTGAAATTGTTCAAAAAGCTGGGTGTGGAGCGGAGCGTGGTGGTACATGCCTTTAATCCCAGCACTCGGGAGGCAGAGGTAGGAGGATTTCCGTGAGTTCGAAGCCGCCCTGAAAATACGTAGTGAATTCCAGGTCAGCCTGGGCTAGAGTGAGACCCTACCTCCAAAAAAACAACAACAACAACAAAAGAAATCCCAGTACTTGGGAAGGCAGAGGTAGAAGAATAACCCATGAATTCGAGACCACCCTGAGGCTACATAGTGAATTACTGGTCAGCCTGGCCTAAAGCAAGACTTTACCTGGGGGGAGGGGGGGGAAACGACAAAAAAAAAGTTTTTAATTGTTCAAAGGAATCTCCCCCACTGCAATTTCAGAGGATGGAAGTGCAACATCTGTTGCTTCACAGAACGTCCTAAGCACATTATTTTATTTTATTTTTATTTTTGGTCTTCCAAGATAGAGCCTTGCTATAGCCCAGGCTGACCTGGAATTCACTATGTAGTCTGAGGGTAGCCTCAAACTCATAGTGATCCTCCTACCTCTGCCTCCTGAGTGCTGGGATTAAAGGCAAGTGCTGCCACACCCAGCACATTTATTTCTTATAGGTACATTAATTATATGCCATCTAAATTAATATAAGCTAGAAACAGTAGAAATATGGCATTTCTTCAATAATTTTGCCTCTTTTGAAGTCATGTCTAATTTATATAAAAATCTTCAACCAAGCTGGGCACAGTGGCGCACGCCTTTAACCCCAGCACTTCGGAGGCAGAGATAGAAGGATTGAGTGAGTTCAAGGCCAGCCTGAGAATACACAGTGAATTCCAGGTCAGCCTGGGCTAGAGTGAGACCCTGCCTCAAAAAAACAAACAAACAAAAAAACCCTATAAAAACAAAAAACGTCAACCAAAAGAGCTGGGCATGGTAGTACACGCCTTTAATCCCAGCACGTGAGAGGCAGAGGTAGGAGGATCACTGTGAGTTTGAGGCCACCCTGAGACTACATAGTGCATTCCAGGTCAGCCTGAGCTAGAGTAAGACCCTACTTGGAAAAAAAAAAAAAAATCCAACCCTTATAAATCTGAGTCTTTTTGTGCCACTGACCATAATAACCCCTTAGGACTGAGAGCATTTGCAAATTCACTGCCTCATGTCTAGTGGTAATAAATCTAGTTAAGAGGTCCAAGATGCAAGGCCCAAATAATAATCCTAAAAGGATCATTGTCAGTGGACTGATTAGGGACATAAACCATTTATCCCATGACCAATAGCTGTCCCATGACGTCCAGTTCTAATTTTTCTCTTCTTTTAGCCATGCTTGCTTTCTTTTTTATTTTAGAGAGAATGAGAGAGAATTAGTGTGCCAGGGCCTCAGTCACTGCAATTGAATTCCAGGCACTTGCGCCACCTAGTGGGCGTGTGCAATCTTGTGCTTGCCTCACTTTTGTGTGTCTGGTTTATGTGGAATCTGGAGAGTTGAACATGGGTCCTTAGGCTTCACAGGCAAGTGCCTTAAGCCTAAACCATCTCTGCAGCCCACCACACTTTCTTTTAACCTTTGTACTCTATTCATCACAACTCCAGATTTGTTTGTATAAAAGTAGCATTTTTTATTTAAAAATAAGTATAGGTGGAGCTGGGCATGGTGGTGCATGCCTTTAATCCCAGCACTTGGGAGGCAGAGGTAGGAGGATTTCCGTGAGTTCAAGGCTACCCTGAGACTATATAGTGAATTCCAGGTCAGCCTGGGATAGAGTAAAACCCTACCTGGGTGGGGGGGAATTAAAAAGGTATTGAAAGCAGAAAGTAGATTAGCACAGTACTAGAAATTTTAAGAATTATTCTGACAAACTCATTATTGAGTACTTCTTAATCTAAGCAAGAATCTTTAGGCTGTTGTCTGTTAGTAGTTCAATAAAACCATAGAGAGGGCTGGAGAGATGGCTTAGCAGTTAAGTGCTTGCCTGTGAAGCCTAAGGACCCCAGTTTGAGGCTCGATTCCCCAGAACCCACATCAGCCAGATGCACAAGGGGGCGCACATGTCTGGAGTTTGTTTGCAGTGCCTGGAGGCCCTGGAGCACCACCCATTCTTTCTCTCTCTGTCTGTCACTGTCAAAATAAATAAATAAAAATAAACAAATTTAAAAAAAGAAAAATTAAAAACAAGAAAACCATAGAGAGACAAAGTAAACTTTAAAAACAGCTATCACAAATTACTTACTTGGTGTCCTCGTCTGTCCATCTGGGATCAGAGCTAGTGTCTGACTTGCCTGATCAATCCCCAGGCACCGGGGAGCACAGTGAGACAGCACAACCCCCCAGTGAGATCTGCATTGCAGCCTGTCTCTTTTCCCACCTCCCACCCAGCCCTCCATAGTCAGTTTTCATAGAGCCATTCATTTCTTACGGAGCCAAAAGCAATGTTAGTACTTTATTTTTTTCTACAAATTTTATTTATTTGTTTGAGAGAGAAAGGAGAGTGAGAAAGAGAGAAAGAGAAGGAAGGAGAGGAAGAGAGAATGGGTGGGCCAGGGCCTCCAGCCACTGCAAACTCCAAACACATGCACCACCTTGTGCATCTGGCTTACATGGGTCCTGGGGAATCAAACCTGGGTTCTTAGGCTTCTCAGGCAAGTGCCTTAATGGCTAATCCATCTCCCCATCCTGCAAAAGCAATTTTAGTATGAGAACACCCTCAGATCTGGCCTAAGCATCTCATCCACATTAGCCTTAGATGCTTTTGCAAGAACTTGGAGAGAAACTTCTACCTTGGGTCCCCATCCTTCATTTAACCTCTTCACCAGTGTCAGGCCCTGGACTGGTGGAATTCCCCAGTAGCCCAAATGGCACTATCTCCCCCAGCCCGTGTCCTCAAGCTCAGACAGCTACTTTCTCATTACTGGAGAGTATGTTTGGAGGCAGCTGTGGGGGGTGGAGGATGGTGATGTCGGGCCTTGAAGCTTCTGGTCTGATTCTAGCTGAGATGTGTTTTTATTTTATTTTTTGAGGTAGGGTCTCACTCTAGCTCAGGCTGACCTGGAATTCACTATGTAGTCTCAGGGTGGCCTTGAACTCACAACAATCCTCCTACCTCTGCCTCCTGAGTGCTGGGATTAAAGGCGTGTGCCACCACACTCTGCTGGACTCCTTTATTTATTTATTTATTTTTGAGGTAGGGTCTCACTCTGGTCCATGGTCCAGGCTGGCCTGGAATTAACTATGTAGTCTCAGGGTGGCTTCAAACTTTTGGCAATCCTCCTACCTCTGTCTCCTGACTCCTGGGATTAAAGGTGTGTGCCACCATGCCTGGTTTGGACTCCTGTTTTGCAATGCAAGAGTGTGTGAGAGAGAATTGGCACACTAGGGCCTCCAGTCATTGCAATCGAATCCCAGATGCGTGTGCCCCCTTGTGTGCATGTGCTACCTTGCACGCTTACATCACCGTGCATTTGGTTACATTGGACCTGGAGAGTCGAACATGAGTCAAGATTTTCAGGCAAGTGCTTTAACTGCTAAACAATCTCTCCAGCCCATGAATTCTTGTTAGCTACCATAAATTTAAATTGTTCAAAGGAATCTTCCCTGTTGCAGTTTCAGAAGAGGGAAATGTAACATCGATTATTTCACTGAAAAAGGTCCTAGGTACATTTATATTTGTTGTAGATACAGTGATTATAGTTCATCTAAACTAGAAACTTGAAACATTATAAATATGTATTTCTTCAATACACCTAGGTGGTATGCTGTACTATGGCCAGCAGGGGGCACTGTGGCTGTTGTGTATAAATCTAGATCAGACACATTCCTGCCAAGAGTTTCATTCCAGCCAAGGTGGAAAGGCATCTTCTGGTTTTCTTTGGGCTCCTGTTCCTAACTGAAACTTCCTCAAAGAAGCTACCTTTCTCCAGAGTCTCTTACACTGAAATTAAAGGTGTGCACCAGCATGACTGGCTTGAATATTACTTTTGAAGGGGGAAACAAATGGGGTCCTTACAGTGTATCTGTGCAGGAATAACAGTGACAGGTGGCCCATAGCTTCTGTTACTCAAGGATCTACATTGTCTTCTATCAAAGAAAAACACAGATCACCCGGTGGAGGTAAAAATCATATCTACTTAGCATTTAAAAGGTTTTATTTAGGGCTGGAGAGATGGCTTAGCGGTTAAGCGCTTGCCTGTGAAGCCTAAGGACCCCGGTTCGAGGTTCGGTTCCCCAGGTCCCACGTTAGCCAGATGCACAAGGGGGCGCACGCGTCTGGAGTTCGTTTGCAGAGGCTGGAAGCCCTGGCGCGCCCATTCTCTCTCTCTCCCTCTATCTGTCTTTCTCTCTGTGTCTGTCGTTCTCAAATAAATAAATAAATAAATAAATAAAATTAAAATTAAAATTAAAATTAAAAAAAAAAAGGTTTTATTTAGAGAGAGAGAGAGAGAGAATATGGGCATGCCAAGGCCTTTTGCCACTGTAAATGAACTCCAGACACATTTACAACTTTGTGCATCTGGCTTTATGTGAATCAAACCCAGATTGTCAGGTTCTAGAAGCAAGTGCCTTTAACCACTTAACCATCCCTTCAGCTTCTGAGAAAGGAGATTTGTTCAGTGGGGCCACACTGGGAAGAGGAGCAAATAAAGGTGTTCAGTAACTGTCTTCACCCCCCTACCCCCACCCAAGTCCATATATTTTATTTTATTATTATTATTATTATTAACTTTTTTTGTTTTTAGTTTTTGAGGAAGGTTTCACTCTAGTCCCGGCTGACCTGGAATTCACTATGTACTCTCAGGGTAGCCTCAAACTCATGGTGATCCTCCTACCTCTGCCTCCTGAGCGCTGGGATTAAAGGTGTAAGATAACATGCCTGGCTCCAAGTCCATCTAAAGATGTGCTGACCTAAAGTATTGTTCTATGAAACTTATTTCCTGGGATATGCAAACACATTTCTATTCATCCCAGATAAGATTCAGATGACAGACCAAAACACAATTGCACCAAAGTCAAATTTGGGTGAATTGACTTCAGGTTAAGATGGTGGCAAAGAAACCACGCCAAAGCAGCCTAAGGGTGAAAAAGCCAAAAAAAAAAAAAAAACAAAAAAAACCCCCACAACCATATACTCTTCTACTAAAAAGTGAGGTGTATAAGAAATTACCAAATGCAGCAGAGAAGTAGGAGAGATCCAGAGTGTCTAGAGCCCACCGAGGCAGGCAGAAGCGGCTCCAGCAGTGGTGGCACCAGGTCTGTGTGGCTCCAGTCCTAAGGCTTGGCCTGAGCTGCAGGAAAAGCCAGATGAGGAGACTCTCAGTCACACAGGAGCTCCTCACAAACTCAAGAGATGTGAAGGGAGGACGGCAGGGAAGAATGGAGGAGTAGCTCATGAGGAAGACGATTGCGAGGACCAGCAGGAAAACATCAGCCACCATCCTCAGCCTTCCCTCCCCCACCGCCAGCATATGCGTTAGCAAGCACCAGAGACCTGGGGAAGGAAGCTCACCTACAAAGCACCCAACAGGCGATCAGAGCAGCGATCCAGTGACCCAGCCAGCCTATGTGAACCCACAGCATAACAAAGAGGGACCCAAGTAGGAGCGCAGCATAATTGAGACCAGAATCATCCCAAAAGGTAAAGGATTACACCAGGGAAGGGTCTTACATGGTCAAAAGCTGGCTTGGAACCTTCAACAGACTAGAAATCTTAGCTTCCTAGTTGACAGGATTAAGGATGTGAGGCAACACACATCATAAGGGACTATGATTTTGTTTAAGGATCTGGTAGTCATAATATCTACTTTTGCATAAATACTCTATGCTGTTTTTCATTGAATGTGTACATTGTTTAGTTAAATTTTAGAATCTACTTGTATTTTGTTCCACTCAGCCTTCTTGAATACTCTCATAGCAGGCAAACCCAACACCTAAGGTCATTTTGTAGTCACTCTGAGAGTCTTGAGAGCAACACCTAGCACCTAAAGCTCCTACCCTGAAGATATATAACATCAGATTGATTGTTACATCTAATAATACTGCAGCTAACTAGAAAATCCAAGCATTAAATTAACCCAAGAAGCAAAAATATGTACATTATAACACAAGAAACACAAAAAATCAAGACAGTATAAATCCACCAAAAACTATTAATGCATCAGAAATGACTTCCAGTGAGACTGATTTAGAGGAAATGCCTGAGAAAGATTTCAAAAGAATGATTATAAATATGTTCAAAGAAATTAAGGAGGAAATCAAAGGAATGAAAGAAGACACAGGAAACCAATTTAAGGAAATGAAAAAGTCAATACAAGACATAAATATGGAAATGGAAATAATAAAAAAAAAATTAGTCAGAATTACTAGCAATGAAGAACACAGTCTGTTGGGCTCTGAAAGGCCCAGGCACGAGGCCTAGTGGAACTTCCTGAGCCTACCTAAAGTTTGGCGACCTGTCTCTGGCCAGCTAGGACTCAGCAAGATGCCTAATGGTTTCTTGCCTACCACCTCCATGTGGAAGTTGAAAATTATCATTTCAATAGTTACAGTTTACTATTGGCCCTTACCTCTCCCCCTCATCCTAGAATCCCCGCCTTTGTCCCCAACATTACATAGGTAGCTGCTCAGAGCAATAAAGCAAGTTCCTGCATTGACAAGACTCCTGACTGTGGTTTTACTCTAGTAGCCAGGAGAGGTCTGGATCGTCTAACGCTCATCATCCCCTCAACCTCTAGGGAGGAACCAGCAGGCCTGGTCCTTCCCTCAGCATTACCTGCCCCTGCCGTTGGGGCCCAGCAACAGTCAATGAAGTAAAAAAACTCTGTAGAAAGCCAGGCGTGGTGGCCCATGCCTTTAATCCCAGCACTTGGGAGGCAGAGGTAGGAGGATTGCTGTGAGTTTGAGGCCACCTTGATACTACATAGTTAATTTAATTTCAGAGTGAGACCCTACCTTGAAAAACAAAAAACAAAACAAAACAAAAAAACAAACAAAAATCAAAAAACTGTACAATATCTCACTGGTAGAATGGATGAAGGAGAGGACAGAATATCTAAACTTAAAGATCAGGTGGCAGATCTAATACAGCCCAAAAAGAGAAAGACAAACTAATAGGAAAGTATTAATGGGAATTTCAATATATTTGGGACTTTATGAAAAGATCAAACATAAGGCTTTAGTGTATAGTAGAAGGAGAAGAATTTCACTCCAAAGGCATAGTAGGTGTTTCAACAAAATAGAAGAAAACTTGCCCCAAATTGGGAAAGAGATGCCAATGCAGATACAGGAAGCCTTTAGGACACCAAACAGACAAACACTGGAAAACCCTGGAAAGAACCTCTCCTTGCCATATTATAATTGAACTATCAAACATACAAACCAGAGAAAACATATTAAGAGAAGTTAGACAGAAAAATCAAGTCACATGCAAAGGCTGGCCCATCAGAATCACAGTAGATTACTCTACACAAATTTTCAAAAGCCAGAAGGGCTTGGAATGATGTATTCAAGTTCTGAAAGATAACAACTGTCAACCAAGGTTACTTTATTCTGCAAAGCTATCCATCCAAATAGATGGAGAAACAAGGACATTCCACAACAAAAGCAGGCTAAAGGGATATTTGAAGAGAAAACCAGCTCTACAGAAAATACTTGAAGGATCCTCCACGCTGAAGGGAAAGAAAAATACACATATAAGGAACCTGGAAAAAAAAACCCATACTCAAATACTAGTTAATACAAGAAAGCAAAGGTAAAACTGGAAGAACAAACAAACAAAAAACAAGAAAAATGGCAAAAATAAATACACCTTTCAATAATAACACTTCTTTTTTTTAAATTAGGGGAGATCTAAGATAGCCAGGGTGTGACACCAGACCAGTAACCAGGTGACCTGGGAGACTGGGGTGGGGGGAGGAAAGATACACCTGGAGGCATTGTTAGGCAAGGAAGGGATAATGACTGGGAGGTTCATTGAAGAATGTGGATGATCCACTCCCTGCTGTGTCTTTCCTGACTTCATTTTGGGGAAGCCCATCTTGACCTAATATTCTAGCCTTTTGCTAATGACAAGGGACCATGGTTTTTCTTCTGTAGTGTCTTCATGCTGACCATAGGGGACAAGGAGCTTTCATGGGGAGGCTGGATAATGTAGTCAATAGGTGTTCCTTCAGGGCAGGTGATAAGGAGTCTGTTTTTTGGTGGCTGGAGGCTGGTAGGAGATAGAGAAGGGACAGGTCAGTGAAAGTTGGTTGAATTTTTGGTGGGTGAATTGGTCCACCTGATTTTGGATGCATCTCAGAAGACAGGGGGCTGGAGCAAGAAGCAAGAATAGTCCAGATATAGGCCCTAAGAGTGGCAAAAGCCAGGACCAGACTATCCCAAAGATGTTCCATGACTCAGAGGGAACTGGTGTTTGTACCTGAAGTTGGTCAGCCAGATATTTTAGTTTTTTTTTTTTTATGCTTGTTTGTTAATTTTTTTTAAAATTTATTTATTTTGAGAGCGACAGACACAGAGAGAATGACAGATAGAGGGAGAGAGAGAGAATGGGTGCGCCAGGGCTTCCAGCCTCTGCAAACGAACTCCAGACGCGTGCGCCCCCTTGTGCATCTGGCTAACGTGGGGCCTGGGGAATCGAGCCTCGAACCGGAGTCCTTAGGCTTCACAGGCAAGCGCTTAACTGCTAAGCCATCTCTCCAGCCCATATTTTAGTTTTTTTAATTTCAACCTCTACTTTGCCTGACTGGTTAATGTAGTTATAGCATTCCTCATTCAGAAAAAGGCAGGTCTCTCCTTTGTCCACTGTCAAGAGGTCTAGGGCTCAGCGGTTCTGTAGCACAACTAAGGCCAGAGAAGTAAGCTGCTCATGTAGTAGTTGCAAGTTGCAGGGCCTCAGTGGATCCCCAGACTGTGATGCTCAGTTCTGAAGAAAGCCTTTCATAGGAGATTAGGCTGTGTCTCAGGCCTCCTGTAGCCTGTCCTGTGGCAGCTATAGAGGCTGCCAGGCTTACCCCTACCATCACAGGCAAGTGGACAGCTCGTTTGTAATGATGAGACCGCTTAGGAAGAAGGACTATGAGCTCTCCCTCTGTATACAAAGTGAGACTATGTACAAAAGTGACAAGGGCCCAAGTGTGTTCTCAAAGAGATGCAAGTATACAGCATGGAGTCACACCAAAAGTAAATTTCCTTAGGTAAGGTGGAGCAATAATAACTCTTCATATCAATGGCCTCAATACCCCAACCAAAAGACATAGCTCTGCAGACTGGGTTAAAAACCAGGATCCTTCATTTTGTTGTCTCCAAGTAACTCACCTTTCTACAAAGGATGGACACTATGTTTGGATGTAAGGTTGGAAAATGGTGTTTCAAGCAAATGGGCCTAGAAACCAAGCAGGGGATGCTATCCTAATAACTGACAAGGTAGACTTCAGTCCAACATTAATTAGGAAAGATAAGGAAGGTCACTTTATATTCATTAAGGGCACACTCCAACAGGAGGACATTACAATCCAAAACATATATACACCAACATGGGGCTACCAGCTTCATCAAACAAACACTATTAGAACTAAGGTCACAGATAACACCAAACACAGTGGTAGTGGGGGACTTCAACACCCCACTCTCATCAATTGACAAGTCATCCTGGCAAAAATTAAACAGAGATGTATCTGGATTAAATGAGATCATAGAAAAAGTGGACCTAACAGATATCTACATTCCATCCAAATGCTGCAGAATGCATATTCTTTTCAGCAGCACATGGAACATTCTCTAAAATAGACCATATATTAGGACACAAAACAAATCCTAGCAAATGTAGGAAAATTGAAATAATTCCTTGCACTCTATCTGATCACAATGGGATCAAACTACAAATCAATAGCAAGGAAAGCTATAGAGCATAACAAAGTCATAGAAACTAAATAATACACTACTAAATGATGAATGGGTCAATGAAGGAAATCAAAAAATTCATAGAGTCAAATAATAATGAGAACACAACATACCAAAACCTTTGGGACACAATGAAGGCAGTCCTAAGAGTGAAATTTATAACTTTAAGTGCCTATATTAAGAAATTAGAAAGGCTGCAAGTAAACAATTTAATACTTCACCTTAAAGCCTTGGAAAAAGAAGAACAAGGGAAACTGAAAATTAGTAGACTGGAAGAAATAATAAAGATTAGGACAGAAATTAATGAAATAGAAACCAGCTGGGTGTGGTGGCACATGCCTTTAATCCCAGCACTTGGGAGGCAGAGTGGGAGGATTGTCATGAGTTCGAGGCCACCCTGAGACTCTATTGTGAATTCCAGGTCAGCCTGGGTTAGAGTGAGGCCCTACCTCGAAAAACAAAACAAAACAAAAAACAAACAAACAAACAAACAAACAAACAAACAAAAAAACAAAGAATCAATGAAACAAAGAGTTGATCCTTAGAAAGGATAAACAAGATTGATAAACCTTTTGTCAATCTGACCAAAAGAAAGAGAGAAGAGACACAAATTAATAAAATTATAGATGAAAAAGGCACTATTACAATAGATACCAGAGACCTATAACAAGTATGGAGATCCAAGTGGTTATCAAAAATCTCCCAACTAGGGCTGGAGAGATGGCTTGGTGGTTAAGCACTTGCTTGTGAAGCCTAAGGACCCCGGTTTGAGGCTCAATTCCCCAGGACCCACGTTAGCCAGATGCACGAGGGGGTGTACGCGTCTGGAGTTTGTTCGCAGTGGCTGGAGGCCCTGGCGTGCCCATTCTCTCTCTCTCTCTCTGCCTCTTTCTCTGTCATTCTAAAATAAATAAATAAACATTAACAAAAAAATGTTTTTAAAAAAAATCTCCCAACTAGTCAGGTGTGGTGGCACACACCTTTAATCCCAGCACTTGGGAGGCAGAGGTATGAGGATTGCTGTGAGTTTGAGGCTACCCTGAGACTCCATAGTGAATTACAGGTCGGCCTGACCTATAGTGAGACCCTACCTCAAAAAACCAAAAGAAATCTCCCAACTAAAAAAAGTCCAGGCCCAGATAGATTCATTGGTGAATTTTGCCAGACCTTCAGGGAAGAACTGACACCAATGCTTCTTAAACTTGTCCATATAATAGAAAAAGAAGGAATCCTACCAAACCCCTTCTATGAAGCCAGCAACACCCTGATACCAAAACCAGACAAATATAAAACAAAAAGAGAAAATTACAGACAAATCTCCTTCATGAACAAAGATGCAAAAATTCTCAACAAAATATTGGCAGAATACAAGAATATATCAAAAAGATCATTCACCCTGACCAAGTAGGCCTTATCCTAGATCTGCAAGGATGGTTCAACATATGCAAATCGATAAATGTAATACATTATATAAATGGGCTGAAGGACAAAAATCACATGATCATCTCATTAGATGCAGAGAAAGCATTTGACAAAATCCAACATCCCTTCATGATAAAAGTACTACAGAGACTGGGAATAGAAAAAACGTATCTCAATATAATAAAGGCTATTTATGACAAGCCTACAGCCAACATAATACTAAATGGAGAAAACTTGAAGCTTTTCCACTAAAATCAGGAATAAGACAAGGGTGTCCATTGTCCCCACTTTTATTTACTATAATACTAGAAGTCTTAGCCATAGCAATAAGGCAAGAGACACACATAAAAGGGAAACAGATTGGACAGGAAGAGGTCAAGTTATCATTATTTGCAGATTATATGGTTCTATATACAAAGGACCCTAAAGACTCTACCAGCAAACTGTTAGAGCTGATAAACACTTATAGTCATGTAGTAGGATACAAAATAAGCATATAGAAATCAGTAGCCTTCCTATATGCTAACAACAAACACATAGAGGATGAAATCAGAGAATCACTCCCATTCACAATTGCATCAAAAAATATAAAGTACCTTGGAATAAATCTAACCAAAGAAGTGAAGGAGCTCTACAATGAAAACTTTAAAACACTCAAGCAAGAAATTGCAGAAGACCCTAGGAAATGGAAAGACAACCCTTGTTCTTGGGTTGGAAGAATCAATATTGTGAAAATGGCAATTTTGCCAAAAGCAATCTGCACATTTAATGCAATCCCCATCAAAATTCCAATGGCATTCTTCACACAAACAGAAAAAAAAAAATCCAAAAATTCATTTGGAAGCATAAAAAACCTTTAATATCTAAAACAATTTTGAGCAACAAAAATAAACCTGATGGTATCACCATACTTGATTTTAACCTCTACTACATAGCCATAGTAACAAAAACAGCATGGTACTGGCACAAAAGCAGACATGTAGATCAATGGAACAGAATAGAGGACCCAGATGTAAGTCCAGGTAGCTATAGCCACCTGATCTTTGACAAAAATGCCAAATATATTCACTGGAGAAAAGACAGCCTCTTCAGCAAATGGTGCTGGGAAAACTGGATATGTATCTGTAAAAGGATGAAAATAGATTCTTATCTTTCTCCATGCATAAGAACTAAGTCCAAAAGGATCAAAGACCTAATATCAGACCTGAAACTCTGAAACTGCTAGAGGAAGAAGTTGGCATAACCCTTCAACATATTGGTCTTGGTAAGAATTTTCTGAATATAACCCCAATTGCTCAGGCAATAAAACCACAGATTAATTGCTGGGGCCCAAAGAAATTACAAAGCTTTTGTATGGCAAAATACACTGTGAATAGAGGAAAGAGGCACCTACAGAATGGGAAAAAATCTTTGCCAGGGGCTGGAGAGATGGCTTAGCGGTTAAGCGCTTGCCTGTGAAGCCTAAGGACCTCGGTTCGAGGCTCGGTTCCCCAGGTCCCACGTTAGGCAGATACACAAGGGGGCGCACGCGTCTGGAGTTCGTTTGCAGAGGCTGGAAGCCCTGGTGCGCCCATTCTCTCTCTCTCCCTCTATCTGTCTTTCTCTCTGTGTCTGTCGCTCTCAAATAAATAAATAAAAAATTAAAAAAAAAATCTTTGCCAGCTATATATCTGATAGAGGATTAATATCTAGGATATATAAAGAAGCCAAAATATTAAATAAGAAGAAATAAAACAAGCCAATTAAAAATGGGGTATGGAACTAAATAGAAAGTTCTCAAAAGAAAAAACACAGATGACATATAAAAATCTAAAGAAATATTCTACATCCTTAGTCATCAGGGAAATGCAGGTTAAAACTATGCTGAGATTCCATCTCACTCCTGTCAGATTGGCTACCATCATGAAAACAAATGACCATGAATGCTGGTGAGGATGCATAAAGAGGAACACTGTTGGTGGGAATGCAATCTGGTCCAGCCATTGTGGAAGTCAGTGTGGAGGTTCCTAAGACAGCTAAAAATAGATCCACCACATGACCAAGCTATAGCACTCCTAGGCATGTATCCTAAGGACTTGTCTCACTACCTTAGAGATACTTGCTCAACCATGTTTATTGCTGCTCTATTCACAATAGCTAGGAAATGAAACCAGCCTAGATGTCTTGCAACTGATGAGTGGATAATGAAGATGTGGCACATTTATACAATGGAGTTCTACTCAGTGGTAAAGAAAAATGAAGTTATGAAATTTTCAGGAAAATGGATGGATCTGGAAAGGATTATACTAAGTGAGGGAATCCAGGCCCAGAGAACCAAACATCACATGTTCTCTCTCATATGTGGATCCTAGCTACAAATAACTGGAGCTCTGTGTAAATTGGAAGAAAATTCAGTAGCACAGGCCACTAAGCTAGAAAGGACATATAAAGGGAATACAAAGGGAGGGAGGGGGACCTAATAGGATGGTATTGTATGTATGTAGGTAGAATGGGGGTGAAAAGGTCTAAGTGAGGTCAGGGGAAGAGATTGAATAAGGAAAGGTGGGAGGAGGGCTAAACAAAATCTAAGAAGATATAAATAAGTCATATGGAAACCTATTTTTTTTTTGACAATGGAACCCACAGGAGCCATAGATTGTTACTAGAAAATTTTTAGTGGCAGGGATAGGATACCTTCCAGTGAGTTGTTGGCCAGGGAGGTCCTTAATGCCCCCAAACATTACAGGCCATTGCTGATGCCCTTGGTTTCCTACCAGGAATAGATGGTAAGACCCTATTTCTGAAGACTCCACATACTTGGGCTTCAAGGTCACTGAGAAACCCTGCTGGAGCTGAGCTGAAAACCTCCTCCATGTAGACCAGCTGACAGCTGGAAAAAAGGCATGCTGCATGCAGTTCAATGTGAGACAGAGAAATCGCCAGTGAAGAAACACAACACTGGACACTGCAAGCCTTATATTTTGCCAGCCAGGACAAATGAGCTAGTGGGTACAATAGTGGCAAGTCTGTTATGGGAAAAACAATGGCCCTCTAATTTGACTGGAGGCCCACTCCATGGGAGGGAATATATCTCTGATACTGGAAACCTACAACAGAGGTAGTCATGAGCCCTAGGAGTGTAATATCTGCTGCTGTCTGGCTAAATGTATATACTATGTTCACCAAACTGCCCAGTAAGCACTTCTCTTAACCCATATATTAATGTTACTCTCACTCTTGGTTAGAGAAGCTTTTCTTTTCAGATGGCAGTGACCTTGGGATGACTCACAAGGCACCATGGTGCTGAGAAGAAGTGACAGAAGAGTGCTCAGTACTGAAATATCTCAATCACACCTTCCATCGCTCAGGGTCCATTGTAGAAGAGGTGGCAGAAAGAATATAAGAGCCAAAGGAAGGGTAGGACTCCCCACAGTGTGCTCCTCTAGACACAAAATGGCCTGGATATTTATGACCTCACAGTGCCTGACACTACCTACATAAGACCATCATAATAGCAGGAAAAGATCATGACATCAAAATTAAAGAGAGAGTGATTGGAGGAGGAGGGGATATGATGGAGAGTAGAGTTTCAAAGGGGAAAGTGGGAGAGGGAGGGAATTACTATGGGATATTGTTTGTAAGTATGGAATTTGTCAATAAAAATTATTAAAAATAATAAAAAATTAAAATTAAAAATAAAAAAAGGGTGAATCAATGAGTTTTATTGGAGTTACTTACAGAGCATGGATACAGCTGCATCACCACAAAGTCCCATGCTATGATGGATGGTGAGTCATGGAAATGGAATCATGGAGTTACCATTCATATTAACTTTCTACTTCCTACATAATCAAGATTCTCCTAAGATCACTTGCATCTGGGGAGGGCAGGAGGGAAGAATAGCTGGAATTCCAGGTGTGGATCTTGTGATCTACTAAGGAGTTGTCAATAGCTTCATTGCCATTAACATAGACCTGGTAGCATGGTGTTTGACTCTAAAGTTGCCATGGTTACCTGAGCAAAGCATGTTTTACTTTAAGATGGCATCAACTTAACCCTGGAAGAAAACAAGGCGGGAACTTCTGGGTAAGATGGCAGCATACTAGCCACACCAAAGTAGGCTAGGGAGGAAAATAAACAGAAACACAGCAAAATACACTCTTCTACTGAAAAGTGAAGATGAACAAGTTATTATCAACCACAGCAGAGAAGCAGGAGAGACCAAGATCTTCCAGAAAGGAGAAAACTGGCCAGAATTCTGCCAAGGCTCCAGCAGCCCCAATCTTTGTGCCAGCCTGCCGGCCTGGTCAGCTGGTGGCACAATGAAGTAGGAGTAGAAATAAGGTAAGAGGATTTTCCACTCGCCTCAGCCTTCTCACAAAGACAAGAAACCTGAAGACGTCAGCAGAGGCAAACTGATCAACTGCTGAAGGAGATACAAATGTGACCAGCTGAGCAGCTCTGGTATGACTCCAAGCACACTGCAAAGTCTCCCATCCTCCGACTGTTAGGGCTGTGAACATCCAGATAATTCATTCACCCCTGGTTCCCTAGCATCGAGTGGGGTCAAGGTGAGCACTCAGCTTTGGTCAGATTGGCAGCCATCCCAAAAGTTGAATTTTAGAATTTGCCAGTAATTTGCTTCATCCAGTCTACTACAATACTTGATTCACAGGCAAAGTCAATACCTAGGTCACTTCTGCTAAGCCATCTCTCCAGCCTTATTTTTTAAAAAAATTATAAATCCATCAGAAATGACCTCCAGTGAGATTGCTTTAGATAAAATGCCTGACAAAGATTTAAAAAAAAAATGATTATATCTATTCTCAAAGGAATCAAAGAAAACCAACTCCTGAAGGAATCCCAAGGTAACACAGGAAATCAACCATAAGTAGGTCAATTCAAAACATGAGTAAGGAAATAGGAATAATGAAAAAAATACCAGTCAGAAATATTAGAAATGAAAAAGAGAGTAAGTTAAATAAAAAAAAAAAACAAAACTGTAGAGTCTCACCAATAGAATGGATCAAGGAGAGGGCAAAATATCTAAACTAGACCAGTTGGCAGATCTAATACAGTCCAACAAAGAGAAAGACAAACTAATAGGAAGGCATGAATGGGAATTTCGAGATATTTGGGACACTATGAATAGATCAAACATAAGAACTTAGGGCATAGTAGAAGGAGAAGAAGTTCACTCCAAAGGAATTACAGGTATTTTCAACAAAATCATAGAAGAAAACTTCCCTCAAGTAGGGAAAATGATACCAATACAGATACCGGAAGTCTATAGAATGCCAAACAAACAAAATCAAGAAAGAGCTTCTCATCGTCATATAATTAAACTATAAAACACACAAAGCAAAGAAAATATATTGAAAGCAGTTGGAGAGAGAAATCAAATCACATACAAAGGCAAGCCCATCAGGATAACAACAGATTATTAAACACAAACTTTAAAAGCCAGAAAGGCTTGGAATGGTGGATTCAAGGTTCTGAAAGATAACACCTGTCAACCAAGATTACTTTCTCCTGCAAAGCTGTCCATTCAAATAGACATAGAAATAAGAAAATTCCACAACAAAAGCAGGCTAACTGGATATCCATGACCTCACAGTGCCTGACACTACCTACACATAACCATCATAATAGGAGGAAAAGTTCATGACATCAAAATAAAAGGAAGATTGATTGAGAGGGGGAAGGGATATGATGGAGAATGCAGTTTCAAAGGGAAAAGTGGGGTGAGGGAGAGCATTACCATGGGATATTTTTTTTTTTCCCATGGGATATTTTTTATAATCATGGAAGTTAATAATAATAATCATAATAATAATAAAGCAGGCTATAGCTGGGCATGGTGGTGCACACCTTTCATCCCAGCATTCAGGAGGCAGAGGTAGAAGGATCGTCATGAGTTCAAGGCCACCTTGAGACTCCACAGTGAATTCCAGGTCAGCCTGGATTAGAGTGAGACCCCACCTCGAAAAAGAAAAAACAAAAAACAAACAACAAAAAAAAAAAAACAGGCTAAAAGAATATATGAAGATCAAACCAGCTCTACAGAAAATATTTGAAAGGATCCTCCATGCTGAAGAGAAAGAAAAGCTCACACATAAGGAACCTGGAAAAAAACAAACCATACTCAAGGCAAAAATAAATACACACTTTTTTTTTTTTTGGTAAGGTCTCACTCTAGTCCAGGCTGACCTGGAATTCACTCTTAGGGTGGCTTCAAATTCATGGAGATCCTCTTACCACTGCCTCCTGAGTGCTGGGATTAAAGGTGTGTACCAACACACCCAATAACTTTTCTTTCTTTCTTTCTTTTTTTTTTTTTGTTTTTTTGAGGTAGGGTCTCACTTTAGCCCAGGCTGACCTGGAATTCACTATCGAGTCTCAGGGTGGTCTTGAACTCATGGCAATCCTCCTACCTCTGCCTCCCAAGTGCTGGGATTAAAGGAGTGCGCCACCATGCCTAGCTAATAATAACTCTTAACATCAATGGCCTCAATGCCCCAACCAAAAGACACAAGTTTGCAGACTGGATATAAAAGCAGGGTTCTTCACTTTGTTGCCTCCAAGGAACTCACCTTTCCACAAAAGATGATCTTAATTTGAAAGTTTGGAAAATGGTATTTCAAGCAAGTGGGCCTAGTAAGCAATCAGGTGTCCCTATCCTAATATCTGACAGGGTAGACTTCAGACCAACATTAGTTAGGAAAGATAAGGAAGGTCACTTTATATTGATTAAAGGAACACTTCAAAAGGAGGACATTGCAATCCTAAACATATATGCATCTAACACGGGGGCTCCCAACTTCATCAAACAAACATAGTTGTAGTGGGTGACTTCAGCAACACCCCCCCTTCTCTTTTTTCAAGGTAGTATCTCACTCTAGCCCAGGCTGACCTGTAATTCACTATGTAATCTCAGGGTGGCCTCGAACTCACAGTGATTCTCCTACCTCTGCCTCCAGAGTGCTGGGATTAAAGGTGTGCACCACCACTCCTGGCGCCCACTCTCATCAAGTGACAGGTCGTCTCAACAAAAAATAAACAGTGATGCATCTGGAGTAAATGAGGTCAACAAATGGACCTAACAAAGATCTACAGAACATTTCGCCCAAATGCTGCAGAATACACATTCTTTTCAGCAGCACAGAAAACATTCTCTAAAATCAGCCATATTGGACTGGAGGGACGGCTTAGCCACCCTGAGATTACAGTGAATTCCAGGTCAGCCTAAGATAGAGTAAGACCCTACCTTGAAAAACAAAAACAAACAAACAAAATATTCCCAACTAAAAATGTCCAGGACCAGAAAGATTCACTGGTGAATTTTACCAGAGCTTCATGGAAAAACTAAACCAATGCTTTTCAAACTTTTCCATAAAATAGAAAAGAAAGGGATCCTACCAAACTCCTACTACAAAGCCAGCATTACCCTGATACTCAAACCAAAAAGACAGGACAAAAAAGAAAGAAAGAAGGAAAGAAAGGAAGGAAGGATGCAAAAGTTGTCAACAAAATATTGGAGATAGGGCTGGAGAGATGGCTTAGTGATTAAGGCCTGTAAAGCTAAAGGATCCCGGTTCAAAGAGATGTATGTGTTTGGAGTTCGTTTGCAGTGACTGGAGGCCCAGATGCACCCATTCTTTCTTCCTTTCTCTGCCTCTTTCTCTCTTTTTCTCAAATAAATAAATAAAAATAATTTTTTTAAAAGGAAAACAAATAAGTAAACTATAGCTTGGCATGGTGGCACACACCTTTAATCCCAGCACTCAGGAAGCAGAAAACTTCAATAATTGTAAATAATACCCCATGGTAATTCCCTCCCCCACCCCACCCCCAACTTTCCCCTTTGAAATTCCACTTTCTATCATATCCCCTCCCCCTCTCAATCACTTTCTCTTTTATTTTGATGTCATGATCTTTTCCTCTTATTATGATGGTCTTATGCAGGTAGTGTCAGGTACTGTGAGGTCATGGATATCCAGGCCATTTTGTTTCTGGAGGAGCCCATTGTAAGGAGTCCTACCCTTCCTTTGGCTCTTACATTCTTGACGCCAGCTCTTCCACAATGGACCCTGAGCCATGGAAGGTGTGATTGAGATATTTCAGTACTGAGCACTCCTCTGTCACTTCTTCTCAACACCATGGTGCCTTCTGAGTCATCCCAAGGTCACTGCCGCCTGAAAAGAGAAGATTGTCTAACCAAAAGTGAAAGTAGTGTTAAAATATGGGTATGAACATTAAGAAAAGTGCTTACTGGGAAGTTTGGTGAGCATAGTACATACATTTAGCCAAATAGCAGCAGACGTTACACCCCTAGGGCTCGTGACTACCCTTGTTGTAGGTTTTCAGTAACAGGGATATATTCCCTCCCATGGAGCAGGCCTCCAGTCCAATTAGAGGGCAGTTGGTTTCCCCCATAACAGATGTGCCCCTATTGCACCCATTGGCTCATTTGTCCTGGCTGGCCAAATATAAGGCTTGCAGTGTACACTACTGGGTATCTTCACTGTTGATTTTTTTTTCCCCTGGTGATTTCTCTCTCTCCCACTGAATGGTATGCATGCAGCATGGCTTTTTATAGCTTTCTGTCAGCTGGTCTACATGGAGGAGGTTTTCAGCTCAGCTCTTGCAGTGTTTCTCAAAGAACTTGCAGCTCAAGTATGTGGAGTCTTTAGCAATAGAGTATTGCCATCTATTCCTGGTGGGAAACCAAGGGTCTCGGCAATGGACTGTAATGTTTTGGGGGTATCAGGGATCTCCCTGGCCAACAACTCACTGGAAGATATCCCATCCCTGGCACTGGAAATTTTCTAGCAACAATCTATGGCTCCTGTGTGTTCTATTGTCCAAAGAGCAAGTTTCCATATGATTTATTTATATCCTCTTAGATTTTTATTTATTTATTTTTATTTTTTTTAGGTAGGGTCTCACTCTAGCCTAGGCTGACCTGGAATTCACTATGTATTCTCAGGGTAGCCTCAAACTCATGGCGATCCTCCTACCTCTGCCTCCTGAGTGCTGGGATTAAAGGCGTGTGCCACCACATCTGGCTTCCTCTTAGATTTTGATTAGGCCTCCTTCCACCTTTCCTTACTCCATCTCTTCCCCTGACCTCACTTAGGCCTTCCCCTGCCCCATAAATCTGTTTTTCTACTTACATATATACAATACCATCCTATTAAGTCTCCCCTCCCTCCCTTTCTATTATCTTATTGGCCTATGCTACTGAGTTTTCTTCCTACTCACACCGAAGTTCAGTCATTTGTAGCTAGGATCCACACATGAAAGAGAATGTGTGACATTTGGCTGGTGCACGCCTTTAATTCCAGCACTCAGGAGCCAAAGGTAGAAGGATGGCCCTGAGTTTGAGGCCAACCTGAGACTACATAGTGAATTCCAGGTCAGCCTGAGCTATAGTGAGACCCTACCTTGGAAAAAAAAAAAAAAAAAAAAGAATACATCAGAAAGATCATTCACCCCGACCAATTAGGCTTTATCCCACAGATGCAGGGATGGTTCAACATATGCAAATTGATAAATGTACTACATTATATAAATGGACTGAAGGACAAAAATCACATGATCTTCAGATGCAGAAAAGCATGTGACAAAATCCAACATCCCTTCATGATAAAAATCCTACAGAAAGCCAGGTGTAGTGGCACATGCCTTTATTCTCAGCACTTGGGAGGCAGAGAGGTAGGAGAATTGCCATGAGCTTGAGGCCATCCTGAGACTACATAGTGAGTTCCAGGTCAGCCTGGGCTAGTGTGAAACCCCACCTCGAAAAACCAAAAAAAGGGCTGGAGGGGTTTGCCTGCAAAGCCAAAGGATCCTAGTTTGATTCTCCAGGACCCACAGAAGCCAGATGCACAAGGGGCAACATATATCTGGAGTTCATTTGCAGTGGCTGGAGGCCCTCACATGCTGCCCATTCTCTCTCTCTCTCTGTCTGTTTGCCTCTTTTCCTCTTTCACCCTCTCAAAACTTAATAAATAAATAAAAATAATTTAAAATATATTTTAAAAGACCCCCCCCAAAAAAAAATGTCCTACAGAAACTGGGAATAGAAGGAACATATCTCAACATAATAAAGGCTATTTATGGCAAGCCTATAGCCAACACAATACTAACTGGACAAAAACTTGAAGCTTTTCCACTAAAATCAGGAGCCAGACAAGGGTGTCCACTATCCCCACTTTTATTTAACTCACACTTTTTTTTTTTTTGGTTTTTCAAGGTAGAATTTCACTGTAGTCCAGGCTGACCTGGAATTCACTATGTAATCTCAGGGTGGCCTCGAACTCACGGTGATCCTCCTACCTCTGCTTCCTGAGTGCTGGGATTAAAGGCTTGCACCACCATGCCCAGCTCCCACTATTTTAAAAAAATATATTTAATATTTCATGAAAATTGTTTCAGATACCTTATCTTACAAATTTCCAGGAGCTCTTTGTTAGGATGTGTCCTGGAAGGGTGTAATTTTAGCACACTCCTGACTTTCTTTCTGTTCTCTCTTGGCTTGGTGTAGTACTCCAAGTATGGATTTCAAGTTTCAGGGCTTGCAATTTGTGCTAACGGGACCATAATGAACATGAAATTGGAAAGCAGCTTTTACTATGTGGAAGATAGAGCTTATTGAGGAAATCCACCAGTCCTGGACTAGTGTGCACTGAGTCACAAAGAAAAGCAGCTTGGTTTTTCTGAAAACTCAGCAGATTTTAAAGATGGGAGGGAGGGAGGGTCATAAGGACATCCCCAGCACACACAAGAGGGATGTGCTTGGCTTAGCGGGGACACAGTGACTCACCTCACTGTGGTGCTTGCCCAGCTTAGCAATGTACACAGTTGTCTCAGTTTGCTTCTAAATGAAAACTCTTTTTTTTTTAATTTTTTTTAATTTATTTATTTGAGAGCGACAGACACAGAGAGAAAGACAGATAGAGGAATAGAGAGAGAATGGGCGTGCCAGGGCTACCATCCTCTGCCAACGAACTCCAGATGCGTGAGCCCCCTTGTGCATCTGGCTAACGTGGGACCTGGGGAACTGAGCCTCGAACTGGGGTCCTTAGGCTTCACAGGCAAGCGCTTAACCGCTAAGCCATCTCTCCAGCCCTGTTTTTGTTTTTTGAGGTATGGTCTCACTCTAGCTCAGGCTGACCTAGAACTCACTATGGAGTTTCAGGGTGGCCTTAAGCTCATGGCAATCCTCCTACCTCTGCCCCCAAGTGCTGGGATTAACAGTGTGCTCCACCACCCCAGCAATGAAAACATTTTTGTCTTTTCTCAATTTTTATTAACACCTTCCATGATTATAAAAAATATCCCATGGTAATACCCTCCCTCCCAAAACTTTTGGTATCAAGTAGATATGACCTGTTTTTCATAAATTTCTCCAACAGAAACTTTAAATTCAACAATTTGAGAAAATGCTGTTCTCCTTTGTCTGAACACAGTATATCACCACACACACATTGCATGTGAACACACACAAAATGCAGCACTGTAACTGTACAGAAGGGTTGGCCTGGTATGGATCCTGACTTGGGTGCAGCCACAGAGCAAGTGGTCATGGTTTTGATTCAGTGGACTGAGCCGGGGAACCATCCCAACAACTACTTATAACTTACACATGACCACTATACCGTGTTACATCAACCCTTCTTCCATGGAGAACCTGCTTGTGAGTTCTGGGTGTTGTACAGGTAGCATTTGTGAGTCAGTGGTGTGTAGTGGTATATGCAAATGTAACCAAAGCCTGAGGAACACGAGGAAAAAGAAGAGCTTCACCACTCAGCACTTGTTCCCATCTCGCGGCACCACAGAGCACAGAGAATCCAGAGAGACTTGAAAACCATGGTTTAAAAAAGTGAGTGTGCAAGCTGGGCATGTTGGTGTATGCCTTTAATCCATGCACTGGGGAGGCAGAGGCAGAGGCAGGAGGATCTCCATGAGTTCAAGGCACACTGAGATTACATAGTGGAATCTAGGTCAGCCTGGGCTAGAGCAGGACCCTACCTTGAAAAACCAAAAAAAAAAAAAAAAAAAAAAACAAGTGAGTGTACATATGGCCTGTAAGGCAAAGTCTAAGTCACAAGTGTGCTTATTGGCAACTGTGCTATGGGAGGTAATCCAGGTACACACACACACACACACACACACACAGCCCACCACAGCTTACCACACTGTGCAGGCTCAGGGTTTCTCCCTTAGCTCAAAGTCTAATGGCAGTTCTATAACATGCTTTTGGTTTTTTAAAGGAAATTTTAAAATGTAATTTGCAATGAATGTGGCCGTTTCTATGAGTGAAAACCACCCTTTCTAAAGAGGCTTCATGCAGTACAAGGGTGACCTTCAGTCAGGTTTCCACGTGTATAACAAAACTCCTCCTGCTTCAAACAAAGCATTAGAAAGTCTCCCAGTTCACCACTTCTCACACTGCCACCTTAGTGAGACCATTTAATGTGGATAATTATTTGCTGATGAGCAACACATCTGCAGAAAAATATGCTTTTCTATCTCTATGAATCTTCATTTAACAGGATCTGAGGAAATTAAAACTAAAAAATACAATCAGCATAACGGTCTTCAATGGGCTATGAAAAGTGACCCCTGTAGATAGGTAGATAGGCACAGGCTCTAACCACCAGCCTGTCAATCCGTGTGAAAATGCTCTGTGTGACAGCAATGTCAAGAGTTTGGAGTCCTGAGGCTCTTCTGCAGAACAGTGCTGAACCAAGAGAGTCTCACAGCACTTTCTGGTGCCCATTTGCAGAAGGTTTTGTAGTTTCTGAATCTCTTGGAGTAGCTGATAAGTGAAGTTTATGAAGCCCTAGAGCCTTGAAAAGTTCTCGTGCAGCAGAGGTGAAGTTTCTGACCAAACACAATGTTGTCACAGTGGCAAAGAGCAGGTTGTAGGATAACACAGTGTAGAAATTCCCCAGCCAATTAAACCTTCCAAAATCTCCCAGTAGATGGAATCTAGTGATTCCCACAGTTCTGGACATTATAGGCAGAGCAGAGCTCAGGACAAAGATTGACACACAATTTCCAACGATCTTTGTCATAGTTGTGTCATCCTTCTTAGGAGTAAAGTTTCCAAAAAAACAAAAAATATCTGAGGCTATAGAACTAACAACAGATGATACCATGAGATAGAAAAATCAAAATGATTTCAAGTGCAGCTCCCACAAAACTAAATGTGGAGAGAGAGGCATTTCCTATTCCAGGCCTCCTTGTTCCCTTGGGCATTGCCATCTCATCAACCAGCAGACATAGACTATTACAAGCCACCAAGAGTACCGAGATGGATGTCTCAATAAAAAGTAGAACCATTATAGCAGGATACACCAAGTTTCTTTCCCATGCCGAAGCCCTTTTTTTTTTTTTTTTTTGCTTCTCTAATTTTGTCTTAAGAATCTTCATATTTTCAAGTTCTTGCTCTAATTCCATTACATTGTACCCCACTGATGAAGATAGTCCACTTAGTTGTCTCTGGAGGGCTTCTTCTTCTAGCATATTTATGTAAATTTGTTCATCCACTTTTTCAAGAAGTGTTGCTTCATCAGCAAGTGGCCCATCACTGTGAACATACGGGAGAGGCCAGCTGGGGTGCACAAGAGAAGCAGCAAGCATCCCATCAGTGAGATGCAGGAATATAGTAGGGTAGGTAGAGCTCCCAGAGGCCGGCATCATTGCGGATCAGGGCTGAAGCCACCTACACCATGCTGAGGATCAGCAGCACAAAGAGCAGCAGCATGACCAGTTTCTAACACATGGGCCAGATTCCCTTTTTCAGGCCAGCAAAGCCTTCTGATTCCAGAAAGAAAAAAAGCAAAGGGCATCAACACAAATAAGCAAAGGTTGGGAAAAAAGAGAAGCGAGGTTCCACAAACTTTAAAGAAAACCCAAGACCGAATTGCCAGGTCACCATAGCATTCACTGGCTTCTAGCTCCACCTGCACGAATGAGGGAGCCATTCAGCCCCTGGAGTTTTGAGGGAAAGCAAGCAGGATTGCATTGCTGATGATTGAGAAGGGTAAAATCAAAACAGCCCCAGCTGAAGCAGCTAGAGTGAACGTGCTCAGAAACGACGAAATCCTGTTGACTATGCCGTCTTCATCTTGTTATCTGATTTCCTCTTGTATCTTGTGATGATGAAGTAGGAGACAATGTAGAGGACCGCAAAAAGAAGAAAACGAACATATCATGGACTCCCGCACTTGGCTATGGAAGTGCTGCTCCTGGTCCGACACTTCCTCCTGCCCTTCCATCCAACTTCATGCCCATCACCAGGCCGCCAACTGCGCGCACCACTCCACCATGGCCCGCTGACGCTGGGCTGCACCGCTGCTCTGGGGCCGCTGCTCAGGAGCCCCACCTTTACCACAGCGAGATGGGGAACCCCCACTTCTATTTAATATAGTGCTAGAAGTCTTAGCCATAGCAATAAGGCAAGAGATGCACATAAAAGGGATACAAATTGGAAAGGAAGAGATCAAGTTATCATTATTTGCAAATGATATGATTCTATATACATAAAAACTCTAAAGACTCTACCAGCAAACTGTTTGAGCTGATAAACACTTATACCAATGTAGCAAGATACAAAATAAACACAATTAGTAGCCTTCCTATATGCTAATAACAAACACACAGAGGATGAAATCAGAGAATCGAATCACTTCCATTCACAAATGCATCAAAAAAAAAAAAAAAAAAGTACCTCAGAATAGACCTAACCTAGGATGTGAAGGATCTCTACAATGGACTTTAAAACACTCAAACAAATTGCAGAAGACACTAGGAAATGGAAAGACATCCCTTATTTTTGGATTGGAAGAATCAATATTGTGAAAATGGCAATCTTACCAAAAACAATCTACACATTTAATATAATCCCCATCAAAATTCCAATGGCATTCCTCATGGAACTAATTATTGGAGTTGTCAATAAAAAATAAAATTAAAAATTAAAAAAAATAATAAATTAAAAGTCATGCCTGGAGGAAAAATAGCATTAGAATAGGTTAATTTTTTTTTTTTTTTTTTTGAGGCAGGCTCTCATCCTAGCCCAGACTAACCTGAAACTCACTCTGTAGTTCCAGACAGGCCTCAAAATCACAGCAATCCTCCTACCTCTGCCTCCAGAGTGATGAGGTTAAAGGTTTGTACCATTATGCCTTTCTTCTACCTTCTTTTGAGACATGTTTTCTCTCTCTGCTTCTCCTTTTCCAGCTTCCAGGTCCTCATGCTCTGTCTTCTATGGCCACAGGCACACAGGAACTATAGACACATATGCCATGTTGTGTCATTTACAGGGGCTGGAGGCCCTGGTGCACCCATTTTCTTTCTTTCTTCTCTCTCTGCTTGAAAATAAATAAATGAAAAATATTTTTTAAAAAGAAGGGCCAAGCGTGGTTGCACATGCCTTTAATCCCAGCACTCAGGAGGCAGAGGTAGGAGGATTGCCCAGAGTTCAAGGCCACCCTGAGACTACATAGTGAATTCCAGGTCATCCTGGGCCAGAGTAAGACCCTACTTGGAAAAACCAAAAAAAAAAGAAAAGAAAAGAAAAGAAAAGAAAAGAAAAGAAAAGAAAGAAAGAAGGGGCTGGAGAGATGGCTTAGCAGTTGTAGGAAAAAACCCCTGTAGGGGCCCCCCACTCTCTGCCCGGATAAGGCAACACCCCAAATCACTCACGAGAAGCGGTCTTGATGCAAACTGCAAGAGGATTTTATTCCAAGCGCGCTGGGGCCCACAGTCGTACACCTCACAGGGGTAGAGGACTGCAGAGCCCCGAATGCAAGAACGGGGCAGTTTTTATAGGGTTTCTAACAAAGCCTGTGCATTAGATCAATCATTATTTAATATCAGGAGCCCCGCAGGGTGTTAGCCAGTCAGTTTGTGCCACCCCATAGTTTCTAAGCCAATTAGTTTACTTTGTTTAAGCCCCTCATGGACCAATCATTCTCTTGTGACCTTGGTGGTCAGCATTTGCGCAGGTCCTTGGGTGGGAGTAGCAGAGTGTGGTACCAGTCTCCTATGACCTTGGAGGTCAGCATTTGCGCAGGTCCTTAGGTGGGGGTAGCAGAGTGTGGTATCAGCCTCCTATGACCTTGGTGGTCTGAGGCAGGCTGCTACAGCTTATGGTGCGAGCTACTAAGGCTTACAGTGTGGGCTATTAAGGCTTATGGTGTGGGCTATTTACAGAAACCAAATAAGTGGTTCACTTCATTACTCATTTCCCATCCTTGAGGGCTATCTCATGCCCTTTTTACCTAGTTTTATATTAGGAGCGGGCTCTGATATAATGAGAAGAGGGATTCTTTACTTGCTTCTAACAGAGAGTAAAGCCTGGAGTTTGAGGTATGCAGGGGGCCCGCTTAAGCTCCCTTTGGAGCGTGGTAGTATTTCTGAGCTTCTGAATTCTTGGGCCTTTCACAGTTAGGGTGTATTGTGAAGCCTAAGGACCTAGGTTTGATTTTCCAGGTCCTATGTAAACCAGATGCACATGGTGGTGCATGTGTCTTGGAGTAGTTTGCTTGCAGTGGCTAGAGGCCCTGGCATGCCCATTCTATATCTCTCTCTCTCCCTCTCTCTGTCTCTAATAAATAAATTAAATAAAAAAATTTTTTTTTATTTATTTATTTGAGAGTGACAGACACAGAGAGAAGGACAGATAGAGGGAGAGAGAGAGAATGGGCGCGCCAGGGCCTCCAGCCTCTGCAAACGAACTCCAGACGTGTGCGCCCCCTTGTGCATCTGGCTAACGTGGGACCTGGGGAACCGAGCCTCGAACCGGGGTCCTTAGGCTTCACAGGCAAGCGTTTAAACGCTAAACCATCTCTCCAGCCCAAATTAAATAAATAAATTTTTTTAAAAAAAGAAAGATAGAAGATGAAAAGAAAGAAAGAAGGAAAGAAGTTGGGTTTGGTGCTGCATGTCTTTAATCCCAGCACTTGGGAGGCAGAGGTAGGAGGATCCCTGTGAGTTTGAGTCCACCCTGAGACTACATAGTGAATTCCAGACCACTCCCTGGACTAGAGCAAGACTCTACATTAAAAAATAAACAAACAGAAATAAATAAATAAAAGGAAGGAAATGTTGGGTTTGCTGGCCCAGTTTTTAATCCCAACACTCAGGAGGCAGAGGTCAGAGTATCACCTTGAATTTGAGGCTAGCCTGGACTAGAATAAGACCCTACCTGGACAAAGAAAAAGGAAGGAAGAAAGACAAAACTCTTTCCAAGGAGTTAAAAGGGGGGTTGAGAAGCCAATTTAAGATTCAGATTGGAAGCTGGGTGTGGTGGTGCATGCATTAATCCCAGCACTCAGGAGGCAGAGGTAGGAGGAATGGTGTGAGTTTGAGGCCACCCTGAGACTACGTAGGGAATTCCAGGTCAGCCTGGGCTAGAGTGAGACCCTACCTCGAAAAACTAAAAACAAACAAACAACAACAACAAAAAACTCAGATTGAGGACTTTTCTCTCTCTCTCTTTTTTTTTTTTTTTTGAGGTAGGGTCTCACTGTAGCTCAAGCTAACCTAGAATTCACTCTGTAGTCCCAGGCTGGCGTCAAACTCACAGAGATCCTCCTACCTCTGCCTCCCAAGTGCGGACACTAAAAGTGTGCTCTACCATGCTCAGCCTCAGGTTGAGGTCCTTTATGTGAGTCTCCTGGATATCCTGGATAGGTGGCTAGTCTAGTCAGTCTAGTGTTTTTTTTTTTTTCGAGACAGGGTCTCACTCTGGCCCAGGCTGACTTGGAATTCACTATGTAGTCTAAGGGTGGCCTTGAACTCATGGTAATCCTCCTGCCTGTGCCTCCTGAGTGCTGGGATTAAAGGCATGGGCCACCATGCCTGGCAAGATTTAATTTTATATTGAGAGCAAGGTCCCAGTCAAGGAATGATCCTGCCCATTGCTGACTCATCATTAGCTCAGCTCAAGTTTGATCTATCTTGTAAGGTGAACTCATAAGTTGTCAGAACTGTGTGAAATCTCTTCTTGGGAGCAAGTCCTTTTCTGGCTGCCACCAGGGATTCCACCTTCCTCTTCTCTAAGCATTACTTCAGGGTTTCTTTTCTTTTTCTTTTTCTTTTTTTTTTTTTTTTTTTTGAGGTAAGGTCTCACTGTAGCTCAGGCTGACCTGAAAATCACTCTGTAGTCTCAGGGTGGCTTCGAACTCATGGCCATCCTCCTACCTCTGCCTTCCAAGTGCTGGGATTAAAGGTGTGTGCCACGACGTCCGGCTACTTCAGGGTTTCTTGAGGTAGTTTCAATTTTTTTGTTTCAACAGTCCGACAGCCAAAGGGGGAGGCACAAGTATCTCACTTTAAAATCTCTCAGTTCCAGGGACAGCAAGGCATTTCCCTGCAACTGGGCAAACCAGTGAAGAAGTCAGATCCCCTGTCTGAATACCCTCTGTGTCCGCCAACATCCTGGAACCAAAGCAACTAGTTCCTTAACTATAGTTACATAGTTACAATGTATTTCTCCACTGGAACCCACCAATCCTGTTAAAGGTCACCCCACTCCTCCCCTGGCTGTACATTGTTAGCCTAGTACCTGGTTGTGATTTTTCTTTTAAAAAGCCTGTAAGCCACTCCTTTGGGGGTCGTAGTACCAGCTCCCCAGTCTGGCTGCGTCCCTGATGGATCAGCTGTGTCTTGCCTTGGTTGTAATAAACTTTTTCTGTTTTTGAGCTGGAGCAGTCCCTGCCTCATTATTTGTGTGGTGGGCAGAGGTAGGAGGATCACTGAGTTTGAGGCCAGCCTGGGCTAGAGAGAAACAACCAAAATAAATAAATTTCCCAGAGGGAGAAAAAAAAAAGCCTTTAGCAGCAGAGTGCGGTGGTGCATGCCCTTAATTTTAGCATTTGGGATGCATAGGTAGGAGGAGCACCATGAGTTCAAAAGGATCACCATGAGTTCAAAGCCTGACAGTGAATTCCAGGTAAGCCTGAGCTAGAGTGAGACCTTACCTTGAAATAAAGCCTAAATAAATAAATAAGTAAATAAATAAAATTGAGGCAGCTGGAGAGATGGCTCAACAGTTTAGGTGCTTACTTACAAAGCCTAAGGACCCAAATTCAATTCTCCATCCACATAAAACCAGATTCACAAAGCTGTGCATGCATCTGGAGTTTGTTTGCAGCAGCTGGAGGCCCTGGTGTGCCCATTCTCTCTATCTGTCTCTTTTCTATCTTTCTGTTTGCAAATGAATGAATAAATAATAATGATATATAAAGTAGAAAAAAAGGAAAAAATAATGCTGCAGTGAGGTGTTGGAAAGGAGACTGTAGTCAAATGAAACCACTGGACTGGGGCTGGAAAGTGCAGGGAAAGGAGAGGGGATGGCTGGGGAGAGCTGGCAAATCAAGGAAAAAATCACAGAAGGAAGCTGACAGCCTCAGTCATGTGGCAGTACTGACTTCCCCTGTCATAACTTCACTCTCTAATTTTAGATCCTTCTATTGTGTATGTCACCCATAGACATTGCTCTGTTAAAAGTGGGTAGAAGTGGGCTGGAGGGATGGCTTAGCAGTTAAGGCATTTGTCTGCAAAGCCAAAGGACCCAGGACTCACGTAAGTCAGATGGATAATGTGGCGCATGGGTCTGAAGTTTGTTTGCAGTGGCTGGAGGTCCTGGCATGCCCGTTCTTTCTCTCCTTCTATCTCTTTATCAAGTAAATAAAAATAAAATATTTTTAAAAATGGTGGTGCCTGACGTGGTGGCACATGCCTTTTAATCCCAGCACTCAGGAGACACAAGTAGGAAGATTATTATAAGTTTGAGGCCACCCTGAGACTGCATAATGAATTCTAGGTCAGCCTGAGCTAGAGTGAAATCCTACCTCCATAAACCAAAAAAAGAAAAAGAAAAAAAAAAAGTGAGTAGTAGTGATAGTTAGCCAGGCATGGTGGCACATGCTTGTAATCCCAGGAAATAATCTTGAGGATTGTAAAGGCAAATCCAGGGTGGGCTATATAGCCAGACCCTGAAGACCCTGTCAAACACAAGAAAGAGAAGGAGGAGGAGAGGAAGAGAAGAAGATTGATTTATTCAGTTCACATAGGGCTCTTCCTTAATTGCTGTGTTTCACTGTTTATGCCATCCAGTAATATTTGTATAAATGTGAAATGAACACATGTGGTGGTTTGATTCAGGTGTCCTCCATAAATTTAGGTGTTCTGCATGTTAGGTCACCAGCTGGTGCCATTGTTTCTCCCCTTTGGGTCTGTAAACCAAAATAAACTCCTTTTTACCCCACAAGCTGCTCTTGGTTGGGTGTTTTAGGCCAGCAATGCGAACCTAACTGCAACAATACACAACACATAAAATATGATTTAAAGGAGGGTCAAGGGGTTTCCTAGAGAGAGAACACATACTGACTGTACTCACAGCTTTTATTTGGGATTCATCAATAGAAAACTAGAGGAGCTATAGCCAAATTGAAAGAATGTTTGTAATTACTGACATATGACAAATCACCAGTTGACTGACTCCTGTATGTCCTCATAGACCAAGAGTTGCTTGTCTCATTCTTTTTTGTTGTTGTTGTTTACATTTTATTTTTATTCATTTACTTATTTGGTAGAGAAAGAGAGAGAGAAAATGGGTGCGCCAGGGCCTCCAGCACTGCAAATGAACTCCAGACACGTGCACTCCTTTGTGTATCTGGTTAACATGGGTCCTGGGGAATCGCATCTGGGTCCTCCAGCCCACTTGTCTCATTCTTATCACTTCATATCACAAGTACAAGTTGTTTGGTTCGTGATCATTTCATCAGAAAATCTTTGGAAAAGCTGTGAGCTCCTGCCTTCAAGGTATTCCACCCAAGGTGCCCAGCCCTCCATGTCCTCAGGTGCCTTGCACAAAGATTACCCTATTGTGAGTTACTTGGTGTCCACATCGCCCCAAGTTAGCTTGATATACACATTGCAGCTAGCTAGCTTTTTTTTTTTTTTTTTTTTTTAAATTTTCTTCAAAGTAGGGTTTCACTGTAGTCCAGGCTGACCTGGAACTCACTCTATAGTCCCAGACTAGCCTAGATCCTCCTATCTCTACCCCTGAGTGCTGGGAGCCTTGTACTTGGCTTTTTTTTTTTTTCTTTTTTTTTTTTGAGGTAGGATCCCACTCTAGCGCAGGCTGACCTGGAATTCACCATATAGTCTCAGGGTGGCCTCCTACTCACAATGATCCTCCAACCTCTCCCTCCCAAGTGCTAGGATTAAAGGTGTGTGCCACCATGCCCGGCTGTACTTGGCTTTTATATGGGTACTGGGGATCCAAACTCCGGTCCTCTTGTGTGTGCAAGTCTTTTACCAATTGAGCCATATCCCCAGCCAGCCCAGGTTTTGTTTGGATGGTCTTGAACTCCTGATCCTCCTGCCTTTCCACCTGTTGGGATTAAAGGAATGCACCACTTGGTCATACAACTTATTAATATGTTTTAGCATCTTAGCATCTTTCTTTTTTTCCCCCCCATGTTAGGGTTTCACTCTAGCCCAGGCTAACCTGGAATTCATGGCCTTGAATTCACATTGATCCTCTTGGGATAAAGGCATGCCTTGGTTATTAATATGTTTAAACTTTTTGTTTATTTTTATTTATTTCTTTGAGAGAGACAGACAGAGAGAAAGAGGCAGATAGACAGAAAGCATAGGTGTGCCAGGGCCTCCAGTCACTGCAAACAAACTCCAGATGCATACGCCCCGTTGTCCATCTGGCTTACATGGGTCCTGGGGAATTGAGCCTCGAACTGAGGTCCTTAGGTTTCATAGGCAAGTGCTTAACCACTAAGCCATTTCTCCAGCCCTGGTTATTAATATGTTTAAATAACTGATTTAGAGGGGAGAGAACTATCTACTTTCTCATACAACTGTGGAAGTTATTAGAATGAAAATGGAGTTATGACAAATTGGAATACACACACAAATAAAGATAAGCACTTGGGAGGCTTGGCTGGGTGTGGGGGCTTAGGCCATTAATCCCAGCACTTGGGAGGCCAAGGTAAAAGGATTGCTATGAGCTCAAGGCCAGCCCGAGACTACATAGTGATTTCAGGTTAGCCTGAGCTAGAGTGAGACCTTACCTCAAAAAGGGAGGGGGGAGCTGAAGAGATGACATACCAGTTAAGGCACTTGCCTACAAAGCCAAAGTACCTTGGTTCCATTCCCCAGGACCTATGTAAGCCTGATGCACAAGGTGGCACATGTGTCTGGAGTTCGTTTGCAGTTGCTGGAGGACCTGGTGTGCCCACTCTCTCTCTCTCATCCTATGTCTTTCTCTCTCTCTCAAATAAATAAATAAAAATAATAAAACAAGATGGAGCCGGGAGTGGTGAGACACACTTTTAATCTCAGCACTTGGGAGGCAGAGGTAGGAGGATTGCCTTGAGTTTGAGGCCTCCTTGAAACTACATAGTAAATTCCAGATCAGTCTGGAGTAGAGTGAGACCCTACCTCGAAAAACCATAACAACAACAACAACAAAAATAAACCATATCAAGATAATGAAGCTGGGAGGTTATGAGGAAGTAGGTATCATGCTTTCATGCTTATACTTGATAGTGATGCAGGACTTTGGGGTTCTGGAGGGGTGTCCCAAACTGACAAACTCCAATTTTGGGTCCTTATCCTATTAATAGAGAATGGATAAAAAAATGGGCTCAAGGAGGATAAATTATGAATTAATGAGTTTATTTAGGGAGAAATCATAAACTGTGAAGTACATTTAAGGGAAATTGGGGTCTAAGAAAAGGCTGGAACAGAGTCACAAGCATGTGGAGGGCAGGATCTAGGAGCTCATGTAAAGAGATTTAGAAGAAATACACTTGTGTGGAAGGTCCATGGAAGAAAGTTAAGAGAGTAAGTGGTGATGACTTAAGGAAAGATGGCAGAGGGAAAGTATCAAAACAAAGAACAGGAAATTCAGATGAGAAATGAGTAGTAAAGAGAGTTACACCCATGGTTACCCCAAGTGTAGAGAAAGTGCACATGTAGCAGGCCCAGACTGAGAAAATATAAGTGGTAGGTTCACAGATTGGGATTACTTGAGCAGAGCGTGGTGTAAATCTCAAGTCAGCCTGAGCTAGAGTGAAGAGTGAAACCCTACCTCAAAAAAAAAAAAAAAAGGATTCCTCCAGAGGATATCCAGGAAAGTCATCCCAGGGTTGGAAGAAACTTCCTAAATTGAGAGTGGGCAGTTCTTGTCATGAAGTGCTGGGATTAAAGGCATGTGCCACCACACCTGGCTTCTTCTTACCCCCCCCTTTTTTTTTTTGAGGTAGGGTCTCACTGTAGCCCAGGCTGACCTGGAATTCACTATGTCTTCCAGGGTGGTCTTGAACTCACAGTGACCCTCCTGCCTCTGCCTCTGCCTCCTGAGTGCTCAGATTAAAGGCATGTACCACCACATTCAATATTAAATATTTTATTTATTTATTTTAGTTTTTCAGAGTAGGGTCTCACTCTAGCCCAAGTTGACCTGGAATTCACTATGTTGTTTCAGGCTGGCCTTGAACTCATGGTGATCCTCCTACCTCTGCCTATGGAGTGTTGGAATTAAAGGTATGTGTCACCATGCCCTACCTAAATATTTTATTTTTATTTATTTATTTGAGAAAAAAAAAAAAGGAAAGAGAGAGAGAGGGAGAGGGACAGTGGCCAATACAGAATGAGATGCTAGGGTCTCCAGCCACTGCAAACAAGCTCCAGATGCATGTGCTACTTTGTGCATCTGGGTTATGTGGGACCTGGGGAAGGGAACCTAGGTCCAAGGAAGGAAGAAAGGAAAGAGGAGGAAGAGAGGAAGGCAAAGAGGGAGGGAGGAAGGAAAGGAAGGAAAGAAGGAAGGAAGAAAGGAAAAGAATGATGTTGGGTTGCCAGGTGTGGTGGCACACGCCTTTAATCCCAGCACATGGGAGGCAGAGGTAGGAGGATTGCCATGAGGTCAAGGCCACCCTGAGACTACATAGCGAATTCCAGGTCAGCCTGGGCTAGAGTGAGACCCTATCTTGAAAAAAACAAAAAACAGAACAAAGCAAACAAACAAAAAGAATGATGTTGGGGGCTATGGAGATGGCTCAGTGGTTAAAGGTGCTTGTTTGCAAAGTCTGTCTGCTAGGGTTTAATTGCCTATCTTCTCATATAGAGCTGGACAGGCTTTGTTTGCCACTCCGAGAATGCACACACACATGTGTAAATATTTTTTTTTTTAAGTGAATAGTCTGGCATGACACACACTAATCCCAGTACTTGGGATGCTGAGGTAGGACGATCACTGTGAGTTCAAGGCCAACCTGGTATTACAGAGTGAGTTCAAGGCCAGCAAAAGGCAAAATATTGTGCATCTATATGATAAGAACCATAAAGAAACAAAGACTGAGAATAACATCCATAATAAAGTGCAGAGGAAAAAAAAATTATGGGGTTACCAAAGGTAGGTAGATTTGTTATTATCTATTCAGGTTATTCAGCTCCAGAGATCAAAGTCCTTAAGTTTCAAAAGGCCAGGGTTTCAGTTTTTGCCTCTGGATTGTTGTGCAAGATGTGGGAGGAGGCTTGCTCTGAGCTGGAGAGTAAGTGTGGGGATTTCTTCTCTAGCTCTGATTGGGAAATCAGCGTAAAACCCAGAAGCCTGCATTTCCTCCATCAGAAAGATTGTGGGTAAAATTAGTTAAAGCCCCACTCCCGACCTATTGTGTGTGTGTGTGTGTTTTAAATTTTGCAAGCAGAGAAGAGAAGAGAGATTCAAAATTTGAGGAACATTAAATTAAATTTATTTATTTAAGAGAGAGAGAGAGAGAGGCTGATAGAGTTAGCATGCCAGGGCATCTAGCCATTGCAAAAGAACTCCAAATGGATGCACCTCCTTGTGCATCTGGCTTTATGTGAGTACGATGGGATTGAACCTGGGTCTTTTAGCTTTGCAGCACAGGTGCCTTAACCGCTAAGCCATTTCTTCAGCCCAGGAGTTTTTTTTTTTGTTTTTTTTTTTTTGAGGTAGGGTTTCCCTCTAGCCTAGGCCGACCTGGAATTCACTATGTAGTCTCAGGGTGGTCTTGAACCTGCAGCTATGCTCCTACCTAGGTCTCCCAAGTGCTGTGATTAAAGGTGTGTGCCACGATGCTCAGCCCTGTTATTTTATTTATTTATTTGTATTTTTTTTTTAATTTTAATTTTAATTTTTATTTTTTTGTGGGATTTCATATCGTACTTGCTACACATGTACACATGCAATGATGACAAAATATTACTTACCTACACTATGCAATGGCCTCTGACATTTTCTACCTTATTCTACTTAACTTATTTTAAATTTCCTGGCTATATTCCATCAAAAGATTCCCACCTACAGCTTGAAAAATACTTCTTTAGGGGCACAAGAAAGTATAATGGGCAGGACATATGATCAAAACACATTATAAAATTTGTTTTCAAAATATCAGGGCTGTCCTATCACTTGGAACGCAGAGATAGAAGGATCACTGAGTTTGAGGCCAGACTGGGGCTACAGGGTCAGTTCCAAGTTATCCTGGACAAGAGTGAGACCTTACCCTGGAAAAGCCAAAAAAATAAAAAAATAATAGCCACTCTGAAACTACATAGTGAATCCCAGGTCAGCCTGGGCCACAGTGAGGCCCTACCTTGAACCCCCCCCCAAAATAATAATAATAAAAATAAAAATAAAGAAAATAATAATAAAGAAAGAAAATAAAAGTCAGGGCAGGCTGCTCAGTAGGAACAGGGCTTACCTAGCACACACAAAGCCCAGAGTTTGATTCCCAGCACTGTATTAAGCTGGGTGTGGCAGTCCTTGCCTGTAATCTTAGCACTCAGTAGGGGTGCGTGCCTCTGGAGCCCGTTTGCAGTGGCTGGAGGCCCTGGTGCGTCAATTCTCCCTGTCTTAAGTACATAAACTAAAATGTTAAGAAAATCTTTTGGGGGCTTTACCTTCTTCCACCTTCTGACAGGCAGCTCTCTCCACTTTCTCATCTTTCCTTCTCTTAACCTAAGAAAGTTTCTCTAAGCCTTAAGTACAGCTGGCATTCTGTTCCTGAAATAATTACCGTGTCAATGGCCAGGCATGGTAGGGGGAAGAGGGCATTCAGCATGCGGGAAGCCCTTACCTCTGAGGCTCCCTCATGCCTGAAGCCTGGTCTGCTTACAGGAGCTGGGCCATATGCAAAACATCTGTCACTTGTTCCACAACCAAGTGATAGGCAAGGCATAGGGCCTGGGTGATCAGCAGTACGGCTTGAACCTTGTGAACCCAGTAAGGTCCATGAGGCAATGGGCAGAGGGTCAACTAATCTCTTCATTCACCCAAGACCCGAGGTCTGTAAGATCATGGTCACCCAAGGGTCACCACCACACCTGTACACTCAGAATTAAGCCCTGCCTCTCTAACGGACATTCCCTGTCTTGCCAAAAGCATGAGTCCCGCAGGGTAGGGAGAGGGCTGAGAAGGATCCTTCACCAGCTAAGGAGCCGAGCCAGCTAGGTGGGGTCCTGGAGGCTCGAGGGAGCACAGTGTGGCGGCTGATCCGGACGGTAGAGAGTCTGATGCAGCAGGGCACAGGCTGCGGGGAGATCATCAGGATCTGAGGGCCAAAGAGGGGCTGGTGAGAAGCTGCGGGACCCGGGCCCTAGGTGGCTGGCTCTGCGGGACTCACCCAGGCCCAGCTCCTGCAGCAGGCTGCGGTACTCCGGCTCGTCCTGCAGCAGTTTCAGCAGGTTCGTGGACTCCATCCGCTCCAGCTGCACCTCCCAGTACACGTAGATTTTCTGGTTGAAAGTGATGTACACGAGGCAGGGGCTGTTGCGGCCCTCTTTGCAGGCATACAGGCCTGCACAGAAGGCGCGGATATTTTCATCCACTTGGAAGCGGACAACAGTGCGGTTGTGATTGATAATGTAGGTTTGTCCGTCCCAGGCACATGCAACCACCTCTTTGTGTCCATTGCCCGTGACATCTAACTTCTCCAGAGCAAACAGTTGGTGATCCACCTGCTCCGACCATAGCAGCTTGTCTGCTTCCTCCATAAGCTTCAGGGTCCCATCCAGCGTGCACAGGGCAAAGAGGCCTGAGCCACCACTCTCAGGGTTGTGGCCTTGCTTGATGTTGCCAATGAGGTGAGTGGACACGTTCTTGTTGTGGATCCTCCCGGACGTCTGGTGGAGCACCACGTCTCGGGCAGCAGGGCTTTCCCTGCTGCCCGCCGTGGCCTCCTCAGAGGCAGGAGGGGGGCTAGTGTCCTTGTTCCAGGCGCACAAGAGAACAGCATAAGCACACCCTGGCTGAGACACCACCAACTCAGGCCTGCCCAGTGGCCCCGGGGTCACTGAGAGACTGTCCACCTGACCCTCCAGCATCCACTTCTTGAGGGAGACCAGCTGCCCTGTCAGGTGATCTGTGCCCTCTGCCTCTCCCAGCGGAAGGTCCTCACCACACGGTCTGTGTATCCCACCACCAGTTCACAACAGCCATCTCCATTTTTCCTTTGCTGCACACATCTCCAACCCCAACACAAGTCAACATTCCTTGGCAGGTGCAGGTGAGCCATGGCCGGCTGTCATCGTTCTTGTACACAGATAGCTTCCCGCTGGTCTCTCCCACCACCAGCTCGTTTAAGGCGTCGTTGTCAACGTCCCCGAGGCAGATGGCGTGTGGGAACAGGCTCCCGGTAAAGTCCAGCGCCACGCGCTGCACGTAGCTCACCGACCGCAAGGCCCTGCCCGGGGCTGGGGGACCTATTTATTTGTATTTTAGAGAGAGACAAAGTTGGCCTCAGCCACTGAAATCAAACTCCAAGTGCTTACATAGCTTAGTGGGCATGTGCAACCTTGCACTTGCCTCACCTTTGTGTGGTTTACATGGGATCTGGAGAGTCAAATACGGATCCTTGGGCTTTGCAGGCAAGCATTTTAACCACCAATCCAACTCTCCAGGTCTGTTTTTGTTTTAAATTATTATTTATTTAACTTAAAAATTTATTTAGTTTATAGAGAGAGAATATGAGTGTGCCAGGGCTTCTTGCCATTACAGATGACCTCCAGATGTGCCACTTTGTGCATCTGGCTTTACATGGATACTGGGGAATCAAACCCTGGGGCCTTAGGCTTTGCAAGCAAGCACCTTTAACTGAGTCATCTCTCCAGCCCTAAAGCTGTTCTTTTAAAGAACAACCAACTATAGCCAAGCTTCTGTGTTCTTGTCCAATTGAATTTCCTTCCAACATTTGAGTCCATAAAATTTCAGAGACCCAAAAAGTAAAACAGTAGCTATTTGGTAAACATTAATTGAGTTTCACATAAGCCTGGGCCTCCAGTAACATTTTCAATATCTAAATAGCTTCTTCATTAGATTAAACCTTTGGGGATCTGAGTTTTGGACAGAAAAGATATTGCTACTAAATGGCCAATTAGTAGCTAATTAGAGCTCTGGAACTCCCTGGTCAGGTCCTGCTCAGAAACCCTTTGGATATTAAAACAGTAATCCAAGGGGAAGGAAGCGGTGCACACCTGTACCCTCAGCCCTTGGAAAATTGAGGCAGAAGAATCATGAGTTTTAGGGCAGCTGTAGTCCCTGTCTTAAAGAAATAAATTAAAAAAAAAAAAAACAAAAAACAATTAAGGAGGGAGGGAAAGGTGGGAGAGAGGGAGGGAAGGAAAAAGAAAGAGAGGGAAGAATAAGGATTACGAGTAAACTAGCCCCTATTTTATAGGTAGTTAGTCAAGGTTCTAGGCCCAAAAAGAATAAGCAGATATGTATCAGCAGAGATTTTATAAGAAGTCCCGAAAGAAGGATTTGGAAACTAAAATCCAAGAAGCTTGACTTCCAGAAGTCAAAAGCCCTGATTTATGCTGACTCACCAGGAGGTCAGCTGACCCATAAATACAAAGTAAATAATCCTTTGTCTAACTCATCTGCCTCATTGGGAGCCCTTCCACATTCATTCACAGTAACTGGTACAATGTATTCCAATTTGATAATTTATATTCTCAAGGGTATAAAAAGCCCAATCCTAAACACTGGGTGGCTACCAGCTTGGAACCTTCCCAGCTCTGCAGCTTTCTTGCTGTATTTTCATTTCCTGCCTGCCATTCACTTTCTCCTTCTCCTCTTCTTCCTCCTTTTCCTTCTTTTTACCTATTCTTTTGTTGTTGTTTTCGAGGTAGAGTCTAATTGTAGCCCAGGCTGACATGAAACTCACTCTGTAGTCCCAGGCTGGCTTTTAAACACACATCTATCCTTCCCAACTTTGTCTCCTGAGTGCTGGGATCAAAATTGTGAGCCACCAAGCTTGGCTATCTTTTTTTAAAATATTTTATTTATTTATGCCATTGATGCCCCCAAAACATTACAGGCCATTGCCAATGCCCTTGGTTTCCCACCAGGAATAGATGGTAAGACCCTATTGCTGAAGACTCCACATACTTGGGCTGCAAGGTCACTGAGAAATCCTGCTGGAGCTGAGCTAAAAACCTCCTCCATGCAGACCAGCTGACAGAAAACTGGAAAAAGCCACGTGATATGCAGTTCAATGGGAGAGAGAGATATCACCAGTGAAGATACCCAACAGTGGACACTGCAAGCCTGGCCAGCCAGGCTGAATGAGCCAATGGGTGCAATAGTGGCATGTCTGTTATGTGGGAAACAAACTGCCCTCTAATTTGACTGGCGGCCGGCTCCATGAGAGGGAATATATCCCTGATACTGCCAACCTACAACAGGGGTAGTCATGAGCCCTAAGGGTGTAAGGTCTGCTGTTGTCTGGCTAAATGAATATACCATGCTCACCAAACTGCCCAGTAAGCACTTCTCTTAATGTTCATATGCATGTATTTTAATCCCAGCACTTGGAAGGCAGAGGTAGGTGGATCGCTGTGAGTTCGAGGCTACCCTGAGACTACAGAAAGTCATGTTGAGCTAGAGTGAGACCCTAACTTGTTAGTTTTCAGGGAAGGCTATTTTAACTCTTCAGTGACAGAGGCTGGTGTAGTGGTAGGAGGATTACCATGAGTTCGAGGCCAGCCTGAGACAACACAGCCTGGTAGTGTAGTGTAGTGAGATCAGCCTGGGCTAGAGCAAAACCCTACCTCAAAAAAAAAAAAAAAAAAAATTGACAGAGGACAGAATAGCATGCTCTGTCATGTTCTGTTCCACCTCCAGATTCTGCCAGCAAGAAGGTCATCTTCTGTATATGATACAGCTGAGGGAGATTCTCACAGGAGTGTGCACCAAAATGGTAAATTAAATAAATCTGTTGTTAATTGAGCTGGATGTGGTGTCACACACCTTTAATCCCAGTACGTGGGAGGCAGAGGTAGGAGGATTATCATAAATTCAAGGTCACCCTGAGACTACATAGTGAAGTCCAGTTCAGCCTGGGCTCGAGCAAGACCCTACCTCGAAGAACAAAAAACAAACAAACAAAGAAACAAAGAAATGATAATTACAGGATGATGGGATAAGTGCTATGTTATAGATATATATAGGACAAATACAGAAAATGCTCTACAAGGCAGAATGGGAAAGGTGGGGCTATCAGTAAAGGTGTTCAAGAACTGAATGTCACTTAGTTCAGTTTTGAGAGATAAGCAAGAGTTAAGCACAGGGCTGAAGGGATGACTTAGCAGTTATGGCACTTGCCTACAAAGCCAAAGGTCCCAGCTTTGATTCCCCAGGACACATGTAAGCCAGATACAGAAGGTGGCTCATGCATTTGGAGCTTGTTCGCAGCAGCTGGAAGCCCTGGCCCACCCATTCTCTCTCTCTCTCTCTCTTGCTCTTAAATAAATAAAATATTTTAAAAAGTCGGGCATGGTGGTTTTACCTTTAATCCCAGCACTTAGGAGGCAGAGGTAGGAGGATTGCTGTGAGTTTGAGGCCCGCCTGAGACTACACAGTGAATTCCAGGTCAGCCGAGACTACAGCAAAATCCTATCTTGAAAAACCAAAATAATGGGCTGGAGAGTTGGCTTAGCAGTTAAGCGCTTGCCTGTGAAGCCTAAGGACCCCGGTTCGAGGCTCAATTACTCAGGACCCACGTTGGCCAGATGCACAAGGGGGCGCACATGTCTGGAGTTCGTTTGCAGTGGCTGGAAGCCCTGGTGCGCCCATTCTCTCTCTATCTGCCTCTTTCTCTCTCTCTGTCTGTTGCTCTCAAATAAATAAATAAAAGTAAATAAACATAATAATAAAGGCGTGTGCCACCAGGCCTGGCCAATTTAAAAACAAAAAACAAAATAATAAGTAAATAAATAAAGAGTTAAGCATAGTGAGTGAACAGGATGTGGGAAAGCAGAGAGGTCTACAGCATCACAGCATACTGTGGGAATTGCCTATAGTGCTTTATGGCCATAACTGCATGAGGTGTACATGAGGGCACAGAGACAAGGGGTCAGTGGAGTGAGGGCCTGGTGTGTCAAGCTGAGGAAGAAGTTTGAACTTTATGCTAAGTTAAATACCATAAGGAATTATCAGCAGGGATTTGTATATCATGTCCCAGAGTTGGGGCATTGAAGGGTTAATAGCCTTGTCTGAAAACTAAAGGGAACTAAAGAGTTAATAACTATCCCTAAGGCTTGCAGGCAATAAAGAAGTTTGGCACCTTTCCCTGACTGATATACTCCCCTTAGCCTAGATGGCCTTGAAGGACCAGACACCATCTGAGTATCCTCCCTTAGACATTCCTGCACCTGGTCCAGGGTGTTTTTCTTAGGATCCTCCTTGTAAGCATACACCCCAATCTGGTCCAGTGCTTCAGCCCTCATCCTGCAGGAAAGCTGAAGCCCCTTGCTATTTTCTCTAATAAACAGCAGTCTATCTGTAGAGATCAAGTCCAGTATTTTCAATTTTTTTTTTATTAACAACTTCCATGATTATAAAAAATATCCCATGGTAATGCCTCACCCCCACTTTCCCCTTTGAAGCTCCATTCTCCATCATATCCCCTCCCCATATCAATCAGTCTCTCTCTCTCTCTCTCTTTTTTTTTTTTTTTGGTTTTTCAAGGTAGGGTCTCACTCTAGCCCAGGCTGACCTGAAATTCACTATGTTGTTTCAGGGTGGCCTCGAACTCACTGCAATCTTCCTACCTCCGCCTCCCAAGTGCTGAGATTAAAGGCATGTGCCACCATTCCCAGCTAACCAGTCTCTTTTTTATTTTTTATTTTGATGTCATGATCTTTTCCTCCTCTTATGATGGTCTTGTGTAGGTAGTGTCAGGCACTGTGAGGTCATGGATATCCAGGCCATTTTGTGTCTGGAGGAGCACATTCTAAGGAGTCCTACCTGTCCTTTGGTTCTTACATTCTTTCTGCCACCTCTTCTGCAATAGACCCTGAGCCTTGGAAGGTGTGATACAGATATTGCAGTGCTGAGCACTCCTGTCATTTCTTTCTACCACCATGATGCCTTCTGAGTCATCCCAAGGTCACTGCCATCTGAAAAGAGAAGATTCTCTACCAAAAATGAGAGTAGCATTAATATATGGGTATGAACATTAAGAGAAGTGCTTACTGGGCAGTTTGATAAGCATAGTGTATACATTTAGCCAGACAACAGCAGACATTACACCCCTAGGGCTCATAACTACCCCTGTTTTAAGTTTTCAGTATCAGGGATGTATTCCCTCCAAGTCCTAGTAGAGGGCAGTTGGTTTCCACCATGACAGACATGCCCCTATTGCACCTGTTAGCTCATTTGGCCTGGCTAGCCAAATATAAGACTTGTAGTGTCCACTGTTGAGTACCTTCACTGGTGATTTCTCTCTCTACCATTGAACTGCATGCAGCATGGCTTCTTCCAGCTTTCTGTCAGCTGGTCTACATGGAGGAGGTTATCAGCTCAGTTCCAGCAGGATTTCTCAGTGGCCTTGAGGCCCAAGTATATAGAGTCTTCAGCAATAGGGTCTTACCATCTATTCCTGGTGGGAAACCAGGGGCCTCAGCAAAGGCCTATGTTTTGGGGGCATCAGGGACCTCCCTGGCCAACAACTCACTGGAAGGTATCGCATCCCTGGCACTAAAAATTTTCTTGCAACAATCTATGGCTCCTGAGTGGTTCATTCTCCAAAAAAGTAGGTTTCCATATGATTTATTTATATCCTCTTAGATTTTGATTAGCCCTCCCTCCACCTTTCTTTTATTCAATCTCTTCCCCTGACCTTACTTTTGGCCTTTCACCCCCATTAATCTATTCTTCTAATTACATATATACAATACCATCCTATTAAGTACCCCTTCCCTTCCTTTCTCTTCCCTTTATATTTCTTTTCTAGCTTACTGGCCTTTGCTACTGAGTTTTCTTCCTACTTACACAGAATCATCTGTAGCTAGGATCCACATATGGGAGAGAACACATCACACTTGGCTTTCTGGGCCTGGGTTCCCTCACTTAGTATAATCCTTTCCAGATCCATCTATTTTCCTGCAAATTTCATAACTTCATTTTTCTTTACTGCTGAGTAGAACTCCATTGTATAAATGTGCCATATTTTCATTATCCACTCATCAGTTGAGGGACATCTAGGCTGGTTCCATTTCCCAGCTATTGCGAATTGAGCAGCAATAAGCCTGGTTGAGCAAGTATCTGTAAGGTAATGAGATCAGTCCTTAGAATATATGATTTGCAGTGCTATAGATGGGTCATATGGTAGATCTATTTTTAGCTGTTTTAGGAACCTCCACACTGATTTCCACAATGGCTGGACCAGATTGCATTCCCACCAACAGTGTAGAAAGGTTTCTCTTTTTCTACATCCTCTCCAGCATTTATGGTCATTTGTTTGCATGATGGTAGCCAATCTGACAGGAGTGAGATGGAATCTCAACGTATGCATTTCCTTGATGATTAGGGATGTAGATCATTTTTTAGATGTAATATGCCATCTGTATTTCTTCTTTTGAGAATTCGCTATTTAGTTCCATAGCCCATTTTATAATTGGCTTCCTTGATTTCTTGTTATTTAATTTTTTGAGTTCGTTGTATATCCTAGATATTAATCCTCTATTTAATGTAGAGCTGGCAAAGATTTTTTTTCCCCATTCTGTAGGTTGCCTCTTTGCTTTATTCATAGTGTCCTTTGCTGTACAAAATCTTTGTAATTTCTTTGGGTCCCAGCAATTAATCTGTGGCTTTATTGCCTGAGCAATTGAGGTTTATATTCAGAAAGTCTTAGTCAAGACCAATATGTTGAAGGCTTTCCCCTACTTTTTCTTCTAGCAGTTTCAGAGTTTCAGGTCAGATACTAAGGTTCTTAATCCACTTGGACTTTATTCTTGTGCATGGAGAGAGAGAAGAGTCTATTTTCATCCTTCTACAGATACATATCCAGTTTTCCCAGCACCATGTGCTGAAGAGGCTGTCTTTTCTCCAGTGAGTATTTTTGGCATTTTTATCAAATATCAGGTGGCTATAGGGTCCTCTATTCTGTTCCATTGATCTACATGTCTGCTTTTGTGGCAGTACCATGCTGCTTTTTTTTTTTTTTTTTTACTATGGCTCTGTAGTATAGGTTAAAATCAGGTATGGTGATACCACCAGCCTTATGTTTGTTGCTCAGTATTATTTTAGATATTCGAGACTTTTTGTGATTCCAAATGAATTTTTGGATTGTTTTTTCTATATCTGTGAAGAATGCCATTGGAATTTTGATGGGAATTGCATTAAATGTGTAGATTGCTTTTGGTAAGATTGCTAATTTCACAATATTGATTCTTTTGATCCAGGAACAAGGGATGTTTTCCCATTCCTAGTGTCTTCTGCAATTTCTTGCTTGAGTGTTTTAAAGTTTTCTTTGTAGAGATTCTTCTCTTCTTTGGTTAGGTTTATTCCAAGGTACTTTATTATTATTATTTTTTTGATGCAATTTTGAATGGGAGTGATTCTATGATTTCATCTTCTGTGTGTTTTTTGTTATTATATATGAAGGCTACTGATTTGTGTGTATTTATTTTGTACCCTGCTACATGGCTATAGGTGTTTATCAGCTCTAACAGTTTGCTGGTATAGTCTTTAGAGTTTTTTATGTATAGAATCTGTGGTGGTTTGATTCAGGTGTCCCCCATAAACTTAGGTGTTCTGAATGCTAGGTTCCCAGCTGATGGAGATTTGGGAATTAATGCCTCCTGGAGGGAGTGTATTGTTGGGGGTGGGCTTATGGGCTTTATAGCCAGTTTCCCCATGCCAGTGTTTGGCACACCCTCCTGTTGCTGTGTTCCACCTTATGTTGGCCAGGGGGTGATGTCCACCCTCTGCTCATGCCATCGTTTTCCCCTGCCATCGTGAAGCTTCCCCTTGAGCCTGTAAGCCAAATAAACCTCTTTTTCCCAGAAGATGCTCTTGGTTAGGTGATTTCTAACAGCAATGCGACCCAGACTGCAACAGAATCATATCATTTGCAAATAATGATAAATTTTCCTTTCCAATTTGTATCCCTTTTATGTATGTCTCTTGCCTTATTGCTATGGCTAAGACTTTCAGTACTATATTAAATAAAAGTGCAGACAGTGGACACCCTTGTCTTGCTTCTGATTTTAGTGGAAAAGATTCCAGTTTTACCCCATTTAGTAATATGTTGGGTGTAGGCTTATCATAAATAGCCTTTATTATATTGAGATATGTTCCTTCTATTCCTAGTCTCCGTAGGACTTTATCATGGAGATGTTGGATTTTGTCAAATGCTTTCTCTGCATCTAATGAGATGTTCATGTGATTTTTGTCCTTCAGTCCATTCATATAATGTATTAAATTTATCGATTTGCATATGTTGAACCATCCCTGCATCTCTGGGATAAAGCCTACTTGGTTGGGATGAATGATCCTTCTGATATATTCTTGTATTCTGTTTGCCAGTATTTTGTTGAGAATTTTTGCATCTATGTTCATGAGGGAGATTGGTCTGTAATTTTCTTTTTCTGGTCTTTCTTTGCCTGGTTTTGGTATTAGGGTGATGCTCACTTTGTAGAAGCAGTTTGGTAGGATTCCTTCTTTTTCTGTTATATGGACAAGTTTAAGAAGTAATGGTGTTAGTTTTTCCCTGAAGGTCTGGTAAAATTCACCAGTGTATCCATCTGGGCCGGGACATTTTTTAGTTGGGAGATTTTTGATTACTGCTTTGATCTCCATACTTGTTACAGGTCTATTTAAGTGATTAATCTCATCTTGATTTAATTTAGGTAGATCATATAAATCAAGGAAATCATCCATTTCTTTCAGATTTTCATACTTAGTGAAGTATATGTTTTTAGAGTATGTCCCTGTGATTTTTTGACTTTCTCTGGTATCTGTTGTGATGTTGCCTTATTCATCTCCAATTTTATTAATTTGTGTCTCTTTTCTCTTTCTTTTGGTCAGATTTGCTAAGGGTTTATCAATCTTATTTATCCTTTCAAAGAACCAACTCTTTTTTTCACTGATTCTTTGGATTTTTTTTTTTTCTTGGTTTCTATTTCATTAGTTTCTACCTTAATTTTTATTATTTCTTCCCATCTACTGATTTTTGGTTTGCCTTATTCTTCTTTTACCAAGGCTTTAATGTGAAGCATTTTACTTGAGATCTTTCTAATTTCTTAATATAGACACTTAAAGCTATAAATTTACCTCTTAGGACTGCCTTCATTGTGTCTTAAGGTTTGGTATGTTGTGTTCTCATTATCAGTTGACTCTATGAATTTTTTTATTTCCTTCTTGATTTCTTTATTGACCTATTCATCATTTTCTAATGTATTGTTTAGTTTCCTTTATTTTATGTATGCTCTATAGCTTTTCTTGCTATTGTTTTGTAGTTTGATCCCATTGTGGTCAGATAGAATGCAAGGAATTATTTCAATTTTCCTTTAGTTGTTAAGATTTGTTTTGTGTCCTAATATATGGTCTATTTTAGAGAATGTTCCATATGCTGCTGAAAAGAATGTATATTTTGCAGCATTTAGATGAAATGTCCTAATATATATATATATATATATATATATGGACACATATATATTAGGTCCATTTCTTCTATGACATCATTTAATCCAGATGCCTCTCTGTTTATTTTTTTGCCAGGAAATTGATGAGAGTGGGGTGTTGAAGTCACCCACTACCACTGTGTTTGGTGTTATCTATGACCTTAGTCAAATAGTATTTGTTTGATAAAATTGGGAGCCCCCATGTTAGATGCATATATGTTTAAGATTGCAATGTCCTCCTGTTGGAGTGTGCCTTTAATCAATATAAAGTGACCTTCCTTATCTTTCCTAACTAATGGACAGAAGTCTACCTTGTCAGATATTAGGGCAATAACCCCTGCTTGTGTTCTAGGCCCATTTTCTAGCCTTTTACCCTAAGATAGTGTCCATCCTTTGTAGAAAGGTGAGTTTCTTGGAGGCAACAAATTGAAGGATCCTGCTTTTTAAAAAATATTTATTTATTTATTTATTTGAGAAGGAGGGTGAGGGGGAGAGAGAGAATGGGCATGCCAGGGCCTCTAGCCATTGCAAACGAACTCCACATGCATGTGCCCCCTTGTGCATCTGGCTTGAGTCCAGTCACTGCAAAGAAACTCCAGACAGGATCCTGCTTTTTAACCCAGTCTGCAAATCTATGTTTTTTGGTTGGGGCATTGAGGCCGTTGATATTATTGAAAGGTGTGCATTTATTTTTGCCATTTTTTTTTGTAGTTCTTCTGGTTTAACCTTTGCTCTCTTGTGTTAACTAGTATTTAAGTATTGTTTGTTTTTTTCAGGTTCCTATATGTGTGTTTCTCTTTCTCTTTAGCATGGAGGATTCTTTCAAGTATTTTCTGTAGAGCTGATTTTTGTCTTCAAATATTCCTTTAGCCTGCTTTTGTTGTGGAATGTCCTTATTTCTCTGTATTTGGATAGATAGCTTTGCAGGATAAAGTAACCTTGGTTGGCAGTTGTTATCTTTCAGAACTTGGAATACATCACTTCAAGCCCTTCTGGCTTTTGAATTTTGTGTTGAGTAATCTGATGTGATCCTGTTGGGCTTGCCTTTGTAGGTAACCTGATTTTTCTTTCTAACTGTCTTCAATATATTTTCTTTGGTTTGTATGTTTGGTAGTTTAATTATAATATGGTGAGCAGTGGTCCTTTCCAGGGAAGTTTTCTTCTATGATTTTGTTGAAAATACCTACTATGCCTTTGGAGTGAAATTCTTCTCCTTCTACTATACACTGAATTCTCTTTTTTTTTTTTTTTTTTTTTTCGAGGTAAGGTCTCACTCTGGTCCAGGCTGACCTGGAATTAACTCTGTAGTCTCAGGGTGGCCTTGAACTCACGGCGTCCTCCTACCTCTGCCTCCCGAGTGCTGGGATTAAAGGCGTGCGCCACCACGCCCGGCTTATACCCTGAATTCTTATGTTTGATTTTTTCATAGTGTTCTGAATATCTTGAAATTCCCATTTATACTTTCCTATTAGTTTGTCTTTCTCTTTGTTGGACTGTATTAGATCTGCCACCTGGTCTTCTAGTTTAGATATCCTGTCCTCTCCTTCATCCATTCTACTGGTAAGATTTTCTACAGAGCTTTTTATTTCATTGACTTATATTGCTAGTAATTCTGACTGGTTTTTCTTTATTATTTCTATTTCCTTATTTATGTCTTGTATTGGCCTCTTTATTTCATTAAATTGTTTTCCTGTGTCTTCTTTGAGTCCTTTGATTTCCTCTTTCATTCCTTTGATTTCCTCTTTGACTTCTTTGAGCATATTTATAAACATTCTTTGGAAATCTTTCTCAGGCATTTCCTCTAACTCATTCTCACCGGTGGTCATTTCTGATGCATTAATACTTTTTGGTGGATCTATATTGTCTTGATTTTTAGTGTTTCTTGTGTTATAATGTCTGTATATATTTTTGCATGTTGGATTAATTTAATTCTTGGATTTTCTACTTAGCTGCAGTGTTATTAGTTGTATCAATCAAGCTGATGTTATATATCTTCAGGGTAGGAAATTAAGGTGTTAGGTGTGGTTCCCAAGATTCTCAGAGTATCTACAAAAATGACCCAAGGTATTGGGTTTGCCTGCTATGAGAGCAAGTAGGCTGAGTGGAACAAAATACAGGCAGATTCTAATATTTAACTAAATAATGTACATATTCAATGAAAAACAGCAGAGAGTATTTATGCAAGAGTAGGTTTTATGACAACCAGATTTTCTAACAAAGTCACTGTCCCTTAGGGTGTGTGGTTCCCTGCACCATTAATCCTGTCAACAAGGAGGTTAAGATTTCTGGTCTGTTGAGGGTTCCAAGTGAGCTTGTGACCAAGTGAGACCCTTCCCTAATGTACAACAGAAGAGGAAACAAAGCCACTATAAATCAGGAAGAAACAAATAACAAGCCCAAATATAGCTTATTTAAGAATGGCCAATCCGCCCTTGGTTTCCCACCAGGAATCAATGGTAAGACCCTATTGCTGCAAGGCCACTGAGAAATCCTGCTGGAACTGAGCTGATAACCTCCTCCACATAGACCAGCTGACAGAAAGCTGGAAGAAGCCATTCTGCATGCTGTTCAATGGGAGAAAGAGATACCACCAGTGAAGATACTCAACAGTGGACACTGCAAGCCTTATAATTGGCCAGCCAGGCCAAATGAGCTAACAGATGCAATAGTGGCATGTCTGTCATGGTGGAAACCAACTGCTCTCCAATTGGATTGGAGGTCCACTCCAAGGGAGGGAATACGTCCGTGATACTGAAAATTTAAAACAGGGGTAGTCATGAGCCCTAGGGGTGTAACATCTACTGATGTCTGGATAAGTGTATATACTATACTTATCAAACTGCCCAGTAAGCACCCTTATGTTAATGCTACTCTCACTTTTGGTAGAGAATCTTCTCTTTTCAGATGGCAGCGACCTTGGGATGACTTAGAAGGCATCATGGTGCTGGAAAGAAGTGACCAGAGTACTGAGTAACATCTAGATCACACCTTCCAAGGCTCAGGGTAGCAGAAAGAATGTAAGAGCCAAAGGAGGGGTTGGACTACTTACAACATGCTCCCTCCAGACACAAAATGGCCTTTGAGATCCATGACCTCATAGTGCCTGACACTACCTACACAAGGCCATTATAAGAGGAGGGAAAGATCATGACATCAAAATAAAAGAGAGACTTATTGATATGGGGAGGGGATATGATGGAGAATGGAATTTCAAAGGGGAATGTAGGGGGAGGGAGTGTATTACCATGGGATATTTTTTATAATCATGGAAAATGTTTTAAAAAATTGAGAAAAAAATAAAATAAGATTAAACAAAAAGAATGGCCAATCCGACCATCCATCAGATTTAACATATAATTTATCCTCATATGGAAGGTGCAATTAGCGCTTCTGGTTCAGGCATATATACCAGTCTTATCTGGTGGGTACTGACCTGGTATAATCCCAGTTACCTTTTGGGATGATTTTGGTCTCAGTTATGCTGCGCTCATGCTTCGGGCTCTCTTTGGTGCACTGTGGGTTCAAGTAGGCTGGTCAGGTCTTTGGATTGCTGCTCTGGTTGCCAGTGTTGGGTGTGTGATCTCCCTTCCCCTAGTCTCTGGTGCTTGCTGGCATTTGTGCTGGTGGTCAGGGAGGGGAGGCTGTGGATGGTGGCTCTAGTTCTCCTGCTGGTCCACATGATGCTCTACCTTGTGATCTGCTCCTCTGTTGTTCACTGTGGTTCTCCACATTTCTTGAGTTTGTGAAGAGCTCCGGTGTGAGTGGAAAATCCCCTCACCTGGCTTCTCCTGTGGCTCAAGCCAAGCCTGGCAGCTGTGGTCCCATGGACCAGGTGCTGCCACCATTAGAGCCACTTCTGCCTGCCTATGCGGGCTCTGAATGCTCTGGATCTCTCCTACTTCTCTGCTGCCTTTGATAATTTCTTATACACCTCACTTTTTAGTAGAAGAGTCTATTTTTCTGGTTTTTGTTTTTTGTTTTTTTTTTTTGGCTTTTTCTCCCTTAGGCTGCTGTGGTGTGGTTCCTATGCCTGCCACCATTTTAACTGGAAATCCTCCAGTGTTTTCTTTTGCTTTTCTCTTACACTTTCCTTACAAGCAATGGGAATGTTTATTTGAGAGGGAGAGAGAGAAGCAGAGAGAGAGAGAGAGAGAGAGAGAGAGAGAGAGAGAGACAGACAGAGAGAGAGAGACAGACAGAGAGACATAGAGAGACGGAGAGAGAATGGGCACACCAGGGCCTCTAGATACTACAGACAAACTAACTCCAGACACATGTGCCACCTGGTTTATGTCGGTACTGGAGAATTGAACCTGGGTCCTTAAGATTTGCAGGTAAGTTCTTTCTTTCTTTCTTTCTTTCTTTCTTTCTTTCTTTCTTTCTTTCTTTCTTTCTTTCTTTTGAAATAGGGTCTCACTCTAGCCCAGGCTGACTTCGAATTCACTATGTAGTCTCAGGCTGACCTTGAACTCACAGAGGTCCTTCTACCTCTGCCTCTTGAGTGCTGGGATTAAAGGCATAAATCATCACACTGGGGAAGAGAGAAAGAGAGAGAGAAAGAAACTGAGAATGGGCATGACACAGCCTCTAGCCACTGCAAATGATCTCCAGATGCCTGTGTCACTTTGTGCATCTTGCTTTACTGAGGGTACTGGAGATCAAACTCAGGCCATTAGGCTTTGCAGGCAAGTGTCTTGACCACTGCATCATCTCTCCAGTCCTTCTAGCCTACTTCAGAACTAGAAATGGTGAATCTCTTTCCTGATGAGCAGGTTACCAGACAGAAACAGGGTATCAGATTTCCACTAGCCTCTTGTGAGTTATCCCAACTGTTCCCATGAGATGATTCTGCTTTGAGCCCTCTCTGATTTTAGAGTTCTCAGATTAAGATCTTCATAGATAAAAGAAGAGAAAGGGGAGCTGGAGAGATGGTTGAGCAGATAAAGATAAATTTGCAAAGCCTAATAGTCGGGGTTCAATTCCCAAGTACCCAAGTAACGCCAGATACACAAAGTAGTGTATACATCTGATGTTTATTTGCAGTGGCAAGAGGTCCTGGCACACCCATTCTCTCTCTCTCTCTCTCTCTCTCTCCTTACAAGGAAATAAAAGTTTTAAAAAAGAAGGGGGCTGGAGAGATGGCTGAGTGGTTAAGGTGCTTGCCTGTGAAGCCTAAGGATACAGGTTTGATTTCCCAGTACTCAGTTGCACAAAGTGGCACATGTGTCTGGAGTTCATTTGCAGAGGCATCTATTTGGAGTTTATCTGCAGTGGCTGTAGGCACTGGCACATCCATTTTGTCCCTCTCTTTCTGCCTCCTTCTCTCTCTCTCTCTCTCTCAAATAAAAAAAATATTAAAAACAACAACAATAAAATAAGAACAACAAAGAAGTCTTCTAGTCCTTCAAGGTCTCTAAAGTGGGTATTGGTTGTGTGTAGAGGGTTGGGTTAATCCACCTGGTTTGTTCTCAAGCAGTAGAGTGACTCTTAAGGTGACTACCTTTATGTCCTAACTAGTCTGTGATAGTGAATCTTGTCAACTTGATGGGATTTAGAATCACCATGGAGGCAAACCTCTGGGCTTGTCTGTGAGGTGATTTCTAGATCATGTTAATTGTGGTGGAGCACCTACCTTACTGTGAGTGGCACCATCCCATGGGCTGGGGTCCCTGGATTGTACAAAAAGGATAAAGTGAGCTGAACAGCAACATTCATCACTGTGCTTCCTGATACCTGACATGGTTTATCCAACTACCTCAAGCTGCCATGATGAACTATAACCTTGAACTAATTATAAGCTGAAATAAGCCCTCTAGTTGCTTCTTATGTAGGTATTTGGTCAAAGCAATAAGAAAGGAACTTAAACTACGGTAATTTGTCAACCCTGATATTCCTTGGGGTAGGTAGGAGAGGAAAATACAGAGATGACTTTAGATGCAGAATTATGGCCTGCAGTATACCATGGGACACTAAGGGTGTCAAGAAAGGTGGGCAGGGATCCTAGCTTATGGTTAGAGGTGTGGTGGGGCGAAGGATGAATCAGAGTGAAGGCTTTTTTGCCCAAAGGTAAAGGTCTCTGCTCAACCGTATGCTTTCTCAGTCTTGTGATTTTTCTGGTCCCTCCCTCTCCCATCTGTCAATGGCAGAGTGGTTGGCCTTTAATAGCAGGCCAAAGAGACATCACAGTGAGTATGACACTAGTTTCAACAACATCATTTTCCTAATTGCAATGTTTTCCATTGATGAGTCAGATTACTGTCTCCTTAGCAAATTAGGGCCTGAGGCAACTACTCACTGGTCATATGAAGACCTAGTGGTGTCAAGGAACACTATGAACAAAGCTTTTATGTTTCTTTACACAGAAAAAAAAAAAAATGGTAGGAAAACTGAGTCACCATCCCAGGTATAGGCAAAAATAGGTATGCAGAGCTCCAAGGAGTCCCACTTTAGCATTCAGAATAATTTTCATGGAGCATATTGTAATGGAGTGCTAGGGGTTCAGGGAAGTCTTTGCACCCCAACCCCTAGATTCATGTCTAATTTTAATCAAATAATTGAATAAAACAAGACTGTGAAGGGGGAAAAAAAGACTGAGGAGCTGGAGGGATGGCTCAGCAGTTAAGGCATTATCCTGCAAAGCCAAAGGACCCAGGTCCGATTCCCCAGGACCCATGTAAGCCAGAAGCACAAGATGATACATGTATTTGGAGTTCGTTTGAGAGAAAAAAGCAGAGAGAGAGAATAGGCACGCTAGGGCCTTTAGCCACTGTAAATGAACTCCAGACACAAGTACCACCATGCGCATCTGGCTTACGTGGGTCCTGGAGAATCAAACCTGAGTCCTTTGGCTTCACAGGCAAACACCTTAACTGCTAAGTCATCTCTCCAGCCCCTGATCAGACTTTTTATTTCTTCTCTAGCTGTTTTCCACAAACAACCTTAGCTCCAGGGCATGGTGGCACACTCTAACCCCAGCACTCAGGAGGCTGAAGATCTCTGTGAGTTTTAGACCACCCTGAGACTACATAGTGAATTCCAGGTCAGTCTGGGCTAGAGTGAGACCCTACCTCGGAAAAAAAAAAAAAAAGACATATTAGCCAGGCATGGTGGCACATGCTTTTCATCCTAGCATTCAGGAGGTAGAGGTAGGAGGATCACCATTAGTTTGAGTCCACCCTGAGACTCCATAGTGAAATCCAGGTCAGCCTGAGCTAGAGTGAGACCCTACCTCAAAAAGAAAAAGAAAGAAAGAAAGAAAAGAAAAAAAAACACATTATGCAAACTGGACAATGATAACAATAAAGCTCTTATTTATTGTAGAAAGCACTGATTACTGATTCCCAGCCCAGTTCTACAAAGCCATATATATAGAGAGAGTGTGCCACAACCACCTGCTCTCTTTTCTTCCTATTATGAGGGTCTTGCGTAGGTAGAGTAAGGCACTGTGAGGCCATGAATATCAAGGCCATTTTATGTCTGGAAGATTGCATTGTAAACAGTCCTACCTTCCCTTTGGCTCTTACATTCTTTTTTGGGGTGGGGTGGGGTGGGTAGAGTCTCTGACTTGGATGGGATTCACTGTGTAGCCTCAGGGTGCAGTAATCCTACCTCAGCCTCTTGAGTGCTGGGATTAAAGGTGTGCACCACCACCTCCATTTTGGCCCTTACATTCTTTCTACCATCTCCTCCACAATGGACCCTGAGCCTTGGAAGGTGTCAGAGTGATGTCTCAGTGCTGAACACTCCACTGTCACTTCTCAGCACTATGGTAACTTATTATTAAGTGAGCATGGTTGGTAAGGTATGAGCAGCAGAAGCCCTCATGAGTGCAGAGCTCGCCACTTGTCCGGGGTCCCACGACAGGGGTATATTTGACCCCACAGCCATCAGGAATGATCAGCTTCTCATATCTTTAAATTCATCTGAATTAAACTTGGTGAAGCCCTACTTCTTTGAGATGTGGATATTCTAGTGGCCAGGAAACTTGAACTTGGCTCTGTGCAGGTTCTTAATCACATGCTCTTTTTAAAAATAAATATATATTTTTAAAATTTTTATGGGAAGGTAATATGATGGAGAATGGAATTTCAAAGGGGAAAGTGTGGAGGGGGAGAGGGAGGGAATTACCATGGGATTTTTTTAATAATCATGGAAAATGCTAATAAAAACTAAAAAAAAACAAAAATAAATAAAAATAAAATTTTTATTTATTTGAGGGAGAGAGAGAGGCAGATAGAGAGAATGGCATGCCAGGGCCTCCAGCCACTGCAAATGGACTTCAGGCATATGTACCACCTTGTGCATCTGGCTTACATGGGTCCTGGGGAATTGAATCTGGGTCCTTTGGCTTTGCAGGCAAGTGTCTTAGCTGCTAAGCCATCTCTCCAGCCCTCACATGCTCTTTATTCTTCAGCTTGGTGTGGATGGACATGATAAACTGGCCGATATGAACCCTGTCCACCATGCCCTAGGGCTTCCCAAAAGCTCCCCACATACCTGTCTGGAGCATAGATTGGAATAGAATAGACCAGAAATATGGATATCCACCAGAAAACTGTCTCCAAGGTCCTTTTCAGCAACCTGTACAAGCAACAGGTTATGTATACTACCAAGGAGGCTGCTATGTGCAGCCATGGCACACCAGGACCCCATGAGGAAATGAACCTGATCAGCTTAAGTGGCTACAGAGAGAACAGACAGAATTTTAAATAGAGGCATATATTATACAAAATTATAATTTCTTCTCAAATATTCTTTGATATGTGTTTTTTTCTTTTCTTCTTTATTATTTTTTTTCATTTTTTCAAGGTAGTATCTTGTCTCCCTTTAGTCCAGACTGACCTGGGATTCACTAGGTAGTCTCAAGGTGGCACCCATTCTCTCCCTCTTTCTCTGTAACTCTCTGCTTATAAATAAATAAATAAATAAATAAAATATTTAAAATTTATTTATTATTTGAGAGAGAGAAGGAGAATGGAAGTGCCAGGGCCTCTAGCCACTGCAAACAAACTCCACACACATACACCACCTTGTGCAGCTGGCTTTATGTGGGTATTGGGGAACTGAACCTAGGTCCTTTGGCTTTGCTGGCAAGTGCCTTAATTGCTAAGCCATTTCTCCAGTCCTTAAATCTGTTTTTTAAAATATTTTTATTCATTTATTTGCAAGCAGAGAGAGACAAAAGAGAAACAGAGAATTGGTGTGCTAGGACTGCAAACTCCAGATGCATGCCATCTGTGTGCCACCATGCCCAGCCAAAAGATCTCTATTATCAGGACAGATAAAAGCAGAAAAAAAGCTGGGTGTGGTGGTACATGCCTTTAATTCCAGCCTTCTAAAAGCAGAAGTATGAGGATCTCCATTAGTTCATGGCCACCCTGAGAATTTATTTATTTGTTTATTTGAGAAAGAAAGAGAGAGAGGGAGGGAGAGAGAGAGGCAGTTAGAGAGAGACTGGGCGCTCCACGGGCCTTTAGCCACTGCAAATGAACTCCAGATGCATGTGCCACCTTGTGCATCTGGCTTACGTGTGTACTAGGGAATTAAACCTGGGTCCTTTGCTTTGTAGGCAAGTGCCTTAACCACAAAGCCATTCTCCAGCCCCCTTATTTTATTTTATTTTTTATTTTATTTTATTTTATTTTATTTTATTTTATTTTTAAGGAGAGAATGAAAGGGAGCAATAGAATTGGCACTCCAGGGCCTCCAGCCACCGTAATCGAAGTCCAGATGCATGTGCCACCTAGTTTCCATGTGCAACCTTGCACTTGAATCAACTTCTGTGTCTGGCTTATGGGGGATCTGAAGAGTTGAACATGGGTTCTTAGGCTTCACAGGCAAGTGCCTTAACGGTTAAGCCATCTCTCCAGCCTGAGTTTCTGTTTTAAAATATATATTTTTCGGGGCTGGAGTGATAGCTCAGTGGCTAAGGCACTTGTCTGCAAAGACTTATGACCTGGGTTCGATTCCCCAGTATCTGTGTAAAGCCAGATACACAGGGTGGTATATGCATCTGCAGTTTGTTTGCAACAGCTTAAGGCCCTGGCATGACCATTTTCTCTGTTTCACTTCTTTTTATGCTTCCAAATAAACAAATAAAAATTCTTCTTCTTCTTTTTCTTTTTTTTTTTTTTTTTTTTGGTTATTCAAAGTAGGGTCTCACTCTAGCCCAGGCTGACCTGGAATTCACTATGTAGCCTCAGAGTGGCCTCTAACTCTCAGCAATTCTCCTACCTCTGCCTCCCAAATACTGGAATCAAAGACGTGTGCCACTACGCCCGGCTAATAAAAACTTTTTTGTGTATGAATTTGTTTTTATTGGGGTTAGGACATGGGAGGTAAAAGGTCACTTTTGGGGCATGCCTCTTACCCCCACGGAATGTCCAGTCTGCTCCGGGGATGCTTTCTGTGGCTTTTTCTTCTTTTGGGCGCTGCTCTTGCTGCCAGGAGCCTCTTCAGGCCCACTGCTGACGAGTTCCTCTGTGGAAGAGAATTTTCTCTTCTTGGAGACACTCTTTTTTTTAAAAAATTATTTTTATTATTTATTTATTTGTGTGTGTGTGAGAGAGAGAGAGAGAGAGAAAGAATAGGCATGCCAGAATCTCTAGCCACTGAAAATGAACTCCAGACACATGTACCACCTGTGTATCTGGCTTATGTGGGTCATGGAGAATTGAACTGGGTCCTTTGGCTTTGCAGGCAAGCATCTTAACCGCTAAGCCATCTCTAGCCCTGGAGACACTCTTTTTGCCTACCTTCTGGTTCATCTACCATTTCCTCCTTAGATGACCTTTTCCTCTTGGGAAGACTGGTGTTGCCACTAGCCTCCTCCACAAGGTCACTAACCAACTCCTCCTTGGAAAACCCTTTTATTTTTCTTGGGTTTAGGGAGAGCGACAGGTGAGGCTTCCATTCCATTTTCCTGAGGAAACTCCTGGGGTTTTTGTTTCTTTTTCTTTCTGGGTTTTTCACATGTCTCCTCACACTCTTTTGGAGTACTACTGTTGTTTTCTGAAGATGCCAGGGCCAGCACAGCCAATCACTTTTTTTCCCTTCTTTAAGTGTTTCTTCTCCCATTTCTCCAGTTTCCTTGTGATTTCAGCAGCTGCTTCCTCTTTTTTTTGTTGTTTTGTTTGTTTGTTTGCTTTTTAGGTAGGGTTTCACTGTAGTCCAGGCTGACCTGGAATTCACTATGTAGTCTCAAGGTGGCCTCGGACTCACAATAATAAATGCAAACAAAACCCCACTAAACTAAGAATGAAGATTTCAATGGAAACAAATAAGTAAAATATGGAATAGAAATTAATTTAATGTTGGACACTGAAAGGCCCAGGCGTGAGGCCTAGTGGAACTTCCTGAGCCTAGCTAAAGTTTGGCGACCTGTCTCTGGCCAGCTAGGACTCAGCAAGATGCCTAATGGCTTCTGGCCTGCTACCTCCTTGGCAATTGTAATTACCATTTCAATAGTTAAAGTTTACTATTGGCCCTTACCTCTTCCCCCATCCTAAAATCCCCGCCTTCGTCCCCAACATGATATAGGCAACTGCTCAGAGTAATAAAGCGAGTTGTTTCTGAGTGCCTGCATTGAAAAGACTCCCGACTCAGTGTGGTTTCTCCAGTGGCCAGGAGAGGTTTCTGACCCTAGGGAGAAACCAGCAGGCCTGGTTCTTCCCTCGGCACTACCTGACCAGGAAGGAGCCCTGCAATTAAAGGGCTGGAGAGATGGCTTAGCAATTAAGCGCTTGCCTGTGAAGCCTAAGGACCCCGGTTCGAGGCTGGATTCCCCAGGACCCACGTTAGCCAGATGCACAAGGGTCGCATGTGTCTGGAATTCATCTGCAGTGGCTGGAGGCCCTGGCGCGCCCATTCTCTCTCTCTCTCTGCCTCTTTCTCTGTCTGTTGCTCTCAAATAAATAAATAAAAATAAACCAAAAAAAAATTTTTTAAAAGTAATTAATTTAAGAAGACAAAACAAAAATATTCACAAACATGTGGCAAAACTGATTCAAGAGATACAGGAAATTCTATGACACTAGAGCCTGATTCTTGGATAACTCATCAATCTTTTTTGGAGTGGGGGTTTCGAGGTAGGGTCTCTAGCTCAGGCTGATCTGGAATTCACTATGTAGTCTCGGGGTGGCCTTGAACTCATGGCAATCCTCCTACCTCTGCCTCTCAAGTGCTGGGATTAAAGGCGTGCACCACTGTGTGAGGCTCAATAAAAACATTTTTTAAAAAAAGTATTAAGCTGGAGCTGGGGAAATGGCTTAGGGGCTAAGGCATTTGTCTCCGAAGCCTAAGGACATGGTTCAATTCCCCAGGACTCACCTAAACCAGATGCACAAGGGGGCGCATGTGTCTGGAGTTTGTTTCCAGTGGCTGGAGGCCCTGGCATTCCCATTCTCTCTCTCTCTCTCTCTCTCTCTCTCTCTCTGTCAAATAAATAGATAAAATATTTCAAAATATATTTTAAAAAGAAGTTAAAAAAAAAGTATTAAGCTAGGTGTGATGGCTATCACCTTTAATCTCAGCATTTGGGAGGCAGAGGTACACTGAAATGGATGTGATTCAAATCTTGTCCTCCAGAAAGTCATTCTAGCAGGCAGAATCAAATAAGCCATACCTCAAAGACTTTTTTTTTTTTGGCTATACAGGTTATTATGTGGGCATAAAGGCCTGTAATGTAAATCAAGGGATGAATAGAAGTCTGGAAATAAGAGGGATTTTGAGTGTAAACCAAGGCCAGTCATTAGCAGTTTTACAGACAATAATGCTTAGCTGAGTCTTTGTTTTCTCAAGGACAACTAGAGGTAGGGATGGTTTCCTTGGTTCCAACAATAAAACAGACTTTAAGCAGTTCAAAATCTTATTAGGTGAGGAAGATGGAAAAATTAAAATAATAATAATAGTTAACATCTCTAGTGAATTTTATAAGAGCTAGGTATTATGTGCTAGGAGTGGTGGTATATGGCTGTAATCCTAGCACTCAAGAGGCTGAGGAAAGAGCATCATGAGTTGGAGACCAGTTTGGGCTACAAAGGGAGACTGATGCTATATCTCAAAAAACAGAAACAATGGCTGGAGAGATGATTTAGCAGTTAAGGCACTTGCCTGTGAAGCCTAAGGACCTAGGTTTGACTCCCCAGAACCCACATAAGCCAGCTGCATATGGTGGTGCATGTAGAGAGGAGTTCATTTGCAGTGGCTGGAGGCCCTGGTGCACCCATTCTCTCTGTCTAATAAATAAATAATTTTAAAAAATTGTTAAAAAAAAAAAAACCCAGAAACTGCCAGGAGTGGTGGTTTACACCTTTAATCCCGGCACTCAGGAAGCAGAGGTAGGAGGATCGCTGTGAGTTCGAGGCCACCCTGAGACGATATAGTGAATTCCAGGTCAGCCTGAGCTAGAGTGAGGCCCTACCTCGAAAAAAACAAACAGAAAAAAACCCAGAAACTAACCTACCAGCACCAAACCCAGGTCTTGTGCTCAATAAACCACAAACTTATTTCAATGTGATATTAGGATTATTTCCCCTTCACAGGGAGAAATGTAAATTTTAATGGGATTAATATTTACCTAAAGTTATGTATAAGATGATCCTGAGAAGTTCTAACTCAGGAAGCTGACTACAGAGCCCTAGTTTTTAAAACCACAAATCAGAGAAGTGACAAGATCAGATTCAGAAAGATTTCTTTTAAGATACTGGAAGAAAAAACGGGGGTAGGGGACAAAATGGTTCTGGAAATCAAAGACCAAGGGAGGTGGCTGCCTGGGCAGGGAAGGTCACTGAGAAGCAGTCTGTTGCAGGGCCCACGGGTCCAGGGTGGGCTTGAGACATACTTGGGTGAGCAGTTACAACGTGGTGTAACTGAAACTAGAGGTGCTCTTTCGTGGGCAGCAGCGAGGGTCGTTTTCCTGTGGTCAGGGTCTTGAAGGGACAGCACAGAGCAGTCCTGGAAGTAGAGGCCAGGTTCCCAGCAGGGATCCCAGATTAATGGAGGGGGCGGTCAAGAGGAAGGAATCCTCCCTGCAACCTCTGCCAACAGCAGTTTGGAAGTTGGAAGTCCTTTTGGGACCACTGAGCCCCAGCAAAGGAAAGCGCTGAGTCATCGGCGCGGGGCGGCCAGGGTTAGGCGGGGCTTGGCCAGAACCCCCCCTGCCCCCCCTTCCCTCCTCCGCCCCCCAGGTCGCCCGTGAGTCTCGCGAGAGCCTCGCGGGCTATAAAGGCAGCGCCACACGCGCCCGCGCCTGTCGTCTTCCTGCCTCGCTGCCCCGTGTTTCGTCTGGGGAAGTTTTCCCTCCGGGTGAGTGTGTGGCGCGGGAACGAGGTGCCACGCAGCGCCTTGCGCCCCGGGCTCCCCTCTTCCTCCTCCTGGCGCGGACCCGCCCGCGCTCCGCTGGGGGCTGAGGCGGCGGGGCGAAGCCTGCCCCCCACGAGTGCTCCGGGGTCTCCCGTGCGCCCTGCGCGCTCCCCGGGGACAGCTCGAGGCCAACGACGAGTTCCCGGTCGCGCAGTCGGAGCGGAGCGCGTAGTTGGGACGCGCACTCGGGAGCTCGGGTCTCGGGCGAGCGCGGCCGTCGAGCACCTGGAGCGGGCCTTGGGGCGTGGCTCTGGCGCGCCGTCCGCTCGGGTCCCCTGAGCTCGCAGCCGCGGCCCGCCGGAGGTGGACTTTTCTGGGACTGGTTTTGGGCTCGGGACGTGCCGGCCCACCTTGCAAAACAAGTTTGGACCAGGAGGCCTTGCGTGCTGGAGCCATCACTGTAGTGGCCGCTAATTTCCTGTACGATTTCTTATTTATTTATTTATTTTTATGTTTTTTTTTATTTTTTATGTTTTATTATTCATTTATTTATTTGAGAGCGACAGACACAGAGAGAAAGACAGATAGAGGGAGAGAGAGAGAATGGGCGCGCCAGGGCTTCCAGCCTCTGCAAACGAACTCCAGACGCGTGAGCCCCCTTGTGCATCTGGCTAACGTGGGACCTGGGGAACCGAGCCTCGAACCGGGGTCCTTAGGCTTCACAGGCAAGCGCTTAACCGCTAAGCCATCTCTCCAGCCCCTGCACGATTTCTTTTAAACCGTAAAAAAATTGTGATGATCGATGCTTCAAACGTTTCACGAAGAACTGAAGCATTAACTTAAGTGTTTTAATTTTGTTTTGTTTTTTAGAGCTAGTGTCTGGCTACGCCATCCTTTTTTTTTCCCCCATTTTTGCGAGATAGGGTCTCACTCTAGGTCATGTTGACCTGGAATTCACTATGTAGTCTCAGGTGGCCTCAAACTCATGGCGATCCTCCTACCGCCGCCTCCCGAGTGCTGGGATTAAAGGCGTGCGCCACCACGTCCTGCTTAATTATTATTTATTTGAGAGAGAGAATGGGTGCACCAGGTCCTCCAGCCACTGCAAACTCCAGACATATGTGCCACATTGTGCGTCTGGCTTACTTGGGTCCCGGGGAATCGAACCGAGTTCCTTTGGCTTTGCAGGCAAGTACCTTAACCGCTAAGCCATCTCTCCATCCCCTTCCTTCCTTCCTTCCTTCCTTCCTTCCTTCCTTCCTTCCTTCCTTCCTTCCTTCCTTCCTTCCTTCCTTCCTTCCTTCCTTCCTTTTCTGTCTTTCTGTCTGTCTTTCTTTCTGTCTTTCTTTCTTTCTTTGAGACAAGTCTTTCTCTTTCATCTTGACCTAGGCTGGCTACACTTTGTAGCCAACACATCACTATCCCTTTCCTTCTCAGCCTCCCAAGTGTTTTTTCCATGTGTGTGTTTACTTGCTGAAGCCAAGTCTTCCTCAGTTGCTTTCCACTTTATTTTTTGCGACAGTCGTTGAGCCCCAGGTGGATCTCTGTTCTGATTGCCTGAGAAATAGGCAGGCTGGCATTATATGAGGGTACTGCAGTCTGAACTCACATCTCTTCACTCACTAGCTGCAAGCATTTTACCCACTGAACCATCTCCCATCCCTTAGAAACCGATTTATTTTCTTTCTGTTTTTGTTTGTTTCTTGTCGCTCTAGCCCAGGCAGAGCTGGAATTCTCTATGTAGTCTCAGGCTGGCCTTAAACTCACAGCGATTCTCCTACCTCGGCCTCATAAAATGCTAGGACTAAAAGCTTGCACCATCACACTCGCTGGGTTGCATACTTTTTAATACCTGCCCTGGGGAGGCCAAGGTAGGCCTCTTGAGCTCGAGGCCAGCCTGAGACTATATAGTAAATTCCAGCTCTGCCTAGGCTAGAGCGACAAGAAACAAAACAAATCTAATTCAGCCTGGCCTTAAATTCTATGTATCTCAGGCTGGCCTCAAGTTCACACCAGGGGTTGGGGCGGGGAACCCTAAGTTTTGAACTGAGTAGATGCCAAATTGGCATAGTTTCGCTAGTATTCATGAGTCTCCATCCCCTGCCTTTTCTGCTTCTATTTAATATGCAAAATAGAATGCCATTGCACAGACTGGTTCAGAAATGGTTATGGGGTGACATCACTTCAAAAACTGGATCCATTTATAAGTGAAAACAAAGGTTGATATTCAGAAGTTTTTTTGGTCTAAAAGTTGGATAGCTTGGATTGTGACTGTTGACTGACAGCTTGTTTTTCAATTTCCTACTATAAAACCTTTGGCGGGGGTTGGGGGGGGGGGAACCTTTCAGGCCAGAGAGATGGCTTAATGGTTAAGATAAGACATTTGCCCACAAAGCCAATGGACCCAGGTTCAGTTCTCCAGGACCTACATTAGTCAACAAGGTTGCTCATGTGTTTGGAGTTTGCAATGGCTGAAGGCCCTGGCACATCCATTCTCTTTCAAATAAATAAAATATTTAAAAAAACAAAGCACAAAACCTTTGGTTTTCAGGGCCAGCAGACAAGTCCTTGATTCCTAAAAAGAAGTTGTTCCCAATTCTGTTATGTTACTTTTCTAGCTGATAGCAAGATGTCTTCAGGAAATGCCAAAATTGGGCATCCTGCCCCCAGCTTCAAAGCCACAGCTGTTATGCCAGATGGTCAGTTCAAAGATATCAGCCTGGCTGACTACAAAGGTAAGAATAATTACATTACTCTGTTGTCTTCATGTTGAAATGATGATTACTAACAGTGATCATAGAAAAATAGGTACCCAAGGTATGAACCATTTTAGAGAGAGCATGCTTTATTATGTCTGATATAATAGTCCAGTTACCTTTTTTCTTTTTTCAAGTTTTAGTAGTACTTCCCAATTATGTTACTGGAGAAATTCTCATTGCTTGTTTTCAGTTTTTAGTTTTAAGTTTGTGTGCATCTGTGTGTATGGGTGCACCAGGTTCTCCGACTGCATTCCTACCGGATGGTTTATGTGAAAAGCTGGGGAGTTAAACTAGAGTCTTCAAGCTTTGCAAGCTATCACCTCCATCTCCAGCCCCAGTTTGGTTCCCCCACCCCAGGTTGGCCTGGAATTCACTATGTTGTCTCTTGAACTCATGGCAATCCTCCTATCTCTGCCTCCTGAGTGCTGGGATTAAAGGCATGTGCCACCACGCCTGGCTTTTTTTTTTTTTAATATATTTTATTTGTTTGAGAAAGGAACAGAGGGAGAGTGGGCATGCCAGCGCCTCCAGCCACTGCAGATGAACCCCAGATGAATGTGCCCCCTTGTGTATCTGGCTTATGTGGGTTTTGAAGAATCAAACCAGGATTCTTTGGCTTTGCAGACAAGCTGGCCTTAGACTAATAGAGACCCTCCTACCTCTGCCTCTTCTGCTGGGATTTAAGGCAGGTGTCTCTATGTTTGCTCCAGTTTTTTTTTCTTGTTATGTTATGCATCTTTTTAATTAAAGGTTAAAAATTTTTTTTTTTGTTGTCCATTTTTATTCATTTAGTTGAGAGTGACAGAAAAAGGCAGAGAGATTGAGAGAGAAAATGCACGCCAGGGCCTTCAGCCACTGTAAACAAACTCCAGACGCATGTGCCCTCTTGTGCATCTGGCTAACGTGGGTCCTGGGGAATCAAGCCTCAAACTGGGGTCCTTAGGCTTCACAGGCAAGTGCTTAACTGCTAAGCCATCTCTCCAGCCCTAAAGTTTTTTTTTTTTATTAACAACTTCCATGATTATAAACAATGTCCCATGGTAATGCCCTCCCTCCCCCTACTTTCCCCTTTGAAACTCCCATTCTCCATCATATCCCCTCCTCATCTCAGTCTCTCTTTTAATATGATGTCATGATCTTTTCCTCCTCTTGTGATGGTCTTGTGTACGTAGTGTCAGGCACTGTGAGGTCATTTTGTGTCTGGAGGATCACATTGGAAGGTGTGATAGAGATATTGCAGTGCTGAGCACTCCTGTCACTTCTTCCTAGCACTATGATGCCTTCTGAGTCATCCCAAGGTCACTGCCCTCTGAAAAGAGAAGGTTCTTAACCAAAAGTGAGAGTATTGCTCCCAGTTTTATTTTATTTTATTTTTTTGTGGTATTGGAAATTGAACCCAGGGCCTCACATGCTAGGTAAACACTACCTCTCCAGCCTCATCTCTTATTGTATGGAGAATCCAGTCCAGTCTTTAGGGCTGTTGCTTTAATTGGTTTGTGAGATCACAGTTCTTACATCTTTATGTAAAGTTGCTTAGGCACATTTTCTTTGCTCTTTTTTTCTAGAGTAGTGTTGATACAATTCCCTGTTAACACTGTCATCATTTCCAAGCAGACACTTGGCAAGTTCTTTTTTATTTATTTGTTTTTTGTTTTGTTTTCCAAGGTAAGGTCCCACTCTAGCCCAGGCTGACCTGGAATTCACTATGTGTCTAAGGATGGCCTTGAACTCTCAGTGATCTTCCTACCTCTGACTCCCAAGTGCTGGGATTAAAGGTATGTGCCACCACGCCCAGTTTTTTTTTTAAGCCAGGTGTGGTAGTGCATGCCTTTAATCCCAGCACTTTTTATTTTATTTGCAAGCACAGAGATAGAAGAGAGACAGAGAGAGTGGGTGCTCCAGGGCTTCTAGCCACTGCAAAGGAACTCCAGATGCATGTGCCCTCTTGTGCATCTGGCTTACATGGGTCCTGGGGAGTCGAACCTGGGTCTTCTGGCTTTGCAGGAAAGTGCCTTAACCACTAAGACATCTCTATCCCATGGGAAGTTCTATTCTTATTTTCTCCTCTTAATATTCCCAGAGTAGCTAAGTATCTTGGAATAATTGGGAATAAGTTTCCTTAGAAACTTAGAAATTCAGGTGTTGGTGTACATTTTTTAGTGGTGTAATACTGCTTTCTGGAGTTATATTTTGGGGGGGGGGCAATGCAGGGTCTCACTCTAACCCAGGCTGACCTTGAACTCATGGCTATCCTCTTACCTCTGCTTCCCTAGTGCTGGCATTAAGGTTATGTGCCACAATGCCTGGCTTGGAGTTAACTTTTAGGTAAAACATTCAATAAGGTTTCACACTTGGAGTGAGAGCAGATATTATGGCCTATATGGAGAGACTTTCTTATTGGCAAACAATTGAGGTAGCACCCCTAGGGAGTTAACCTTGGCCCAAAAGTTTAGACACATGATTCAGGAGTAGCTGCTCTCTGCCCTCTAGGGCTTAACCTGTTGAGGCTTCTAAGTACTTGCTAGGCAAAGATTAGAGATTATTTAAATTAGTTGAGGGGTGCTTTTGAATTTGAAACATTGCTGTTACTAGAAGTAAGTGGATATGTGGAAGTTTTCCAGTTAGCATAACCATTTGGTGAGAGTCTGTGTGCCAGTTTGAAGATCTGCTTGAGAGCTAATTGGAGTGACTAATAAAAAGTTGGAGCTAGAAATCCTTTTATATACCAGTACTTTGAGAACCTTTTGCTACATTTTTCTTGTCCTGTCCTGTCAGGTTTGTTAGGAACATACTGTGATTCACAAAGTTATTTAGTCCCTATGAGGTCACTTAAATATTTTACTGTGCAAGGGCTCTGATTTCTTTCTAAATTTTCTTTTTTGTTTTGGTTTTTACTCACTTTAGCCCTGGCTGACCTATATCTCCCTCTGTAGTGCTAGGGTGGCCTCAGACTCAGTAGGCTTACCTGGAACTCAGTCTATACTCCCAGTTAGGACTTGAACTCAAAGCAGTCCTCCTACCTCTGCCCCCAAAGTGCTGGGATTAAAGGTGTATATCACCACATCCAGCTCTGACTTATTCTGTATGAAGCAAAAGGAAAAAATGGGGTTTTCTTTATTATTATTTGATTGAGAGAATGAATGAATACGTATGGGCATCCTAGGGCCTCTTGCTGCACACAAACTTTAGACACGTGCACCACTTTGTGCATCTGGTTTTAAGTGGGTGCTGGAGAATTGTACCTGAGCCATTAGACTTTGCAAAGCAAGTGCCTTTAACCATTTAGCCCTCTCTCTAGCCCCTTCATTGATTTTTGTTTATTTTAAGACAAGTTCTCTTTCTAACTTTGGCTGGCCTGGCAATTGCAAGCTTGGCCTAAAGTTACCACTACCTCTGGCTCCGCATATACTAGTTTAGAAGTCTGTTTCAAGCCTAACCTGACTGCTGTTTTCCTTTCCAGGAAAATACGTTGTATTCTTCTTTTACCCTCTTGACTTCACTTTTGTGTGCCCCACGGAAATCATTGCTTTCAGTGATAGGGCAGAAGAATTTAAGAAACTCAACTGCCAAGTGATTGGTGCTTCTGTGGATTCTCACTTCTGTCATCTGGCATGGTAAAGTTCTTGGTCCATTTGACATGAATTTTTTTAAACTTGCAAAAAAAATTTATTTATTTATTTTATATATGAAATGAATGAATGAGAATGGGTGGGCCCCATTAGCCTCTTAATTATTTGATGGACAGAATGGGCATGCCAGAGCCTCCAGCTACTGCAAACTCCAAATGCATGCCCCACCTTGTGCATCTGGTTTATGTGGGTAATGGGGAATTGAACCTGGGTTCTTAGGCTTCACAGGTGAACACCTTAACCACACTAAGTCATATCTTTGGCCCCAACCTTAGCCTCTTGAGTAGGTGGGATAACACTTGGCAGTGTGTTGTAATTTTATTTTTTTTCCGGGTGTAGGGTTTCACACTATTTCAGACTGACTGGAAACCCTGGCCTCAAACTCCTGAGAGATCCTCCTACTTCTGCCTCCCAAGTGCTGGGGTTAAAGCGCATGTGTCTGGAGTGGTTTTGAGAGTTTGTCACCACACATGGCATAAGACTTTTTTCTTGTTCTTTTTTTTTTTTTTTTTTTTGGTTGACCTGGAATTCACTGTAGTCTCAGGGTGGCCTTGAACTCATAGTGAATGAACTTACTGCCTCTGCCTCTCAAGTACTGGGATTAAAGGTGTGTGCCACCACACCTGGCAGCATAGGGTTGTTTTGGGGTCGCATTAAAAATATATTTCCCCTGCTTTATGTCTTGGCACTAGTAATACAGCAGCATAGATTTCTTAAGCAGTAATTTGGGAGGCTTTTTTTAAAGGTGTGTATGTGGGGGGTGCCACATATGCGGAGGCCATAGAAAGATGGGTGTCCTCTGTCCCTCTTCTGCCTTATTTCCTGAGACAGAGTCCATCACTAAACCTAGAGCTCCTAATATTTTGGTTTGACTAGCTGACCAGGGTGCCCCAGCTATCGTCCTGGCTTCACATCTGTCAGAAGTTTGGCAGTTGACTTTATTGGTTTTCAGGCCTTGACTTCCTCTTGCTCTCATTACTTGGCAGCAGAGGAGAAACAGTTTGAATTACAGTTAAGTTAAAAAAATTATTTATTTGTTTATTTGAGAGCAACAGAGGGAGAGGGAATGAGAATAAGAATATGGGCGTGACAGGACCTCCAGCAACTGCAAATGAACTCCAGATGCGTGCATCCCCTTGTGCATCTGGCTAACGTGGGGCCTGGGGAATCGAGCCTCGAACCGGGGTCCTTAGGCTTCACAGGGAAATGCTTAACCACTAAGCCATTTCTCCAGCCTAAGTATTCTGATTTAATCATTACTTTGTTGGAAAACCTTTGAAGTTTCTGGGAGAAATTAGATAACACATACAGGGAAAGTTGGTAGGTGCAGCAATCTTGCTACACAGGAATTTGAATGAATCTGATTATAAGAATGTCTTGCTGTAGGATCAACACTCCCAAGAAACAAGGAGGATTGGGACCCATGAACATTCCCTTGATATCTGATCCCAAGCGAACCATTGCTCAGGATTATGGCGTCTTGAAGGCTGATGAAGGTATCTCCTTCAGGTATGTATTTCAGGATCAGAGGTAGCATTTCATTGTGAGAACTTTCCTGGTTGCTGAAAACCATGTATGTATTTATCTTTTTTTTTTTTTTTTTTTGAGGTAGAGTGTTCTATCCCAGGCTGACCTGGAATTCACTAGGTAGTCCCAGGGTGCCCTCGAACTCACAGTCAGCCTGGACTAGAGTAAGACCCTACTTTAAAAAATAAATTCCCCCTGTCCCCTCATAGGACTTCACTCTACTCTGGGCTGACCTGGAATTCACTGTGTAATTTCAGGGTGGCCTTGAACTCATGGCGATCCTCCTACCTTTGCCTCCCAAGTGCTAGGATTAAAGGTGTGCACCACCACGCCCGGCTAAATTTTTATATTTTAACAAAGCAAAAATATAATTTCTCTTCATCCTTGATCTCTTCTTCCCAGGGGCCTCTTTATCATTGATGATAAAGGTATTCTTCGGCAGATCACTATTAATGACCTTCCTGTTGGCCGCTCTGTGGATGAAATTCTGAGACTAGTTCAGGCCTTCCAATTCACTGACAAACATGGGGAAGGTAAGCCATTTGTCTACTAAAGGGATGATGTGGTGATGGGTGGGAAAGAGGGTAAGAACATTAGGCTATGAAACAGGTCTAGAAATTATAAGCCTAAAGTAAGCCCTTTTATTTATTTTGCCCCCCTCCCCCCCGTTTGTTTTTCTAGGTAGGGTCTCTCTTTAGTCCTCACTGACCTGGAATTCACTATGTAGTCTCAGGGTGGCCTCGAACTCACAGCAGTCCTCCTACCTCTGCCTCCCAAGTGCTGGGATTAAAGGTGTGTGCCACCACACCCAGCTAAAGTTGTTGTTGCTGGTTTTTTTTTTTTTTTTTTTTTTTTTTTTTTAAGATCAAGGGCTAGAGAGATGGCTTTACTGGTTAAGGTACTTGCCTGCAAAGCCAAAGGCCCTAGGTTTGATGACCTAGGACGCATGTAAGCCAGATGAACAAGGTGTGCTGCATGTGTCCAGAGTTGGTTGGCAGTGATTTTTTAAATGAACTTTTAAAAATTTTATTTTTTTATTTTTCTTGTTTATTTGAAAGCTACAGAGAAAGAGGCAGAAAGGGAATGGATGTGCCAAGGCTTCAGCTACTGCAAGTGAACTCCAGATGTGTGCATCTGGCTAATGTGGGTCCTGGGGAATAGAGCCAAGAACTGGGGTCCTTAGGCTTCACAGGCAAGCACTTAACCACTGAGCTCTCTCTCCAGCCCTAGTCCCCCTATTTTATGTAGAACTTATTCTGTAGCCTATGCTGGCCTTGAACTCCATGGCCATCTTCCTACCTCAGCCTTCTGAGTGCTGGGATTTAATATATGCACTACCACACCTGGCTTCCAGCACTCTTTTTATACTCAGTTTCCCAAATAGGGACTTAAGTTTTTTTTGTTTTTGCTTTTTTTTTAATTTTCATTAACATTTTCCATGATTATAAAATATATCCCATGGTAAGCTTTTTTTTTTTTTTTTTTTGAGGCAGGGTCTCTAGTCCAGACTGGCCTTGGATTTGTAGTAGTCCTGCTGCCTCTGCCTCCTGTGTGCTGCAGTCAAAGGTTAAGCCACTGCATAGTTTAAATCTAGTTTTGAGACGATGTCTTATGCAAGGGGGAGGAGAGTACATGCTATCAAGCAGATTATTAATTAGTGGTTCTTTTCTCTTGCAGTGTGCCCGGCTGGTTGGAAACCTGGCAGTGATACCATCAAGCCTGATGTCCAAAAGAGCAAGGAATATTTTTCTAAGCAGAAGTGAGCACTGGGCCATTTTAGTGCTCTTTTTTTTTTCTTTTTTAGTACTCCCCCTCCCAGGTTAAAAACAACAAGAATGTGGTGTGGTTGGAGAAAAGCCTTCTCTGATGGGTTGGTGAGGTCAGTTTGTTCTTCCACTGGTGGGAATGGCCTGAGCTGTGTTGTAGGGCAGACTGTCTAATGTATATTATGTATCAGCAGTCCCAGTGACTTTTGTAGTGTTTATTAAAGTTGAATTGAGATCTTGGTGATTCTTCATTTAATTATGTTTTTTAAATTTTATATTTATTTATTTAATTGACAGAGAAAGGGGGAGAGAGAGAATGGGTACACCAGGGCCTCCAGTCACTGCAAACAAACTCCAGGCTAACATGTCCTGGGAAATTGAACCTGGGTCCTTTGGCCTTGCAGACAAATGCCTTAATCCCTCCAGCCTGATTCTTCATTTTAGATAACATTAATCTTTGAAAGGAATTTACTTTTCTTTTTTCCTAAAATATCTTATTTTTATTTGTTTTTATTATTTATTTGAGGGGGGGGGAGAAGGGAGAGGATAGGAATGCCAGGGCCTCCAGCTGGCTTTGCAGGCAAGTGTCAATTACCACTAAGCCATCACTCTAGCCCAGGCTGCAGGTTGACCTGGGATTCACTATGGAGTCTCAGGGTGGCCTTGAACTCACCTCACGGTGATCCTCCTGCCTTTGCCTCCCAAGTGCTGGGGTTAAAGGCCACTAAGCCTGGCTACTTTTCTTAAGGAGAAAAATGAGATTATAAAGAACTGCCTCAAAATCTGGTACAATGAAGAAGGGAAATACATGTACACACAGGCAACAGACAAAGTTCAAGGCAAATGCCTTAACCACTAAGCCATCCTTCCAGCCTCCCCCTTTTTTTCAGTTTTGGTTTTTTTAAGATAGAGTCTCACTCTAGGCTAGGCTGTCCTGGAATTCACTCAGGCTGGCCTCAAACTCAGGGTGGTTCTCCTACCTCTTCCTCTCAAGTGCTGGGATTAAAGGTGTGTGCCACCATGCCCAGTCCCCTTTTTTTCTTAAAGATTTTTACTTTATTAGAGAGAATGGGAGCGCCAGGGCCTCTAGCCACTGCAAACGAACTCCAGATGCATGTACCACCTTGTGCATCTGGCTTAGGTGGGACCTGGAAAATTGAACTTGGATCCTTAGGCTTTGCTGGCAAGTGCTGTAACTGCTAAGCAATCTCTCCAGCCCTATTTCTCTCTCTCTCTCTCTTTTTTTTTTTTTTCAAGGTAGAGTCTCATTCTAGTCCAAGGTGACCTGGAATGCACTATGTAGTCTTAGGGTGGCCTCGAACTTAGGATCCTCCTACCTCTGCCTCCCAAGTGTTGGGATTAAAAGCGTGTGCCACCATGTCCGGCCCTATTTCTTTATTTTTAAAAAAAGACTTATTTTTGACATTTTCTTTAGCAGTTGTTTGAGTCATGTTCCCAGCTAATGGAGATTTGGAAATTAAATGCCTCCTGGAGGCAGTGTATTGTTGGGGTGGGCTTATGGGTGTTAAAGCCAGTTTTCCTTTGCTAGTGTTTGGCACATTCTCCTGTTGGCTATGGCCCACCTTATGTTGGCCAGGGTCCAACCCTTTGCTCATGTCATCATTTACCCTGCCACAGTGTAGCTTCTTCCTTGAGCCTGTAAGCCAAAATAAGCCTCTTTTTTTTTCCCCCCACAAGCTGCTCATGGTAAATTGATTTCTACCAGCAACGCAAATTTGACTGCAACAGTGGTACAGCATGAAACACATGGGGTCATCCCCCCAAAAAAAGGAACTGCCCCATGAATGTATTAGGGAGCACTGGAGATGGCTTGGTGTTAAACGTGCTTGCTTACATGGCCTGCTAGCCCAGATCTGATTCCCCAGTACCCACATAGAGCTATATGTATAGTGTACATACTGAGTTTTAGGCTAAATTTAACTACAGAGCAAGACGTTATGCAAAAATACCAAACGGAGCTGGGCATGGTCGTACACGCCCTAATCTCAGCACTTGGGAGGCAGAAGTGGGAGGATCATGAGTTTGAGGCCATCCTGAGAATACAGAGTGAATTCTATGTCAGCCTGGACTAGAATGAGACTCTACCTTCAAAAACAAAACAAAAATGGCTTAACGGTAAAGGCGCTTGCCTGCAAAGACAAAGTACCCATGTTCAGTTCCCCAGGACCCATGTAAGCCACATTCACGAGGTGGCACATGCATCTAAAGTTAATTGGTAGTGGCCGGATGCCCTGGTATACCCATTCTCTGTGCCTTTCCCTCTTTAAAACAACAACAACAAAAAAACAGCCTCCCACCAAATGACTTGTTAGTCACAGTTCTGTATTAGAAAGTAGGGAATGCCAGGGCCTCTTGTTGCTACAAATGAACTCCACACAGATGTGTTCAAGTCTGGCTATATGAAGTTACAGGGGAGTCAGATCTGGCCCAGCATAAGTGCTGAGCCATCTTCCCAGCCCTGTTTTGAGATGAGGTCTCTTGTAGATCAGGATAGTGATCCTCTGCTTCTCAAGTGTTGAGATAGGCATGTACCACCATGTCCAGCTCATCACTTAAAAAAAAAAAAAAAGATTCTTTAAATTCTATTTATTTGTAAGCAGAGAGATAGAAGAGAGACAGAATGGGCAGGCTAGGGCCTCTAGCCACTGCAGAAGAACTCCAGATGATTCCCCCCTCCCCAAGGTAGAGTCTGACTCTAACCCAGGCTGACCTGGAATTCACTATGTAGTCTCAGGGTGGCCTCAAACCACACCTGGCTTCTCTCAGTGTCATTTTAAAATTAATCTTTTCCAATAACTGTTGACCTCATTACACTGTAACAATGGATGAGATGACCAAAAACAATGTAAATCAAAAGATAGTTTGCAATTTGAATTGCACAAATACATGACATACATGTGACTATAGAAATGATTCAAAAGCTTATTCTCATAAGCAGATACTATCTACTCCAGCTGGGGAGAGGAGAGGAGAGGAGAAGTTACTTGAGCCAGGTGTGGAAATAGATAACCTTGAATCAAAACCCTGCTTCATGTGGGATGTGGTGGCACATGCCTTTAATCCTAGCACAGGAGAGGCAGAGGTAGGTGGATCACTATGCGTTTGGATCCATCTTGAGACTACATAGTGGCTTCCAGGTCAGCTTTGGCTAGAGAGTGAGATCCTGTCTCAGAAAGTTACTTGGTCATTGCTATTTTCTGGGAGGGTTGCATGGGACCAGAATTTTGGCATCTTAGGATAATCTAGTTTCTGTAAAAGAACTGAAATGTCTAGTTGTAATGGTGCATCAGTAATAAAACACTACAAGTGGCCATTCCAGTTCTATGAGCAGTATGATCCTTAGACATTCAGTAGGAAGTACATAGTATCACCTAAGTATTAGGTATTTCAGCCTTATGTGGTGGGCACTACTTCTGGTCCTCTAATAAATAGTACCTTAGAGTACTTCAAATGCTAACAGGCAAGAAGTCCAATATTCTACTGGGCGTGGCACATGCCTTTAATCCCAGCATTTGGGAGGCTAAGGTAAAAGGATCTACTGTGAGTTCAAGGCCAGAAAAGTCTAATATGCCAAGACAAATGATGATTTCTGGATCTTCCTTTGTATTTGACTTGTCTTGACAAATGCAATATAAGACTTATGCTCATAGAAGATCTTAGTTTTGGGCTTTTTTTTTTTTGAGGGTAGGGTCTCACTCTAGCCCAGGCTGACCTGGAATTCACTATGGAGTCTCAGGGTGGTCTCGAATTCACGGTGATCCTCCTATCTCTTCCTCCCGATTGCTGGGATTAAAGGCGTGTGCCACCGCCCGGCTTCATTGAAGATCTATTATCAAGGAGTTGTACCCAAAATAAAACTTGCTTTGTCAAAACCAGTTATTCCTACCACCATAAGTTGGATTCCATAAGGATGAGAAGGTATCAAGGGCTAGGGGACACAGGTGGTGAGACACTGGGGCTGAGCCAGCCTTGTGCTTTGCTGGGATTCTCAGGGTTGTTGAGTGTGGTAAGAGGATGCTCAGAGGATGTGCTTGGTGTGTCTGAGGGTTGGGTTAAGCCTAACAGGGCCAAACGTTGGGCAGGTGGTGTGGAAAAATAGGCCTTCTGTTCCTCTGAGTAACGCTCCTCAGCTGTCACAGCATCCCTGTAGGTCCAGTCACGCCAATGGAAATTGAAGCCTTCGAGCAGAGTGATGCGATCAGCTCTTGTAGGTACACAGTCAGGGGGCTTTCTTTGTGGCAGATCTGGCACTTCAATTCCTGGCAGCAACATCACTCCTCGAATGGCAAACCAGCCCCCAAATCGGGGATGTATGCATACACCTGCTATGCGCTGGGATAAAGAAAAGCAAGGTCACGTAGGATCTTTGGGCACTAGGTCCAACTGTTGTCATTGCAGGCAAGCTGCCTTTGTTCACTGATTTACCATTCAGTGTATACAGGCTCCACACAGAAACCTGCCCCTTTTTTCTGTACCTTTTTCTTTTTTGGTTTTTGAGGCAGAGTTTCACTCTAGCTCAGGCTGACCTGGAATTCACTATGTAGTCTTAGGGTAGCCTCAAACTCGTGATCCACCTACCTCTGCCTTCCAAGCACTAGAATTAAAGGTGTGAGCCACCATTACCCGCTTGGACCTTTTCTTTCATAAACTCAATCTGAGCATGAGGAAAGGGCTAACTTGAGCCTTGCCCTCAGGCACCTAACTGGTATCAATACTGGTCTGCTTTCACAAATCCTTCAGCCTGTAACAGTGTTTTTAAGAACAGGACAGGGGGCTGGAGAGATGGCTTAGCGGTTAAGCGCTTGCCTGTGAAGCCTAAGGACCCCGGTTCGAGGCTCGATTCCCCAGGACCCATGTTAGCCAAATGCACAAGGGGGCGCACGCAACTGGAGTTTGTTGCAGTGGCTTGAAGCCCTGGCATGCCCATTCTCTCTCACTCTCTGTCTGTTGCTCTCAAATAAAAAAAAAAAAGAACAGGATAGGGCTGGAGAGATAGCTTAGCTTAGAGGTTAAGGTGCTTGCCTGCAAAGCCTACAGACCCAGGTTAGATTCTCCAGGTCCAAGATAGTGGCACATGCATCTGGAGTCTGTTTGCACTGGCTAGAGACCATGGTGTGCCCATTCTCACTCCTCCCTCTCTGTCTCTAATTTTATTTTTTTAAGGGCTGGAAAGCTGGTGGTGGTAGAACTCACCTTTAGTCCCAGCACTTAGGAGACAGAGGTAGGAGGATTGCTATGAGTTTGAGGCCACCCTAAGAATACAAAATGAATTCCAGGTCAGACTGGGCTAGAGTGAGACCTTACCTTAAAAATCAAAACAAAAGAGCTGGAGAGATGGCTTAGTGACTAAGGCACTTGCCTACAAAGCCAAAGGACTCAGGTTGATTCCCCAGGACCCACGTAGGCTAGATGCACAAGGTAGTGCATGCGTCTACAGTTCATTTGCAGTGGCTGAAGGCTCTGGCACACCGATTCTCTCTGCCTTTCTGTCTCTCTGAAAAAAAGGGGGGACTGGAGAGATGACTCGGTGGTTAAGGTGCTTGCCTTCAAAGCCTAATGACCTGAGTTCAGCCCCCCAGTACCCATATAAAGGCAGATGCAAAAAATGGTGCATTGTATCTGGAGTCCATTTGCAGTGGCTAGAGGTCTTGGCATTCCTATTCTCTCTGTATTTCTTCTTTTTGTCTCTCTCTGCTTGCAAATAAATAAATTAGTTAAAAAAAAAAAAAAAAAAAAAAAGAACAGACCAGTTGTTTTGTTTTGAGGTAGGGTCTCACTCTAGCCTAGGTTGACCTGGCACTTACTCTACTCCTAGCCTGTCCTTGAAATCACAGTACTCCTTCTATCTTGGTTTCCTGATTGCTGTAGGAAAACTAGAAAACAGACTGTAGAGGTCCAGAGGTTTTTGTTTCACCATTTTTCCCCCCTAACAATCCCCATTCATTCATTCACATTTGTCCTCTGACCTGGGTTCCCCATGGGTCAGCCTCCACATCTTTTCGTTGATAGTAGTAAGCAGCCCCTGCCACATGGGCTGCAGTCTGGGCAAGTATCTTAGGGCGCCGGTTGGGGTGTACCTCATAGTCAGCAATGAATTCAATTTGCAGCTCTGGAAACTTCTGGAATGAAAGAAGTACATATTAGCTTGAGGGGAGTTAAGACTTTGTTCTTAGGAGGCCTAATTTGTGTGTTTAACATGGACCTATCCGCAGATGTCCTCCCCTCATCCCAAATTCAGAATGGTTAATGTAGCTTAGGCTGTCCAGGAACTTATATTTACCCAGAAATGAGTTTTTGAACTCTTATTTTATTTTTTTTAATTGACAACTTACATAATTGTAGACAATAATGCATGCTAATTCCCTCCCCGCACTTTCCCCTTTGAAATTCCACTCTCCATCATTTCCCCTTCCCAGCTCAATCAGTCTCTCTTATTTTGATGTCATGATCTTTTCCTCTTATTATGATAGTCTTGTGTAGGTAGTGTCAGGCACTGTGAGGTCATGGATACCCAGGCCATTTTGTGTCTGGAGGAGCACATCGTAAGGAGTCCTACCCTTCCTTTGGCTCTTACATTCTTTCCCCCACCTCTCCCACAATGGACCCTGAGCCTTGGAAGATGTGATAGAGGTATTTCAGTGCAAAGCACTCTTCTGTCTCTTCTCAGCACTATGGTGCTTTCTGAGTCATACCAAGGTCATTGCCATCTAAAAAGAGAAGCTTCTCTAACCAAGAGTGAGAGTAGCATTAATATATAGGTATGAACATTAAGAGAAGTGCTTACTGGGCAGTTTGATAAGCATAGTATATATGTTTAGCCAGACAGCAGCAGATATTATACCCCTAGGGCTCATGACTACCCCTGTTGTAGGTTTCCAGTATCAGGGGTGGATGTTATCTCTCCCATGAAGTGGGCCTCCAGTCCAATTAGAGAGTGGTTGGTTTCCCCTATAACAGACATGCCACTATTGCACCCATTGGTTCATTTGGCATGGCTGGCCAAATTTAAGTCTTGTAGTGTTGAATATCTCCACTGGTAATTTCTTTCTCTCCCATTGAACTGTATGCAGTGTGGCTTTTTATAGCTTTCTGTCAGCTGGTCTACATGGAGGAGGCTTTCAGCTCAGTATAAGCAGGATTTCTCAGTGACCCTGCATCTCAAGTATGTGGAGTCTTCAGCAAAAAGGTCTTACCATCTATTTCTGGTAGGAAACCAAGGGCCTCAGCATTGGCCTGTAATGTTTTGGGGGTATAAATGACCTCCCTGGCCAACAACTCACTGGAAGGAATCCCATCCCTGGCACTGCAAATTTTCTAGTAACAATCTATGGCTTCTGAGTGTTTCATTGTCCAAAAAAGTAGGTTTCAATATGATTTATTCATATCCTCTTAGATTTTGATTAGCCCTCCCCTCACCTTTCCTTTACTCAGTCTCTTCTGCTGACCTCTCTTAGGCCTTTTCACCCCTATTAATCTGTTCTTCTACTTACATATATACAATACCATCCTATTAAGTCCCCCCTCCCTCCCTTTCTATTTCCTTTATATCCCCTTTCTAGCTTATGGGCCTCTGGTACTGAGTTGTATTCCTGCCTACATGGAAGTCCAATCATTTGTAGCTAGGATCCACATATGAAAGAGAACATGCGACATTGGGCTTTCTGGGCCTGGGTTACCTCACGAAGATGTATTATTATCCTTTCTAGATTCATCCATTTTTCTGCAAATTTCATACTTTTAATTCTTTACCGCTGAGTAGAACTCATTGTGTAGATGTACCACATCTTCATTTTATCCGCTCATCTGTGGATGGATATCTAAGCTTGTTCCATTTCCCAGCTACTGTGTATATACAGTGGCAGTAAACATGGTTGAGACAAGTCCTTAGGATATATGCCTAGGAGTGGTATAGCTGGGTCCTATGTTAAATCTTTCTTTAGCTGTCTCAGGAACCTCCACACTGATTTCCACAATGGCTAGACCAGATTGCATTCCCCCCAACAGTGTAGAAGGGTTCCTCTTTTTCCGCATCCTCACCAGCATTTATGGTCATTTGTTTTCATGATGGTAGCCAATTTGATAGGAGTGAGATGGAATCTCAATGTAGTTTTAATCTGCATTTCCCTGGTGGCTAGGGATGTAGAACATTTTTTAAGATGTTTATATGCCATCTGTATTTCTTCTTTTGAGAACTCTATTTAGTTGTGTGTGTGTGTGTGTGTGTGTGTATAATTTTATTTTAGTTTTGTTTTTTTGAGGTAGGGTTTCAGTCTAGTTCAGGCTGACCTGGAATTCACTGATCCTCCTACCTCTGCCTCCCGAGTACTAGGATTAATGGCATGCACCATCATGCCCAAACCATAGCCCATTTTTTAATTGGATTGTTTGATTTCTTATTATATAGTTTTCTGAGTTCTTCATATATCTGAGATATTAATCCTTTGTCAGTCAATATAATTGGCAAAGATTTTCTCCCCTTCTGTAGGTTGCCTCTTTGCTCTATTCAGTGTCCTTTGCTGTACAAAAGCTTTATAATTTTATGAGGTCCCAGCAGTTGATCTGTGGTTTTATTTCCTGAGCAATTGGGGTTATATTCAAAAAGTCTTTGCCAGACCAATATGTTGAATGATTTCTCCCACTGTTTCCTCTAGCAGTTTCAGAGTCTCAGGTCTGATATTAAGGTCTTTGATCCATTTGGCCTTAATTCTTTTTTTTTTTTAATTTTATTTATTTATTTATTTGAGAGCAACAGACACAGAGAGAAAGACAGACAGAGGGAGAGAGAGAGAATGGGCGCGCCAGGGCTTCCAGCCTCTGCAAACGAACTCCAGACGCGTGCGCCCCCTTGTGCATCTGGCTAACGTGGGACCTGGGGAACCGAGCCTCGAACTGGGGTCCTTAGGCTTCACAGGCAAGCGCTTAACCGCTAAGCCATCTCTCCAGCCCATTTGGCCTTAATTCTTATGCATGGAGAGAGATAAGGATCTATTTTCCTCCTTCTACAGATACATATCCAGTTTTCCCAGCACCATTTGCTGAAGAGGATATCTTCTCCCTCACACACTCTCTCTCTTTTTTTTTTTTTTCAAGGTAGGGTCTCACTCTAGCTCAGGCTGATCTGGAGTTCACTATGTAGTCTCAGGGTGGCCTCAAACTCACTGTGATCCTCCTACCTCTGCCTCTCAAGTGCTGGGATTAAAGGCATGCGCCACCACACTGGACTCAAGGCTTTTTTCTCTAATGAGTAATTTTACCATTTTTGTGGAAGATCAGGTGGCTATAGCTTCCAGGACTTACATCTGGGTCCTCTATTCTGTTCCATTGATCTACATGTATGTTTTTGTGTCAGTACCATGCTGTTTTTGTTACTATGGCTCTGTAATATAGGTTAAAATCATGTATGTTGATACCAGCAGCCTTATTTTTGTTGCTCAAAAATGTTTTAGATGGGCTGGAAATATAGCTTAGTGGTTAAGTGCTTGCCTGTGAAGCCTAAGGACCCTGGTTCGAGGCTTGATTCCTCAGGACCCATGTTAGCCAGATGCACAAGGGGGCGTATGTGTCTGGAGTTCATTTGCAGTGGCTGGAAGCCCTGGCGCGTCCATTCTCTCTCTCTCTCTGCCTCTTTCTCTCTCTGTCACTCTCAAATAAATAAGAATAAGCAAAAAAAATGTTTTAGATATTTGAGGTTTTTTGTGCTTCCAAATGAATTTTGGATTTATCTTTTCTTTTGAGGTAGAGTTTCTGGTAGAATTCACTATGTTGTCTCAGGTTGGCCTTGAACTCATGGGGATCCTCCTACCCTGCCTCTTGAGTGCTGGGATTAAAGGCATGCTTGGTAAGATTGCCATTTTCACAATATTGATTCTTCCAATCCAAGAACAAGGGATATCTTTCCATTTTCTAGTGTCTTCTGCAATTTATTGTTTTTTTTTTTTTTTTTTTTTTTTTGAGGTAGGATCTCACTATAGCCCAAGCTGACCTAGAATTCACTACATACTGTCAGAGTAGCCTTGAACTCCTGGGAGTTCTCCTACTTCTGCCTTCCAGGTGCTGGGATTAAAGACATGTGCCACCATGCCTGGCCTGACTCTGAATCTGATCATTTGGGCCTCAACCTCCCAAGTGCTTAGATTTACAGGTATGTGCCACCATGCCCAGCTTAGAACCCAACTTTGAAAAGAAAACATAACTTTAACTTGAGAGGCTCCAAAGTGAAGAAATTTATAGTTTTCTTCCCCTCCCCCCCTTACCAAAAGGGCCTATGCTTGCAGGGAAATCTCTATTATAGGGTGATTTAATCTTGCCCTTTACAATTCTAGGGTGGGAAGACCTAGTTTATGTGACTCTGTCATTGGTGGCTGGAGAGATGGCTTAGCGGTTAAGGCAACTAATTGCCTGCAAAGCTTAAGAACCCAGATTCAATTCCCCAGTACCCATGCTCAAGGTAGTGCATATATCTGGAGTTTGCAAAGACTACAGGCCCTGGCGTGCTCATTCTCTCTCTCAAATAAATAAAATTTTTAAAAAGGAAAGCAAAAGAATCTGTCATTGGGAAATATTCTGTCATCAAAAGGCAACAAAGACTCACAAATAATTCTAAGTCTAGGGCAGAGGCTAATGAGAAATGCCGGGAGGATGTTGGGCTCACCCTATTTCACTTGGAGACCAAGACTGGCTTGAGGTTCATATAGTTGTCTATCAGTGTTGGGTGAGAGAATGATTTTTCACTGGCAGTGTGCCTAATGAAAGTGGTAAAGCCTGGGTGTGAGAAGGCTGAATACAGAGAAGTCACACAATGTCAAGGTTGGCTTTAGAGTACCATTTCACTTGCAAAGTGGGTCCTCGCCCTAGGTCTAGATCCTGCAGTGAGTTTAGGACAAGGAATCAGATGTAGGTTTAGGAGCTGAAAGTTGAGCCATACTCACCTCTGTAACACGCTTCAGGTGGTAGGACACACATTGATCCACAGGGTCTGTCAGAGGTTGTATGTGGCAGCTCTGCAAGAAGGGCTTGAGGGCTTGGTCAAACATGGCAGGTGTACTAAGTACAAGGAAGGCCAGGGTAGGTCCTGGGAGGGGCAAATGGAAGGCTGGAGGCACGAGTTCATTGTACCATGCCACCTGGAACACAGACGAAGTTTGGGTCAGGCTGTAAAGCAGGTTAGGTCTTGGCTGGGCTTATACCTTAGCCCAGTATTTAAAGCTTTATACATTTGCCTCAGCTTTCCAACTCATTCGTTAAATGAATTTTCTATGATGCTAAATAATGTATGCATATTATGTTGTATGGGCAACTGATCTGCATTTTACAGAAATTTAGAGCAGTGAAATAAGCTAATGGCATATACCACCACACTTGGCTTATTCCTTTAAAAAGCTTAAAACATGTATATTGATGGGCTGGAGGGATGGCTTAGCAGTTAAGGCATTTCTCTCAAAGCCAAAGGATCCAGGTTCAATTCCCCAGGACCCATGTAAGCCAGATTCACAAGGGGGCACACACATGTAGAGTTCATTTGCAGTAGCTGGAGGCCCTGGCACACATTCCCCCTCTCTCTTTCTCTGTCAAATAAAATAAAATAATTGTTTATTTATTTATGGGCTGGAGAGATGGCTTAGTGGTTAAGGTGTTTGTCTGCAAAGCCAAAAGACCTCGGTTTGATTCCCCAGGACCCACATAAGCCAGATGTACAAGGTGACACTGAATCTGGAGTTCTTTTGCCATGGCTGGAGGCCCTGGTGTGCCCATTCTCTCTCTGTCTCTATCTTCCTCTTTCTCTAACATCAATAAATAAAAATAAAATATAAAAAATATTAAAAGGAATGGAATTTCAAAGGGGAAAGTGTGTTGGGGAGGGGAAGGAGGGTATTACCATGGGATATTTTTTTATAATCATGGAAAATGTTAATAAAAATTGAATAAATTTAAAAAATTAAAATAAAAAAATATTAAAAGGCCAGGTATAGTGGCTCATTCTTTCTCTCAGCATTCAGGAGGCAGAGGTAGGATAGCCATAAATTCGAGACCACCCTGAGACTACATAGTGAATTCCAGGTCAGCCTGGGCTAGAGTGAGAGCCTACCTTGAAAAACCAAGTAAAATAAAAGAAATAAATGTATATGTATGTATACACATATATATACATATATATACATACATACATACATATATATATATATATATATATATATATATATATATATATATATATATAATGTATTTATTTATTTGGTGGGCATGGTGACACATGCCTTTAATCCCAGCACTCTGGAGGCAGAGGTAGGAGGATTACTTTGAGTGTGAGGCCACCCTGAGACTACATAGTGAATTCCAGGTCAGCCTGGATGAGACCCTGCCTTGAAAAAACTAAAAATCAAACAAACAACAAACATGTATTTATTTGAGGGGTGGAGGAAGAGATTGACTCCAGATACATGTGCTACTTCAGGCATCTGGCTTTACATGAATACTGGGGAACTGAACCTGGGCTGGCAGGCTTTGTAAGCCACTGCCTTTACTGAATTATCTCTCTAGCAACCCCCCTCCCTTTTTTTTTTCTTCGATTTTTTGAGGTAGGGATTCACTGTAGCCCAGGCTGACCTGAATTCACTATGTAGTCTCAGGCTGGCCTCAAACTCAAGAGTGATCCTCCTATCTCTGCCTCCCAGGTGCTAGGATTAAAGGCATATGCCACCATGCTTGGCCCAGCCCTAATTTTTCATCCATTATTATTACTATTTTGGGCCTGGATAGATGCCTCGGTGTTTAAAGCACATGCCTATGAAGCCTAAGGATCTAGGTTCTATTCTCCAGTATCCACATAAGCCAGATGCACAAGGTGGCTCATGCATGTGGAGTTTGGCCCTGGCATTCCTATTCTCTCTATATATATCTGCCTCTTTGCCTCCCTCTCTCTCAAATAAAATAAATATTACTTTTTTTTTTTCCCCAAGGTAGGGTCTTGCTCTAGCCCATGCTGACCTGGAATTCACTATGTAGTCTCAGGGTGGCCTTGCACTCATGGAGATTCTTCTACCTCTGCCTCCCAAGTGATGAGATTAAAGGTGTGTGCCATCATGTCCAGCTATATATATGTTTGTTTGTTTGCTTTTTCGTTTGTTTTTTGATGTAGGGGCTCACTCTAGTGCAGGGTGACCTGGAATTCATTCTATATGTAGTCTCAGGGTGGCCTTGAACTCACAGTGATCCTCCTACTTCTGCCTCCCAAGTGCTGGGATTGAAGGTATGTACCACCACACCTGGCTTTCAGCCCTAATGAAATAAATTTTTTTAAGTTTATTTATTTATTTGAGAGAGTGTATGAGAGAGAGAGAGAATGGGTGCACCAGGGCCCCCAGCCACTGCAAACGAACTCCAGACACATGTGCTATCTTGTGCATCTGGCTTATGTGGGTCCGAGGAATCGAACCTGGGTCCTTTGGCTTTGCAGGCAAATGCCTTTACTGCTAAGCCCTTTTAAAATGTTTTTTAAAAAATTTTATTCATTTTATTTATCTGATAGACAGAAGGAAAATAAAATTTTTTAAACTGTTTATTTATTTGTGTATGTATATGGGCATAGTAGGGCTTTATGTGGGTACTAGGGAATCCTAGGACAACAAGCTTTTCAAGCAAGTACCTTTTTAACCACTGTGCAATCTCCCTAGTTGTCTCTCTTATTTTTTATTTTTATTTTTCAAGGTAGGGTCTCACTGTAGCTCAGGCTGACCTGGAATTCACTATGTAGTCTCACGGTGGCCTCCAACTCACGGTGATCCTCCTACCTCTGCATCCCAAGTGCTGGGATTAAAGGTGCGTGCCACAACACCCGGCCCTCTCTCTCTCTTTTTTTAATTTAATTTTTATTTATTTATTTGACAGAGGAAGAGAGAGAGAAAGAGAATGAGCACGCCAGGGCCTCCAGCCACTACAAACGACCTCCTTATGTGTGCTCCCCCTTGTACATCTGGCTAACATGGGTCCTGGGGAATTGAACCTGGGTCCTTTGTTTTTGCAGGTAAATGCCTAAAGTGCTAAGTCACCCCTCCAGCCCCCTCTGTCTGTTTTTAAAAATTATTTTATTTCCGGGCTGGAGAGATGACTCAGTGGTTAAGGCGCTTGCCTGCAAAATCAAAGGACCCAGGTTAGATTCCCCAGGACCCACATAAGCCAGATGCACAAGGGGGCACACACGTCTAGAATTTGTTTGCAGTGGCTGGAGGCCCTCAGGCACCTATTCTCCCTCTCTTTCTCTCTACCTGCCTACTTCTGAATCTCTCTTAATAAATAAAAATAAAATATTAAAAAATATTTTCTGCTGGGCGTGGTGGCGCACGCCTTTAATCCCAGCACTCGGGAGGCAGAGGTAGGAGGCTTGCTGTGAGTTCGAGGCCACCCTAAGACTACATAGTTAATTCCAGGTCAGCCTGAGCTAGAGTGAGACTCTACCTTGAAAAACCAAAAAAAGGGCTGGAGAGATGGCTTAGCGGTAAAGCGCTTGCCTGTGAAGCCTAAGGACCCCGGTTCGAGGCTCGATTCCCCAGGATCCACGTTAGCCAGATGCACAAGGGGGCACACGCGCCTGGAGTTCGTTTGCAGTGGCTAGAAGCCCTGGCACGCCTATTCTCTCTCTCTCTCCCCCTCTTTCTCTCTGTCTGTTGTTCTCAAATAAAAAATAATAAATTATTTAAAAAAATTATTTTTTTGAGAAGGAGAAAGAAGGGGAGGGAGAGAGGGAGAATGTGCTTGCCAGGGCCTTCAGCCACTGCAAACTCCAGATGCATGCACCACCTTGTGCATCTGCCTTCCATGGGTCCTGGGGAATCAAATCTGGGTTCTTAGGCTTTGTAGACAAGTGCCTCAACTGCTATGCCATCTCTCCAACCCTGGTTTTTTGTTGTTTTTTTTTTCCCCTGGGTAGAGTTTCATTGTAGCTCAGGCTTATCAGGAATTTACTATGCAGTCTCAGGCTGGCCTGGAACTCATAGTGATCCTCCTACCTCTGCTTCCTTTGTACTGGGATTAAAGGTGTTTGCCACTATGCCTGGCCTCTCCAATCCTCCTGTTTTGAGGGCTAGAGCAAGATCCTACCTTGAAAAGCCACAACAAGAGAGTAAACTGATGGGCTGGAGAGATGGCTTAGTGCTCTTGCCTGCAAAGCTAAAGGACCCAGGTTCAATTCCCAAGGATCCACGGAAGCAGGTCTGTCTGGAGTTTGTTTGTGGCGGCTGAAGAACTTACATGCCCATTTTCTGTATCTGCTTCTTTCTCTGTCTCTCTGTCAAATTAAAAAAAAAAAAAATCCGGGTGTGGTGGCACATGCCTTTAATCCTGGCACTTGGGAGGCAGAGGTAGGAGGATTGCCTTGAGTTTGAGGCCATCCTGAGACTACAGAGTGAATTCAGGCCAGCCTGAGCTACAGTGAGACCTTACCTCAAAAAATAAAATAAAAAATAAAAAAAGTAAATGAAATGAAGGAGTAAACTGATAGGATAGTTTTTGGAAAGATCTGTCTACAATGAAGAAAATGGATTGAAAAATCAGGAATGGTGACATATGCCCTTAACTCCACATGGCAGGATTGTTGTGAGTTTGAGGCCAGCCTGAGCTAGAAGGAGACCTTGCCTTAAGCCCCTTCTCCCTCCCAAAAAAGAAAAATGGATTGGAGGCAAGAGGGCAGTAAGGAGGTTATTATAGTAATCCTAATGAGAAATTGTCTGGATTAGAGCTTAGATTGGTGGGCTGGAAAACAATGGAGTTGGGAGATGTCAGGAGATAGTTTTGATGGTGGACAGGATATAGGACTGGGAAGCTTAGTGGTAGGACCTTAAGATTACTGGTAGAGCTATAGCTAGTTCAGTACATAGTTCCCATTACCCAGATATGCCACATAGGCATTCTCCCTTTCTCAAACACCTGCCATCCATCACTACCTCTACACTACTCAGGCTGATTTTTGTGATGTACATAATCCTCCTCCCAATCTTTTTGTATACAGCTGTATTTTTGGGGGGGGCGTGTCCTTGAGATTGAACCAGAGTATTACATTGACTAGACTCTACTACTGTAATATCCTTTGATCTCAATTTTAATTTAATTTATTTATTTGAAAGAAAGGCAGATATATAGAGAGAATAGGCACATCAGGGCCTCCAGTCACCGCAAATGACCACCAGACACATGTGCCACCTTCTGCATCTGGGTTACATGGGACTGGGGAATCAAACCTCAGTCCTTAGGCTCCTCAGGCAAGTGCTTTAATCGCTAAGCCATCTCTACAGCCCTTCAATTTTAATTTTAATTTTCCTGTAAGTGCTCTTAAGAGTGATTTCTATTTTCCCAAAATGCTTCCCTCTTCATTGCTGTGGGCCTTTCAGTGGCATGAATAGGATGTAAGCTGTTGTTTAAACATAGGCAAAGGGCTCAAAGCTGAATTTGATTGTTTTTTTTTTTTCGAGGTAGGTTCTCACTCTAGCTCAGGCTGACCTGGAATTCACTATGTAGTCTCAGGGTGGTCTCGAACTCACGATTATCCTACTTTTGCCTCCCGATTGCTGGCATTAAAGGTGTGCGCCACCACGTCTGGCTAGCTTTGTGTTTTAAACATATCCTGTTGCACTCAGTACTGATGTGGGAGAAACATAAAAGTGGCGAAGGGTGGGATGGATAGGGAAGGTGTTACAGAGACTTTAGCACCAGGCCGGTGCACAGAATTTCTGTATCCAGCTCTGTATTACGTTAGCAGCAGCATGAATAATCATTCTGTGGAAGATGTAACAAACTAAGCAATTGTTTCTTGTTTAACACAGGAATGAATGCTCTTCTCTCCTCAGCTGACCTAAATTATAACCAGGCCAACCTTCCACGCTTTGCCCATTTCTAAACTATTTCGGAAGCTTTCAAGGTGAGCCGGGAGTGGTGGCACTCACCAAGGTGATTCCTTTTCTTCCGGTCAGTTATGTAGAAGGCAGAGCCACACAGCTTAAGTTGTATCCTGTCCACTAACTTAACATAACAGAAGAGTGAAAAGACAAACGGGACCGTTTGGACCCCAGCCCCAGCTAACACACTGTCCCAGCAGTTAGGTGGCCACCGGGAGGTAGAAGCTTGGGGGGTGGGGGTGACAAAGCACCTGGGGCCTCACACCGGTGTCACGGAGGCCAATCATACAGGTCGCCCTAGGACCACAGGAGGGACAAACCAACCTGGAAGGGGTAAACTTCGAAACCAAAAGGACACAATGCGTCCTCAATCTTCTCCTTCAGCTCTGCGACGTGAAGCTCCATAGTACACGCTGAACACCGAGCCTGCTGGGAAACAGAGTGTCAGGGATAACTGGGCTGGTAGAGGGCAAGATGATCTGGACTACATTTCCCCGGAGGCCCTGCGACCAGCACGCGACACAGTGGGCCCCGCGCGGTGCATCTTGGTACAAGTAGTTCGTTTGGTCCTTGGAAGCCCAAGCGTAACGGAACCTGAAAGACTCCGTTATCCCGACAAGCTTCACGGCCGGGGTGTGGCCCCAAGACTCTTCCCGAGAAACGCACTTCCTGCGGGCTGTTCCCGGGAGGGATGGACTGCGTTTCCCGGGTGGCGCCGCGGCACGCCGTCGGAGGTCGTACAGGCTCCTGCCAGGGAAGGGCTTGAACGTCGCGGCGGCGCTCGCTCGCTCGCGCGGTCTGGCGTGATGGTGCCGGCGGCCTGCGGGTGCGGCGGTCTCCGCTACGATTCCGCGTGTTCTCCTCTCCCTGATAACCGCATATAAGAGGAAACACAGGCTTCAGCCGGGTCACCCGCTTCCCCAGTTCACCGAGAACGTCCTTCCCGTGACCCACATTCACAGTTTTGGTCTGCATCCCTACCTCTAGTATTCCTTCATCCCCACTTCCACTTTCCTCTGTCCATCTGGGCTGTTCCTCGGGTAGCTAGGCCAGTGAGGGAGCCACACCCCACAGCCACAGGACATGAGTAGAAGCCCGAGCTGGTCTGAGCAGCTCGATGAGCTTCTTAATGCAACTGATGGAAATATGGCCCGGATTAAGGTGACAAGGCGCCAGAGCCGCCCAGCTTTTTTTTTTTTTTTTTTTTTTTTGAGGAGATGGGTAGGTTGGGGTGGTTGGTTAGGATATTCGGAGCTCATTGGCTTGTGGAACTGTTTGTTTTGTAGCAGAGTTTGTATCCTCTTGGAGTTTCCAGTACAGGTTAGTATTGTTCCTTTCTTCTCCCATCTTTTCGTCTTTCCAAGGTCAGCTTTCTTCTAGTGCTTACTGTTTCGTCTAAAGTCCTATTCTTTTCTATCTGGAACTCTTTTCTCTCACACAGGCAGACTCTGTTCTTGTCCCTTCCTTATTTTCTCTGCAGGGGACCTAGCTGAAAAGTGCATTTCCTCTCACCACTTGCCTCCCAAATCATGCCACCAAGCTGAACAGCCTTGGGCCCCAAAGACTCCCACGTCCAGAGAGAAACTGAGCTGCAATGAGACCTACAGCCTATCCTCTCTGTGGGTCGAAGTTACTAATCTCCAGTCCTATCTTAAATCTCAGGCTCAGGTGAGGCATGGTATCTAAGGTGTGTATGTGAGATTGGAATAGTAGGGTTTAGAAAGCCTGTTAGAAAGTAGCTTCAGTTTTTTTGTTTTTTTTTCCTGTCTGGGTAGGTTACTGAGACTCTAAGGCAAGTTGTGCAGGGCTTGCTGGAGGAACGAGAGGAGCAGATGCACAAGATCAGTACCCTGGAAGGTATTAGGCCATTTCTTCTCTCCGTATGTACAGAATTATTTTATCATTATTATTCTCTTTGTGCGTGTGTGTGTGTGGCACATGCATGTATATGTGTCCGTCTAGGGAGTACTTGTCTGCTCCATAGGTCTTTGGCCCATGCTACCATGCCAGGCCCGTTCCAGCCTATTTTTATTTTTCTTTTTTTTGGTTTTTCGAGGTAGGGTCTCACTCTAGCCCAGGGTGACCTGTAATTCACTATGGAGTCTCAGGGTGGCCTCGAACTCATGGCAATCCTCCTACCTCTGCCTCCTGAGTGCTGGGATTAAAGGCATGCACCACCACACCCGGCTTCCAGCCTATTTTTAATATATTTTATGTATTTAGTTATTTGAGAGAGAGAGAGAGAATGGGTGTGTCAGGGCCTCTAGCCACAGCAAACAAACTCCAGATGCATGTGCCACCTTGTGCATCTGGCTTATGTGGGTCCTGGGATATCGAATCTGAATCCTTAGGCTTTGCAGGCAAGCGACCTAACTGCTAAGCTTCTCTCCAGCTCATCCAACCCATTTTAAAAATTAAAACTGGAGGCCTGGAGAGATGGCTTAGTGGTTAAGTGCTTGCCTGTGAAGCCTAAGGACCCCGGTTCGAGGCTCGGTTCCCCAGGTCCCACGTTAGCCAGATGCACAAGGGGGCGCACGCATCTGGAGTTCGTTTGCAGAGGCTGGAAGCCCTGGCGCGCCCATTCTCTCTATCTATCTGTCTTTCTCTCTGTGTCTGTCGCTCTCAAATAAATAAATAAATAATTTAAAAAAAATTAAAACTGGAGTTAGGCATACTAAGATGTGTGCTACTACTGAGCTACACCCTCTTCCCTCACTCATTTAACACACACACACTCACAAATACGTTACATAACTTTATATATGTTTATAGATACCTGCTGCTGTGTGCATGTGTTTTAATTTGTGAAAAGTATCTGGGCTCATGTGAACCTTTTTTTGGTCTAGCTCAGTCTGACCTGGAATTCACTTTGTAGTCTCAGGGTGGCCTCATACTTATGGTGATCCTCCTACCTCTGCCTCCCAAGTGCTGGGATTAAAGGAGTGTGCCACTATACCTGGCTTCATGTGAAACTTTTGGAGAGGCTGATTTTCACTTTGTCTTATTACAGCATCACTAAGATTGCTGCAGAGGACTCCAGAAATGGGAGCCCTTCTGGAGCAATGCCTGGAGGGGCTGAAAAAAGAAATTCAGGGCCTTCGGAGCCAAGTGCAGGATCTAGCCCAAGGCCAAATGGAAAGGAGACCAGGAAAGTACAGTAGTACTAGTGGCTTTCACCAGAAGCTAGAAACTGAGTAAGTGATGGACAAGACCTCATCATGTGGAGGCTTCTCATCAACCATTGCCATTCTGGAAGGCAGATGACCTCTTTGCTTTGTGTGTGTGTGGGGGGGGTGGGGGCTGGGGGATTGTACCTAGAGCTTTGTGTATGCTAGGCTTACACTTTACCATTGAGCTGTATTCCCCAGCTTCTTTGAGTTTGCTGTTTGACTCCAAAGTAACATTGCTGTCACTTGTGTAGGCCCCAGCTCTTGTGGGAAGAGTTAGAAAACCAGCGGGAGGAACTGAAGTTCCTACAGGATCAGCTAAGTAAGTAAAAGATTGAGAGTATGTGTTCCCTTCTTCCATTTTTGGGAACACCTTCTTTGTAAAAAATATTTCTTAGCTGGGTATGGTGGCACATGCCTTTAATCCCAGCACTTGGGAGACAAGATAGGAGGATCACCATGAGTTCAAGGCCACCCTGAGACTTCATAGTGAATGCCAGGTCAGCCTGGACTTTAGCAAGGCCCTACTTTGAAAAACAAACAAAAAAAAGTTCTTCAGGTGGGTGTGTGGTGGTACATGCCTTTAATCACTAGCACACCCTAGCTCTTGTGAGGCTGAGGTAGGAGGATAGCTATGAGTTCCAGGCCAACCTGAGAGAGACTACATAGTGAATTCTGGGTTAGCCTGGGCTAAAGCAAAACCCTACCTAAAAAAAAAAAAAAAAGCCGGGCCTAGTGGCCCATGCCTTTAGTCAGCCCTTGGGTGGCAGAGGTAGGAGGAATGCCATGAGTTCGAGTCTTCCCTGAGACTTCATAGTGAATTCCAGGTCAGCTTGGGCTATAGTGAGACCCTATCTTGAAAAACTAAAAACAAACAAACAAAAAAAGCCTGGCCTGGTGATATACACCGTGAATCCCAGAACTGGGAAGGCAGAGACAGGAGGATCACCATGAGTTTGAGGCCACCCTGAGAACAACAACAAAATAAGTAAATAGAGAATTAATTACAAAGCCTGAAGGCCCAGGTTTGATTCCATAACCGCCAGATGCACAAAGTGATACATATATCTGAAGTTTGTTTACAGTGGCAGGAGGCTTTCGTATGCCTGTTCTCATTCTCTCTCTCACGCACACATAAAGAAAAAAAAATTTTTTTGATGTAGTGTCTCACTCTAGCCCAGGCTGACCTGGAATTCTCTATGTATTCTCAAGGTGGCCTCGAACTCATGGTGATCCTCCTACCTCTGCCTCCCAGGTGCTGGGATTAAAGGTGTGGCCACCACGCTCCGCTTTTTTTTTTTTTTTCCAAGTTAGGGTCTCACTCTAGCCCAGGCTGACCTGGAATTCACTATATAGGCTCAGGGTGGCCCCAAACTCATGTGTTCCTACCTTTGCTTCCCAAGTGCTGGGATTAAAGGCGTGCCTCCGTTTCTGGCCTAATTCTTTAACTGATGAGCAGTCTCTTCAGCCCCAGGAATATCTTTTTGTTTCCCCCCAAGGTAGGTAGCCCAGGCTGACCTGGAACTCACTTTGTAGTTCCTGGTTGACTTCTGACTCAGTGATCCTTTTACCTCTGCTTCCTGAGTGCTGGGATTAAGGAGGTGCATCACCACACCTGGCCAGAAATAACTTCTTGCACTCCTAGTAAGTGGTCATACCTCTATCTGTTGGAGCTATTGAGATATTGGGCAATGTATCATTATATTATTTGTGCTGGGGATCAAATCCAGGACCTTGCACATGTTAAGCACATGCTCTACCACTAACCTATACCCCAACCTTTGAGAAAGCATTTTATCTCTTTGTTCTTGCTGTGTGAGTTTAGTCTCCTGTCAGGTTAGAAGCATTCTAACAGCTGAACCAGGATGTGCATGTCTTAGTTTTTAGCACCAGGCTGGTCCCATGGTGAGGAAGGAGAAGGAATGAAGCTGGAGAATAGCCCATTCATATTCTGTCTCATCTTTAGGCCAGCACCAGGAGTTGCTGAAACAAAAGGCTCAGGGGCCCCAGGCTCAGGCCTGCAGCTGGAAGGTAGGATGGAATTAGATTTGTCTCCACATATTTCCTCATGGAGTCCCTATCCCTTCTTTTGCCTTTCTTACCTGTGCTCAGTTCACCTTCCTCCAAAGCCTTTTCCCAAACTCTTTGCTGTAGGCCATGAGTCATTGTCCTTTCCAATATGAAGATTCCAAATGTGCTTTGGAGACCCATTTTGGGGAGAGGGTTTCTTTCCACTTGGGAAGGGGGAGAGATTTGATCCTACCTGGGTCCCATGGTCTGGCAGGTGTTGGAGCACCCACAAGAGGGCAAGGTTCACATCCCGGAGGTTGCCAGGACAGAGGCCCAGGATGCCCAGCAGGAGGAGCACAACCTCCTCAGGTCAGAAGGTGTGGACAACTGTTCTAATGGAAGGGATTTGGGTCACAGAGGTCAGACACTGAGGACCAAAGCCCATGTATCCTAAATATGGCTACAGCTGGTAGGGGCAGCTCATGAGAACAGAATCGTTTCTGTCATTCATACCCCCACCCCTGCCCAGGTAAGATCCCACTATATTCCAGGCTGACCTGGGACTCACTATGTAGCCCCTGGTTAGCCTTGAACTCACAGCAATTGTCCTACCTCTGCCTCTTTTTTTTTTTTCCTGGTGGTTTTTAAATTTTTTATTGACAACTTCCATAATTGTATACAATAACCCAAGGTAATTTTCTCTCTTTCCCCACGTTCCCCTTTGCAACTCTACTCAGTCTCTCTTTTATTTTGATGTCATCGTCTTTTCCTATTATTATGGTCTTGTGTAGGTAGTATCAGGCACTGTAAAGTTGTTGATATCTAGGCCATTTTGTGTCTGTCTGGAGGAGCATGTTGTAAGGAGTCCTACCCTTCCTTTAGCATATACTTACTTACTTACTTACATACATACATATATATATATAATTTATTACTTTTGGTTTTTCAAGGTAGGGTCTCACTCTAGCCCAGGCTGACCTGGAATTCACTATGTAATATCAGGGTGGCCTTGAACTCATAGCAATCCACCTATCTCTGCCTCCCAAGTGCAGGGATTAAAGGTGTGCACCACCACGCCTGGCTTAGCTCTTACATTTTTTCCACCACCTCTTCTGCAATGGACCTTGGAAGGTGTGATAGAGATATTTCAGTGTTGAGCACTCTTCTGTCATTTCTTCTCAGCACCATGGTACCTTTTGAGTCATCCTAAGGTCACTGCTATCTGAAATCCAATGTCATGGCTTTGATCACCTTGAGGAGGAACATTTATCACTTATCTGATGTCTGGATACCTGGAGCCATGGCTACCTTGAAGAAACAGCCTACTAGTTACATCCACAAGGTAGCCATAGATCATCTGTCTCCTTGGTTTATTTCTCTACGACCTGAGCCATTCAAGATCAGATTCCATCATGAATGTTGTAAAAACTTCCACTCAGAAAATGGAAATGTTCTTCATCCAGTTGGTGAACAGTATTATCTCAAGTACATGACTGGAACTGGCTTGAACAAAGCTTTCAGAAGGAGAGTGAGCAGGTATTTTGCAGGAGACTGAACGATTTCACCTCATCTGAAGAAGTGTTAAGTTTGCTTTCAATTTGAACAAACATGGGTTTGGTGACTGCTCTGCAGGCTCTGAGTATGCTGCACCTGGATCTTCAGCCCAATGCCAGAATTGTCTCAAAAGAGGAGGCCTATGAGTCCATCATCTTTGTGTTTTTGGGGAAAGTCTGGTGAGACTACAGGTTCCAGGTTGTATGACATTAGAACTGATTATACATCAGTTGTAAAGTGCAAGGCCGGAAACACTCCAGAGGACATTGTGGCCCTTTATAAAATTCTCTAGGCATGCCCTGAAAAAGTAGACCAACACCAATCATTTTGAAATAGGATAAACAACATTTCCCTACCTCAGTCCTAACTCGATCAGCAAAGTGCTCAGTGCATTAGTGGTTCTGGATCAAACTCAGGTACTTCCTCTTGTCTTAAAACTGGGCAGATATGCTGTGAGGCATGTTCCTCATTTTACTAGTGAAGAGCTCAGGAATGTTCTGGAAGCTTTCATGTATTTTGGATATAATGATAGGTTTCTCACAAAAGCCCTGGAGCAGCACATAGCTGGGCACCGTCTCACCTTGGACTCAGAAGTGACCAGCAGATTGTAGCAAGAGATTCTTTTGAAGCCCATCCTTGATGTAGCAGCAGAGACTTTTGTTTGCCACTTGGAAAAATTTTCACCTGGTCAGATTTATGAATTAATTGAACCATTTAGAAAACTCATTTATTTGCCACCAAATGCCCCTGCTGTATTTAGGAAGCTAGGAAATGTGCTATTCACTTATTTCAATTATTTCCCACCCAAAACACTATTGAGACTTCTCCATACATGATCACTTATTGGATACCATCCAGTCAACTTCATGGCAAAAATATTCAGCCCTTTTTCCTTCAGCAGTTGCAAGGTGAAGAGCCATATTTGGACAGATTGAGTCTGGCACAACTGACCCAACTTTTCCTAACCTCGGTTCTAGAATGCCCTTTGTACAAGGGCCCAAAACTTCCTATAAATACCAAGTGAAATCATTTTTAACTCCATGCTGTTTTTCTGGAGATTCCTGTGGATTTTTGCCTTTATAGGTTTCTGGTGGTTGGACTGCTTGACCTTTTAGGAGCAAGATGGTTGTTTTTTTTTTTCCAAGGTAGGGTTTCACTCTAGCCCAGGCTGACCTGGAATTCACTCTGTCATCTCAGGGTGGCCTTGAACTCACAGTGATCCTCCTAGCTCTGCTGGTATTTTGCTTCTAAAGTGCTAACGCCCTATTGTTACACCATCAATACTGAGATTAAGTTAGATGAAGAAGGATTTGTATTGCCATTTACAGCAGAGGATGTCCATAGAAGGGTAGCACTGTGCATTGGTGGCCCCAAAAGGTTTTGCTATGAGAGCAACCACTTACTTGGGAAAGAAGCAGTTAAACGAAGACACCTCCAGTTACTGGATTATCAAGTTGTTCAGGTGCCCTATCATGAGATCATGGTGCTTCAGTCAAGACTCGAATTGGTGGAATATCTAGAGAGAAATCTTTTCTCAAAACTCCATTGTTTGTTGGTAACAAGAAGGAAAACTGGCTTCAGGATTTGAATAGTGACAGAACTGGTTCAAAGGGACACAGTTTAACCTGCAAGTTTGCCACTATATGGTATTGTGCTTATAGACTTAAAGACTTAGGGTCTGAAAAGGGCATAATATATACTGAATAAAATGTTAATTAAAAAAGAAAAAAGATTTAATAGAAGTATGTTTTTATTCTTTGGGGGGTAGAGTTTTGAGGTAGGGTCTCACTCTATAGCCCAGGCTGACCTGGAATTCACTATGTAGTCTCAGGGTGGCATTGAACTCACAGTGATCCTCATATAGCCTCTTGAGTTCTGGGATTAAAGGTGCGGGCCATCATACCTGGCTTTTCTTTATATTTTTAAAAATATTTATTTGATAGAGAGCAAGAGAGAAAAGAAGCAGATAGAGAGAGAATGGGTGCTCCAGGGCCTCCAGCTGCTGCAAACAAACTTCAGATGCATGGGCTACCTTGTGCATCTGGCTTATGTGGATACTGGAGAATCAAACCTGTTTCCTTAGGCTTTGTAGGCAAGTGCCTTAACTGCTAAGTTGTTTCTCTGGCCCTTATTTATTTATTTTTTCTTCTTCTTTTGGTTTTTCGAGGTAGGGTCTCACTCTAGCCCAGGCTGACCTGGAATTCACTATGTAGTTTCAGGGTGGCCTCAAACTCATGGCAATCCTCCTACCTCTGCCTTCCAAGTGCTGGGATTAAAGGCATGCGCCACCACACCTGGCCTATTTATTTATTTTCAAGGAAAGACGGAGTGAGTATGGGTGGGCCAGGGCCTCCAGCTGCTGCAAATGTATTCCAGATGCATGTGCCACTTTGTGCATTTGGCTTTATGTTGGTACTGGACAACTGAACTTGGGTCGTTAAGCTTTGCAAGCAAGTACCTTAACTGCTAAGCCATCTTTCTAGCCCAATATTGCCTTTTTCTTAAAAAAAAATTTGTTCATATTTATTTATTTATTTCAGAGAGAGAGAATGGGTATAGCAGGGCTCCAGCTACTGAAAATTAACTGCAGATGCATGCACCACCTTGTACATCTGGCTTATGTGGTCCTGGGGAATCAAACCTGGGTCCTTTGGCTTTGTGAGCAAGCACCTTAACTGCTAAGCCATCCCTCCAGCCCTTTTTTTCCCCTTTGGTTTTTCAAGGCAGCGTTTTGCTCTAATCCAGGTGACCTGGAATTCACTATATAATCTCAGGCAGCAATCCTCCTACTTCTGCCTCCTAAATGCAGGGGCCACCAAGACTGGCCTTTATTTTTAAAACTTTTTTAAGACAGGTGTGGTGGTGCACATCTTTGATCCAAACATTTGGGAGGCAGAGGTAGGAGGATCACTGTGAGTTTAAGGGGAGCCCGGGACTAAAGAGTGAATTCCAGGTTAGTCTGGGCTACAGTGAGACCCTACCTTGGGGGAAAAAAAAAAAACCACAAAAAAACTTTTTTAGCTGGGTGTTGTGGTGCATGCCTTTAATTCCAGCGTTCAGGAGGCAGAGGTAGGAGGATTCCTGTGAGTTCAGTTGCCTGTGACTCTGGGTCAGCCTGACCTAGAGTGAGACCCTACTTTGAAAAAAATAAAATATAAAAAATAGTGACTGGAGAGATGGCTTAGCAGTTAAGGCACTTGCTTGTGAAGCCTAATGACCCAGGTTTGATTCCCCAGTACCCATGTAAGCCAGATGCACAAGGTGACTCATGTGTCTGGAGTACATTTGTATCAGCTGGTGCACCCATTCTCTGTAGATCTCTCTCTCAAATAAATAACTTAAAAACAACTTTAAAAGTTTGTTCATTTTTATTTATTTATTTGAGAGCAACAGACAGAGAAAGAAACAGGCAGAGAGAGAGAGAGAATGTGAATGTGAATGTGCATGGGCATGCCAAGGTCTCCAGCCACTGCAAACGAACCTTGGATGCATGCGCCCCCTTGTCCATCTGGCTAACGTGGGTCCTGGGGAATCAAGCCTCAAATTGGGGTCCTTAGGCTTCACAGGCAAGTGCTTAACCGTTAAGCCATCTCTTCAGCCCCCCAATTTTTTTTGTTTCTTTTTTTGTTTTTTGAGGTAGGATCTCACTCTAGCCCAGGCTGAGACACAACTGCACACTCTCCTGTTGCTATGGTCCACCTTATGTGGGCCATGGGTTGATGTCCACCCTCTGCTCATGCCATTTTTTCCCCTTGCCATCATGGAGCTCCCCCTTAAGCCTGTAAGCCAAAATAGGCTTCTTTTTCCCACAAGCTGCTCTTGGTTGGGGATTTCTACCAGCAATGTGAACCTGACTGCAACAAGGCAGTGTAGAGGGGGCTTTGAGGGGTCCTAGCTTTAGTTCCAGCTGTGTAGCCTCTCAGGACATGTGGAGGCTGAAACAGTAACAGATCCTATGCAATTCCTGATGGTTTTTTCCTGGTCTGATATTTGCTCTCTACTGAGCTTGCATATTAATCTGTTGGCTAGTAGTTTTTTTCTTTTTTAATTTTGAGGGATGTTGAAGACATTTTTGTTACTACTTTTGTTGCCATTTGGAGAAAACTACTTCTCATTTTAGTTTAACATAGAAAGATCTTATGACTATAACTGTGTCTGAATCTTTGCTTGGCATTGAATGTATAATACAAAATAAAAAAAATATATATTTATTGAGGGAAGTAGAACCAAGGAAAGGTACCCCCATGGCTAGAGATCTTATGTGGAGGGCCTGGAAAAAAGCGTGGAAAGAGAGAAAAAAGAATGTTCAAGGAGTGCCTGCCATGTGGGGAGCTGGAGGGGATGGATAAAGAACCCATGGGGAGAGTAAGGGCTGGGGGGCCTCCTGGCCAGGGAAGAGCCAGGCCCAGCTGAGGGAAAAATTCACCCATAGCTGCAAGTTTCCAAGTGATCGGAGAGCCTACCCTGCCCTTGCAAAGGTATTTATAACCTTATAGTGCTGGGCCGTCTTCTGGCTCAGGTGAACCAGAGGGCCAGCTGGTTGGTTAGGGCTAGGGGCTGTCTCAGGAAGAGATTAGCTGTGATACCCAGTTCTGGGAGTAGAATTTGACCAGCCACAATATTTAAGTCCTATGAAAGACCTCCCTTCTGGGAGGGGTCCTGACTGTTTGTAGAAAAATAGGTCTGGGGCACTAGGCAAGAGATAAGAAGTCAGGTCATCTTGGATTTCTAGCAAGTGTAAACTTAACTGTCTTTCACCTTCAGGGGTCCAGTCACCCTAACTCTACCCCCTTCTCATTATGATTTTCTGAATTTCATTGGTATCTGTTGGAATGGTGCCTTTTTCTTTTTTCAATCATGTATTCATCTGTATGAACAACTTTAATGTTTAAAACAGTTTTACTCGGGCTGGAGAGATGGCTTAGCGGTTAAGCGCTTGCCTGTGAAACCTAAGAACCCCGGTTCGAGGCTCGGTTCCCCAGGTCCCACGTTAGCCAGATGCACAAGGGGGCGCACGCGTCTGGAGTTCGTTTGCAGAGGCTGGAAGCCCTGGCGCGCCCATTCTCTCTCTCTCCCTCTATCTGTCTTTCTCTCTGTCGCTCTCAAGTAAATAAATAAAAAATTAAAAAAAAACAAAACAGTTTTAATCTGAAATTACTATTTACAGAATATTTCTGTTTCTACACAATCCATACAGACCTACTTCTTATTTCACACTATACAGAATCCCATAATAGGATTTTTTCTGCCGTCTATCATCCATAATTTATATTATTTGACCTCTTGGCAATCAACTTTTTACCTAAACATCTTTGGGTAAGTGACCTAACTTTGCAATATCCATTCACAGAAGTAAAATTATTGGCATTACCTCCCCATCAACAGCAAGAATGTGGACTGAGCATACCCTAGGCTCTAGGTTCAATGTCCATAAAGGGGTGTGGCGTAGTCCATTTGCTATTGGTTGGGGAAATGCAGTAGGGAACAAGGCATTTTTCTACCCTTCAAATCAAACAGAAGAGAAGAAAGTTTTCCATTAATTTTATATTTTGCTAATTTTGACTTTTATCCTGAACTTTCTACTCACAGTTTCAGCAGAAAACAAAACAAAACAAAACAAAACAAAACAAAACAAAACAAAACAAAACAGAAGCTGGTTTGTACTCTAATGACATGCTGGCTGTACTTTAAACAAGAGGATGCATATACAGTACTTAGAGCACTAGACAACAAATGTTGTCACTTTGAGTTAGATACTATTTATCATTTCTCCATATTTTAGATTTAATATCAACAAAATATAATATAGTGACAAGTTATTCAGTAACAAAGCCAACATTCTGGATGCAGTACAAAAATTAAATTAGTCATTGATACGTAACTCAAACACAAATTGTTACTTTATTTTTTCTCATTTTTAAAAAAATTTTTATTTATTTATTTGAGAGTGACAGAGAGAGAAAGAGGCAGAGAGAAAGAGAGAGAGAGAATGGGCATGCCAGGGCTTCCAGCCACTGCAAACGAATTCCAGACGCGTGCACCCCCTTGGGCATCTGGCTAATGTGGGTCCTGGATAATCGAACCTTGAACCGGGGTCCTTGGGCTTCACAGGCAAGCGCTTAACCGCTAAGCCATCTCTCCAACCTATTTACTTTATTTTTAACAACAAAATATTAGCAGTACCAAGTTTAGCCATCAGCAGAGCAAAACAAGAACAAAACTAATGAACAGGCATTAATCAGCTCAAATTAGTCATCACCTTTTTTTTTTGTTTGTTTATTTATTTGAGAGCGACAGACAGAGAAAGAGGGGGAGAGACAGAGAGAGAGAGAGAGAATGGGTGCGCCAGGGCTTCCAGCCACTGCAAATGAACTCCAGATGCCTGCGCACCCTTATGAATTTGCTAACATGGGTCCTGGGGAATTGAGCCTCGAACCTGGGTCCTTTGGCTTCACAGGCAAGCACTTAACCGCTAAGCTATCTCTCCAGCCCTAGTCATCACCTTTAAGTAGGAAAAGCTATCATTGTGCTAGTGGTTCTCAACCCTGTCTGCACATTAAAGAAATGAAGGGGAGGACTGGTGTGTAAAGTATCAACATGTAAGGCCCACTTCCAAAAGATTAAAGGAAATGTCTTGAATGGGGCTCATGTAAAGACTTCTAAAGTGCTGTCAGTGTTGAGAACTACAGTTCTAAAGTAATAACAAAAATGCCCTCAAAGTAATTAAAGTCAATAAACTGACTATAAAATAGATTATTTTCCTTTTATCTTAGATGGGGGAGGGGCAGGCACCCACTTCCCATTGTTTTGATTGCCATAGCAGTTTAACAGACATCAAATATCAAAAGTTAAATTGCTCCCCAAATTGAAATTCTCACGAGTTCAATTTACAAAGTTCTTTTAGAACATTATCATCTTTCAGAAAGTATCTCCCACATGTAATTTTGCATAGATATTCAAGTCACCGATTTGTTCAGCTGAGTCAGTAGATGTACTAGAAAATATTTTAATACTAGTTCTATAAAATGATATTCACTACATATTCCACAAACTTTTTTTTTTAAATTTTTTATTTATTTATTTGAGAGCGATAGACACAGAGAGAAAGACAGATAGAGGGGGAGAGAGAGAATGGGCGCGCCAGGGCTTCCAGCCTCTGTAAATGAACTCCAGATGCGTGCGCCCCTTGTGCATCTGGCTAACGTGGGACCTGGGGAACCGAGCCTCGAACCAGGGTTCTTAGGCTTCACAGGCAAGCGCTTAACCGCTAAGCCATCTCTCCAGCCCTACATATTCCACAAACTTTTATCAGTGCAAAGATTTGACAGAGGGAGACAGGTGTGCTTCCCATCTATTTCTACAACTGCCAGACTTCTTTCTGTAAGACTAGTGTATCTTCACAGTTAGATCCTGAACAAAACCATCTTCATTAAAAAACATGTACAGAAAATATTTCACCTATAACTCTAACATGTCCTTGATAAATCCCCGCTGGGAGTTCCATAGTAACTATAGTTACTTATTGTCAAAATAGTTTTTCCTTATTTTTCAGGTCCAGAAACAATGTCAAGTATGGAAAGTCACTTTTTCTTTAGGTCTCTGCAAATTTAGTGAATTCTATTTCCTCAGCTGTTCTTGTCAAGACTCCATGTCAATCTCAGCCACTCCATTCTTGTCCTGAAGTGTCTCTGTCAGGCTGTCTTCACTCACTCCTTGGATATCTGCTGGGTCTATAGGTGGTAAAGGATTCCTCCAGTACTGGAATGTATTACACTACCAAAACTCTTCATTGTACTGGCACGCCAGGCTTTCTGGCGGGAAGGGGGGCGGGGGAGACCTGCCCCCCATCGTGGACCCCACCTGTGGGCGGCAGAGTGCAGAGCAGCGGCGGCTCTAGGAAGCTGCAGAGGAGAAGCTGCTTCCAGAGCATGTGGAGCACCAGCGGCTCGGCCATGGGCCTGGAGCTCAGGCCGGCTGAGCTTGCGGATGCCTGCCTTTTTCTTTATTTTATTATTTATTTATTTATTTGAGAAAGGGAGAGAGAATAAGTACACCAGGGTCTCTAGCTCTAGCCACTGCAAATAAACTCCAGACGCATGTGCCCCTTGTGTATCTGGCTTTACATGGGTACTGGGGAGTCAAACGTGGATCACTAGACTCTGTAGGCAAACACCACTAAGTCCCAATGAGAAGTTTTTTGTTTTGAGGTATGATTTTACACTAGCCCAGACTGACCTGGATTTCACTATGTAGTCTCAGGGTGGTCCTGAACTCATGGCGATCTTCCTACTTCTACTTCCCAAGCGCTGGGATTAAAGATGTGCACCACTATGCCTGACCTTAATGAGAATTTTGTTTTGTTTTTTTTCTCAGTAAGGTCTTACTGTAGCTCAGGCTAACCTGGAGTTCACTATGTTGTCTCATGTGGCCTTAAACTCACAGTAGATAGAAAATGGGCGTCTCAGGGCCTCTAGCCACTGCAAAGGCACTCCAGATATGTGTTCCCCCTTGTGCACCTTGGCTTAGGTGGGTCTTGGGGAGTCAAACCTGTGTCCTTTGACTTTGCAGGCAAGTGTCTTAACTGCTAAGCTATCTCTCTAGTCCCCTCCCCCTTTTTTTAATTTGCAAGGGGAGGGAGGGAGAGCGAGCGAGCTATTAGGCACACCAGAGCCTCCAGCTGTACATGTGCCACTCTGTGTATCTGGCTTACGTGGGTACTGGAGAATGGACCCTGGGTCCTTAGGCTTTGCAGGCAAACTCCTTAGTCACTAAGCTGTCTCTCCAGCCTTTTTGTTTGATTTTGTTTAGTGTTTTGTCTTTTATGGAGAGGTGAGTTTTTTGGAGGCAAGGAACAGAAGGATTTTTTTTTTTTTTTTTTTTTTGTGGTAGGTTTTCACATTAGCTTAGGCTGACCTGGAATTCACTATATAGTCTCAGAGTAACCCTAAACTCATGATGGTCCTCCTTCCTCTTCCTCCACGTCTGGCTGGATCCTGCCTTTTAATCCAGTCTACAAGTCTGTATCTTTTGGTTGGAGTCTTGAGGCGATTGATGTTGAGTTATTAATAAAAGGTGTGTAGCCAGGTATGATGGTACACACCTTTAATCCCAGCACCCGGGAAGCAGAGATAGGAGGCTCAACGCTCTCCTGAGACTTCATAGTGAAGTTCAGGTCAGCTTGGGCTAGAATGAGACTCTACTTAAAAAAAAAAAAGGTATATATATATATATATATATATATATATATACATACATACATACACACACACACACACACACATACACACACACACACACACATACATATATATTTATTCTTGACATTCTTTTTGATTTACTTGAGAGCAAGCTAGAGAGAGAATGGGCATGCCAGGGATTCTAGCCATTGCAAGCCTTGTACATCTGGCTTACATGGGTACTGGAGAATTGGACCTGTGTCCTTAGGCTTTGCAGGCAAGTACCTTAACCGGTAAGCTATCTCTTCAGCCCTCTATTCCTCTTTTGCACTATTATTTGAACATTATTATTTCCCCCATTTTCTCATGTATGTGCTTTTCTTTCTCTCTAGTCTGAAGGATCCCTTCAAGTATTTTCTCTTGAGCTAGCTTAGGGGTCATATATTCTTTTAACTTGTTTTTATTAAGGAAAGATTTTGTTCTGCAATTATGATGCATGGCTTTGCTGGATATACTCATCCTGGTTGGCAGTTGTTGTCTTTCAGAACTTGTAATACATCATACAAGCCCTAGGGCAGTTTTCATAGTGTAGAGGTTATCACGTTTGCCTCACACATCATACAAGCCCTTCTGGCTTTAAAAGTTTCTGCTGAGTAATCTGCTGTTACCTGATGGATCTGCCTTAATGGGTGACTAGGTGCTTCTGTTATTGCTGTCAATATATCTTCTTTGATCTCTGTGTTTAGGAGTTTTATTATAATATGGTAAGGGAGGTTCTTTTCTCATCTTGTCTGTTTAGTGTTCTAAATACCTCCTGTATCGGCATCTCTTTCCCTATTTGGGGAAAATCTATGATTTTGTTGAAAATATTTACTATGTCTGTAGATTGAAATTCTTTTCCTTCTATATTTTGAATTCTTAATTTTGATCTCTCTATAGTGTTCTGAATGTCTTGAGATTTTCACTTATATCTTCCTATTAGTTTGTTTGTCTTTGTTGGAATGTTGTAGATCTACCACCTTGTTTTCTAGTCAGATATTCTTTTTTTTTTGTTTTTGAGGAGGGGTGGTCTCAAGATAGTATCTTGCTGTAGCGCAGGCTGACCTGGAATCCACTATGTAGTGTCAGGGTGGCCATGTCTTCATGGTAATCCTCCTACCTCAGCCTTCTGTACAGCACCACATACAGCTGTAGCTCAAATATTCTGGCCTCTCCTTGATCCATTCTATTGGTGAGGCTTTCTAGAATTTATTTGACTTACTGTGTTTTTCATTTGTAGTATTTCTGATTGGTGTTTCTTCAGAATTTCTATTTACTCATATCTTGTTTTGGCCCTCCCTCCCTTCTCTCCTTCTTGCCTGCCTTCCTTCCCACCCTCCCGCCCTCCCGCCCTCCTTCCTTCCTGTAGCCCAGGCTGCTGTAACCCAGTCTCTCTATCCCAGGCTGACCCAGAAAATTCACTATGTAGTCTCAGGGTATCCTTGAGCTCACAGAAATCCTCCTACCTCTGCCTTCCAAGTGCTGGGATTAAAGGCTTGGCCCACCACACCCTGTTTTCTCTCTCTCTCTCTCTCTCTCTCTCCCCCTCTACACACACACACACACACACACACACACACACACACACACATTCATTTATATAAGAGAGATTGGGTGCACCAGGGCCTCCTGTCACTGCAAATGAACTCCATATGCATGTGCAACCTTGTACATCTGACTTATGTAGGTACTGGGGAATTGAACCTGGATCTTTAGGTTTGTGGGCAGGTGCTTTAACCGTTAAGCCATCTCTCCAGCCCTACTTCAATTTTTAATCTTTATTTATTTAGAATCAGGTCTTTGCTTTTGAACTTAGGCTATCCCAGGAGCCCAGGCTGACCTCAAACTCATGATCCTCCTGTCTCAGTTGCCTGAGTACTGGGATTGTAGGCATGTGCCACTATGTCCTATATTAAGCCACTTTATTCAGGGATAGTGATAAGCAGGCAGTAAGAACCCTCAGTAGAGAGGGCACATACAGGGGCTGGGGAGATGGCTCAATGGTTAATGGTGCTTGCTTGCAAAACTTGGTGGCTTGGGTCTGATTCCCCAGCACTCATATAAAGCTGGACCCAAAGTAGCATACACATCTGTTATTTATCTGCAGTAGACCCTTGCATGTTCATATGCACACACCCATACACACACATACATGCACTGTCTCCTTCTGCATAAAAACAAATAATTTTTTAAAAAGGGGGGAGGGAGGGAATTACCATGGGTTATTGTCTATAATTATGGAAATTGCCAATAAAAAAATAAATAAATGTGTGCACTAAAAACAAATTAAAGGAGGATGTGGTGGCATACTCCTTTAATCCCAGCACTTGGGAGGCAGAGGTAGAAGGATCAGTAGGGGTTTGAGACCACCCTGAGACTACATAGTGAGTTCCAGGTCAGCCTGGGCTAGAGTGAAAACCTACCTCAAAATAAATAAACAAACAAACAAACAAACAAACAAACATTAAGAAAAAGAGGGCTGGCAGGCACGGTGACACTTGCCTTTAATCTCAGCACTTGGGAGGCAGAGGTAGGAGGATCTCCATGAGTTCAAGGTCCCCTGAGACTACAAAGTTAATTCCAGGTCAGCCTGTGCTAGAGTGAGACCCTACCTCATAAAACAAACAAAAAGGCTGGAGAGATGGTTTAGTGGTTAAGGTGCTTGCCTACAAAGCCTAAGAACTCTTGTACATATCTCATGTTCCAATCTCCAGGTCCCATGTAGCCAGATGCACAAGGGGTGCACACATTTGGAGTTCGTTCACATAGGCTGAAGGTCCTGGTGGACCCATTCTTTCTCTTTCTCTCTTCCTGTCTCTCAAAAATAAAAGTAATTTTAAAAAGAGGGCTGGAGGGATGGTCTAGTGGTTAAGGCACTTGCCTGTAAAGCCAAAGGACCTAGGTTTGGTTCCCTAGGACTCATGTAAGCCAGATGCACAAGGTGGCACATGCCTTTGGAGTTTGTTTGCAGTGGCTGGAGGCCCTGGCATACCCAATCTCTGTCTCTCTCTCAAATAAATACGTAAAAATTAAGAAAAAGATCCAGGCATCCCTTTAATCTCAGCACCTGGGAGGCAGAGGTAGGATTGCCTTGAGTTTGAGGCCACCCTGAGACTACATAGTGAATTCCAGATCAGCCTGGAATAGAGCAAGAAACTACCCCAAAAAAAACAAAAAAGGAAAAAAAAAAAAAAAAAACAGGGTGGGGGGGTAGTGTGCATGCGCACATATAAGACAGACTTGATTGTCCTTTCCCATCAGATAGGCCCAAGGGCTGTACATAGCACAGCGTTTGCTGATGATTTGTTTTCTTTCACCTTTCCTTCCTCCTAGATCTCCAGAGGAAGATCAAGTCTAACCTTGAATCCAGTAGTTCTCAGCTCCATGCCCAAAGTTTTGAGCAAGAGGACCTGTTCCTTTAGGACCTCAAGATGTTTCTAAGTGACTTGGAAGACACAGAAGGATAAAGCCTTCTTAGCCTACACTCTCCTCCAAGGCCTGTTTCTGGGGAGCCTTCTCATTCCTGGTCTTTTCTACAGGAGCATCGTACTGCTCTCCCACCCCTACCCCTCAAATAAAATAAAATAAAATAAAGTAAAATAAAATATAACGTGGTTTTACTCTCAAATATGAGAGACTGAGCTAAAGCTTTTTTTTTTTTTTTTTGAGGTAGAGTCTCACTTTAGCCCAGGCTGATCTGGAATTTACTATGTTTTCTCATGGTGCCCTCAAACTCATGGTAATCCTCCTACCTCTGCCTCCTGAGTGCTGGGATTAAAGGTGTGCATCACAATGCCCAGCTTCATAGACATTTTTGCCTATACCTTTGAATATAAGCTCAGATAAGCTTGCAAGTTTTGAATCTGGGCTGTGGAGATAGCCCAGCAGTTCAAGGCCCTTGCTAGCAAAGGTTGTTGGTTCCAGTTCAACTTCCCAATAGCCATGTAAAGTTAGATTCACAAAGTGGCACATGCATCTAGAGTTTATTTGCAGCGGGAAGAGGACCTGGCATACATGCTCATATTCTCTTGTCTGTGAAATAAAAATATTAAGAAAAGAGGGCCGGGTGTGGTGGTGCATGCTTTTAATCCCAGCATTTGGGAGGCAGAGGTAGGAGGATTGCTGTGAGTTTGAGGCCACCCTGAGACTACATAGTGAATTCCAGGTCAGCCTGAGCTAGAGTGAGACCCTACCTTGAAGAACCAAAAAAAAAAAAAAGAGAGAGAGAGAGAGAGAGCTGAGGTGATGGCTTAGCAGTTAAGGTGCTTGCTTTCTTGTAAAGCCAAAGGACCCAAATTCAATTTCCCAGAACCCACCTAAGTCAGATGCACAGGTGGTGCATGTGTCTGGAGTTCATTTGCAGAGGCTAGAGGCTCTGGCATGCCCATTCTTCTCTCTCTGCCTCTCTCTCTCTCATATAAATAAATCTTAAAAAAGAAATAGAACTTTCCAATCTGATGAGTAGAATGAATTAGTTTACTGCTTAGGCATTAGTGCTATCAGGTTGCAGAGGTGTGTGAGATATTTTGTGGACTGCACCTGTGCAGTCATGTGCTTTTCTTCATCTCCAGCTTCATTTATTTATCTTTGTTGTTGTTGTTGTTGTTTTGAGGTAGGGTCTCACTCTAGCACGGGCTGACCTGGAATTCACTGTGTAGTTTCAGGGTGGCCTGGAACTCATGGCCATCCTCCTACCTCTCCTGTTCAACTGCTGGGATTAAAGGTGTGTGCCACCATGCCCGGCTATTATCTTTTGTTTGAGAGAGAGAGAGAATTGTCATACCAGGGCCTCAGCCACTGAAATCGAACTCCAGACACATGTGCCACCTTGTGTGCATGTGTGACTTTGTGCTTGTGTAACCTTATGTATCTGGCTTACATGGGATCTGGAGAGTTGAACATGGGTCTTAAGCTTCACAGGCAAATACTTTAACCACTAGCCCATCTCTCTAGCCATTAAAAAAATTATATATATGTAATATTATATATAATATTAATATATGTATATAAATATAAAAAATTATGAAAGAGGCAGAGAGAGAGAGAGTGTGTGTGTGAGAATTGAATGGGTATACCAGGGCCTCTAGCCACTGCAAACCCCAGACACACATGCCACCATTTGCATCTGGCTTACGTGGGTCCTGGTTATTTGAACCTGGGTCCTTTGGCTTTGCAGGCAAGCACCTACACCATTAAGCCATCGCTCCAGCTTCTTAATTTTAATTAAAAATATATATCTCATTTAGGTCTGGAGTGATGGCTTAGCAGTTAAGGTGCTTGCCTACAAAGCCTAAGGACCCATGTTTGACTCTCTAGATCCCCCGTAAGCCAAACACACAAAGGTGAGGCAAGCGCAAGGTGGCACATTTCCACTATTTGGCACAACATCTGGAGATTGATTTCAGTGGCTGAGGCCCTGGTGTGCCAATTCTCTCTCCCTCTTTCTCTAAAATAAAAAAATTTGGCCTGGTGTGGTGGTGCACACTTTTAATCCCAGCACTTGGGAGGCAGAGGTAGGAGGATCACCCTGAGACTACATATGAGTTCCAGGTCAACCTGAGCTAGAGTGAGACCATACCTTGAAAAACAAAAAGAAATAATAATTATTCTAAATAAATAAAATTATTTGCAAGGAGAGAGAATGGGCATACCAGATCCTCTAGTGCTTCACACAAACCAGGTGAATGCACCATTTTGTGCATCTGCCCCTATGTGGGTACTGGGGAATTGAATCTGATATATTAAGGCTTTGTAGGCAAGGGCCATAACTTGAGTTATCTTTCCAGCCCCTTTTTCCTTTTCTTTCTTTTTAGACGTAAACCCAACAGACTGTTTTTTTTTTTTTTAATGCGAAAGAGTGAGAATTGGTGTGCCATAGCCTCCAGCCATTATAATCGAACTCTATAGACATGTGAGCCTCCTTGTGCACGTGTGTGATCTTGCATGCTTGTTTTGTGTGTCTGGCTTGAGTGGGACCTGGAGATTTGAACATGAGTCTTTAAGCCTTGCAGGTGAGCGCTTTAACTGCTGAGCCTTCTCTCCAGTCCTGTTTTTTTTTTTTTTGTCACAGCTGAATATTTATTCTATAAAGACTTTTTTTTTCTATAAAGAATATAGAAAAAGTAGGTTTCACAAATACAAAAATACTGTACTAATTAATCCCAGGTAAAGGCAGATGTACACATTGTACAGTCAGCCCTCCATGCATTCAGGGAAGCAGTCAGTTCTAAGTATAAACTTCAAAACTGTACAAAAATAAGGTTTTGATTTTATTTTATTCTTCATACATTCAATACAATTGCAAGTCCGGAAGCCTGAGTAATAATAGGTGTCTGAAGTCAGGATCAGTCACCACTCTAAGGGGCACACGTGGACACTTTATTGTGCTCAGCATATGGTGCAGACATAGAAGCAGAGCCAGGAATATTAAATGTCAGATATAAGGTAACTCTTATTTGACTTTTTTCAACTATTTATTTATTTTGTTTTTTTGAGGTAGGGTCTTGCTGTAGCCCAAGCTGACCTGGAATTTACTATGTTTTCTCAGGATGGTTTTGAACTCACTGCGATCCTCCTACCTCTGCCTCCCAAGTGCTGGGATTAAAGTTGTGGGACACCACACCTGGCTTTTTTTTTTTTTTTTTAGGGAGAGAATTGCATCAGGCCCTCAGCCATTGAAATCGAACTTCAGATGCTTGTACCACCTAGGGCACGTGTACGACCTTGTGCTTGCATTTCCTTTGGGTCTGCCTTACTTGGGATCTGGAGAGAGATTGAGCACGTATCTTTAGGCTTTGCAGACAAGCACCTTAAACGCTCAGCCATCTCCATCTCCTCAGCCCCTGGCTCCTATTTTGTAAAAAAAAAAAAAAAAATTTGCAAGCATAGAAGACAGAAACAGTTGGTGCACCAGGGCCTCTAAGAAGCTGAAATCCAACTATAGGCACATGTGCCACTTTGTGCATCTGGCTTTCTATGGGTACTGGAGAATTTGAGCCAGGGTTGTTAGGCTTTGCAGGCAAGTGCCTTAACTGAGCCATCTCTCTTTTTTTTTTTTCTTTAGGATCTTGCTCTACCCAGACTGACCTGGAATTCACTATGTAGTCTCAGGGTGGCCTGATATGGTGATCCTACTATCTCAGCCTCCCAAATGTTGGGATTAAAGGCTTGTGCCATGGGCTGGAGGGATGGCTTAGTGATTAAGGCATTTGCCTGCCAAGTCAAAGGACCCAGTTTTGATTCCAAGGACCCACTTTAGCCAGATGCACAAGGTGGCACATGCATCTTGTGGTGGTTTGAATAGAATAGATGGTCCCCAATATATTCAGTTTTTTGTTTGTAGTTTGCATTTGCAGCCACCTGGCTGGAGGCAGTGTCACTGGGTGGATCTTAAGGTGTGGTGATGGGTTTCAGATTTTAATCTAAAGATATGCAAAGTGTGCCTAGCCTAGCTGAAGTGTGCTGTGGCTTTTGGCTTTTGGCTTGTGCTTCTTTCTCTCTGGTTGGTCCTGTGAAGGCAGGCCAGCTTCTTCTGCCATTTATGAAACTTCCCCTGGATCTGTAGGCTTCAATAAATATCCCTTCCTCCCTAACTGTGCCTGGTCTGGAAGTCCATCTCAATGAACCTGAAGCTGTCTGCTACACATCTGGAGTTCATTTGCAGTGGCTGGAGGCCCTGGTGCCCCCATTGTGTTTCTTTCTCCTTTCTCCTTTCTCTCTTCTCTTTCTCAAACAAATGTGAATAAAAAAAGAAAAAGGATCATATGCAGTCACTTTGAGAAATACTAATAAGCTTGCTTTCCTTGACACAACTTTGGAATTCAGCCCCAAGAATTCACACCGTTTTCCAAGAGCAAGCCCATAACCTATGCAAGGAGTTGGAGAATCATCAATCAGTACAGTGAATGAGTTGTTGAACTCATGAGTTATGAAATCAGAACCCTTGAAGAGCAGCGATGCTGCTGTGGAGAGTTTTACACTTCAGAGAGCTATTAATTACTATCCAGTATGCATCCCTTGGGGCACTCCAGTTTAATCTTCGCAAAGACACTGCTCCCCTGCAACGAATTAATACCTTTTGGATATCAGTGTTGATCTCTGTATTTCTTCTGCTTCATCTTACCCTCTGGCTGAGATGGTGGTGGCTTTTCCTGACAACATGCGAGTATATCATCAAGTAGATAACCCTCATGTTATGAGGAAGTAGAATGACAGTCATGATGGTAATGTTCCAGAATAGTGCTACCATGTGATGTGAGAATTGACAGGGCATAACATGTTGTCTTCACCTTCTAGCCACCAGCAGATTTGCTTGAGGCCTTTTCTCTCCCAGCTTTTGCTGCCTGAGGTTCATTCCACCCTCTTCACACGTCTTCATTCTCAGCATCCAACGTTATATTTCTATACCAGTTTTTCTAAATAATCTAGTGGGCTTTTTTTAAAATACATATTTGCATGTTTTTGTTTTTGGCTTTTTCAAGATAGGGTCTTGCTCTTTAGCCCAGGCTGACCTGGAATTCACTCTGTAGTCTGTGTTGGTCTGAACTCAGTGGTCTCTTACCTGTTCCTTCCAAGTGCTGAGATTACAGGCATGAGCCACCAAGCAAGCATGCCAAACTTAAACCCAGTTTTGCAAAAAACCACCTTTCCCACTGATGTAGGTACTAAGAACCTTTTTATTTTACATCTTTTACAGGGCAGGTGACTCACCTGACATGGTGGTGTAACTCTGACTGCAAATAGTACTGTACTTGCTTATGAAATCTTGTAGACACTTGCAGATGTTCAATCCTTTTTCAAAAAAAAATTATCCATTTTGAGCGTGGGAGAGAGGCAGAGAGAGAGAATGGGCACAACAGGGCACCTAGCCACTGCAAATGAACTCCAGACGCATGCACCCCCATGTGCATTTGGCTTACGTGGGTCCTGGGGAATTGAACCTGGGTCCTTAGGTTTTGCAGGCAGTCATCTTAACTGCTAAGCCATCCCTCCAGCCCAGAAATTTTTTTTTTGTTGTTGTTATTTATTTGAGTGAGAGAAGCTGTGTGTGTTGACACACGCCTTAAATCTCAGTATTCAAGAGGCAGAGGTAGGTGGATTGTCATGAGTTGGAGGCTACCCTGAGACTACATAGTGAATTCTAGGTCAGCCTGGGATAGAGCAAGGCCCTACCTCGAAAAACCAAAAAAAGAGAGAGAAAATGCACATGAGAGAGAGAATGGGCACACCAGGGCCTCCTGACACTACAAATGAATTCCAGACACATATGCTACTTTGTGCATCTGGCTTTACAAGGGCACTGAGAAATCAGATCAAGGCCATCAGGCTTTGTAAGAAAGTACCTTTAACTGCTGAGCCATCCCTCCAGCCCCTTAAATAGAAATATTAAAGAGGAGTTGGGGATATGACTGTGGTTAAATTAGGTAATGTCCTGGTTCTATTCCCCAGTACCTACATAAAAGCCAAGAGCACAAAGTAGCACCTACAGTAGCAGAAGTTCCTGGCATACATGTACTTCTCCCTCTGTCTCTTAGATAATAATAAATAAATATATAAAAAATATATTTTAATAAATAAAATATAAAGAAATACTAAAGACTGAAGTGGTGCTTGAACTGTCACCAGGTGGCAGCACGTGATTTGTTGCCTTCATAGTTCTGGAAAGACTTTGGGCCAGAGAACTGTACTAGAAGTGATACCCTTTTCTTTCTCTTTTTAGCGATTCTATAAGCTCCTAACTAATCTTCCTTAAACAGTGCCTTGTTTAGATTATGCTACTGTTCAAAAACAACTCACAGCATAAAAAACTAGATTTCAGCCAGCCACGGTGGCACACACCTTTTATCCCAGCACTTAAGAGGCAGAGGTAGGAGGATCACTGTGAGTTCGAGGCCACCCTGAGAGTACATAATGAATTCCAGGCCAGCCTGAGCTAGAGTGATACCCTACCTCGAAAAAACAAAACAGAACAAAACCAGAACTAGATTTGGCATTTAAGTGAAAACCACATTCAGCCTCTTCTGTCCCCAATTTCCTCCTCTCATTTCCTTCCATACTTTCTCTTTTTTCTTTCTGTGTAGTTTTTTAATTTTAATTTTTACTTTTTACTCCTACCTCTGCCTTCCAAGTGCTGGGATTAAAGGCATATGCCACCATGCCCAGCTCCATTTTTACTTCTTTTTTTAATTTTTAAAATTTTTATTAGCATTTCCATGATTATATATATAAAAAAAATCCCATGGTAATTCCCTCCCTCCCCACCCCCCCCACTTTCCCCTTTGAAATTCCATTCTCCATCATATTACCTCCCCATCACAATCATTGTACTTACATATATACAATATCAACCTATTAAGTACCCTCCTCCCTTCCTTTCATTTTTACTTTTTTGAAGCAGGGTTTCACTCTAGCCCAGGTTGATAAGGAACTCATTCTGTAGCCCTGCCTGGCCTCTAACTCATGGTGATCCTCTTACTTCAGCCTCCTCAGTGCTACGATTATAGGCATGAACCACCACACCTAGCTTCATAATCTTTCTTTTTAAAAATATTTATTATTTATTTATTTTGTTTTTTGAGGTAGGGTCTCACTGTAGCCCAGGCTGATCTGGAATTCACTACGTAGTCTCAGGGTGGCCTCAAACTCACAGGTGATCCTCCTACCTCTGTCTCCCAAAGGCATGTGTCCAGCTTAAAATATTTTATTTATTTATTTGAGAGAGAAAGAGGCTGACAGAAAAGAATATGGGCATGCTAGACCCTCCTGCTATTGCACATGAACTCCAGACACATGCGTCACTTTGTGTATCTGTCGTTATGTGGGTACTGGGGAATTGTACCCTGGCTGTCATGCTTTGCAAGCAAGTGTTTGAGGTGTGTGGGGGGGGGGTGGAGGGAGAACTGGCAAACCAGGGCCTCTAAGCCACGGCAAACTTCAGACACATGCACCACTTTGTGCAGCTAGCTTTATGTGGGTACTGAGGAGTCATGGCTTTGCTGGCATGCACCTTAGCCACTAAACCATCTCTCCAGCCTTCCCATGTCTTTTTTTTTTTCCCGAGGTAGGGTCTCACTCTAGCCCAGGCTGACCTGGAATTCACTATGTAGTCTCAGGGTGGCCTCGAACTCACGGCGACCTCCTACCTCTGTCTCCCGAGTGCTGGGATTAAAGGCGTGCGCCACCACGCCTGGCTCCATGTCTTTTTTTTTTTTTAATATTTATTTGAGAGAGAGGTAAATAGAGAATGGGCAGGTCAGGGCCTCTAGCCACTGCAAACGAACTCCAGACACATGTGCCACCTTGTGCATCTGGCTTAGTGGGTACTGGGGAATCAAATCTGGGTCCTTAGCTTTTGCAGGCAAGTGCCTTAACTGTTAAGTCATCTCTCCAGCCCATCCATACGTCGTTTTTAAACATCACTGCCATCAGAATCACCTATATTCAATTGTTATTTGCACTGCTGGGGATGGAACCCACGTTGACACATGGCACGTGCTCTACCACGAGCCAATATCTCTAGTCCTATTCCAATTGTGTACCATACATCTGCCAAGATTCCCTGCTTCCAGAAGGAACAAAGTCTAAAGATTTCTGAAGTCAGCTCTCTCTACCCAGGGAGTAAGGTCCATATTCCAGTGTATCTGCCTGCTACTGTTGCAGTCCGCCTAGGCATGATTGTGAACTCCAAGGATCCACGCATGACGAAATAAGTACTCGAGGAACAGTTGGGTAGAATTCGTACTACCCCACAGTCCTTTGAAAATCTCCTTTTCAAATCAGCGCGGCTTTTGAACGAAATCTTCACGGAATCCAATGTCCTAGCCTACTTAACGCTTTATCAAGTCGCTAGCAATTATGAGTCATTTTCCCCTCTGGCTATGTCAGAGATCTGCAGCTTTCAAAAGCCGCGCCAGTTTAATCCATTTCCAATTGGTATTATCAATTACCAAATACTTATGTTTAAGGCATTTTTGATTGGTCCACGGTGTGTTTACCGTCCCGCTCTCGGCGCGGCTCCCTGTGCTAGGATCTCCCACAGGTGTATTCTCCGCCTAGGTTCCGCTTTTCCAGCACACTGCCTACTCTGTTTTTACCTCCGCCTCCTTCCTATTGGTTGCCTTCATGTTCCAAAGGTTGGCGCCCTACGTTGTTGATTGGCTTCTCTGGACGCCTATTGTGCCCACCCTCACACCACGTGGCCTTGCCGACGCTCATTGGGCAATCCTACTGGCTCCCTTATCAAAGCCTGGCGATTGATTGGCTGCTCTGAGGGAGGGGGAGAGGGGCGTGGCCTGAGGCGGCCCCTCCCCACCCCTGACCCCCCCCCCCCAGGCGTTTCAGGCTGTGGCCGCTGGGGATCCCAGAGTTTCCAGCTGCCCGCTGGGTCTGGTCCGTGGTCGTGCTCTCCTGGCCCCTCCAGACCGTCGGCCGGGGGCGGGGGAGCAGCCCCGACGGCAGGGCCATGGCAGTAGCCTCCCGGTCGCCCGTCGCCGCCAGCCGAGCTGAGCCGCCGCCTTCTGCTCCAGGGACCCACACCTCCGCAGGCTAGAGAGTCGCTGCGGCCCCGACGCGGCCACTGCTACTATGCTCGCGGTGGGCCGCCGCGTCTCTAGCCCTCCAGCCGGCCCGCGCCCACAGCCCGCCGGCGGCTCCGTCCCGCCTCAGGTAACGTCAAGGAGAGGGAGAGCTCGCGGGCTGCGAACCCGGGGCATCCCGGCCGCGCGCGCGCGCGCAGCTGCTACATCTCCACGGTCCCCAAGCGCTTGGGTCGTTTAGCACTAGACGGTCCTGTGGCTTCCCAGCCAGCGGCCGGGGACAGTTCCTCCAGGTCCTTTTCCACTTCCCTTCTCACTTGCCTCAGGGTCCTGGGACACTAACCCAACCCCCTCTCCCCCCAGCCTTGTCTTAAAAGTCTGGAAACACAGTAGAAAGTTACCTAGTATCAGGGATCTGGTATCTGACTGCCGTCAAAGGGACCTTCCTCATTTAAGAGATTCTAGAATTCTTCGTTTCTTTGGAAAACTTGTTTCATAAATCTCCAGCTCCCCAGTGAGTGGACGTCTGTCGTCTCAGTACCCTTCCGTACCTGCACCTCGCTCAGAAATCTGGATTCTTCCACTCCCATCAGCCCTTCAGAACACCTTGAAAGAAACTTCTTTCTTCCCTTTCCTCTTCGTTTGCCCTTCGTTTTGAATACTCTGGATTATTCATTTAGCCAGAAATGAAACCCAGAATTGTCTGATTTGAAGATTTTCGTCGGAGAAAAACTTGCTAAAGAATTTGGACTTAATTCTCTGGGCATGGGAATCCATTGAGGGCTTGTAAGCAGGAGCTTGACATAATTGGATTATTTCTGGTGAAAATGTGGAGGCAGAAGGCCTAGGTAGGCATAAAACTAGTATGCTAATAGAATGAACTAGGATAGTTGTAGGAAAAGAGAAGAGAATGGCAGGCAATTCCAAGTTTTCAAAATAGAGAGGGCGTTTTGTTAAAGTAAGGGATTTCTGACTTAAAATATTATTGGTTGTTGGTGTTAATGGAAACAATGTAAAGAAACAGTTTTTTTTGAGGTAGGGTCTCACTATAGCCCAGGCTGACCTGGCATTTATTATGTAGTGTCAGGGTGGCCTTGAACTCACAGCGATCCTCCTACCTCTGCCTCCCAAGTGCTGGGATTAAAGGCGTGCGCCACCACACCCGGTTTAAAGAAGTAGGTTTTTTTTTTTTTTTTTTTCAAGGTAGGGTTTCACTCTGGCCCAGGCTGACCTTTAATTCACTATATAATCTCAGGGTGGCCTCAAACTCATGGTAATCCTCCTACCTCTCTCTGCCTCCTGAGTACTAGTATTAAAGGAGTGCACCACCACGCCCGGCAAGTAGTAGTTTTTAAGGATGATAATAAATTTGGTTTTGGACATGTTCAGTTGCAGGTTTTCTTTTTCAGATACAACTGGGAAATGCGGTATAAAAGTTAAGAGAAAAAAATGGAACTGAACACATAAATTTGAGAGTCAAATATATGGGGGATATTTGAAATCCTGGTGTGGAATGGTAATACTGAAAGAAGAGAAAAGAGCTTTGGAATAGAAGCAGCATCATTGAAGAACCACAGACATTGAAAAAGAGAGGTTAAAGGAATGGGACAAGAACTAGAACAGAATGGCATTATTTTATTGTTCATTTTTATTTATTTATTTATTTGAGAGCGACAGACATAGAGAGAAAGACAGATAGAGGGAGAGAGAGAGAATGGGCGCGCCAGGGCTTCCAGCCTCTGCAAATGAACTCCAGACGCGTGCGCCCCCTTGTGCATCTGGCTAACGTGGGACCTGGGGAACCGAGCCTCGAACCGGGATCCTTAGGCTTCACAGGCAAGTGCTTAACCACTAAGCCATCTCTTCAGCCCCAGAATGGCATTATTTTAAAAGCCAAAGGAATTTTCCAGGGGGATGGGAGTCACTATCAGTGTCAGGTGCTCCAGAAGTCTATTAGAATTAGAAAGAAGCCTGTGAAATTTGCAATTAAGAAGTTAATCACCTCCCAAGGTAGTTTTGATAATCTGATGGCAAGGAAGATAGGAGTAAATGGAAGTCAGTAATGTAAAATTTTTCTTTTTTGGGAGGGGGGTTGGAGGTAGCGGCTCACTCTAGTCCAGGTTGACCTGGAATTCACCCTGAGCTGCCTACCTCTGCCTCCCAAGTGCTGGGATTAAAGACATGCACCACCACTCCAACAAAATTTTTCTTTATTTACTTTGTCTTGCCACCAGCAAAGTTTTCCTGTCTTTTTTTTTTTTTTTTTTTTTGAGGTAGGGTCTCACTCTAGCCCAGGCTGACCTGGAATTCACTATATAGTCTCAGGGTGGCCTTGAACTCAAGGCAGTTCTCCTACCTCTGCCTCCTGAGTGCTGGGATTAAAGGCGTGTGCCACCACACCCGGCTCCTTTCTCTTTTTTTAAAAAAAATTTTATTTTATTTTTAATTATTTGTGAGCGACAGAGGCAGATAGAATGTGCCTCTACCCATTGCAAATGAACTCCAGACGCATGCATGTGCCACTTGTATATCTGGCTTTAGCTGGGTTCTGGGGAATTGAACCTGAGTCCTTTGGCTTTGCTGGCAAGCACCTTTACAGCTAAGCCATTTCTCCAGCTCTGTGTGTGTGTGTGTGTGTGTGTGTACACGCATGCCTGCCTCATGTAGCACACACAGGCTGTCTGTGAACTCTGATCATTCTGCCGTGGCCTCCCAAGTATGGAGTTACAAGTATGTACCACCACACCTGGCTGGTCTTTTTAAAAAAATATTTTGTCTATTTATTTTTTTATTTGAGAGGAGGGGGAAAAAACAGAGAGAGGGGGAGAATGTCTGTGCCAGTGCCTCCAGCCACTGCAAAGGAACTCTAGATGTGTGCACCTTGTGTGTCTGGTTTATGTGGGTCCTGGAGAATTGAACCTGGGTCCTTAGGCTTTGTAGGGAAGTGCTTTAACTGCTGAACTATCTCTCTAGCCCTTTAAAATATTTTTATTTATTTGTAAGCAGAGAGAGAAGAGGTAGGCAGAGAGTATGGGTGCGCTTGCTAGGGCCTCCAGCCACGGCATGTCAGCCTTTACATGGGTTTTGGAGAATTGAACCAGAGTTGGTTAGGCTTTGTAGGCAAGCCTTAACTGCTAAGCCATCTCTCCAGCCCTTCTTTTTTTTTTTTTTTTTTTTTGTTTGTTTGTTTGGCTTTTCATGGTAGGATCTCCTGCTCTAGGCTGACCTGGAATTCACTATGCAATCTCAAACTGGTCTCAAACTCACAGTGATCCTCCTACTTCTGCCTCCCAAGTGTTGGGAGTAAAGACGCCACCACGCCCAGTTTAGCTCTTTTTTAAAATGTAAATAGTTTAGCCGGGCGTGGTGGCGCACGCCTTTAATCCCAGCACAGGCAGAGGTAGGAGGTAGGAGGATCGCCATGAGTTCAAGGCCACCCTGAGATGACAGAGTTAATTCCAGGTCAGCCTGGACCAGAGTGAGACCCTACCTCAAAAAACCAAAAAAAAAAAAAAAAAAAAAAAGAGAATAAAATGTAAATAGTTTAAAAAAATGTAAATACTTAAGATTTTTCTGGGAATTGGAACTATGGTGAATTTCTGACTTGAATATTATTGCCATGGGAACGATCAGTGGAAAATGAAAGAGAAATTGATTAAGGATTTTTTAAAAAAGTTATTGCTGTTGGGGTCCAGTGAGTTAGTAATAGTTTACTTGCAAGGGATCCCAATAACATGGGTTTAACATTTTTTTAAAATTTTTTGTTTTTTTTGAGGTAGGGTCTCTCTCTAGCCCAGGCTGACCTGGAATTCACTATGTAGTCTCAGAGTGGTCTTGAACTTCTGGTGATCCTCTTACCTCTGCCTCCTGGGTGCTGGGAATAAAAGCGTGCTCCATGCCCAGCTGTGTTTTATGTTTTCTTTTTTCGTTTTTAAATGTTCACAATAGGGCCTCTAGCCACTGCAAACAAACTCAGATGCATGTGACACCTTGTGCATCCGGTTTATGTGGGTCCTGGGGAATCACACCTCGGCCCTTGGCTTTCCAGGCAGGTGTTTTAACCACTAAGCCATCTCTCTAGTCTCCCATTTTATGTTTTTCCCAACAGCCTAAGTGGAGGGCAAAAAAGATGTTTGGGTTGATTCAGATTGGAATTTGCAAAACATTTTACAGTGCTAATGATTGTGTGGGAGATATGATTGGCTCTGAGGGTCTAATTTTTTAAATTATTATTTATTTATAATCAGTGGGGGGAACGGGGGGGGGGGAGACAGAGAGAAAGAGAATGGGCATGCCAGGGCTTCCAGTCCCTGCAAACGAACTCCAGATGCATGTGCCACTGTGCATCTGACTTTATGTGGGTATTGGGGAGTTGGACTCTGGTTTTTAGGCTTTGGAGGCAAGTGCCTTAACTGAGTTCGAGCCCCTAGCATCTGCATAAATGCTGGGAGGACATGACCTGTCTAGAATTCTAGTGTTTAGGGTAAACTGTAACTAGACTGGTGAGTTGTGGGGGGGGGGGCCCTGGGTTCAAATAAAAACCCTGTGTCGTAAATATGATGGAATTAAATTGAGGAAGACATCTGATGTCACCCTCTGGCCTCCATATACACACACACACACATGCCTGCACATATATGAACATGTATACATACTTAAACACTCAAAGAAATACACAGTTGCAAAGCTCAGAGAACAATAGTTTAAGGCAAAGACAAAAATGGTATGTTTCAGTGATGTTGATGGGAAATAGAATTGTAAGTAATTGAAGTAGTGAGAAGCTAAGGACTAGTGAATAGTAATCCGTATGGATGTCATAGTTACCCAGTATGAGTATGGATATCTCATACCCAGTATGAGATATTAGGGCCCATAGGTGCAAAGGAGGGACTTGGGTTTGCATGGGAGTTTGCTTGGCACTTGTTAAAAAGCAATACCTGGGGCTGGAGAGATGGCTTAGTGGTTAGGCACTTGCCTGTGAAGCCTAAGGACCCCAGTTTGAGGCTCGATTCCCCAGGACCCATGTAAGCCAGGTGCACAAGGTGGTTCATGGATCCAGAGTTCATTTGCAGTGGCTGGAGGCCCTGGAGTGCCCATTCTCTGTCTATCTGCCTCTTTCTCTGTCACTCTCAAATAAATAAATTACAAAAAAAAAGTAGTACCTGCTAGGTGTGGTGGCACACATCTTTATCCCAGCACTTGGGAGGCAGAGGTAGTAGAATTTCTGTGGGTTTGAGGTCAGCCTGGGTTAGAGTGAGAGACCTTAGCTTGCAAAAAACAAAAAACAAAAAACAACAAAACAGTGGTGGTGGTAGTATCTTACACTTTATTTCATTCTGCAAAATGAACATTATAATGGAACTTGAAATCTATGATAAGGGTTCTTATGGGAATTCTCTTTCTTTCTGGTAGATGAAGCCCAATTATTACATTGTACTGTGTGGGTGATGGTTAAAGTTTTGGACTAACAATGGGTATTATGCTATTTTCCAAGTCATCAAATGGGGATGACTTCAGTCTGGTCTCATTAGTGTTATTTTGCTGAGCACTCAGAGGGGTGGTTGTTAAAGAGAAAAAAGGCCTGCTTGTGATGATCTGTGAGCCTTCTATTCCTGAACATTTCAGAAAGAGAGTGTGATAAAAGAAAAAAATAAGCCAAGCACAGTGGCACATGTCTTTAATCTCAGCACTTGGGAGGCAGAGGTAGTAGGAAGAGAATCTACATGAGTTCAAGACCACTCTGAGACTATATAGTGTATTCCAGGTCAAAAAAAAAAAAAGGTCAGGTGTGGTGGTGCATGCCTTTAATTCTAGCACTAGGGAGGTGAGGTTAAGAGGATTCCCATGAGTTTGAGGCTACCTTGAGACTACATAGCAAATTCCAGGACAGCCTGGGCTAGAGTAAGATCCTACTTAAAAAAAAAAAAAAAAATTGGGCTTGGTGGTGCATGCCTTTAATCCTAGCACTTGGGAGACAGAGGTGGAAGGCTCCCTGTGACTTAGAGGCCACCCTGAGACTACTTAGGGAATTCAAGGTCAGCCTGGGCTAGAGTAAGACCCTATGGGAGGGGTGGGTGGGAGTGCGGGGAGGAGAAAGGGTGAAGAAAAAACAAAACAAAAAACCTTTAAGTACTCAAGGAATTCAAAGCAAGAGGATCAGGAGATCAAGGACATCCTTGGCTACATAGAATTCCAGGCCTGGGGTATATGAGAGTCTATAAATATATATATATATATATATATATATATCCATAGAGTCAGGCGTAATAGTGTGTGCTTTTAATCCCAGCACTCACTTAGGGAGGCAGAGGTAGGAGGATCACTTTGAGTTTAAGACCAGTCTGAGACTACAAAATGAGTCCCAGGTTAGCCTGGGCTAGAGTGAGACCCTGCATTGAAACAAACAAACAAACAATATATATATATGTATATGTTTTCTTCTTTTTTTTCCCCTTTAATGTGTGTGCCAGGGCCTCTAGCCACTACAAATGAACTCCAGACACTTGCAACCCATGTATATCTGGCTTACATGGGGAATCGAACCTGGGTCCTTAGAATTTACAAGCAAGTGCCTTAACTGCTAAGCCATCTCTCCATCCCTGGTTTCTTTTTTCTAAATTAAATTAAATTTTTTTAAATTTGTGTGTGTGAGTGAGAGAGAGAGAGGGATGGAAACAGAGGGAGAGAATGAGCACGCCAGAGCCTCCAGCCACTGTAAACAAATTCAAGATGCATGTACCACTTTGTGCATCTGGCTTATGTGGGTCCTGGGGAATTGAACCTGGGTCCTTTGGCTTTGAAGGCAAGCACCTTAACCACTGTAGCAGACAGCTTCAGGTTCACTGAGATGAACTTCCATACCAGGTACAGTTATGGAGGAAGGGATTTATTGAAGCTTACAGATCCAGGGGAAGTTCCATAATGGCAGAAGAAGCTGGCCTGCCTTCACAAGATCAAGCAGAGAGTGAAGCACAAGCTTTAAAGTATAGCACACTTCATTGCATATGGTTAGGTTGACATCTCAAACCCACTACCACACCTTAAGATCCACCCAGTGACACTGCCTCAGCCAGGTGGCTGCAGATGCAAACTACAAACTAACAAAACACTGAATATATTGGGGGCCATCTATTCAAACTACCACATTCTGCCCCTGGCCCTCAATAGATTCATAACCATCACACATGGTAAATTGTACTCAGTTCAATTTCAAAGGTCCTCACAGTATTGACTAATTTAAGATAGTAAGTCCTATAAAATCAAACAAGTTCAATACTTCCAACATATAAAGGCGCAGAGTAAACATTTTTAACTGGTATAATGCATAGCAAGGAGAAACTAAAACAATGCAAACTCAACCACCATCAAACTTCTGCAGTTCAAGTTCAATATAACCACAGACTGCCAGTCTCCAGATTTTCCAATTCTGCCCCTCCAGCTGGGCAAAGTAGCCAGGGAACACTTCCATCCTAGGCTAACATTGCACTCCTTTGGCTTTGAAGGCAAGCACCTTAACCACCAAGCCATATCTCTAGCCCTGTTTTCTTTTTTAAAAAAATATTTATTTGCAAGGAAAGAGAGAGAGAGCAAATGGATGCACCAGGGCCTCTAGCTGCTGCAAATTGAACTCAGGTCACTACGTTTTTGCAGACAAGAGCTTTAACCATGAGCTCTCTACAGCTCAGATTTTTTCTAAATAATATAAACCTTTGCACCTTTTTAAACTTTTATAAACAATATCTCAATCCTATACTAGTCCTTTATCTACCTAGCTGTATGCCCTCCCAGTCATACTTTTTACTTTTTTGTCAGCATCAGAGATGAACCCAGACCTTCATGTATGCTAGGCAAGTGCTTTTTTATTTTTTTACAGGGAGACATGGGGAGAGAGAGAGGGAGGGAGGGAGAGAGAATTGGCACACCAGGGCCTCAGTCACTGAAATTGAACTCCAGGCACTTGTGCCATGTAGTGGGCATGTGCGATCTTGTGCTTGCCTCACCTTTGTGGCTTAAGTGGGATCTGGAGAGTTGAATGTGGGTCCTTAGGCTTTGCAGGCAAATGCCTTAAGTGCTAAGCCATCTCACCAGATCATGCTTGTGCTCTCTCTCTCTCTCTCTTTTTCTTTCTTTCTTTCTTTCTTTCTTTCTTTCTTTCTTTCTATCTATCTATCTATCTATCTATCTATCTATCTATCTATCTATCTATTTATCTACCTACCTACCTACCTACCTACCTACTTATTTATTTATTTTAAGCTGGGCATGGTGGCACATGCCTGTAATCCCAGTATTCAGGAGGCACAGGTAGGAGGATCACCATGAGTTCGAGCTACCCAATATATATATTTGCAAGGAGAGAGAGAGAAAAAAAAGTGAATGAGCATGCCAGGGCCTCCTGTACCTACAAATGAACTGCAGATGTATGCACCATTTTGTGCATCTGACTTTACATGGGTACTGGGGATTCAAACCTGGTCCACTGGGCTTTGCAAGCAAGCACCTTTAACCACTGACCATCTCTTCAGCCTTTTTTTTTTTTCGAAGTAGGGTTTCACTCTGGTCCAGGCTGACCTGGAATTCACTATGTAGTCTCAAGGTGGTCTCAACTCACAGCGATCTATCTACCTCTGCCTCCTGAGTACTGGGATTAAAGGTGAGCACCACCATGATGCCTGGCATGATTTTTTTGGGGGGGGGCTTTTTAAATGTGTAATTAAAAATATATTTAATTTATTTATTTATGAGAGAGAAAGAGATAGTTAGAGAGAATGGGCACGCCAGGACCTTTCAGCCACTGCATACGAACTCCAGACACATGCACCTCCTTGTGCATTTGGCTTATGTGGGTTCTGGAGTATTGAACCTCCGTCCTTAGGCTTCACAGGCAAATTCTGTAACCACAAAGACATTTCCCTAGTCCTCAATGTATAATTTTTTTTATTGACAACTTCCATACTTACAAACAAAAAACCATGATACACAGCCAGGTGTGGTGGTGCACGCCTTTAATCCCAGCACTTGGGAGGCAGAAGTAGGAGGATCACTATGAGTTCGAGGCCACCCTGAGACTCCATAGTGAATTCCAGGTCAGCCTGTGCTAGAGTGAGACCCTACCTTGAAAGATCCCCCCCAAAAAAACAAACCCCAAAACCCATGATAACTCCCTCCCCAACTTTCCCCCTTTTCTTTGAGGGGGGTTTGATGTAGAGTATTGCTCTAGCCCTGGCTGATTTGAAATCACTGTGTAGTCTCAGGGTAGCCTCCAACTCAAGGTGATTCTCCTAGCTCTGCTTCCCAAGTGCTGGGATTAAAGGTGTACACCACCACGCCCAGCTCAATAGCAGGATTTCTAAGTTACATTTATCCCTATGAGTTGCAAAATTTGCCTTTCTTAGGAGTTGTTCCCATATACATTCCCTATTTCCTCATTAGCATTGGCTGTATCAAACTTATATTATGTACTAGGAGTGTTATTCTGAATGCTTCCTATACATTGTCTCATTTAATTTTAGTAAACTTCTCGAGGTAGTTTCTTATGGTATGTTTTTCAGATGAATACATTAAGGAATGATTTAATGTCTTTCCCAAATCAATTGGTAATAAGTTGTAGATATTCAGGTGAAGTATTCCAACTCTAGTATCAGTATTGTTAATAAGCCTTGCTGTTGTCAGTCTTGGATTTTTGCCAATATGATAGTGAGAATTGATATATCACAGGAGTTTTACCTATTTTTCAAATTAATGCTGAGGTTAAGTGGCTTCTTTTCTTTCTCTCTTCTTATCCTAGTCCAGGCTGACCTGAAATTACCTGTGTAGTCTCTCAGGGTGGCCTCTGAGTCATTGTGATCCTCCTACCTCTGCCTTCCTGAGTGCTAGGATTAAAGGTGTGAGCCACCATGACCAGCTAAGTGTGTTTTTATTGCATGTTTGAATCACTCTTTCTGTTCTATAAAAAGTTTTTTTTTTTAATAGGATTTTTAAATTTATTTACTGTGAGAGTGAGAGTGAACATGAATGGGTGCATCAGGGCTTCTTGCCATTGTAAATAAACTCCAGACACTTGTGGATCTGGCTTTTATGTGGGTCTCACTCTAACCCAGGCTGACCTGGAATTCACTGTGTATTCTCAGGGTGGCCTCGAACTCACGGTGATCCTCCTACCTCTGCCTCCTGAGTACTGGGATTAAAGGTGTGCACCACCACATCCAGCTTTTTCTTTTTTCTTTTTTTTATTTTGTTTTATGATGCTGGGTATTGAATCTAGTACTCATGCATGCTAAACAACTGATTTTCCCATTGAATCCCACTCAGACCCATTTTGATACTTGTCTTCTGACTTTTTAAGTTATTCCCATGTAGAAGTTGTAGACTTTTATGCAGGTAAACTTCTCAATCTTTTTTTATGGCTTTTGGATTTTGAATTATAGTAAGAAAGGTCTTCTGAATTACTATCCTTAGTTTTTTTTTTTTTTTCTCCAGTTGCCACAGGCCACACCTCTGGCCTGTGGCTTACAATAAATCCTTAGTTTTAAAAATCAATCTGGTGGGAACAACAAGAATATACCTTTAATCTCAGCACTCAGACAGATGTAGGAAGATCATTGTGAATTTGAGGCCAGTATGGGGCCATGGAGTGAGATCCAGGTCAGCCTGGGCTAGAGCAAGACCCTATCCCAGAAAAAAAAAAAAAAAAAGAATATTAAATTATTGTGAAGGTCAAAGTGCTTTGTGAACTGTAAACTGTAAATCATTATACAGGTGAAATTCAGTGTTATTTATTAATTTGTCTTCTGAACAATGTGTACAGACTGTTATCTCTTCCCCTGCGTTAAGTACAATAGAGGGACATAATTTTCTTTCTACAATGAAGAAAACTAGAATGATATTTATCTTGTATTAATGTTTTCCTAGAGTAATTTACATGAGATCTTTTGGTTTTTCAAGGTAGAGTCTCGCTGTAGCCCAGGCTGACCTGGAATTCACAGTGTAGACTCAAGGTGTCCTTAAACTCATAGCAATCTTCCTACCTCTGCCACCTGACTGCTGGGATTAAAGGCATGTGCCACCACGCCTGGCTGTGTGGGATCTTGAAATAATTTTGCATATTTTCTTCATGTCAGTTCTTGTATTAGAATCAGACTAAAAGTTCTAAGTTGTTTTGGTCCCATATTAACTATGATGCACAAATTTATATGCTATTGACTTTGAGTACCATACTGATTGGTCAGAATTTATAATTTGGGGAGACTCAAAAATTGTGACTATTGGGCTGAAGAGATGGCTTAGCTGTTAAGTGCTTGCCTGTGAAACCTAAGGACCCCGGTTCAGGCTTGATTCCCCAGGACCCATGTTAGCCAGATGCACAAGGGGGCGCATGTATCTGGAGTTCGTTTGCAGTGGCTAGAAGCCCTGGCGCGCCCACTCTGCTCTCTCTCTGCCTCTTTCTCTATCTGTCGCTCTCAAATAAATAAAATTAAACAAAAAAATTTGTGACTATTAGTTTTTCAAGGTAGGGTCTCACTCTAGCCCAGGGATAGAGTGAGATCCTACCTTGGAAAAGAAAAACGAAGAAGAAGAAAACACCAAAAAGAAGAAAAAGAATGTCAGATGGCCGGGCGTGGTGGCGCACGCCTTTAATCCCAGCACTCAGGAGGCAGAGGTAGGAGGATCGCCATGAGTTCGAGGCCACCCTGAGACTACATAGTGAATTCCAGGTCAGCCTGAGCTAGAGTGAGACTCTACCTTGAAAAAACCAAAAAAGAAAAAAAAAAAAAGAATGTCAGATGCATAGGCACTGAAGTGTGAACAGGGCTCTAGAAATAATTTTCTGTGTCTGGAAGAGATTGTGTCTGAGTAGAAGAATAAAGATAGGTGGGGCTTCAGAGGTGGACAGGGACAAGTAAAGAAGGGTCATACATATTAAGGATTTTCAAATTCTTTATTTTTTTATGTCTATGTTAAAACAAAATGTTTTTATGTGGATGCTGGGAATCCAGTCCACATCTTTGGGCTTGCAAAACAAATGCTCTTACACATTGAACCATCATTCTAATCTCTTGTATTTATTTATTTATTTATAAGAGTTGGGGGGAGGGAGAGAAAATGAATGAGAATGGGCATGCCAGGGCTTCCAGCCACTGCAAACGAACTCCAGACGCAGGTGTACCCCCTTGTGCATCTGGCTAATGTGGGTCCTGGAGAATTGAACCTGGGTCCTCTGGCTTTGCAGGCAAGCACCTTAACTGCTAAGCCATCCCTCTAGCCCTCTAATCCCTCTTTTTTATTTTATTGTGTATAGTATATAGTGTGTGTGTGGTCCTGGAATTTCTTAATCCCAGATAACTACTTAACTACTGGTATGGCAAAGCTCTTAATATTTTGAGGCCTCACAAGTTCAGGGCAGTCACATTAAAAACTTGCTCCAAGGTCCATAATTAGGGCCCAACATGGTGATGTAGATCTATAATATAATCATAATATAATGGTAGTAACACTTAGGAGGCAGATGTGAAGGATAAGGAGTTTGGGATCTTGTTGAGTTATATAATAAATTCAAGGCCAGCTTGAGCTAAGTAAGACCCTGTTTAAAAAATAAACAGAAGCTCTGTGCAATGGTACATGCCTTTAATCCTAGAACTTGGAAGGTAGAGGTAGGAAGATTGTAGTGAGTTCAAGACCAGCCTGAGACTACATAGTGAATTCCAGGTCAGCCTGGGCTACAGCAAGAGCCTACCTTGAAAAACCAATAAATAAATAAAAATAAATAAAAACCAAACCAAACAAGCATAGTCAGGGAAGGAGTTATAGCTCAGTGGTAGTGTGTGCTTTCCTCACATTTTCCTAGCACCACAAACAGAAGCAATCCTCCATAATTATATTATGCCTAATTTGGAACTGTGTTTTCCTAGAACTTGTTTTTGTTGTTTTCAAGGTTGAGTCTCACTCTAGCCTAGGCTGACTGGGAACTCACTCTGCAGCCCCAAGCTGGCCTTGAAGTTATGGTGATCCTCCTGCCTCAGCCTCCTAAGTGCTGAGATTAAAGGTATGTGCTGTCATGCTCTTCCTGAAAATTTTTTTATTATTAAAATATTTTGGGGGCTAGAGACATGGCTTAGCATTTAAGACATTGGCCTGGAAAGCCAAAGGATCCCTGTTGGTCTCTCCAGGACCCACGTAAGCCAGATACACAAGGGGGTGCATGCATCTGGAGTTTGTTTGCAGTGGCTGGAGGCTCTGGCCTGCCATTCTCTCTCTTTTTTTTCTCTCTCTCTCCCTCATTCTTTGTCAAATAAGTAAATAAAAATAAAGTATTAAAAATATTTTGTATGGGTGCATCATGTGTTGGTACCCCTTTTTTCCCTCATCCCTGACCCTATTCCACTGGTGATCCTCCTCAGTGGGCTTGCGGGTGTTCCCCATGGGGTGATGGGTTATGTGTTGTGGGAGCAGCAGTCAGTTTTGTGGGGGAGGGAATGCCTCTGGGCAGGATGTTTCAACCTGTGGCTCTTATAATCTTTCTGCCCCCTCTTCCACAAAATTTCCTGAGCCATGTTGGGTGAGTTTTAAGTCTACTTCAGTGATGAGCTCTTAGGAGCCTCTGGACCTCTGCTTTGGTAGGTGTTGAGTATCTTCAGTATCCTCTGTCTCCTTCACCCTGTCACTGATTGTCAGGTTTGCCATGGAAGCAGCATTCTTTATCTCTCCAATTTCTTTGTGGTTTCAGCTACAGCTTGGCTGAAGTATGAGGGGTTTATCTCCTTATGTCTTGCTTCCCTCTGAAAAAGAAAAAAAAAATCTTTAACAGGGAGTGAAGTCAGCATAGTTTAAATTATTAATTTAGGGAGAAGTTGTTTTTTTTTTTTTCAAGGTAGGGTCTTACTCTAGCTCAGGCTGACCTGGAATTCACTATGTAGTCTCAGGGTGTCCTTGAACTCATGGTGATCCTCCTACCTCTGCCTCCTGAGTGCTGGGGTTAAAGGTGTGCGCCACCATGCCTGGCAGGAGAATTTGATGTATGAAACCCCTCTTTTAGCCAAAGACTACTGAGAACTTGACACTGGAGAATATAATCTTTGTCTCCATAGGATTCTGATCTAGTTCCCAATTCCAGAAATGAGTTCCTATACTGAGCAAATCTCTTAACCATTCAGAAGCTATTGGTTATCCATCACGGCTGTGTGCCACTATTGTCAGGGTGTTTGCTTCTGACTAGCTTAGACCTCTGGTGGCTCAGGCCATTGTTGGCCACTCCCCCAGTAGCTCATGTAGTATTTTTCAGCACTAGACAGGCTAACTGTCTGGGGACTGGCTCTCTTTTCCAGGTTCCAGCCAGGTGTCTGCATGTTTTGTGTTGGCAGCATATGGTGTCTTCAGCAGTAAGGTCTGACCTTTTGCCTCAGGTGAGAGTAATCAAGTGCTTTGACAAAAGCCTGTTTTGTTTTGGGGACCTCATAGGACTCTCCAGTCAACAACTCATTGTGGGTAGCAACTGATGTCTAGTGCTGGGAATTACAAACCAAAGACAAAAAAAAAAAAATTTTTAAGGTTAGGCTTCATCTCACGCTTTCCAGGGTCCTTTTTTTTCAGGTGCTCCCCCCTTATTCCTGTTGAGGGTTATATCTTTTAGTCTGTCTTCAAGGATAAAAGTTTCTATGGTACCAGTTCATTTTGGATTTAGTTTTGTTTGTTTTCCCCCACCCTCCCTTCTCCTCTCCCCAAACCTTTCTTTTCTTTTTTAACTTTTTTTTTTTTTTTTTTGATTTTTTTGAGAGGGTTTTACTCTATCTCAGGCTGACCTGGATTTCACTATGTAGTTTCAGGATGGTCTTGAACTCATGGCGATCCTACTACCTCTGCCTCCTAAATGCTGGGATTAAAGGCATGCGCCACCATGCCAGGTTTCCCCAAACCTTTCTATCCCTGTTGTCTGAGCCTTGAATTGCCTATCAGGTGTGTTAACAACATGAGCTGGTCCAGGTTAGGAACGATAAATGAGTGAGACCATGTGTTGTTTGTCTTTCTGTGATTGTGAGTTCACTAATTATGATCTAAGTCTGTTCATTTTTCTACAAATCATTTTTTTCTTATTGCTGAGTAGAATTCCATTCTGTAAATGTACCACAACTGCAATCAACCTAGGTGCCTATCATTGGATAAATGGATAAAGAAGTTGTGTTACATTTACTTTCTATGAAAAATTGAGCAGTAAGCTGGGCGTGGTGGTGCATGCTTTTAATCCCAGCACTCAGCACTGGGGAGGCAGAAGTAGGAGGATTTCCGTGAGTTCGAGGCCACCCTGAGCCTACATAGTAAATCCCACGTCAGTCTTGGCTAGAGTGAGACCTTACCTTGAAGGAAAAAAAAAAAAAAAAAAAAGAAAAAAGAAAAAAGAAAAAGAAAAGGATTGAGCAGCTATAAACACAGTTGAACAAATATCTCTGTAGTGAAGCATGGAGCATTTAGGATAAATGCCCAGTAAGGGAATAACTGGGTTTGTTGGTAGCTCTATATTCATCCTTTTTAGGAATCTTCATATTGATTTCCATAGTGGTTGTACAAGTTTACATTTCCACCAACAGTGAATGAGGGTTCTTCTTTGCATCCTGCCAACATTTATTGTTGCTTGATTTTTTTTTTTAATTATTTATTTATTTATTTGTTTATTTATTTATTTGAGAGTGACAGACACAGAGAGAAAGACAGATAGAGGGAGAGAGAGAGAATGGGCGCTCCAGGGCTTCCAGCCTCTGCAAACGAACTCCAGACGCGTGCGCCCCCTTGTGCATCTGGCTAACGTGGGACCTGGGGAACCGAGCCTCGAACCAGGGTCCTTAGGCTTCACAGGCAAGCGCTTAACCACTAAGCCATCTCTCCAGCCCTTGATTTTTTTTTTGTCTTGGTTTTTTAGTGTTGTTTGAATTATTTTTTCTAAATTTATTTACAAGAGAGAGAAAGAGAGAGAGAGAGAGAGGGAGAATGGGTGTGCCAGAACCTCTAGCCACTGCAGATGAACTACAGATGCATGGGATAGAGTGAAACCCTACATTGAAAAACCAAAAGAAGCCGGGCGTGGTGGCGCACGCCTTTAATCCCAGCACTCGGGAGGCAGAGGTAGGAGGATCGCCGTGAGTTCAAGGCCACCCTGAGACTACAGAGTTAATTCCAGGTCAGCCTGGACCAGAGTGAGACCCTACCTCGAAAAACCAAAGAAAAAAAGAAAAACCAAAAGAGAGCAAAACAAAACACAGAAATATAGACCAATGGAACAGAATTGAAGACCCAGACCTTAGGTCAAGTAACTACAGCTACTTGATTTTTGACAAAGGTACCAATAACATAGACTGGAGAAAAGAAAGTATCTTCAATAAATGGTGCTGGACAAATTGGATAACCATATGTAGAAACATGAAACTAAGCCAGGCATGGTGGCGCACACCTTTAATCCCAGCACTTGGGAGGCAGAGGTAGGAGGATCACCCTAAGATTACGTAGTGAATTCCATGTCAGCCTGAGCTAGAGTGAGACCCTACCTCAAAAAACAGTTTAAAAAAAAGGGGGCTGGAGAGATGGCTTAGTGGTTAAGCTCTTGCCTGTGAAGCCTAAGGACCCCGGCTTGAGGCTTGATTCCCCAGGACCCACGTTAGCCAGATGCACAAGGGGGCACATGCATCTGGAGTTTGTTTGCAGTGGCTGGAGGCCCTGGCGTGCCCATTTTCTCTTTCTCTCCCTCTTTCTCTCTCTGATGCTCTCAAATAAATAAATAAAAATAAAAAAATTAAAAAGAAAGAAAGAAAGAAAAAAAAGACAAAACTAGACCCACTCATCTCACTCTACATAGAAATCAAATCCAAGGGTGTGGTGGCACATGCCTTTAATCCCAGCATTTAGGATGCAGAGATAGAATGATCGCCATGATTTTGAGACCACCCTGAGATTACATAGTGAATTCCAGGTAAGTCTAGACTAGAGTGAGATCCTACCCCGAAAAAAAAAAAAAATCAGTATATTGCTTTTGGTAGAATTGCCATCTTCACAATATTAATTCTACCTATCCAGGAGCATGGGAGGTCTTTCCATCTTCTCAAGTCCTCCTCAATTTTGTTCTTGACTTTTTTTTTTTCTCCTTTTCCTTTTTCTCTTATGTTTTCATTATATAGGTCTTTCACATCCTTGGTTAGTGTTATTCCAAGGTATTTAATTTATTTTTGTTGCTATTGAAAATGGGACAGCCTTGCTGATTTCTTTCTCTGTATATCTGTCCTTTGCATATAGAAAGGCTACTGATTTTTGTATGTTGATTTTGTACCCTGCCACTTTACTGAAGGAATTAATCGCCTTTAGAAATTTTGAGATGGAGACTTTCAGATCACTTATGTATAGGATCATGTCATATGCAAATAGAGCTACTTGAATTCTTCTTTTCCAGTTTGTATCTCTTTTATTTCTTTCTCCTGTCTTATTGCTTGGGCTAGGGCTTTTAGTACTATGTTGAAGAGCAGTGGTAAGAGAGGACACCCCTGTTTTGTTCTCAGTCTCAATGGGAACTCCTTGAGTCTTTCTCCAATAAATATTATTTGGGCTTTAGATGCTTTATATGTAGCCTTTATTGTGTTGAGATATAAGTCCTTCATGCCTATTCTCTCCAATGTTTTGATCATGAAGTGATGTTATATTTTGTCAGAGGCCTTCTCTGCATCAATTGAGATGATCATTTTTTAATTTATTGCATTTAAATATTATTTATGTGGTATATTACATTGACCAATTTCCATATATTGAACCATCCCCTGCATCCCTGGGATTAAGCCTTAAGTTTTATTTTTTTATTATTATTATTGTTTGTTTGTTTTCCTCTGTAGGGTTTTGTTTTAGCTCAGGCTGACCTGAAATTCACTGTGTAGTCTCAGGATGGTCTCAAACTTATGATGACCCTCCTACCTCTGCCTCCCAAGTCCTGGGATTAAAGGCGTGCACCACTATACCCAGCAAGTTTTATTTATTTGAGAGAGTCAGAGAGAGAGAAAGAGACAGAGACAGATAGAAAGAATGAGCGCACTAGGGCCTCCAGCCACTGCCAGGATTAAACCGTTTTGATCAAGGTGGATAATGTGTTTGATGTATTGTTGAATTTGGTTAGTGGGGATTTTGTTCAGGAACTTTGCATCTAAATTTGTCAGGGATGTAGGCCTAAAGTTCTCTTTTCTTGTTTATCTCTGTCTTGTTTTGGGATCAGGGTGATGCTAATAAAAGGAAGTGTCATAAAAGGAGTTGGGGAATATTGGTTTCAGTTCTTTCATGACGGTTTGATAGAATTTGGCTGAGAAGGGCTGGAGAGATGGCTTAGTGGTTAAGGCCTTTGCCTGCGAAGCCAAAGGACCTCTGTTCAATTCCCCAGGACCCACATAAGCCATATGCACAAGGGGGCACATGTGTTGAGTTCACTTGCAGTGGCTGGAGGCCCTAGCGCACCCATTCTCTCTCTCCCTCGCTCTGCCTCTTTCTCTCTTTGTCAAATAAATAAATAAAAACAAATTCTTTAAAGAAAGCTAAAGCAAAAATAAAATGAAGCAAAAATAACTTACAGGGCTGGAGAGATAGATGGCTCAGTGGTTAAGGTGCTTGCCTCAAAGTCTAAAGACTCGAATTTGATTCTCCAGTTCCTAAAGCCAGGTTCACAAAGCGACACATGCATCTGGAGTCCCTTTGCAGCTGCAGTTGGCCCTGGTGTGCCCATTCTCTCTGCCTCTCTTCTATCTCTCTTCACTTGCAAATAAGGAATGAATTTCCACTATATAAGTTTGAGCCCAGCCTTGGTTACATGAGACTGTGCCTTTAAAAACAAAACAAAACAACAACAAAACTCTAAACAACAGGCGATTCTGAGTTATTCAAGAGATTGAACTAGTTCACCTCTAAATGCACTTTCACCCCAAATTCTCCTATATTGTGATCCAATCTGTGTCCTGGCCTAGTGTTCTAGATACTTAGCTAATATGATGGTTATGCAAAAGAGCTAATGCACTATCTTTTGATCTGTCTGGCTAATTAAGTAGAGGAGGCCAGTTTTTATGCTTGAATGCCCTTGGTTTGAATGGAAATCACAATTTACTGTTTTGCAGCAGGATGGCTAGCTCAGCAATGTTGCTTTTATTTAGAATTAGGCAGTCATCCTGAAGTGTGCCTGTATTTGCTGTGTGGGTTCATAGAAAGGATAACAGCTGAGCAGATTTGTCATGCCTTTGGTCTTCATGCCCTGCTAATCTACTTGTCAGTATTCTTCTTGAAAATTAATGGCCGGAGCCAGGTGTGGTGGCACATGCCTTTAATCCCAGCACTTGGGAGGCAATGGTAGGAGGATCACTGTGAGTTTGAGGCCACCCTGAGACTACATAGTGAATTCCAGGTCAGCCTGGGCCAGAATAAGACCCTACCTTGAAACCCCTACCCCCCAAAAAATTAATGGCCGATTTTCTGGGTTACAGATCACTCATAATGAATCTTTACTTTGTTTTTGAGTCAATTGGAGAAGTTTAAAATTTTTTTTTTTGTTGGGCTGGAGAGATGGCTAAGTGCTTAAGGTACCTGCCTGCAAAGCCAAAGAACCTCAGTTTGATTCCCCAGGACCCACGTAAGCCAGATGCACAAGGAGGCCCATGCCTCTGGAATTCGTTTACAGTAGCTGGAGGCCCTGGCATGCCTATTCTCTCTCTCTCTCTCTCTCTCTGTCTCTTTCTCTCAAATAAATAAATAAATAAAAAGAAATAAAATAAAAAAGTTAAAAATTTATTTATTTGCATGTGTTTGTGCCTATGAGCATTTCAGGGTCTCTTCTTCAAATGAACAACAGATACCTATGCTGCCTTTTGTGCCTGGCTGTTTGTGGGTGCTGGGGAATTGAACCCAGTCTGGCAGGGTTTGCAAACAAGTGTCTTTAACTGTTGAGTTATCTCCCCAGCCAGTCATTAGGGAATTTTTTTATGATTATAGAAAGAAAAAAATTATTAGCATATTTGCATTTTCTATTCTTTTAGTTTTTTTTAAATTATTTATTTTATTTTGACACAGAGAGAGAGAGAGAAGAGAGAGAAAAGGAGAGGGAAAGAGGGAGAGTATGGGTGTGCCAGGGCCTCTAGTCACTGCAAAGGAACTCCAGATGCATACAGCACCTTGTGCATCTGGCTTACATGGGACCTGAAGAATCAACCCTGGGTCCTTTGGCTTCATAGGCAAGTGCCTTAACTGCTAAGCCATTTATTGGGTCCCCCCTTTTTTTTTTTGATGTAAGGTCTCACTGTAGCCCAGGCAGACCAGAAGCTTGCTCTATAGTCCTAGGCTGGCCTGAAACTCATAGTGATCCTCTGCCTTCCAAGTGCTGGGATTAAAGGCAAGCACAACTATACTTAACTTTTTTTTTTAATTCTTTTAAAAAAATATTTCATTAGCTGGGCATGGTGGTACACGCCTTTAATACCAGCACTCAGGAGGCAGAGGTAGGAGGATTGTGAGAGTTCGAGGCCACCCTGAGACTACGTAGTAAATTCCAGGTCAGTCTGGGCTACAGCAAGACCCTACCTCCAAAAACCAAAAAAAAAAAATTTTTTTTATTTGCCGGGTGTGGTGGCGCTCACCTTTAATCCCAGTACTCAGGAGGCAGAGGTTGGAGGATCACCATGAGTTTGAGGCCACCCTGAGACGACATAGTGAGTTCCAGGTCAGCCTGGGCTAGAGTGAGAACCTACCTCGAAAACAACAGCAACAAAATAATAATAATAATAATAATAATAATAATAATTATTTATTTAGAGAGAGAGAAAGAGGCAGATAGATTGTGTGTGTCAGGGTTTCTAGCCACTGCAAACAAATTCCAGATGCTTATGTGGGTACCGGGGAACTGAACCTGGGTCTTTAGGCTTCATAAGCAAGCGCCTTGACCACAAAGACATCTCTCCAGCCCTCTATTCTTTATATATCTAGATTGTGAAAGTCTCGTGTTCTCCTCACTATTGTGATGTTTCAGCTACCTTACCTTTGTGAAGCCAATGGGTAAGAAAATGGGTCTGGGGAAGTAGCTTCCTTTGTAGAGTATTAGCCAAGCACTCCACAAGGCCCAGATTCAAATCCCACCACTGTATAAACCAAATAGTGGCACATTCTTTTTTTTTCCCCCCCATAGTGGCACATTCCTGTAATCCAAGCAGTTGAGAGGATTTTTTCTGTCTGCCTGTCTCTCTGTCTCAATTCAAATAAGAAAGATAAATCTGGTAGGGGCTAGCAAGACTCTATCTTGAAAATCCACGAAACAAAAATCTTATTAATTTATTATTATTATTAATCTTGTGAAGCAGTAATTTGAAAATGTTGGCTTGATTAATTTTCATACTTTTGCCAGTCATGGTGGCACACATCGTTAATCCTAGCATTTGGGATACAGAGGTAGAAGGATCCGAGATTTTGGATCCAGCCTGGGGCTATACAGTGAGTCCTAGGTCAGCTTGGAACTGCTAGAAGGAGATGTGTTACAGTGGGAAATGGTTTGGGAACTACCAGATTTGAACCTGTCTGTCACTCATTGTTTGCATTTGAACAAATCTTAATTCCCCCGAGCTTCTTTTTACTTTTTTTTTAAACATTGTTTTATTTATTTATTTGAGAATGACAGAGAGAGAGAAAGAGGCAGATAGAGAGAGAGAATGGGCATGCCAGGGCCTCCAGCTACTGCAAATGAACTCCAGACACGTGCGCCCCCTTGTGCATCTGGCTTATGTGGGTCCTGGGGAATTGAGCCTTGAACCAGGGTCCTTAGGCTTCACAGGCAAGTGCTAAACTGCTAAGCAATCTCTCCAGCCCTCTTTTTACTTCTTTACATTAGAGATAGTACCTACTTTGCAAAGTTGTCACAAAGACTATAGGAACTGATATTAAACAATTGGTAGGGCTGGAGAGGTAGCTTCCTTGGTGGAGTGGTTCCTTCCATGATGTCCTAGGTTCAGTTCCCAGCACTACATAAACTGGTTTTGGTGATGCATGTCTGTAATCCCAGCACTCAAGAGCTGAGGCAGGATCAGAAGTTGTAGGAGTTATTAGAGCGTGTGGACTCAGATAAGCGTATGATCTTAGTCTTAAATGTTTCCTTGATTCTCTAGAGAATGCTTTATAGAATTCCCACCTTGGAAAGATAAAATACATAATATTGAGAAGAGATTTAGACTAGCTTGTTTTGTTTGTTTTGTTTTTCCAGGTAGGATCTCACTCTCACCCAGGCTGACCTGGAATTTGCTATGTCATCTCAGGGTGGCCTTGAACTCATGGCACTCCTCCTACCTGTGCCTCCTGTGTGCTGGGATTAAAGTTGTGAGCCACCATGTCCAGCGCACAAAGCTTTTTCCAGCTTTCTTTCAGCTGGTCTACATGGAGGAGCTTTTCAGCTCAGTTCCAACAGGATTTCTCAGTGACCTTGCAACCCAAGTCTATGGAGTCTTCAGCAATAGGCTCTTACCATTTATTCCTGGTGGGAAACCAAGGACCTCAGCAATGGCCTGTAATGTTTTGAGAGTATCACGGACCTGTTTTGGTCAAACAGGACTGTAACCAGTGAGAAGCAGAGACTGGAGAGTCACTGAGGCTCTGTGACCTGTGGGGTAGAGTGAGAGACTCATCTCATGGAAGTAAGCCTTGAGCAATAGAGAAGGGTTCTCAGTGGGTGGTGTCTTGCCCACAAGGCACCTTACTTACTGTCCTAGTACAAAGTCTGAAGTTTCTTCTTAATGGTACTAATCTCTAAATGTTGGAGCCACTTTGTCTGAAACCACCCAGTCTTCATCTTTAAGTAGGTCCAAACTCCTTTCTTCTCTAAACTGTATATTTCTGTTTATAACTTTTTGGTTTTATAAATCTTAATGGCTTTGTTTTGAGTACTTTAAATTTTTGGTATGGTGGTCCTGATATTGTTTTTAGGCAATCCTCCTTCCTCTGCTTCTTGAGTGCTGGGATTAAAGGTGTGTGCTACCATACCTGGGTCTTCTTTTTTTTAATGTATAGTTTTTTTTTTTGTTTGTTTGTTTTGTTTTTTGCTTTTTTGAGGGAGTGTCTTGCTCTAGCTCAGGCTGACCTGGAATTCGCTCTGTACTCTCAGGGTAGCCTCGAACTCACGGCAGTTCTACCTCTGCTTCCCGAGTGCTGGGATTAAAGGCATGTGCCACCACACCCGGCTTTATGTATAGTTTTTTTTTTTTTTTTAACTGACAACTTCTATATTTATGGGCAATAAATCATAATAATTTCCTTCCCTCCCCCACTTTCCCCTTAGCAACTTCACTCTCCATCTTATCCCCCCTCCATTAGTCTCTCCTTTATTTTGATGTCATTGCCTTTTTCTCCTATTATTAGGATCTTGTGAAGGTGTTGCTAGGCACTGTGATGTCATGGATATCAAGGCTAATTTCTGTCTAGACAGTTGTGTTGTAAGGAGTGGTACCCTTCCTGTGGTTCTCTCTGCCACCTCTTTCACAATGAACCCTGAGCCTTGGAGGGTATGATAGAGATATCTCACTGCTGAGCACTCCTCCATCACTTCTCAGCACTATGTTGCCTTTGGGTCATCCCAGTGGCTACCACCATCTGTAAAGAGAACCTTTTCTGACCAAAAGTGAGAGTAGCATTAATATATGAATATGAACATTAAGGGTAGTGCTTACAGGGCAGTTTGGTGAGAGTAATATATGCATTTATCCAGACAAGAGCAGGCTTTATACCCCTAAGGCTCATGACCTCCCCTGCCATAGGCTTTTGCTTTGGTGTTCAGTTCCAGGCATATATTCCCTCCCATAGAGTGGGCCTCAAGTCCAATTAGAGAGCAGTTGGTTCCCCCAGAGCAGACATGCCGCTATTGCACCCATTTGATCATTTGGCCTGTCTGGCCAAACTTGAGGATTCCAGTGTCCACTGTTTTCAGCTGATGACTTCTGTCTCCCATAGGGCTGCATGCAGTGCAGCTTTTTCCATCTTACAGTCAGTTGGTCTACAAGGAGGTTTTCAGCTGAGCAGCAGCTTGATTTCTCAGTGACCTTACTGTCAAGACATGTGAAGTCTCCAGCAATAGGGTCTTACCATCTGTTTTTCATGGGAAACCAAGGGCCTTGGCAAAAGCCTGTAATATTTTGGAGGCAACAGGGACCTCCCTGGCCAACAACTCATTAGAAGGTATCCCATTCCTGTTACTGAAATTTTTCTCATAATAATATATGGCTTCTGGATATGCCATTATCCAAAAAAGTAGGCTTTCATATGTCTTATTCAGAATATCTTGAATTTTTATTCATCTTCCTCCCATCATTCTTTTACCCAATCTCTTCCCCTGGCCTCACTTAGGACATTTCATTCCCTGTAATCTGTTCTTCTACTTACATATATACAATACCATCCTCATATGTCCTTTCCTCTCCCTCCCTTATAACCTTTTTCTAGTTTACTGACCTCTGCTACTGATTTTTGGTTCCAGCTCACATACAAGTCTAAACATTTGTAACTAGGATCCACATATGAGAGAGCATATGTGACATTTGGCTTTCTGGGCCTGAATTACCTCAGCTAGTATAATCCTTTTTAGATGCATCCATTTCCCTGCAAATTTCATAATTTCATTTTTCTTTACCACTGAATAGAACTCCATTGTGTAAATGTACCACATCTTTATTATCCATTCATCTGTTGAGGGACATCTAGGCTGGTTCCATTTCCTAGCTATTGTGGATAGAGCAGCAATAAATATGGTTGTTCAAGTATCTCTAAGGTAGTGAGAAGAGTCATTAGGATATGTGCCTAAGAGTGCTATAGCTGGATCATATAGTAAATCCATTTTTAGCTGTCTCAAGAATCTCCACACTGGGCTGGAGAGATGGCTTAGTGGGTAAGGTGTTTGTCTGCAAAGCCAAAGGATCCAGATTCGATTCTCCAGGAACCATGTAAGACAGATGCACAAGGGGGCACATGCATCTGGAGTTTATTCGCAGTGGCTGGAGGCCCTGACAAGCACATTCTCTCTCTCTCTCTCTCTCAACTAACTAAATCATATGTATGTGTGTGTGTGTGTGTGTGTGTGTGTGTGTGTGTGTGTGTGTATGTATGTATGTATGTATATATATATAAAAATTTTTTACTTATTTTATTTATTTGAGAGAGAGAGGGAGGGAGTCAGATAGAGAATGGGTGCTCTAGGACCTCCAGCCACTCCAGGACCCACGTTAGCCAGGTGCGCAAGGGGCGCATGCATCTGGAGTTCGTTTGCAGTGGCTGGAGGCCCTGGTGTGCCCATTCCCTCTCTCTCCAGCTTTCTCTGTCAAATAAATAAATAAAAATAAAATATTAAAAAAAACACCTAACCCTAACCTCCATGCGGATTTCCACAACAGCAATAACAGACTGCATTCCCACCAACATAGAAGGGTTCCCCTTTTTCCGTATCCTTGCCAACATTTATTGTCATTTGTTTTCTTGATGATTGCTATTCTGACAGGAGTGAGATAGAATCTCAAAGTACTTTTAATTTGCATTTCCCTGATGGCTAAGGATGTAGAACATTTTTTTAGATGTTTGTATGCCATCTGCATTTCTTCTTTAGAGAACTCTCTATTTAATTCCATAGGCCATTTTTTACTTGGGTTGTTTTATTTCTTATTATTTAATTTTTTGAGTTTTTTATATATCCTAGATATTAATCCTCTGTCATATGTATAGCTGGCAAAAATTTTCTTCCATTCTGTAGGTTGTCTCTTTTTTCTAATCACAGCGTCATTTTCTGTACAAAAGCTTTGTAATTTCATGAGGTCCCAGTGGTTGACCAGTGGTTTTATTTCCTGAGCAATTGGGTTATATTCAGAAAGTCATTGCCTATGCCAGTATGTTGAAGGGTTTCCTTTACTTTTTTTCTCTAGCAGTTTCAGAGTTTCAGGTCTGATATTAAGGACCCTGATCCATTTGGACTTGATTCTTATGCATGGAGAAAGACAAGGATCTATTTTTATCCTTCAGCATATAGTATCCAGTTTTCCCAGAACTACTTGTTGAAGAGGCTCTCTTTTTTCCATTGAATGATTTTGCCATTTTTGTCAAAAATCAGATGGCTGGGCTGGAGAGATGGCTTAGTGGTTAAGGCACTTGCCTGCAAAGTCTAAGAACCCTGGTTTGATTCCCCAGTACCCATGTAAGCCAGATGCACAAGGTGGCGCATGCATCTGGAGTTCATTTGCAATGGCTAGAGACTTTGGCATGCCCATTCTCTCTCTCTCTCTGTCTCTAATAATTGAATAAAATATTTAAAAAAAATTAGATGGCTGTAGCTGCCTGGATTAACATCTGGGTCCTCTATTCTGTTCCATTGATCTACATGTCTGTCCTTGTGCCAGTACCATGCTGTTTTTGTTACTATTGCTTTGCAATATAGCTTAAAATTGGGTTTGATGATACCATCAGGCTTGTTTTTGTTTGGATTTGAGGTTTTATGTGCTTCCAAATGAATTTTAGGATTTTTTTTTTCCTATTTCCATGAAGAATGCCATTGGAATTTTAATGGGGATTACATTCAGGGTATAGATTGCTTTTGGTAAGATTGACATTTTCGGAATATTGATTCTTCTAATCCAAGAACATAGGATGTCTTTTCATTTCCTAGTGTCTTCTTGTGGTGGTTTGATTCAGGTGTCCTCCATAAGTTTAGGTGTTCTGAATGCTAGGTTCCCAGCTGATAGAGATTTGGGAATTAACACCTCTTAGAGGCAGTGTATTGTTGGGGGTGGGCTTATGGGTATTATAGCCAGTTTCCCCTTGCCATTGTTTGGCACACTCTTCTGTTTCTGTTGTACAACTTATGTTGGCCAGGGTGTGATATCCACCCTCTGCTTATGCCATCGTTTTCCCCTGCCATCATGGAGCTTCCCCTCGAGTTTGTAAGTCAAAATAAATCTTTTTTTTTCCCCAAAAGCTTCTCTTGGTTAGATAATTTCTGCCAGCAATGTGAACCTGACTGCAACACTTCTACAATTTCTTGCTGGAGTGTTTTATAGTTCTCATTGTAGAGATCCTTCACTTCCTTGGTTAGGTTTATTCCAAGGTACTTTATTTACTTATTTATTTTGAGGCAATTGTGAGTGGAAGAGATTCCCTCATTTCATACTCTGGATGTTTGTTGTTAGTATATAGGAAGGCCACTGATTTCTTTGTGTTTATTTTGTATCCTGCTAAATTGCTAAAAGAGGTTGTCAGCTCTAACAGTTTGCTGGTAGAGACTTTAAGGTTTTTTATGAATGGAATCATATCAGCTGCAAATAAGGATAATTTGATCTCTTCCTTTCCATTGTGTGTCCCTTTTATTTATTGCCTTATTGCTATAGCTAAGACTTCCAGAACTATATTAAATAAAAGTTGGAACAGTGGATACCCTTGTCTTGTTCCTGAATTTAGTGGAAGTGCTTCAAGTTTTTCCCCATTTAGTATTATGTTGGCTATAAGTTTATTATAAGTAACCTTCATTATGTTGAGATATGTTCCTTCTATTCCTGATTTCTGAAGGACTTTTACCATGAGGGAATGTTGGATTTTGTTGAATGCCTCTTCTGCATCTAATGAGATGATCATATGATTTTTGATCTTCAGACCATTCATATAATGTATTACATTTATTGATTTGCATATGTTGAACCATCCCTGCATCTCTGGGATAAAGCCTACTTGGTTGGGGTGAATGATCTTTCTGATATATTCTTGTATTTTTTGCCAATATTTTGTTCAGAATTTTTGCATCTGTTCATGAGGTAGATTGGTCTATAATTTTCTATTTTTGCTCCGTCTTTGTCTGGTTTTGGTATCAGGGTGACGCTGGCTTTGTAGAAGTAGTTTGGTAAGATTCCTTCCTTTTCTATTTTATGGAAAAGCTTGAGAAGCAGTAGTATTCTTTCATGAAGGTTTGGTAAAGTTCACCAGTGAATCCATCTGGGCCTGGACTTTTCTTAGTTGGGAGAGTTTTTATAACTGCTTGAATCTCCATACTTTTTATAAGTCTAATTAAATGGTTTATCTCATCTTGATTTAATTTTGGTAGGTCATGTGAATCAAGAAAATCATCCATTTCTTTCAGATTTTCCAACTTAGAGGCATATATATTCCTAAAGTATGTCCTTATGATTTTCTGAATTTCTTTGGTATCTGTTGTAATGGTGCCTTTTTCATCTCTAATATTATTAATTTTTGTGCCTTCTCTCTTCTGATCAGATTTGCTAAGGGTTTATCAATCTTGTTTATCCTTATAAAGAACAAACTCTTTGTTTCATTGATTCTTTGGATTGCCTTTTTGGTTTCTATTTCATCAATTCTGCCCTAAGCTTTATTATTTCTTCCTATCTTCCTATTTTTTGGTTTGTCTTGTTCTTCTTTTTCCAAGACCTTAAGGTGAAGCATTAAATTATTTACTTGAAAACTCTCTAATTTCTTTTTTTTTTTTAAAGAAAACGCATATTCAAGTATGGACATTCTTTCTTTTAAAATTTTTTGTTTTTTATTTATTTATTTGAGAGTGACAGACACAGAGAGAAAGAGGCAGATAGATAGATAGAGAATGGGCATGCCAGGGCCTCTAGCCACTGCAAAGGACCTCCAGACGCGTGTGCCACTTGTGCATCTGGCTAACGTGGGTCCTGGGGAATTGAGCCTCGAACCGGGGTCCACTAAGCCATCTCTCCAGCCCTCTAATTTCTTAATGTAGGTACTTAGAGCTATAAAATTCCTTCTTAGGACTGCCTTCATTGTGTCCCAAAGGTTTTGGTATGTTGTATTTTCATCATCATTTGATTTCCATGAATTTATTGATTTCCTTTTTGATTTCTTCAGTGACCTGTTCATCATTCAGTAGTGTACTGTTTAAGGGGCTGGAGAGATGGCTTAGCAGTTAAGGTGTTTGCCTACAAGCCAAAGGATCCAGATGTGACTCTTCTGGTTCCACATAAGCCAGATGCACAAGAGGGCGCATACATCTGGAGTTTGTTTGCAGTGGCTGGAGGCCCTGGCATCCCATTATTTTTATCTCACTCTCTCAAATAAATAAATAAAAGATATTTTAAAAAATAGTGTACTGTTTAGTCTCCATGAATTTCTGTATGCTCTGTAGTTTTTCTTGTTGCTGATTTGTAATTTAATCCCATTGTGGTCAGATAGATTACAAGGGATTATTTCAATTTTCCTGTATTTGTTAAGATTTGCTTTGTGTCTTAATATATGGTCTATTTTGGAGGATGTTCCATGTGCTGTTGAGAAAAATGTATATTTTGCATCATTTGGATGGAATGTTCTGTAGATAAATGTTAAATTCATTTGTTCCATGACATCATTTAATCCAGATGTTTCTCTGTTTATTTTTTGCCACAATGATCTGTCAGTTGATGAGAGTGGGGTATTGGAAGTCACCCACTACAATTGTGCTTGGTGTTATCTGTGACCTTAAGTTTAACAGTGTGTGTTTGATAAAATTGGGAGCCCCCATGATAGGCACATATACATTTGGGATTGTTATGTACCCCTGTTGGAGTGTTCCTTTAATTAGTATAAGGTCATCATTACTTTATCTTTCCTCACTAATGTTGGTTTGAAGTCTATCCTGTCAGAATTAGGCTAGCAATCCCTGCTTGTTTCCTAGGTCCATTTGCTTGAAATACCATTTTCTATCCTTTCACCCTAAGACAGTGTCTAGCTTTTATTGAGGGAAGTTTTTCCTGCAGGCAACAAACAGCAGGATCCTGCCTTTTAATGAAGTCTGCAAACCTGTGTCTTTTGGTTGGGGCATTGAGGCCATTGATATTAAGAGTTGCTATTGAAAGGTATGTGTTTATTTTCGCTATTCTTCTGGTTTTGTAGTGCTTCCTGAATTCCCTTTACTCTCTTGTTTTTTATTTTTTATTTTTATTTATTTATTTGAGAGCGACAGACAGAGAAAGAGGCAGAGAGAGAGAGAGAGAGAGAGAATGGGAGCACCAGGGCCTCCAGCCACTGCAGAGGAATTCCAGACGCATGCACCCCCTTGTGCATCTGGCTAACATGGGTCCTGGGGAATCGAGCCTTGAACTGGGGTCCTTAGGCTTCACAGGCAAGCGCTTAACCGCAAAACCATCTCTCCAGCCCATCTCTCTTGTTTTTAATTTAATTTAATTTATTTATTTGACAGAGAGAGAGAGAAAGAGAGAGACAGACAGACAGAAATGGGTGTGATGGGTATGTCAGGGTCTCCAGCCACTGAAAACAAACTCCAGACTTATGTTCCACCTTGTGCATCTGGCTAATGTGAGTCCTGGGGAATTGAACCTGGTTCTTTGGCTTTGGAGGCAAGTGCCTTAACTGCTAAGCCATCCCCCAGCCTTCTTCTCTTGTTTTAACTATAATTTGAGTATTGTTTACTTTTTCCTGTTTCCTCATGTGTGTGCTTTGCTTTCTCTTCAGTGTGAAGGATTCCTACAAGGTATTTTCTGTAGATCTGGCTTAGTTGTCATAAATTCCTTTAGCCTGTTTTTGTTGTGGAATGTCCTTATTTCTCCTTCAATTTAGATACATAGCTTTGCAAAATAAAATAATCTAGGTTGATAGTTGTTATCTTTCATAACTTGGGATACATCATTCCAAGCCCTTCTGGCTTTTAAAGTTTGTGTTGAGTATCTGCAGTTATCCTGATGGGCTTGCCTTTATAGGTGACTTGCTTTTTCTCTCTATCTGCTTTTAATATATTTTATTTAGTTTGCATGTTTAGTAGTTTTAATTATTACATGGCAAGAAGAGGTTATTTTCAGGTTTTGTCTGGTGTTCTAATAGCTTCTGTATCTGCATTGGCATTTCTTTCCCAATTTGGGAAAATTTTTCTTCTATGATTTTGTTGAAAACACCTACCATGCCTTTGGATTGAAATTCTTCTTCTATTGTACCCTGAATTATTATTATTATTATTTTTTTGAGGTAGGGTTTCACTCTAGCACAGGCTGACCTGGAATTTGCTATGTAGTCTCAGGGTGGCCTTGAACTCATGGCGATCCTCCTACCTCTGCCTTCCAAGTCCTGGGATTAAAGGTGCATGCCACCACACCCAGCTACCCTGAATTTTTATATTTGATCTTTTCATAGTGTCCTGAATATCTTGACATTCCCATTCATACCTTCCTATTAGTTTGTCTTTCTCTTTGTTGGACTGTATTAGTTCTGCTACCGGGTCTTCTAGTTTAGATATTCTGTTCTCTCCTTCATCCATACTACTGATGAGATTTTTCACAGAGTTTTTTATTTGACTTATATTTTTCAGTGCTAGTATTTCTGCCTGGTTTTTCTTCATTATTTCTATTTCCTTACTCATGTCTTGTAATGTCCTTATTTCATTAAGCTGGTTTTCTGTGTTCTTTTTTAATTCCTTCAGGAGTCTGTTTTCTTCTTTGATTCCTTTGATTTCTTTGAGTATAAATAAAATCATTTTTTGAACTCTCTGTCAGGTATTTCATCTAAACAGTCTCATTGGGGGTCATTTCTGATGGATTTATTATTTTTTGGTGGGATTGTATTGTCTTGATTCTTTGTGTTTCATGTATTGTAATGTAGCTATTTATGTATACTGAGTTGATTTGATGCTTGGGTTTTCTCATTATCTGAGGTGTTTTTAGAGTTGGAAATCCAACTAGGTACCTTCAGAGTAGGAGTTAAAGGTGCCAAGTATAGATCTTGTACTCCAATCCAATCACAGAAGTAGTCCTAGGTGTTGAGTTTGCCTGCTGCTCAAGTAGTCTAGTGGCCTGGGTGGAGCAACTTACTAGAAAAATTCTAAAATTCAACTGAGCAATGTGCACATTCAATAAAAAGCAGCACAGAGTATGTAAGTGTGGGGTTTGAAACAGATAAGCCAAAATCCCTAAGGGTGTGTGTTGCTCTACACCCTTAATCCTGTCAGTGGGGGAAGTTGAGATTTCTGTTCTGAAATGGCTTCCAGGTCAGCCTGGGTCTGAATCAGACCTTGCCCCCAATAATGACAGAAGAAAAGACAAAGGCCCTATGAATCTGAAAGCAGCAAAGGCAAAAATAGTCACCCCCAAATACAGTTTACTTGAGGATGGTAAAGCCAATCTTGAATATGGAACCTATAACTTGTCCTGACATGTAAGGGGCGATTAGCATATCCAATGCAGGCCTATATGTACCTGCTTTTTTGTCATTCAGCCTCGTTACCTTTTGGGATGGCTTCCAATCTCATCAGTGCTGGGTGCTCACTTGGATCCTTCTGTGTTGCTCTGTGGATCTGGTGTTCTGATCATCTGTGCTGGGTGCCCTGCCACTGGGATCTGAGTATGTTCTTAGGAGGTTTGTGGTTTTGACGGTTGGGGGATGGGAGAGATTGCAGGAAGCCTGGAGTTGTACTGGAATTGCTCATCTGATCCTATCCGAATCCCCTTCAGCTGGTCTCTGCTGTCTCTCCTAGAGGTTTTTTGATTTTGCGAGGAAGCTAATGAGGTTGGAGAATCCCCTTGTTTGTTCTCTGCTCCTGCAGCTCAGCGCTACAAGCGTCTCTGTGGGATTCTGCCATTTTCCTCCTTTCTAGTAGATCTTGGTCTCTCCTGTTTCTCCACTGGGGCTGACAAAAACCTTATACACGTTCACTTTTCAGAAGAAGAGTGTATTTTGCTGTGATTTTGCTTAAATCCCTCCCTTAGCTGGTTTGATGCGACGCCTATGCTGCCATTTCACCCAGAAGTCCAGAACTTACTCCTTAGTTCCAGGTTGGCCTTGAACTCACAGAGATTCTCCTACCTCTGCCTCCTATAGTGCTGGGATTAAAAGTTTATATCATCATGCCTGTCTTAAATCTCATTTACTATTTATTTATTTTCTTTTTTAAAAAAAGAGATTGTTACTAAGTTGTCCAAAGTGTTCTTGAACTCACTTTGTAGCCAAGGCTGGTATGGAATTTATCATTTTTCTGCATCAGTCCCCTGATCTGGCATTGCAGTCCTCCACTTCCAGCTGGATTTTAAGTCTTTAATCTTTTTAAATTTATTTTTATTTGAAACAGAGAGAAAGAAAGAGAGAGAAACAGAGAGAGAATGGGTGCGCCAGGGCCTCTAGTCATTGCAAACGAACTCCAGATGCATGTGTTTCCTTGTGCATCTGGACTACTGGGGATCTAGAGAATCAAACTTTGGTCCTTAGGCTTCGCAGACAAGCACCTTAACTGCTCGCTCCAACCCTATTTTTATTTTTATTTTATTTTAGTTTTTTTGAGGTAGGGTCTCACTCTAGCTCAGGCTGACCTGGAATTCACTGTGTCGTCTCAGGGTGGCCTGGAACTCATGGTGATCCTCTTACCTCTGCTTCCTGAGTGCTGGGATTAAAGGCGTGTGCCACCATGTGTGGATTCCAAAACTAATTTTTAATTTTGGATATTTAAAAAATTATTTTGGTAGGTTATTCAGTGTAGAGTCTTGCCCTAGCCCAGGTTGACCAGGAATTCACTATGTAGTCTCCGGCTGGCCTCGAACTCATGGCAGTCCTCCTACCTCTGGTTCCCATGTGCTGGGATTAAAGGTGTGCACCACCATGCTGGGCTTCACTTAATTTTTATCTGAGCAACATTCTCAAAATAAGAAAAAAAAAAAATCAATGGTCTTTTTATTGTATTGTCTTCTTTATTAAAAAAAAAAAAAAAAGCTTTTTTTTTTTTTTTTTTTTTTTGGTTTTTTGAGGTAGGGTCTCACTCTGGTCCAGGCTGACCTGGAATTAACTCTGTAGTCTCAGGGTGGCCTTGAACTCACGGCGATCCTCCTACCTCTACCTCCCGAGTGCTAGGATTAAAGGCGTGCGCCACCACACCCGGCAAAACAAGCTATTTTTAAGCAAGGTATCTTAGCATATCTTTAAACTCAGGACTCTGGAGACAGAGGTTAGGAGGATCACTTTGAATTCTAGACCAGCCTGGTACTACAGAGTGAGTTGTAGTTCAGAGTGAGTTGTAGTTCAGCCTGAGTTAGGGTGACAGTATACCTTGAAAAATAAAACATCTTAAATAATATTCCTAAACTATCCAGGGTCCCTAAGCCTTGGAGGATGTGAGAGAGATGTTTCACTTAGTGCTGAATGCTCCACTTTTTAAAAAATGTTTTTTGTTTATTTTTATTTATTTATTTGTGAGTGACAGACAAAGAGGCAGATAGATAGAGAATGGGTGTGCCAGGGCCTCCATCCACTGCAAACTTACTCCATATGCATGTGCCACCTTGTGCATCTGGCTTATGTGGGTCCTGGGGAATTGAGCCTTGAACCGGGATCCTTAGGCTTCACAGGCAAGTGCTTAATCGCTAAACCATCTCTCCAGCCCTGAACATTCCACTTTTACTTTTCAGCACTATTGTGACTTTTGAGTTACCCCATGGTCACTGACATCTGATAACAGGGGAATAAAAGTGAGAGCAGCATTAATATATGAGCATCATGGATAGAGAGATGGCTTAGTGGTTAAGGTGCTTTCCTGCAAAACCTAAGGACCCAGGTTAGATTCCCCAGTACTCACATAAAGCCAGATGCACAAAGTGGTGCATGCATCCGAAGTTCATTTTCAGTGGCTAGAGGCCCTGGTGTGCCCACTCTCTATCTCTCTCTCCCACCCCTCTGCTTGTAAATAAATTAAAAAAATATATATAAGCTGGGCTGGAGAGATGGCTTAGTGTTTAAGCGCTTGCCTGTGAAGCCCAAGGACCCCAGTTCAAGGCTTGATTCCCCAGGACCCACGTTAGCCAGATGCACAAGGGGGCACACGCGTCTGGAGTTCCTTTGCAGTGGCTGGAGGCCCTAGCATGCCCATTCTCTCTCTCTCTCTAACTGCCTCTTTCTCTCTCTGTCACTCTCAAATAAATAAATGAAAATAAACAAAAAAAATTATATATATATATGCATAAGTGCCTAGGGGGCAGTTTAATGGGCATAATGTATGAATTTAGCCAGACAACAGTAGTGATTTCTCTCCTAGGGTTTATGATCTCGCCAGCCATAGACATTTGACTATATTTTCAGCACCAGGCATATATTTCTTCCCATGGAGAGGTCCTCTAGTCTGGTCAGTGCAGTTAGTTTCCCCCATAGCAGACATGCCACTATTGTACCTGTTGGCACATTTAGCATGGCTGGCCAGGGCTGACCTGGAATTCACTATGCAGTCTCAGGGTGGCCTCAAACTCATGGCAATCCTATCTCTGCCTCCCAAGTGCTGGGATTAAAGGCTTGCACTACCATGCCCTACTTTTAAGCGTATGTATGTGTGTGTGTGTGTGTGTGTGTATATATATATATATATATATATATATATATATATATATATATATATATATATATAATTTTTTTTTTGAGACAAGTCCAAAGGACTGGCTTGCTTTATTCATTTATTTATTTTTTTAATGAGAGAAAGTATGGGTGAGAGAGGAGGAATGGGCATGTCAGGGGTTCCAGTCACTGTAATTGAACTCCAGATGCTTGTGCTTATGTGTGACCTTGCACGTGTGTCACATTGTGCATCTGGCTTATGTGGGAGAGTCGAACATGGGTCCTTAGGCTTTGTTGGCAAGTGCCTTAACTGCTAACCCTCTCCAGCCCCTGCCAATTTTTGGATATTTTTCTTCATTTGCAAGCATAGAGAGAGGGAGGGAGAGGGAATGAATGCACCACGGTCTCTTGCCTTTGCAAATGAAACTCCATAGACCTATACCACTTGTGTATCTGGGTTTATGTAGGTACTGGGGAATTAAACCCGTCTTGACAGGTTTTCCAAGAAACTCCCTGTCCCCGCCCCCCCCCCCCCCCCCCCCGTAGGGTTTCACTCTAGCCCAGGCTGACCTAGAATTCACTATGTAGTCTCAGGCAGGGTAGTCTTGAACTCATAGCAATCCTCCTACCTCTGCCTCCCAAGTGCTGGGGTTAAAGGCATGTGCCACCACGCCCGGCTAAGCTAGCACCTGTAACTGCTGAGCCATCTCTTTAGCCCCATGAAGTTTCTCTTAAAACTGCCTGAAGCAATAAACAATTTAGGGCTGTGGGTGGTGTTACCCACTTCTAATTCCAACACTTGGGAGGGAGAGGTAGGAGGATTGCTGTGAGTGCAAGGCCAGCCTGGGACTACAGAATGAGTTCCAGATCAGCCTGGGCTAGAGTGAAACCCTTTCTCAAAAAAAAAAAAAAAAAAAAAAGAAAAAGAAAAGAAAAAAGAAAAAGAAAAAGAGAGAGAGAAAGAAAAGAAAAGTAAAAATCAGGTGTAGGTAGCTCATACCTTTAATCTCAGTACTCTCAGAGGTAGAGGTAGGAGGATTGTTGTGAGTTTAAGACCATCCTGAGAGTACAAAGTGAATTCAGATCAGCCTGGGCTACAGTGAGACTGTATTTCTCAGGAAAAAAGGGGGAACACATTGGGTCTTCCAGCTGCTGCAAATGAACTCCAGATGTATGAACCACTTTGTGCTTTTGGCTTTATGTGGGTACTGGGGAGTTAAGCTAGGGGTTTACAGGGAAGCACCCTAACTGCTGAGCCATCCTTATCATGGATGATTTGAGAATCATAAGACTAAGAACATTATCTGCTACTGAGCTTATGTTTTCAAATTATGTTTCCTAAAAAGTTGGTGGTGGTGCTGGAGAGATGGCTTAGCATTTAAGGTGCTTGCTTGCCTTGATTTCCCCAAGACCCATAGAAGCCAGATGTACAAGGCGACAGATGTGTTTGGGTGTTTGGAGTTTGTTTGCAGAGGCTAAGGCCCTGGCGTGCCCATTCTCTCTCTCTTCACCTTTCTCTCCCTCTCAAGTAAATAAATCAATAAATAAAAGTTGGGGGGAAAAAGTAGGTGGTGAATGAATTATGGATACTATCATTGTTATTTTGTTATTTCAAATATAATTAATGATCTTCCTTATGGTCTCGTTATATTAAAGATGGACTACCTTTTGGATTTTGTGTATATCACTATTTTTTGAATGTGAAGACATAAAAATATCATTTAGATCTGGAAATCAGAGGTAAAACATGAAAGGAAATATTTTTACTTTGATTGTTCATTAATTTACATGTATTTGTTCATTAATGGTTTTGATGACATGTATTTTTTGTCTCTTTAGTGAACAATTGGAAGAGAAAATTCAACAAAATTTATTATGTGTGGAGTTCCTTCTTAAAGGAAGAATTGATTTGTTAAGATGGATCGGAGCAAACGGAATTCAATTGCAGGATTTCCCCCTCGTGTAGAGCGTCTGGAAGAATTTGAAGGAGGTGGTGGAGGGGATGGGAACATAACCCAGACTGGAAGAGTGTGGCCATCTTCATATCGAGCTCTTATAAGTGCCTTTTCCAGGCTGACACGTTTGGATGACTTCACCTGTGAAAAAATAGGGTCTGGTTTCTTCTCTGAAGTATTCAAGGTGAGTGATGCTTTAATTAACTTCATATTGTGTTGCTGATGGTTAGATTCACTGCAGGGTTAGCCAGGTGGCTACAGATGCAGTATAAAGTACTGAATATATTGGGGGCCATCTATTCAAACGACCACACTGATGGTTAGATTCACTGCAGGGTTAATAGTTGTGTCCCGCCCTGGCACGAGGTAGGATCTCCCTGTAGCCCAGGCTGACCTGGAATTCACTATGTAGTTAAAGGGTGGCCTAGAACTCACAGCTATCTTCCTATCTCAGCCTAATAGTTGTGGTTAAGAAGGACATAGGTGGGCTGGAGAGATGGCTTAGTGGTTAAAGTGTTTGCTTGCAAAGCTTGATGGCCCTAGTCTGATTCCCCAGTAAACATACATGTAAAGCCGGATGCACAAAGTTGCATGCATCTGGAGTCGTTTACAGTGGCAGGGGGGCATGGTATGCCTATACTTACTCTCTTTCTGCCTCTTTCTCTTTTCTGTTTTTAAAATAAATAATTTTTTTTGGTTTTTCAAATATGACTTGAAATTCAGCTCCAGAAATTACAATTTCTTGAGGTCCACTGTCTCAGTAGTCTGATAGCCAAAGGGATGGGCACAAGTGTGTCTTTAGAATATCTCAGGCTGGACTCAAACTCATAGCAATCCTACCTTTGCTGGAATTAAAGGCCTGTACCACCATGTCCTGCTGACCTTCAACTCTTTATTCTGAGGTCTCCCATCTCCCAAATGCTGGGATTGCAGGTATGCAGCACCACACCCAGCTTATTTTTTTTTTAAACAATCATTTATGAGGCACTTGTTCATTATTTATATATACATAAAAGAAACATTGCACACTTGTGTTTTCTGTTTTCTCTTTCATAACATGATTATAAAGAGAGAGTCTAAACATTTATAAATGAAAACACAACTGAGTCACACATGAAATATAAAGAGAAATAAATCGATATATTATTCTGCTATAACAGTAAAGGTAATATTAGCTCATATTTTGATTGTCAAAGCAATTTAACCCATCTCACAGGAAACAAAAGTCAGTGCTGAATCATGAAAACCTCAGTGAGTTATTTTTAGCATGTCCCTTAGTTTTTTTTCCCCCTGGTTTCTTATGTGTAATTGTGCTTGAGTCTTGAAGATATAGCTACTTGAGTGGATGTTGGCAATATGTGGGCCACAGAGAAAGTATCACTGCATTAAAAAAGAATAAGAGGGCTGGACAGATGACTTAGCAAGTTAAAGTGCTTGCCTAGAAAGCCTAAGGACCCAGGTTAAATTCCCTAGGACTCACATAAGCCAGATGAACAAGGTGGCACATGTATCTGGAGTTTGTTTGCAGTGGTTGGAGGCCCTTGTGCACTTATTCTCTCTCTGCTTCTCTCTCTCTCCCCAATTAAAAAAAAAAAAAAAGATTCCTATCCAGGTGTGGTGGCATACACCTTTAATCCCCCACCTGGGAGGTGGGTGGTAGTGACCTGGACATTCGAACATGAGTTCTTAGGCTTCCCAGGCAAGCCAATAAGTCATCTCTCCAGCCATTTTTTTTGTTTTGTTTTGTTTTGAGTGCTGGGGTTAAAGGCGTGCTCTAATTTTATTTACTTATTTATTTTGTTTTTTTGTTTTTTTTTCTTTTTTGTTTTTCAAGGTAGGGTCTCACTCTGGCCCATACTGATTTGGAACTCATTATGGAGTCTCAGGGTGGCCTTGAACTCATGGTGATCCTCCTACCTCTGCCTCCCGAGTGCTGGGATTAAAGGAGTGCCCCACCACGCCTGGCTTAATGGTTTTGGTTTTTTGAGGTAGTGTCTTACTTTTACTTAGGCTGACCTGGAATTCATTGTATAGTCTCAAAGTGGCCTTGAACTCAAGGTGATTCTCCTATTTCTGCCTCCTGAGTGCTGGAATTAAAGGCGTGCACCATCAAGCCTGGCTATTTCATTTTTTTTTTTTTTAAATAAGGTCTCACTCTATCCCAGGCTGACCTGGAATTCACTGTGTGGTCTCAGGTTGGCCTTTGAATTCATAGCTTCTTGAGTGCTTGGATTAAAGGCATGCGCCACCACACCTGGCTCATTTATTTATTTATTTATTATGGGTGTGTCAGGGTCTCTAGCCATTGCTAACGAATTCCAAGTGTGTATGCCACCTTGTGTACCTGGCTTTTGTGGGTCGTTATGCTTGGTGAGCAAGCACCTTAACCACTAAGCAGCTCTTCAGCTCCAGAAATTACAGTTTCTTGAGGTCCACTATCTCAATAGTCTGATAGCCAAAGGGATGGGCACAAGTGTGTCTTTAGAATATCTCCATTCCTACCAGGACAGTTACAATATGAGGAGCTAGAAAAGCACATGCATGCATAGTTTATTGTTCATGGGTATTAACAAAGATCTCTTTCCCTCTCTCTGTTTTGTGTGTGTGTGTGTGTGTGTGTGTGTGTGTACAGAAGTTGTTATTTTCTTTTTAGGTGGGCAGGTCAGGATCTCACTCTAGGCCAGGTTGACTTGGAACTCATTCTGTAATCTGGGCTGTGCTCAAGTTCACGGAGATCCTCCTTCCTTAGCCTCCTGAGTAATGGATTAGCTACCATTATGGCTTGGAAATGCCAACTTTTAAAAGACATTAAACCTGTCAACTAAAAGAGAACAGTATTTGCCATCTGTTTGATACTGAAAAATTGATCTATTCATGCCCCTAGTTATACATGTATTATTTAGTACAAATGCTGTTTTTCATGCAAGGCCTAAATCCATAGCAGTATCAACAGTTATGGTTAAAGGAAAATAAGGGGAACATATGAGCAAGCAAATATTATTTTTGTTATAGGATGTTTACTTATGTGCTTGGGGAAGTGAAGCTGGAGGTTTTATATTCCTATTTAGTAGGTTTGATAATTTAGATGCTGGATTTTTAGAAGCGCTAGTGTTAGAATAGGGATGTAGCTCAGTTAGTAAGCAGAGTGTCTATACAAGACCTTGGATTTGATTACCAGCACATGCAGATTGGACGTTTTGGCACATTTCTGTAATCTCAGGATTTGGGAGGAAGGAGGATTAGAAATTGAAGGTCATTTTTTGGTTACATATTGAATTTAAGGCCAGACTTGGCTACAAACATTCTGGGCTGGTGAAATAAATCAGTGGAGAGAGCATGAGTACTTGAGTTCAGATCCCCAGCACCCATGTAGTGCTAGACACTCTAGTGCTGAGCCTGTGATCCCAGCAGGTCTTAGATAAGAAGGGAGGCAGAGACAGGAGAAGCTCGTGGGCTACCTATCTTGGCCTTGGAAGTAGTGAGAGACCCTGCCTCAAATAAGGTAGAAAGTGAGAACTGACACCTCACGTAGTCCTTTGACCTCTTTGCATGTCATGGCCCACATGTTTATATTCACACATATGAACATGCACACATATGTATATATCATACACATATACCAGCCCCTTATGCCCCCCCCCCGCCAAAAAAGTACTGCTGCATTGTCCCCTTTGTACCCAAACCTCATTGCCCAGGCTGGCCTGGAATTCTTGCCCTAAAGTGATCCTCTTGTTTCAGCCTCCCATGTAGCTGGAAGTAAGGTGTGTTCCACCACATCTTGCATCAATAATATATATTGTTTACTGTAACTTAAGTAATTTGCAAGAGACTAAATCTTTGTGTTTTTTTTATTTTTAAAATATTATTTATTTTGGGTTTTCCAAGATAGTGTTTTGCTGTAGCCCAGGCTGACCTGGAGTTCCCTATGTGATCTCAGGGTGGCCTCGAACTCATGGCAATCCTCCTACCTCTGCCTCCCAAATTCTGGGATAACAAATCTTTCTTTTAAATGTGATCATTGTTGCAAACTGAATATTCAAATATGGAAGGATTTTTCTTAATTTGTGATTAATTGCAAGCTTGTATTTTGCTTCTTTATGTGTTTTCCTAAGTGCTGTAATCAACAATGTATGTACTAGTATTCTGTCGAGATGAAGTGCTTTCATGTTTTATTTATTTATTTTTACTTTTTTGGTTTTTTTTTTTTTTTGAGCTAGGGTCTCACTCTAGCCCAGGCTTACCTGGAATTTACTATGGAGTCTCAGAGCAGCCTCAAACTCATGGAGATTCTCCTACCTCTGCCTCCCGAGTGCTGGGATTAAAGGCTTGCGCCACCATGCCTGGCTATGTTTTATTTTTAATTAAAAAAGTTAATTTATTGACAACTTCTATAATTATAGACAATAACCCATGGTAATTCCTTCCCTCCTCCCACTGTCCCCTTTGCAACTCCACTCTCCATCATACATTCTCCCCTCTCAATCAGTCTATCATTTATTTATTTTATTATTATTATTTTTGGTTTTTTAAGGCAGGGTCTCACTCTAGCTCAGGCTGACCTAGAATTTACTATGTAGTCTCTGGCTGACCTTGAACTCACTGCCATCCTCCTACTTCTGCCTCCCAAGTGCTGGGATTAAAAGTGTGTGCCGCCATGCCTGGCCTCTCTCTTTTATTTTAATATCATCTTTTCCTATTATGATGGTCTTGTGTAGGTAGTGTATGATATGGTGAGATCATGGATATCCAGGCCATTTTCTGTCTGGAGGAGTGCCTTGGAAAGTATGATAGAGATATTTCAGTGCTGAGCACTCCTTTGTCACTTCTTCTCAGCACTATGGTGCCTTCTGAGTCATCCCAAGCTCATTACCATCTGAAAAGAGAAGCTTCTCTAACCAAAAGTGAGAGTTGCATTAATATATGGATATGAACATTAAAAGAAGTGCTTCCTGGGCAGTTTGGTGAGCATAGTATATACATTTAGCCAGACACCGGCAGACTTTACACTTCTAGAACTCATGACTGCCCCTGTCATAGGTTTTTAGTATCAAGCATGTATTCCCTCCCATGGAGTGAACCTCCAGTCCAATGAGAGAGCAGTTGGTTTCCCCTATATCAGACATGCCACTATTGCACCTGTTGGCTCATTTGGCCTGGCTGGCCAAATTTATGGCTTGCAGTGTCCACTGTTGAGTATCTCTACTGGTGATTCTCTCTCTCCCCCACCGAGCTGCATGCAGTGTAACTTTTTCCAGCTTTCTGTCAGCTGGTCTACATGGAGGAGGTTTTCAGCTCAGCTCCCGCAGGATTTCTCAGTGACCTTGCAGCCCAACTATATGGAGTCTTCAGCAGTAGGGTTTTACCATCTATTCCTGGTGGGAAACTAAAAGCCTCAGCAATAACCTGTAATGTTTTGGGGGCATCAGGGACCTCCCTGGTCAACAACTCACTGAAAGGTATACTATCTGTGGTTTCTGGGTATTCCATTGTCAAAAAAATTTGGTTTTGGCCAGGCGTGGTGGTACATGCCTTTAATCCCACCACTTGGAAGGCAGAGGTAGGAGGATCACCATGAGTTTGAGCCCTCCCTGAGCTACATAGTGAATTGAAGCTAGAATGGAACCCTACCTCAAAAAAAAAATAGTTTTCCATATGACTTATTCATAAGATTTTATTTGGTCTCGCTCTAGCTCAGGCTGACCTGGAATTCATTCTGTAGTCTCAGGGTAGCCTCAAACTCACGGCGATCCTCCTACCTATGCTTCCCGAGTGCTGGGATTAAGGGCTACCATGCCTGGCATTAAAAAATATTTTTTTTTTTAATTTATTTATTTATTTATTTGAGAGCGACAGACACAGAGAGAAAGACAGATAGAGGGAGAGAGAGAGAATGGGCGCGCCAGGGCTTCCAGCCTCTGCAAACGAACTCCAGACGCGTGCGCCCCCTTGTGCATCTGGCTAACGTGGGACCTGGGGAACCGAGCCTCGAACCGGGGTCCTTAGGCTTCACAGGCAAGCGCTTAACCGCTAAGCCATCTCTCCAGCCCAAAAAATATTTTTATTAATAGAGAAAGAGGGGGAGAGAGAGAGAGAGCATGAATGGGCTTCCAGACAGTGCAAACGAACTCCAGATGTGTGCGCCCCTTGTGCATCTGGCTAACTTGGGTCCTGGGGAGTCGAACCTGGGTCCTTTGGCTTGGCAGGCAAACACCTTAACCACTAAGCTATCCCTCCAGACCCCTCTTAGAGTTTTATTAACCCTCCCCCATCTTTCCTTTATTCAGTCTCTTCCCCTGACCTCACTTAGGTCATTCCTCCCCCCCCATTAAGCTTGTTTTCTATTTCCATATATACAATAGCATCTCCCTTAGTTCCCTACCTCTCCCCCTTCCCTTATATCCCCTTTCTAGCTTACTGGTCTCTGCTACTGAGTTATATTCCAACTCACATACAAGTCCAAACATTTGTAGCTAGGATTTACATGAGAGAGAACATGCAGCACTTGGCTTTCTGGGCCAGGGTTGCCTTACTAAGTGTTTTTTGGTCTTTCAAGGTAGGGTTTCACTCTAACCCAGGCTGACCTGGAATTCACTGTGTGGTCTCAGGGTGGCCTTGAACTCACGATGATACTCCTCTCTCTCTCTAGCCCCAGTAAGATAATAAAGAGGAAAGAACAAAAAGAATTTACCTGCCCCCCCCCCCCATTCCCCTCTTTTCTCATCAGCCATGCTCAGACTAGGCCTGTTAAGGATTGTTGACTACATCTGAGCTGAGAAGAGAGAATGCCACCCTCACCCCTTCCCACTTCAGTCACATCATGTAAGGCCCCTCCCTTCCTCCGGTAGTCCTTAAAACTCCCTCTCTCTCCCTCCTTAACCAGTAGTCTAGATTCTTTATCTTTCTTCCTTCAGATCCTGCCTCTATCTCCTGTCTAAATAAAAGTCTGAGGCCCTGCTGGGCTTGGTGGCTCATGGCTTTTAATCTCAGATGAGACAGGAAGGTCAGCCTGGCCTGCAAAATGAGTTTTAAGTCCGCCTGGGCTGAGTAAGACCCTGCTTCAAACAAAAACAAAGCAAATAGGGCTGGAGAGATGGCTTAATGGCTAAGATGTTTTCCTGCTCCCCAGAACCCATGTGAGCCAGATGCACATGGCGGCACATGTGTCTGAAGTTGATTTGCAGTGCACACCTTTAATCCCAGCACTTGGGAGGCAGAGGTAGGAGGATTGCTGTGAATTTAAGGCCAGCCTGGAACTACAGTGTGAGTTCCAGGTCAACTTGGGCTGGAAAGATGACTAAGTGGTTAAGGTACTTGCCTGGATAGCCTAAGGACCCAGGTTTAATTCCTCAGTATATACATAAGCCAGATACATAAGGTAGTACATGTGTCTGGAGTTTGTTTGCAGTGGTTGGAGGTCCTGGTGTGCCCATTCTCTTTCTCTCTCCCTCCTCCTCCTCTTTCTCTCTCTATGCTTGCAATAAATAAATAAAATACTAAAAAAAAAAAAAAAAAAAAAAGAAAGAAAATACCAAAAAAAAAAAAAAAAAGAAATAATTGGGTGGGAAGGATGGCTTAGCAGTTTGCCTGCAAAGTCAAAGGACTCAAGTTCGATTCCCCAGGACCCATGTTAGCCAGATGCACAAGGGGGCACATGTGGCTGGAGTTTGTTTGCAGTGGCTGTAGGCCTTAGCATGCCCATTCTCTCTCTCTCTCCCTCTTTTTCTGTCAAATAATTAAATCTTTCTCTGTCAGATAAATAAATAAAAATAAAATATTTAAAGAAAAAGAAATAATCTTTGTTGGGCTGGAGAGATGACTTAGTGGCTAAGTTACTTTGAAGGACTCATGTTCAACGCTCTAGGTCCCATGTAAACCAGATGCACAGTGACACAAGTGCACAGTGTTGCACATGCGGATAAGTTGCTCATGCATCTGGAGTTCGATTGCAGTGGCTGGAGGCCCTGGTGCACCAATCCCTGCTCTCTCTCTTTGATTAAAAATAAAAGGGCCAAGGCCAGGTGTGGTGGCACACACCTTTAATCCCAGCAGAGGTAGGAGGATCACCGTGAGTTCGAGGTCACCCTGAGACTACATAGTGAATTTCAGGTCAGCCTGTGCTAGAGTGAGACCCTGCCTTGAAAAAACAAAAACAAAACAAAAATAAAAGAGTCAAAGCCAGGTGCATGCCTTTAATCTCAGCACTTGGGAAGCAGAGGTAGGAAGATTGCCAAGAGTTTGAGGCTACCCTGAGGCTACATAGTAAATTCCATCCAGGTCAGCCTGAGCTAGAATGATAGAATGAGACCCTAACTTGGAAAACCAAAAAACAAAACAAAAACAAACAAACAAAAAACTTTGTTGCAAGTTCTTCTTTTTTTTTTTCTTTTGGTTTTTTCAAGGTAGGGTCTCACTCTAGCTCAGGCTGATCTGGAAATAACTCTGTAGCCTCAGGGTGGCCTCAAACTCATGGCAATCCTCCTACCTCTGCCTCCGGAGTGCTGGGATTAAAGGCGTGTGCTGCCATGCCTGGGTCAAGTTCTTATTTTTTAAAATTTATTTATGAACACACACAAAGCACAGGTGTGCCAGGGCCTCTTGCCACTTAAAATGAACTTGAGATGCATGTGCTACTTTGTATATCTGGCTTTATATAGGTACTGGGGAATTTAGCCTAGGCTGGCAGGCTTTGCAAGTAAGCACATTTAACAGCTGAGCCATCTCCCCTAGCCCTATTGCAAATTATTACTTCTCAAAGCTGCTTGTTGCTAAATTTCCTATGGTTTCTCCTAGTGTATTTATTGTGTTTTGCAACTCCTTTTTGGGTATGTAGGTTTCTGAGAGAGAACTCTCCTGTGGAAAACAGTGTACTAGGGTATGTAAATTGAGGTGTTTGAAATAAGACCTCTGTATTTGTAGCCACAGATATTTAAAGGTTTTCATGTCATGGTGTGTAGTTCTAGCTTTTTGTGATCTTCACTGCATTGAACATTAGCTTCATTTTTGATGTGGAATGCAGCAGCCAAGGATGGTGGCACTTGGGAGGCTGAGATAGGCTGGCCCTCTGAGTTTGAAGCCAGCTTGGACTAGAATGAGAGCATGCTTCAAAATAAAGCCAAATGTAAACTAACAAGGAAGTGTAGGTGATATGAAGGGGTAGTTTATCTGGCAGCTAAGTTTATTGTGTGTATTTTGTTTCCATCTTACTAAATATTTAGCTAGAAGAACAAAACTCTGAGCACACCAAGTTCTATGTAAATTCCGATGCTGTCAATGCATTGAAAAAAAATACATACATAAAATTTGTTTTTGTGGTACCGGAGCCCCAGGGCCCTGCTAATGTTAAGCAAGTGCTCTACCACTGAACCACACCCCAGCTTCTAGAGTAAAGTGTTTTGAAGTGAGAACAGTTAAAAAGTCGGTTACTTTCCCGTGTGGTCTCATAGCACTGTGCTTCTGTTTCAGTGTGTAGTACACATTGTCATATTTGCTCTGCTATTCTTTTGTTTACTCAGTATCTATATTTAGTCAATGCTCATTAGGTATACTATATTGAAGTAACATGCTAGGGAAATAAATAAGATAAAATCTTACCCTGAGCTGGGTGTGGTGGCACATGCCTTTAATACCAGCACTCAGGAGGCAGAGGTAGGAGGATCTCTGTGAGTTCTAGGCCAGGCTGAGACTACATAGTGAGTTCCAGGTCAGCCTGGGCTAGAGTGAGACCCTACCTCAAAAAAAAAAACAAAAAAACACAAAAAATCTTACTCTGAAAAAGTACCTTGCTAGGGTAAAGTAGGAAATATATTTAAAATGCAGTATGTGCTAGAACAGCATTTAGCAAGGACTTGAAATCTCTCAGTATGTGGTTGTGAAGTATGTGAATATATGCATAGTGTGCTAGGGACTGCAGCTCTGATCACCAGTACAGATCTTGTTATAGAGGTTGGAGGAGGCTTCCCAGAGATCACCCTTCTTTCTTGAGCTTAAGATGAGAGCGCTTGTCTGGCAGAACATGCAGGGAAAGGAGCATACCAAGTAGGTGTTAGGACGTGTGCAGAAGCATAGAACAGTAAGAGCATGGAAGATTCTAGGTATTTGGGAAACTGGATTTGGGTCAAGTCTGATGAGTGGTGTCCAACCTTTTGGCTCATGGGAGAATTAGACAAGAGGCTACTCAGGGTATGTTGGCTAGCTATACTGGCAGAATCAGTGGCTCCATGTTCAGTGAGAGACCCTTTTTCAACTAAGATTGAGAGTGATTGAGGAAGATACCTGACATCAACCTTTGTCTCCACATGTATGCTCACACATGTGCACATATACCCACACACATAGAAAAACACAACAAGAAATGTGGGCATGATGGCACACTTTTTTTTTTTTTTTTTTTTTTTTTTTTACGTAGGGTCTTGCTCTAGTCCAGGCTGACCTAGGATTAACTATGTAGTCTCAGAGTGACCTTGAACTGGCAATCCTCCTACCTCTGCCTCCTGAGTGCTGGGATTAAAGGTGAGCGCCACTATGCCCAGCAATGGTACACATTTGTTTTTTTTTTTTTTTAATTTTATTTATTTATTTGAGAGCGACAGACACAGAGAGAAAGACAGGTAGAGGGAGAGAGAGAGAATGGGTGCGCCAGGGCTTCCAGCCTCTGCAAACGAACTCCAGACGCGTGTGCCCCCTTGTGCATCTGGCTAACGTGGGACCTGGGAAACCGAGCCTCGAACCGGGGTCCTTAGGCTTCACAGGCAAGCGCTTAACCGCTACGCCATCTCTCCAGCCCAATGGTACACATTTGTAATGCTAGCACTGAGGAAAGGCAGAAGGATTGTCATAATATCAAGGCCATCTGGGCTGCAAAATGGGTGCCAGGCCATCCAGGGCTGTGTAACAAGACCCTATCTCAAAAACAAACAAACAGGACTAGAGAGATGGCCTAGCGATTAAGGTGCTTGCCTGTAAAGCCAAAAGACTCAGGTTCAAGTTCCCAGTATCCATGTAAGCCAGATGCACATGGTAGTGCATGCATCTAGAGTTTATTTACAGTGGCTAGAGTCCCTGGCATGCCCATTCTCTTTCTCTCTCTTAAATAAATAAGTAAAAATAAAATATTAAAACAAAACAAATGGGCTGGAGAGATGGCTCAGCAGCAGTTCAAGGGTGGTTACAATCCTGGTGACCCAGGTTGAAAACCCTAGAATCCACGTAAAGCATTTGGAGTTTATGTGCAGTGGTGGGAGACCCTGACACACCCATTCCCTACTCCTCTGCTTACAAATAAATAAAATATGTAAAAGCAAACAACAACCACCACAAAAACAGAAAAATTAAGCAAATCTCAGAATGATAGTCCTAAGATGATGGATGAGGAAAAAATGATGACTTTCAATTGGAGAATGCTACTAAAACACGGATGCTCTCTGGAAGTGAAATTGGAAAAATACTATGAGTTCTTTGTACATAAATTTTTTTTTTAGCCTTTAATCCCAGCACTCTTGGGAAGCAGAGGTAGGAGGAACAATGTGAGTGCCAGGTCATCCTGTGCTACAGTGAGACCCTATCTTGAATACACAAACACACACACACACACACACACACAAAAAATTGCACTTATCCATGCAAGATCTGAAAGAAAAGCCACTTCTCTTTCATCAATCATGACACTGATGCTTTGAGCAGAGAATGTGTTCCATATCTCTTGCAGTGATCTAGAAGGGGAAGAGGCTGCCAGGGTTCTGCCTCAGCTCTCCTGACTTGGATTCTGTGACTCTAAGTGTTTTATTGCTAACTTTCCTCTTCTCATTGGCACTATGAAATGCCAGAATGACAACCCTTTAAAATTTTAAAAAATATTTTATTTTTATTTATTTATTTGACAGAGGGAGAGAGAGTGAGAAAATGGGTGCACCAGGGCCTACAGCCACTGCAAACGAACTCGACACGTGTACCCTGTTCTGCATCTGGCTAACGTGGGTCCTGGGGAATCGAACCTGGGTCCTTTGGCTTTGCAGGCAAATGCCTTAATCGCTAAGCCATCCCTCCAGCCCTATTTTTTTTTGAGGTAGGGTCTCACTCTAGAACCAGGATGACCTAGAACTCACTCTATAGCCCCAGGATGGCTTTAAACTCACAGTGATCCTCCTACATTAGCCTCCTTAGTGGGGGGAGGGGCAGGCTAGAATGACAATACTTTTGCCAGGTAGGAATTACAATACTTTTGCATAGTAAGTCTGTTTTTTCAAGTTCTGAAATGAATTTTTAAAAAATATTTATTTATTAGAGAGAGAGAGACAGAGACAGAGACACACATACAAAGAGAGAGAATGGGTGTGCCAGGGCCTCCAGCACTTCAAACAAATTCCAGATGCATGTGCCACCTTGTGCATCTGATGTATGTGGGTCCTGGGGAATCGAACCAAGGTCCTTTGACTTTGCAGGCAAGTGCCTTAACTGCTAAGCCATTTCTGCAGCCCCTGAAATGAATTTTTATTATTTATTTATTTATTTATTTTTGAGGTAGGGTCTTGCTCTAGCCCAGGCTTACATGGAATTTACTATGCAGTCTCAGGCTGTCCTTGAACTCACAGTAACCCTCCTACCCCTGCCTTCCAAGTGCTGGGATTAAAGGCATGTGCTACCATGCTTGACTTTGAAATTAATTTTTTTCAAGCAGATAATTTGGAGGTCTTTGGGACTTTATGATTTTTTTTAAATTAAAAATTTTTATTAACATTTTCCTTTTTTTTTTTTTTTTTTTGAGGTAGGGTCTTGATCTAGCCCAGGCTGACCTGGAATTCACTATGTAGTCTTGAGGTGGCCTCAAACTCATGGTAATCCTTTTACCTCTGCCTTCCCAAATGCTGGGATTAAAGGTGTGCACCACCATGCCCAGCTTAACCTTATGATTTTTTTTTTTTAAAGAAATCAGCTTTTTTTTTAAAATTTTTTTTGTTCATTTTTTATTTATTTATTTGAGAGCGGCAGACATAGAGAGAAAGACAGATAGAGGGAGAGAGAGAGAATGGGCATGCCAGGGCTTCCAGCCACTGCAAACGAACTCCAGACGCGTGCACCCCCTTGTGCATCTGGCTAACGTGGGACCTGGGGAACCGAGCCTCGAACCGGGGTTCTTAGGCTTCACAGGCAAGCGCTTAACCGCTAAGCCATCTCTCCAGCCCAACCTTATGATTTTTGTGCTTCCTTATTCGTAACTCCTCAGCAGGAAACTCAGAAATCTTTGGCTACAAATATGGTATTACTTTGTTTTTTTGAAGTAAGGTCTTGCACTAACCCTGGCTGACCTGGAATTCACTGTGTAGTTTCAGGGTGGCTTTAAACTCCTGGCAGCCCTTCTACCTCTGCCTACCAAGTGCTGGGATTAAAGGTGTGCACCACCCCTGGTTTATGGTATTACTTTAAAAAATAGTTTTATTTATTTATTTATTGGACAGAGAAAGAGGGAGGGAGGGAGGGAGGGGAGGAATGAGTGGGTGTGCCAGGGCCTCCAGCCCAGTATTACTTTTTTTTTTTTAATTATTTATTTATTTATTTATTTGAGAGCGACAGACACAGAGAGAAAGACAGATAGAGGGAGAGAGAGAGAATGGGCGTGCCAGGGCTTCCAGCCTCTGCAAACGAACTCCAGACGCGTGTGCCCCCTTGTGCATCTGGCTAACGTGGGACCTGGGGAACCGAGCCTCGAACCGGGGTCCTTAGGCTTCACAGGCAAGCGCTTAACTGCTAAGCCATCTCTCCAGCCCCAGTATTACTTTTTAAAAAAAGTTTTTTTTTTTTTTGTTGTTGTTAGTTTTATTTATTTGAGAGTGACAGCAGAGAGAGAAAGAGGCAGAGACAGAGAGAGAGAAAGAGAGAGAGAGAGAGAAAATGGGCATGCCAGGGCCTCCAGCCACTGCAAACAAACTCCAGACGCGTGCGCCCCCTTGTGCATCTGGCTAACATGGGTCCTGGGGAATCGAGCCTCGAACTGGGGTCCTTAGGCAAGCGCTTAACCACTAAGCCATTTCTCCAGCCCCCACTATTACTTTTTTTTAAATTTTTTTTATTTTTTGTTCATTTTTTATTTATTTATTTGAGAGTGACAGACACAGGGAGAAAGACAGATAGAGGGAGAGAGAGAGGATGGGCGCGCCAGGGCTTCCAGCCACTGCAAACAAACTCCAGACGCGTGCGCCCCCTTGTGCATCTGGCTAACGTGGGACCTGGGGAACCGAGCCTTGAACCGGGGTCCTTAGGCTTCATAGGCAAGCGCTTAACAGCTAAGCCATCTCTCCAGCCCTTACTTTTTAAGTAAAGTTTGTAAAGCTTACTTTGAAATGAGAAAATATCTACATGAGTCAAATAGATTGAAATCTATAGAAGGTGAATAATGCTAGAAATAGATTATGTAGACCCATGAATTGTATTCAACTTGAGTGTGTTTAAATAAAGTGGTTTATGGGCTGAGGATGTAGCTCAGTTGGTAGAGTGTTTGCCTAGCATGTAGGAAGTTCTGGATTTGATTCCCAGCACCACATAAACTAGACATGATGGCCAGTGCCTGTAGTCCCAGCACTTGTGATACATAGCCAGGAGGATCAAAAGTTATCCTCTGCTACATAGTGAAGTTGGCCTGTGCTACATGAGACTCTGCCTTCAAAAAATGAAATAAATAGCTGGGCATGGTAGCACACGCCTTTAATCCCAGCACTCGGGAGGCAGAGGTAGGAAGATCACCGTGAGGTCAAGGCCACCCTGAGACTCCATAGTGAAATCCAGGTCAGCCTGGGTTAGAGTGAGACCCCTAACTCGAAAAACCAAAAAAAATTTTAAAAAATGAAATAAATGAGCCAGGCGTGGTGGCATATGCCGTTCATCCCAGTACTTGAGAGGCAGAGGTAGGAGGATAACTGTAAGTCTGAAGTCAGCCTGAAACTACATAGTGAATTCTGGGTCTGCCAGGGCTAGAGTGAGAGCCTACCTTGAAAAATAAAAATAATAAAAAAAAATAAAGTGCTTTGGTTTGGGTCACTACAGTATAAGCTGTTAAAGATTCATTGACCTCTATGTTTAATGTATGTTATTTTCCTCCCCCTCTACCCTGTACTTGGGATGGAACCTAAGCTTTTGTGCATGACAGGCAAATATTTTACTACTGATCTATACTTCAACTCCTTTCTGTTTCTTAGAGACATACTTTTATGGTGCTTAGTAGAAGCTACAAGCATTTGTATTTAGTACCTTATAAAGACAGTTCATTGTTCCATAAGGCTGTTCCATAAGGCTTATGTGTATATCATTTTTACATACTTAAATTCCACAGAAGGTACTTTTTACTCCAAGTATCCTGACTCACCAATGTTGGTCATAAGGAACTAGCCAAAATATTTCCCTCATTAGCCAGGTGTGGTGGCTCACACCTGCAATCTTAGATTTTAGAAAGCTGAGTCATGAGGATTTATATGGATTTAAGGCCTGCTTAGGGGACTTCATAGTATGTTTCAGACCAGCCAGAAATACATAGCAAGACCCTATCTCAAACAAACAAACAAACAACAACAAAAAAAAAAAAAAAAACAGAAGAAAATTTCACTCATTTAGGATATTAGAAAAAGAAAGGCCATGTCTAGGGGTACACACTTATAATTTCAGTACTCTAGATGCAGAGGGAGAAGGACCTCCAATTTGAGGTCAGCTTAGGCTACATAATGAGATAAGCTACATAATGAGATCCTGTAACAAACAACTTGGAGAGGCTGAAGCAGAGGGACAAGAAGGAGTTCAAAGTCATCCTCAGCAGCACAGCAAGTTCAAGACCAGCCTGGGATATATGAGACTCTGTCTCAACCTCATCCTTAGAAAAACTGGGCTGGAGAGATGGCTTAGCAGTTAAACCGCTTGCCTGTGAAGCGTTAAGGACCCATGTTTGATTCTCCAGGTCCCATGTAAGTCAGACACACAAGGTGATGTAAGTATGCAAGGTCACACATGCACACAAGGTGGTGCATGTGTCTGGAGTTTGCTTACAGTAGCTGGAGGCCCTGGCATGCCAATTCTGACTCATCGAAAAGTTGAGAAAAAAAAACCCAAAGATATAATTTCTTAAATACTATTAACATTGTTTTCCTCTGGCTAGCTCAAAGCGGAATAGTTTAGTCTTGAATGAAATAAAGCCATGTTTACTAATGAAAGTGGGACTAATATTACTGGATATTTATTTGTGGGTTTTTTTTTTTGTTTGTTTGTTTGTTTTTTTGAGATAAGGTCTTTCTCTAGCCCAGGCTGACCTGAAGTTTACTATGTAGTCTTAGGGTGGCCTTGAACTCACAGGAATCCTCCTACCTCTGCCTCCCAAGTGCTGGGATTAAAGGCGTGTGCCACCATGCCCTGCTATTTGGTTTTTTTGAGGCAAGGTCTCACTGTAGCCCAGGCTGACTCTGGAACTCACTGTGTAGGCCAAGGCTGGCCTCGAGTGCACAGCCTCCTTAAGTGCTGGGACTAAAGAAATGCACCAACCAATACACCTAGCTTTAGCTTGCTTTTAAAATATTTTATTTTTATTTAGTTAGTTAGTTGACAGAGAAAGAGGGAGACACAGAGAGAGAATGGGCATGCCAGGTCCTCCAGCCACTGTAAACAAACTCCAGACATATGTGCCCCTTTATGCATCTGGTTAACGTGGGTCCTGGGAAATCCAACCAGGGTCCTTTGGCTTTGCAGACAAATGCCTTAACTGCTAAGCCATCCCTCCAGCCCTGCAATGTTTATTTTATTTAAACTGGGACTGACGCACTGTGGTATGTTCTACGTGAGGAGACTTTGATCTCATATAAGCTGCTGCCCTTGACCCTGTATTCAATTTTCTAGGTCCGGCACCGAGCTTCTGGTCAGGTGATGGCTCTTAAGATGAACACGTTGAGCAGTAACCGGGCAAACATGCTGAAAGAAGTGCAGCTCATGAATAGACTCTCCCATCCCAACATCCTTAGGTAATGGGTTCTCCTACCATTAGAGATCACTGAGAAATGGGAATCATTATTAGTGGCTTGCTAGAATAACCATGACAGCTAAAAAGAGAGATTCTGGATTTATGTTGCAGAATCTGTCTTAGCCATGTGCCAGGTATTTTTCACCTCATTGAGGTTTAACTTCCTGCTAATTACCAGTATTTAATAAGGCAGCTTCTTATCTCATGTTGCTTTATTCTCATTAGAACATTAATAGTAGCTTATTAGAATAGTTGTCTCCTGTGATTAATTTGTCAAAGATGAAAGACTGGTCCTTATGTGGTTAATTTTCCTAATTATTTGTGAGGTATTATAATGAAATCAGTGAACAAAAATAAATGTACAATTATGTCCTAAAGCTGTCCACCCTAATCATGAGTAGTCACTTGAGGGGAGGTAGTTTCTTGTTGAGAATTATTTTTATATATGGTAAGGATATGTAATTACAACTTTGTAACTAATATCTGAATATTTCTCACTTGAATTATCTTAATATTTCAGTAAATATATTTCCAAATGAAACCAAGCAAGGCCATTTAGGTTTTTTTATTTTTTTTTTTTTTATTTTTGTTTATTTTCATTTATTTGAAAGTGACAGAGAGACAAAGAGGCAGATAGAAAGAGAGAGAATGGGCGCGCCAGGGCTTCCAGCCACTGCAAACGAACTCCAGACACGTGCGCCCCCTTGCACATCTGGCTAACGTGGGTCCTGGGGAATAGAGCCTCGAACCGGGGTCCTTAGGCTTCACAGGCAAGCGCTTAACCGCTAAGCCACCTCTCCAGCCCAGGTTTTTTTTTTTTTTTTTTTTTTGTTTATTAGAGAGAGAGAGAATGGCAGATAGAGGGAGACTGGGTGTACCAGGCCTCCAGCCACTGCAAACAAACTCAAGACCCATATGCCACTATTTGCATCTAGCTTATGTGAGTTGTGGGAAATCAAATGTGCATCCTTAGGCTTCGCAGGCATGTGCCTTAACTGCTAAGCCATCTCTCTAGCCCAGCAAGACCATTTAATTCAAAATGTATATGTATGTGTGTATGTATGTATGCATGCATGTATGTATATGTGTGTATACATATATATATAAATATATATATGTATATATATATATTTATATATATATATGTATGTATATATAGAGAGAGTGAGAGAGCTTCTTTATTTAAATTTTTATTTATTTGAGGGACAGAAAGAGAAAGAGGAAGATAGAGAATGGGTGTGCCGGGGCCTTCAGTTGCTGCAGAAGAACTCCAGACCTTGTACATACGGCTTACATGGGTCCTGGGGAATCAAAACTGGGTCCTTTGGTTTTGAAAGAAGTGCTTTAACTGCTAAGCTATCTCTCCAGCCATATATATATAATTTTAAAAATATTTATTTGCAAGAGAGAGAATGGCATGCTAGGAACTCTAGCCACTGCAACTGAACTCCAGATACATGTATCACCTTGTGCATCTGGCTTTATGTGGGTACTAGGGAATCAAACCCTGGTCCTTAGGTTTTGTAGGCAATTGTCTTACCTGCTAAGCCATCTCTTCAGCCCAACTTTTTATTTCATAATTAAAAAAATATATATTTACTTGAGAGAGAGGAAGAAGCAAATAGATAGAGAGTGGGCATGCCAGGGTCTTTAGCCACTGCAAACGAATTTCAGACACATGTGCCATCTTGTGTATCTGGCTTACGTGGATTCTAGGGAATCGAACCTAGGTCCTTTGGCTTTGCAGGCAAGCGCCTTAACTGTTAAGCCATCTCTCCAACCCCTGATTTTTATTTATTTTTATTCATTTGCAAGGAGAGAGTGAGAGAGAGAGAGAATGGGCATGCCAGGGCCTCTTGCCATTGCAAAGGATCTTCAGATTCATGTGCCAATTTGTGCATCTGTCTTATGTGGGTATTGGGGATTTGAACCCAGGTCATCAGAATTTTCAAGCATGTGGTTTAACTGTTGGGTCATCTCTACAGTCTTCCCTCCCTGCCCTTTTTTTTTTTTTTTTTGAGGAAGAATCTCACTCTAGCTGACTGACCTGGAATTCACTATGTAGTCTCAGGATGGCCTCAAACTCAAAGTGATCCTCCTACCTCTGCCTCCCGAATGATGGGATTGAAGGCGTGCGCCACCATGCTGGCTCTCCAGCTCCCCACTTTTTAAAAAATTATTCATTTATTTATAAGCAGAGAGCGATAGACAAAAGAGAGACAGAATGGGCATGCCAGGGCATCTAGCTGTTGCAAATAAATTCCACATGCATGTGTCACTTTGTGCATCTGGCTTTACATGAGTACTAGGGGATCAAACCTGGGTCATTAGGATTTGTAGGAAAGTACCTCAACCTTGGAGCCATCTCTCTAGTGCCCCTCATTTTTTTAGGAGAGAAGAAGAGAGAGAATTGGCATACTAGGGCCTTGAGCCACTACTGCATTTGAATTCCAGATGCATACGCCACCTTGTGTGCATGTGTCACCTTGTTTGTCTTGCTAACAAGCGTTCTGGGGAGTCAAATTTGGGTCCTTAGGCTTTGCAGGCAAGCACCTTAAGGCTAATGCATTTCTCCAGCCCTGTTTTGGATTTTACTCATCCCAGGCAGACCTTGAATTCACTGTATAATCTCAGGGTGGCCTCCAACTCACAGGGATTCTCCTACCTCTTCCTCTGTGCACCACCATACCTGGCTAGATTGAAAGATTGAAGTGTTTATTTACTTATTTTTTTCTTCAAGGCAGGGTCTCAACTCAAGCCCAGGCTGACCTGGAACTCATTCTGTAGCCCCAAGCTGCCTTCAACTTGTGGTGATCCTCTTAGTTCAGCATCCCTAGTGCAATCCTGCCAGGTGTAAACCCTAGCTTTCTTTTTCTTTACATTTTGTTCTCTTTGGAATGAGAAGAAAAAAATCATTGTGAGAGTGTTTTGTTTTTTTCCCCCCCAGAAGTATGCTCACATAAATAGAAGGCACACCCTTAATCCCAGCACTTGAGAGGCAGAGGTGGGAGGATTGCCAAGAGTTTGAGGCCAGCCTGAGAGTACATAGTGAACTTCAGGTCAGCCTGGGCTACAGCAAGACCCTACCCTCCACCCCCGGGGGAAAAAACAAAAAAAACAAAAAAACCTCAAAACAAAAATAGTGGGCTGAAGAGATGGCTTAGAGGTTAAGGTGCTTGCCTTCAAAGCCTAAGGACCCTTGTTCGACTCTACAGGTCCCAGGTAAACCAGACACACGAGGTGATGTAAATGTGTACATGTGTTTAAGGTGGCAAAGTGTTTGGGGTTCAATTGCAATGGCTGGAGGCCCTGATGTGCCAATTCTCCCTTGCCCATTAAAAAATAAAATAGGGCTGGAGAGATGGCTTAGCGGTTAAGCGCTTGCCTGTGAAGCCTAAGGACCCCAGTTCGAGGCTCGGTTCCCCAGATCCCACGTTAGCCAGATGTGCAAGGGGGCGCACGTGTCTGGATTTCGTTTGCAGAGGCTGGAAGCCCTGGCCCGCCCATTCTCTCTCTCCCTCTATCTGTCTTTCTCTCTGTGTCTGTCGCTCTCAAATAAATAAATAAAAAATTAAAAAAATAAAATAAACCTGAAAACAATTTTGAGGTAGAAGCAGGAGTGTCAAAAACAAAAACAGGCCAGGTATGGTGGTGCATGCCTTTAATCCCAGCACTCAGGAGGCAGAGGTAGGAGGATCACCATGAATTAGAGACCACCCTGGGACTCCATAGTGAATTCCTGGTCAGCCTGGACTAGAGTGAGACCCTACCTCGAAAATAAAACAAAACAAAAAATTTTTTAAAAAATTAAAAAATAAATTAATAAAACCAAAAAAATCCACCAGTGGTGGTTCACAACTTTAATTTCAACACTCAGGAGATAGCGGTAGAAGGACCACTGTGAGTTTGAGGTGAGCCTTGGACTAGAATGAGTACTAGATCAGCCTGGGCTAGTGAGACCTGGTAAAAACAAAAACAACAACAAGAAGAACAAAAATTGCTGCTTGAGAGATGGCTCAGCAATTTAAGGCATTTGCTTGCAAAGCCTAAAGTCCTGGGTTTGATTCCTCACTACCCATGTAAAGCTAGATGCACAGTGACCCATGCATCTGGTGTTTGTTTGGAACAGCTAGAGGTCCTGGTATGCCCATATTCATATTCTTTCTCTCCTTACAAATAAAACTATAAGAGAAAAAAATTGAGGTAGTGATTTCTCACTGTGTAGTCAAGGATGGCCTTGAATTTGTGATCTTGCTGCCTTTGCCTCCAGACTGTTGAGATTATAGGCAAGGAGCCAGTTGTGGTGGTGCATGCCTTTAATCCCAGCACTTGGGAAGCAGAGGTAGGAAGATTGCCTTGAGTTGGAGGCCACCCTGAGACTGCATATTGAATTATAGGTCAGCCTGGGCTAGATAGAGTTAGACCCTACCTTGAAAAAAACGAAACAAACAAACAATCACAAACAGGGCTGGAGGGATGGTTTATAGATTAAGGCGCTAGCCTGCAAAGCTAAAAGACCCCGGTTTGATTCCTTAGTACCCACATAAGCCAGATGCACAAGGTGGCACGTGCTTCTGGAGTTCATTTGCAGCAGCTGAAGGCCCTGGTGTACCCTTTCTTCTCTTCCTGTCTATCTGCCTCTCTCTTTGCCTCTTCCTCAAATATGAATTAAAAAAACAAAAACGACAACTACAACAAAAAACAGCCTGGGCATGGTGGCACACACACCGTTAACCCCAGCACCAGGACCGCTGTGGCGAGAGTGAGATTCTACCTTGAAAAACCAAAGAGAGATAGAGAAAGAGATTACGGGCATGCACCGTGCACCAACCATGCCTGGCTGTGTAACTTTAATTCATTCTCCTTGCTTTGTAACATTTACAGTTTCTAGGGATTAGGGCCTGGATATCTCTTGAGGCACCATTAGTCATCCTACCACAGTATCTCATTAGGAAAACATTTTGAGCATGTCTTAGTGTGATACTGTTAACTTATAATTAAATATTAGTGAAGCCAAAGTATTCTCTCTTTTCTCTTTCTCTCTCTTTTTTTTTGTATTGTCTCCCTCTAGCCCAGGCTGACCTGGAATTATTATCTCAGGGTGGCCTTGAACTCTCAGTGATCCTAAATCTGCCTCCCAAGTGCTGAGATTAAAGGTGTGTACCACCAGGTCTCCCTTTCTCCTCTCTTATTATGTAAAATTTCTCTCTTTCTTTCTTTCTTTCTTTCTTTCTTTCTTTCTTTCTTTCTTTCTTTCTTTCTTTCTTTCTTTTTTTTTTTTTTTTTGCTTTTTTGAGGTAGGGTTTCACTGTAGTCCAGGTTGACCTGTAATTCACTATGTAGTCTCAGGGTGGCCTCCAACTCATGGTGCTTCTCCTACCTTTGCCTCCCCAGTGCTGGGATTAAAGGTATGCATCATCACGCCCAGCTAAAATCTCTAATTTTTTTCTTAAACTCCAGCAGAAAATCTTAGGCACTTCCCGTCTTGGAGGCTTGTAGGGCTTAGGAAAGGTCTGTCTTAGAACAAGAATTTTTTATGTGTATGTGTGTGTATGGGTGGGAGTGAATTTCAAGATAGGGTTTTGCTCTCACCCAGGCTGACCTGGAATTAATTATGTTGTCTCAGGCTGGCTTCAAACTCACTATGATCCTCCTCCCTATCTCTCTGGAGTGATGGGATTAAAGCCGTGTGCCACCGTGGCCTGCATCATGCTTTTTTTTTTTAATGTTTAAATTTTTTTTAAAAAATTTATTTGAGAGAATGAGAGGGAAAGAAGTAGAGAGAGGAAGAGGGCATGCCCGGGCCTCCAGCTGCTATAAATGAACTGTAGACCATGTGCTACTTGGTGCATTTGGTTTACGTGGGTCCTGGGGAATTGAACTAATGTTCTTTGGCTTTGCAGGCAAATGGCTTAACCACTAAACCAGCCCCATCAGCCTTTCTTCTTCTTTTTTTTTTTTTGTAGTTAAAACAAAAAAACAAAAAAACAAAAAAAAAAACAACAAACTTGAGCCAGGTGTGGTGGTGCACGCCTTTAATCCCAGCACTGGGGAGGCAGAGGTATGAGGATTGCCATGAGTTCGAGGCCACCCTGAGACTCTATAGTGAATTCCAGGTCAGCCTGGGCTAGAGTGAGACCCTACCTCGAAATACCAAAAAACAAAACAAAACAAAAAACACAAAAAAAACTTATTTATTTATTTATTTATTTATTTGACAGAGAGAGGGAGGGAGGGAGGGGGAGAGAACATGAATGAATGGGCACACCAGGGCCTCCAGCTGCTGCAAATGAACTCCAGATGTGTGTGCTTCCTTGTGCATCTGGCTAATGTGGGTCCTGGGGAATCGAATATGGGTCCTTTGGCTTTTCAGGGAAATGCCTTAACCACTAAGCCATCCCCCCAGCCCCTTTTTTGTAGTTTTTTTGAGGTAGGGTTTCACTCTAGCCCAGGCTGACCTGGAATTCACTACGTAGCCTCAAACTCTCTGCCATCTTCCTACTTCTGTCTCCTGAGTGCTAGGATTAAAGGGCGTACCACCAAGTCTGGCCCCCATCATGCTATTTATTTATTTAACAGAGAAAGAGGGAGGGACAGGGAGAGAGAGAGAATGGGCATGCCAGGGCTTCCAGCCACTGCAGATGAACTCCAGATGTGTGCGCCCCCTTGTGCATCTAGCTAATGTGGGTCCTGGGAAACTGAAGGCAAATGCCTTTACTGCTAAGCATCCCTCCAGCACCCCCCCCCTTTTTTTTTTCTGAGGTAGGATTTCACTCTAGTTCAGTCCGACCTGGAATTCACTATGTAATCTCGGGGTGGTCTCGAACTCAACGAGATCCTTCTTCTTCTGCTTCCCAAGTGCTGGGATTAAGGGCGTGTGCCACTATAGTTACTGCTATTTTTTTAAATTATTTATTTTATTTATTTGAGAGTGACAGACAGAAAGAGAGAGAGGCAGATAGAGATAGATAATGGGCGCACCAGGGCTTCCAGCCACTCCAAATGAACTGCAGATGCTTGCGCCCCCCTGTTCATCTGGTAAATGTGGGTCTTGGGGAGTCCAGCCTCAAATCGGGGTCCTTAGGCTTCACAGGCAAACGCTTAACCACTAAGCCATCTCTCCAGCCCCATCACTGCTATTTTTAAGGCTTACTATTCCCCTTCTTTTTTCACCATTGTTTGTGCCATTGCTTTTACCACTAGGTATGGCTACAATCAGATGCTTCATGGGTAATTTAGAAATTTATCAGTCTTAATAAAAAAAGAAATGTATCAGTCCTGTATCATAGTCAAGATTAATAAGGTACATATTTGTATAGGAATCCCAGGTTCTCACAAGTATTCCATTATTTCTAATGCCTGGGTACCTTAACTAGCTGCCTTATATGGAATTATATTTATGTCCTATTGATTTTAATTTTTTGTTTGTTTGTTTTTTCAGGTTTATGGGGGTGTGTGTACATCAAGGACAATTGCATGCCCTTACAGAGGTAAGCCTTCAGTAGGATGATTTGCCTTAGTTTCAGCACTTACGATTCCATTGTGTTACTTTTGTAAGTAAAATATATATGCATTTATATTTATACCAAAGGGATAGTGTTAGTAATGCTTTTTTCTGTTACCCTGGGACAATAGCCGTAACATTTTGTTCAGTTTATTGTATTTTCCTTTTTTTTTTTTTTTTTTTGAGGTAGGGTCTCACTCTAGTCCATACTGACCGACCTGGAATTCACTATGTCGTCTCAGGGTGGCCTTGAACTCACAGTGATCCTCCTGCCTCTGCCTCCAAGTGCTGGGATTAAAGGCATGCGCCACCACGCCCGGCCTTACTGTATTTGTCTTAAGCAGAGTCTCACTCTGTAGCTAAGGCTGGCCAGCAGTGCACAGTGATTCTTCTACGTAAGCCTTCTGAATGCTGGTAGTAAAGGCATGTGCCTCCACACCCAATATCATATCTTATGTACTCTGAGAATATGAGTGTAGAAGTGTAAAGCTGGTTCTGGCTCTCTGAATTTCTCCCTTCCAATTGAGATGGTATAATTTAACTGTAAGCTCTCTCCTGGTAGTAAATTCTCAGATCACCTGGGAATTGTTTGGTGTCCTGATCTAGAATTCCACACTCACTGTTCTAGTTTCCTAATTGGCCTTATTACTTATTGGAATCAGTTTACATGTTCCTTCTCACTTCATTTCCATCCTCTGCTAGGCAGATAGATATGTGATAGGCTCTAGTCAGGCATAGTGGCACACACATTTAATACCAGTAGAGATAGCTGGGTGTGGTGGCACATACCTTCAATCCCAGCACTCGGGAGGCAGTGGTAGGAGGATTGCTGTGAGTTTGAGGCTACCCTGAGACTCCATAGTGAATTCTAGGTCAGCCTGGGCTAGAGTGAGACCCTACCTCGACCCCCCACCCCCATAAAATGTGATAGGCTGTGAGAACCAAATAATTCTCTCCTAAGGCCTCCCCAGTTCAGGTACCAAATAATAAACTTCAGAACCCACTTGAGTTCTTCCTGGAAATAGATTCCTGGAAGGTAGGGTTAACTGGTTTGCGTTTGGTTTGGTTTGGTTGAAACAGGGTCTGGCTGTGTAGCTCAGGCTAGCGTTGAACTGCAGATCTTTCTGCTTCAGCCTCCTGAGTGCTTGGATTGCAGGTATCCACCATCGCACCTACTCCACCTTTCCTATTCTAAAAACTCCCTGATGAGAGATGGAGAGATGGCTCAGCAGTTAAGGTGCTTGCTTGCAAAGTCTAAGGACCCAAGTTCAACAGAGAGAGAATGGGTGCATCAGGGCCTCCTGCCACTGCAAATGAGCACCAGACTCATGTGCCACTTTGTGCATCTGGCTTTACGTGGGTACTGAAGAATGGAACCCAGGCTGCCAGGCTTTGTAAGCAAGTATTTTTAACCACTGAGTCATCTCTCCACCCCATGATTCACTTTTCCAATGTAGGCTTCACTACATTAAATTAATTAATTGATTGATTGATTGATTTTTCATTTTTTTAAAAGATTTTTATTTATTTATTTGATTATTTGAGAGTGACAGAGAGAGAAAGAGGCAGATAGAGAGGGAGAGAGAGAATGGGCACGCCAGGGCTTCCAGCCACTGCAAACGAACTCCAGACGCGTGCGCCCCCTTGTGCATCTGGCTAACGTGGGACCTGGGGAACCGAGCCTCGAACCAGGGTCCATAGGCTTCACAGGCAAGCGCTTAACCGCTATGCCATTTCTCCAGCCCTGATTTTTCATTTTTAAAGGTAGGGTCTCGCTCTAGCCCAGTCTGACCTGTAATTCACTATGTAGTCTCAGGGTGGCCTAGAACTCATGGTGAGTCTCCTGCCTCTGCCTGCTGAGTGATGGGATTCAAGGCGTGCACTACCATGCCTGGCTGGCTACATTTTAATTCCCTATAGATAGATGGAGGAGTGGATGGTAGAAGAAAACCAGGAGATCTTGCTGGTGTGGAATGGAAAAGGAAGAGGTGAGAGTAATTAAGTGATAAAATGGATGACCAAACAAGGATGTGGTGAGCGTGCAATGTAAAAATACTCTCCAAGCACAGTGCCTGGCATATAGGAATTGCTTAATACATGTTAACTGTTGCAACTTTCATTGTGACTAGTCCCTTTGAATTTTGATCTGTCAGTATTTCCCCATACTGTAGTTAAAATCATTAATTTTATTTTATTTATTTATTTATTTGAGAGAGAAAGAGGCAGAGAGTGAGAGAGAGAATGGGCATGCCAGGGCCTCCAGCCATTGCAAACAAACCCCAGATGCATGTGCCCCCTTGTGCATCTGGCTCATGTGGGTCCTGGAGAATCGAACTGGAATCCTTTGGCTTTGCAGGCAAATGCCTTAACTGCTAAGCCATCTTTCCAGCCCAGAATCATTACATTTTTAAAACATTTCTTAAATGTTTTATTTATTTATTATTTAAGTGAGAGAGAGAGAGAAAAATGGGTGTCTGCCAGGGCTTCTAGCCACTGTAAACATAGCCCATGTGCATGCACCACCTTGTGTATCTGGCTTGGGTCCTGGGGAATTGAACCTGGGTTCTTAGGCTTCACTTGCTAGTGCCTTAACTGTTAAGCCATCTCTCCAGCCTCCCCCACATCATTAATTTTTTAAAAAAGCTTTTCACTCAACCATACCAGAAAATACACATCTGTAATTAACACCCTAGATCTGGAAAGATTTTTTGTATATTTCGGTTCTGAAAAGTAAACCTACAAATCTTTACTTATTTAATTAATGTATTTATCTTTGATTTTTTTTGAGGGAGGGTCTTACTCTAGCTCAGGCTAACCTGGAATTTACTATGTATTCTCAGGGTGGCCTTGAACTCATGGTGATTCTCCTACCTCTGCCTCCCGATTGCTGTGCACCACCACACCTGGCTAATTTTTTTTTAAATTTGTTAATTTTATTTATTTATTTGAGAGTGACAGACAGAAAGAAAGAGGCAGATAGGGAGAGAGAATGTGTATGCCAGGACCACCAGCCACTGCAAACGAACTCCAGATGCATGCACCCTCTTGTGCATCTGGCTAACGTGGATCTTGGGGAATTGAGCCTCGAACTGGGTCCTTAGACTTCACAGGCAAGTGCTTAACCGCTAAGCCACCTCTCCAGCCCCCCCTTTTTTTTTTTTACTGTATTGATTAGAGAGTTAGAGAGAGAGAGAATAGGTGAGCTAGGGCATCCAGCCACTGCAAATGAACTCCAGATGCATGTGCCATTTTGTGTATCTGGCTACCTGGAGAATCTTACCTGAGTCCATAGGTTTCACAGGCAAGCAAGTGCCTTAACTGCCAAGCCCTTGGCTAAATCTTTTAAAGAAAAAAATTCATCAAGCATAGTGGGGCATATACTTGTAAGCACAGCACTTAGGAAGTACAGGTGGGAGGATTAGGAGTTAGAGGTTATTTTCAGGTAAACCACAAATTTGAGGCCAGCTCAAAAAAAAGGGGGGTGGGGAGGGAAGCTGGGCATTTTGGCGTATGCCTTTAATCCCAGCACTTGGGAGGCAGAAGTAGGAGGATCACTGTGAGTTAGAGGGCATCCTGTGACTACAAAGTGAATTCCAGGTCAGCCTGGGCTAGAGTAAGATCCTACTTTGAACCCCGCCCCTTGCAAAAAAAAAAAAAGAAAGAAAGAAAATACATGGTAAAGGAACACAAAACATTTTTTCTCTCGCACCAAGAAATGGGTGGCTCATGCTTTTAATCCTAATACTGGGGAGGCTTGGGTAGGAGGATCACTATGAGTTTCTATAGAATGAATTCCAGGTCTGCCTGGAGCAAAATGAGACCCTACCTAAAAAAAAAAAAAAAAAAAAAAAGTAAGGCTGGAGAGGTGGCTTAGGCTAAGGCAGTGACCCAAATAAGCCAAATGCACAAGGTGGTGCATGTGTCTGGAGTTTATTTGCAGTGAGTGGAGGCCTTGGTGCGCTCAGTCTCTTTTTCTTTGTCTGCCTCTTTCTCTCTCTCTCAACTAAATAACTAACTAAATATTTTTAAAAAGTGGAAATGAATAATCATAATGCAATGTTCTCTTACCACATTGTACAATAAATAATATGTATGTCTACTGCATATTTGCTTGTCAATGGCCATATACAAAATGCAGTATGTTCTTTGTGAAAGAGTGTTTATTGCTAGTGTTTCCAGTATCATTAATCAGATGTCTGCTTAGTTTATGACATTACTAAGTTTATTTATTAAAAAAATCAGTTTACAGCAGGCGTGGTGGCACATGCCTTTAATTCTAGCACTTGGGAAGCAGAGGTAGGAGGATTACTGTAAGTTTGAGGCCAGCCTGAGACTACGTAGTGAATTCCAGGTCAGTCTGGTCTAGAGCGAGACCCTACCTTGAACCCCCCCACAAAATAAAAAACCCAAAAAACAAAAAAATCAGTTTACATGGGTCCTGGGGAACTGAACCTGGTCCTTGGGCTTCACATAGCACCTTAACTGCTAAACCATCTCTCCAGCCCTGTTATAGCCTTTGATTATATTCTCTTTGGAAACAATCAACAGCATGTAAATATTTGGATTTCACCACAATCACCCTATTAAATTAAAAAAACTAGGCTGGTGAGATGGCTAAGAAGTTAAAGGTGGTTGCTGGCAAAACCTGTAGGCTTGGGTTCCCCAGTATCCATGATGTAAAGTCAGGTGCACAAAGTGGCACATGCTTCTGGAATTTGCAGCATGCAAAGATTGTAGCAGGTCCATACTTTTTCATTCTCTCTTTGCTAATATATGTATAATTTTGAGTTTTCCAAGGTAAAATCTTGCTTCAGCCCAGGCTGACCTGGAATTCACTGTGTAGTTTCAGGGTGGTCTCAGCTCACAGTGATCCTCCTACCTCTGCCTCCCTAGTGCTGGAATTAGTGAGACCCAACCTTAAAAAACCAAACCAAAACAAAACAAAATAAAAACAAACAAACTAAAAAAAACAAGTGTTGGGATTAAAGGTGGGTGTCACCACGCCTGGCTGGCTGAATTCCTTCCTCCCTCCCTCCTGTTTTGTTTTGTTTTCAAGGCAGCATCTCAGATCTCCTTCTAGCTCAGGCTGACCTGAAACCCACTCTGTAGCCCGGTTGGTCTCGAACTCACTGTTTTCCTTCTACCTGAGCAGAGTTTTCCTTTCTTTCTATTCTGCTTCAGGTTATTTTGAGGGAGGAAGGTAAGTAGGGAGGGAGGAGGTTTCTTGCCTTTTTTGTCACTGAGGAACTATTTTTTCTACTGTGGCTATGAAAGTCAGTCTGCTAATTCTGACATTGCAGAATATTCCTTTGGTCTGATGAGGTTTTTCCATCTCTTTATAGGAAAACTACCTTAGTCAAGCAGATATTTGATACTGAAAGAAATGCTTTTAGTTCATGAGGGAAGAAATCAACTCTGTTGGCTGCTGCACTACAGAGGTTTCTTTTATATTTTTTATTTTCACATAGGCTCATCCTCCTCTTAATGCCCATTTGTACCCCACCATATACCTTTCTTTATTAGGGTAGATACTTTGGGATTGTTTATTTATGCAGGTTGCTTCTGAGGTGGTTTTGTCAGACTTATAAGAAGCCTTATAAAACCAGAGGGCTTACAGTGAAAGGAAACTCTATGGATTGGGTGACCAAACTCATGCATTATTTATAAAACTGAGCAGCCAGACCTCGATTCTAGTTTCTTGGTGTGCTGTGATATTGCCAGTTGTTGTGTCTCTTACAAAATATGCTTCTGGCCTAATTTACTTTGAGGTGGCAACAAAGTTACCTGGTTGCCCTGTGTTGGGTTTGTTTATCTATTTATTTGAGAGAGAGGGAATGAGGCCGATACAGAGAGAGAGAATGGGCACAGCAGGGCCTCTAGCCACTGCAGATGAGCTCCAGATGCATGTGCCATTATTTGCATCTGGCTTACATGTGCATCTGGCTTACGTGGGTACTGGGGAATCAAATCTAGGTCCTCCGGCTTTTCAGGAAAGTGCCTTAATTGTTTAGCCATCTCTCTAGCACCCACAAGAAATTTCTCGCTGTGTTCCTCTTTAGAATCTTGTTTTTGAGATGAGGGGGAATAAGTTCTATATCTCAGGCTGGCCCAAACCCTTGGAAGTCTTCCTTTTTGAGCTTTCCCACCTGGGACTGCAGACATATGCCACCACCCTGCTTTAGAAACTAACTATTCTTTGGAGGCTGGAAAATGGCTCCAAGGCAAGGTGGAAGCAGAGGTAGGAGGATTACTGTGGTTCTAGGCCAGCCTGGGACTATAGAGGGAATACCAGTTCAGGCTGGGCTAGAGTGAAACCTGTAAGGTTCAGGAGTGACCAAGACCACGGAGACCACTCTGAGGCAAAGATGAAAGCTTTTATTTGGGAAAAACACGAGCTGCAAGGACTGACTCTTTAGAGCAGTTGATTTGGGATTACAGATTAGAGTTCTTCAGTTGGGGAAAGGTGAGGAAAGGGGAAATAAAGAAAAGGTTTCTTTAGGGGGGATCTAAGATAGCCAAGGTGGGACACCAGAATAGTAACCTGGAGTCCTGAGAGATAGGGGGGCAAGGAAGGAATAATGGCTGGATGGTTCCTTGAGGAATGTGGATGACCCACTTCCTTGTGTCTCTGTTGCCCTCCTGCTGTCCTTGGTGACTCCATTTTGTCCTGATCTAACAAAACCCTACCTCAGAAAAACAACAATGAGGAAAAAAAACAAAAACAAAAACCTGGGCTGGAGAGATGCCTTAGTGGTTATGGCACTTACCTGCAAAGCCTAGTGAGTTTGATTTCCCATTGCTTACCATAATGCCAGATGCACAAGGTGGTACCTGTATCCTGAGTTCATCTGCAATAGCTGGAGGCTTTGGCATGCCCATTCTTTTTGTCTGTCTCTCTTCTATCTCTCTCTATAATTAGGGGCTGGAGAGATGGCTTAGCTCTTAAGGCATTTGCCTGCAAAGCCAAAGGATCCTGGTTCAATTCTCTAGAACCCACATAAGCCAGGTGCACAAGGGGGAACATGCATGTGGAGTTCTTTTGTAGTGGCTGGAGGCCCTGGCTACCCATTTTCTCTGTCTCTTTGTCTTTCTGTCTCTCTGCCTCTTTCTCTCTCTCAAATAAATAAATAAATTTTTAAAAAATCACAAGCACTGCCGGGTGTGGTGGCTTATGCCTTTAATCCCAGTGCTTGGGAGACAGAGGAAGAAGAGTTGCTGTGAGTTCAAGGCCACTCTGATTCCATAGTGAATTCCAGGTCAGCCTGGGCTAGAGTGAGAACCTACCTCAAAAAAACCAAAAAACAAACAACAACAAAAAAAATCATAAGCAATGTGATATATCAAAAGTAGTGCATCAGTAATCAACTTTAAGAGAAAGAAATCAGTAAAAATATACCATTCATAATAGTTGCAACAACAAAAAAATCAAATAACTAGGAAATAAACCTTAGCCAACAATGTGAAAGACCTTTACAATGAAGATTTCAAGACACTATTAAAGAGAAATCAAAGTGGATGCTAAGATAATGGGAAGACCTTCTGTTCTCCTGGATTAACAACTGTGAAAACAAGGAGGCTATATCACTGTTTTAGTTTGAATAGATGACCCATAATATATTCAGTGTTTTATTACAGTTTGTAATTTAGATCTGCAGCCACCTGGCTGGAAGAGGTATCACTGGGCTGGATCCAGTCCTAAGGGGTGGTGGTGGATTTGAAATTCCAGTCTAAAGATATGCAAAGTGTGCCTAGCTGGAGCTCCTGAAGTGTGTGCTGTGTGGCTTGTGGCTTCTCTTTTTCTGCTTGGACCTGTGAAAGAAAGCAGCTCTACTTCTACTGCCATTATGGAACTTCCCCTGGATCTGTAAACTTCAATAAATCCCTTCCTCCATAGAGGTTCAATTCTCCAGTACCCACATAGAGCCAGATGCAAAGTAGCACATGTATCTGGCATTTATTTGCAGCAAGAATCCCTGTTGTGCCCTCCCAACACAAGTGTGTGCGCACACACAACTAAATTAATTAATTTTAATTTTAAAAGACTAGTATTACAAAGCAGTCTGTGAGCCCTGTAAAATCAAAACACAAGTGGTAGCTGGGCGTGGTGGTGCATGCCTTTAATCCCAGCTCTGGGGAGGGGAACCAAAACCAAAACAAAACAAAAATAACCTTCTCAAATGGTGTACTTCCAAAATACAGTGGCACAAAATAAACATTTCTATTCCAAAAGGAAGGAATGAGGGCTTAGCAAGGAAAGATTGGACCAAAGCAAGACTGAAACCCAGCAGGGCAAATATTCAGTCCTACAGCAGCTCTGTCTCAGGTATCTGGGCTCATGATATCCTTAGGGCTCCAAAAGGTTTGTGTAGCTCTGCCCTTTCAGCTGTGCTGCCAGTACCTCTCATGGTCGGGATGTGCCTGAGGCCACAGCTTTTCTTGGCGGATCTCTGGCATCCTAAGGTGTCCATTGCTGTGTAGGGTTCACCCTCACAGCTTTGTGCAGTACCCTCACAGGAGGGACTTTGACCCTGCCTCACACAGCTTAGTCTCAGTGGCTGCCTGAACTGTGATGCGACCTTCCATGACCTCCATTTTGCACCTTTATTTTTTTTGTTTTTTTTGAAGGTAGGGCCTTTCATCCCAATACCCAGGAGGCTGAGGTAGGAGGATCACTGAGTTTGAACTCATGGAGTGAGTTCCAGGTCAGACAGAGCTAGAGTGAGACCTTGCCTCAAAAAATGAAAAATCTAAGCCGGGTGTAGTGGTGCCTCTGCCTCCAAGGTTTGGGGTGTGCTACCATGCCTGGCTTTGCAATAAGTAATAAAAAAAACAAAACAAAACAAAACCACCTTTATGGAATCCCAGCAAGGGGTGGGTGGGGGTTGGGGGTGAGGTAGAAGGATCATTGTGAGTTCAAGGCCACCCTGAGACTACATAGTGAATTCCAGGTCAGCCTGAGCTAGAGTGAGACCCTACCTGGCAGGGGTGGGGGGGACAAAACAAAACAACAAAAAACTTAAAAAGAGCAGGGGTGTGATAGCGCACCACTTCTTTCCTCCTTATAAAGCTACTCTGGGTAATAAAAGCTGTTTTACTTGGGATGAGGTTTAAGATAGGGCTTTCCAGGCTGTTAAAAAGCACTTTCTCTTTAAAAAAAAAAAAAGGGCGTGATGACACATGCCTTTAATCCCAGCACTCAGGAGGCAGAGGTAGGAGGATCACTGTGAGTTTGAGGCCACCCTGAGACTACATAGTAAATACCTGGGCTAGAGTGAGACCCTACCTTGAAAAACCAAAAATATATAAAATAAAAATACTTCTAGTATTTCAGGTATGTTATACAAACATGGTAAATGGGTTTTTATACTCAGTATCCATGTGTGAGAATAAACAGTAAAGGGGAAGTGTCACTATGTCTGTCTTCCACTTAGCTTTTAGGGGGTAATAAAAGAAAGAAATGCCTTCTGTAGTTTAGGAGATCTCAGTTATATTATCTGGAAAAGTCCATACAATTCTGATTATAGCGGGAGAGTAGGAACTGGAAAGAGGCATCAAGGTTAACATAGGTAATAAGCCAACTGGGATAGGATCTGTAAAACTCACTAGGCCACATACAGCATTTGGGAATGCAGAGGAGGCAGACACGACGTAAAGGTTCCAGACTCTCCTGACAGCGGGCTCACTGGCTCACTTCTGTTCTTGGGAGTGACTTTCTCTTCTTCATGAACTGTCTCCATTCCTGCTTACTAACTATGTGTCACTAGTCCAGTTTATTATTCTGGAAAACAAGAATCTGGAAATCTCAGCAGTTATGCCCTGGACTCTGATCCCAACCTATAATATGACCATTTTGAGGAATCTGCTGATAGGATGATAATAAAAGTGTCTTTCAGAGCCTTATATCGGGGAGTGGCCAAACAGTGTTTTGATTATCACTTTATAGATAATGCTTACCATAGTGTTTGTCATATTGTAAGTATTATTAAGTATTTTTGTGTGATTATTTATCAGAATATTGCTTAAAGAGCATACCTTTTTTTTTTTGCTTTTTCAAGGTAGGGTTTCACTCTAGTCCAGGCTGACCTGGAACTCACTATGTAGTCTCAGGGTGGCCTCAAACTCACAGTGATCCTCCTTCCTCTGCCATCCGAGTGCTGGGATTAAAGGCATTTGCCACCACACCCTGGACTTTGTCTCTTTTTTAAAATCTTAATTGTTTTGTTTTGTTTTTGAGACAGTGTGTTTATGTAGCCTAGATTAGCCCAAATTAATATGTAGCCCAGGCTGGCCTTGAATTTATAGCAGCCCTTCATATTCAGCCTCCCAGGTATGTAGCACCACATCTAGTTTGTTTTGTTTTCAGGAGGCGTCTAACTCTAACACAGGCTAACCTGGGTCTTGCTCTGTAGTCCCCCATTGGCTTTGAACCATGGCAATCTTTTTACGTTTGCCTCTTGAGTTTTAGGATTAAAGCTGCGCACGACCAGCTTTTTATTTTATTTTATTTTATTATTATTATTTTTTTCTTCAAATTTTTATTAGCATTTTCCATGATTATAAAAAAAATCCCATGTTAATTCCCTCCCCCTCCACTTTCTCCTTTGAAATTCCATTCTCCATCATATTACCTCTCCATCACAATCATTGTACTTACATATATATAATATCAACCTATTAAGTACCCTCCTCCCTTCCTTTCTGTTCCCTTTATGTCTCCTTTTTAACTTACTGGCCTCTGCTACCAAGTATTTTCCTTCTCACGCCGAAGCCCAATCATCTGTAGCTAGGATCCACATATGAGGGAGAACATGTGGCGCTTGGCTTTCTGGGCCTGGGTTACCTCACTTAGTATAATCCTTTCCAGGTCCATCCATTTTTCTGCAAATTTCATAACTTCATTTTTCTTTACCGCTGAGTAGAACTCCATTGTATAAATGTGCCACATCTTCATTATCCACTCATCAGTTGAGGGACATCTAGGCTGGTTCCATTTCCCAGCTATTATAAATTGAGCAGCAATAAACATGGTTGAGCACGTACTTCTAAGGAAATGAGATGATTCCTTTGGATATATGCCTAGGAGTGCTATAGCTGGGTCATATGGTAGATCAATCTTTAGCTGTTTTAGGAACCTCCACACTGATTTTCACAATTGCTGGACCAGATTGCATTCCCACCAGCAGTGTAGAAGGGTTCCTCTTTTTCCACATCCCCGTCAACATTTATGATCATTTGTTTTCATGATGGTGGCCAATCTGACAGGAGTGAGATGGAATCTCAATGTAGTTTTAATCTGCATTTCCCTGATTACTAGTGATGTAGAACATTTTTTTAGATGCTTATATGCCATTTGTATTTCTTCCTTTGAGAATGCTCTATTTAGCTCCATAGCCCATTTTTTGATTGGCTTGTTTGATTCCTTATTATTTAACTTTTTGAGTTCTTTGTATATCCTAGATATTAATCCTCTATCAGATATATAGCTGGCGAAGACTTTTTCCCATTCTGTAGGTTGCCTCTGCTTTTTTCACTGTGTCCTTTGCAGTGCGAAATCTTTATAATTTCATGAGGTCCCAGTGATTAATCTGTGGTTTTATTGCCTGAGCAATTGGGGTTGTATTCAGAAAGTCTTTGCGAAGACCTATATGTTGGAGGGTTTCCCCTACTTTTTCCTCTAGCACTTTCAGAGTTTCAGGTCTGATGTTAAGGTCTTTAATCCATTTGGACTTAATTCTTGTGCATGGAGAGAGAGAAGAATCTATTTTCATCCTTCTGCAGATATCTATCCAGTTTTCCCAACACCATTTGCTGAAGAGGTTGTCTTTTCTCCAATGAGTATTTTTGGCATTTTTATCGAATATCAGGTGGCTATAGCTACTTGGGCTTACATCTGGGTCCTTTATTCTGTTCCACTGATTTACATGTCTGTTTTTGTGCCAGTACCACGCTGTTTTTGTTACTGTCGCTCTGTAGTATAGGTTAAAATCAGGTATGGTGATACCACCAGCCTTATTTTTGTTGCTCAGTATTATTTTAGAAATTCGAGGGTTTTTGTGATTCCAAATGAAGTTTTGGATTGTTTTTTATATTTTCATGAAGAATGCTTTTGGAATTTTGATAGGGATTGCATTAAATGTGTAGATTGCTTTTGGTAAGATTGCCATTTTCACAATATTGATTCTTCCAATCCAGGAACAGGGGATGTTTCTCCACTTTCTAGTGTCTTCTGCAATTTCTCGCTTGAGTGTTTTAAAGTTCTCATTGTAGAGATTCTTTACTTCCTTGGTTAGGTTTATTCCAAGGTACTTTATTTATTTATTTTTTTTTTGTTGCAATTGTGAATGGGAGAGATTTTCTGATTTCATCTTCTGTGTGTTTGTTGTTAGCATATATGAAGGCTACTGATTTCTGTGTATTTATTTTGTATCCTGCTACATGGCTGTAGGTTTTGATCAGCTCTAACAGTTTGCTAGTAGAGTTTTTAGGGTCCTTTATGTATAGAACCATGTCATCTGCAAATAATGATAACTTGATCTCTTCCTTTCCAATTTGTATCCCTTTTATGTGTGTCTCTTGCCTTATTGCTATGGCTAAGACTTCCAAAACTATATTAAATAAAAGTGGGGACAGTGGACACCCTTGTCTTGTTCCTGATTTTATTGGAAAAGCTTCCAGTTTTTCCCCATTCAGTAATATGTTGGCTGTAGGCTTGTCATAAATAGCTTTTATTATTTTGAGACATGTTCCTTCTATTTCTAGTCTCTGAAGGGATATTGGATTTTGTCAAATGCTTTCTCTGCGTCTAAGGAGATGATCATGTGACTTTTGTCCTTCAACCCGTTTATGTAATGTATTACATTTATAGATTTGCGTATGTTGAACCATCCCTGCATCTCTGGTCATATCTTGGTCAGGGTGAATGATCTTTCTGATATACTCTTGTATTCTGTTTGTCAATATTTTGTTGAGAATTTTAGCATCTATGTTCATGAGGGAGATTTGGTCTGTAATTTTCTTTTTTTGTTCTATCTTTACCTGCTTTTGGTATCAGGGTGATGCTGGCCTCATAGAAGGAGTTTGGTAGAATTCCTTCTTTTTCTATTTCCTGTAGAAGCTTAAGAAGCAATGGTGTTAGCTCTTCCTTGAAGGTCTGATAAAATTCAGCAGTGAATCCATCTGGGCCTGGGCTTTTTTTAGTTGGGAGATGATAGATAACTGTGGATCTCCATGTTTGTTAAGTGATTAATCTCATTTTGATTTAATTTAGGTAGGTCATATAAATCAAGGAAATCATCCATTTCTTTCAGATTTTCATACTTTGTGGAGTATATGCTTTTATAGTATGTCCCTATGATTTTTTGAATTTCTCTGGAATCTGTTGTGATGTTACCTTTTTTCATCTCTGATTTTATTAATTTGTGTTTCTTCTCTCTTTTGGTCAGATTTGCTAAGGGTTTATCAATCTTGTTTATCTTTTCAAAGAACCAACTCTTTGTTTCATTAATTCTTTGGATTTTTTTTTTTTTTTGTATCTGTTTCATTAATTTCTGCCCTAATCTTTATTATTTCTTCCTGCCTACTGATTTTTGGTTTGCCTTGTTCTTCTTTTTCCAAGGCTTTAAGGTGAAGCATTAGGTCATTTACTTGCGACCTTTCTAATTTTTTAATATAGGCACTTAAGGCTATAAATTTACCTCTTAGAACTGCCTTCATTGTGTCCCAGAGATTTTGATATGTTGTATTCTCATTATCGTTTGACTCTATAAATTTTTTGATTTCCTTCTTGATTTCTTCATTGACCCATTCATCATTTAGTAGTGTATTGTTTAGTTTCCATGATTTTGTGTATGCTCTATAGCCTTTCTTGCTACTGCTTTGTAGTTTAATTCCATTGTGGTCAGATAGAATGCAAGGAATTATTTCAATTTTCCTGAATTTGTTAAGATTTGTTTTGTGTCCTAATACATGGTCTATTTTAGAGAATGTTCCATGTGCTGCTGAAAAGCATGTATATTCTGCAGCCTTTGGATGAAATGTCCTGTATATATCTGTTAGGTCCATTCCTTCTATGACTTCATTTAGTCCAGATGCCTCTCTGTATTTTATTTTTTATTTTAAATAGTTTTTTTTGGTAGTGGTAACTTTTTGCAGTTTTCAGTATTGAGTCCAGGGTCTTGTGGATGCTAGGCCAGAGCTACACTACTGAGCTTTATACCTCCAGCCCTTGTTTTATTTTTATATTTCTTTATTTTTTGTTTTTTTTGAGGCAGGGTCTCACTCTAGTACAGACTGACCTGGAATTCACTATGGAGTCTCTGGGTGCCCTCAAACTCATGGCAGTCCTCCTGCCTTTGCCTCCCGAATGCCGGGATTAAAGGCGTGTGCCACCACGCCCAGCTTATTTTTTTAAATATATTTTTTATTGACAACTTCCATAATTGTAAGCAATATACCATGATAATCTCCCCCCCTTTCCCCTTGTAACTCTACTCTCTATCATATCCCTTCCCCCTCTCTATCAGTCTCTCTTTTATTTTGATGTCATCATCTTTTCCTCCTATTATGATGGTCTTGTGTAGGTAGTGTCAGGCACTGTGAGGTCATGAATATCCAGGCCATTTTGTGTCTGGAAGAGCACAATGAAAGTAGTTCTGCTCACCCTTTGGCTCTTATTCTTTCTGCCACCTCTTCTGCAATCAGCCCTTGTTTTATAAATGTATGTTTTCTGGGGGGAAGGCAATTTCAAGGTAGTGTCTTGCTCTATTCTAGGCTGACCTGGAGTTCACTATGTAGTCCCAGAGTGGCTTCAAACTCATGGCAATCCTCCTATCTTGCCTCCTGAGTGCTGGGTTAAAGGCATGTGTCACCATACCCAACTTCTGTGTGAGGGCAATCTGGTTGGCTAGGTGGGTGTCCCCTTCCTTCCTCACCGCTCCATGTGCGTCCTTCCAGAAGCTGTGCGCTCGGTCAAAGGGGACGCCCTTCCCAGAATAGAGGAGGACTGGTCTTCTGTCAAGGCTATACAAGTAGCTGTGTTCCTCTGTTAGAACGGCCAAACAAGCTCTCAAGGTCCGTTTGTAGAACATAGGGTAGTCAAGCTTCCAAGACTCCAGGCACATCCAAATGAGGGGCTGCACGTGACAGTCTGCCTTTCTAGAAAAAAAAAAAAAAGTATAAGTTTTGTGTCAAGATATAATTGAGGGCTGGGTGTGGTGACGCACACCTTTAATCCCAGCACTCTGGAGGCAGAGGTAGGAGGATCGCCATGAGTTCAAGGCCATCGTGAGACTACATAGGTGAATTCTAGGTTAGCCTGGGCTAGAGCAAAACCCTACCTTGAAAAACAAAAACAAAACAACAACAAAAATATAATTGAGGGGTCATTGGACCTCTTCCCAGTGTGGCCATGTTGTATACATTTCCTTTCCCTTCTTTTTATTGTGATTTGTCTCTTATAATTGGCCTGTTGAGGCTAGATGACTGGGCCTAGGTAGCTAAGATTGCCAGGATCCAGGTTCTGATACTAATATCTCTATGAGTTAAGAGGCCAGCCTGGGTAGGTTGTGAATTCTAGGCCAGCCGAGGCTCTAGAATGAGATTTTGTTTCAAAAACAATGACTGGTGTACTAGTTCCCACCTTAATCCCAGAACCCCAGAGGCTGAAGTAGGAGGATTGCTGTGAATTCGAGGAGCTACACATTGAGTTCTAGGTCACCCTGGCTACAGTGAGACCCTGCCTCAAGAAGCAAAAATTACAATAAAAATGCATTGTTCACTTGCCCAAATACTGGGCTTACAAAGTTGAGAAAGACCTACCTGGTCCCTACCATCAGGCACTGTACAGTGTGGCACAGCAACAGTTGCAGTATGTGCAGAATACAAAATTGGCACAAAAGTATGGGATATAATGTCAGAAAATGATTCCCAAAATAAAAGGTTCTGGTTGGGTTCAGAAGAATGAATAAGAATTAGCTAAACTGTGAAGGAGAATAAGAGTAAACTGGGCAGTAGGTAAGCAGTTGAGAAAACAGTATATGAAACATTTAAACAGTCTGAAATGTATTTCAGGTTAGTGAAAGTCTTATTTTGTAACCAGGACTAGAGCCCCCTCTTTTTTTTTTTTTTTGTAAAATTATCATTTTATTAGCAAAATGTTCACACCTTTTTAAAAATTTTGTTCATTTTTATTTAGTTGAGAGTAACAGAGAAGAAAGAGGCAGATAGAGAGAGAGAATGGGTGCGCCAGGGCTTCCAGCCACTGCAAACGAACTCCAGATGCGTGTGCCCCCTTCTGCATCTGGCTAATGTGGGTCCTGGGGAATCGAGCCTCGAACCGGGGTCTTTTGGTTTCACACGCAAGAGCTTAACCGCTAAGCCATCTTTCCAGCCCTAAAATGTTCACACCTTTACCATAAACTTTATATATAGTGACTTTGCATGTTATACTCTATAAAAAGTGTATGTTAGAATGCTCAAGCTAAAACAGTATTGTTGAAGAGTATGCCAGACCTACTTCTACTTGCAACAATCTACAGCCAGCATCAGTACACAAACAAAATCGAAACAAAAAACTGAAGGTCTAGTTTTCTTTTGTCAGCATCTACAAACAAGACAGACAGCATGATTCGGTTTACATAAATTTAGGTCCAGCCTAAGGTCATGACTGCAAAAATAAAGTCTTTAGACATCCACAGAAGCTTGGCAAATCATTACAGAATTTCATGACAGGTAACCAGGCCATATGTCATGCACCGTGAAGCCACAGCTATAAATTTGGGCTGTTTATAGGGCTATAAAAGTGAGCCCCCTCTTTTCTGACTCAGCTCAAGCAGCCCCAGTGAATCTCCTGGAGGAGAGGCTGTACTATGGCAAACTTGAGCCTTGGCGGATGTACAGATGCACGCTTGCAATGGCTGTGGACCCTGGAGCTGAGAACAGGAGGCTCCTTTGGAGCACAAGCCTCCCACAGGGCGCTCTTGGGATGCCTGTCCTGGAATTACCCAGAGCAGTAACAAAGCTTTCTTTTCTTCTTCAAGTCAAGCCAGCAGGATGGGGTGTCTGCTAGCCTTTGTGTTTAGCGCTGACCAACAAACATACACTGGCCAGCACAAAGGCATTGTTGGACTAATGTGAAAAGTAGGACAGGACCCAGGCCTGTTTCTTTAGAGATTCAACCAAAGAGCAGGGATCCAACAAGCCATTGCTTTGGCTGTTTGACATTGATACTGTTTTCTGACTTACTGATTACGGTAAGTCTGATGAGATTCTGGGATCTCGTCTCATTGCTGCTCTGAACATCTCAATTTGGAGATTTCCAAGTTGCCATTGACTCTTTTTCCTCACTCAGTAGCCATGTGGCTTGGGCCAGAAAGACCCAGCTAAATGCTGAGCCTATAGCAGCCTGAGTTCTTTTCTGAGACTTCCACTCATGTGACGCTGGGATTCTTTTTTTTTTAATTTTTAATTTAAATTTATTTGAGAGTGACAGAGAAGGAGGCAGAGAGAGAAAGGGGGGGAGATAGAGAGAGAGGGAGGGAGAGAGAGAGGGAATATGGGTGCACCAGGGCCTTCAGCCACTGCAAACAAACTCCAGATGCATGTGCAACCTTGTTCATCTATCTTACGCAGGTACTGGGGAATCAAGCCTCGAACCGGGGTCCTTAGGCTTCACAAACAGGTGCTTAACCGCTAAGCCATCTCTACAGCCCTAACGCTGGTATTCTTTTTTTTTTTTTTTTTGGTTTTTCAAGGTAAGGTCTCACTCTAGCTCAGGCTGACCTGGAATTCACTATGTAGTCTCAGGGTGGCCGTGAACTCATGGCAATCCTCCTACCTCCCTGCCTCCTGAGTGCTGGGATTAAAGGCATGCACACACCCAGCTTGAATTTGTAATCTTTCTATCTCAGCCTCTTTAGTGCTATGATTTACAGGTATGGGCCACCCCATCCAGCCCAGAATAATCTTTATAAAATGCACCTTGGGTCATGTATTAGTTTCCTAGGACTGCCATAACAAAGCACTACAATGTGAGTGATGTATAACATAGTTCTGAAGGCTAGAATTGTAAAATCAAATTGCTGGCAAGGCCATTTTATTTCTTAGCAAGTCTGAGGCCAGTCTGGTCCAAATGAAACACTGTAGCAAATATTTGTGTATCAAGTATTTGGTGCATGCCTTTAATCCCAGCATAGGTAGGAGGATTGCCGAGAGTTCGAGGCCACCCTGAGACTACATAGGGAATTCCAAGTCAGCCTGAGCTAGAATGAGATTCTACCTCGGGAAACAAAAAATAAAGTAAAATAACAATAAGAGCTAAAATTTCTTTGTTTCTTAAATATATTGCCATTACTTACATAGTGAATTCCAGGTCAGCCTGAGCTAGAGTGAGACCCTACCTCCAAAAACAAAACAACAATAATGCCTATATATATATATATGGTGCCACTACTTAAGTTTACATTGTTTCATAAGGCTATTCAAGGGAATATTCTGGAAGAAACTGAAAGCAAAGCATCTGTTACTCCTATCCAGGAAAGCTAAGTGTGCTAGCGCCATTCCTTGTTCCCTTTCTCCTTGCAGAGGTTTTCGTTTAGAGGCCGCAATAGTGAGTCTGCACTGGGAATTGCTTATGTGGAAGTAAATGTCAGTTAATGGGCACACAGTGTGTAGCAACCTGGAGATCTTCCTTGTTGGCAGATCTCGAACTTCTTTTTCTCAAACATGCATGCACAGGTCTTGAGACGTTAAAAAAAGTATGGTTTCTGAAGGTCCAGAGGCTTATCAGCCCCATCAGTGTATTCACTGAAATCAGGCCAGAGAAACAGATTGGGAGGGTGGGGGGAAGGAATGCCAGGGGCTGGGGAGTTTAGTGGTTAAAGACACTTGCCTGCAAGCCTGCCAGCTGAGTCAATTTCCAGCAACCACGTAAAGCTGATACAAAGTGGTATACATGTCTGTGATCCCTCCAGCAAAGGGAGGCAGAGTCAGGAGAATTGGGAAGCTTGCAGGCCAGCCAGACTGGTGCATATGCAACAGTAAAATTAAGACTGCCTAAAACAAAACAAAACAAAAAGGTGGAATGAGAGGACAAACACACTAATTTCCACATGTGTACCACGGCACATGTGCACATAACCTCTGTACCATCCCACAACAAATTAAAAAAAAAAATTCCTTTTGGTTTTCCTCTCTGGAGCTTGTTTGTACTTTTCCATCTTGCCTAGAAAAGCCAGAGACTGCCAAGTATGGTGGTTGGTGGTGCACTCCTTTAATCCTAGCACTTGGAAGGCTGAGAAAGGAGGATTGCTGTGAGTTTGAGGCCAGCCTGAGACTACATAGTGAATTCCAGGTCAGCCTGGCTAGAGTGAGCCCGGCAATCTCTCTTTATTTATTTATTATTTGTTGAGGTAGGCTGTTGTTCTCTAGCCCAGGCTGACTTGGAATTCACTGTGCTGTCTCAGGGTGGCCTCAAACTCACAGTGATCCATTTACCTCTGCCTGGAATGCTGGGATTCAAGGTGTGATCCACCACGCCCAGCAATGGATTTTTTTTTTCCCCTCCTCCTTCCCTCTCTTCCTTTCCATTAGTTATTTTTGTTTTGAGGTAGGGTCTCATTCCAGCCTTGAACTCATGGCAATTCTCTACCATTACCTCCTGAGTACTAGGATTATAGGCATTAGCCACTTGTCCAGCTCTTTCTTTTTTATTTTTGCTTGTTGTTGTTTTGAGGCAGGATTTCACTATGTACTCAGGCTGTCCTTGAACTTGAAGCCTCAGTCTGTAGTCTCCCAAGTGTTAGGATTACGAGTGTGAGCCACCATGCCTGGGTAAGGGTCTGTAGATTTCTTCTGTGTGTGTGCAACAGCACATGTGTAGAGGTCATAGGATAATCTTTGATGTTGGACTTTGCCTCCCACTTTGAGAAAAGATGTCCTTGTTCACTGCTTTCTTTGTCAGGCTAGGCAGCCACAGGTTTTTAGGGATGCCCGTCTCCACCTTTAGTCTCCTGAGGTGTGTGAATGATTACACATGTTCTTGCTACTGTGTCCCGATTTACATGGGTTCTAGGGATCTAAACTAAGGTACTCCTGCTTGAGTGGCAAGTACTTTTATCCACTGAATCATTTTCCTGTCTCTAGGCCTATGGATTACTTACGCCTTCAGAAATTTGTGACCAGCTATGTGTTTCTCTAAACCAAGACCAAGATTCTTGGCATTTGATTTGCCTGGCCCTCAGTTGGAAATTTGATTCCTGAAGTCTAGTTTTCCATGTCACATTATCATGTCCAAAGAAGCAGGCCTTTGTCTCTTTAAAGGTTCTGACTCTGAAAGCTAAGGAAATTTGCCTACATGACTAGATATCGTTTCATTGCCTCATGTTGAGTTGAGTTTACCAGCTCAGTTTCTTTGTAGCAAATGAATACCTTAACTATGAACTTGGGCAGATTCAACTAGACTGAAGAAGACATTGTGCTAATTAGCCTTCATTCCACATTGTTTTCAGATTTTCAAAGATAGGGTATTAAGCAGGATTAGGCAGATTAACAGGTTACCCTTTAAAGAAGTTAGAAGGTGTATTTTTAGTTATTCTGTCTGCCAAACCTGATCTGCCTCATCCTGCAAGGATCTTACTGCGTGGTGCTGCCACCAACTGGTTCTTTTTTTGTGCTTATATTACTGTGGTATATTACTACACCATAAAACCTCAGATCTGAGTATTTTCATATAGTTTATTAGATTCTCATAGAAACATTAAGAGTTAGGTGGATCACTTGATAGCATGGGAAGGGTAGATATAGCCTGATTATGTTTGTCCAAAATTAAGTGCCTAGAGGAGGCATAATTGGTATAATTCAAATCTCTTGCCTCTCATACTATTAGGTCCCCTGTTCCTTTATAAATTCAGTATCATAGTACCCAAAGTATAAGGTATTCATTGTATACTTACAGGAGTTTGTTCCTTTTTCTCCCTTTGAAGGAGGAGGGAGATATCACATAAGGTCTGAGTAAATTCATTTTTGAGTTTCTGTCCAGAGTGAAACTCTCTGACTCAGATGCTACTAGGGTCTCTAATTCTGTACTAGAGTTTAATTGTTAAAAACATTCTCGGGCTGGAGAGATGGCTTAGCGGTTAAGCGCTTGCCTGTGAAGCCTAAGGACCCCGGTTCGAGGCTTGGTTCCCCAGGTCCCACGTTAGCCAGATGCACAAGGGGGCGCACGCGTCTGGAGTTCGTTTGCAGAGGCTGGAAGCCCTGGCGCGCCCATTCTCTCTCTCTCCCTCTGTCTTTCTCTCTGTGTCTGTCATTCTCAAATAAATAAATAAAATTAAAAAAAAAAAAAGCATTCTCTCTGGGCCAGGTGTAGTGGCACACACCTTTAATCCCAGCACTCTGAAGGCAGAGGTAGGAGGATTGCCATGAGTTTGAGGCCACCCTGAGACTACATAGTGAATTCCAGATCAGCCTGAGCTAGAGTGAGATCCTACGTAAACAACAACAACAACAAAAAACCCAAAGCATTGTCTCTGGAGCTAGACTGTATTGTCTGCCTGTCTTTACCACTTCATAAGGGTAACATTGAGCAAGTTGCTTAACCTTTGAATGTCCTTTGTAAAGTGAGAGTAATGCAGATAAAGCTATGCACATGTTTCGAAATTAGAAAATCTTGAAACCTGAAACACTTCTGGGCCTGGGTTTCAGATAAAGCAGATCAAGGAGACTTAGTATCACAGTATCCTTACCTTATAGGGCTACTGTATAAGGTAAGTTAGATGATAATGTGTAAAATAATAGATAATATGAATTGTGCCTTGTACATTATAACACTATAAATATTCACTGAAAAATATTAGTTGTAGCTGTGAGTGGTGGTGTTGCACACTTTCAATCCCAGCACTCAGGAGGCAGAGGTAGGAGGATCACTGTGAGTTCAAGGCCAGCCTGGGCTAGAGTGAGACCTTACCTCAGAAAAAAAAAATGCTATAGTTATTGTTACCGTGTTTACATATACTTATTTTTATATATTTATTTGAGAGAGAGAGAGAGGGAGAGAGAGAGAGAATGGGCATGCCAAGGGCCTACAGCCACTACACATCAATTCCAGATGCATGCTTCACCTTGTGCATCTGGCTTACATGGGTCCTGAGGAATCAAACCTAAGTCTTTTGGCTTTGTAGGCAAATGCCTTAACTGCTAAGCCATCTCTCCAGCCCTACATATACTTATTTACTTTTGTTTTGTTTTTGTTTTTGTTTTTTGTTTTTTGAGGTAGGTTCTCACTCTAACATAGGCTGACCTGGAATTCACTAATGTAGTCTTGGGTGGACTTGAACTCACAGTGATCCTCCTACCTCTGCGTCCTGAGTGTTGGGATTAAAGGTGTGCGCCACTATGCCTGGCCCTTATTAATTTTTGAACAAAACTCACAAAGTTGGGTATAGTGGCACACAACTGTAATCCTGGCATTTGGGAAGCTGGAGCAGGAGGATCCCGAGTTCAGGGCCTGCTGGGGCAACATTAAGAGACCCTATCTCCAAACAAAGAAAAAAAATCAAACAAAAATCAAAATATGGGCTGTAGGCATGGCTTAGCGGTTAAGGCACTTGCCTGCAAAGTAAAGGACATAGGTTTGATTCCTCAGGACCCTCATAAACCAGATGCACAAGGTGGTACAAGGTGCATCTGGAGCTCGTTTGCTGTGGCTGGAGGCCCTGGCGTAACCATTCTCTCTTTCTCTGTCTCTCTCTGAAATAAATAAATTAATTAAATATTTAAAATAAATCCAAGGAAGGGTAGGACTCCTTACAATGTACTCCTCCAGACACAAAATGGCCTGGATATCCATGACCTCACAGTGCCTGACACTACCTACACAAGACCATCATAACAGAGGAAAAGATGATGACATCAAAATAAAAGAGACTGGTTGACAGGGGGAGGGGATATGATGGACAGTGGAGTTTCAAAGGGGAAAGTGGGGGAAAAGAGGGAATTACCATGGGATATTGTTTACAATCATGGAAGTTGTCAATAAAAAAATAAATTAAAAAAACTAAAACGCCATTTATTTTAGTCTAACTCTAGTCTTAAGTATTCTATTGAAACCTTAACTGTTCTGCCATGGATTCCAAAATCTGTGGATACCTTAAAAGTGACTCTTACATGATCTATGTATATATAGCATTTGCTACTGATGGTCATTTCCTGTTTGGAACATTTGCCTTCTTTAGTATCTATGGTGATTGATATGCCATTATATTTTTTAAATATATTTATTTATTGGCAAATAGAGTGAGGGAGGGGGGAGGGAAGGAGGAAGAGGAAGAAAGGAAGAGAGACAGAAAATGTGAAAGCAAGAAAGAAGCTGGGCATACTGGTACATGCCTTTACCCCCAGCACTTGGGAGGCAGATGTAGATGGATTGCCATGAGTTCAAGACTACATAGTGAATTCCAGGTCAACCTGGGCTATACCTATACCCTACCCCTACCTCCAAAAAATAAATAAAAGAAGAAGGCAGACATGAGTATGCTAGGGTTTCTTGCCACTGCAAATGAATTCCAGATGCATGTTCCACTTTGTGCATCTGGCTTTATATGGGTACTGGGGAAATGAATCCAGGTCCTCAGGCTCTGTAAGCAAGTACCTTTAACCACTGAGCACCACCACTTTGTTTCTTTTTGAGGTAGGGTTTTGCTTTAGCCCTGGCTGACCTAGAATGCACTATGTAGTCTCAGGGTAGCCTTGACCTCAGGTGATCCATCTACTTTTGCCTCCCAAGTGCTGCTGGGATTAAAGGCTTACGCCACCATGCCCAGCTCCCACAACTATTTTTCTTTTTAGTGGAGTATCATTTAGCTCAGACTAGTCTTGATCTTGCTGGCCTTGAACTCCATGATCCCCCTGCCACTATTTTCCAAATGCCAGGATTATGGGCATGTGCCAAAACTCTTATTTACTTTATTGCTTCATTTTTCTTCCCTGCCTTTTCCTTTAAATTTTACCATTCACTGGGATTCTAATTTCTCACTTTATGAAGGGCATGTTGGTGTATGCTTTTAATCCTAGCACTCTAGAGGCAGATAGGAGGATCACTATGGGTTCAAGGCTACCCTGAGACTATAGAGTGAATTACAGGTCAGCCTGGGCAACGGTGAAACCCTATCTTGAAAAACCAAAGAAAAAAAATCCTAAGTTCTGGTTTTATAGGTGTGAGCCATCATGCTTGTCATAAAATAGCTTAAATATATTTTCTAGGTGTTTACTGTTTAGTGGTTTAACCACCAGCCTAAAGTATTTCTGATAAAACAATAGTTGGGCTTTCATTGTGTTTTTCAGTACATCAACTCTGGGAACCTGGAACAGTTGTTAGATAGTAACCTGCATTTACCCTGGACTGTGAGGGTGAAACTAGCCTATGACATAGCAGTGGGTCTCAGCTACCTTCACTTCAAAGGCATTTTCCATCGTGATCTCACATCAAAGGTAAGAAGATTTACTTTTGTAACCTTTTGAGAGTCTTTTTCCTTTTACCACCAAGAAAGCTATGTTAAAAAATTATTAAGGAGCTTAGAAATGTGGAGATCTCAATTATAGATTTAGCCTTTAATCAGAATGACTGACTATTCATTATTAATTCTTAGAAGGCATTTACTCACAGCAGGCACCTTTCAGAGTTCAGCCAGGCAACATGTACCTCCTAAATCTTCACATTGGGCCAGGCATGGTGGTGCACATCTTTAATCCTAGCACTCGGGAGGCTGAGGCAGGAGGATTGTCATGAGTTCGAGGTCACCTTGAGACTACATAGTGAATTCCAGGTCTGCCTGGGGTAGAAAGAGCAAGACCCTACCTTGAAAAAAAAAAGTCTTCTCATTGTACTTCAGTCTCCTGAATGTGTGTTGCAGGAACACATGGGGAGGAATAAGAGAGTTTTGATCTGTGAAGACCTTTCAATTTTCTCTCCCATGGCCACCAAGAAGCAACTCTTGGGTTGGAGAGATGGCTTAGTGGCTGAGGTGCTTGTCTGCAAAGGCAAAGGACTCAGGATTGATTCCCTAGTACCCACGTAAGCCAGATGCACAAGGTGGTGCATGAGTCTAGAGTTAATTTGCAGTGGCTGAATACTCTGGCATGCCCATTCTTTCTTATCTGCCTTTCTTCCTCTTTCTCTCTAAAACAAATAGAATAAAATTAAAAAAAAAAAAAAGGCCAGGTGTAGTGGCACACACCTTTAATCCCAGCACCTTTAATCCCAGCACTTGGGAGGGAGGCAGAGGTAGGAGGATCACCTTGAATGCGAGGCCACACTGAGACTGCATAGTGAATTCCAGGTCAGCCTGGGCCAAAGTGAGATCCTACCTTGAAACCCCCCTGCCAAAAAAAGGGAAAAGAAAAAGAAAACTCCTAGCTGAGAGTAGTTCTGTGATGTTTAGTCAATTGAATAACATGTTTTGAGCACTCAGTGGGTCATAATGTACTGACCCATTTTCTATTGTCATTGAGTTTCTGCCACCCTGCCAGGTCATCTTTGACGTCAGCTGGTCTCTGTAGTATTCTCTTGCTATCCAAATGACTGTGTGACCAGGTTAGAAAAGAGTTGCTTTCAGAGGAAGTTGGCCATGCTACAAAATCAGGCAGTTCAGAGCCAAAGTGACTCAGGATACTACCATCACAAGGCTTATAAATAGTATTATTTGGCTGGGTGTGGTGGCACATGCCTTTAATCCCAGCACTTGGGAATCAGAGGTAGGAGGATCACCATGAGTTCTCTCTATCTCTGCCTCTTTCTCTCTCTTAAATAAATAAAAATATTTTTTCTGACTTTATTTATTAGAGACAGAGGGAGAGAGAGAGTGAGTGAGTGCTGAGATCAAAGGTTTGTGCCACCACACCCTGCTCATAATATTTTTTTTTTGTTTGTTTGTTTTTGGAGGTAGGGTTTCACTCTAGACCAGGTTGACCTCAGGGTGGCCTAGAGCTCACAGCACTTTCCCTACTGGGATCAAAGGCGTGCACATCTACTCCTGGGCCTTTTGGTCTAGCTCCAGCTCAGGCTGACTTGGAATTCACTATCTAGTTTCAGAGTGACCTTGAACTCTCAGAGATCCTCCTACCTCTGCCTCCTGAGTGCTGGGATTAAAGAGAGCTGGGATGAAAGGCCTGTACCACCAAGCTAGGGTATGGGCTTCTTAAGGAAGGATTGCTGTTATTATTTTCTCAAGATTAGGATATTGCTATATATCCCTGGCTGGCCTCAAACTTGGCATAATCCTCCTGCCTCAGGATCCAGAGTACTGGCATCACAGTGCACCACTATGCATGACAGAGCTCCCTTTATTTCTAGCCTCAGGCTCTGGACTTTAAGGTGGAATTGAAGGTACCTGGAAGTGGTAAGAATAAATGACTTTTGTAAGCTCTGGTGTGGCAGCATAGGGAGCACACTAAAAGCAGTCTAAAGTTAAAACATATATTTAAAAAAATATTTTTATTTACTTACTTGAGAGAGGGAGAGAAAGAGAAAGAGAGAGAGATAGCCGGGTGTGGTGGCGCATGCCTTTAATCCCAGCAGAGGCAGAGGTAGGAGGATTGCCGTGAGTTCAAGGCCACCCTCAGACTCCATAGTGAATTCTGGGTCAGCCTGGGCTAGAGTGAGAGAGAGAATATGGGTGTGCCAAGGCTTCCAGCCACTGCGAATGAACTCCAGATGCATGTGCCAGCTTGTGTATCTGGCTTATGTGGGTTCTAGATGATTGAACCTGGGTCCATTGGCTTTCCAGACAAGTGCCTTAACTGCCAAGTATCTCTCCACCCCAAGACATATATATATATTTTTTAAAATTTTGAGGATTGAAATTAGGACCTTACTCTTGTGCTCAGCTATTCAACTAGCTTTTATCCCTCTCTCTCTTTTTATTTGAGGTGGGGCCTCAATTTAGTGCAGGCTGACCTGGAATTCACTCTGTAGTCTCAGTGTGGCCTTGAACTCATGGTGATCCTCCTACTTTGGTTTCCCTGCTGCTGGGATTAAAGATGTCATTGAAGGCCAAGAATGAGTGAGATCTACCATAACAAAACAGATAATCTCCTGAGAGACTTATACTTTAGCAGTCCTTGAGGTGTTGAGAGAAACAGTTCAGTCTTTGATTTCCCTCCCTCTAGCTGTGAAAAGAAGCTTTTAGCTTTTTTTTTTTCTTTTTGAGGTAGGGTCTCACTTTAGCCCAGGCTGACCTGGAATTCACTATGTAGTCTCAGGGTGGCCTCAAACTCATGCTGATCCTCCTGCCTCTACCTCCTGAGTGCTGGAATTAAAGGCGTGTGCCACCATGCCTGGCTTGCTCTTACCCTTTTTGAATGGCTTAGAACCTGTCCTTTCTTGCCTGTTCCTAACTGGGTTTCTGGAGTGAGTTTGTTGGGGTGAGAGAGGTCATGGCACACCGAAAGCTTTTCTGTCTGATTTTGAAACAGGGTCTCATGTAGCCCAGCCTGGCCTCAAGTTCAGTTTGGTATATAGCCTAAGCTGGCTTTGAACTCCTGATCCTTCTGCTTCTACCTACCAAGTCACAGAATTATGGATGTGTGTCACCACACTGTTTCTGCAGTGCTGTGGGGAGCAAGCCCGGAGCTTTGTACATGCTAGCCAAGTGCTCTACCAACTGAGCTCCAGCTTTAGCCAGAGTAACATGCATTTCCTTGCTCAGGTGGTCTTAGTGTCATAGTAATACCGCAGTGGTTCCAGGACATCTCAGGGATTTCTCAGGTGTCTACTCTGGCCGAGCTCCTAAAACAGTGCAGTCTCAGTGAAATGCATTCCTGACTTCCCTTTGAGTCTGGAAGTCTGACTCTAGGCAAGGCTGCTTCATTCAAGAAGTCCCCATCTTCTGTTTGAGTCCTTTGGTATCTCACTATGAATTGGGCTGCTGCTGGGTTTGCTTATTTGTTTATTTATTTATATTGATTTATTTGAACAGGGCCTCACTCTGTAGCCCAGGGCTGGCCTGAAACTCATTACATAGTCAATGCTAATCTCTAACTATAGCAATTGGCCTGCCTCAGTCTCCCGTGTGCTGGGATTCTAGTAATGAGCAGCCTGCCCAGCTTGAGTCACGTATTTGTATCTGATACATGCTTGTGAGAGTAGCTCAGTTGCTTCTGTCATCTGACTAAACTTTCACTTAGTGAACCTTTTTTTTTTGGTTCATTTTTATTTATTTGAGAGAGAGAAAGAGAGAGAGAGAGAGAGAATGAGAATGGGAATGGGTGCGCCAGGGCTTCCAGCCACTGCAAACAACCTCCAGACATGTACGCCCCCTTGTGCATCTGGCTAATGTGGGTCTTAGAGAATCAAGCCTTGAACCAGGGTCCTTAGGCTTCACAGGCAAGCACTTAACCACTAAGCCATCTCTCCAGCCCTGAACCTTTTTTTTAAAGTAGTGTTTCACACTAGCCCAGGCTGACCTGGAACTCATTCTGTAGTCCTAGACTGGCCTTGAACTCACAGTGATCCTCCTTTCTCTACCTCTGCCTCCCAAGTGCTGGGATTAAAGTTGTGGCCTGCCACACCTGGCTCATCTAGTGAACTTTCACATTATTCTTGTGAGCCTGTGCTGGACTTAGAGATGAATGGAGTCACTGCTATGCTTGAAGAGGCTCATTTATAATGCAGTGTATAACAATGCTAAGGGTCAGGTCAAAGAGGAACTGGCACCAGCCCACAGCATTGCCTGGGCTGGGTATTGAATCTCACAAGGTCACTCTTATCTCCGGAAGTCAGAAGTCTGACTCTAGGCAAGGCTGCCTTATTCAAGAATTCTCCATCTTCTGTGCAGTCAGCCTGGCATACCATATCAAACTGAAACCTGGAAATTGGTCTGGTTCTTTTAGACCAATTGAGGTCCATATTTTTTATGTATAATTTATTATTTATTTGAGAGAAGGAGGGAGGGAGAGGGGGAGAATATGGGCACGCCAGGGCCTCCAGCCACTGCAAACAAACTCCAGATGCATGCGCCCCCTTGTGCATGCATCTGGCTTACGTGGGTCCTGGAGAATGAACCAGGATTCTTTAGCTTTGCAAGCAAACGCCTTAACCGCTAAGCTGTCTCTCCAGCCCCTGAGCTTCATATTTTATACTCTGCACATAGTCTATTCTGGTGCTAAGTCCAAGTTGAATGAGAAATGTCGTTATATGTCATAGAATTAACCAACATTGGAAGTAGGAGCTAAGGTTCCAAAAACAGGGTCTCATGATAGTGCTTTTCCCACAGGGCCTGGCACCACTACTTTCAGAAATCTATTTTGTTCCTGCTATTGACTTGCTGTCAGATTGCTGAAGGCCTTTAATTTGGCCCCCCTGGAGAAGCCAAAACCTTTAGAATCAGGAGATTGGGGGCCAGGGAGATAACTCAGCAGCAAGAGGTCCTGGCAAGCCGATCCCATATTCATTCTCTCGCTCTCTCTTTTTTTTTTAAGGTAGGGTCTTGCTCTGGCCCAGGCTGACCTGGAATTCACTATGTAGTCTCAGGGTGGCCTCGAACACACGGCGATCCTCCTACCTCTGCCTCCCAAGTGCTGGGATTAAAGGCATGCGCCACGACACCAAGCTTATTAACTTAAGAGAAGTGCAGTGGTTACATTCCAGGCAAATGAGGCTAGGCAGACTTGCCCCATATTCATCCCAGCCTTAGCTGTTTTTTCATTACTTTGTGGAGATGTTACTTGAGTTTGTGGTGAGTAAACAGGCCTCCATAAATGTGAAGATGGGGCAGAATCTAAACAGAATGACAAAGGCAGTACTCCTTGGTCATGCTGTTCTTAGCCAGAGTTTATCAGTTTTTTTTTTCTTTTTTTCTTTTAGTTTTTTGAGGTAGGGTCTCACTCTGGCCCAGGCCGACCTGGAGTTAACTATGTAGTCTCAGGGTGGCCTTGAACTCATGGTGATCCTCCTACCTCTGCCTCCCGTCCCCCCCCCCCCCCCGAAAAGGTCTTGCTCTAGCCCATGCTGACCTGCAATTCACTATTGCCTCGAACTCAAGGCAATCCCTGCTTTTATCATTAATTTCTGAGAGCTGTAAAACTAAACAGTAAGGCTCTGTAGAGAGATATGGAGTAATTGTTGAACCAGGAAGGGGAGGGGAGTGAAAGTGACATGAATAGCCACTGCCTAACAGACTAGTGCTGCTGGCTTTGGCTAATAGGTAGATTTGACCTAGGACTCATCTTTTCACAAAGTCAGGGATCTAGTGTGCTGATTCAGCAGAACTGAAGGAAGAGCCAAAGTCAGTACAAGCACAAGGACTGTCCATTTTGGAAGCCATCCATTTCCCATCTCTGGCTCCTTCTAGCGGAGGGAAGAAGACTTGACCTCAAGGCCAGAATAAACAAAGTTCAGTAAGCAGGTGATTTGGCCAGACTGGCCAGAAAGAGGGAAGGTTGGGTTGGGTTAGAGAGGGCCTTGCTGGCCCCAGAAAATGCTTCTGTGAGCCGAGGATGCCTGCTCTCTACCACCTCCAGAGGATGGGGTGGGGTGAGGTGCTTTCTGAGCCAGAGTGGTGTAGGGTTATTTTGAATGCAGCTATTTGGGGAGAGCTGGCTATGGCTTTAAGTTTATTTATAGGCCATTTGGATTTGTCCTTTCTCTAGACCTCAGCTTTTGTTCACTGAGCATGTCACTGGCCCCTCTCATGAACTGAAGCCTAAGGAAAGGCCAAATCAGAACCTGCTCCTAAGGTACTGGTAGCCTCTCTGTGACTGTAAGAGGAAATGACATAGAGGAGGAGCTCAAGATGTTCAGACAAGTCTGGGTGGGAAAGATAGCTTGCCTAAAAGACATACATTTTTCTTAGGTAAGGAGAACTGGTGGAGCTGGAGCTATAGATCAGTGTTAAGAGTAGGTACTCTGCAGGTGTGGGCCTTGGGTTTAATAGTGCACAGCTGCATGCCCACAAAATATTCCAGTGGTCATGGCTGAGGGAAAAACTCACCCACAGCTGGAAGCTCCCAAGTGGTCAGAGAGCCTGCCCCCTCTTGCAAAGGCACTTATAACCTTATAGTGGTGGGTTGTCTCCCAGCTCAGGTGAACGAGAGAGACAGCCGGTTGATTAGGGCTAGAGGCTTTCTCAGGAAGAGGCCAGCCCTGACACCACGTTCTGGGTGTGGAACTTGATCAACCACAATGCTTAAATCCTTTGAAAGACCTCCCTCCCAGGAAGGGGTCCTGGTTGTTTGTGGAAAAACAGATCTAGGGAAGTAGGTAAGAGATAAGAAGTCAGTTCATCTTTGATTTTTAGCAAGTGCAAACTTTCTTGCCTTTTTTGCCTTCAGGGGTCCAGTCACCCTAACTGTACCTCTCTCTCAAAGGTAACCATACTTTCTTCCATAACCCTCATGTAAATCTGCTGACAGCCTGTGAAGATCAGAAAGAGAACCTCAGGCCTGACAACACAGTACTAGTTTGGACCAGTATTCTGCACATGGACCAAAAAAGTATATGGGACCTTAAGCTCACCTTTTCTTCTATTGCATCATACTGATCTTTCATCCTTTTGCTTGTGGGACAAGATGGTTTAATAGATAGAGTAACTTAATTTAGATTGCTTATAAGCAAACAAAAATACAAACAAAAAATTGTGTTTGGAACCTGAAGTGCTAGGGCAACCACTTAAGATCCAGGACTAACATGGATCATTTCACATGACCACTTGATTGAAAAATGTGGTTTACCAAGAAGCAAGACAAGATCCTCTGTGGTAGGAAGGGAGGTACAGTTGGTAACTCTGTGGCTGGCTAATCTCCTCTTCTGAGCCACCTTATTTTCTTTGGGACTCCTAGAACTGCCTGATAAAGAGAGATGAAAGTGGTTACTCTGCAGTGGTGGCTGACTTTGGTCTGGCTGAGAAGATTCCTGATGTTGGGTGAGTACCTCCTAGTAATGCCAAAGTCCCGTTGGATGTGATGGCACATCACATACATACATACATACATACATACATACATACATACATACATACAGCACTTGGGAGGCAGAGGTAGGAGGATCACTGTGTGTTCGAGGCCACCCTGAGACCTACAGTAAATTCCAGGTTAGTCTGGGCTAGAGCGAGACTCTACCTCAAAACACCAGAATAAACTAAGGAAAATCCAGCTTCTTTACAGAAGCCAGGACTTCAACACAGCTCAGTCAGTTTCACTCCCTGAATTGATGCATTTTAGTCTGTACCCATCCTTGGGTGAGAGGAATTCCCAAAAGCCAAAAGATCTGATTGTGTAGACAGGAGTGGTGGCACATGACTTTCATCCTAGCACATGGAGGTAGACAGCCTCAAGGACTGCTCCAAGTCTAGCCAGGGCTATACATCAAGCCCCCAACAAAAGCCCCCACAAAACAAGCAACAAACAAGCCAACAAAAATCCTTGGGTTAGAGATGTAGCTCAGTTTGGTAGAGTGCTTGTCTAGCATGCACGGAGTCCTGGGTTTGACCTGCAGCACTGCATAAACTGGGCATGGTGATACATTCCTGGGATCTCAGCACTCCACACGTGGTGATGGATCAGAATTTTGCCTACACTAAGGGGGCAGAGGTAGGAGCATCACTGTGAGTTCAAGGCCAGCCTGGGACTACAGAGTGAGTTCCAGGTCCATCTGTGCTAGAGTGACACCCTACCTTGAAAAACAAACAAAAGGATCAGAATTTTAGTCATTTCTGTTCTCTTAAAACAGCAGTCAGGAATGGTGGCTTAAGCCTGTAATCCAAGCATTTGGGAGGCTGAGGTAGGCAGACCATCATGAGTTCAAGGTCAGTTTGGTCTATGTAGTGAGTTCAGGACAGTCTGGGATTCATGAGACTCTGTCTCAAAAACAAAACAAATTGCTAGGTGTGGTGGTACACTTCTTTAATCCTAGCACTCAGGAGGCAGAGGTGGATCACCATGAGTTCAGGGTGGCCTGGGACTACAGAGTGAGTTCCAGGTCAGCCTGAGCTACAGACCCTACTGCCTCTCTCTCTCTCTCTCTCTCAAATAAATAAATAACTAATTAAAAAAATACAAAAAAAGAGGTAGGAGGATCGCCATGAGTTCAAGGCCACCCTGAGACTACAGAGTTAATTCCAGGTCAGCCTGGACCAGAGTGAGACCCTACCTCGAAAAACCAAAAAAAAAAAAAAATACAAAAGACCCCTGCCTGGCAGTGGTAAAGTCACTTTCCTTACCACTTCACTCCACAGCATGGGGAGTGAGAAGCTGGCTGTGGTGGGCTCACCCTTCTGGATGGCACCTGAGGTTCTTCGAGACGAGCCCTATAATGAGAAGGTAAGTGTGGATGGTCAAGGCCTGGCTTTCCTCAGGATCCATTTAGTAGAAGTGTCAAAGATCTGTGTGGTGGTCAGGATAAGGCCCTTCCTGCTAAATGTAGAGATGCCACTTAGCAGTTACCCAGTGAATAACTTGGGAGAAACATGGGTAATAAGGTTCAACCGTAGATTGTTAAGAGATCGGGGAGGGTCAGGTTTCCCACTCCACTGAGGGGTGTTGAAGTCTGACTACCCTCCAGGCAGACGTGTTCTCTTACGGTATCATCCTGTGTGAGATCATCGCCCGCATCCAGGCTGATCCAGACTATCTTCCTCGGACAGAGGTGAGCTGCAGGCAGGGGCTCATTGCCACCAGTGTGCAACTGTTTTGAATCTATGGTTTGTTCTTGGGGTGGGGTTGCTGGATCGCATTCTGCTTTGCAGAAGTAGCTTCCAGACTCTTCTGAGAGCTAGGCTGTGTGGGGCAGGGGGAGATACTACCAGTCTACCATGTCCTCTGTACCTTTCTACACTGTACCCATCCTCAGAATTTTGGACTGGACTACGATGCTTTCCAGCACATGGTGGGAGACTGCCCCCCAGACTTCCTGCAGCTCACCTTCAACTGCTGTAATGTGAGTAGTATCTTTCTTCCTCTAGCTTTGGTTAGGGATTGGCTGAATCTTTTTTACCTGCTTAGGTGTAGCAGGCAGAAACTGCAAAATAACCTCATAAGGGGCTTCATTAAAAAACAAAAACAAAAACAAAAAAACTTTACATGGGCATGCCAGGGCTTCCAGCCAACGCAAACAAACTCCAGAAGCATGGACCACCTTGTGCATCTAGCTTATGTGGGTCCTGGGGAATTGAATCGAGGTCCTTTGGTTTTGCAGGCAAGCACCTTAAATGCTAAGCCATCTCTACAGCCCAAGGGGCTTCATTTTACCTGGACGTGTAATACCGAGCACACTTCCTCCTTTGAGCCTATACAGGCTCTCCAGAGCAATGGACCAAAGAAAGAAATAGCTGTTTCATAGTATCTAGTCTTCACTCTGGAGGGGAGACCAACCACCTTGTGCTTTGGGTGTTGAGTTCTTCTCAGGTTTTGTTGAACTGTGGTTCCAGGCAGTCCTGAAGCACATGACAATCTTTTAGCCACACAGCTTGGATCTTAAAAGATGCCAAAGACAGACTCAAATTTCAGCTTTGGGGTGGGAGATGGAGGCAGGGCTCATGGCTGGTTTGGATGTCTACAGATGGACCCCAAGTTGCGCCCATCCTTTGTGGAGATTGGGAAGACCCTCGAGGAAATTATGAGCCACCTACAGGAAGAAGAGCTGGAGAAGGACAGGAAGCTGCAGCACACAGCTAAGGGTAAGATGCCAGACCAGAGACCCAAATGGAAGGAAATTAAGACTATGGGACTTTCTTTAGGACTGTGATTCTAGGTCTAGAAGCAGACGGATGGGGCAGACCATAGAAAAATGAGTACTAGGCACACTGCTTTCCTCCAGTCCACTTCCTCATTGAGATGGGTCTTTCACCTATTTTGCTTTCCTGAGAATAATCCTGTGATAAAGTGGTGCTTCTCTTTAAGACTGGTGAGAGTAACCCAGGCTTGGCTCACTGTTCTTCAGGACCGTTGGAGAAAGTGCCTGGAGGAAAGCGACTGAGCTCACTGGATGACAAGATTCCCTATAAGGCTCCACGTCCAAGACGTACTATCTGGCTATCTCGAAGCAGGTCAGACATTTTCTCTCGCAAGCCCCCACATACGGTGAGTGTCTTGGATCCCTACTACCGGCCACGAGATGGTGCTACTCGTACCCCAAAAGTCAACCCTTTCAGTGCTCGTCAGGATCTCAAAGGTGGCAAGATCAAGTTCTTTGACTTACCCAGCAAATCTGTCATCTCCCTGGTATTTGACCTGGATGCACCAGGACCTGGAACTTTGCCCCTGGCTGATTGGCAGGAGCCTCTGGCCATGTCTGCCCGTCGGTGGCGGTCTTTGCCTGGTTCACCTGAGTTCTTGAGTCAGGAGGCCTGTCCATTCGTGGGCTGTGAAGAATCTCTATCTGACAGGCCCCCACCACGACTCAGTAGTCTCAAGTACAGAGTAAGCGAGATCCCACCATTCAGGGCATCTGCCCTTCCAGCTGCTCCAGTCCATGAGGCCATGGACTGCTCCAACTCCCAGGAAGAAAACGGTTTTGGACACAGGCCCAAGGGGACCAGTCCATGTCTTGGAGGTGCCTCTGAGGAGATGGAGCTGGAAGAAAGGCCAAGAGGAGTGACTCCAGTCCTGTTCTCTGTCTCAGACACAGGCCTACAAACCCAGGGAGAGCAGGATGGGTAAGAAGGGGGTTGGAGGTTAGTCCTTGTCTTATCTTGGGAATGGACCTTCAGGAGAAGCTCCAAGGGTCCTCCTTGGTACACTGCCTGACTTCTCAGGACCCCACAGAGCCAGCGGGCTAAGGGAAAGCCCAGCTCTAAATTGGGCTTCCAATGCACAATGGCTGCATATGAGAAGGCAGGCAGCAACGAGAAGTGTTCCTTTAGTTGGGGCCAACATAATACTAAGTCTCTGCAATCCAGCAGGGAGCTGTAGCTCTCACTGACTGCAGTGCACTTCCAAGACAGGACCAGAGGATTGAGCTGGCAGGCAGTTGGTTTCCTGCCTCAGGTCTGTCTTGTCCATTCTGGGGCATCTGAGCTACTGGATGGAAACTGTAGCTGACCAGGAAGCCATTAAAGGGCATGGCTATTTCTCAGACCTGAAGACCAGGCTGTTTCTTGCCAGTGTCAGACACCTGAATAATTGCTGTTTGTGCTTACTGTATGGTCAGACCACATCACTACATTTCTATGCAAGGGGGACAAGGCAATGTGGTGGTTATGATCCTAGCTAACCTGTTCAAATGTCTTTTCCAGTTGATTAATCTATTTTCATATTTATAAAGGAGTCTTAATATTTTGCCTCATAGGCTTTCAACCTTGTGGTTGGGAGTGGGGCTGTAGGCCTTAGGGTCTGCTCTAAATGTATTTGTCAAGATGTGATGCAACTAGTTGGTCAAATTTATACTTGGACTGATTTTCTTCCCTTCCTGTTAGAGCTGGAATTTTGGGAACAGTCTGTTCTTACAGAGCCGCAATAAGAAATAACCAAAGAATGAAGTTGACGTCAAATATTTTCACAATTTGTTTCTGATTTTTTTTGTAAAAACTTTCCCAGACACTTTCAGATTAAAAAATAAAGTTGATGTTGCAGGTGTTGGTCAGCCTTATTTATACTCTGTACTAAGACTGGTGTAACAAAGGAGCGATGAAGCACTCTCTGCCAGGACCTGCTCCCCAACTCTGTAGTAGCATATAAAATGGCTCGAATATGTGTAGTAAAGTATGTGACATTCACAAGTTAGAGACACAAATGTGGATTTTAAGTTATTTTTGCAACAAAGACTTGCTATGTAGCCCAGGATGTCCTTGAACTTGTGGTAATCCTGTGTCAGCATCCTGAGTACTGGGATGACAGGTGTGAGTTTTGGCATACCTGGCCCTGGCCGAACATCGCTTGTATTCTCAGCTTCTCTTCTTGGACCCAGTGCCAGTAAAATGTTGGGTCAGCTACTGCCCCAAGCCAGCTTCATCTTCTGGTTGTGGGCTTTGGATGAACGGGAGAACTGGCTTTTGGCCACCGTGAGGGGTACAGCTTTGCCACTTAGATATACCTTATTGTGACATTCAGGGAGCCAGGGCCCAGAGCTGCAGGGCTGGAGTCCTTGGCTCAACCCCACATAGGCCATTACATAACCTGTCATAAAGGCATCAAAACCAGCCCTGTGCAGTCCATCCCCAGGCACTGGGTTAGGACCAGGTCGGCTCCCTGACAAGTCTGAGGTAGCTGTTTCAGCTGTTTCAGGACTTGTCACCTTAGGCCCCACTTCCAAGTCATTTCTGTGATCTTGCTCAGAATCAGGCTGATCCCTTGTTTCATCTTCTGCCACCTTGTGCTCAACCATCTCAGTGTTGAGGCCATCCTCACAGACCTGCTTCATGGGGGGACCATCTTCCGCTTCCCCAGGGCTCTGTGGATCAGGCTGGCTCAGCAAAGCCCTCTTTCGTTTCTCCCTCCGCCTCCGCCTCCGTCGCCGCTTGTCCTCTGCCACAGCTTCATCGGTGTCTATGATGAGGTCAATGTCGTGGGAACGAGGACACTGTGGCCCCAGAGGGCACCAGCCATAGGCCTGCAGGGAAGATGCTTAGAAAGAGCTCCAGACACCAGGACCTCCCCTCCCCAAGAAATGGCTGACTGCTCTCACCGAGAAGTTGTCACAGATGCTGGTGGCATGAGGACGGTGGACTGCAGGAGACATGCAGCAGCGGTAGTCAACATGGGCTCTCATGCGAGCGGGGTAGCTGCAGAACTCCAGGGTCAGGTGTGGGCTGCCGGCTGCCTGCTGCTTCCCATTTTCCCGCTCACTGCAACAAGAAGACAGTGCTCCACTAGGATATAAGCTCCATGACAACAGGGGGTTGTCTGTTTTGTTCACTGCTGAATCCTTAGCACCTGAAAACAGTGCCTGGCATATGGCAGGTATTCAATAAACATTTTTTTTTTCAAGGTAGGATCTCACTTTAGCCCAGACTCAAGGTGGCCTTGAACTCACAGTGATCCTCCCATCTCTGCCTCCCAAGTGCTGGGATTAAAGGCATGAGCCACCACACCTGGCTCAATAAACAATTTTAAGTGAATGAAATAGGTTCATACCAGGCCCACCCATTTCTCTTAGCTATCCCCTCACCATTTCCGGAAAGCATATTCTAAATAGGAAGCCACAAAGCGGGCATGAAACTCGGCAGCGTATTTGGTGTCGTAAATGCCTGCTGGGAACATCTCGCACAAGTCAGCAGTGAAGGTGCCTAGGCTCTCAGGCAGATGTGCGTAGAAGTTCTGGTACAGGAACACCAAGTCTATAAGGCCATTATGCAGCACCAGAGGCCGACGGGCCCGGATCAGCTCCAGGAATAGTGTCCGCACCGTCTGGCTCTGGCTCTCATTACCCTAGGAGGAAGAGTAGGGGTCAGCAGGAAGGAGAGAATGTCCCAAGGAGCCTTTTATGCAGCACACTTATCCCAGATTGCCCAAAAGGGAAAACACTCCTCTTGTATGGTTCCCCCTGCCCCAATCATGTCACTAGTGATTCCCCGTATTTCCAAAGTAGACCTCCCTCCCTCCAGCATCAAATCTACAGTAGAAAGAATGAACTCATAGAAGGGGCAGACTGAAGGTTAGGTAAGCTGGAGGCCTACCTTGTCATTGCCCTTATGGTAGGGGATGCCCTGGGCATACTGCCGATTGAAGTTGAAGCCATGTTGTACCAGGAACTGCACAGACTTTGGTTCTATAACATACTCTTCCATGCACAGGAGGGTGAGATTAAACACTTGGGCCAGGTAGGAGTGCTCACCCTGAAAAAAAAAAGGGGTCTGTTTTATCAAAATTTAGGGGGAAAAACCCCCTCTCATACCCAATGTTCCTCCTCCCCTCAAGACCTGGGATGAAGGTGACAGTTCATACCTTATCTGGCTGCTGCTTGAAGCACGCAAGGCCCAGGGACAGGACAGAACGGGACTTGGCAGCATGACACACAGCCTTGTAACGTTCTTCAATGCACCTTCGAGTTAGTTTGGGCAAGGATATGGCTGAATTAGCTTCAGAAAGGATCCAAACTACCCAGGACAGGGGGCCCCCTAACTCCAGGGTATACAACTAACTTGTGAGGGTCGGGACCAATGAGAAGGCTTATACTTACTGGTTCAGCAAACTCTTCCTGTCCCCAAGTCCACTCAGCTCCTATGGGAGGGTAAAAGGATTGTGATTTGCCCCTAACATCAGTTCCTTCACAATGACATACCCTCCATTTCCCATGCCTCACCGTGTCCACAGCCACAAAGCTAGCTGTCTTTAAAGCCAGCAGGAGGGATGGCCACATCTCTTTGAAGTTGTCACTTTGTACATCCACCACAGGAACGTGGAGTACATACTCCTCTCCAGATTTTGTGTTTTTGTTGCCATCACCTGGGGAATGTGATCAACGTTCATGCTTCAGCAAGGTACCAGGGGAACAGACACCAAGCTAGGTTGGGGGAGGGCTCATAGATTTTCCTTTAAGCTTTTGCACACATGCATTGAGTGTCCAGAATCTAGGAAGAAGACACCTCCGATTTCCAGTGATTTTATGTGAGAGTGGGAAACTACTTCCCCTTAGGCTTCATAATCAGTAGAAAGAAAATAAACTAGACGACCACCAGGCTCCTTTTTCCTTCGAGCCTCTAGTCCAAGCACTCACTCAGGATGCTGAGGCAGGAGGACTTTTGAGTTTGAGGCCAGCCTTGGTGTCTGACTCTATGGCCAGTTCCTGGGTAGCCTATGCTACACAGAAAGACCCTGTCTCTAACAAACAGATCTCGCAAGGCTCTGTTAACTCGCGGTGCCCCAGCCGCCACAAGCCAGTTTCCAGTGTGCCACAAAGTCACACGCAGGAGCGCCACTGCCCGAGGACTGTAACGCTCCGTGTGCCGCACGTTACCGACCAAGTTCTGAGCTCCGTCCAAGCCAGCTCCAACGCGCCTCCAGCTAAGGCCGTGCAGCTGCACGCTGGGACTTTCGTCTCCCTGGGGCCGGCGCAAGCAGAAGCCGCGGAGCCTGCAGACCCGTCTCCGGGACCACCGGCCCGAGGCCTTCCCTCTCCCTGACCGCTTAGGCTCGCGGGGTCACCCCTGAGAAGCCGCTCACCGTCGCAGGTGGGAGGCGCTGACGCTGCGGCCCCGTCACAGCCCGCGGCCATGTCGCCGCGCCCCGGGCCCGCGGAGCCGCGCGTAGGGAAGCCCGGACTTCCGCTTTGTTCCGGCGCGACGGGGCCGTCAGGAACGGGGCGGGGCCTCCCGGGTCCCGCAGCGCGCTGCGCTGATTGGCCGGAGCTCCGGCTCGGCCCGGATTGGCCGGAGCCCCCCCCCCCCCCCCCCCCGGGGATCGCCGGGAGCCGCGCGCGCAGGTAGGTTTTCTCTCCGCGCGGCCTGTGCGTGGCGCGGTGTCTCCGAGTTAGGTCCCGGTGGTCACCAGCACAGCCCGAGGTTGGCGTGGGCCACGTGGGCTTTCCAGAGGAGGGGCGCTGCCCGAGCTGAGCTGAAGCGGGCGCGATGGAGGGAGGGCGGAGCACGCCGCAGAAAGAAGGGCTTGGGCAAATCTGCAAGGACGGAGGGCTCCTCTTAGTGCAGGGAGTGAACGCGGCGGGGAGCGAACTTCCACAGGACTGGGCTGCAGAGGTGGCGAAGCGACCAACTAAGTGATAATGTGCACTTGAGTTAATGCTGTGGCAAGTGATGGTGAGGAAGAGATGATTACGTAATATCCAGTGGAGACATATGAGATAGTCGTTCTGGGGACTTGATTTCGACATTGAAGCCTTACACCTGAAAAATAATGTTAGGTAAGGTGTGCAAATGGACTGTGTGAGGTCTCATGGTGAACATACTACTTGGAGGTCAAACAGCTAGAGCTTAGCGGGATGGGTGAGACCGGAGCACCTCATCCATGGACCAAAGCTCTACGGACAGCAAGGGGCGTGACAGTCAAAGCTCTCCAAAAGGTACTTAGTGAGCCGAACCTCCCCATCGCCGCTGACCTCGTCCCTCCTTAACGTTCTAGCACACTGGCCTGCTTATTTTGCCACAAACATGCCAGGGATCCTCTTTAGGGCTCTTCTATCAGCTTTTTGGGATGATTTATATTTATTTATTTGGAGTTTTTCGAGCTAGGTCTCTCTCTCTCTAGTCCAGGCTGAACTGGAATTCACTCTAGTTTCCTGCTGGCCTCGAACTCACAGAAATACTAACTCTGTCTCCCGAGTGCTGGGATTAAAGGTGTGCACCACCACATCTGGCTCTTTATTTTATTTTATTTTATTTTATTTTTGTTTGAGTCACAACCTCACCATATATATATATATATATATATATATACACACATATACATATATATATATATATATATATACACATATACATACATACATATACATACATGAAAGGCGGTTTCCAATTTGTTAGATTTTTCTGCCTCCTGAGGTTTACAGGTGTGTGCAATGGCCTTTCCACAGGTATTTACATGACTAACTGCAACTCCTACAAGTTCTTGGTCCAATATCGCTTTTTTTTTTTTTTTTTTTTTTTTTTTTTTTGAGGTAAGGTCTTGTTCTAGCCCAGGTTGACTTGGAATGGAATTCACTAAGTAGTCCCAGGGTGGCCTCGAGCTCAGGGCAATCCGTATACCTCAGCCTCCCATGTACTGGGATTAAAGTTGTATGTCACCACACCCAGCCGGTAAGGGCTAGCTTCACCCTTTTAAAACTGAAAACTCTTTCTCTTTATGCCAGTAGTTACTGTCTTCTAATATCCTGTATAGCTTTTTGTGTGTATTAGTCATTGTCTGTCCTTTAGGAGGGTAGAAACCTTTGTATTTTATTTATTCAGGTAAATTGTTTGTCATAGTAAGCATTCATAAATATCTGCTCAAGGATTTAATGAAAAGCCATTCATTATTTCTTGTAAGGGAGAAACATGACATGTCTTTGGTGGTTGTTTTGAGACAGAAGTCCAGGCTGGTCTCAAGCTCAGTAAATACTGAGAATGACCTTGAACTCTTTGCTTCTAGGAATTGGGAACTACAGACATCCACTACCACACCTGGAAATGATCATGTTTTGAAAAGATTGCTGGGGCTGGAGAGATGGCTCAGTGGTCAAAGGCGTTTGTAAAGCCTGACAAGCCTGGGTTTGATTCCCCAGTAAAGCTAGATACACAAAGTGGAACTTGCATCTGAAGTTCATTTGCAGTGGCAGGAGGCCCCAGTGTGCCCATTCTCTAAATTACACATATATATTATACATTTTATGCAAGAGAGACAGAATGGGAGCACCAGGGCCTCCAGCCACTGCAATCAAACTCAAGACACGTGTGCCACCTTGTGCACATGTGCAACCTTGTGCCCTTGCATCACTTTGTGCATCTGGCTTATGTGGGTCCTGGAGAATTGAACTTGGATCCCTTGGCTTTGCAGGCAAGTGCTTTAACTGCTAAGCCATCTCTCCAACCCCAATATGTGTGTGTATGTATGTATGTATGTATGTATGTGTGTATACATTTTGGAGAATGAACTGCAGGATTGTGAAAGTAAGTGTGTCACAGAAATTTGGCTATGAATGGGAGAAGAATGTGTCTTGAGTGGAAGATTATAGGAATAGGACTCTTGGGGAAGAGGAGGGACTCTTCTTCCACATAAAAGTGCAAATAGAGGGAAATTTATACATTTTCCCTTAGGAGGGAGGATACTCATTTGATAAATGAGCTAAAGTAAATGTTTTTGAAAAATAGTTTAAAACAGGCTTAAGTAATTTCAGATGGCTGTGACCGTGGGGAGACTCAAAACTCACCTGCGTGCTGAGAATAAATGACAGTAGTGTATTTAGCACTGAAGCAGAAGTAAGAGGATCAATGTGAATTCAAGACCAGCCTAACACTACATAGTGAATTCCAGGTCTGCCTGGGCTAGAGTGAAACCCTACCTCCCCCCTCCCCCAAAAAAAGATTTAAAAAGGAGGGAGGCTGGAGAGATGGCTTAGCCTTTAAGGCACTTGCCTGCAAAGCCTTAGGACCCAGGTTCAATTCCCCAGTGCCCACATAAGCCAGATGCACAAGATGATGCATGTGTCTGGAGTTTGTTTTCAGTAGCTAGAGGCCCTCGTGCATCTGTTCTATCTGCTTCTCTCTTTCAAATAAATAAGATATTTTTTAAAAAGTAAAAAGAATATGAATCAAAGGAAGGGAAGGAGTACTTTGCAATACTGTCTTAAAGTCCAGATACAATGTGGCTGTTGTATTCATGACTTCACAGTGGCAGACTCTGACTACACAAAGACCTAAAATAATAGGAGGGAAAAGGGCTGGAGCAGTGACTTGCAAATCTTTATGGCCAGAGTTTGGTAAGTGGGGGAAAACAATGACATCAAAATACAAGAGAAAGTAGTTGGAAAGAAGGGATTCAAGGGAGAGGAAAAAGGGAGAGTGGTTGGAAGTATGATCATAGTATATTGTAAATATTTACAGAGGTTGTCAATAAAAAGTTAAGCAGAGAAAAAGGCTTAGTAGGGGCTGGAGAGATAGATGGCTTAGCGGTCAAGCGCTTGCCTGTGAAGCCTGAGGACCCGGGTTTGAGTCTCCATTCCCCAGGACCCACGTTAGCCAGAGGGGGTGCACAAGGGGGTGCACGTGTCTGGAGTTCGTTTGCAGTGGCTAGAGGCCCTCGCGTGCCCATTCTTTCTCTCTATCTGCCTCTTTCTTTGTGTTGCTGTCAAATAAATAAACAAAAATTAAAAAAAAAAAAAAGAAAAAGGCTTAGTAGGATTGCATCATAGCAGCATGAGAGATAAGTTGCTCAATCGCTTCCCAACCTGGCATGGAGTAATAGTGCCTGCCTCTTGGAGCCATCAGAGGCTCAGGAGGTTGGGTGGTAGGCCCAGTAAAGCATTCCCTGGGATTAGGCATATAGTAAGCCTTCAATAAATATTAGCTGTTTTTTTGCAATTCTAGAGAAACAGCCAGAAGAGCAGGCAGCACTGATGGTAAGCCAGATGTGTTTTCTCATTACTAGTGCCAGTTATAATTTACTAGATCAGGAAAAGATGAGGGATAAAAATAGATCTGTTCTCAGATCTTTCCCCCTCGAATTATCCTTTCTGTTTCTCCTTTCTCTCAAATGAAGGCTTTGGACTAGATAAATATTATAGGATGTATTTGTATAGCCATGTTATATCTGTAAACAGAGAGGTCTCCTACCACCCTGTGCTCTTAGAGATCTGAAAACAGCCCTGTGCACCACGTCCTTGACCCCCACCCTAACCCTGCCCTCTTATTCTTTGCATGCTAGTCCCTCTGAGGCCACTTGCACAGCAACTTTGACTGTACTTTGGTGCCACAGCTAGCCAAGAGCAAACCTGTGGGCATCCAGAGAGTGCATAGTGGTACACATCTATAATCCTAGATCTTAGGAGGATCATTAACTTGAATCCTGCCTGAGCTGCATGATGAAACCCTGTTTCAAAAAACAAGAGTAGCTGGCCTTGGTGGTTCATACCTTTTTTTTTTTTTTTAAATTTATTTATTTGAGAGCGACAGACACAGAGAGAAAGACAGATAGAGGGGGAGAGAGAGAATGGGCGCGCCAGGGCTTCCAGCCTCTGCAAACGAACTCCAGACGCATGTGTCCCCTTGTGCATCTGGCTAATGTGGGACCTGGGGAACCAAGCCTCGAACCGGGGTCCTTAGGCTTCACAGGCAAACGCTTAATCGCTAAGCCATCTCTCCAGCCCTTTTTTTTTTTTAATTTTTTATTGGTTCATACCTTTAATCCCAGCACTCAGGAGGTTGAGGTAAAATGATCACTGTGAGTTTGAGGCCCACTTGAGTCTACATTATGAATTCCAGGTCAGCCTGGACTAGAGCAAGGCCCTACCTCAAAAATAAAACAAAACAAAACAAAATAAAAAACAGTAGGCTAGGGATATAGTTCAGTGGGTAGAGCACTTGCCCGGCATGCACAAGGCCCTGGGATTCAATCTCCAATACTGAAAAAAACATACCAAAACAAGGGGCTTTAACTCAGTTGATGGAGTGCTTGTCTAGCATGCCAGAAACCTTCATAAACCAGGCATGCACACCTGTAATTCCAGCACTTGAGAGGAGGTGGGTGGATCAGAAGTTCATCTTCCACTGCATAGGAAGTTGGAGGACAGCCTGTGCTAAAGACCTTATCTCAGAATACATGATGGCCGGGTGTGGTGGCATACATCTTTTCTTTTCTTTTCTTTTTTTTTTTTTTTCGAGGTAGGGTCTCACTCTGGTCCAGGCTGACCTGCAGTTAACTCTGTCATCTCAGGGTGGCCTTGAACTCACGGCGATCCTCCTACCTCTGCCTCCCTAGTGCTGGGATTAAAGGCGTGCGTGGTGGCACACATCTTTAATCCTAGCACTCGGGAGGCAGAGGTAGGGGGATCACTGTGAGTTCAAGGCCAGCCTGAAACCCTACCTCAAAACAAACAAAAGTACATTATAGCTAAAACAAAAAATAGAAAAGAAAAGCTACATCCTATGAGTGACATAAGGAGAGAGGTGGCCACAATTCCTTCAGGACCTCAGTATTCAGGCTCATCGCGACTACTTTGGGTATATGTGTCTGTTCTAGACCATCATGAAAAAGTCACAAGCAACTTTGAGACGTGGCCACAGAAAGCGCACAGCCAGCCACGGGAGAAGGAAAGGTGCTGTTAGTAGCCGCCAGTCCAAACCTGCACCTGATGGTAAGGAACTCGGTACAAGGTAAAGTTCCAGGGGAGGGATTTCACTGGCCATGGAAAGGGAAGGGGAAGGAGGCAGATTAGGGCTGGGAAAGGAGCAGGGTGTGTACTGAGCCATTAGGAAACTGATTCTGACCGGGTGGGGTTACTTTGGGATAATTGCTCTGGCTGTTTAGCAGTAGAGGTGATGGAACAATAGTTTGTGTAGTTTTTCCTTGTGGCTTTCATAGGATCAAATGATTTTATAAGCCCAGGCTGACTTGGAATTAGCCTCAGGCTAGCCTTGAACTCACAGCAATCCTCCTACCTCAGCCTCTCAGTGCCACCATGCCTGGCGGTTTTTTTTTTTGGTCTTCTGAGTTAGGGTCTCACTCTAGCTCAGGCTGACCTAGAATTCACTATGTAGTCTTGGGTGTCCTCACACTCGTGGCAGTCCTCCTACCTCTGCCTCCCAAGTGCTGGGATTAAAGGTGTGTACCACCATACCCGGCTGTCTTGTTTTTTTCTAGCAGGGTCTCATTCTAGTCCAGGCTGACCTGGAACTCATTTTGTAGCCCAGATTAGCCTTGAACTCACAGCAACCCTCCTACTCAGCCTTTTGAGTGCTGGGATTAAAGGAGTGTTCCACTATTCCTTGAAAGTTTTTTAAACAGGGAAACTCTACACAGGTATATATTCTGCCTAGCTGAAATTGTTGAATTTTCATTTGTAGCCCAGAGACGACAGCAAACAGTGTCACCCTGAGCAAACTAAGACCAGAGATTTGGCCAAGGCCATAAACAACTAGAGATCTCTGGTCTGTGTGAGCTCCAAAGCTTAACAGAGAGGTTTGAGTCAGTGAAGCCCTAAGTGAGACCACACTACCACAGGCTGCTGTGTGCTGATCCACAGCCTATGCAAAGATGATCCCTGCGGGGCTAGGCATACTGCCTCATGCCGATATCTAGCACTCGGGAGGCTGAGGCAGGAGAATTTGTTCAAGGCCAGTCTTGGTTACATAGCAAGTTTGAGGCCTGCCTGTGTTACATGAGAGCCTGTCTTAAAAACTTGGGCTGGAGAGATGGCTCAGCAGTTAAGGCATTTGCCTGCAAAGCCTAAAGACCCAGGTACAATTCCCTAGTACTCATGTAAGCCAGACGCACAAGGTGATGCGTGTACCTGGAGTTTGTCTTTAGTGGCTAGAGGCCCTGGCACACCCATTCTCTCCCTTGTTCTCTCTCTGAAATAAATAATATAAAAATAAAAACCAGATGTGGTGACACATGCCTTTAATGCCAGCACTCGGGAAGCAGGGGTAAGAGGATTGCCATGAGTTCAAGGCCACCCTGAGACTACATAGTGAACTACATGTCAGCCTGGGCTAGAGCAAGACCCTACCTCGTAAAACGAAACTAAACAAAAAAAAAAATAAATAAATAAAAGTAGAAAATAAAAAAAGTGAATGGTCCCTGAATGTCTTGGGTCCTCTGCAGAACTGGCCCAGCAGAAGGAAGGCGGGTTACTGCAGGCTTCTGTCTCACCGTATCATCTCTTCGGAGACATGTCTGAAGTCATAGCCTTCCGGGAGAGCCTGCTGAGCTGGTACGGCCAAGAGAAGCAGGACCTGCCATGGAGAAGACGAGTAAGCAGTTCAGGAACAGGGACAGTGGGGCAGGAGGCTGGCACTCAGCCCTTCTCACACCACTTCCCCACCTGGGTTTGCACTGCCAGGTAGAAGAGGAAACCAACTTGGATAGGTGGGCATATGCTGGTCAGTACATCTCCTGAGAGCAGAGCTGCTTTTTTAAAAAATTTCTTTTTGTTTATTTTTATTTATTTATTTGAAAGTGACAGAGAGAGAGAGAGAGAGGCAGATAGCTAGCTAGAGAGAGAATGGGCGCGCCAGGGCCTCCAGCCACTGCAAATGAACTCCAGACATGTGCGCCCCCTTGTGCATCTGGCTTATGTGGGTCATGGGGAATCGATCCTTGAACCAGGGTCCTCAGGCTTCACTGGCAAGTGCTTAACCGCTAAGCCATCTCTTCAGCCCTCAGAGCTGCTTTGTCTGGAAGTTCTCGGATCTGGTGGGGGCTAGGAGCAGAGTAAGTTAACAGGGCCCTCATGCCAACCCCTTCCCCCCAGTGTGGGTGTCAGAGGTTATGCTGCAGCAGACCCACTGCCCTGTGCAGAGCCTGTGCCGGGCACACCAGTGGGTGAGCCTGCTAGCAAAGGGGCATTCAGGGGTCCTCGTGAATAACTGTAGCCCCATGACACCATGCCCTATGCCTCAGGTGGAGTGGGAGCAGCTCACAGACTCACAGAGTCTGCCAGGCAGTCCTGATGTGGAGGAGTGTGGTGAGCACCAACCTTGATTCCAGCCCAGCCCCTCCAGCCCTGCCCGGGAGCTGCCTGGGGAAGCCTCATTTCTAGTTCTTCCTATGACCTGAGTAGGACTGCAGACTGGGACCAAGCCTGTTGTCTTGGCTTGGCATCTAGGTCCTTGTGGCCTAGGCAGGACTGGGGAATCTGTTTCTAGCTCTCAACACTGAACAATGCCAGTTGTGCCCACCTCCCACATATCCTTGGGACCCTAACCTGGGAGTGACCAACTTTCCTCGAAAAGCCAGCCGCCGGCCTCCCAGGGAGGAGTGCTCTGCCATCTGTGTCCTGGAGCGTCCCGGAGCTGTTGGGGGTGCCCGCATCTTGTTGGTGCAGAGGCCCAACTCAGGTATTTGAATATTGGGATTGGAGGGCAGTGTCAGGAACAACAGGGAGACATGGAAGTGCCAGCTCCTGAGGTCTAACCCACACCTGGCTGCCTGTTTCCCCAGGTCTGCTGGCAGGACTGTGGGAGTTCCCTTCCGTGGCCTCGGAGTCCTCGGAGTCCTCGGAGCAGCAGCAGCACAAGGTCCTCTTGCAGGAACTGCAGAGTTGGGCTGGACCCGTCCCAGCTTCCCGCCTCCGCCACCTCGGAGAGGTAGGTTGGCAGTAAAGGTGCCAGGAATGATGATAGCTTTTGTGGCCATATTTACAGGCCTATTTCAGTTCCTTGTCCCTCTCCCCAGGTGATCCATACCTTCTCTCACATCAGACTGATGCTATGTATAAGTATATGGTCTGGCCCTGGAGAGGAAGACTCCAGTGACCACTGCACCACCTGGCGCTTGCTGGCTGACCCGGGAGGAATTTCACAATGCAGCTGTCTCCACTGCCATGAAAAAGGCACTACCTTTGTTGTCTTAATGGTCGTTTTTTGTTTTTATGTGAACATATTGCTGTATAAACAGACAAACAAAAAAATCCACAAATTTCTGGGACTGAACACAAGTCAAGGGCAAAGCTCAAGGGTTTGGCTTGTTTTGGAAAAGGTGCCAGCTCTGTCCTGCCCCCCCCTTATTATCTTGGCTAGGTGTTTTGCAAGTGTGAGGACCATCATTGAGGGGCATGCAAAGTGAGTCTTGTAATCTTCACCCAGCCTTCTCTCACCAGGCTCAACTCAATAGCTCTTTATTTTATTGTCCTTCTCTCACCAGGCTCAACTCAATAGCTCTTTATTTTATTGTTTTTTATTTATTTATTTGAGAGAGAAAGAGGCAGATAGAGAGAGAATGGGTGTTCCAGGGCCTCTAGTCACTACAAAACGTACTCCAGTTGCATGTGCCTCGTTGTGTATCAATCCTGGGTCCTCAGGTTTTGCAGGCAGGCGCCTTAACCGTTAAGCCATCTCTCTAGCAGCTTTTAAAGTCATTTACTGACACTTTTGGTGGATAGTGTCCATTCCAAACTTTATTGAGGACAGAAGAACAGTTTTTGATCTGGGGACCCTACAGTGTAGGCTACAAGGTAGGGACAAAAGGAACAAATAGTGAGGGCAGTGCAGTGTCACAGGTATGTGAAATGTTTGTTTTAGGTTCTGTAATATGAGGTGGGGAGCCATCATTTCTTTCTACAAGATGAGGATCTGAAAGGATTGCTTGGAGGAAATAATTGCTAATTCAGGTACTGGAAATTAGGTGGTGTTTCCAGGGTAGGGAGGGGAATAGCAGTGGCATGAGCAAAGGTGGGGCACAGTAGAGGGTCTGCAATCCCCAAGGACTGGAGAGGTCAGTTGGGCCTGCTCTGGTCAGCCAGGACTTGATGAAAACTGTGCTGCCAAAGCATTTTCAGAAATATTTTAAAAAATATATTTTTTTTTATTTGTTTGAGAGTGACAGACAGAGAAAGAGGCAGAGAGAGAGAGAGAGACAGACAGACAGACAGACAGACAGAGAGAATGGGCGTATCAGGGCCTCCAGCCACTGGAAACAAACTCCAGATGTGTATGCCCCCTTGTGCATCTGGCTAAGGTGGGTCCTGGGGAATGGAGCCTTGAACTGGGGTCCTTAGGCTTCATAGGCAAGCGTTTAACCGCTCAGCCTTTTGGAGAGCTGATTGAAGGCATGCCTGTGTGGAGGCAGGTGGAAAGCTCTAATATTTGAAGTTAGATCAATAGAGGCGAGAGGAGGTACAAGGTCCCTGATGTGCCCTCAGTACCTCTGTTTGGCTTCTGCATAGGATTCTAAAACATTCCAGATGTCTACCCCATCCAACTGGAAAAAGCCCAGCAAGGGCCAACAAGTGCTGGGTAGTTTCTTTGGGTCTTGTTTGATTTCCAAGGACAAACCTAACCCCAACAGTGTAGCCCAGTAAAACCTTTGGACACCCCCCCCCCAAGAATCCTGTTTATTAATAAAGTGCTTATTTTTGTAGTTCTTTCTATCCTCTTTAGCCCTTTTGCTCACCTCTGAGAGGCCCAGAAAGTGGCGAAGTCCTGTTTGGGCCTAATTTCCACTGGCTGAGGTCCCAGATAGCCCTGGGCAGATGGAGGAAGTGGATGTTCTGTGCAGTGATCTGTTCACCTCTTCCCAAGAGTGAAGGCAGCTGCGGGGAGCACCTGCCGGTGGTTGACACCCACGGCTCCCATCTGGGTCTCAGGTCAGCTCTGACTGGAGCAGTGATAGCACCCTGGAGCAGGTGGCTGGCCTAACCCTGACCCAGTCTTCACCAACAGCAGTTGCTCCCTAAGAAGAGGTCAGCACAGAGGAGGATTTGTTTTCCTAAATTCCCCCCTCAAAAACTAAGCCATTTATGTAGGGACACATTTCATATGTAGCGAAAAATACAGGGCTGGAGGGATGACTTAATGGTTAAGGTGTTTGTTTGCAAAACCAAAGGACCCAGGTTCGATTCCCCAGGACCCACGTTAGCCAGATGTACAAGGGGGCACATGGCGCCTGGAGTTCGTTTGCAGTGGCTGGAGGCCTTGGCGCACCCATTCATTGTCCCCCCTTCTCTCTCCCTCTTTCTCTGTCAAATAAATAAATACAAATTAAAGAAAAAAGAAAATACAGACAGCAAGGGGTTGATCACACAGCTGAAGGGGCGGTTGGGAAGGAAATGCAGAGGAACACAAAGGCTGTAGAGGCATTGGTTATCGCCTATGATTTCATTGTGAGATCCTTTTATTCTCTATATTGTCGACATGTGTGGATGTAAGAAATAGTCTATAGTTGAAAAAAATACCCCTTCTTTGGAGGTCAGTAAGAGAACTGCTGGGAGTTACTGCTGGGATAAAGACCACACCTGGCACCCCCAGGCCAAACCTTTTTTGCTTGGCTGGGTGTGTCTTAGTTCCAAAGGGCCCTGGGCTATACTCTCCAGAGCACCTGGATAGGTGGCTGCACCCAGCTCTGGCCGGTCTCAGGTTTCCTGGGTCCTGGCAGCTTCCTCTTGCACTGATTGCCATAGTGCCCGGATGTTGTCCTGGCCAAAGCCTGTGGCCCCCTGTCTCTGAATCAGCTCCAAGAAGAAGGTGTCCTCTGCAAAGAGGGACTTGGTGAAGACCTGTAGCAAAAACTTCTCTTTGTCGCCATCTAGCAGAATTCCCTGTCGGGCCAGAAGGCTAGGCTTGTGCCCTGCAGCTAAGATCTGCTTCTCTTTGCCTGGCTGCTGGTAGTAAGCCTCCGGAGGAGTCAGGAGCCGTCCTCCGGCCACCACCATCCCCTGGGCCGCGGCTATGATATTGGGAGTGTACAGCCCCACGTGCTGCAGGCCTGGCCCCTGGTGCCGGGCCAGGAACTGCTCCACCTGGTCTTGTCTGCTGGTGGTCCCGGGCAGGGATTCCGCAAGCACGAGGGTGGGGACCGCGTTGTCCGGCCCGGCCTGCAGGGCGGTGAGCCGCAGCCCCCCGCGCCCGGAGCCTGCCACCACTCGCAAGCCCAGCTCGGGATCCTCACCCGGGCTCAGTGGCAAGTGCTGGAAGCCTAGGCAGTCGTGGAACCAGCGCGTGAGCGCAGGGGAGCTGCCGGGGGTGCAGGCCAAGGTCAAGTGGTCCACGTGGCTGACCCAACCCGGGCCAGGCTCCGAGGGCACGGGTCTGAAGCCCGGCAGGAAGGGTCCGCGGTAGCCAGCCCGCTCCAGCAGCGTCAGGCTGAGGTTGCCCGCAGGGGAGCTGACCACTGCGTAGCTGGCTGCGCCCTGCGCGTCCCTCACGCGGACGGGCGGCACGGGCACGCGGCAGCTCCGAGCAGCCAGCGGCCGCTCCCGCGTCGTCCACGTCGAAGCACAGGTTCGCGGCGCTGGACACCGAGTGATGCGGGTCGAGGCCGTACAGTGGCTCCCTGGGGCCCGCGCCTTCGTTCACGAGGAAGACGGCGTCTCCGCTGCGCAGGGCCAGCTGCCGCCAGCCGCCGGCCTCCCGCACCGCCACGGGCTGGAAGCCGAAGAGGCGGTGCAGGTCCCGGGCCAGGGGCTGGCCCTCCGGCACATGGAAAGCGATGTGACACAGACGGCGGGCGGGCGCGGCCATGCCGGGACGGATGCCCTGTCCTCCTCCGGGGGCCGATCGCCCGTCCTTCGGAGCTCCAGAGCTCCCGCCCGGGGCCGGCGGTCAGAAGCTGGTGCTGCCCGCAGAGCGCGTGCCTCGCTCTTCTCCGGGCGGGGGTCGCAGGCACACTCCTTGGGGTCTCGGTCCTCCCTGCAGCGCCGCCGCCGCCCGAAGGGTCTTCAGTCCCACCGGCGAGCGGGGACAACCAGGCGGACGCCTCGCGACTCACACCGGGAGATGGGGTGGAGCCTAAGACTCCGCCTTTGCCTTTCACTAGGACAGTGTCGCCAAAGGTACCGTGGGGACACCGGGCAGTTCCTTCCCAGGGCCTTAGACCGGGTCACACCCCTGGGCACTCAGCCATCCTTGACCCGGGGCCCAGGAAATCACAAATGCCACCTTCACTCGGTTCCAGGCGCACTGTTCCCGCGACCTCAGAGCAAAGGACTCAGCTTGGGAGGGGTAGGAGCTAGAATTCTCCCTCCACAAGTACGGAATTTCTTACACTCCCGGTTTTTAATTTATATATATATATGTACACACACACACACACACACACACAAACACATATATATATATATGTGGCGTGGAGGCGCACTCTAATCCCAGCACTCGGGAGGCAGAGGTAGGAAGATGGCCATGATTTTGAGGCCACCCTGAGAAAACAGTGAATTACAGGTCAGCCTGGGCTAGAGGACAGTGAATGGGTGCGCCAGAACCCCCAGCTACTGAAAGCGAACTACAGGCGCATGCGCCACCTTGTGCACCTGGCTTACCTGGGTACTGGGGAATCGAATCTGAGTCCTTAGGCTTTGCAGGCAAGCGCCTTAACCGTGAAACCATCACTCCAGCCCTGACTTTTTTTTCTTTTTCTGTTTTTACAATTCAGGAGTTTGCCTTCAAGTTCTAATTCTCCTTTAAGGATTTCTTTTTAATACTAAAGTATTTAATATTTTAAAATGTATTTATGACAGAGAGAAAGGGCATTGCAGGGTCTCTTGCCACTGCAAATGAACTCCAGATATATGCACCACTACGTGCGTCTGGCGTCACATGGGTACTGAGGAACTGAACCCGTGTTGGCAGGCTTTGCAAGCAAGTGCCTTTAGCCACGCAGCCATCTCCCAACCCTGAAATGTTTTAAGTTACAGATTTTCATTCGGCAAAATTATCCACAGAAGGTGATACTACGGATTTATAGACCATCATTAGAGCACCTATGTATCCAGGACAAGCTCAGCCACACCTGTCTCTCAAGTCTTTTGTACCAAGCAAGATTTGGAGGGGGGTGGGAAGGTGCGGGGGTGGGGTGTGGATTAAAAGCCTGTTTGGTGTTTTTTTTATTTTCCTTGTTGATGTTGCTGTTTCTGAACAAAACAGCCATACTCCACTGTAATAAGCCTAGAACTCAAACGCAGGCCTCCTTGTTCTTTAAAATTTCCTAATTATTTAAGCCAGGCATGGTGGCACACGTCTTTAATCCCAGCACTTGGGAGGCACAGGTAGGATCGCTGTGAGTTTGAGGCCACTCTGAGACTACATGGTGAATTCCAGGTCAGCCTAGGTTAGAGTGAAACCCTACCTTGAAAACAAAACAAAACAAAACCAGAAACAAAGAAATTTCCTAATAACGTGAGCCGGACAAGCTTTTGGGATCCAAGATTGTCTGAGATTACTGGAATGAGGAAACTAGAAGCCTTCTGGGATTTCAGCTGGTAGGCTCTTAAAAGGTTAGGAAGGAACTTTGAAAAAAGGCAAAAGGCATAAGCAAAACCTTAGAAAAAAATGTGTGCCAACCCCTCAGAGGAGCAGATGAACACCGGGAAGACATTTGAGATGGACATCATTGTTTAAAGCATTGTAAGACTTTTCTTGTTGGGCTGAGAAGATGGCTCAGTAGTTCGAGTCTCTTGTCTGCAAAGCCTGTGAGCCTTTGCCAAACCACCCACGTGATCTCGATGCAGTGGCAGGAGGCACTGGTGTGTCGTCATCCCCCTCCCTCCCCATCACCACACACATGTGCCAATTTATTTTTGTTGTAATAAATTTATCTATTTATTTGAGAGACTGACAGAGAATGGGTACACCGGGGCCTCTAGCCACAGCAAACAAACTCCAGACACAACTGCCATTGTGTATATTTGGTTTAACTGGGTACTTGGGAATTAAATTTGGGTCCTTAAGCTTTGCAAGCAACTGCCTTAACTGTTGAGCCATCTCACCAGCACTTTTTTTGTTTTGTTTTTTGAGGTAGGGTCTCACTCTAGCCCAGGCTAACCTGGAATTCACTATGTAGTGAATGCAATGATCCTCCTACATCGCCTCTCGAGTGCTGGCATTAAAGGTGTGATCTAGCTATCAGTGGGGCAGCACAGACTGTATGGCAAAGGCAAGAGGGTCACAAGAGACTGTAGTAGGCTCAAATGTAACGCACAGTAGCGCTACTCCCTGAACACTAGGAAGGCTCTGGATTTGGCGGATTCTGAGTCCTCTCATTAGGGCTGTGAGAGCGGGACCGAATAGTCCAGCTTGACTCTCCTTAGTCTGGGCTCCAAGTGAGCAGCTCTACGAGCCTGGAGGCCGTTGGACTAGCCCTGTACTCAAGTGCCTGAAATACAAAACGGGCGAAAATGAACAAGACCCGTGGCCGTCCACTTCCCAGCGGCTCTGGAGGGAGAAGGCAAGGTCTGCGGAGCCTGAAAGACGAGGGTGATTTCGGCTGGGGTGTGGTGTGCGGAAGGGGCACTGCTCGACGGGACTCACGCCACGCTGGGCTTCCCAGGGAGGGGCGGCGGGCAGAGCTGGCAGAGCATGCTGTCGCCTCCACCTCCGCCGGCTAGAGCGTGGCTCGGCCAAGGACCCCTGTTCCCTTGGTCAGACCCGGTCCTGCGGGCACGGCCACGACTGCTCCTGCTGGGGCGACCCGGGCTCTGGGTCAGGGACGCAGGTCAACCCGAGGCGCGCAGGAAGGGGCAGGGTGGTGGCACTGTCTTCGGCAGCTCGGTGGGGGCAATCGCGGGCGCCCACAAGGGGAGCCACGTTTTCCCTGGAGCTCAGCCCCGGGCCCAGGGGGGCTCCGTCTCGAAGTCCCAGCTCCGGCCCCCGCAGCCCGCGCCGGAGGCACGCGCGACCAGCCCGGGCCACGCCGCCGGGAGCCCGGCGCGGCGCGGGCGGTGACCGTCCCTTCCGCCGGAAGCGGCCCCGGAAGCCCCGCCTTTCGCCTGGTTTCCTGCCTGTCCGTGAGAGGCGTCTCGTGTGTGAGGGCGTCTCGTGTGTGAGGGCGTCTCGTGTGCGAGGGCGTCTCGTGTGTGAGGGCGTCTCGTGTGTGAGGGCGTCACGTGTGTGAGGGCGTCTCGTGTGTGAGGGCGTCACGTGTGTGAGGGCGTCACGTGTGTGAGGGCGTCTCGTGTGTGAGGGCGTCTCGTGTGTGAGGGCGTCTCGTGTGTGAGGGCGTCTCGTGTGCGAGGGCTGGCCCAGGACGAGCTGAGAAAAGGTGGTTCTTTTAGTCCTAAAGTACATATGATTACTGATAACACCTCTTTTTTTGAGGCGAAATGGCCTGTGCCCCAGGCTGCCGTCCAGCCCGCTGTGTAGTATCCGAGGACGACCTTGAGCTCCCGGTCCTCCGGGCCCCTCCGCCCGCGCGCTGGGAAGAAGGACGCTCGAGCCTCACCTCGCCGTTCGTGCGGCGCTGGGGCTCGAACCCAAGGCCGTGCGTTCTAGGCAAGCAGTTAGCAGTAGCAACCACGTTACAGCCCCACCCTCTAACTTTGTACGTGTGTGCCCACTGCAAAGAAATGCCCACCTGGCTTTATGTGGCTGGCTAAGGAACTGAACCCCAGTTGGCTCTGAAGGAAGAGAAGGGTGACCTGAGGACCCAGGCTGACCTCTAACTCATGACCATCCTTTTACCTCAGTGTTGGGATTAAACGTGTGAGCCTTCGTGCCCTGCTGTAACTTATTTGAGAGCGACAGAGAGAGAAAGAGGCAGATAGAGAGAAAGAGAGCGAATGGACGCGCCAGGGCCTCCAGCCACTGCAAACGAACTCCAGACGCGTGCGCCCCCTTGTGCATCTGGCTAACGTGGGTCCTGGGGAATCGAGCCTCGAACCGGGATCCTCAGGCTTCACAGGCAAGCGCTTAACCGCTAAGCCATCTCTCCAGCCCTTAACTTTTGAAGTGTATATGTAATGAGGAAATTTAGGGTTTTGGGATGCTTCCTGGAACTCCAAGCCCTGAGTTCACATCTGCAAACCAAAGAATTGGCAATTCTAGATCCAAGAAAATGAGTGTTTGTTTGTTTTGTTTTCTGAGGTAGGGTCTCATGCTCTAGCCCTGGCTGACCTGAATTCAGTATGTAGTCTCAGGGTGGCCGTGAACTCACAGTGATCCACCTACCTCTGCTTCCCAAATGCTGGGATTAAAGGTGTGTGCCACCACGCCCTGCTTAAGAAAATGATTTTTTAATTAAATTTTAACATTTATATATTGCAAGCAGACAGATAGAAGAGAGACAGAGAATGGGTGTGCCAGATCCTCCAGCCACTGCCAATGAACTCCAGACGCATGCACCACTTTGTGCATCTAGCTTTACATGGGTATTGGGGAATCAAACCAGGGTCTTTAGGCTTTGCAGGCAAGTGCCTTAAGTGCAGAGCCATCTCTCTAGCCCAAGAAAATTATTATTATAATTATTTTGTTTTTTTTCGAGGTAGGGTCTCACTCTAGTCTAGGCTAACCTGGAATTGACGATGTCATCTCAGGGTGGCCTCGAACTCACAGCAATCCTCTTACCTCTGCCTCCTCCCCCGAGTGTTGGGATTAAAGGCGTGCGCCACCATGCCCAGCTAGAAAATTATTTTTAAAACAGCACATTTTATTCAGATATTACAAAGATGTGAGGAAGGGAGAAAATTGAGGGCTAAGAAAGGGAAGGTAAAGTGGTGAGAGGAGAGATATGCCACCTGTAGCCCAGGAGCCCACATAAGCAAATACGGATCTTAGATTAAAAAAAAAAAAAGATGGGCTAGAGAGATGGCTTAGAGGTTAAGCGCTTGCCTGTGAAACCTAAGGACCCCGGTTCGAGGCTTGGTTCCCCAGGTCCCACGTTAGCCAGATGCACAAGGGGGCTCACGCATCTGGAGTTCGTTTGCAGAGGCTGGAAGCCCTGGCGTGCCCATTCTCTCTCTCCCTCTATCTGTCTTTCTCTCTGTGTCTGTCGCTCTCAAATAAAAAAAATAAAAAAAAAAAAAGATGAAGTGCTCGCTTCTGCTGCACATATATTGAAATTGGAATGGTACAGAGATTAGCATGGCCCCTGTGCAAGGATGACATGAAAACTTGTAAAGCATTCCATAAAAAATAAATCATGAAAAAGATTTTTAGAAATGTGTGCTTCCAAAAGGAATAAAAGTGAAGGCAATCAAAGTGAAGGTAATCAAAGGTTAAACGTGTCTCTTCCCACCTGGCATGGCTCACTGCTTGAAAAAAATTTTGTTAATTTTTAATTATTTTTTCGAGGTATGGTCTCATTCTGGCCCAGGCTGACCTGGAATTCACTATGTAGTCTCAGGGTGGCCTCAAACTCAAAGCATCCTCCAACTTCTGCCTCCTGAGTGCTGGGATTAAAGGCATGTGCCACCATGCCCAGCTTAATTTTTAAAATGTTGACATAGGGTCTGTTCTTTTGGAACGATTCTTGCCTCAGTTTTTTTATAATGACTTTTTATTTTTTTAATTTTTTAAAATTTTTATTAGCATTTTCCATGATTATAAAAAAATATCCCATGGTAATTCCCTCCCTCCCCTCCTTTCCCCTTTGGTAGAATGACTTTTTAGTTTATAACAGCTAATAATTACTCAAAATTACCTTCTCTTTACTTCATAAAAATATCAGCTGGGCGTGGTGGTGCATACCTTTAATCCTAGCACTTTGGAGGCAGAGGTAGGAGGACAGCTGTGAGATTGAGGCCAGTCTAAGACTACATAGTGAATTCCAGGCTAGAGTGAGACCCTACCTAGAAAACCTCCCCACTCCTCAAAAATCAATCCATGCCACGTGTGGTGGTGTGCACCTTTATTTCAGCACTCTGAGGGCTGTGAGTTCAAGGCCAGCCCGAGACTACAAGAGTGAGTTCCAGGTCAGCCTGAGCTACAGTAAGACACTACCTGGAAAACAAACAAACAGAAAGATAGTGGTGGTGACTGGGACTCGTGTGTATGTGTGTATGTGTATGTATGGGGGGGGGGAGCAATGACGACACTGTAATAACCTTTTGTTTATTCATGGTAGGGCACTCTAGCCCAGGCTGACCTGGAATTCACTACTGTAGTGTCAGATAGGCTTTGAACTCACGTGATACTTCTACCTCTGCCTCCGAGTGCTGGGATTAAACACAAGACCTTTTAATTACTTGTACTCAGTGTCTACTACAAGGACTAGCATATGTTGAAAGCTCAGTAAATGAGTGCACTAAGAAGTAAACTATTAAGAGCCAATTAGTTCATTCCATTGTTGCAATTTTTCATATTACCTCTAAGTGTCATGCTTTGCCTTAGTCAAACAAGGCCTTGTCAGGGGACTTAGGTCAAGTGGTACCTAGCCTAACTCTGGGAAGGGTTATAGCAGCTCACAATCCTCTCCCAGGTCTGACATCTCCACCTGCCCTGGAAGATTGCTGGATAAGGTACCAATCATCCTGATTTCCTCTAGACTGAACTTTTGGCACTCCAAGTACAAGGAACTTTGAGTGCTAAAATAGAGATAATTCTAGATCATTGGGATGATTGGTTACCCAACCACAGATAAAAGGACCAAAATCCCTATGCTTACCCCAGACCAAGATCTAGATGCAGCCAGAGTTCTACCAAACCTCTCCCATCAAGAACACTGGTGGAGGCTGGGCATGGTGGTGCAGGCTTTTAATACCAGTACTGGGGAAGCTAAGGTAGGAGGATCTCCATGAGATTGAGGGCAGCCTGAGAGTACATAGTGAATTCCAAATCAGCCAATACTAGCTCAAAAAGTACCAGTAGGGGCCAGGTGTTGTGGCACATGCCTTTAATTCCAGCACTTGGGAGGCAGAGGTAAGAGGATCACGGAGCATTCAAGGTCACCCTGAGACTACATAGTGGATTCCAGGTCAGCCTGAGCTAGAGTGAGAACCTACCTTGGAAAACCAAAAAACAAACAAACAAACAAAAGACAAACAAACAAACAAAAGCACCAGTAGGGCTGGAGAAATGGCTTAGCAATTAAGGTGCTTGCCTGCAAAGCCTTTTTACTTATTGATTTGAGAGAGGGAGAGGGAGAATGGGCATACCAGGGCCTTCAGCCTCAGTAAACAAATTCCAGATATATGTGCCACCTTGTGTATCTTTCTTATGTGGTCCTGGGAATCAAACCTGAGTCCTTTGATTTTGCAGGCAAGCAAAATCATTAAGGTGCTAAACCATCTTTCCAGTTCAATAATATTTTAAAAAGAAAGAAGGAAAAGAAATGGAACCAGCCTAGATGTCCCTCAACTGATGAGTGGATAATGAAGATATGGCACATTTACACAATGGAGTGCTACCCAGTGGTAAAGAAAAATGAAGTTATGAAATTTGCAGGAAAATGGATGGATCTGGAGAGGATACTAAGTGAGGTAACCCAGGCCCAGAAAGCCAAGCATCACATGTTCTTTCTCATATGTGGATCCTAGCTACAGATGATTAGACTTCTGTGTGAGTAGGAAGAAAATTCAGTAGCAAAGGCCAGTAAGCTATGAAAGAGATATAAAGGGAAGAAAAAGGAAGGGAAGGGGGTACTTAATAGGATGGTATTGTATATGTATAAGTAGAATAGATTAATGGGAGTGAAAAGTCCCAAGTGAAGTCAGGGGAAGAGATTGAGTAAAGGAAAGATGGAGGGAGGGCTAATCAAAATCTAAGAGAATATAAATAGATCACATAGAAACCTACTTTTTTTGGACAATGGAACACTCAGGAGCTGTAGATTGTTGCTAGAAAAATTTCAGTGCCAGGGATGGGATACCTTCCAGTGAGTTGTTGGCCAGGGAGGTCCCTAATGCCCCCCAAACACTATAGGCCATTGCTGAGGCACTTGGTTTCCCACCAGGAATATATGGTAAGACCCTATTGCTAAAGACTCCACATACTTGGGCTGCAAGGCCGCTGAGAAATCCTGCTGGAACTGAACTGAATACCTCTTCCGTATAGACCAGCTGATAGAAAGCTGGAAGAAGCCATTCTGCATGCAGTTCAATGGGAGAAAGAGAAATCACCAGTGAAGATACTCAACAGTGGACACTTGCAAGACTTATATTTGGCCAGCCAGGCCAAATGAGCCAATTGGTGCAATAGTGGCATGTCTGTCATGGTGGAAGACAACTGCCCTCTAATTGGATTGGAGGCCCACTTCATGGGAGGGAATACATCCCTGATATTGAAAACTTAAAACAGGGTTAGTCATGAACCATAGGGGTATAATGTCTGCTGCTGTCTGGCTAGATGTATATACTATGCTTATCAAACTGCCCAGTAAGCACTTCTCTTAATGTTCATACCCTTATATTAATGCTAATATCATTTTTGGTAAAGAATCTTCTCTTTTCAGATGGCAGTGACCTTGGGACAACTCAGAAGGCATCATGTTGCTGGAAAGAAGTGACAGGAGTGCTCAGTACTGAAATATCTCTATTCCAAGGCTCAGAGCCTATTGTGGAAGAGGTGACAGAAAGAATGTCGGAGCCAAAGGAAGGGTAGGCCTCCTTCCAATGTGCTCCCCCCAGACACAAAATGGCCTGGATATCCATCACCTCACAGTGCCTGACACTACCTACACAAGACCATCATAATAGGAGGAAAAGGTGACATCAAAATAAGAAAGACTGATTGAAAGGGGGAGGAGATATGATGGAGAATGGAGTTTCAAAGGGGAAAGTGTGTGTGGGGTGGTATTACCATGGAATATTTTTTATAATCATGAAAGTTGTTAATAAAAAAATTTGAAGAAGGGCTGGAGAGATGGCTTAGTAGTTAAGAGCTTGCCTGTGAAGCCTAAAGACCCTGGTTCGAGGCTCGATTCCCCAGGACCCACGTTAGCCAGATGCACAAGGGGGCACACGTGTCTGAAGTTTGTTTGCAGTGGCTGGAGGCCCTGCTGCGCCCATTTTCTCTCTCTCTGGCTCTTTCTCTCTGTCTGTTGCTCTCAAACAAATAGATAGAAATAAACAAAAAATTAAAAAAATAAAAAATATTTGAAGAAAAATAAAGGAGGATAAGAAAAGAAAGAAACTGGACATGGTGGCACATGCCTTTAATCCCAGCACTTGGGAGGCAGAGGTAGGACTGCTGTGAGTTTGAGGCCAGCCTGGAACTAAACAGTGAGTTCAAGTTCCAGGTCAGCCTGGGTAGAGTGAGATCCTACCTGGAAAAAATATATTCTGACAACTACCCAGCAACATGTTATGTTTGTTCATCCACTGGTGCTTTTATATATATTATCTTTATTTATTTATTTGAGAGAGAAAGATTCAGAAATAGGCAGGTAGAGAGAGAGGGGGGGGGCAATGAGAATGGGCATCCCAGGGCCTCCAGCCACTGCAAATGAAGTCCAGGTGCATGCTCCCCCTTATGCATCTGGCTTACATGGGTCCTGGGGAGTCAGACCCAACCTCTGTGGTGCAGCCCTGGTACACCAGTTTCTTTTTCACCCAATAAAACTGAAAGCTGAAATTTTATGTAAACAAAGCCACATTTTGTTACATGATATCATAATTACTGAGTTTATGTTCTAGGTCAACTTCAATTTACATAGAGGATTATTAAAAACAACAGAATTCTCTCTGAGGTGGTGACTCAAAATTTGCCAAGTATTTTAGAAGATTGTAATGTCTTGTTACTTAAAAGGAGGAGGTAACTGGCCTGCATTCTAGGCCAGCCTGCCTCAAGATAGAAATAAAATTTTGCCTTAGTTACTCCTAATAAAAGAATTTCCAAGTGTGTTAGAGGTATTGATAAAGATTATCCCTCAAATGGGTGTCATGTTTTGCCTATATTCATAGAAGTCTATTTCATGGAGTTTATTAAGAGGAGCTATCTCAAATCAATGGGTTATATAAAATCTGAATGTATATATACTGGTATTATAAAGCAAGTCTTGTTGTCAGGTAGAGATTTTATGGTGACCTAAATACTAAGGAAGGCATTTTCTCTACAAATTACCAATAATAAAATGGTTAATTCTTTGAAGCCAGACTACTTGCTTCTTTGTTAGTGGGTAACAAGATTAATCAATTTGGTGTAGTTTTTCTTAATAGCCTCATAAGAAAGGTAGCTAGTTATGGGTTGAGATGAGATGATTGAAGGAACTGGGAAGATAGTTTTCAATGTTGGACATAGAATGCTTGTTAAAAGTGCTTTTTGAATAGAACTTAGATCAGAATGTTAAAGTACGTGGATGAAGATGTGCATATGTAAAAAGGGTGTAAGAGATCTAAAAAGACCAAATTTTGCCTATAATTAATTTTTTTTTTTACAAGGAACAGAAAGGTAATTTTTGGGCCAAACCTAAACACCATGCCTAAAGTTAAAGATTTTTCAACTGTTTACAAACTTTCAAGGATGCTTTAAAAGTTTTATGTAGGGACATAGACTTAATGTAAATTCAGCTTACATTAGACACAGGTGATGCCCTGTGCTAGGTGGGTCACAAAGTCATAAGCACAGATGTAATTCATATTATTTGGAGGCATAACCTGGTTAGACATAGACAAGACCCTATCACCTCATATATTACAAGTGGGTAAAATAAATTTCCTAGGTAAAAACAAACAACTTCAGAGTAAGACAAGGAATGTTAGGATACTTATCTCTCTGCTCTGTCATTTCTTTTTGCTCTTGCTTACTGTTATATGCTATTTAAAGTCATAGCAAGCTGGACTCTGGAAAAAGGGATAGTGCCCCCTTTATCTCAGACCCCATGCAAGTTTAAGCCATGTGTCCCTCTGATTCTGTCCAGAGACAAAATTGCTAATTGTCTCTGACAAGTTAAAGGGAACAACAAATGGAATATAACTTTGTTTCTCTTTATAGTTCTTCTCTTTTGAACACCTAAAGTCACATCTGTTAGATGAAGTTTCTCAGCAGACAAAAGGTTAAATAGGTAAACTAAGTCAAGTTCCTTGATCAAGTTATAAACTCCTTACATAAACAAATATTAGACTTATCTAAAATGTATATCAGGATATAAACAGGTGATTTAAAAAAAAAGGCATCAAGTAAACGATGGCCTAATGGTTAAGGTGCTTATCTGGGAAGCCTAAAGACCTAGGTTCAGTTCCCCAGCACCCTTGTTCTTTTTTTTTCAAAGTAGGGTCTCACTTTGGTCCAAGCTGGCCTGTAATTAGCTATGTAGTCTCAGGGTGGCCTTGAACTCTTGGCGATCCTCCTACTTCTGCCTTCCGAGTGCTGGGGTTAAAAGCCTGCACCACCACGCCCGGCCCCATTCTTTTGTTTTTTAATATATATATATTTAAATATTTTTTAAAAAATATTTTATTTACTTATTTGAGAGAGAGACCGAGGAAGAGAGAGAGAGGATGGGCATGCCAAGGCCTCCAGCCACTGCAAATGAACTCTAGATGTGTGTGCCCCCTTGTGCATCTGGCTAATGTGGGTCCTAGAGAATCGAGCCAGGGTCCTTAGGTTTCACAGGCAAACACCTTAACCGCTAAGCCATCTCCCTAGCCCACCCCCCATTCTTATTGCTAAACCAAAATTGGACTTAAAGCAGGTTCTCTGAGATCCCTTCTCGAGACAGTCTTCTATGCCCATCAGCCCACATGGAAGGACTGTCAGCAACTCTTGCAGACTCTCTTCACCATAGACGAACATGAAAGAATCAGAAGGGAAGCCAAGAAACTAGTGTTGGGAGCCGACAGCTGTCTCAAGGAGAACCCTAATGTTATTGACGAGGTCTTCCCTTCCACGTGGTTGGACTGGGTTCACAACACCACTGAAGGTAGGGCGTCCCTTAACCTCTTTTGCTGGACTCTGTTGGGTGGTCTCCAGGCAGCCACTCACTCAGTGCCCTAAAAATTTGCCTAATGTGAGTGAAGTGACCCAAGGGCCCACAGAATCCCCAGCTGCTTCCCTAGAAAGGCTGAAGGAAGCATATTGAACATACCCCTCCATAGATCCTGAGGCCCCTGAGAATAGGCAAGCTATTAACATTGCTTTTATAACTCAGTATGCACCAGATATTAGAAAGGAGATTCAGAAAATAGAAGGCTTTGCAGGTAAACTTTTTTCAGAGTTGATAGAGATTGCTGCCAGGGTATATAATAATAGGGACACTCCAGAGGATAGACAGGCTAAGAAAACAGCTAAGGTTATAGTGGCTACCTTCCAGAAGACAGAATGCCCCATGAGACAGCCCTTATACTTTGCTCAATATGATTCTACCTGAAAGGCAAATATATACTGCGCTGGACCTAAAAGATGCTGTCTTTAGTATCCCATTGACAAAGGAAAGTCAACCCATTTTTTGCCTTTGACTAGACAGACCCACAAACAAGGCAACATTGGGCACCTAACCTGAATTAGGCTTCCACAGGGATTTAAAAATTCCCCCACTTGGGCTGGAGAGATGGCTTAGCAGTTAAGCTCTTGCTTATGAAGCCTAAGGACCCCAGTTCGAGGCTCGATTCCCCAGGACCCAGGTTAGCCAGATGCACAAGGGGGCACACATGTCTGGAGTTCATTTGCAGTGGCTGGAGGCCCTGGTGCGCCCATTCTCCCTCTCTCTCTCTCTCTCTGCCTCTTTCTCTCTGTGTCTGTTGTTCTTAGATAAATAAATACAAACAAAAATTCCCCCACTCTCTTTGATGATGGTCTTCATAGAGACTTGCAAAGAGAGAGAATTGGCATGTCAGGGTGTGCAGCCACTACAATCTAACTCCAGACACATGTGCCACCTTGTGTGCATATGTATCTTTGCGTACTTGTGTCACCTTGTATGACATTAGAATGTAGAAAAGGAACCATCATAGCCTCCAAGGACCCTCTTACTCTCTGAGCCTATGCAGACCAGCACTGGCCAAGGTCTCTTGGTGCTGGACCACATCACTGGGCTGGCTGGGGAAAGCTCAGCTGGCAGGACACAAACATTATTGCTACTTGTCTCTAAACCAACACTGTGGCTTCTCAGCAAAATGGTTATTTTCCACATAGCACTGCCTAGCCAGGTGTCTGAATCTCAGCCCTGTGCTGTCCAGGAGACAAGGAGAAAGCACTCCACACAGGCTAATGGTCAAGTAACTGGATGTGTTTCACAACCTTGGTAAACATGGCTGGTTCACTTAAGAGGCACTGGGAAGCCCAGAGGTTATCTAGATGGCAGGGGAGGAATCACAACAAGGAGCCAGACTTGACTGGGTAAGATTCTAGCATCAGCATATTACTTTGGGACTTTGGATCAATTATGGAGCCAGTTGATGATTGAGTTTCCTTGTCATAAAATTCATGAGGTTGCTAGGAGTAGTAAAAGAGTTCATATCTATAAAGTGCCAACTGCAGTATGTGTAACATAGTTAAGTACTTCATACATATAGAATGCATGGGACATTTAAAAAATTATTTTATTTTGGGCTGGAGAGATGGCTTAGTGGTTAAGCGCTTGCCTGTGAAGCCTAAGGACCCAGGTTCGGGGCTTGATTCCCCAAGACCCACATTAGCCAGATGCACAAGGGGGTGCATGCATCTGGAGTTCATTTGCAGCAGCTGAATGCCCTGGCGTGCCCATTCTCTCTCTCTCTCTCTGTCACTCTCAGATAAATAAATAAAAAATGAACAAAAAATTTAAAAAATTATTTTATTTATTTTTACTTTACTGGGGGTGCAGATATATGGAGAGAGAGAGAGAAAGAGAATGGGTGCACCAGGGCATTCAGCTGCTGCAAACGAACCCCAGAAGCATGCGACACCTTGTGTATCTGGTTTATGTGCATCCTGGGGAATCAAACCTGGGTCCTTTGGCTTCGCAGGTGAGTGCCTTATCTGCTAAGCTATCTCTCCAGCCTTGCATGGGATATTTTGCTTTGAGAAACTTAATGGGATTTTTGCTAACACTGGATAGGGTAGGTATAAATAAGGAAATTCAAAATCAGGCCTAGCTGAAAAGACTTCCTGCTGGCTGAGTCACGTTTATTCAATGATAGATTTGATTCTTCTTTTTCTTTTTTCTCCTTCTCTTTCTTTCTTCTTCTTCTTTTTTTTTTTTTTTAGGTAGGGTCTCACCCTAGCCCAGGCTGACCTGGAATTCACTGTGTGGTCTCAGGGTGGCCTTGAACTCACAGTGATCCTCCTACCTCTGCCTCATGAGTGCTGGGATAATTAATGATGTGCTCCACTGTGCCTGGCATTCTTTTTTTTTTTTTTCTTTTCTTCAAATAATAAGGTCAGTTGTTAAGGAAAGAAGATGTGGGGCAAGTTAAAAATCATCCAACTTTCAGATTAAGCAACTGACTATAATATTACAAAGTTATTTAACTCATCATTTTACTTTTTTAGAGAGTAATTCTCTGGTCTTATTGTTAAAAATTATACATGTGGAAGTGCTGCATCTTTGACCTCAACACATGTAACAGGATGGATAAGTGTGGCTGGTCTATTCATGCTCTCTTCTCAGAACCTCTGGGCTTGCATATGAAAGACTGCATTATTTATTTATTTATTTATTTATTTATTTATTTATTTGAGAGCGACAGACACAGAGAGAAAGACAGATAGAGGGAGAGAGAGAGAATGGGCGCGCCAGGGCTACCAGCCTCTGCAAACGAACTCCAGACGCGTGCGCCCCCTTGTGCATCTGGCTAACGTGGGACCTGGGGAACCGAGCCTTGAACCGGGGTCCTTAGGCTTCACAGGCAAGCGCTTAACCGCTAAGCCATCTCTCCAGCCCGAAAGACTGCATTTTTAAAAATAACATGGGGTTTGCAAATACTCGATGCACTCATCTTTATGAACCCTTGGACAGTGTCACCAGATAGGACTGGTGTTAGTGTATGAAGTTACAGACCAAGAACATCTGATCCTGATGCTAGGAATCCATATTTGGTCATTAATCTGGAATTGTTTATTATTGTGCATTTTCTTCTCCAGGTGAACCCAGAACATCTTGATCACAGGCTGGGCTGCATCAGAGTGTGAAATGGCATCACTGTCCACAAGGCTACAATGTGGATATGTGGAAAAGAAGATCTCCACAAGTAGTATTCCAGTGGTGGGACCTGGCTTTGTCCTGAATACTAAGTATATCCCCTCTTAACAAAATCAATATTGCTTTAGTCATAAGCAAAACTAAAACATCTTCTCTGTTGACTTTGGAATTGGGCAGCACTCTAGACCAATCATATTCCATCATGTCCTGCTCCATCATATAGGCAGTTTTGTTCATATCTGGGGAATAGTAAGTGCCCTCTACAAAAAGGGACATGGGGTAAATATTCCAGATAAAGTTGGCATATAAAGATCTCCTCTGCCTTTCCAGGTGAATCTTTTATTTGTAAATAATGGTTGATAAATATACAAAATAAGGTATTATTCCACAGCGTGTAAGAGAATGGGAAGAAAACACCTACAACAAAGACCACTAAGGATACAGAAGATGTACAACTGATGGAGATGTATATGAGAACATACACATATCTCCCACACAGAATGTGTTTCTTTCTTTTTTTTTTTTTTTTTTTTTTTTTTTTACAGGTGAAGCTGTTCTTTATTTGGAAATAAAAAGCAAAGGTTTGAAAAAAGCCAGAACACTGAGATCACGGTCAACTGCAGGGGCAGGACTAACCACGGCGGTGTGAGGACGTCTGGGGGCTGTGCTGTGTTTTCCCAGGATGCTTCAGGTGATGCCATTCAAGATCATGACTAGAGGTGCAGGTGTAACTCAGTGGCTTAACATGTTGGTTTCAGCAAAAACAAAAAAAAACCCTTAGGACTCCCTCTAGTATCTTCCTAGGCATGGCTTCTGGCCACAGATTTCTACGGCAACAAGAATTTATAACTTGTAATTGGGAATTTCCAGCTCACTGGTAACTTGCTGGCAATGGCAACATCTTCGGTAGAAAACCATCTTCTATCATCTTTGACATGAGGGCTCCAGCCCTGAGTCAGTGTCCACAGGAGTGGACCTTTCCCTGTGGTCATTACCTCGCACTGGGTGTCAGTGGGGTTTTCACGCGAAGTTTCTTCCTGGGCTCCATGAAGACTGGAAGAGGGCCCATGGGAGCCTCACTGTCATCATCCAGTTCTGCCAATACTCGGTGAGCAGATTTCCTTCAGTTTCTTGAGGGTGGGGTACGTACGGCTCCCACTTCTCCAGGTGGGGTGGGACCAGGCAGGCTCTGTGGCTTAACCTCACTGTGGGAGAAGGTGAGGGGCTGGGGCCAGAGCTTGCTGAGGCTGCCAGTGGAATTGAGGATCAGTGTGGCCTTGGGGGCTGGGGAGAGGGTGCTGAGGGGCCGCTGAGGCACCCCCTGTGGGGGCAGCATAGGCTGAAAACCAGCCCCAGCTTCTCTAGATCTAGGGACAGTAATGGCAGTGAAGTCCTGAGGTTTGACCCGGACTTGTTGAAACATGAAGTAAAACTCTGAGGAGCTGGCTCCTGCAGGCCCTTCAGGGCCAAAGGTCAAGAGATCACCATCACTCAACTCCAGTCTGTGGCCCCTTGGGAGTCGGACATTATTGACCAAAGTCCCATGGCTGCTGTGGTCCTCCAGGCTGACCCTCCAGTCATCACCTTGGCGCTCAGCATGCAGCTCTGCATGGACCCCAGAGATGAAGCCAGGCTCCTGCTGAGGCCTTAGGGCTACATCGCACAAATCAGCCTGGCATCCCAACTGATAGGTGCAGCCAGCTCCAGTTGGGGGATGGAAGGTGTAGAGATCACCACCCCGGCCTCCCCCTATACGCAGCAGCTGGAAGCAGGGCAGCATGGGTTGTGGGGGGGAGGTCCCACCTCTTCGACTTCAAGGGCTCATCACTTTCCACTCCTGAGCCATGCACCTCTCTGGCTCTACTGTGTTCAATTACAGCTTTGAGCACCGCCCAAGTAGTCAAAATTCAGAATGCAGGCAGCCTCTACTAGAAATGGCAAGGTTGGCTGTTCAACAAATTTGCATCTAAAGTTTCTGGAAGGTCCTGAAGTGATGCAAAAACTGGAACACACCCTGTCTCAATTGAGCTGGACAGTCATGCCATGGAGCATCCTAGGAGCCTCCAATAATCTGGCCTTCTCCCTCCCAGTTTCAGATCTACCCTCTCAGCATCGTCTTTGAGAAGTCTCCCTCCCGGAAGGCTGCATCCTGGAGTTTCTCCGTCTGCACCTTCGCCTGCGCCACCGTTTGACAGCCAGCAAGCCTGGCCGGGAGGGCGCGTCCCAGAATGTGTTTCTTGATGAAATGAGAGAATAAAATTCGGAGGATCCCAAACCAGCGTAGTAGCGAGACTTGAGGTAAAAGTCATCAATGAAAATCTATTTAAAAAAGTTAATTTAGGCCCTGACCTATGTTTCACCCACACATATAGTGTCTTTTTACCCTTGGCTTGAAGCTGGCATGTCCCTCTTAAAAAAAACAAAACAGGTCTCCCCTCCTTTCCTAGGTTCTGTTTCACCCCCGTCCTGGCTTGGCAGTGTGTGGCCTCACCTGCTGCTTGTCCACAGTGACCCCACCCCATGCTTTGGGCTCTTGGTCTGTGGGACACACTTGGCATGGTCCAGAATGTCATCATCCAACCTGGGCTTCTAAAGAGCCCCTCCCACTGGAATATCAGTCCTCCTTGCTCCCTACTTGGGGTGAGCTCTCTAGCTCAAGTGGATGAGGAGGCTGCGCTGGAGCAGGCTGTGAGGTTCTGTCAAGTGCACCTGGGGCTGCTACCCAGAGACAGGCCTTGGGGTACACCCCCACCACTCCCAAACACCTCAAGGACAGTCGAGAGAACTTCTTTCCTACAGTGGTGACCCATATAGCACCTGACCCCATGCCAACCAATGCTCTGTGACCCCCATGTGAAGCCTTGAACTGTATCGGCTACTGCCACTGCTGTTACCAGCTGCTCTCCCTCAACATTAGTCTCCACCCAGACATGTCCACGGACCCTGGAACTCCCCAGCTACACAGGCCGGACACCATCCCCACCATGACCACTGTGGATTTAGAGGGAAAGAGCTGTCAGGAATGGCAGAGGGTGCCAGACTGCCATCCCAGGAGCCACGGTGCTGTCAGCAGGTGAAGGCAGAACCCACAGGTCCCCCAGTCGAGTCACACTGCTGGATGCCAGAGTCTGACCCCCAGACAGGTGCCGAGCCCACCTGCAGCCAAGCCAGTAGCAGCAGCACGGTCCCCAGCAGTGGAAGTGGCCCAGCTACCCGAGGGCACCAAGCAAGGCTGAGTCCAGCAAGGCCAAGTCTTGCCTGCTGTCCAACATGCCAAAGCCAGTGATCCCCTTGGCCACCACCAAGTTCCCCCCTGCCCCTGAGATCACTGTCACGCCACCCACTCCAACCCTGTTTTCCCCCAAAGACAGCATGTCCAAGACCACCAAGCAGAAGTTGAAGTTGGCTGTCCTTTTGGCCCAGTCGGCTGCCAATGTGAGGAAGGAGAGCTTGTGTCAGCCAGCCCTGGAGGTTCTGGAAACATCCATCCTCATTGGAAAGGGAGACAGATGAGGATGACAATGATATGGACATATGAAGAAGCCCATCCAGAGCCCCATCCTGGGGACCAACCTGGCCTGGAGGGACCCCTCTGCCCAGGCCCCTCCTCACAGCATCCTGCCCCACCCACAGCGTGGGAGTCCAGAGGGCAATGAGACTGTCTGAGCTGTGTGAGGATGGACTGGACATGGTCTGCACAGCAGAGCTGGCTCCCTTTTTTTCATAAAATGTTGACTTTTTAACAGGCCCATGCCCAGTCCAGCTGACCTGTCCAGTTTGGCTCTGGGGCAAGTCAGGTTCTGCTTGGGTCCTGGTGGAGTTCTGTCCTAGGGCCTGGCTCCTCCTCCACCCTTTTTACTTGCTTTCTTTTCTAATCAAGTTGGAGGAATTAAAAAGCAAAGCAAAGCAAAACAAAAACAATCCTAAAGAAAAGACCAATTTTGGAGCTTCCAAAGCACCAACATCATGCCCCAAACATTGCTCAGGACCCTCAGCCAGCTGAGCCCTGCTCCCCCTTTGCATGCCCAGCCTCCATGCGGACACAGGCCACAGGTCTCTGCAGGGTGAGCAGGAATCTGTGCCCCCACACTCTGCAATTCTGTACTTCCCCAAAGAGGGGTGGAAGGCATGAAGGCTGTAGTGCCCTGCTCCTCACAGAGCTAAGCGCAAGCAGCAGCAGAGGAATGACCAGAAAGTCAAGACGTCAGCCAGTCCCTCAGACAGAAGAACAAGTCTCTAAACTTCATACCTGTGTTTGCTGCCGGCTGACTACCTGAAGTGTTGATTGAAGAACAGCCAGCTCCCAATTTCCAGTGCCATGCCAGGATGATTTGAACATAGGGTATTCTTTCTTTTTAATTAATTTATTTATGAGAGAGAAAGAGGCTGAGAGAGAAAGAGTGGGCACGCCGGGTCCTCAAGTCACTGCAAATGAACTCCAGGCACATGTACCACCTTGTGCATCTGGCTTACGTGGGTCCTGTGGAATCGAACCAAGGTCCTTTGGCTTTGTAGGCAAATGCCTTAACCGCTAAGCCATCTCTGCAGCCTGAACAAAGGGTATTCTTGACCCACCTGATGAAAGTAAATAGGATCACAACTGTGGCTTTCAGATGCCTTGACTTAAATGAGAAATCTGTCCCCATTGGGAACTCAGATCTCTGATAACTGTGTTCATCATGAAATATATCAGTTCCATTGTCACCAAGGTCCTCCTAATTAAATTACCTCAGATAAAATGGGAAGAAAAGGTATTCAACCAGATTTAAGAGCAGAATGGTTAGAATCTAAAGTGTAACTGCTCCCCTCCCTCTTATACTTTCTTTTTGCCTTGCTGAGAATCAACCCAGTTCCTTGTGTAGGCTAGGCAAGCAGTTTACCCCTGAGCTGTACCTCAACCTGCCATTTTTAAAGAGTGCCCATCTCTATAAAGTAGCTACGCATTACTTATGCCTACTTGTTAATTCAGAACTAATTCAGTTCCTCAGTTCTCTGTTTGGCTAAGAACAGCCATTTTTTTTTTCAAATTTTTATTAACAACTTCCATGATTATAAAAAATATCCCATGGTAATACCCTCCCTCCTCCCACTTTCCCCTTTGAAACTACATTCTCCATCATATCCCCTCCCCATCTCAATCAGTATCTCTCTTATTTTGATGTCATGATCTTTTCCTCCTCTTATGATGGTCTTGTGTAGGTAGTGTCAGGCACTGTGAGGTCATGAATATCCAGGCCATTTTGTGCCTGGGGGGAGCACGTTGTAAGGACTCCTACCCTTCTTTTAGCTCTTACATTCTTTCTGCCACCTCTTCCGCATTAGACCCTGAGCCTTGGAAGGTGCGATAGAGATATTACAGTACTGAGCACTGCGGTCACTTCTTGCCAGCACGATGTTACCTTCTGAGTCGTCCCAAAGTCACTGCCATCTGAAAAGAGAAGATTCTCTACCAAAAGTGAGAGTAGCATTAATATAAGGTTATGAACATTAAGAGAAGTGCTTACTGGGCAGTTTGATAAGCATAGTATATACATTTAGCCAGACAGCAGCAGATGTTACATCCCTAGGGCTCACGACTACACCTGTTTTAAGTTTTCAATATCAGGGATGTATTCCCTCCCATGGAGTGGGCCTCCAGTCCAATTAGAGGGCAGTTGGTTTCCACCATGACAGACATGCCACTATTGCACCCAGGAACAACCATTTTTTTCTTTTTAAATTTTTTTTCTTTTTTAATTTTTATTAACATTTTCCATGATTATAAAATATATCCCATGGTAATTCCCTCCCTCCCCACCCCCACACTTTCCCATTTGAAATTCCATTCTCCATCATATTACCTCTCCATTACAATCATTGTAATTACATGTATACAATATCAACCTATTAAGTATCCTCCTCCCTTCCTTTCTCTTCCCTTTATGTCTCCTTTTTAACTTACTGGCCTCTGCTACTAAGTATTTTCCTTCTCACGCCAAGGCCCAATCATCTGTAGCTAGAATCCACATATAAGAGAGAACATGTGGCGCTTGGCTTTCTAGGCCTGGGTTACCTCACTTAGTATAATCCTTTCCAGGTCCATCCATTTTTCTGCAAATTTCATAACTTCATTTTTCTTTACCGCTGAGTAGAACTCCATTGTATAAATGTGCCACATCTTCATTATCCACTCATCTGTTGAGGGACATCTAGGCAGGTTCCATTTCCCAGCTATTATAAATTGAGCAGCAATAAACATGGGAACAACCATTTTTAATAGCTCACACTGTTTTCCAGAAATCATAATATGTACCGCCATTTAAAACCAGAGGTCTGGGCTGGAGAGATGGCTTAGTGGTTAAGCGCTTGCCTGTGAAGCCTAAGGACGCCGGTTCGAGGCTTGGTTCCCCAGGTCCCACGTTAGCCAGATGCACAAGGGGGCGCATGTGTCTGGAGTTCGTTTGCAGTGGCTGGAAGCCCTGGCGCGCCCATTCTCTCTCTCTCCCTCTATCTGTCTTTCTCTCTGTGTCTGTCGCTCTCAAATAAATAAATAAAAATTAAAAACAAAACAAAACCAGAGGTCTGAGCCGAGTGTGGTGGTACACGCCTTTAATCCCTGCACACGGGAGGCAAAGGTAGGAGGGCACTGTGAGTTCAAGGCCACTCTAAGACTACACAGAGAATTCCAGGTCAGCCTGAGCTAAAGTGAGACCCTACCTCAAAAAATCAAAAACCAAACCAAACCAAACCAAATAAAACAAAAAACCCAGAGATCTGGGCTGGAGGGATGGCTTAGTAGTTAAGGAGTTTGACTGCAAAGCCAAAGGACTCAGGTTCGATTCCCTAGGACCCATGTTAGCCAGATGCACAAGGGGGCACACACATCTGGAGTTGTACTTGGAGATATCCCTGACATGATAGAAATTTACAGCAGAGCTGAGCTGAAGACTCAGTCCTCCTGACTGCCATGTGGTCACCTCTGTCATCACTCATGGCCAATCCAAGCAAGCTTGAAAATCCTGCACAACAAACACATCCCCACTCGGCTCCCTGACTCCACTGTGCATGACTAGTTTCCCTCTGAAATCTCCTTACTAAATACAGAGCTGGTACATCATGAGACCAACACTGATTATACAATGGCCCACCTAGTAGGAAACACAAGGAAATGAGAACAAAAATAATGGACACTTACATTTTCTTTCTCTTCATCCTTTTCCCTGCTGTTCCCGAAAGGTCAAGAAAAAAAAACTTTGCCTTGCTAGTGGTCATGAACCTGTCAAAGAACCCAGGGCACAAGTCTATGAAGGAAGGGGTGAATTAGTTGGTGCTAAAAGGACTCTTTGTACGATTTCTCAGTGATATCAGTGATATCTCAGCCAATAGATAATGATAATTCTAATAATATCAGTTTTCTGTGTGTAATGCACTATAATCTGTGTTTTGCATTCATAATTTTTCTTTGACTGGGGCACTAGTTGAAAGACCTAATAATAAGCATGGGTACTTCCAATCACAATCAACCCCTACCTTATGAAACAGATAAGGCTGCACCTAGCATGTCTGCAAACTGAACAGGAACTCTGTGACATAGTCATTGTGACTACGACTGTTTAAAGATAGAAATAAATGATGCACTTTGCCATCAGTCAATACCCATGGCTACTATCTGGAGGAAATGGTTTCCTGGGTTGCAGGGACACTTTCTTCCTTTCTCCATCTTTCTTCCTTCTTTCCTTTCTTCCTAATTTCTTTCTCTTTATTATCTCTTCCTTCCTACCTTCTTTCCTCCTTCCTTCCTTTCTTTCTCTGTCTCCTTACTCTTTTCTTCTTTCTTTCCCTCCATCCATCCCTCCCTTTACTGTCTGTCCCTCCCCCCTCCCTCCCTCCCTCCCTCCCTTCTTTCCTTCCTTCCTTTCAGCTATAGACATGAAGAACCTGGAATCATATCTGCAAGATAGAATCAGTGGACAGAATGTACTTAGCTGACCTGCTTGAAAACAGATCCTCTCACCCTTCTCCACACTCTTCATCTCTACTTTCTCACTCAGATGTTGGATCTTACTTGCCTTTTCCAGTGTAAAAGTTGAATGAAAGGAGATGGAACAAAAGGAATTCATATACAAAAAGTAGGATGAAACCAGAACGGTAGCAGATCAGTCCTAGAAAATCTAATGAGGAGATGGTGAAAGCTTTATTTCTAGGTTGCTGGAGCTGCCTGGGCACTGAGGATGATGGCTATATGCTGCCCACACCCTCTTCTGTCCTATACCACATTCCATGTGCCATGGTCTCCTTCTACCTAAACAACTTGTCAGGGAAGAGGAATCCTGATGAAAGGCCAGAGGCCAGACAAGCTGGTCAGAGCTGGTCCTTCCCTAAATGTCCTCACCTGCCATATCCAGGCAGCACCAGGAATCCACAATACCATCTGGGAAGAGGAGAGAGGTGGACTAAGGGGCATGAAGGGAAATGAGGAGAATCTCTGGTATGGGCAGCATCAGGAGATAGATGGGGTATGAGCTTGGTGCCAGACAGAGATTCCTGAGAGACAATAAAAGTGATAGGGCTGGGGGGCCAAGAGAGAAAAGACCCCCACCTGAGGGAACCTAGAATTGGCTAGTTTGTGCGCCAGATACACAGACTCGACAGAAGTGAGACAGAGGCCAAGTAAGGAAGCATCAGTGTACACAGAGTGACAGAGGACGTGGAGCACCGCAGCGGCAGGAGAGAGCCTTCAAGGACTGGGAAGGGCAGGAAACGAGAAGACAGAATCCAAGGACCAGAAAGGAGACTGGACCCTGGCTCTCAGAAGCTGCTGCAGCTGCCCCCTACCCTTCCCCTCTCTCCAGGGACCCGTCTGACTGCAACCCACAGACTCTCGTAACACTGCAAGCAGAACCTGCCTTAGAGTAAGACCCAGCCTTGATCCTCTAGCCTTGGTTTTGACCACTACACTCGCTGTGTTCTAGGTTGCATCATCTCTCCACGCCCTCAGTGACACAAATCTCTGAACAACATCAGAGATTCACTGCCCTATGGAGCTGGAGGCAAGCCTGGAAATATGGCCCTGATAAGGAACCTATATTTTCTGTTGTTGCCAACGATGATCCCAGTTTTCAGAGACAGGAGGCTCATTCTTTCTCAAAGCAGCTGACATGACTGTAACTGACCTTCACAAATCCCTTCTTTGCACTGAGCAAAAAGCATGTGCTGGTGTTTTCTGATAGCAGTGATGAGTTCTCTAAAGCATGATGCTCCCCTATATCCTGTGCCTCTACCCTACAACTCCAGCCCTCTCTCCTCTCCCCCAGGACCCCAACCCTTCACTCTATGTGGTCATCCTTACCTGCCTTCACCTTTATTTAGGAGGATCTGTGTGGCTGTCTGAGTCTTCTCTCCTCTTAATGCTCTTCTTGTCTTGAGCCTGCCCATAAATTCCCAAGCTAGACTTCCACACAGCCTCTCTAATGCCAGGCAGCAGCCCCAGCAGACTCTTTTCTGGAAGCCACAGGGATCACCACGCCCTTCTGTTCCATGCCTAAGGGCTCCCAGAAATGTGCTCTGGGGAAGCAATTGCTGCAACTGATAAGCCAGAGGTTTGTAGTCATACATACACTTGGTCACTTTCAAGACTGTCAAGATGTGTCACAGGCAAGTCATTAGCTTTCCAGAGCCTCAGCATCCTCCATAAATATGAGCTATGTCCCCTACACCATAATCCTACCTCTACCCTTGGAGGATTCACTATGGGGCAGACATTTAATACATCCTAGGTCCTCGCAGTATGATTATCCACATTTTCCAGACGAGGAAATGGAAACTTGGATCATTAAGTGGCCTGTGGGGAGCTGGAACTATGAGTACAGTTTTGTTTCATCACACAAACTGGACTCCTGGCCAATACTCAACCCAGGAAGGTGATCAAGTGTCAGCAGGGCTGGGAACAGCAAGTCATGAGGACCCTTGGCTCATAGAGAAGGACTGAATCACATATGGAAGTGTCCAGGTGTGGGGAATGTTTGACAATGTACTGTATACTCAAGAGGTTGGGGACAAATAACTCTGCTGCTTCTGCTAAATATATACTTTCCAAGGAACACAAAAGGAAAAGAGGAAATTAAACTAACTGGTATTTATTGTTCACTAACTTACTATGTGACAAACCTTCCATGAATTATTTATTTATTTATTTATTTGAGAGCGACAGACACACAGAGAGAAAGAGGCAGATAGAGAGAGAGAAAGAGAGAGAGAGAGAGAGAGACAGAGAGAGAGAATGGGCGCACCAGGGCTTCCAGGCACTGCAAACGAACTCCAGATGCGTGCGCCCCCTTGTGCATCTGGCTAACGTGGGACATGGTGAACTGAGCCTCGAACCGGGGTCCTTAGGCTTCACAGGCAAGCGCTTAACCGCTAAGCCATCTCTCCAGCCCCCATGAATTATTTAATTAATTCGGCAACAGGTCTCAAGTTCATTTTCTGTGTAGATTTAGACCCTGATGATCAGAGACATAAAAGGGCTTTATCCAAGATGTCAGTCAGAGAGACCTATTAGGTCTACAAAAAAATTTGGTCTTTTTAAGTAAAAGGTAAGACCCTGTTGCTGAAGACAATGCAAATGGCTGAGGCACAACATCAAGAGATCTGACTGGAATCTGGAATGATGCTAGTTCCCAGAGGATTACCTGGGTAGTGGTGGAAAGCACTATATGAGCTGCTGGGGGAAAATGGCCAACATGTGAGTGAACAGGGGATACTGCTATCCCAAAGCAACTTGCCTGACAAGATGTACACTCTTATGCAGTAGTGGCACTAAGCCTAGATAGGAAACCAATGGCTCTCTGTTGGCTAAGAGATCCACTCAGTAAAAAGGAATCCACAGCTTGTACTGGGATCCAGGTCAGAAGCTTGTGGAGACTAGGATCATGGACTCCAACAAGAAGCCCCGCTAGTCTGTGGCCAAAAGAGAGACTACATCCATCAAAATATCTCTTAATTAACTATGCTCATTCCTTTAACCTATGCTGGTCTCACTCTCCATTGGAGAATCTTTTATATACCGACCTCCCTTCCAAAAACAATGACTGACTGCTGCTCTCCCAACTCATAACCCACAATCCCATGGCGAATACCAGCTACCCTACTGAGGAGAATGGGGGCAGAGAGGAGGAAAGTTGTATCAGCATACGATGATATATAGTTCCTACTTAATTAAAAAAACATGGGGCTGGAGAGATGGCTTAACAGTTAAGGCACTTGCATTTGAAGCCCAAGGGCCTAGGTTAGACCCAGTACCCATGTAAGCCAGATGCACAGGATAGAGCCTAGACACAGACTCTTTCACTTGGTGTATAGATTCATTTGTACTTTAATTCCTAGATACCACACTGTTGTAGTCAGCTTCATGTTTCTGGGATGAACCTCCAAACCAGACAAAGTTTATTGGAGCATGGGATTATTTTCAGGTGTACATATACAGGGGAAGTTCCATAATGGCAGAAGAAACTGGCCCCCTTCCACAGATCCATCCAAGCAGAACAAGCCACCACAGGCACCACAAGCAAGCACCAAAACCAAAGCAAACTAGTGCAGAACCTAGACAGAACTCACTCTGCACATCTTACTCTGGACACAGATCCATCTCCAGTAACACCTTAGGGCTGGACACCAGGAACCTCCCACAGTAACAGCTTTTCAAACCAAGCCACTGAAAATCCAAGTTACAAGCTGTAATAAAACGTATGAATCAATCAGGGGATGTAAATTGCCAACTACCACACACAGCAACCATCTACTGCTAATGCAAATCATATATTTCGTTTTTGTACCCAATTTTCTGTTGGTAGATTTCCAGTTCTGGTATTGGCTGAGAAGGAAAGACAATATTCCTACAGAAATTAGGAAAGTAGATGCAGCATTGTTTCTCACCTGTCTGGTGCTGCTCAATACATATTTTCTTTTTTTTTTTTTGAGCTCATAATTTATAAGTAGGTGCTATATTTCTTACAACTTACTGAGACACACACACACAAATTCTACTTGTTTATAAAGCAGAAAATAAAAGCCAACATCCAGAACTGCCGGATTAATTCACTGCCTTGTACATCCACCAAAAGGAAAATGAAAGCATCTCTTCAGTAGTTCACCCTTTTCAGGATGTTACTGTGCAGATCCTCAGAGGCTTGGGGTTAGTGCCAGTGTTGAAATAAGGCCAAAGCGCACCTTTCCTACAATCATTAAACGTACAGAGAAGAGACTGATCATTCAAATTGTAAAAGGAAACCTCACCAATTTCAGAGTCTAAAAAAATGCCAATCTTATTGGGTGTTACTTTGGGCAGAATATTCATTTTCTTAGGGCCCAATGCAGCATACACAGTCTGACTGTACTGCCCAATCCCCCGTATTTCATCCTGCACATGTCAGACATGACTCCTCCTGGGAAAAAACTCTATGCAGACCCCCAGGATCCACTCCAGCTTGCTGCTCACATCGACCTCCCAGTACTGTCTGCCACAGTGGTACCCCTGGGAACCCAGGACAGCTGGGAGGAATAGAATCTTCTGGGGCTATGAGACACTTTTCGCATCTTTCCATATCGCATGGTTTTTCTGTCTTCTGAGATGGTAAGTTTATGGTGCTCTGTTTTAGGATGTAGTGTCATGTCTACTTTAAATTGCTGGATAATTCTGTTCAGGCCACCAGAATATTGTGGAAGAAGCTGATGACCATAATCTTTGCTTTTGAATGAAAACGTTTCTGGGCATTTTAAGCTTTCATACCTGTGGTAGAGAGTCTTGACGTCATCTAGTAACTCCCATTCCGGCTTATCACTTCTGCCCTGCACCTCCCTCAGCAGGGCCTCCAATGCCGAAGCATGATCGGAAACCGTTGTTAATTTTCTGTTTAGTTTTGCTAAATTAGCTTCCCCTTCATCTTCCAGTTGCCTAAGGACCCTTTCGTGCTCATTTTGGAGAAACAGCCTGAGTTGGTCAAATTCAGACTCCATTTCTCCTCTTTTACGTTCTACCATTTTCTTGAGCTCCAGTGACTTTCTCTTTTGCGTGGTGATCGCCTTTTCAACGGGCTCCACTCTCTCCCTCCATAGCTCCACGTGGCGCTCGAACTGCTCGGACCACAGACGGTGCCCTCGCTATGGGCCGCCTGATGCTGCCTGCGCGTGGTGGGGAGGCTGCACTGCAGACAGAAAGCTTCTAGCTCCTTCTGACAGACTTCCCGCCTTTTCCTCTTGCTTCTCCTTATGGGGAGGAGCTTGGCAGCTTCTGTCAGATTAGCCAGTTGGTGATTACTTGAGAAGTCCTTTTCTGGACAGTGAAAGTGGCAAGAAGGGCAGGGAAAACTGCCCTGTAGGTCCTTCCAGGAGGCACTGATGCAGGACAGACAGAAGTTATGCCCACACTTGATGGTCACTAGGTTTGTGAAGTACTCGTGACAGACAGGGCAGCTGGCCTCTGCCTGGAGGTCTGCCAGGTCCGCTGCCAACTCCACTGAGGCTTCCACACCGGCTGTCTGCAGCTGCTGACGACCCAGCAAGCACTGGGTGTCCCCCCTGAACTATGACAACGGACTGGTTTGCAGTTTCGGCACCTTGATGTCAGCCTCTAAGGGTGTGGTTAGCTCTCTTCCCCTCAGCACCAGCGTCTGCTGCCAGGAACGCTGAGCTGGGGCCCAGCCGGCTGCCTATGGGGCGTCTTAGCTGAGCTGCTGCGCTTCCCACTCTAGGCTCTCTTCTTCAGCGAAGTTGCCGTGTCCAAGAAAACGAGCACTTCCTCTGCCTCCCGCGTGCTGGGATTCTCAATACATATTTTCTAAGCATGACAGAATGTCCTCCCCATTCATGAACATTAGACTGTAAAAGTTCAGCGATGGCCTGGAAGGACTCAAGGCAAGTACAAACCAGGTGCACTGTACTGGGCTGTCTTAGGCAGCTGGGATGCTTCTAGAGCACATGTTAGCACTCCAGGAACATAAGGTGGGAGTTGGGGCACAGAAAAAGGACTTTAAAAACCTCCAACCTATCTTTGTCTCTGAGCCCCTGCCCAGTGTGGCAATGACCTAGCTGCCCTGTTTGTGGACAATCCACTTGGTCTGGCTGGAGAAAGCTCAGTTGGCAAGGCCAAACAGCCTTGCAACTTGTCCCCAAGCTAACAGCAGAGCTTTTCAAAGGAAAGCAGGTTATTTCCCTCTTAGCAATGCCTAACCAGGTGTTTGAATCTCACGTACATTGCTGCTTAAGGGTCAAGGTAAGCACACAGAGACACAGACTCAAGGATAAAGCATCAGACAGGACTTACAGCTTTGATAAACATGGTGGCATCACTTAGAAGTCCAGAGGCACTCTCAGCGGTAGGGGAAGCATCAGGACAAGAAGCCAGACTTGAATGAGTTGAATTCTAGTTTAACCTTATTACTTTGGGAACTATGGGTCAGTTATTAAGTTATTTGATGACCAAGTTTCATTGTCAAAAATCTCATGAGGTCCCTTAGTAGTAATGAGGTCACACTTAAGAGTGTCCACTGCACTGTGTGGCCCACAACAAGTTCCTAGGAGTGTAGAGTTCATGGGGGATTCTTCTTAAATCAACATGATTGTCACTGAAACTGGATAAGGTGGACATGAATATGAAAATTAAAACTCAGGCATAAGGGGAACCACATTCAGGATGGCCTGGGTAGAGTGTATCCAAGGATGGATTTTTTTGTTTGTTTGTTTAAATAACAAGGAGGGGTATGAAGGGAAGAAGGTTGAGGGAGTAAAAGTCATCCAAGTTATAGAATTAAGTAAGTACAATAATGTTACAAAGCACAACTATTTAACTCACCATCTTTGACATTTTCTTTCAGGGTAAAAAAGTTGTTTATTGTGGGTCCAAAGTATAGATCGGAAGTAATGCATCCTTAGCCTTCTAGTATGTCTTGGGACATTTGCAGTGTGGTAAGAAAAGCCCGCCTAAACTTTAGGCTAAAGAAGGCATGTTTTCTAAATATGTTAGCGTTATTAAGAATGAGTCTAGTTAGAAAACGAGAAGATGACTCAGTGGTTAAGGGTGTTTTCATGCAAACTCTGCAGGCTGGAATTCAATTCCCAAGCCACCCAAGTAACCTGACACAAAAGTGGGACAAGTCTCTGGTGTTCATTTGCAGCAACAGGAATTCCTGGAATACCCATCTTCCCCGCCCCCACACACTACAACTTAAAATTAAGCCAATGGGGGGCTGGAGAGACGGCTTAACAGTTAAAGCACTTGTCTGAAAAGCCAAAGGACCTAGGTTCATTTCCCCAGGACCCACGTAAGCCAGATGCACAAGCTGGTGCATGCATCTGGAGTTTGTTTGCAGTGACTGGATGCCCTGGCGTACCCATTCTCTCTCTCTCCCCCTGTCTGACTCTGCCTCTCAGATAAATAAATAAAAATAAAAATAAGCCAAGCAGAGCAGGAGAGAGGGCTCAGCTGTTAAAGTATTAGGTTTCAAAGCCTAATGACCTGAATCAATTCCCTGTATCCACATAAAGCCAGATACATAGATTGATACATGCATCTGGAGTTAGTTTGCAGTGGCTAGAGATCCTGACATGTCCATTCCCTCTCTATTTTTTGCCAAATAAATATTTTCAAAATTGATTTATTAAAATAAACCAAATTATTAGCACAAGAACAACAGGAAAGATGCTTGAATGTACCTCAAGAATTGGCCAGACCTGACACATGCAGGCTCTAAAGTAGAAAAGAACAAATTCATTCATAAATAAAAATTAAAAAAAAAAGTCTTTCCCAGGAGAAGAGGGGCAACTTTGGAATATTTTGTTTGGACAGGGTCATCTATGCAAGTGCTCCTCTGAGTCCACTTGTCAATGCTCAACTCAACGGAGCTGCACTCATGGTAAAAGTGATCTGGCTACTGCCTGACCTGGTGGCAGACCTTAGTGTCATCCACACAATAGTAGATTTGCAGACAGAAACAACACAAGCATTATGGGGTCAGTGTGTGGCAAGGTCAGAACCCCTGCAGACAGCCCTTGAGAGGACTGTGTGTGAAGACTGTTTGTGCCCTGCCTGCCAACTGAGCTGCCCCTAGCCAAGCCCAGAGGATGGTCCATAACCAGGCCAGCAGGGCCAGTGCTGGGCTGGGTAGAGGCTCAGAGAAAAAGGACCACCAGAGTCCCAGTAGGTTCTCTTTTTCCACCCTATCCTGCCCTTATTATGTTTCTGGGGTGGCAACATGAGCTCTGGCAGCATGCTGTCAACTCAGTCAGAAAAGTGACTTTACAGCTGGTTTTTGCTTTTTTTGAGTCCTTCCAGGTTTTCACTCAGCTTTTACCATATCCTGTTTATAAATAAATAAATAAATAAATAAATATATATATATATATATATATATATATATATATGAGAGAGAGAGAGAGAGAGAGAGAGAGAGAGAGAGAGAGAGAGAGAGAGAGAGAAATGTGCATGACAGGGCTACCAGCCACTGCAAATGAACTCCAGGTGCTTTGCAGCAAACACCTTAACTGCTAAGCCATCTCTCCAGTCCCATATCCTGTTTCTTAAAGGGTTGAAACACATATATTCCAATGTTACTGTTGAGAAATACTGGAGATGAGAAACACTATGGGTCCATCCTTTACCTTCTCAGGCAGTTCCCTTAGCCAGACTATGTATGTCTCTGCAAATCTCTGAATGCCTGCTCAATCTAGGACACAAGCAGAGACCTAGCCAACAGAGAAATTAGTTACTAGAAACCCACATGTTGTTGAACACCTTTAATTCCAGCACTCAGGAGACTGAGGTGGGAGGATTAATAAAAGAACATGGCTAGTCCGGGGCAATAGGGTGAGTTCCAGGTCAGCCAGGGCTAGACTAAGACTCTGCCTCAAAAAATGAAAAGTAAAAGCAAAGAGAGAAATCAGCTACAAAATACAAGGTGATCTAACATAGCATTTGGTTTAGCCATACACTGTAGTGGCCAGGAATTGATCTAAGAATGTGTGGATACACTCAGTGTGAGCATCTCTTCTGGGCTCTGTTCTATGGCATTTTCTGTCTGTGCATGCACCATGCCCTTTCATTATAGTAACTGAATTATGATATGAGGAATCAACCTTCAAACTGGTAAGAAAGGATTTCCTTTTTTGAATCATGACTATTCTTAGTCTCCTGCATTTCTGAGGAAATTACACCAAGTTTTTAAGGTTCCTAGGTGTTTCTTGGGCAGCATGAATAAGCAGGAGTCCCTGCAAATTACACAAGCTAACAAGCAAAAAAGAAGCACACACCTGTGCAACAGTGGCACAGAGCATTTGTGGGTACCACACTGCACTCCAATTGGACACGAGGTCCACCCAGTGGGAGAGAGCTCTTAACTCCTGTTGAGAACCAAGTCAGCAACCCCCAGGAGGAAACTAAAAACCCCACAGAAGCCCCATTGTTCTCTGGCAAGTTGAGTGGGCATCCTCATCAAAATGACTCTCAAAAATCATACAAATACCTCCCTTATTCAAAGCTGCTCTCACTCTTCATTGGAGAATCTGTTTTATTTTCCAGATGGCAAAGAATACTGGAGAAATCCAATATCTGGAAAATCAACAAGAGAAGATGACAAACTACTCACAGAAACATGTGCCCCCTCTACCACATTTACCAGGTTGGAAATCACAGAGAAAGCAGTAACTTGAGTATTGCTTCAGATGATAGCCTGACAAGTGCCTCCACAGAAATAGCAAGAAACATAGAGGCAAACTGAAACATCACACATCATAACAGAAATACTGCCACCACCTCCAAGGAGATCTATGTGGATTTTTGCCTCATCCTAGCATGGGCAATGAAAAACTGATTTCAACTCAGATGTACGAAATGGATAATTTAAATTTGGGTGCATGGGGCTGGAGAGATGGCTTAGCAGCTAAGGCACTTGCCTGCAAAGCCAAAGGATCCAGGTTCAATTCCACAGCAACCACGTAAGCCAGATGCACAAGGGAGTGTAAGTATCTAGAGTTCTTTTGCAGTGGCTGGAGGCTTTAGCATGCCAATTCTTTCTCTCTACTGCCTATCTCTCTCTCTCAAATAAATTGAAAAATTGGAGGAAGAGCCTTTAAATGGAAACTAAATGAAGATTTTTGGAAAAATCTATGAAGCTTCTATGCCTATGATGTAGAAGTAAGATACTTTGTCATGGTTGTTAATGCCTATGTTATGTTGTATTATGATGTCATTATATGCTTTCACATTAAAAAGTAGGAAATCAGGGTTGGTGGGATGGCTTAGCAGTTAAGCGTTTGCCTGTGAAGCCTAAGGACCCTGGTTCAAGGCTCGATACCCCAGGACCCACGTTAGCCAGATGCACAAGGGAGAAAATGCATCTGGAGTTCGTTTGCTGTGGTTGGAGACCCTGGTGTGCCCATTCTGTATCTCTCTCTATCTGCCTCTTTCTCTCTCTGTATGTCACTTTCAAATAAATAAATGAAAATAAACAAAAAATTAAAAAAGTAGGAAATCATATTTCTATATGTTTACGGATGTTCAATGTTTAAATATATTTCTGAAAAGTCTAAAATAGACTTAAAGCTAGTATGGGAACTAGTATTAAAGGCAGAATCAATGATGCCTTTTACTTTTCTATATTTTTAAATGTTTATAATGATTGTTTTATCATTCACTTATATAGTTAGAGGAAAAGCTAAAAGGAATTATGATTAATAGCAATAAAAACTTCAGTGGTTTCTGGTATAGCCCTTTACTGGTCCCTGAACTGCCACTTAAGACCACATTTAGGGCTCCAGTGCCTGACTTCCACTTCATGGCTAGCTCAAGGGGAAGGAAGCCTCAGGCAGCAGTTATACTCTGAATTCAAGTCCCTGCCTTAGGACTATGTATGGTTTTGCAAGTGCAGTCATGGGCCCCATCCTGAACCTCTGAGACTCTCCCACAAGCTCCACATTAGCCTGACACTAGCCAGGAAGAGACAGAAACTGCCAATTACACAGAAATAACAATGCCTACATATGATAATAATTAATAATAATAATGTCTAAAATAATGTCTTGAGAATCTCCCTTCGTCCTCCCTCCTTCTGCTGCACATCTCAAAGTTTGCTTGCTGGCTCCTCAGGCACTCCAGAGTTCATCTGCCCCAGGAGACCTCTTTCCTGGCTCAGGACCAATTATGCCAAAGTTGAGTTGATCTTAAGTGGGAATTCCTGGGAGGCTTGTTTTCAGTGCTCTAGAAAGAAGGGGAAGGTTTCATTAAGAACATCCAGTTATTAGCAGCTAGCACACCAGCAGCTAAGCAGAAAAAAAGAGGCACATGAAGAAACTTTCTCCGAACTCTATCCCAAGTGTATACTACCAAGGAAGCACATTACATCACCATAAGCTCATCTTTCCATCCATGTTGTCTTCATCACCTCCATTCACCATGATCCCCAAACTGTCAGCCATTCCCTCTTGTGTTATCACCCTCCATGTTACCAGCCCATCCATCATCTCAGTACCATCATCATCATCATCATCATCATCAATCAGTGCTATCATCACAAATACAATCATGCAGGTTCACCATTCCATCTCCGCCATGGCCAGCACTCTAATGTCTATCTGTAGCTCATGAAGAGATAATAATATCCTGAAGACTCACAGGAAAAGCCTCATTTTGGATAAACAGATAAGAAAACTATTTTTAAATAGGTATTGTGTAATTCCAAAGCTGCAAGAGGACAAAACACACTATAATAATAAGAGTAACACAGTGAGGTAAGAAGAATGATCTAGGCAATAGCATAAAATTTGGCAATGGGAAATTGACCTATTGCAAAATTGAAATGTTCTCCAGGATAAAGACAAAAGAAAGAATATAATGATAATAACAGGTGAACAGTGATTTGTATAAACCTATCCTTCTAGTATTAAAATGTTCTAAAGAAGGGCTGAGGAGTTCAGTGGTTAAAGATGCTTGTTTGCAAAATTCCCCAGTACCCATGTGAAGCCAGACACACAAAGTGGTGCATGTGTCTGGAGTTCATTTCTGGTAGCAAGAGGCCCTGTGCTCATATCCATATTTTCTCTCTCTATGTCTTACCTTCCCTCCCTCCTTCCCTTTCTGTCTCCCTCTCCCTCACTCTTTTTCCATCCCTCCTCTTTCTCTTTCCTTGCAAATCAATAAAAATATTTTTAAAAAATTTTTTATTTATTTATTTGAGAGTGACAGACACAGAGAGAAAGATAGAGGGAGAGAGAGAGAATGGGCGCACCAGGGCTTCCAGCCTCTGCAAACGAACTCCAGATGCGTGTGCCCCCTTGTGCATCTGGCTAACGTGGGACCTGGGGAACCGAGTCTCGAACCAGGGTCCTTAGGCTTCACAGGCAAGCGCTTAACCGCTAAGCCATCTCTCTAGCCCGGTAAAAATATTTTTAATTTACTAATTTATTTCAGAGAGTGAAAGTGTGTGTGTGTGTGTGTGTGTGTGTGTGTGTGTGTGTGTGTGTGAGAGAGAGAGAGAGAGAGAGAGAGAGAGAGAGAGAGAGAGAGAGAGAGAGAGAGAAAGAGAGAATTGGGTGCACCAGGGCTTCTAGCCACTGCAAATGAATGCCAGACATACGTGCCACCTTGTGCACTTGAATTTATGTGGATACTGGGGAATTTAACTCAGGTCTTTAGGTTTTGCAGGCAAGCACCTTAACTGCCGAAACATCTCTTTAGCCCCATAAAAATATTTTTAAACATCTAAAACAGACAACAGTAAAAGAATCTGAGGCAATACACAAAGGTGTGCCATAGGAAAAGTGTGATATAGGAAACCTGAATCTCAGAAGAATATGCCGATGATCAGAATCACACCTACATCTCACAGAAGATGGAAGAGAGCTCCACTTGCATATATTCATCTGATAATCTGTCCTCCACACTACAGCTAGAATGATAAATTCAAATTACAAAGCTTACAACATCACTCCCAAGTTTAAAGATTTCAACTTTCCAAAGTATTTAGGGTAAAATGGAAAATTCCAGCATGATGTTCAAAGCTCAAACAAGGCTCTACCTCCCAAAGTCCCCCAACTTTTCTAAATTGCCACCAGCTGGGAACCAACATTTCAAAACACATGAACCTACTGGGGGCGTTTTACATTCAAACACCCCATTCTGCCCCTGGCCTCCATAGACTCATGGCCACCTCATGATCCAAAATTCATTCAGTCCAACATAAAAATCTCCAAAATCAATACCAGACCTAACACTATTCAAAAGTCCAGTCTCATCTGAGACTGCACAGAGTATCTCAACTGGGAGCCCTGTAAAATCAAAAGTTACACACTTCCAACATGGAATGGCACTAATTCAACATCCCACTCAAAATGGAGGAATGGGAGCACAGTGAGAAAAGACTGAGCCAATGCGAGATGGAAAACAAGCACCACACATGCTGTGTTTACAAACATGTACAGTTAAAATAACCGATGTAAGATGGGCGTGGTGGACCATGCTTATAGTCCCAGTAGTTGGCATGCCCAGGCATGGACACTGGAACTTCAAGGCCACCCTGAGCTGTAACTCAAGGAAAAGCCAGCAGCTGGGCCACAGCCAATATGATCACCTCTAAAGAAAGGTGAAGGCCTATAACAAGTATGGAGATCCAACTAGTTATAAAAATCTCCCAACTAAAATATGTCCATCCCCATATGGATTCACTGGTGACTTTTACCAGACCTTCATGGAAGAGCTAACACCAGTGCTTCTTAAACGTTTCCACAAAATAGAAAAAGAAAGAATCCTACCAAACTCCTTCTATGAAGCCAGCATTACCCTTATGCCAAAACCAGAGAAAGATAGAACAAAAAAAGAAAATTACAGACAATTTCCCTCATGAACATAGATGCAAAAGTTCTCCACAAAATATTGGCAAACAGAATGCAAGCATATGTCAGAAAGATCATTTACCCCGACCAAATAGGCTTTATCCCAGAGATGCAGGGATGGTTCAACATAAGCAAATTGATAAATGTAATACTTTATATAAATGGACTGAAGGACAGAAAAATCACATGATCATCTCATTAGATGCAAAAAAGCATTCAACAAAATCCAACATCCCTTCATGATAAAAGTCTTACAGAGACTGGGAATAGAAGGAACATATCGCAACATAATAAAGGCTAGTTATGATAAGCCTACAGCCAACATAATACTAAATGGGGAAAAACTGGAAGCTTTTCCACTAAAATCAGGAACAAGACAAGGGTGTCCACTGTCCCTACTTTTATTTAATATAAAACTGAAAATCTTATCCATAGCAATAAAGCAAGAGATACACATACAACGGATACAAATTTGAAAGGAAGAGGTCAAATTATCACTATTTGCAGATGACATGATTCTATACATAAAGGACTCTAAAGACTCCATCAGCAAACTGTTAGAGCTGATAAACACCTAGAGCCATGTAGCAGGATACCAAATAAACATACGGAAATCAGTAGTCTTCTTATATGCTAACAACAAACACACAGAGGATGAAGTCAGAGAATCACTCCCATTCACAATTGCATCAAAAAAATTACTTTGGAATAAACCTAACCAAGGAAGTAAAGAATCTCTACAATGAAAACTTTAAAACACTCAAGCAAGAAATTGCAGAAGACAATAGGAAATGGAAAGACATCCCTTGTTCTTGGATCAGAAAATAAATATTGTGAAAATGGCAATCTTACCAAAAGCAATCTATAACTTTAGTGCAATCCCCACCAAAATTCCAGTGGCATTCTTTTTTTTTTTTCTTTCTTTCTTCTTTCTTTTTTTTTTTTTGAGGTAGGGTCTCACTTTTCTCCAGTGGCATTCTTAATGGAAATAGAAAAAACAATCCAAAAATTCATTTGGAAGCATAAAAAAAAAATCTTGAATATCTAAAACAATTTTGAGCAACAAAAGTAAGGCTGGTGGTGGGCTGGAGAGATGGCTTAGCGGTTAAGTGCTTGCCTGTGAAGCCTAAGGACCCCAGTTCAAGGCTCAGTTCCCCAGGTCCCATGTTAGCCAGGTGCACAAGGGGGTGCACGCATCTGGAGTTCGTTTGCAGAGGCTGGAAGCCCTGGCGCGCCCATTCTCTCTCTCCCTCTATCTGTCTTTCTCTCTGTGTCTGTCGCTCTCAAATAAATAAAAATTAAAAAAAAAAAAAGTAAGGCTGGTGGTATCACCATACCTGATTTTAACCTGTACTACAGAGCCATAGTAACAAAAACAGCATGGTACTGGCACAAAAACAGACATGTAGATCAATGGAACAGAATAGAGGACCCAGATACAGTCTGGGTAGCTATAGCCACCTGGTCTTCGACAAAAATGCCAAAAATACTTATTGAAGAAAAGATAGCCTCTTCAGCAAATGGTGCTGGGAAAACTGGATATGTATCTGTAGAAGGATGAAAAAAGATCCTTATCTCTCTCCATGAACAAGAATGAAGCCCAAATGGATCAAAGATCTTAATATGAGACCTGAAACTATGAAAGTGCTAGAGGAAAAAGTAGGGGAAACCCTTAAACATATTGGTTATGGCAAAGACTTTCTGAATACAACCCCAATTGCTCAGGCAATAAAACCACAGATTAACTGCTGGGACCTCATGAAATTACCAAGATTTTGTATGACAAAAGACACTGTGAATAGTGCAAAGAGGTAGCCTACAGAATGCTACAAAATCTTTGCCAGCTGTACATCTGGTAGAGGATTAATATCTAGGATATGCAAAGAAATCAAAAGATTAAATAATTAGAAATCAAACAAGCCAATTAAAAAATGGGCTATGGAACTAAATACAGAGTTCTCAAAAGAAGAAATACAGATGGCATATAAACATCTAAAAAAAAGTTCTATATCCCTAGTCATCAGGGAAATGCAGATTAAAACTACGCTGAGATTCCATCTCACTCCTGTCAGATTGGCTACCATCATGAAAACAAATGATCATAAATGTTGGCAGGGATGTGGAAAAAGAGGAACACTTTTACACTGTTGGTGGGAATGCAATCTGGTTCAGTCATTGTGGAAATCAGTGTAGAGGTTCCTAAGACAGCTAAAAATAGATCTATCATATGACCCAGCTATAGTACTCCTAGGCATATATCCTAAGGACTTGTCTCACTGCCTTAGAGATACTTGCTCAACTATGTTTATTGCTGCTCTATTCACAACAGCTAGGAAATGGAACCAGCCTAGATGCCTCTCAACTGATGAGTGGATAATGAAGATGTGGCACTTTTATATAACGGAGTTCTACTCAGTGGTCAAGAAAAATGAAGTTATAAAATTTGCAGGACAATGGATGGATCTGGGAAGGATTATACTAAGTGAGGTAACCCAGGCCCAGACAGCCAAATAGCATGTTCTCTCTCATATGCGAATCCTAGCTATAAATGATTGGACTTCTGTGTGAATAGGAAGAAAACTCATTAGCAGAGGCCAGTACTAGAAAGGAGATATAAAAGGAACAGAAAGGGAAGGGGGAGGTCTAAATAGAATGGTATTGTATATTTGTAAATTGAAGAACAGATTAATGGGAGTGAAAAGGCCTAAGTGAGGTCAGGGAGAGAGACTGAGTAAAGGAAAGGTGGATGGAGGGCTAATCAAAATCTAAGAGGAGATATATATATATATATATATATATATATATATATATGCATACATACACACACACACATATATACATACATATATATATGTGTATATATATATATATATATATATTGCTATGAGTTCAAGGCCAGCCTGAGACTGCATAGTGAATTATTCCAGGTCGACGTAGACTAGAGCAAGTACCTAATTCAAAATACCAAAATAGAGCTGGAGAGGTGGCTTAGTGGTTAAGCACTTGCCTGTGAAGCTTAAGGACCCTGGTTCGAGGCTTGGTTCCCCAGGTCCCACGGTAGCCAGATGCACAAGGGGGTGCACGGGTCTGGAGTTCGTTTGCAGAGGCTGGAAGCCCTGGCGTGCCCATTCTCTCTCTCTCCCTCTATCTGTCTTTCTCTCTGTGTCTGTCGCTCTCAAATAAATAAATAATTAATTAAAAATAAATAAATAAATAAAATTTTAAAAAAATACCAAAATAAAATAAAATAAGATTAAATAAATAAATAAAAATGAAAGAGTTAAGACAATACTGCAGAAACCAACTACTTTGTTATTAGTACTGAGGCCTACGCCATAGAAGGAAATTCATATCTGGTGCTGTAACCTGGTCAAAAGACTGTGGATGGGGAGGCCATAGGTCATAATAGGAAGCTACTACTGTCATTTTGCTAAATGGACAAGTTGGATCTGTCAAACTACCTTCTAAATGTTATGTTTATGCCCATAGATCACTGTTGCTCTAGCTTTGCTCAGAGAAGCTTCTTCTTGCAGTGGGCAGTGCTTACTGCAGAGATTCATGTAGCTTAAAGACTGTTGAGTGTTCAGTCCTAAGTGGGACATCTACATCATTGCCTCTAAGATTTCAGAAGCATCACAGAAGAAGGGACAGGAAGAACATAAGAGCAGAGGAAGGGAAGGAGTGCTATGGAAGGCCATGTTCCATGCAGGGCATGGCTGTGGCACCCGTAAGCTCAATGCAGGCGTGATTATATCCACAAGACCTGACAAGATTGTATCCATCCACATTCTGCCATGGATGAGTGAGGGACTCACCGCCCCCACCCTTTCCTGAGGGGCTTTTTTTGTAAAGTTTGCTGATGTGAAAGGAGACATTTTCTTCAGTGATGTAGCAGCTTGGAAGTTGTTCACGTTCCTATATGTGATGCCTCACCCTGCTCATGTAAGCAACCCAAATGTAACTCTTGATCCCCAAGAATACAAAAAGAAAAGGAAGCTGGGTGTGGTGGCATGCTTGTTTAATCCCAGCACTCGGGAGGCAGAGGTAGGAGGATTGTCATGAGTTCAAGGCCACCCTGAGATTACATAGTGAATTCCAGGTCAGCCTGGACTAGAGTGAGACCCTACCTCAAAAGAAGAAAACAAAAAAGAAAGAAAGAAACAAAGTTGAAAAACAAAATGTTCTGAAAAGGGAGAGTCTCACCAGGAGAGGGAGGCAGATTAGACAGGATAATGGGGTTGGTATATATGATCAACATACATTAAATATATGATGAAAATAAAAATAATAAAACACTATTAGATATTAATGTATGCTCCTTTAAATTTTAATATTCCAAATTTGTTTAATTTATTTATTTGCAAGCAGAGAGAGAGAGGAGACAGAGAGAGGATGGGCATGCCAGAACCTCTGGCCACTGCAAACAAATTCTAGATGCATGCATGTCCACTCCCCTCTGGTGCATCTGGTTTACACGGGTACTCAAGAATTGAACCTGGGTCCTTTGGCTTTGCTGGCAAGCGCCTTAACTGTCTGGCCATCTCTCCAGCCCTCAAATTTGATTTATTTAAAAGCAAGAAAACAAGAGAAATCCCAACAAGAAACAAGGTTCAGAACATAAGATCCTCTTCCATGAGCACATGTTCACAATCCTGTGCACAAGCTGGCAGGGGCCACACTGCCCACAGGAGCTCCTGCCCTTTCTTGCTTTGTCCTACAGACCCCTCCTCGGGTCAAGTTCTAGTCCCACCTGCTTTGTGACCCACTGCCTGCTGTCTGTCCCTGATCTTCAGCATTCTTCAGTTGGTCAACTACATGTAACATCCATATATTTATTTATTTATTTATTTGAGAGCGACAGACACAGAGAGAAAGACAGAGGGAGAGAGAGAGAATGGGCACGCCAGGGCTTCCAGCCTCTGCAAATGGACTCCAGACGCGTGCGCCCCCTTGTGCATCTGGCTAACGTGGGACCTGGGGAACCGAGCCTCGAACCGGGGCCCTTAGGCTTCATAGGCAAGCGCTTAACCGCTAAGCCATCTCTCCAGCCCTCATCCATATATTTATATCTGAGGTAGAAACCTACTTCAACAGACCTGGACAATGACCTCCTTTTTAACCAGTTCTACTTAGGACTCTTCTCAGCTCTGGGTTTGATCCTAACTCCTTGTTCAGACTTTGCATATTAAGAGGTAAGACTGCATAATAGTTCAAGAACGGAGATGAAGGTGGGGGCCTCATTTCTTTTTTATTTTGCTGCCTCACATGATCGCTCAGACTTAGTTACTGGGACCATACTACTGGTCAGTGGGACCTCCTCACTGCATAAAAGGGCAAGGGGCAAGCTCATAGTGGGCACTGAGTCATGGAATGTTGCAAGTGGTGATTGTGAGGTGGACAGCTCTGGCACGAGCTCAGTCGCTCACTGACTTCTGCTGAAGTAGGAAGTCCGGAGCGTCTTCTGGGAAGATGACTCGAAAGCTTCCTCCGATTTTCCCGTCTGCTCCCGCTGCTCCTCCCGCGTCTCGCCGTCGTGCTGGTCCTCGGCCGCCGCGGCCTCTGGGCTCCATTCCGAGCTGGAACACTCAGGCGTCCACCTCTCAGCGCCTTCTCCAGCCCAGTCCTCCCCCTTCTGCGCCCCGCCGTCCTGCTTTCCCTCCTATCGCATCCCCTTCCCGACACCCCAACCAAGGTGTCTCCTTCCCCAAATATACCTTTTCTTGCAACCTTTACCATACGAACTCTCCTTGTGTTGTTCCCCTGCCCAGATTGTCCCCTGTCCCAGTCCCTACTCCTCCTAACTCCCCTGTGGGACGTGAATAGTCCCCTGCTTACCTGCAGTCCAGCCAACGCCACGTACCGCAGGTGAGTGACAACCTCGTCCTGGGCAGTGATTCTGTGGGTTGCGGTGCTCAGAACTGCCCGGCCTGGGACAGGTCCTGGCAGCCTGGCCTGGTCCACAGGGAATGCAGGACCACGGAGCGGGCACGCAGCTGGAGCTCCTCTCAGTGAGGCACAAGACCCCGCTATGTGCCCGAGCCTGGTGCTTACTACTGAGGCTCCCCTTCATGTCGCCTTCATCATCCTCCTCTTAAGATGCCAGGATGCCTCTGATAGACAGCTTCCTTTTCCAGTCCCCTGCTATCCCTTCCTGCCTGCCCAGGAGCCTGCATGAGTTCCCACAGAGGAAACGGACTTCTCCATGGAACCTGGGCTGGGTACACAGAGGGAACTGTGCCCCTGGAGTGAGGAGAAAAGCATGAGGAAATCGAGAGGGTTGGTGTGCCCTGAGTTCAACTGAGGACAGGAAAGGGAGACCCTGGAACTCAGAATGGTCCATCTCCTACTATAGATGGATGGGCATCCAGGGTTTGTTTTATTTTAGTCTAGTTTCTTTGATCCCCCGCCCAATATATGAATCTGGAGGCAGACCATAGACTTCCTGCTCTTGGCAAATACCTCCCTCCAGAAGGGAAGGAGCCTTTCTTGTGTTCTTATCAATGTCCCAAAGGCAGAACCACTGACAGCCGCCTGGTCTCTGGGTGCAGGACTAAGTGAGAAATTGCCATCTGATGGCATAAAAGAAACGAATGATACTGAGTGTAAGATTTTCCATAATCAAAACCCCAAGACAAATTTTTGAAACCTTAAAAAGTGAAAGTACACAGGGGATTAGTTGGATATAGGAAGGGAAACAGGAGCAGAAGGGGAATGAGGGGGCAACACAGGTGAATATGCCCGAAATGCATCATACACACTTCTGAAAACGGCATAATGAAACACATTATAATCTATAATTACAAGAAAGAATATTCTAGGAGCTTGTAGTTACAAAAAGTGAAAACAGTACCTACATTTTCAGAACAATAACAAAAAAGCCAGTAAAAGCTGGGCATGGTGGCGCATGCCTTTAATTTCAGCACTCGGGAGGCAGGGGTAGGAGGATCGCCATGAGTTCAAGGCCACACTGAGACTACAGAGTTAATTCCAGGTCAGCCTGGACCAGAGTGAGACCCTACCTCAAAAAACCAAAAAAAAAAAAAAGCCAGTAAAATTTAGAGACATTCCAAGGGCTAAGAGCATCTAAGGCTCTAAAGTTCTTCCTTACTAGCTATGAGGACTAATTCTCCAAAACACAATCTGCTTCCATAACAACTGTGGAGTGGCCCTGGTGCAGGCACAAGTCAGCAATGGTATAGGACAGAGCCTAGAGGGAGACTCTCTCACTTGGTGCATTTACTCATTTGTACCTTAATTCCTAGATGCCACAGTAACAGTCCACTGCTAAGGCAAATGCCATATTTCATTTTTCTATCAGATTTTCAGTTGGCAGATTTCTGCTTCTGGTAGTGACTGAGAATTAAACAAAAGATTTCTAGAGACATTAAGAAGGCACTTGAATATCTTGCCAACCCACATTCAATTTCCCCAGTACCCAGCTTATTTCAGATGTACACAGTGGTACATGCATCTGGAGTTCATTTAGAGTGGTAAGAGGTTCTGGCTTGTCCCATTCACTTTCTCTCTCTCTTTCTGTTTCACTGTCTTTGCAAATAATGCAAAAACCTACTAAAAGATGTAGGGGGTCGGGTATGGTGGCACATGCCTTTAATCCCAGTACTCAGGAGGCAGAAGTAGGAGGATCACTGTGAGTTTGAGGCCATCCTAAGTCACCATAGTGAATTTCCGGTCAGCCTGAGCCTTGAAAAACAAAACAAACAAACAAACAAACAAAAAACCCAAACAACAACAACAACAAGGAACAAGGGGTTAAGATTTTGATGGTCATCAAATAAATTAATAATGGTAGATAGGAAGCCAGAACACAGAGTGGCAAACACCAGACACTGGACACTTTGAAGTCCAAGAGGAGCAGCATTCTAAACCTGAGGAAGATGTGACCTTGCTCCTGCCTGTCTAAGCCTCTTGCTGTCCCCATTAGTGGCTCTGGGTATGAGACACTTGACCATCATTGCATAGGAAGGGTCTTGAGGATTTCCACCTTCTCCAGACCCATCCAGTGGACTGAATCCAGGGCACTGTTCTATCTGGGAGAGTGAGGAGCAGGTACTCAAGGCACCAGAGCAAGAGGTATCTCTGGACAGTGGCAGTATATGGAAGTTGGAACCATCAGAGAATATGAGAGAATTTTGGCACAAACAGGGCTGATGCATGGTAGAGAAATCCATGTCAAAGGAGAAGACCAGACCATGATTGGGGAGCCATTGAATTTCATCCACCTGCTTCATGTTGGCTTGGAGGAGATGGGGCTGGAGACAGACTAGCCATGACAGGTGCCATTCAGGAGCAAATGGAATCTAAGGAAAACCAAGACAGGCCCTGGAGCAATGCTAGGGGCATGTAGCTTCCATGGGAATGGATCAGAAGTCTTGGAGCCCCTACCTTATGCCCAGCCCAGAAGGAATGCCACCCCACCACAGCAGATCCCTCCTACAGCCAGTGATCCCTGAGCCTGAGGTTAAGAGGGAATAGCCTGAGGCACCATCCTCCAAGATCCATGCAAATCTAGATGTACAGGGTGACACATACATCTGGAATTTATTTCAGTGGTGAGAGACCCTGGCATATCAATTCTCTCTCTCTCACTATGTGTGACTTTCTCTCTCTCTCTCTCTGTCATGTGAACAAATAAAATAATTTTCAAAATTCATGTTAAGAAAAAAATGGGATGGGGTGAAATAAATAAGTGTAGGGCACCTAACATCCTGATAGCATGGGAGGGGGGAAAGGCTGTGGAACAAGGCTTTTTAACCAAAATACTTTGGACAATTTGGACAGATTAATTCTTTATAGTGGAGGGCTGTCTGTGCATTATGAAATATTTAGCAGCAACCATAACCCACTGAAGTTATGAAAACCAAAAACATCTTAGGAAACTTCCAAGTGTCTTCTAGGGACAAAACCACCCACAGAGGAGAACCACAGCTTGAGAGTGAGGACATGTTTCTCAGAGCAATCTCCATGCACACACCCTCCTCAAGTTAATCACCTGAAGCTTGAACCACTGAACTGGGACCCCTTGTTGAGCACCCTCAACAGAGCTGCACAGGACCTCATTCAGATGCATCACTTCTGCCTGCAGAGAGGTCCTTGTAAGATGCTTCTCCATTCTTTCTCAGGGATTCCTGCAATGTGGAGAATGAGGAACAGGGAATGCTGGGATTGGAGTAGGGGGAGATAAAAGAAGCAGAGACACTCTGGTTATCCTGTCAACATTGTAATATGGATGTTTGTTGATGATTAGGTCTCTCTCCACCTGGATGAAGAGTGACTTCAGATGGGAGAGCACTGTGTTTTATGCCCAAGTTTTTCTCAGGTAGTTTTTGTTCTGGCCCTTTCCCTGCAGGAAAGAGCTCTGGCCTGTTCCTAGACAAGAAGGCTGGGGGAGGGAGGGTCTCATTAACTCTGTAAGAAGAAGCCTGTTTTGTGGTGATGGGATCAGGATTACCAACTGATCCACTTACTGATTCCACCACCCATCTACTTTGCCCCTCCCTATAGTGGCAAGTTTTCAGTTTTTTTCAAATGTCAATGTATATGAAATTTTTCAGGTCAAAGATTTGCCATGAGCATACATGCCCGATTCACATTCAGTTCCATTCAAGCAAGTTGCTCTGAAAGTAGCCTGCCTTGGTGCCCTAAAGGAGCTCAATAGGTTGAGTTTAGACTGGAAATCTGAAGGGTTAACTGGATAGAGTAGAAAGGTGGGTGACTCCTGATCTGCAGTTTCATCATTAATTTCCTGGACACAGTCTTGTCTTTGGTGTGGTATTGTCTTGAGCTACCTCCTGCTCTGGTGTATATGCTACCATCATTCATCAGGGATTGAAGTGGGTTTTAGAGGCATAATTTATATTCAAATTTGTTGGATTAAAAAATTTTTTTCAGGTTGAAAAATTAAGCCAAAAAAAAAAAAAAAAAGGTATTGGGAGAGGGTTGTGCATGAGGCAAAAGAAGGGAAGGATGATTATATCCCTTGATTATCTACATGGAGATAAGCATCGTTGGGTGTGAGGCAGCACACATGTACTTACAAGGAGCCCAGGATGGGGAAATAGTCCTGCCAGCTTGTTCCTATGTTTCTTACTCTTCCTCACCCATGGTAGTTTCTCATTGTAACCCACTAAGTAGTCTCAGGTTAGCCTCAACATCACAGAGGTCCTCCAACCTCTGCCTACAAAGTGCTAGAATTAAAGGTATGTGCCACCACACCACACCCAGCTTACAGCTATGTTTCTAATTGCTTTGAAGAGTTAGGAGCAAGGTGTAGGAGTGCCTGCCTTTAACCCGAGCACTTAGAAGGCAAAGGTAGGAGTATTGCTGTATATTCAAGGCCAGCCTGAGACGACATAGTGAATTCCAGGTCAACCTGGGCTAGACCGAGATCCTACATCAAAATACAAAATACAAAAAAAAAAAAAAGAGAGAGAGAGATTTAAGACAATATTACAGAAGATAACCAACTACTTTGTTACTAGTAGTGAGACCTACTCTACTCTATAGAAGGGAATTCATATCTGGTGCTTTAACCTGGTCAAAGGACTATGGATGGGGAGGCCATAGGCCATAATGGGGAAACTATTTCTCTCATTTTGCTAAATAGACATGTTGTAAATGTCAAACTACCTTCTAAATATTATGTTTATGCCCGTAGATCACTGTTGCTCTAGCTTTGCTCCGAGAAGCTTCTTGCAGTGGGCAGTGCTTACTGCAGAGATTCATGATAGCTTAAAGACTTCTGGTTCAGATGGCGGTGTAGGAACCATGCTAAAGCAGCCTAGGGGAGAAAAAGGCAAAATAAAACAAAACAAAACAAACACAAAAACCCCAGCAAGATACACTCTTCTACTAAAAAGTGAGGTGTATAAGAAATTACCAACTATAGCAGAGAAGTAGGAGAGATCCAGAGCATCTGAGCCCACAGAAGCAGGCAGAAGCAGCTCCTGCAGCAGAGGCACCAGGTCCGTGTGGCCTGAGCTGCAGGAAAATCCAGGTGAGGGGATTCTCCACTCACAACTACCTGCTTGCAAACTCAAGAAACGAGATGGGAGGACGGTAGGGAAGAACGGAGGAGTGGCTGGTGAAGAAGAGGAACACGTGGACCAGCGTGAACACTGGAGCCACCAACCACAGCCTCCCCTCCCCCACCACCAGCGCAAGCACCAAGGAGCACCAGAGACCTGGGGAAGGGGGCTCACCTGCACATCACCCAGCACCCAGCACAGGTGACCACAGCAGCAATCCAGAAACCCAGCCAGCCTTCCTGAGCCCACAGTGCAGCAAAGAAGGACCCAAGCAGGAGCGCAGCAAAACTGAGATCAAAACAATCCCAAAAGGTAACTGGGATTACACCAGGTTAGTACCTGCTAAATAAGCCTGGTATAGAGGCTTGAATTGGAAGTGCTAATTATACCTTCCATGTCAGGATAAGTCATATGTTAAATCTGATGGATGGTCAGATTTGCCATTCTTAAATAAGCTACATCTGGGGCTTGCCATTTGTTGCTTCCTGATTTATAGTGCCTTTGTTTCCTCTTCTGTTGTTCATTAGGGAAGGGACTCAATTGGACACAAGCTGACTTGGAACCCTTAACAGAACAGAAATCTTAGCATTCTAGTTGACAGGGTTAAGGGTGTGGGGCAACACACACCCTAAGAGACTGTGACTTTGTTAGAGAATCTGGTTATCATAATGCCTATTCCTGCATAAATATTCTGTGCAGTTTTTGATTGAATGTGTACATTGTTTAGTTAAATTTTAGAACCTGCCTGTATTTTACTCCACTAAGCCTACTTGAATACTCTCATAATAGGCAAACCCAACATTTAGGGTCACTTTTGTAGATACTCTGTGAGTCTTAAGAGCCACACCTAGTGCCTTAAGCTCCTACCCTGAAGATATATAACATCAGATTGATTGATACATCTAATAGTACTGCAGCTAACAAGAAAATCCAGGCATTAAATTAATCCAAGATGCAATAATATGTACATTATAACACAAGAAACACCAAAAATCAAGACAATATATAGCCATAAAAAGTATTAATGCACCAGAAATGACCTCCAATGAGAATGAGTTAGAGGAAATGCCTGAGAAAGATTTCAAAAGAATGATTATAAATATGCTCAAAGAAGTCAAAGAGGAAATAAAAGGAATCAAAGAAGACACAGGAAACCAATTTGATGAAATAAGGAGGTCACTACATGACATAAATAAGGAAATAGAAATAATAAAGAAAAACCAGTCAGAATTACTAGCAGTGAAGAACACAGTCAATGAAATAAAAAACTCGGTAGAAAATCTCACCCGTAGAACGGATGAAGGAGAGGACTGAATATCAAAACTAAAAGACCAGGTGGCAGATCTCATACAGTCCAACAAAGAAAAAGACAGACTAATAGGGAAGTATGAATGGGAATTTCAAGATATTCTGGACACTATGAAAAGATCAAACATAAGAATTCAGTGTATAGCTGGGCATGGTGGTGCATGCCTTTAATCCTAGTACTTGGGAGGCAGAGAGGTAGGAGGATCACCATGAGTTTGAGACCACCCTGAGATTATGTAGTGAATTCCAGGTCAACCTGGGCCAGAGTGAGATCCTACCTCAAAAAAAACAAAAACAAAAACAAACAAACAAACAAACAAAAAAGAATTCAGGGTATAGTATAAGGAGAATTTCACTCCAAAGGCAGAGGAGGTGTTTTCAACAAAATCATAAAAGAAAACTTCCCCCAAATTGGGAAAGAGGTGCCAATGCAGATACAGGAATCCTTTAGAACACCAAACAGACAAAACCTGGAAAGAACCTCTCCTCACCATATTATAATTAAACTACCAAACATACAAATCAAAGAAAATATATTGATAGCAGTTAGAGAGAAAAATCAAGTCACAAACAAAGGCAAGTCCATCAGGATCACAGCAGATTACTCAACAAAAACTTTAAAAGCCAGAAGGGCTTGAAATGATGTATTCCAAGTTCTGAAAGATAACAACTGTTAACTAAAGTTACTTTATCCTGCAAAGCTATCCATTCAAATAGATGGAGAAATAAGGACATTCCAGAACAAAAGCAGGCTAAAGGAATATTTGAACACACAACCAGCTCTACAGAAAATACTTGACAGGATCCTCCATTCTGAGGAGAAAGAAAAGCACACATATAAGGAACCTAGGAAAAAGAAACCATACTCAAATACCAGTTACTACAAGAGAGCAAAGGTAAAACTGGAAAAACTACAAAACAAAAAAAAAAATGGCAGAAATACATACATATCTCACAATAATAACCCTGTGGTGGTTTGATTCAGGTGTCCCCCATAAACTTAGGTGTTCTGAATGCTAGCTCCCCAGCTGATGGAGATTTGGGAATTAATGCCTCCTGGAGGGAGTGTATTGTTGGGGGCGGGCTTATGGGCTTTATAGCCAGTTTCCCCATGCCAGTGTTTGGCACACCCTCCTGTTGCTGTGATCCATCTTCTGTTGGCCAGGGGGTGATGTCCACCCTCTGCTCATGCCATCGTTTTCCCCTGCCATCGTGGAGCTTCCCTTCGAGCCTGTAAGCCAAATAAACCTCTTTTTCCCAGAAGCTGCTCTTGGTTGGGTGATTTCTACCAGCAATGCGAACCGGACTGCAACAGTAAAGTGGTACCGAGGAGTGGGGTTGCTGCTAGACACCTGACTATGTGGCTTCAGCCTTTTGGAGCAGATTTTCAAGAGGAATGTGGAAGGAGTTGAAACCTTGGCCTAAGAGATGCCTTGCAGTGTGTAAGTACAGCTTGATGGACTATTCTGGTCAGAGCTGCAAGACCTGAAGGCAGTAAGAACTATGGACTGTGAGGTTTGGCTTATGAGGGTGAGAAAGAGCTTTGCCTGGACTGGGCTAGCAGTTTGTGTGAGAAGCTTGCTCTTATGCCCATGTCCTGAGAAGTTGTGCAGGGTTGCTTTGCATAGAAATGAACTGGTGTGAGCAGAGGGATATGGCACAGAAAGAAAAATCTTTGGGTGAACTCTTGCCCGTTCAGCTGCAACTGATAGATTACGACCTTTGAGACTGGGCTAGCTGACCTGCGCTGGGGCAACAAGAAGAATGTAGACTCTTTTGAAGGGGCCTGAGTGCTCAAGGAGTGTCCTGTTCTTCAAAGTCTGCTTTATTCCCCCCTGGATTAACAAATTGGCACCCTACCTGGTATTGTGGAGTATAAGAAATGCTGGAAAGAGGGTCATTGAGTTTGCAACACGGTCTTGTGTTTTGGAAATGGCCATGGGCAGTGTGAAGCAGGTTTGCTGGTTGCCTGCATAGAGACCCCATGGGGCCATGAAGATGAACCGTGGCTTGCAGTGGAGACCCAGTGGAGATGCCGGGACCATGAGATGGCTGCCGAGCAGCTGCCGGCCCTGATGAAGTTTTCCAGGACTGTGAGTAGCCTAGCTGGAGGGGCGGAATTGGAATGCCAGAGACTTGTTGCTGGTTAGAATTATCAGACTTGAAGATTTGTCAGTGGTTTGAGTTGCTGGACTTGAAGCTACAGAGTTTGATGTTTGCCCTGGTTGTTTTAAATCTTGTATTGGTTGAATGTTTCTTTGCTATGCCCAATGCCATCTATTGCAGTGTGAATATTTATTCTGTGCCATTCTGGGTTTTTTGAGGTTATATTTTGGTATTATGGCTCAGTTAAAAGATCTTGAACTATGGGGATGTATGAACATCCTTGAGATTGATAAAAACTATGGGGACTTTTAAAGTCAGACTGAATGCATTGTATTTTACATCATGTATGGATATCAGTTTATGGGGGCCAGGGGCGGAATGTGGTGGTTTGATTCAGGTGTCCCCCATAAACTTAGGTGTTCTGAATGCTAGCTCCCAGCTGATGGAGATTTGGGAATTAATGCCTCCTGGAGGGAGTGTATTGTTGGGGGCGGGCTTATGGGCTTTATAGCCAGTTTCTCCATGCCAGTGTTTGGCACACCCTCCTGTTGCTGTGATCCATCTTCTGTTGGCCAGGGGGTGATGTCCACCCTCTGCTCATGCCATCGTTTTCCCCTGCCATCGTGAAGCTTCCCTTCGAGCCTGTAAGCCAAATAAACCTCTTTTTCCCAGAAGCTGCTCTTGGTTGGGTGATTTCTACCAGCAATGCGAACCGGACTGCAACAACCCTTAATATCAATGGTCTCAATGCCCCAACCAAAAGACACAGGTTTGCAGACTGGGTTTAACAGCAGGATCCTTCATTTTGTTGCCTCCAAGAAAGTCACTTTTCTATAAAGGATGGATACTATCTTAGGGTGAAAGGGTGGAAAATGGTATTTCAAGCAAATGGGCCTAGAAAACAAGCAGGGGTTGCTATCCTAGTATCTGACAAGGTAGACTTCAGTCCAACAATAGTTAGGAAAGACAAGGAAGGTTACTTTATATTGATTAAAGGCACATTTCACCAGGAGGACATTACAATCCTAAACATATATGCATCTAACACGGGGGCTCACACCTTCATCAAACAAATGCTAATAGAACTAAGGTCACATATAACACCAAAAACTGTTATGTGCTTAGCCCTAAATGATACATCTATGTTGTCACCTCCATGATTTCAGAAGCATCACAGAAGAAGGGACAGGAAGAACGTAAGAGCAGAGGAAGGGGAGGAGTGCTATGGAAGGCCATGTTCCATGCAGGGCATGGCTGTGACACCCGTAAGCTCAAAGCAGGCGTGATTATATCCACAAAACCTGACAAGATTGTATCCATCCACATTCTGCCATGGATGAGTGAGGGACTCACAGCCCCCACCCTTTCCTGAGGGGCTCTTTTTGTAAAGTTTGCTGATGTGAAAGGAGACATTTTCTTCAGTGATGTAGCAGCTTGGAAGTTGTTCACGTTCCTATATGTGATGCCTCACCCTGCTCATGTAAGCAACCCAAATGTAACCCTTGATCCAAAGAAATACCAAAAGAAAAGGAAGCTGGGTGTGGTGGCACGCTTGTTTAATCCCAGCACTCGGGAGGCAGAGGTAGGAGGATTGCCATGAGTTCAAGGCCACCCTGAGATCATATAGTGAATTCCAGGACAGCCTGGGCTAGAGAGAGACCCTACCTCAGGAAAAAAAAAAAAAAAAAAAAAAAAAAAGCAAGCAAGCAATCAAGAAAGAATTTGAAAAACAAAATGTTCTGAAAAGGGAGAGCCTCACCAGGAGGCGGAGGGGATTAGACAGGATAGTGGGGGTGGTAAACATGATCAACAGACATTAAATATATGATGAAAATAAAATAATAAAACTCATTATTAGATATTAATACACACTCCTTAAAAATTAATATTCCACGTCTGTTTAATTTAATTTAATTAATTTATTTGTGAGCAGAGAGAGAGAGGAGACAGACAGAGAGAGAATGGGCATGACAGGGCCCTGGCCACTGCAAATGAACTCTGGATGCATGTGCATGCCCCCTCCCTCCCGTGCATCTGGTTTATACAAGTACTCAAGAATTGAACCTGGGCCCTTTGGCTTTGCTGGCAAGCACCTTAACTGTTTAGCCATCTCTCCAGTTTCTAAATTTGATTTCTTTAAAAGCAAGAAATCAAGAGACATCCCAACAAGAAACAAGGTTCAGAACATAAGATCCTCTTCCATGAGCACATGTTCACACTCCTGTGCACAAGCTGGCAGGGGCCACACTGCCCACAGGAGCTCCTGCCCTTTCTTGCTTTGTCCTACAGACCCCTCCTCGGGTCAAGTTCTAGTCCCACCTGCTTTGTGACCCACTGCCTGCTGTTCTGTCCCTGATCTTCAATGTCTTCCAGTTGGTCAACTACACATAACATCCATTCTTGATTGTGTCTATTGAATAGTTATAGACATGAGGTAGAAACCTACTTCAACAGACCTGGACAATGACCTTTTAACCAGTTCTACTTAGGACTCTGCTCGGCTCTGGGTTTGATCCTAACTCTTTGCTCAGACTTTGCCTATTAAGAGGTAAGACTGCGAAATAGTTCAAGAACAGAGATGAAGGTGGAAGCCCCATTTCTTCTCTTTGCTGCCTCACATGATCGCTCAGACCTAGTTACTGGGACCATACTACTGGTCAGTGGGACCTCCTCACTGCATAAAAGGGCAAGGGGCAAGCTCATAATGGGCACTGCGTCGTGGGGTGATGTGAGTGGTGATATGCCAGGCAAAGGCTGTACAGCTCTGCCACCAGCTCAGTCGCTCACTGACTTCTGCTGAAGTAGGAAGTCCGGAGCGTTTTCTGGGAAGATGACTCGAAAGCTTCCTCCGATTTTCCCGTCTGCTCCCGCTGCTCCTCCCGCGTCTCGCCGTCGTGCTGGTCCTCGGCCGCCGCGGCCTCTGGGCTCCATTCCGAGCTGGAACACTCAGGCGTCCACCTCTCAGCGCCTTCTCCAGCCCAGTCCTCCCCCTTCTGCGCCCCGTCGTCCTGCTTTCCCTCCTGTCGCATCCCCTTCCCTACGCCACAAACAAAGTTTCTTCTTCCCCACATTTACCTTTCCTTGCACCCTTTATCCTAGGAACTGTGGTCGCGTTGCTCCCCTGCCCAAATGGTCCTCTGCCCTAGTTCCTGCTCCTTGTAATAGTCCCGTGGAATATGAACAGTCCCCTGCTTACCTGCAGTCCAGCCAACGCCACGTACCGCAGGTGAGTGACAACCTCGTCCTGGGCAGTGATTCTGTGGGTTGCGGGGTGCTCAGAACTGCCCGGCCTGGGACAGGTCCTGGCAGCCTGGCCTGGTCCGCAGGGAATGCAGGACCACGGAGCGGGCACGCAGCTGGAGCTCCTCTCAGTGAGGCACAAGACCCCGCTATGTGCCCGAGCCTGGTGCTTACTACTGAGGCTCCCCTTCATGTCGCCTTCATCATCCTCCTCTTAAGATGCCAGGATGCCTCTGATAGACAGCTTCCTTTTCCAGTCCCCTGCTATCTCTTCCTGCCTGCCCAGGAGCCTGCATGAGTTCCCACAGAGGAAACGGACTTCTCCATGGAACCTGGGCTGGGTACACAGCCCCTGGAGTGAGGAGAAAAGCATGAGGAAATCGAGAGGGTTGGTGTGCCCTGAGTTCAAGTGAGGACAGGAAAGGGAGACCCTGGAACTCAGAATGGTCCATCTCCTACTATAGATGGATCTGCATCCGGGATTTGTTTTATTTTAGTCTAGTTTCTTTGATTCCCCCACCCCCAAGGTAGTAATCTGGAGACAGACCATGGACTTCCTGCTCTTGGTAAATACCTCCTTCCAGAAGGGAAGGAGCCTTTCTTGTGTTCTTATCAATGTCCCAAAGGCAGAGCCACTGACAACTGCCTGGTCTCTGGGTGCAGGCCTAAGTGAGAAATTGCCATCTGATGGCATAAAACAAACAAATGATACTGACTGTAAGATTTTCCATAATCAAAACCCCAAGACAAATTTTTGAAACATTAAAAAGTGAAAGTACACAGGGGGTTAGTTGGCTATAGGAAGAGAAACAGTAGGAGCAGAAGGGGAATGAGGGGGCAACACAGGTGAATATGCCCGAAATGCATCATATACACTTCTGAAAATGGCATAATGAAACACATTATAATCTATAATTACAAGAAAGAATATGCTAGGAGCTTGTAGTTACAAAAAGTGAAAATAGTACCTACATTTTCAGAACAACAACAAAAAAAGCCTGTAAAATTTAGAGACATTCCAAGGGCTAAGAGCATCTAAGGCTCTAAAGTTCTTCCTTACTAGCTAAGAGGACTAATTCTCCAAAACACAATCTACTTGCCATCACAACTGTGGAGTGGCCCTGGTGCAGGCACAAGTCAGCAATGGCATAGGACAGAGCCTAGAGGGAGACTCTCTCACTTGGTGTATTATTTGTACCTCAATTCCTAGATGCCATAGTAACAGTCTACTGTTAATGCAAATGATATATTACATTTTCTTTTTTTCTTTTTGGTTTTTCAAGGTAGGGTCTCACTCTGGTCCAGGCTGACCTGGAATTAACTCTATAGTCTCAGGGTGGCCTCGAACTCATGGCGATCCTCCTACCTCTGCCTCCCGAGTGCTGGGATTAAAGGCGTGCGCCACCACGCCCGGCTTACATTTTCTTTTTCTTTAATTTTTTTAAAAATTAATTAATTAATTAATTTTATTTGAAAGAAAAGGGGGTGGAGATAATGGGCACATCAGGGCCTCTAGCCACTGCAGAGGAACTCCAGACATGTACGCCCCATTGTGCATCTGGCTAACATGGGTCCTAGGGAAGTGAACCTGGGTCCTTTGGCTTTGCAGGCAATTGCCTTAACTGCTAAGCCATCCCTCCAGCCCAGGATATTACATTTTTCTACCTGATCTTTGGTTGGTAGATCTCTACTTCTGGTATTGACTGAGAATTAAACAAAACATTTCTAGAGATATTAAGCATGCAGATACCTGTCCAGTGCTGCTTAATACATAGTCTCTGGTGATGGCAGAATGCCATTTCCTTTAATGAATAATAGACTATGAAAGCTCAGTGATGGTCTGGAAGGACTCAGGGAAGTACAAGCCAGATGCAGTCTCATTGGCATGGCCTACGTGGCTGGGATGCTTCTAGAGCCCATGGTAGGGTTCCAGAAACATAAGGTGGGAGTTGGGGCACAGAAGAAGAACTTAAAAGCACTCCAACTCTAGCTAACAGCATGACCTCTTGGCAGTTGAAGGTTATTTTCCACTCAGCAAGGCGATCCAGGTGTCTGAATATCATGTACTTTGCTGCTCAGGGGCAAGTTAAGCACACAGAGACACAGCCGAAAGGTCAAGACATAAAAGGTCAGGACATAGAGCTTTAAAGAGCATGGCTGCTTCACTTAGAAGCACTGAGAAGTCCAAGGACAATCTAGGTCCTAGGGGAGGGGATCAGAGAAAGGAGCCAGATTTGAATGGGTTGAATTCTAGGTTTATCTTATTACTTTGGGCACTTTAGTTTAATTACTAAGGCATTTGATGACTGTGTTTCCTTTCATAAATCTCATGATGTTTCTCGGACGAACAACGAGGTCATATCTACAACGCGCCCACTGCGGTGTGGCACACAGTAAGTGCTCCATCAGCATAGAGTACATGGGGATTCTTCCTTGAACAACACAAATTGTGCACAAACCTGGATAAGGTGGACACAAATATGGAAAATCAAACTCAGACAAAAGTGAAACAACATTCAGGATGGCCTGGCAGACTGTGTCCATTGACAGATTATCTTTTTGTTCTAATTATAAGGAGGGTTGTTGGTGAAAGAAGGCCAAGGGAGTATATAATTAAGTAACTTACAATAATGCTACAAAGCAGAAGCTACTTAACTCATTATTTTGGACATTTTCTTTCAGAGTAAAAAAAACTCTGTTTCCTACGGATCCAAAGTACAGATGTGGAAATAGTACATCCTTGACTTCCCACTATGTCTTGTGACGGACGAGCTCACCCCGAATGCCAGGACGTACAAGCATGGCTGGTCCAGCCACGATCCCCTGCTCAGACACTCTGGGCCCTGCAGATAGAAGACTGCACATGTCTAAGTCGCAAGGGCTCTGCAAGTACTCCATGCTGTTTGTCACTAGGAACCTGGAGACAATGGCATCAGCTGGTTTTGGTGGCCATATATAAAACTATGCTTCTTAAAGCACTAGATCTGGATGCTGAAGACCCATCCTAGGTAATTAAGCTGAAATTTCATAATTGATTTTTAGAGGCCACAGTCTTGCACAGCCCCAGTGTGAGGACCCCCTCCATGCAGGTAAAGAACTTTTTACTTTATGTGGACACAAAAGCTACACTCAATGAGTACTTTTCATCTTCATGGCTCCTCATAACATTAGCTGAAAAATATATCTTTCACATTGACACTTCTAACACTTCCTCTAAGGTCAGGGAACATTGCTGAGGAGGGTTAGAAAGAATGTAACAGCCCCAGATTGGGTAGTTATACTCTGAGGGATTGACCTTTCCCTACATCCATGAACTTGCTGGTATATTCATGACTCAATGGTAATTACTAATAACTCCTCCGAGGAGAGCCACAGGGGCATAGATATAGGGGAGAGGGAGCATAGGAGGATAACCCAATTGTGATTGACCAATTGTCAATATGTTCATACATTAAACTTCCCAATAAAGCTTATTTAAAAATAAATCCTTGCCGGGCGTGGTGGTGCACACCTTTAATCCCAGCACTCGGGAGGCAGAGGTAGTAGGATTGCCAAGAGACTCTGAGACTCCATAGTGAATTCCAGGTCAGCCTGGGCTAGAGTGAGACCCTTCCTTGAAAAACCAAAAAAAAAAAAAAAAAAAAAAATCCTTTACATTGATTAGCTTCTGTAGAATTGATGTCACAGTGCTCACTTGTACTCCGTTCTCTGTATGACTCCTTCAACACAGTCATTGTTTCATTTTACTAACCACCTGATGTGCTGGATACTGTCCTAGGAGATGAGCTTCCACTATGACCCAAGAGATAATGTTTAGGTTCAGGTCCAGCTATTTGAGAGCCAGGCCTTCCTGCACCCCTAAGGCTTCTTAGTGATTCTGCATCCTCTTCTCCAGGTGAACCCAGAACACCTGGATCATAGATGGAGCCACTTTAGAGCGTGAAATGTTGTCACTGTCTACAAGGCTACAACGTGAAGACGAGGAGAAGAAGATCTCCACAAGCAGCATTCCTGCGGTGGAGCCAGTCTTTGTACTGAAAACCCAACATAAGCCCTATTTAGATTAATAAATGTTTCTTTTGTTTCAAACGAGTAACGAGTCCTAGTCCTTAGATAATAATATACTTGGTTATGATTCTGGAATTGAGCAGTAGTGCAAACCAACAGTGTTTCAGAATGTCCTGCTCCACCCATGAGATGTGGGGCACACAGATGTCCTGCTCCACCCATGAGATGTGGGGTACACAGATGTCCTGCTCCACCCATGAGATGTGGGATACACAGATGTCCTGCTCCACCCATGGGATGTGGGGTACACAGATGTCCTGCTCCACCCATGAGATGTGGGGTACACAGATATCCTGCTCCACCTATGGGATGTGGGGTACACAGAGAGGTGCATAACCATGTTGTTATAGCTTGTGCCCCGACACATGAATATTCATATTGGCTCAGTCTCTCCTTTTTCTATAAGTCAAGGTTATCAGTAAATGAACAGAAACCAGCAGTGGTTTTGGTGCAGTTCACCACATGTGGAAAAAACCTTTAAGTCAAATTTGAAATGTGTGGGTCAACTTAGGGTCAAACTCAATTCTTAATTTTTCATATGCCAAGTCTCATTTCTCTCAATTCCTCCCAAAATTACTGGTTCAACCTCTCATAAACCAGCACATCTTGCCACTGCAAGTGAACATCAGACATGCATCACTTTTTGCATCTGGCTTAGATATGTTACATGGGAATTGAACCCCGGTCAGCAGGCTTTGGAACCAAGTTTTTTGTTTTTGTTGTTGTTGTTTTTCAAGAGAGAGAGATAGTGAAAATTGGCAAGCCAGGGCCTCAGCTACTGCAATCACACTCCAGACGTGTGTGCCCCTGTGCTCACGTGCCACCTTGCATGCTTGCATCTCTGTGCGTCTGGCTTACGTGGGACCTAGAGAGTCAAACATGAGTCCTTGGGCTTTGCAGGCAAGTGTCTTATTTCCTAAGCCATCTCTCCAGCCCCCAAGTGCTTTGAACTGCTGAGCAATCTTCCTAGCCCCTGAGTATAAGATATTTCAACTGTACATTGAGCATTATAGTGTTTTTAAACTAGAAAGTATGCAAAGTTAAGAGAAAATAATGAAACTAATTGTTAAAATTTGAAATATATTAATTGCTATAGTTCTTTTTGGTTGGATAAAGAAATGGTTAATATTAAGCCGGGCGTGGTGGCGCACGCCTTTAATCCCAGCACTCGGGAGGCAGAAGTAGGAGGATCACTGAGAGTTCATGGCCATCCTGAGACTACATAGTGAATTCCAGGTTAGCCTGAGCCAGAGTGAGACCCTACCTCAAAAAACCAAAAAATAAAAAAAGAAATGGTTAATATTATTTATTTCACTGTGGGGAATGTTTATCTAAGCAGAAGAAAACACCATTTTTATATATTATTAGGTTAATTTTGTTTAAGGATCCTGATTCATATTTTAGCTATTGTTTTGAGAATAAAAGCTATGGTCCCACCAATCTAAAATAACTTGATTAAGGGCAGTGCCAGCAGCTTTTCCCCGCTTCCTGTCATAGAAGCTCAAGTACAGAAAATCAAAGTAAATAGGAATAAGTAATGAAACTGAGCATTATGTGTAAAAGCTCTAGGTGATCTTGTCTTGTGTAAAGTACAAATGCACTAATGTTTCTGGACTGGGATGGAAGAGGCTCACTTCCCTTGTAGATGTGTGTGAGTGTTTGGAATTATTTTACAAGTCACCCCTCCAGTTTGGATCACAGGGTTGTGCTGCTCCTTGAATCACATTTCCAAGCCCTTCCAAATTTTACTCCTGAGCCAGTGACACAGGCATATACTGCATGTCAAGCTTAGTCACAGCAACAAACCTTTTTCTTTGGTATAACCACATATCTGAGAGAACAGCTAAAAAAAGAACTTTATTTTGTATCTTGGTTTAGAAGGCTCAGTCCGTGGTGGCTGGGCTCCATGAGCTTGGATGCAGTATCATAGTGGTGCAAGCACATGCCCACAGGGGATTCTTTGTTTCATGTTTCATGGCTAAGAGGAAGCAGAGAGAAAAGAGATTGGAATCAGCCATAATTCTCAAAGGCATGACCCTGTGACCTTTTTCCTCCATGTAAGCCCCACCTTCTAAAGTTTCCATAACCTCCTACAGTAGTCTACCAGCTGAGGTCCAAGCATTCAGCACATGAATCTATGGGAGACATTTCATTTTCAAGCTATAATAGCTACTATATAACAACCAAGGGATCACTTCAAGAGGATATAATGAGTGTAAAGCTAAATGCATCCAATTTTCTGAAACAAACACTATTAGAGCTAAAAATAAGAATAGGTTGTAATGTAACCATGGGGGGAGGATTTCAGTGTCCTAGTCTCTCCAATGTAGAGCTCATCAGAACAAATAGATTAACCAAGCGACATCAGACACCGTAGAGCAAGTGGACTTCACAAGGCGTTTGCAAACATTCTGTCCAGCAGCTGGAGACACTTTTCCTTTCATCACCACTGAGCTTTCTCTAGAACAGACCCAATGTCAGGTCACAAAGCACATCTAACAAACTCAGAAACTTGGATCGTGTCCTGTATGCTTTCTGATCACAAAGGAATGAAATTAGAAGCCAAGAGTTTTAAGAGAAACTCTAGGAATTATACAAATCCATGGAGACTAAACAACATACTTTTGAATAAACAGTGATAACTTAGCAGAACGTGTTGCCACACACCTTTAGTCCCAGCACTTGGGAGGCAGAGGTAGGTGGATCGATGTGGGCTCGAGGCCAGCCTGAGAGTGCTTAGTGAATTCCAGGTCAGCCTAGGCTAGAGTGAGACCCTACCTTGAAAACACAAAAACAAAAGCAAAGAAGAGAAACCTTGAAAATTCTTGGAATAAAGGAAAATGGAGCAAACCTACCGAAACCTTTGTAAAACAGCAAAAGGAATACTACGAGGAGCATTTCTTCTCTTCTCTTTTCTTTTTTCATGCACATATGGGTAGAGTGTGTGTATGGTGTATATGGGTATGGTGTATGCACAGGTGTGTGCAGCTGCACACTCTGTGTGTGTGTGTCAGATGTTAGAGAACTTATGATTGTCATATTCTTGAAATGGGGTCTCTTCTTCAATCTGTATCTGTTGTCTGTCACTGAGTCCCAGCTAGTCTCTGGTCTCCACCCCTACATACACACACAGACACACCCACAAACCCCACCACACACCAAGTGAGATTCTTTGTGAATGGGCTATTCAGGACACAATTTGAGTAGTCTTCAGCCTAAGAGAGCCTCATACTTAAGCAGCAATTGCTCTTAAACACTGAGCCATCTCCCTATCCCAAGAGGAGAGTTTATAGGAATGAGTGTCTACATCAAATCAGTGGATTTCAAATAAATGACCCCATTATACATCTCAATGACTTAGAAAAACAACAACAAACTAAAATTAAAATAAGTATAAATAAAGGCAGACTTGAAAGCCCTTCAGCTGTTGTGGGTTATGTCAGTAACAGGACAGCTGGGAAACAACAATCACATTGAGAGATCAGGATGCCTGCCTCCTGGGCTCTGTTCACAATGAGATATTGGGATACCTGACTCTTGGGCTTTATTCCACTTGTATGACTCTTGAGCTATTTCTGGACACAGCCCAGTCTATCCACCTCTAAAATGCTATTTGGGAAAGGATTTTGAGCTCTGATCTTCTCTTTTTGTACAGAATCTAGATAGGGCTATGAAAGCAAGTGAAATTTGAGTGTTGGTAGTGGCTTCTTTGTTGAACCCAGCCATGTACCAAACTGGAGGCCTGAGCTAAAGGAGTTCCCTTTCCTTCCTGAAGTTCTCATCCCCCACCTCTCCAAGCTCAGGTTTTCTTTCAGATGCACATGTCCTTTCTCTGCATCATGATTGCACCTCTGCAGAGCCTTCTCCCGAGTAATGGTATCCCTTAGGAGTGGCATGCTCCTGTGGTGCTACTAGGATCTTATTTCACTGAGCCTTCAGGAGTCCTTTGATGCCCATGAGTCTCATCAACACCCCAGTCAACACCATCGAGGGAGCTCTGAGATTTATCAGCTTCGGGAGAGTAGCTGAAGCAGGGCTCTCTTACTGCCCTTTCTGTGGACACTGGATCTGTCTAAGGCAGTTGCAGGACAACGGTATGGAGGAGGGTTTATGCTTCACATAGGAACATGATAGTAAGATGAGGAAGGAGCTTGAAGGACCAGCCTGGGTGTCTGAGAATTCTACTCCCACCAGTTCCCTGTCAACCAGAGCTGTGACACTTCGATACCTATGGATGATGCTGGAGCAGCAGCATCCAGTGAAGAAAGGTCTTTGGAGTAAGGCAGAACTGGACCATGTCTTACAATAGGTGCACAATATCAGGTAAATTTCTCATCACCATTCACTTTATTTTATAGAAACATAAACTCTTAAAACAGCATGGGTGTAGCGATGCATGCCTCTAATCCCAGGAGTTGGGAGGCAGAGGCAGGAGGATCGTCATGAGTTAAAGGCCACTCTGAGATGACCTAGTGAATTCCAGGTCAGCCTGGGCTACAGTGAGACCATGCCTCAAAAAAAGCATGGGAATAAAATGATATAGTATTAAGAACTACTGTTGTTTGAACACTATCCTTCAGGCATAATATTAAACCACTTTACATATGATAGTTCAATTAATCATTACCAATACCTTTTGAGAAAGAGAAGAAGCTCATTGGAGGAAAATAAGGATTCTCAATGTGTCCTCAGTCTGATTTCCTAACTAATTTTGTTCAGATCACTTAGGAAATAGCAAGGAGAGAATTATACTTTTGGTAGGAAGTGATAATCTGAGTGAAATCCTCCAAGAAGAAGAACTTGAAGTAGTCTTGACGCAAAAGGTGATGAAGAAACCATTGGACTTGGTGTCCATCCTAGAAAATAATTCACTCTTGAGTCTTTGACATAAATGCATTGTCATTGATCTAATATTTGTTAGCCCCCTGTCTGTTCTCTGTGATAGGAATTAGAAATAAAACAGTCAGAAATGCTAGGTTTTCCTTCTTGAAGAAATTTGACAGACCAGTGTGTGTATCAGCATGGCTATGGTTAGTAATACATGTACCTTCAAGGTGTGACCAGCAGCCACATGTAGGTCAGGTATGGTGAGAATGACTGAGGACTTCCATGAGTTTTACCATGGGGAGAAAACAGGGAAGTGCATTTCAACAAGATTGGTAACTTAATGATGTGGTAATAGTAACAACTGATGTTTATTGTTTTTGTATTGTGTACATCTGAAAACTCACTAACTATTCCTAAAACCTTCAGAATATGTGTTACTCCCCTAGTTTTACAGATGATGGAATGGAGGTTGATGACTTTCTCAACCCTAATTTTCTTTGCTCTCAGAGCCTCTACTGTATTCTTCATACACACTGCCTCATGGACCACAGCTTTGGAAAGTACTCAGATTTTGAAGAATAGTGAATGAGTAGGTTTGTGTTTTCCTTGCATGTGTATGTGTTTGTGCACATGTGTGTGGAGGCCAGAGGTTGATGTTGGGTGTCTTCCTCAGTTGCTCTTCACTTTATTTATGGAGGCAGGGTTTCTTTTTCTTTCTTTTTTAGGGGAAAGGGGGAATTTTAAGGTAGTGTCTCGCTCTAGACCAGGCAGATCTGGAATTCACTATGTATTCACAGCAATCCTCCTACCTCTGTCTCTTGCATGCTGGGATTAAAGGCATGAGCCACCATGCCCATCTTAGGGAGTGTTTCTTGCTTGATCTCAGAAAACTCATTGATTCAGCTAGTCAATCTAGCCTGCTTGCTTCAGGGATCCTCTGTGACCACCTCCCACACACCACGATTACTGGAGGAGACCATGCACAGCTGGAATTTACTGGAGAGTCAAACTCTAGTCCTCTACTTTCATGGCAAGCACTTTATCCATTGAGCCATCTTTCCAGGACCAAATGGATGTGTCTTAAGCTGCACTCAGAAAATATTTCCTGTAAAGAGCCAGATAATAAACCTCTTAGGCTTTTTCAGGGCACATATAATCTCCATAATAACTTTTCAACTTCTGGAATGACAAAAATACCCACAGATATAAATGAATGCTGCTTAAGTCATATTAAAATGTATAAAACAGTCTTAGCTACAAGCTATATGAAAAAGTGAGTTTTTACTGTAAGTACAGGAAAACAAAGATCTAATTCCAGATTACATTCCAAAAACCATTTAGTACCTAGCTCAGAGATGGAGAGTTCCCTAAGGACCTTCACTTAGAGGCATGGAATAGTCAGTTCTGCTCTCTGGGTGGTTGAAGGTTCCAAGGAAGAGGACCTTGTTCTCGCTTGCCAGGAATGTCCTGGGAACAGAATTCACAGACGGTCCCTGACCCCACTCTGTCTGCTCAGTGGAGAGTGCCCCTGTGATTTAAATGTACTTGCTACTTGGCAACTTCTAAAATGGGCCGCCTTTCCTTACACTGGTTCTTAGAACATTCTCTCTCTGGGGGCTAAAATAGAGACCACAGACAGGAAAGCACAGAAAAGATATTAGGCAGGCTGGGGCATGGCTCTTCCTTTGCCCTCCACCTGCCTCTTTTCTCAGACAGTGCTGAAGTGGAATCTGCTGAGGAGCAAGAGCATAACCCTTCCTGGGTAGCGAGCACAGCCTTAAAGGAACTCTGTCACTGCAAAAATAAGACAGCAGAAACTTTAAACTACTTGTTTAAGTTTCAAGCTGCAGTTGACAAAGTTTGAACTCAACTTTCTTTTCAGCTTCCCTGGTTCCTTGGTTACCATGTTACTTTGTGTTGACTCTTCCATAAGGTTGAGGACATACTGGAAAGTCACCCCATAAACTATAGATTCTGTGAAAATTTTGTGGTATGGGTATTGAACTTGTGGCTTTGTACATTTCTGATGAGAAATGTCCTCAGAAGAGTCTCAGAATCCATGTTTTAGAGCCTCTGCATAGTTATGTTAAAACAATTTTTAGTTGTACATGATAATTTCACATCCAAAGCTGTGGCAGTACTCATGAATGAGGTGGCCTTATTGTTTCTGTATGAACACCTGAGAATGGACTACTTACTAGGATACCTGCTTCCAAACATCAACCTATTTCTTCACTGGGTGACATAAATCACTGGTATATGTTAGTATTTTTGTAAATTGACCTAAAACTTCCTCCCCCGTCATTTCCAGTTTCTCTCTCCAGAAGCACTCATGCTTTTACTTTTCTTGCACAATAACCTCTGGAGTTCCTGATGAGCTCTCCAGACTTCCTCATAAAATTCTCAGCTAAAATTTTTCAGTTTTTTTTTTTTTTTTTTTTTTTTTTTTTTTTTTACTCTTCCTACATAATGTTTCGCACAGGTCCTTTCTTGATAAACCTCTGCTGTGTAGATAGACAAGTTCTAGTTTGTCATTTTTCCCCTTAAATTACAGGTCCATGAATTGAAAAGTGTTCTGGATAACCACTGGACACTTTAACGATAAATCTGTTTCCTCAGTTTTAAGATGCATGCAAATGTAGTTTTTTGGCATTGTAGGGTGACTATAACAAATATGTATGTAAGTTGTGAGGCCCAGCTTGTGTTTGAAAATCTGTCAAGAGCCATAGAAATCCAAGAGAAAGCCCCAAGGAGAATCAGCATGATGGCTATCTCCACAGGAGGCCAAAGTCAGCACCAAGGATAGCTCCACCCTCAGTAACACCACTACCTTCTGGGCAGACTCAGCTCCTACATTCCAATGTTTACAAATACATAGTATATGTCAGGCGTTCTTCTATAATCTGGTCAATCAAGTTTCTGAGCCGGGTGTGGTGGCACATGCCTTTAATCCCAGCACTTGGGAGGCAGAGGTAGGTGGATTGCCTTGAGTTCGAGGCCACTCTGAGATTACATAGTGAATTCCAGGTCAACCTGGGCTAGAGTGAGACCTTACCTCGTAAAACAAAACAAAACAAAACAACAAAAGAACAGTTTCTGAATTTTTGCAAGGCAAGATAAATTTAAATTTTAAAAATATGAAGAAAAGTAAAACAGGAGATGGGCCTAGGGGAGCCATTTAAAACAGGATGGTCAAAAAAGACTCAAACAGTCCAGCATGATGGCCCATGCCTTTAATCCCAGACTCAGGAGGCAGATGTAGGATTATCTGTTTCCTGGCTTTTAAGAAAAGCTTGTCAGATACAAAGGCAGTTCATTTTCAAATGAATGTCTTTCATCTTTTTAAGAAATGCTAGGGGCTCTGAACTTTTCTCTGGGTTGCTAAATTTGAGTCCCAATAACCATCTTGATATGTCCATTTGTTCTGTACAGGTATAACAACTGCAGCCAGAGGCTAAGGTTCAACCAACATGCTTTGGTGAAATTCCCCTTGTCTTGAAATGTAGGGCAAGGGCATGTGAATTTTCAAAAATATAGCTGTCAGAGAGGAAGGAGGAAAAGGAAATAAACTGGGATGCTATTTTTTTAATTTGTTTATTTGTCAGGTCATTTGCAGTACCATCTAGTCTTGGTATTTGAAATAACAACTTGAGGAAAAATCAAAGTCTAGACTGTTTTAGCTTACTACAAAACATTTGTGCTTTCCTAGTGTCCTTACTTTGATTGGTTTATGCTGTATGTGTTGTGTGTGTACACATGCGCACAAGGCTGTGTGCATATGTTCCTTAAAACAAGACTGCAATTCTATCATGTGAACTTTGGAATTTTATCAGGGATAATTAATTAGACAAGTCAAAAATATTTATTAGATGGCCTAATAATTCCCTAAAACTATATGAGACCCATTTGAATCAGTTCTTCTCTGGGTGTGGAGGCAGATTTTTTGACTTGAGCTCTTGTCTCTGTGGTCAGATTTGCTAAGGGTTTTTCAATCTTTTTTTTTTTTTTTATCATTTCAAAGAACCAACTCTTTGTTTTATTGATTCTTTGGATTGTTTCTTTTTGGTTTCTATTTCAATAATTTCTGCCCTAATCTTTATGATTTCTTCTCATCTACTGATTTTTGGTTTTCCTTGTTCTTTTTTCCAAGGCCTTAAGGTAGAGCATTAAATTGCTTATTTGTGAGCTCTCTAATTTCTTAATATAGGCACTTAAAGCTATAAATTTCCCTCTTAGGACTGACTTAATTGTGTCCCAAAAGTTTTGGTGTGTTGTATTATCATCATCATTTGATTCTATGAATTTATTTACTGCCTTTTTTTGTTTGTTCAATGACCCATTGATCATTCAATAGTGTACTGTTTAGTCTCCATGAATTTCTGTATGCTCTGTAGCTTTTCTTGTTGCTGATTTACAGTTTAATCCCAGATAGAGTACAAGGAATTATTTTAATTTTCCTATATTTGTGGAGATTTGCTTTGTGTCCTAATATATTGTCTATTTTAGAGAATGTTCCATGTGCTGCTGAGAAAAATGTATATTCTGCAGCATTTGGATGGGATGTTCTGTAGATATTTGTTAGGTCCATGTGTTCCATGACATCATTTAATTCAGATGTCTCTTGTTTATTTTTTGTCAGGATGACCTGTCAATTGATGAAAGTGAAGTTTTGAAGTCACCCACTACAACTATGTTTGGTGTTATCTGTGACCTTAAGTCTAATAGTGTTTGTTTGCTGAAACAGGGAGCCCCCAAGTTAGGTGCATATATGTTTAGGATTATAATGTCCTCCTGCTGGAGTGTTCCTTTGATCAGTACAAAATGATCTTTATCTTTCCACACTAATGTTGGTTTGAAGTCTATCCTGTCAGATATTAGGACAGTAACTTCTGCTTGTTTTCTAGGCCCGTTTGCTTGAAATACCATTTTCCATCCTTTTACCCTAAGGCAGTGTCTATCTCTAATTGAGAGATGAGTTTCCTGGAGGCAACAAATGGCAGGATCCTGTCTTTTAATCCAGTCTGCAAGCCTGTGTCTTTTGGATGGTGCATTGAAGCCATTGATATTAAGAGTTATTATTGAAAGTTATGCATTTATTCTTGCCATTCTTCTTATTTTGTAATGTTTCCTGTTTTCCCTTTACTTGTTTGTGTTAACTGTTATTTCAGTGTGGTTTATATTTTCCTATTTCCTCCTGTGTGTGTTTTGTTTTCTCTTCAGCATGAAGAATTCCTTCAAGTATTTTCTTCTGGAACTTTTTTTTTTTTTTCCTGAGGTAGGGTTTCACTTTAGCTCAGGCTGACCTGGAATTCACTATGTAATCTTAGGGTGGCCTTGAACTCATGGCAATCCTCCTACCTCTGCCTCCCCAGTGCTGGGATTAAAGGTGTGTGCCACGATGCCTGGCTTCCTTCAAGTATTTTCTGAAGAGCTGGTTTAGTTGTCATAAATTCCTTTAGCCTATTTTTGTTGTGGAATGTCCTTATTTCTCCATCAATTTGGATAGATAGCTTTGCAGTATAAAGTAATCTTGGTTGACAGTTGTTATCTTTCAGAATTTAGAATACATCATCCCAAGCCCTTCTGGCTTTTAAAGTCTGTGTTGAGTAATCTGAAGTTATTTGGATGGGCATGCCTTTGTAGGTGACTTGCTTTTTCTCTCTAACTGCTTTCAATATATTTTCTTTGGTTTGTGTGTTTAGTAGTTTAATTATAACATGGTAAAGAGAGGTTCTTTCCAGATTTTGTCTGTTTAGTGTTCTAAAGGTGTCTTGTTTATGTATTGGCATTTCTTTCCTAATTTGGGGGAAATTTTCTTCTATGATTCTGTTGAAAACACCTATTAAGCCTATGGATTGAAATTCTTCTGTTATACCCTGAATTCTTTTTTTTTTCTTTTTTTTTTTTTTTTGTTTTTTGAGGTAGGGTCTCACTCTAGCCCAGGCTGACCTGGAATTCACTATGTAGTCTCAGGGTGGCCTCGAACTCACGGCGATCCTCCTACCTCTGCCTCCCGAGTGCTGGGATTACATCATGTATGGATATCAGTTTATGGGGGCCAGGGGCAGAATGTGGTGGTTTGATTCAGGTGTCCCCCATAAACTTAGGTGTTCTGAATGCTAGGTTCCCAGCTGATGGAGATTTGGGAATTAATGCCTCCTGGAGGGAGTGTATTGTTGGGGCCGGGCTTATGGTCTTTATAGCCAGTTTCCCCATGCCAGTGTTTGGCACACCCTCCTGTTGCTGTGTTCCACCTTACGTTGGCCAGGGGGTGATGTCCACCCTCTGCTCATGCCATTGTTTTCCCCTGCCATCATGGAGCCTCCCCTCGAGCCTATAAGCCAAATAAACCTCTTTTTCCCAGAAGCTGCTCTTGGTTGGGTGATTTCTAACAGCAATGCGAACCGGACTGCAACACCCTGATATCCCTGAGGTGGCCCCACTCACCCAAACCACAGCTCAGTGTCCTTGGGTGAACATTTTATTCAAAGGCAGCCAGTCAGAGGCTATGGGTCTGCCCAAATACAGATGAGCGCGCGCTCTCTCGCTCTCTCGCTCTCGCTCTCTCTCTCGCGCTCTCTATCTCTCTTTCAATGATTGAATTATCAAGGGTGAGACTCCTTTTAAATGGGGTCTTTAAGTTTTCTAATGCCCAAGTGACTTCAAAGGCAGCCATTATTCTACAAATTTGAAATAAGAGACATGGAAATGATTCTTAGATGTGGTGAGTACTGGGACAGGGTTGAAGTATGTGACATTAGGGCTTGTGATAATTTGGGGGCAAGAACCAAGAGAGTGATTTGAAGATGTTGCTTAGGAGACAGAGGAACTGAAGGAACAGAGAGGCAGAGAAGAGAGGAAGGGGATTGTATCTAAAGTCCCAATTGTCCAAACCTGTTATACCTTATTTCATGTCTCTATAACTGCCAAGAACATTGACGCTGTACACTAATCTTTCTTCTCTCTTCCTCCAAGTGTTTATTTATGTGCACTGAGTGGAGCTGGTACCTGTGCCTTGACTGCTGAAACACCCATCAAGTTAGAGAAATGCACAGCTCAGAATCTTCCCTTCTTTCTCTTCCTTCGCTGTTGCTTCAACATCCTTTCCACAGCAACCCCATCTGTTCTCTAGGTTTTCTTCCCATCCTTTAATCTGGGCTGGAGGGTTATTGAGTTCCAGGTTATTGAGGGAAGCACTGATGTGGCATCTATAAGCAGGCGTGGCTTCACTAGAGCATCTTCCAGGATTCCTGTAATACATGGAACAATGGGTTCTTGGGAAGCTGGGGACATAGTGAACTGAGGAGGCGTAGCTCATCAGGGCCATGTGTTGGGGGTGTCTTTCAACCAATTTCTCAATCACACTTTGCATAAAAGCACTGATACCAGGGTGCCCTGAGAGCTCTGAAATTTTAACCTGTATCATCCTCACAAACCAAAATTTGAGGACTGACCTCAGATAATGATGACCTGAGAGTCCTATTGTGTTACATGATCAAAGGGTTGATTCCTTGTAAGTGAAGCTAAGGTATCTCTAGAGAAGCAAATAGGTAGGTGATTCCACTTAGAGTGGGATCAAATTAGGAGGAAAGTGATTAATCTGAGTTCTAATACAGTAACACTTAATGTGGAAAAAGATATACCCACACCCACACACAGTGAGACAGGGGGACAAAGACATGGGAATTCTGGATCACCAGAATGTTAACTGAGATTAATGTGGATGAAGCAGCTCATGTACTTTCATGTTGATTTGTTGAGTTTTTCCTTATCTGTGTTTCCTTAGTTTTTTATGTGTCTGTCATGCACTAAGTCCTGGGTAGCATCTTCAGTACTGTGCATACCTGATTTAATGGTTCACACCTGAAATCTCAGCACTTGGATGGAGGCAGGAGGATCAGAAGTCAAGGCCATTCTTGGCTACACAGTGAATTCTGTCAGCCCAGGATACATGAGATCATGTCTCTCCAAATAAGTAAGTAAATCCAAAAGAATAAGAAACTACTTTTCTAAAAAAAAAAAAAAAAAAGAAGGAAAAGTAAGCAAGCAAGAAAAGGATGGCTTAGCAGTTTACTCACTTGCCTGTGAAGCCTGGGGACACAGGTTCGATTCCCCAATACCCACATAAGCCCAGATGCATATGGGGGTGCATGTGTCTGGTGTTTATTTGCAGTGGCTGAAGGCCCTAGCATACCCATTGTCTCTCTCTCTCTCCATTTACTTATCTATACCTGCCTCTTTCTCTCTTTCTTTTTTTTTTAAATATTTTTGTTCATATTTTATTTATTTATTTGAGAGTGACAGACACAGAGAGAAAGACAGATAGAGGGATAGAGAGAGAATGGGCACACCAGGGCTTCCAGCCACTGCAAACGAACTCCAGACGCGTGCGCCCCCTTGTGCATCTGGCTAACGTGGGACCTGGGGAACCGAGCCTCGAACCGGGGTCCTTAGGCTTCACAGGCAAGCGCTTAACCGCTAAGCCATCTCTCCAGTCCTCTTTCTCTCTTTCAAATAAATAAATAAATTTTTTAAAAAACACCAAATGGCATGGTATCATGACCTCACAGTGGCTAATGATACCTACACAAGACATAATAGGAGAGAGAGAAATGATGACACCAAAATAGAAGATACACGACTTAGAAAGAAGGAATTCAGTGAAAGGGGAGTATAGAAGTGAGAAAGCTGAGTGTAGTGGAAGGGATTATGATTATGGTATATTGTCTATATGTATAGAGGTCATCAATAATAAAAGGAAAAGGAAAGAAAAAAATCGAGAAAGGATGGAAAGAAACAGAAAAGTTTTGTCACTGTTCAGCTCCCACAGTGAGCCCTGACCTGTTTGTTATATGCAGAGCTGGTTTCAAAACTTTCAAAACTCGTGTGTGTGTGTGTGTGTGTGTGTGTGTGTGTGTGTGTGTGTAGGGGGATAATACCACCAAAAGGTGGAAATAGAGGGAAGTTATCTGTACATGGACAACCTCCTTTGAGAGGATTTACTCAATGGTCAAAACACTTTGTTCCCAGTTCAAGTTTAAATTATAGCCACAGCTATATTTATATTACTATATAATAGTATATATATAATATGTATTATATTATATATAATATATATAGTTATATATTATATATATATATAATGTATATATATAATACTATATTATATTACTGAAAGCTCAATGAAAGGATGGTTCAAGTCAACTTCGAATTGGGGCTATGGTGCTGCTGTGGGGAGAGCTGCCACACCTCCCTGCTGGCAGGGAGGGACCCACTCAGCTTGGCTGAGAACAAGCTCAGCTCACTCTGTCCTCCAGTGGATTTGACTGATGGGATCAAGATGGGGAGACTTCAAACAGGCTGTATCCTTCTGTTATCTTTGGCCCTCTTCCCTCTTTTGCTTTTTCCTTGTATCTGTTTACTTTTTACACATACACAATGCCTAGAATGGAAATCTGCTAAGACCAGAAACTGCATGTGGGTGTACACAGGGTGTGATTCTGATTTGCAAACTCATTTCTAGGTGACTAGCAAGTAGATGGTCTCCCCTGGGTTGTGATTCAAAGCTGAGAACTCACCTCAAGGTAAATTCCCACTGGAGTCATCATTAAATGCTTTAGGATGTGGGAAGCCATGCTGGCTTTATCAGGCTTTGCTGTGTCAGCTTGTTTACTGCTTTTGTATCCTAATTGTCTGTGCATGAGCACATGATGTTATCCTAACATGGCTGCTCACCTATCCCGATTGGGTGATGCATAGTCAGCTGATGAGACTTAAGCCAATCAGACGACACTGCACAATCATCTGACCACTAGTATATAAGCTTGGGGCTCTGTAGGGTCAGGGTCCTTCTCTCTTTCAGTCTGGAGCTCCCAATAAAGTGTGCTTGAGAAGAATCCTGTTGTTGTTGTTCTTCCTACTGGCGGGAGGGGCGCAACAAGTGGTGCCGAAACCCGGGAACTTGTCAACAAACGGCCAATTGAGAGGACCCCTGAGGATACTTCCGAGGGAGGATTCAGAACTCAACATACGGAGCGGCAGTACCGGTAAGTTCCCCTGGTGCTATATGATAAGTTTTGGCCTGTAACTGATCTCTAAGTAACATACATAAGGTTGCAAAATGGGACAACACCACTCCACCTTTTTGGAGCCACTTCAGGAAGTACTAACACAACGTAGACTTAAGATTTCAGATAAAACTCTTAAAGGGTTTTTGGAAGAAGTGGCTATGATAGCGCCTTGGTTTGAGCTGACTGGAGGTTTAAATTTGACCTGCTGGGATAAATTAGGCAGAGACATTGACCGTGAGTCAGAAACGCGAAAGTTGCGCGCAGGTACACAGCCCTTATGGCGTTTGGTGCGATCCTGTTTGGAGGACAAACATTGTGAAGAAGTGATCAGGGAAGGTCAACGCATATTAGCACATCATCAAGATAGTATGTCAGAGTCTGAAGAAAGTAAAAGGGGAAAACAAAAAAAGGTTAAAATAAAAAGAGAACCTAAGTTTCAAATAGAACAGAATAAAAGTGCGCAGAATAAAAATGAATCACAAAAGGAAGGGCCAAATTCAGGTCCTAAGTTATATCCAGATTTAATGGAACTTGCAAATTTATATATAGAAAGTTCTAGTGAATCTGAGGGAGAAGAATTAACTCCAGAGGAAGAACAGGATTTTGAGAAAGTAGAGACTGAATGTGGTCGGGAGTGTTCTAGACCCAGACAAGATGACGTCTTTGCTTCTCCTCCAGCTTATGCTTCTATGAGTAAAAAGTGTAAACAACAAGATGGCCGACTTCCGTTTGGGGCACGTCCTTTGTCCGGATGTAGTCTGATAAAACCAGATACTTGAAAAAAGCTGGCTAGTGCTTATCCAGTCTTTGAGGATCCTAATACCAATAATAGATATCATAAAGCTATAGGATATAAGGAACTCAGAAACTCCTACAGGAGTCTTATGGCAACACGGTCCTTTGCTTTGGATACATTCCCATTCTTCTCCTAAAAAATGCATAGAACATTATCCTACTATGGTAGCCACCCTTGCTCTTCAAGGTATAAAGTTATCTTTGATGCATTTCGGTGTGGCACCTGATACTTTGATAACCCCTTATAACTCTGAACAGGTACGTATTTTAGCTGCTACTACTGATAATTGGGCTATACTTATATGTGCTTTCTCTGGCAAATTAGATAATCATTTGCCCAGAGATCCGTTATTGCATTTTGTTTCGCTACATCCTATTATATTTCCAAAGATTACCTCACAATCACCTATTGTTGGTGCTTTAGATATCTATACTGATGGCTCTAAGACGGGTCTTGGAGCTTATGTTATTCAGGGACAACAACCAGTTACTGTACAATTTGAACCGAATACTGCTCAACTAGTAGAATGTCAAATTGTGTGTCATGTATTTGCACTTTTCAGTGAATCCTTTAATCTAATTTCTGATTCTCAATATGTAGTTAATGCTGTTAAAAATTTAGAAGTAGCAGGTCTTATTAAGGATACTAGTCCTGTTGCTGTACATTTATCACAGCTGCAACGTTTAATTTGGTCTCGAACTAACCCATTTTTTATTCAACATATTAGAGCTCATTCTATGCTTTCTGGTCCCATGGCTGTTGACAATGATCTTGCTGACAAAGCCACCAGAGCCTTTTTTTTATTCTCTTCCGATACATTGTCTAAGGCTCGTGATTTTCATAATTTGTATCATGTATCTTCTACAGTATTACGCAAAAAATTTCATATCTCTCGGGCCATGACACGTGACATTGTAGTTAACTGTCCTGCTTGCGTCCCTTTCTTACATTCTCCTCATGTTGGTATTAATCCCCGAGGACTACGTTCAGGAGAAATTTGGCAAATGGATGTTACTCATATCTCATCTTTTGGTAAATTGCAATATGTACATGTATCTATTGATACTTGTTCAGGTATTGTTCATGCTTCTCCCCTTGCTGGTGAACGTACTCACCATGTTATCACTCACTGTCTGGAGGCCTGGGCAGCTTGGGGTAAGCCCCGGGCATTGAAGACGGATAATGGCCCTGCTTATACTGCTAAAAGTTTTCGCCACTTTTGTGATGCTATGGGAGTAGTTCATACTACTGGCCTTCCTTATAATCCACAAGGGCAGGGCATTGTTGAACGAGCCCATCGTTCTCTTAAGGAATACTTACAAAAACAAAAAAGGGGAATAGGCCAAGGCCACACCCCAAAGAATAAATTATCTCTAGTACTTTTTACTTTGAATTTTCTGACAATTGATGCTGCGGGTCTGACGGCAGCTGATCGTCATGTGACCCAATCCCCTCCTTGTTACGAAGATGCAAAATGGAAGGATGTACTTGAAAATGTCTGAAAAGGCCCGGATCCAGTTATAGCCAGATCCAGGGGAGCTGTTTGTGTTTTTCCACAGGGCCAAGCTGATCCTATCTGGGTGCCAGAGCAGTTGACTCGAATCGTGCGTCATGAGACAACAAGGAATGACAACCTCCGTATTACTACTGATGATCCTGAGCCTGTTCCTGCCGATGATGATAAAGGGAATTAAGATGCAGTTTTGGGCTGTGGCCAGAACATGGCCTGTCCCTATGCCAGTTCATTCATATTCTAGTGTCTTACCTACTCTATTTTCCACATCTTGCCAAGGGGAAATGCCTTGCATCAGGGATCCTATGCAAACACCAACAATTTATAATCAAACTTCTTTTCATCTGAATGGCACTTTGTGTTTTTTCCAGGGTAATAAGAACCTAGCTCCCCCATGTATTGTATTACAAAAACAAAATCTTAGTGCTTGGCAGGACCCATTAGAAAAGTCTAAAGTTGATATGAGTATAATACTTGCAACTTTAACTCAGATTACTAAGGAAAAACAAAATGGGTCAGGAGAGGGAGGTAATGTTACAAATGTTAATATTACCACATTATTGATACAAAATGAAGTGACTGTCCCTTCTAGACAGCCCAATCTTAAGATAAATGCTAGTAATGTAAAAGGTGCTCCCTGGTGTGAACCTAATTATGCATTTCCTCCGATTTTTACTCCATGTCAGAGTTCAGATAAAATCCAGAAACAGATCTTACAGGGATTTCAAATGACCCCTCCATTAAGGCGTTACCAATTTAAAAGTAAAGGAGATGATACTCTTAGTAATAGTGCTGGTTGGCCCTGGTATAAATGGCTTCTGTCCAATGAGGCCGGTGCAATGGCAGATGTGTCAGCTTTAGCAGGATTATTGGGAACTAAACATGCATTATGGAATGTTTCAGCAGTTAGAGTTAATATAAATGATAAAATTTATATTAAAGACATAAATAAAAATCACCAATGGATTAATAGTAGCTTTAATCCAGCCTCAATTTGTGTACAAGCTCCATTCTTTTTTCTGACAGCAAATGTTAGCACTAACATCTCTTTGATAGATTGTAGAAATATCACATGTTGGCTTGCAGAGTGCTGGAATGCTAGAGTTAATCTAGCTTTAATAGTAAAATTACCTACTTTTGTCCCCATTCCAGTAGAGGCGGATCCAAATACCTTTCCTTTAGTAGGACTTATTCGTCATAAAAGAGATTTTGGTATTACTGCAGCAATCATTTCCGCCATCGTCATTTCAGCTGCAGCAGCAACTACTGCTGCTATTGCCATGACATCTCAGGCCCAAACTGTGGAAGTTGTTAATAATATAGTAGAAAAGACTTCTACAGCATTAGAAACACAAGAAGCAATTAATACACACCTTCTTGCTGGTATTCATCTAGTCAATCAAAGAGTAGATTTGGTGCAGAATCAAGTAGAGGAATTATATAAAATAATACAACTTGGATGTGTGTCTCAGTATCAACATTTGTGTATTACTCCTTTGCAATTTAATTTTACTGCTTCTTTTAATCAGAGTCGCAAGCTAGCTGAATTTTTGGCAGGAAACTGGACGCGTGAAGGAGAGCAGCTATCTCGGAAGTTACTGTTCCAGATTGTACAGCTGAATGGAACTCATTTGGAGCCAATCTCTTTGGGAGATTTTACTTCTTGGTTATCTTCTGCATTTTCTTTCTTTAAGGAATGGGTGGGGGTGGCTATGTTTGGAGCAGCCCTTTTGTGTGGTATGGTGTTCTGTCTCTGGCTTATCTGTCAAATCAGACGACAACGTCACCAGGATAACATAAAGATTGTTCAGGCACTTATAGCTTTGGATCAAGGAGCATCTCCACAAGTGTGGCTGGCAAGCCTGCAAAATGGTTAGTTCCACCCTGCTTACTGTAAGGCCTTTGCACACCAAGTGACCTTGTTGTCATTGCACCTTGGAAGGCTTACATTCCTGCATGAGCAGCCTTTGCACCCTGAAGGGATTTTTCCATTGCACTCGGGAAGGTGCTGAAGCAGGCTTTTGGTCTTGGGCTCTACCCTTGATCGGACTGGCCATCATGAGGGCTGGTCCTGGATCGGGTATCCTGAGGTTCAAAACAATTTTTAAAGGGGGAACTGTGGGAAGCCATGCTGGCTTTATCAGGCTTTGCTGTGTCAGCTTGTTTACTGCTTTTGTATCCTAATTGTCTGTGCATGAGCACATGATGTTATCCTAACATGGCTGCTCACCTATCCCGATTGGGTGATGCATAGTCAGCTGATGAGACTTAAGCCAATCAGACGACACTGCACAATCATCTGACCACTAGTATATAAGCTTGGGGCTCTGTAGGGTCAGGGTCCTTCTCTCTTTCAGTCTGGAGCTCCCAATAAAGTGTGCTTGAGAAGAATCCTGTTGTTGTTGTTCTTCCTGCTGGCGGGAGGGGCGCAACATTAGGATCACTAAGAATCCTTTAAATGTCTTTTTTTTTTTTTTTTTAGGTTACTTCAAGGATCTCAAAGGACCTTGATATTTTTCTTTAGAAAAAAATGCATTTATTTATTTTAATGCCTGGGGTACAGATATGCCTAAAGGTCAGCCTAAGCAGGCAAGATTTCAGAAAGAGTATTTCCTTCTTTTACTAGTAACAATAACAAGAAATTGTATTTTGGGACTTCCAATTAAGATGGAGGCATAGGAACCACAGCAAAGCAGCCGAGGGGAGAAAAAGCAAAACAAAAAAACAAAACAAACAAAACAAAACAAAAAAAACAGCTTAATACATTATTCTACTAAAAAGTGAGGTATATAAGAAATTACCAATGGGAGCAGAGAAGTAGGAGAGACCCAGAGCATCCAGAGGCCACATAGGCAGAAGCAGATCCAACAGCAGAGGCACCAGGTCCAGGGACCACAGCTGCAAGGCTCAGCTTGAGCTGCTGCAAAAAAAGCCAGGTGAGGGGATTTTCCACCCACACTGGAGCTCTTCACAAACTCAAGAAACATGAAGGGAGAACGGCAGTGAACAATGGAGGAGCAGATCATAGAGGTAGAGGATCACATGGACCAGCTGGAGAATTAGAGCCACCAGCCACAGCCTCCCCTCCCCCACTGCCAGCTCAAGTGCCAGCAAGCACCAGAGACCAGGGAAAGGGAGATCACAGCACATAGCACCGGCAACCAGAGCAGTGATCCAAGGACCCAGCCAGCCTACTTCAACCCACAGTCCACCAAAGAGGGACCCAAGCAGGAACACAGCATAACTGAAACCAAAATCATCCCAAAAGGTAACAGGGATTACACCAGGTCAGTACCCACAAAATAAGCCTGGGATATAGGCCTGAACCAGAAGTGCTAATTGCACTTTCCATATAGGAGGAATTATATGTTAAGTCTGATGGATGGTCAGATTTGCCATTCGTAAATAAACCATATTTTGGGCTTCTTATTTGTTGCTTCGTCATTTATAGTGGCTTTGCTTCCTCTTCTGTAGTGCATTAGGAAAGGGTCTCACTTGGTCACAAGCTGACTTGGAACCCTCAACAGACCAGAAATCTTATCCTCCTAAGTGACAGGATTAAGGGTGTGGGGAAACACAGACCCTAAGGGACTGTGACTTTGTTAGAGAATCTGGTTGTCATAATATCTACTCTTGCATAAATACTCTGTGCTGTTTTTCATTCAAAGTGTACATTGTTTAGTTAAATTTTAGAATCTGCCTGTATTTTGTTCCACTCAGCCTACTTGAATACTCTCATAGCAGGCAAACCCAACACTCAGGGTCACTTTTGTAGATATTCTGTGAACACCTTTGTAGATATTCTGAGAGCCTTAAGAGCCACACCTAACATCTTAAGCTCCTACCCTGAAGATATATAACATCAAATCAATTGATACAGCTAAGAATACCCAGCTAGCTAGAAAATCCAAGCATTAACTTAATCCAAGATGCAAAAATATATAAATTATAACACAAGAAACACTAAAAATCAAGACAATATAAATCCACTTAAAAGTATTAATGCATCAGAAATGACCTCCAGTGAGAACGAGTTAGAGGAAATGCCTGAGAAAGAGTTCAAAAGAATTATTGTAAACATGTTCAAAGAAGTCAAAGAACAAATCAAAGGAATCAAAGAGGAAATCAGAGGAATAAAAGAGGAAATCAAAGGAATCAAAGAAGATGCAGGACACCAATTTCATGAAATAAAGAAGGCAATACAAGACATAAATAAGGAAATAGAAATAATAAAGAAAAACCAGTCAGAATTACTAGCAATGAAGAACACAGTTAATGAAATAAAAAACCTCTATAGAAAATCTCACCAGTAGAATGGATGAAGAACAGGACAGAAGATCTAAGCTAGAAGACCAGGTGGAAGATCTAATACAGTCCAACAAAAAGAAACACAAATTTATAGAAAAGTATGAGTGGGAATTTCAAGATATTCGGGACACTATGAAAAGATCAAATATAAGAATTCAGGGCATAGTAGAAGGAGAAGAATTCCACTCTAAAGGCATAGTAGGCATCTTCAACAAAATCATAGAAGAAAACGTCCCCAAAATTGGGAAAGAGGTGCCAATGCAGATACAGGAAGCCTTTAGAACCCCAGCCAGACAAGACCTGGAAAGAACCTCTCCTTGCCATATTATAGTCAAACTACCAAACACATAAACCAAAGAAAATATATTGAAAGCAGTTACCTACAAGTTACCTACAAAGGCAAGCCCATCAGGATTACAGCAGATTATTCAACACAAACTTTAAAAGACAGAAGGGCTTGGAGTGATATATTCCAAGTCCTAAAAGATAACGACTGTCAACCAAGGTTACTTTATCCTGCAAAGCTATCCATTCAAATAGATGGAGAAATAAGGACATTCCATGACAAAAGCAGGTTAAAGGAGTATTTGAAGACAAAACCAGCTCTACAGAAAACACTTGATAGAATCCTCCATGCTGAAGAAAACAAAAAGCACACATATAAAGAACCAGGAAAAAAAACAAGCAAAACTCAAATACTAGTTAAAACAAGAGACCAAAGATAGAACCGGAACCACAAAAAAAGGGAAAAAAAAAGGCAAACATAAATACACACCTTTCAATAATAACTCTTAATATCAATGGCCTCAATGCCCCAACCAAAAGACATAGGTTTGCAGACTGGGTTAAAAAGCAGGATCCTACAATTTGTTTTCTCCAAGAAACTCAACTTTCTACAAAGGATAGACATTATCTTAGGGTGAAAGGTTGGAAAACGGTGTTTCAAGCAAATGGGCCTAAAAAAACAAGCAGGGGTTGCTATCCTAATATCTGACAAGGTACACTTAAGTCCAACGTTAGTCAAGAAAGATAAGGAAGGCCACTTTATATTGATTAAGGGCACACTCCAACAGGAGGACATTACAATCCTAAACATATATGTACCTAAATGGGGGCTCCCAAATTCATCAAACTAATATTGTTAGAACTAAGGTCACAGATAACACCAAACACAGTGGTGGTGGGTGACTTTAACACCCCACTCTCATCAATTGACAAGTCATCCCAGGAAAAAATAAACAGAGAGGAATCTGGACTAAATGAGTTCATAGAAGGAATGGACCTAACAGATATATACAGGACATTTCATCCAAATGCTGCAGAATATACATTCATCAAGGAAATGCATATGTTGAGATTCCATCTCAGTCCTGTCAGATTGGCTACCATCATGAAAACAAATGACCATAAATGCTGGAGAGGATGTAGAAAAAGAGAACCCTTTCTACACCATTGGTGGGAATGCAATCTGGTCCAGCCATTGTGGAAATCAGTGTGGAGGTTCCTAAGACAACGAAAGATTGATCTACCATATGACCCAGCTATAGCACTCCGAGGCATATATCCAAAGGACTCATCTCATTTCCTTAGAAGTACATGCTCAACCATGTTTATTGCTGCTCAATTTATAATAGCTGGGAAATGGAACCAGCCTAGATGTTCCTCAACTGATGAGTGGATAATGAAGATGTGGCACATTTATATAATGGAGTTCTACTCAGCGGTAAAGAAAAATGAAATTATGAAATTTGCAGAAAAATGGATGGACCTGGAAACGATTATACTAAATGAGGTAGCCCAGGCCCAGAAAGCCAAGCGCCACATGTTCTCCCTCATATGTGGATCCCAGCTCCAGATGATTGGGCTTCTGTGTGAAAAGGAAAATACTTAGTAGCAGAGGCCAGTAACTTAAAAAGGAGATATAAAGGGAAGAGAAAGGAAGGGAGGAGGGTACTTAATAGTTTGATATTGTATATATGTAAGTACAATGATTGAGATGGGTAGGTAATATGATGGAGAATGGAATATCAATGGGGAAAGTTGGGGGGTAGGGGGACAGAGGGTATTACCATGGGATATTTTTTATAATCATGAAAATGTTAATAAAAACTGTGAAAAGAAAAAAATAAATAAATAAAATAAAAATAGATCTACCATATGACCCAGCTATAGCACTACTAGGCATATATCCTAAGGACTCATATCATTACCTTAGAGATACTGGCTCAACCATGTTTATTGCCACTCAATTCACAATAGCTGAGAAATGGAACCAGCGTAGATGTCCCTCAACTGATGAGTGGATAATGAAGATATGGCACATTTATACAATGTAGTTCTACTCAGCAGTAAAGAAAAATGAAGTTATGAAATTTGCAGAAAAATGGATGTATCTGGAAACGATTATACTAAGTGAGGTAACCCAGGTCCAGAAAGCCAAACCACACATGTTCTTTCTCATATGTGGATCCAAGCTACAGATGACTGGACTTCTGTGTGTGAATAGGAAGAAAGCTCAGTAGCAAAGGCCAGTAAGCTATAAAGGAGATAGAAAAGAAAGAGAAAGGAAGGGAGGGGGTACTAATAGGATGGTATTGCATATATGTAAGTAGAAGTCTAGATTAATGGGAGTGAAAAGGCCCAAATGAAGTCAGGGTAAGAGATTGAGTAAAAGAAAGGTGGAGGGAGGGTTTTTCAAAATCTAAAAGGATATAAATAAACCATAGGAAACCTACCTTTTTGGACAATGGAACACTCAGGAGCCATAGATTGTTGATAGAAAATTTTCAGTGCTAGAGACAGGATAACATCCAGTAAGTAGTTGGCCAAGGAGGTCCCTGATGCCCCCAAAACATTATAGGCCATTGCTGAGGCCCTTGGCTTCCTATTAAGAATAAATGGTAGGGCTGGAGAGATGGCTTAGCGGTTAAGTGCTTGCCTGTGAAGCCTAAGGACCCCGGTTCGAGGCTCGGTTCCCCAGGTCCCACATTAGCCAGATGCACAAGGGGATGCACGGGTCTGGAGTTCGTTTGCAGAGGCTGGAAGCCCTGGCATGCCCATTCTCTCTCTCTCCCTCTATCTGTCTTTCTCTCTGTGTCTGTCGCTCTCAAATAAATAAATAAATTTTAAAAAAAAGAATAAATGGTAAGACCCTATTGCTGAAGATTCCACATACTTGGGCTGCAAGACCACTGAGAAATTTTGCTGGAACTGAGCTAATAACCTCCTCCATGTAGACCAGCTGACAGAAAGCTATAAGAAGTCATTCTGCATGCAGTTCAATGGGAGAAAGAGAAATCACCAGTGAAGATACTCAACAGTGGACACTTCAAGTCTTAAATTTTGCCAGCCAGGCCAAATGAGCCAAAGGGTGTAATAGTGGCACATCTGTCATGGTGGAAACCAACTGCCCTCTAATTGGACTGGAGGCCCGCTCCATGGGAGGGAATGCAACCCTGATATTGAAAACTTAAAACAGGGGTAGTCATGAGCTCTAGGGTGTAACGTCTGCTGCTGTTTGGCTAACTATACATACTATGCATATCAAACTGCCCACTAAGCACTTGTCTTAGTGTTCACACCCATATGTTAATGCTACTCTCACTTTGGTACAGAAACTTCTCTTTTCAGATGGCAGTGACCTTGGGATGACTCAGAAGGCATCATGGTGCTGGGAAGAAGTGACAGGAGTGCTCAGCACTGCAATATCTCTATCACACCTTCCAAGGCTCAGAGTCTATTGTGGAACAGGTAGTGGAAAGAATATCAGAGCCAAAGAAAGGGTAGAACTCCTTATAATATGCTCCTCCAGATGTAAAATGGCCTGAATATTCATGACCTTACAGTGCTTGACACTACCTACACAAGATCATTATAATAGGAGGAAAAGATAGTGACATCAAAATAAAAGAGAGACTGATTGAGAGGGGGAGGGGATATGATGGATAATGGAGTTTCAAAGGGGAAAGGGGGGCTGGAATTACCATGGGATATTGTTTACAATCATGGAGGTTATTAATTTTTTAAAAAAAATCATGTTCAGGCTGGGGAGATGGCTCAGCAGTTAAGGCACTTGTCGGCAAAGTCTGGCAACTCAGGTTTAATTCCCCACTACCCATGTAAATCCAGGTGCATAAAAGTGGTGCATGCATCTGGGTTTCATTTGCAGAGGCTGGAGATCCTGGTGCTCCCACTCATTCTCCCTTTTTTTCTTTTTCTCTCTCTCTCCTTGCAAATAAATAAAATGTTTTTTTAAAAAAATAAAGAAAAATCATAGGGACATACTATAAGAACATGTACTCCACTAAGTTTGAAAATCTGAAGGAAATGGATGATTTCCTTGATTATATGACCCACCTAAAATAATCAAGATGAGATTAACCACTTAAATAGACCAACAACAACTGTGGAGGTACAAGCAGTTACCAAAAATCTCCCAACTAAAAGAAAGCCAGGCCCAGATGGAGTCACTGGTGAATTTTACCAGACTTCATGGAGGAACTAACACCAGTGCTCCTTAAACTTTTCCATAAAATAAAAAAGAAGGAATCCTACCAAACTCTTTCTACAAAGCCAGCATCATCCTGATACCAAAACCAGGACTAAGGATTGACGTCTGGGTAAAATGGCAGCATAGGATCCATGTCAAGGCAGCCTACAGAGGAATTTAAGCAAAATACACTCTTTTTCTGAAAAGTGAAGGAGTATAAGTTATTCTTAGACAGAGCAGAGAAGCTGGAGAGACCAAGATCCACCAGAAAACAGCCAGAGTCCCACTGAGGCACTTGCAGCCTGCCATCTACGTGCCTGCCCAACACAGTCCCAACAGGCGACAGCAGCAGAGACCAAGCAACAGATTTTTCAACTCCGTCAGCCTTCTTTCAAAGTTGAGAAATCTGAAGGAAGACAGCTGAGATCAACTAAAGAGCTACTGAAAGTGAAGCAACTCCAGAAGTCTGAACTCTTCCATACCCCACTGCTGTGAGCTTCCTGACCAGCAGGATAAGAACGACCAGCAAACAAGATCCTTCTCGATCACACTTTATTGGAGAGCCTCTTGGTTAACAGAAAAGTTGATGGCGAGGGGCCGGGGCGCAGGAGTGTAGCTGCTTTTATAGGGTGTAATACTACTAGACACCTACGGATTGGCTGCCACCTGCTCCCCTATCACCCAGGGCCACGGGATAGGCCCAGGATGCATTACATCATGTGCACGCGCAGCATCAAGCAAGACTGTCACCAGGATATGACCAAGTAGGGGGTTGTTCGTCACCACTCTCAGTAGGAAGTCAGCGCCATCTTGTAATGGCGTCTGTAGCCGCTCCCTGCAGCTCCTCCTTTTTTGTTTAATAAAATGGCCAAGCGTAAATAGAAAACATGCCTTCCCGATCAGGTCCGCACCTCATGATGTGTTGACTGATCAAGGGAAGAAGTCCAACCTCCCCTTCCTCAGTGCAATGGGACAGGTCCCCTGAGAGTGCAAAGGCGGCGGTCAAACGAAAGCTACCATATTCCTGCCCATCCTCGTGCAATGGGTACTCTGAGACCCCAAGGGTGCAAGGGCCAGGGAAGCTATTTGTCTTTTAAAGCTGCCAGCCAGATTTGGGGAGAGGAGCCACATTCTAAGGCAGCGAGCGCTTGTGAAATGACCATTTTATCTCTCCTAGTTTGGGTTCGCAGGCAACAGACCAACCATAGGCAAAGCACACACCCTCCTAGGCAGCGCACCAGAAACATTCCAGTTCCTACCCATTCCTTGAAATAGGAGAATGCAGATGATATCCAAGAAGTAAAGCCTTCTGCCAAGCTAAGATCCACTCGTGTGGAATTAATATGTACTATAGCTTGTCTTAATTCCTCCAATTCCCTATCAAATTCCTTAGACCAATTTTGCGAGAGGGCTAGCGACAAACTACGAGACAGATTAGCAGCTCTGGTGAAGTTTTCATAAGGGACACTAGTAACACACAATGCATTATACTTCCATTCACATCCCAGCTGAGCTAGCTGCCAAAGGACATCAACCTGTTCTTGGACTAAATCTATTCTTTGGTTTAAAATTTGGATACCACCCTTTAAGTGAGAATTTAAAGCTGTCTCAGTGTCTAAGGCCTCTGAGGTAGAAGTAGCCAAGTTATTCAAAGTTTCAGCCGTCTGTACTGAGGAAGCTATGGCCACACCCGCCGCAGTAGCGGCAGCGGCTATCGCAGCCACGGCTGCTATAACTGCTGCTGTGATGCCAAAATCCCTTTTTTTTCTAAATAAAGTCAGCGTGCTGGGAGCTTCCACAGGCACAGGGACCCAACGAGGGACCCTAAGGACCATAGCATTTTTAAACTTTGGAGCATCCCAGCATTGGGACAAGAGGCAGGAGGTATTGGAGCAGCTACTAAAGGAGGAATTACTGAGGACAAACATAAACGGTGGGTGAACGCAAACTGGTGCCGGGGAGAAAGTAGCATTTCTTGCGTTAGTTTGGCACCCATGTCCAATGCTCATAATTCCCCCTGTGGTGTTGATAGTTTTGTATAAAGCATCCCAGTTCTCATCAGCTTCCTCCACCACCTGCTCCTTCTCACTAAAGACTGCAGTCACATTATTACAAGCAACTTGTCCTCCCTGTAATAACACAAAAGGTGTGAAATCAGTACAGCTTCCATTTGTTCCACACAAAATCCACTTTGAAAATGGATTATACCTTCTATCTTGTCTGAAAAATCCCCCAGTCCATAAGGCTGGATAGGGATGGGGACCCCTCATGTCTGGGGAGAAATTAAAGAGTTTTCCCTTACTAGTCCAGCCAACACCGGTAGACTGACAGTCAGACCACGGCCAGGTTTCCCCTTCATCACTTCCCTAACAATGAGGAGCAAGTAGTGGTTGGTATGCTTTGTCTGATATGTTTACACCAACCAGAAATGTTCCATTAAGCCAGATTGCCAATTCAGTATAGGTATAGTTACCAAATTTATATTGGGAAGTCTTATTCTCTGGACCATACCAATCATTACGTCTCTGTTGGTCATTTCTTTCCCAAATCATGTCCCTGTGGAACCAAGCAAAGGCTTGTTTCTTTAAGACCATACAGTCCTCATAAGTCGGATCAAGCGTAAAGCACAATGTCCCCGATGCCTGGAAACTCCGCTGTTCTCCGATAGAAACGGAAGAGGTGTCTTTCCTCACCATGAGAAGACCCAGTTCCTTCTCTGTTGTAAAGAAACGGGGAAAAACCACAGCAGAGTGGTATACTGGCATGGGTTTGGGAAATGCAGACATAATGCCCCAATGCTGTTCTCCCCTACATTCCAGGCACAGGATGAGGATCATCAATAAGGCTCTCCTTTTCTCCATCCTTCTCTCCATCCTGGTAGGCATCTCCGTTTCCAGGAGCCTCCTGTTGGGGTCGGATAATTGTTTTCACCAAGCGAGCCGGAACCCAATGCGGAGAATCTTGGTCCTGTGGAAAAACACAAACAGCTCCCCTGGATCTTAATATCACAAGATCCGGTCCTTTCCATTTATTATCCAAGACGTCTTTCCATATCACCATTTCTTTCGGCACAGAAGTTAGAGATTTTCCATGTCTATCAGCTGCGCTGTCACCATGGAAATCCAAAATTAAAAAATTGAGTGTAAAAAGAGCTAAAGATATTCTTTCCTTGGGAGTAGAGTCCTCGGCTATCCCTCTTTTTTGTTTAAATAAAAGAGCTTTTAAGGTCTTATTAGCTCTTTCTACTATTCCCTGGCCCTGTGGGTTATAAGGAAGGCCAGTGGTGTGGGTTACCTGCATTTGAGCACAAAAGGCTCGAAAACCAGCAGATGTGTATGCTGGGCCATTATCAGTTTTTAAATGGCGTGGCTTTCCCCAAGCAGCCCAGGCCTCTAGGCAGTGAGTCTTTACATGAGAGGCCTTTTCGCCTGCCAATGGTGAGGCAAAAATAATACCGGAGCATGTGTCCACTGAAACATGTAGGTATTTTAATCTTCCAAACTCTGGAAGATGTGTTACATCCATTTGCCAAAGGTCTCCAGGGCGCAGGCCCCGAGGGTTGACGCCCACATGTGGGGAAGGCAAAAAGGTAACACAAGATTGACAAGACTTTACAATGTTTCGAGCCTCATTTCTGGAAATGAGAAATTTGAGTCTTAAAGTATTTGCAGGCACATGATATAATCTATGAAATTCTATAGCTGAAGCCTTAGGATCTCTTAAGGAAACCATGGCCAGCCTGGTAGCCCGATCTACCAGGTCATTAGCCTGTGACAGGGGTCCAGGCAGCAATGAATGGGTTCGGATATGAGAAACATAAAATGGGCAAGTTCGCTGCAGAATTAAAGATTGAAGTTGTAATAGAATATTAGACACTAAACTAGAGGAGCGAACTGAAGCTGCGATCTCTAAATTAGCCACTGCATTGGCCACATACAAGGAATCTGTAAACAAATTAAAGGAAGTGGGGAATGTCTGAAATACCTCCAAGACTATTAAGCATTCAACAATCTGAGGAGAGTCAGGTCTGAACATTCTTACTATATAGGCTCCGATCCCTGTACCAGGTAGGCCCCACGACCAGACTTTGAGCCATCAGTAAAGATGGCAGGGGCTGATGTAATAGGCTCCTGAACAGTGATTTTAGGAAAGTAAACCAAATTGTTTTCAACAAAAGACAAAATAGGGCTCTTTGGGTAATGATTATCTATGACATTTGGAAAGGCGCACATAAGAATGCTCCAATCATCCACTGTGCCACACAAAATTTGGACTTGTTCCTTAGTGTAGGGAATGATAAGTTTATCAGGCAATTTTGCAAAATGTACTAAGCAATACTTAAGCCCCAAACAGGCCTGCTGAGCTACCAACTGTGGGAAATACTGAAGAGTGCGAGCCCCTAAAGAGTGTCCATGAAGCCACAATAGCGGTCCCTCCTGCCAAAGTACCCCTGTAGGGACATCCTTAGTCTTAAGGACACATAAAAGTAATGGTTTAGATGGATCAAATCTATCAAGTTGTGCTTTACTAAGCGCCTCTTCAATCTTAGTAAGGGCCTCATGGGCAGGCTGCGTAAGCGTACGAGGAGAGGAGACATCAGGGTTGCCTTCAAGAATAGAAAAAAGAGGCAGCAATTCCGAGCGAGGCACATGAAGGAAACCTCTCAGCCAATTAATGTCTCCCAGCAGCTTTTGAAAATCATTGAGTGTATGTAAATGAGAGGTCCGTATACACATCTTCTGTGGCCCCACAGAATGAGGGCCAATGACGGTCCCCAGAAAAGTAACAGAATCTGTCTGTTGAACCTTCTCAGGGGCTATCAGCAAGCCATGATTCTCTAATGCTTGAACAACTCTTTGAAAAGAGGCATGTAAAACTGTTAACTCAGGGGCTGTCAACAAAATATCGTCCATATAATGAATCATACGGAGAGAAGGGAACTCTTGACGGACAGAGGCCAAGGCTGTGTCCACAAATAATTGGCACATAGTAGGGCTATTAGCCATTCCCTGAGGCAACACACGCCATTGGAAACGAGCATCCGGCCTCTCATGATTGACTGAGGGAAGAGTGAAAGCAAAATGTTCCCTGTCTTGTGGACAAAGCGGTATGGAAAAGAAACAATCCTTAATATCTAAGACCATCACTAGCCAGCCCTTGGGCAAGGCAGAAAGTGCCGGCAGGCCTCTCTGAACAGGTCCTAAAACCTGCATTTGGGCATTGACCGCTCTCAGGTCATGGAGCAGCCTCCATTTACCTGACTGTTTTTTAATCACAAATATTGGAGTATTCCAAGGAGAAACAGAGGGTTCCAGATGGCCCAGATCTACCTGTTCCTGTACTAACTGTTTTGCAGCTTCCAATTTTTCTTGTGATAGGGGCCATTGAGGGACCCAAACCGCCTTGTTAGTTAACCAAGGGATGGGCACCTGAATTCTTTTGGAAGCAGCATTTTCAATGGCCCCTAAGAAAAACCCAATCCATTACGGTCTAATTTTTCTTTGGGAATAATTGGATCGGGGCGCCCCTGAAGGAACTTTCCTAGTCCCTGTTCTGGGACAAAGCCTTGTATTTTCATCATATTTTTACTAGCCTCCGAATAGTCATTAGTCAAGCGGAGGCGCAACTGGGATTGAACATCCCTTCCCCACAAATTGATAGGGACCGCTAATACAAAAGACTGTATTTTTCCCTTTTGCCCCTCATCAGTATACCATGTTAGTTCTTTTGCACTCATCTGGGGTGTCCCTGCATACCCCAAACCTTGAAGGGTCTGAGAGGATCTTTGAAGGGGCCAAGACTTTGGCCAGGAGTCTAGTTTTATAATACTCCTGTCTGCACCTGTATCGACTAAGCCCGAGAACATCTTGCCTTCAATGATTAACTGTAAGAGAGGTCTCTGATCTAATTCCCATGACAAGCAGGCCAGGTCCACCCCTGTGGACCCAAGACATCCTGTCCCCCTTTCCCTCTATTCAGCAGGGAATTGTGAATGAGTGGAGGGCAAAGCCAACAGCTGAGCAATACGATCCCCCGGTGCAATGGAGATCGTCCCATAAGGGGAGTGGCAGAGGACTTTAATGACGCCTGTAAAGTCAGGGTCAATGACTCCAGGAAAGACAATTAACCCCTTCAAGGTTGATGACGACCGCCCCAGAAGAAGCCCCACAGTATCTTTATGTAAAGGGCCACAAACGTCGGTCTCCAGGGCTTGGATCCCCATCTCAGGGGTTAGGACCAATCCGGAGGCGGCACAGAGGTCCAGCCCTGCGGAGCCTGACGTGGCTCTCCTGCATGAGAGGACGGAGGCGGGCCCAGCGCTGGGGCCGGGGTCTGTAGTGCCCCATAAATTTGTGGGCCCTGGGGACGGGGGCCCTTTATCCCGTTTTTTTTGGTCCTGAGTAGATTGAAGGGGGGGTACAGGTAGACCATTAATATCTCTTACTGACCTGCACTCATTTGCCCAATGTTTGCCCTTCTTACATCTCGGACAGGTACCCTGGTGGCCTCTGCTTCCACCCCTCCTTTACCGGCAGGGCGGATTGTTCAGCTCTGGGGCATTGGCGTCTAAAGTGTCCTAGCTGCCCACATTTAAAGCACCCTTTATTTTTCTGAGCCTGTTGGGACTTAGTGGCTGCGAGGACTGTGGCAGCCAGGCCAGCATTAGAGAGTGGCCCCCCAATTTCTCGACAGGCTTTAACCCAGGCTTCCAGTCCCTGTTTCCAAACTGGGTTTATAGCTCGCTGACATTCTTTTGTACTTTGTTCATAGATTAATTGCAATACAAAAGGCATAGTATGATCTGCAGCTCCAATGGTTTTTTCTGCGGCAGCCACCAGTCTGGCGGCGAAATCTGCAAAAGGTTCTGTGGGACCCTTTATAATTTTAGTCAGGTTACCGGCTACTTCCCCTTTATTAGGGACTTCCTTCCAGGCCCAATAGTGAACATTATTAATTTGTTGGTAAACTTCAATTGGGAAATTAACTTGGTTAGCCATGTGAGGGCCAAGCCCCAAAAGCATATCCACTGTCCATTCTGGATGTCCATTCTCAATATTTTGCCTAGCCTGTTCCTGAGCATTGTCTATAACTATGGCTTTCCACTCTAAAAATTGGCCTTTTGTAAGGCAAGCTTTACCCAATTCTATCCAATCAGTGGGCGTTAAAGGATCTGTAGCAATCCTGCGCAATAGTGCAACAGTATAATCTGCAGCTGGGCCAAAGTCTTTTGCTGCTTGAACTAAGTCTTTTAATTGTCTGTAAGGAATTGGATCATACCTCCTCTGATGGGTCACTGGATCCACAAATACAGGGAAAACTGAGACTAGCCGCGACCATGTTTTTGGTTTTATGAAGCGGCATGTGTCTCTAGCAGAGTTATAGGGGGGAGGTGCAGACGGCTCTTTCAAATGCAGAGGACCATCTCCCTGGGCCTGTTTTCCTTTTGTTAGTAGGGGGCGCCTAGGCAGAGATGAATAGTGCCTTTTTGTGACTTCCTTGATTCCTTCCCCCCCCTTTTTTAATGGTTCTTCCTCCTCCTCCTCTAGGTCTGAGTTGGAGGTGATTTCCTCATCTGTCTCAAAAACATTTAAACGTACAAGCTCTTCAATAGGGGGATACAGCCTGGTAAAGGCCCCTTTAGTCCCTTTCTCAGGCAAGTGATGACTTATTTCCCCCATCTCTTCAAGCTCCTCCTGCAGGCTTTTATCTTTATCTTGTATATGTTTCTCCTTCTTAATATCTCCTTTTTTCTTAGGCCTAACTTTTGACTCCCCTGAATCAGACTCAGAAAGACTATCCCGATGTCTTGCTAGAGCTTCTTGTCCCCTTTTAATGATTTTTATGTGGTTTCCTTTACTTAAACAAGAATGGATAAGGCGCCAGAACGGCATCGTGCCTTTTCCTATTCTATCCTCCTCCTTTGCCTGTTCTAAATCGCGACCTAGCTTCTCCCACGTAAGGAGGGAAAGATCACCTGACACCACGAACCATGGCGCAATCTCATCTAGGTTTCTGACTATTTTCTTAATGGTCGCGGATGAGATCTTAATGTCCCTCTGCTTAAGCAATTCTTTTATGGGTTGGACAAAATTATCAGGTGCAAAGTTTGTACTCTGAGAATTGCCCATGGCGCACGCTGTTATCTACCAGCGATTTATCCGCCTAACAAAAGAAGCAATACAGTGAGTGACAGATCGAAAAACCTTGTTATCTACCAAGGTCTTTTATTTTTGATTCCGTGCTGCGAGGTTAGTCCTCACCTAAGCAGTGACACTCTCCTCAGGTTCACAGCAACAGCAACACAAAACAAGAAGGAGAAACCACATAAGAAGCCAAATGGCAAGAATAAAATACAGGTCCGTCAATAGATCTAGCATGACTGGGGTAACTTACCGTGGTCTTCCTCTCCGTGTGTCAAGTTCTGGATCCTCTTCGGCCCCTCGCCCGATGCCCTTCTGGCACCTGGCTTCCCGGGTTTCGGCACCACTTTGCTGTGAGCTTCCTGACCAGCAGGATAAGAACGACCAGCAAACAAAGATCCTTCTCGATCACACTTTATTGCAGAGCCTCTTGGTTAACAGAAAAGTTGATGGCGAGGGGCCGGGGTGCAGGAGTGTAGCTGCTTTTATAGGGTGTAATACTACTAGACACCTACGGATTGGCCGCCACCTGCTCCCCTATCACCCAGGGCCACAGGATAGGCCCAGGATGCATTACATCATGTGCACGCGCAGCATCAAGCAAGACTGTTGCCAGGATATGACCAAGTAAGGGGTTGTTCGTCACCACTCTCAGCAGGAAGTCAGCGCCATCTTGTAATGGCGTCTGTAGCCGCTCCCTGCACCCCACCATCAGAACCACAAACCTCCAGCATTCAACCCCCACTGGCACTGCAGCCAGCAGGGCGGATCAGAGGTATAGCTGCACAGCACAACATGGAGGGATGGAGGTGGGCACTCAGCATTGGTGAGATTGGAAGCTACCCCAAAAGGTATTGAAGCTGACTGACCAAAAAAAAAAAAAAATAGGTACACAGACCTGCAAGAGCTAATCTCTCTTTCATTTGTCAGCGCAGGTTATGGGGCATATATTCTTGGTTGGCTTTACCATTTTCAAATAATCTGTGTTTGGGAGGTGAATATTATTGCCTTTGGTGCTTTCATATATAGAGAGCCTTTGTTTTTTTTTTGCTTCTGTCATTGTAAGGGACAGGGTCTGATCCAGATCCAGGTTGATCTGGAACCCAATTCAGAACAGAAATCTCTACCTCCCAGATGACAAAACTAAGGGTGTGGAACAACACACACCCTTAGGGATTTGGGCTTTATATGACTATCTGTTTTTTTTAGTCCCCACAATTGCATACTTTGTGCTGGTTTTTATTGATTGTGTATATTCCTTAGTTGAAGTTTAGAATTTGCCAGTAAATTATTCCACCCAGTCCACTAGAATATTTGCTTAGCAAGCAAACTCAACACCTAGGATTACTTATGTGGCTTGATTGGGGGAGAAGAGCTACACCTGGCACCTTGAACTCATATCCTGAGGGTATGTAGCAGTGGATTGCCATGTCTGGGAACACTGCAGATGAGTAGAAAACCTAAGCATCCAATCAATTCAGGATGTAAAAGTAGCTACAATACAATACAAGAAACTCAAAGAATCAAGACAATACAGTCCAACCAAAAACTATAAATCCATCAGAAATGATCACCAACGACACTGTTTTAGATGAAATACCTGACAAAGATTTCACAAAAATGATGTTGTCTATGCTCAAAGAAATCAGAGAAAAAAATGAAGGGAATCAAAGAAGAAAATAAAGGAATTAAAGAAGAAAAAAACTTCTGAAAGAGAACATAGGAAACCAGCTTAATGAGGTAAAGAGGTCATTACAAGACATGAGTAAGGAAATAGAAATACAGAAGAAAAACCATGCTGAAATCCTGGCTCTGAAGAATACAGTCAATGAAATAAAAAAAACTCTGTGGAAAGTATCTCCAGTAGAATGGATGAAGGAGAGAACAGAATATCTAAACTAGAAAACCAAGTGACAGATCTAATACAGTCCAACAAAGAGAAAGACAAGCTAATAGCAAGGTATGAATATGAATTTCAAGATACCCAGGACACTACGAAAAGATCAAACATAAGAATTCAGGGTTGCCGGGTGTGGTGGCGCATGCCTTTAATCCCAGCACTCGGGAGGCAGAGGTAGGAGGATCGCCGTGAGTTCGAGGCCACCCTGAGACTACATAGTGAATTCCAGGTCAGCCTGGGCTAGAGTGAGACCCTACCTCAAAAAACCAAAAAAAAAAAAAAGAATTCAGGGTATAACAGAAGAATTTCAATCCATAGGCTTAATAGGTGTTTTCAACAGAATCATAGAAGAAAATTTCCCCCAAATTAGGAAAGAAATGCCAATACATAAACAAGACACCTTTAGAACACTAAACAGACAAAATCTGGAAAGAACCTCTCTTTACCATGTTATAATTAAACTACTAAACACACAAACCAAAGAAAATATATTGAAAGCAGTTAGAGAGAAAAAGCAAGTCACCTACAAAGGCATGCCCATCCAAATAACTTCAGATTACTCAACACAGACTTTAAAAGCCAGAAGGGCTTGGGATGATGTATTCTAAATTCTGAAAGATAACAACTGTCAACCAAGATTACTTTATACTGCAAAGCTATCTATCCAAATTGATGGAGAAATAAGGACATTCCACAACAAAAATAGGCTAAAGGAATTTATGACAACTAAACCAGCTCTTCAGAAAATACTTGAAGGAAGCCAGGCATCGTGGCACACACCTTTAATCCCAGCACTGGGGAGGCAGAGGTAGGAGGATTGCCATGAGTTCAAGGCCACCCTAAGATTACATAGTGAATTCCAGGTCAGCCTGAGCTAAAGTGAAACCCTACCTCAGGAAAAAAAAAAAAAAAAAAAAAAAAAGTTCCAGAAGAAAATACTTGAAGGAATTCTTCATGCTGAAGAGAAAACAAAACACACACAGGAGGAAATAGGAAAATATAAACCACACTGAAATAACAGTTAACACAAACAAGTAAAGGGAAAACAGGAAACATTACAAAATAAGAAGAATGGCAAGAATAAATGCATACCTTTCAATAATAACTCTTAATATCAATGGCTTCAATGCACCATCCAAAAGACACAGGCTTGCAGACTGGATTAAAAGACAGGATCCTGCCATTTGTTGCCTCCAGGAAACTCATCTCTCAATTAGAGATAGACACTGCCTTAGGGTAAAAGGATGGAAAATGGTATTTCAAGCAAACGGGCCTAGAAAACAAGCAGAAGTTACTGTCCTAATATCTGACAGGATAGACTTCAAACCAACATTAGTGTGGAAAGATAAAGATCATTTTGTACTGATCAAAGGAACACTCCAGCAGGAGGACATTATAATCCTAAACATATATGCACCTAACTTGGGGGCTCCCTGTTTCAGCAAACAAACACTATTAGACTTAAGGTCACAGATAACACCAAACATAGTTGTAGTGGGTGACTTCAAAACTTCACTTTCATCAATTGACAGGTCATCCTGACAAAAAATAAACAAGAGACATCTGAATTAAATGATGTCATGGAACACATGGACCTAACAAATATCTACAGAACATCCCATCCAAATGCTGCAGAATATACATTTTTCTCAGCAGCACATGGAACATTCTCTAAAATAGACAATATATTAGGACACAAAGCAAATCTCCACAAATATAGGAAAATTAAAATAATTCCTTGTACTCTATCTGGGATTAAACTGTAAATCAGCAACAAGAAAAGCTACAGAGCATACAGAAATTCATGGAGACTAAACAGTACACTATTGAATGATCAATGGGTCATTGAACAAACAAAAAAAGGCAGTAAATAAATTCATAGAATCAAATGATGATGATAATACAACACACCAAAACTTTTGGGACACAATTAAGTCAGTCCTAAGAGGGAAATTTATAGCTTTAAGTGCCTATATTAAGAAATTAGAGAGCTCACAAATAAGCAATTTAATGCTCTACCTTAAGGCCTTGGAAAAAAGAACAAGGAAAACCAAAAATCAGTAGATGAGAAGAAATCATAAAGATTAGGGCAGAAATTATTGAAATAGAAACCAAAAAGAAACAATCCAAAGAATCAATAAAACAAAGAGTTGGTTCTTTGAAATGATAAAAAAAAAAAAAAGATTGAAAAACCCTTAGCAAATCTGACCACAGAGACAAGAGCTCAAGTCAAAAAATCTGCCTCCACACCCAGAGAAGAACTGATTCAAATGGGTCTCATATAGTTTTAGGGAATTATTAGGCCATCTAATAAATATTTTTGACTTGTCTAATTAATTATCCCTGATAAAATTCCAAAGTTCACATGATAGAATTGCAGTACATATGCACACAGCCTTGTGCGCATGTGTACACACACAACACATACAGCATAAACCAATCAAAGTAAGGACACTAGGAAAGCACAAATGTTTTGTAGTAAGCTAAAACAGTCTAGACTTTGATTTTTCCTCAAGTTGTTATTTCAAATACCAAGACTAGATGGTACTGCAAATGACCTGACAAATAAACAAATTAAAAAAATAGCATCCCAGTTTATTTCCTTTTCCTCCTTCCTCTCTGACAGCTATATTTTTGAAAATTCACATGCCCTTGCCCTACATTTCAAGACAAGGGGAATTTCACCAAAGCATGTTGGTTGAACCTTAGCCTCTGGCTGCAGTTGTTATACCTGTACAGAACAAATGGACATATCAAGATGGTTATTGGGACTCAAATTTAGCAACCCAGCGAAAAGTTCAGAGCCCCTAGCATTTCTTAAAAAGATGAAAGACATTCATTTGAAAATGAACTGCCTTTGATTCTGACAAGCTTTTCTTAAAAGCCAGGAAACAGATAATCCTACATCTGCCTCCTGAGTCTGGGATTAAAGGCATGGGCCATCATGCTGGACTGTTTGAGTCTTTTTTGACCATCCTGTTTTAAATGGCTCCCCTAGGCCCATCTCCTGTTTTACTTTTCTTCATATTTTTAAAATTTAAATTTATCTTGCCTTGCAAAAATTCAGAAACTGTTCTTTTGTTGTTTTGTTTTGTTTTGTTTTACGAGGTAAGGTCTCACTCTAGCCCAGGTTGACCTGGAATTCACTGTGTAATCTCAGAGTGGCCTCGAACTCAAGGCAATCCACCTGCCTCTGCCTCCCAAGTGCTGGGATTAAAGGCATGTGCCACCACACCCGGCTCAGAAACTTGATTGACCAGATTATAGAAGAACGCCTGACATATACTATGTATTTGTAAACATTGGAATGTAGGAGCTGAGTCTGCCCAGAAGGTAGTGGTGTTACTGAGGGTGGAGCTATCCTTGGTGCTGACTTTGGCCTCCTGTGGAGATAGCCATCATGCTGATTCTCCTTGGGGCTTTCTCTTGGATTTCTATGGCTCTTGACAGATTTTCAAACACAAGCTGGGCCTCACAACTTACATACATATTTGTTATAGTCACCCTACAATGCCAAAAAACTACATTTGCATGCATCTTAAAACTGAGGAAACAGATTTATCGTTAAAGTGTCCAGTGGTTATCCAGAACACTTTTCAATTCATGGACCTGTAATTTAAGGGGAAAAATGACAAACTAGAACTTGTCTATCTACACAGCAGAGGTTTATCAAGAAAGGACCTGTGCGAAACATTATGTAGGAAGAGTAAAAAAAAAAAAAAAAAAAAAAAAAAAAAACACTGAAAACGTTTAGCTGAGAATTTTATGAGGAAGTCTGGAGAGCTCATCAGGAACTCCAGAGGTTATTGTGCAAGAAAAGTAAAAGCATGAGTGCTTCTGGAGAGAGAAACTGGAAATGACGGGGGAGGAAGTTTTAGGTCAATTTACAAAAATACTAACATATACCAGTGATTTATGTCACCCAGTGAAGAAATAGGTTGATGTTTGGAAGCAGGTATCCTAGTAAGTAGTCCATTCTCAGGTGTTCATACAGAAACAATAAGGCCACCTCATTCATGAGTACTGCCACAGCTTTGGATGTGAAATTATCATGTACAACTAAAAATCGTTTTAACATAACTATGCAGAGGATCTAAAACATGGATTCTGAGACTCTTCTGAGGACATTTCTCATCAGAAATGTACAAAGCCACAAGTTCAATACCCATACCACAAAATTTTCACAGAATCTATAGTTTATGGGGTGACTTTCCAGTATGTCCTCAACCTTATGGAAGAGTCAACACAAAGTAACATGGTAACCAAGGAACCAGGGAAGCTGAAAAGAAAGTTGAGTTCAAACTTTGTCAACTGCAGCTTGAAACTTAAACAAGTAGTTTAAAGTTTCTGCTGTCTTATTTTTGCAGTGACAGAGTTCCTTTAAGGCTGTGCTCGCTACCCAGGAAGGGCTATGCTCTTGCTCCTCAGCAGATTCCACTTCAGCACTGTCTGAGAAAAGAGGCAGGTGGAGGGCAAAGGAAGAGCCATGCCTCAGCCTGCCTAATATCTTTTCTGTGCTTTCCTGTCTGTTGTCTCTATTTTAGCCCCCAGAGAGAGAATGTTCTAAGAACCAGTGTAAGGAAAGGCGGCCCATTTTAGAAGTTGCCAAGTAGCAAGTACATTTAAATCACAGGGGCACTCTCCACTGAGCAGACAGAGTGGGGTCAGGGACCGTCTGTGAATTCTGTTCCCAGGACATTCCTGGCAAGCGAGAACAAGGTCCTCTTCCTTGGAACCTTCAACCACCCAGAGAGCAGAACTGACTATTCCATGCCTCTAAGTGAAGGTCCTTAGGGAACTCTCCATCTCTGAGCTAGGTACTAAATGGTTTTTGGAATGTAATCTGGAATTAGATCTTTGTTTTCCTGTACTTACAGTAAAAACTCACTTTTTCATATAGCTTGTAGCTAAGACTGTTTTATACATTTTAATATGACTTAAACAGCATTCATTTATATCTGTGGGTATTTTTGTCATTCCAGAAGTTGAAAAGTTATTATGGAGATTATATGTGCCCTGAAAAAGCCTAAGAGGTTTATTATCTGGCTCTTTACAGGAAATATTTTCTGAGTGCAGCTTAAGACACATCCATTTGGTCCTGGAAAGATGGCTCAATGGATAAAGTGCTTGCCATGAAAGTAGAGGACTAGAGTTTGACTCTCCAGTAAATTCCAGCTGTGCATGGTCTCCTCCAGTAATCGTGGTGTGTGGGAGGTGGTCACAGAGGATCCCTGAAGCAAGCAGGCTAGATTGACTAGCTGAATCAATGAGTTTTCTGAGATCAAGCAAGAAACACTCCCTAAGATGGGCATGGTGGCTCATGCCTTTAATCCCAGCATGCAAGAGACAGAGGTAGGAGGATTGCTGTGAATACATAGTGAATTCCAGATCTGCCTGGTCTAGAGCGAGACACTACCTTAAAATTCCCCCTTTCCCCTAAAAAAGAAAGAAAAAGAAACCCTGCCTCCATAAATAAAGTGAAGAGCAACTGAGGAAGACACCCAACATCAACCTCTGGCCTCCACACACATGTGCACAAACACATACACATGCAAGGAAAACACAAACCTACTCATTCACTATTCTTCAAAATCTGAGTACTTTCCAAAGCTGTGGTCCATGAGGCAGTGTGTATGAAGAATACAGTAGAGGCTCTGAGAGCAAAGAAAATTAGGGTTGAGAAAGTCATCAACCTCCATTCCATCATCTGTAAAACTAGGGGAGTAACACATATTCTGAAGGTTTTAGGAATAGTTAGTGAGTTTTCAGATGTACACAATACAAAAGCAATAAACATCAGTTGTTACTATTACCACATCATTAAGTTACCAATCTTGTTGAAATGCACTTCCCTGTTTTCTCCCCATGGTAAAACTCATGGAAGTCCTCAGTCATTCTCACCATACCTGACCTACATGTGGCTGCTGGTCACACCTTGAAGGTACATGTATTACTAACCATAGCCATGCTGATACACACACTGGTCTGTCAAATTTCTTCAAGAAGGAAAACCTAGCATTTCTGACTGTTTTATTTCTAATTCCTATCACAGAGAACAGACAGGGGGCTAACAAATATTAGATCAATGACAATGCATTTATGTCAAAGACTCAAGAGTGAATTATTTTCTAGGATGGACACCAAGTCCAATGGTTTCTTCATCACCTTTTGCGTCAAGACTACTTCAAGTTCTTCTTCTTGGAGGATTTCACTCAGATTATCACTTCCTACCAAAAGTATAATTCTCTCCTTGCTATTTCCTAAGTGATCTGAACAAAATTAGTTAGGAAATCAGACTGAGGACACATTGAGAATCCTTATTTTCCTCCAATGAGCTTCTTCTCTTTCTCAAAAGGTATTGGTAATGATTAATTGAACTATCATATGTAAAGTGGTTTAATATTATGCCTGAAGGATAGTGTTCAAACAACAGTAGTTCTTAATACTATATCATTTTATTCCCATGCTTTTTTTGAGGCATGGTCTCACTGTAGCCCAGGCTGACCTGGAATTCACTAGGTCATCTCAGAGTGGCCTTTAACTCATGACGATCCTCCTGCCTCTGCCTCCCAACTCCTGGGATTAGAGGCATGCATCGCTACACCCATGCTGTTTTAAGAGTTTATGTTTCTATAAAATAAAGTGAATGGTGATGAGAAATTTACCTGATATTGTGCACCTATTGTAAGACATGGTCCAGTTCTGCCTTACTCCAAAGACCTTTCTTCACTGGATGCTGCTGCTCCAGCATCATCCATAGGTATCGAAGTGTCACAGCTCTGGTTGACAGGGAACTGGTGGGAGTAGAATTCTCAGACACCCAGGCTGGTCCTTCAAGCTCCTTCCTCATCTTACTATCATGTTCCTATGTGAAGCATAAACCCTCCTCCATACCGTTGTCCTGCAACTGCCTTAGACAGATCCAGTGTCCACAGAAAGGGCAGTAAGAGAGCCCTGCTTCAGCTACTCTCCCGAAGCTGATAAATCTCAGAGCTCCCTCGATGGTGTTGACTGGGGTGTTGATGAGACTCATGGACATCAAAGGACTCCTGAAGGCTCAGTGAAATAAGATCCTAGTAGCACCTCAGGAGCATGCCACTCCTAAGGGATACCATTACTCGGGAGAAGGCTCTGCAGAGGTGCAATCATGATGCAGAGAAAGGACATGTGCATCTGAAAGAAAAGCTGAGCTTGGAGAGGTGGGGGATGAGAACTTCAGGAAGGAAAGGGAACTCCTTTAGCTCAGGCCTCCAGTTTGGTACATGGTTGGGTTCAACAAAGAAGCCTCTACCAACACTCAAATTTCACTTGCTTTCATAGCCCTATCTAGATTCTGTACAGAAAGAGAAGATCAGAGCTCAAAGTCCTTTCCCAAATAGCATTTTAGAGGTGGATAGACTGGGCTGTGTCCAGAAATAGCTCGAGAGTCATACAAGTGGAATAAAGCCCAAGAGTCAGGTATCCCAATATCTCATTGTGAACAGAGCCCAGGAAGCAGGCATCCTGATCTCTCAATGTGATTGATGTTTCCCACCTGTCCTGTTACTGACATAACCCACAACAGCTGAAGGGCTTTCAAGTCTGCTTTTATTTATACTTATTTTAATTTTAGTTTGTTGTTGTTTTTCTAAGTCATTGAGATGTATAATGGGGTCATTTATTTGAAATCCACTGATTTGATGTAGACACTTATTCCTATAAACTCTCCTCTTGGGATAGGGAGATGGCTCAGTGTTTAAGAGCAATTGCTGCTTAAGTATGAGGCTCTCTTGGGCTCAAGACTACTCAAATTGTGTCCTGAACAGCCCATTCACAAAGAACCTCACCTGGTGTGTGGTGGGGTTTGTGGGTGTGTCTGTGTGTGTATATAGGGGTGGAGACCAGAGACTAGCTGGGACTCAGTGACAGACAACAGATACAGATTGAAGAAGAGACCCCATTTCAAGAAGAAATACGACAATCATAAGTTCTCCTCTAACATCTGACACACACACACATAGAGTGTGTGCAGCTGCACACACCTGTGCATACACCATACCCATATACACCATACACACACTCTACCCATATGTGCATGAAAAAAGAAAAGAGAAGAGAAGAAATGCTCCTCTTAGTATTCCTTTTGCTGTTTTACAAAGGTTTCGGTAGGTTTGCTCCATTTTCCTTTATTCCAAGAATTTTCAAGGTTTCTCTTCTTTGTTTTTGTTTTTGTGTTTTCAAGGTAGGGTCTCGCTCTAGCCTAGGCTGACCTGGAATTCACTAAGCACTCTCAGGCTGGCCTCGAGCCCACATCGATCCACCTACCTCTGCCTCCCAAGTGCTGGGACTAAAGGTGTGTGGCAACACGTTCTGCTAAGTTATCACTGTTTATTCAAAAGTATGTTGTTTAGTCTCCATGGATTTGTATAATTCCTAGAGTTTCTCTTAAAACTCTTGGCTTCTAATTTCATTACTTTGTGATCAGAAAGCATACAGGACACGATCCAAGTTTCTGAGTTTGTTAGATGTGCTTTGTGACCTGACATTTGGTCTGTTCTAGAGAAAGCTCAGTGGTGATGAAAGGAAAAGTGTCTCCAGCTGCTGGACAGAATGTTTGCAAACGCCTTGTGAAGTCCACTTGCTCTACGGTGTCTGATGTCGCTTGGTTAATCTATTTGTCCTGATGAGCTCTACATTGGAGAGACTAGGACACTGAAATCCTCCCCCCATGGTTACATTACAACCTATTCTTATTTTTAGCTCTAATAGTGTTTGTTTCAGAAAATTGGATGCATTTAGCTTTACACTCATTATATCCTCTTGAAGTGATCCCTTGGTTGTTATATAGTAGCTATTATAGCTTGAAAATGAAATGTCTCCCATAGATTCATGTGCTGAATGCTTGGACCTCAGCTGGTAGACTACTGTAGGAGGTTATGGAAACTTTAGAAGGTGGGGCTTACATGGAGGAAAAAGGTCACAGGGTCATGCCTTTGAGAATTATGGCTGATTCCAATCTCTTTTCTCTCTGCTTCCTCTTAGCCATGAAACATGAAACATGAAACAAAGAATCCCCTGTGGGCATGTGCTTGCACCACTATGATACTGCATCCAAGCTCATGGAGCCCAGCCACCACGGACTGAGCCTTCTAAACCAAGATACAAAATAGTTCTTTTTTTAGCTGTTCTCTCAGATATGTGGTTATACCAAAGAAAAAGGTTTGTTGCTGTGACTAAGCTTGACATGCAGTATATGCCTGTGTCACTGGCTCAGGAGTAAAATTTGGAAGGGCTTGGAAATGTGATTCAAGGAGCAGCACAACCCTGTGATCCAAACTGGAGGGGTGACTTGTAAAATAATTCCAAACACTCACACACATCTACAAGGGAAGTGAGCCTCTTCCATCCCAGTCCAGAAACAGTAGTGCATTTGTACTTTACACAAGACAAAATCACCTAGAGCTTTTACACATAATGCTCAGTTTCATTACTTATTCCTATTTACTTTGATTTTCTGTACTTGAGCTTGTATGACAGGAAGCAGGGAAAAGCTGCTGGCACTGCCCTTAATCAAGTTATTTTAGATTGGTGGGACCTTAGCTTTTATTCTCAAAACAATAGCTAAAATATGAATCAGGATCCTTAAACAAAATTAACCTAATAATATATACAAATGGTGTTTTCTTCTGCTTAGATAAACATTCCCTACAGTGAAATAAATAATATTAACCATTTCTTTTTTAATATTTTGGTTTTTCGAGGTTGGGTCTCACTCTGGCTCAGGCTAACCTGGAATTCACTATGTAGTCTCAGGATGGCCTTGAATTCTCAGCGATCCTCCTACTTCTGCCTCCTGAGTGCTGGGATTAAAGGCGTGCACCACCACGCCCGGCTTAATATTAACCATTTCTTTATCCAACCAGAAAGAACTATAGCAATTAATATATTTCAAATTTTGACAACTAGTTTCATTATTTTCTCTTAACTTTGCATACTTTCTAGTTTAAAAACACTACAATTCTCAATGTACAATTGAAATATCTTATACTCAGGGACTAGGAAGATTGCTCAGCAGTTAAAAGCACTTGGGGGCTGGAGAGATGGCTTAGGAAATAAGACACTTGCCTGCAAAGCCCAAGGACTCATGTTTGACTCTCTAGGTCCCACGTAAGCCAGACGCACAGAGATGCAAGCATGCAAGGTGGCACGTGAGCACAGGGGCACACACGTCTGGAGTGTGATTGCAGTAGCTGAGGCCCTGGCATGCCAATTTTCACTATCTCTCTCTCTTGAAAAACAACAACAACAAAAACAAAAAACTTGGTTCCAAAGCCTGCTGACCGGGGTTCAATTCCCATGTAACATATCTAAGCCAGATGCAAAAAGTGATGCATGTCTGGTGTTCACTTGCAGTGGCAAGATGTGCTGGTTTATGAGAGGTTGAACCAGTAATTTTGGGAGGAATTGAGAGAAATGAGACTTGGCATATGAAAAATTAAGTATTGAGTTTGACCCTAAGTTTACCCACACATTTCAAATTTGACTTAAAGGTTTTTTCCACATGTGGTGAACTGCACCAAAACCACTGCTGGTTTCTGTTCATTTACTGATAACCTTGACTTATAGAAAAAGGAGAGACTGAGCCAATATGAATATTCATGTGTCGGGGCACAAGCTATAACAACATGGTTATGCACCTCTCTGTGTACCCCACATCCCATAGGTGGAGCAGGATATCTGTGTACCCCACATCTCATGGGTGGAGCAGGACATCTGTGTGCCCCACATCTCATGGGTGGAGCAGGACATTCTGAAACACTGTTGGTTTGCACTACTGCTGAATTCCAGAATCATAACCAAGTATATTATTATCTAAGGACTAGGACTCGTTACTCGTTTGAAACAAAAGAAACATTTCTTAATCTAAATAGGGCTTATGTTGGGTTTTCAGTACAAAGACTGGATCCACCGCAGGAATGCTGCTTGTGGAGATATTCTTCTCCTCTTCTTCACGTTGTAGCCTTGTAGACAGTGACAACATTTCACACTCTAATGTGGCTCCATCTATAATCCAGATGTTCTGGGTTCACCTGGAGAAGAGGATGCAGAATCACTAAGAAGCCTTAGGGGTGCAGGAAGGCCTGGCTCTCAAATAGCTGGACCTGAACCTAAACATTATCTCTTGGGTCATAGTGGAAGCTCATCTCCTAGGACAGTATCCAGCACATCAGGTGGTTAGTAAAATGAAACAATGACTGTGTTGAAGGAGTCATACAGAGAACGGAGTACAAGTGAGCACTGTGACATCAATTCTACAGAAGCTAATCAATGTAAAGGATTTTTTTTTTTTTTTTTTTTTGGTTTTTCAAGGTAGGGTCTCACTCTAGCCCAGGCTGACCTGGAATTCACTATGGAGTCTCAGAGTCTCTTGGCAATCCTACTACCTCTGCCTTCCGAGTGCTGGGATTAAAGGTGTGCACCACCACGCCCGGCAAGGATTTATTTTTAAATAAGCTTTATTGGGAAGTTTAATGTATGAACATATTGACAATTGGTCAATTACAATTGGGTTATCCTCCTATGCTCCCTCTCCCCTATATCTATGCCCCTGTGGCTCTCCTCGGAGGAGTTATTAGTAATTACCATTGAGTCATGAATATACCAGCAAGTTCATGGATGTAGGGAAAGGTCAATCCCCAGAGTATAACTTCCCAATCTGGGGCTGTTACATTCTTTCTAACCCTCCTCAGCAATGTTCCCTGACCTTAGAGGAAGTGTTAGAAGTGTCAATGTGAAAGATATATTTTTCAGCTAATGTTATGAGGAGCCATGAAGATGAAAAGTACTCATTGAGTGTAGCTTTTGTGTCCACATAAAGTAAAAAGTTCTTTACCTGCATGGAGGGGGTCCTCACACTGGGGCTGTGCAAGACTGTGGCCTCTAAAAATCAATTATGAAATTTCAGCTTAATTACCTAGGATGGGTCTTCAGCATCCAGATCTAGTGCTTTAAGAAGCATAGTTTTATATATGGCCACCAAAACCAGCTGATGCCATTGTCTCCAGGTTCCTAGTGACAAACAGCATGGAGTACTTGCAGAGCCCTTGCGACTTAGACATGTGCAGTCTTCTATCTGCAGGGCCCAGAGTGTCTGAGCAGGGGATCGTGGCTGGACCAGCCATGCTTGTACGTCCTGGCATTCGGGGTGAGCTCGTCCATCACAAGACATAGTGGGAAGTCAAGGATGTACTATTTCCACATCTGTACTTTGGATCCGTAGGAAACAGAGTTTTTTTTACTCTGAAAGAAAATGTCCAAAATAGTGAGTTAAGTAGCTTCTGCTTTGTAGCATTATTGTAAGTTACTTAATTATATACTCCCTTGGCCTTCTTTCACCCACAACCCTCCTTATAATTAGAACAAAAAGATAATCTGTCAATGGACACAGTCTGCCAGGCCATCCTGAATGTTGTTTCACTTTTGTCTGAGTTTGATTTTCCATATTTGTGTCCACCTTATCCAGGTTTGTGCACAATTTGTGTTGTTCAAGGAAGAATCCCCATGTACTCTATGCTGATGGAGCACTTACTGTGTGCCACACCGCAGTGGGCGCGTTGTAGATATGACCTCGTTGTTCGTCCGAGAAACATCATGAGATTTATGAAAGGAAACATAGTCATCAAATGCCTTAGTAATTAAACTAAAGTGCCCAAAGTAATAAGATAAACCTAGAATTCAACCCATTCAAATCTGGCTCCTTTCTCTGATCCCCTCCCCTAGGACCTAGATTGTCCTTGGACTTCTCAGTGCTTCTAAGTGAAGCAGCCATGCTCTTTAAAGCTCTATGTCCTGACCTTTTATGTCTTGACCTTTCGGCTGTGTCTCTGTGTGCTTAACTTGCCCCTGAGCAGCAAAGTACATGATATTCAGACACCTGGATCGCCTTGCTGAGTGGAAAATAACCTTCAACTGCCAAGAGGTCATGCTGTTAGCTAGAGTTGGAGTGCTTTTAAGTTCTTCTTCTGTGCCCCAACTCCCACCTTATGTTTCTGGAACCCTACCATGGGCTCTAGAAGCATCCCAGCCACGTAGGCCATGCCAATGAGACTGCATCTGGCTTGTACTTCCCTGAGTCCTTCCAGACCATCACTGAGCTTTCATAGTCTATTATTCATTAAAGGAAATGGCATTCTGCCATCACCAGAGACTATGTATTAAGCAGCACTGGACAGGTATCTGCGTTCTTAATATCTCTAGAAATGTTTTGTTTAATTCTCAGTCAATACCAGAAGTAGAGATCTACCAACCAAAGATCAGGTAGAAAAATGTAATATCCTGGGCTGGAGGGATGGCTTAGCAGTTAAGGCAATTGCCTGCAAAGCCAAAGGACCCAGGTTCACTTCCCTAGGACCCATGTTACCCAGATGCACAAGGGTCGTACATGTCTGTAGTTCCTCTGCAGTGGCTAGAGGCCCTGATGTGCCCATTCTCTCCACCCCCTTTTCTTTCAAATAAAATTAATTAATTAATTAATTTTTTAAAAAATTAAAGAAAAAGAAAATGTAAGCCGGGCGTGATGGCGCACGCCTTTAATCCCAGCACTCGGGAGGCAGAGGTAGGAGGATCGCCATGAGTTCGAGGCCACCCTGAGACTATAGAGTTAATTCCAGGTCAGCCTGGACCAGAGTGAGACCCTACCTTGAAAAACCAAAAAGAAAAAAAGAAAATGTAATATATCATTTGCATTAACAGTAGACTGTTACTATGGCATCTAGGAATTGAGGTACAAATAATACACCAAGTGAGAGAGTCTTCCTCTAGGCTCTGTCCTATGCCATTGCTGACTTGTGCCTGCACCAGGGCCACTCCACAGTTGTGATGGCAAGTAGATTGTGTTTTGGAGAATTAGTCCTCTTAGCTAGTAAGGAAGAACTTTAGAGCCTTAGATGCTCTTAGCCCTTGGAATGTCTCTAAATTTTACAGGCTTTTTTTGTTGTTGTTCTGAAAATGTAGGTACTATTTTCACTTTTTGTAACTACAAGCTCCTAGCATATTCTTTCTTGTAATTATAGATTATAATGTGTTTCATTATGCCATTTTCAGAAGTGTATATGATGCATTTCGGGCATATTCACCTGTGTTGCCCCCTCATTCCCCTTCTGCTCCTACTGTTTCTCTTCCTATAGCCAACTAACCCCCTGTGTACTTTCACTTTTTAATGTTTCAAAAATTTGTCTTGGGGTTTTGATTATGGAAAATCTTACAGTCAGTATCATTTGTTTGTTTTATGCCATCAGATGTCAATTTCTCACTTAGGCCTGCACCCAGAGACCAGGCAGTTGTCAGTGGCTCTGCCTTTGGGACATTGATAAGAACACAAGAAAGGCTCCTTCCCTTCTGGAAGGAGGTATTTACCAAGAGCAGGAAGTCCATGGTCTGTCTCCAGATTACTACCTTGGGGGTGGGGGAATCAAAGAAACTAGACTAAAATAAAACAAATCCCGGATGCAGATCCATCTATAGTAGGAGATGGACCATTCTGAGTTCCAGGGTCTCCCTTTCCTGTCCTCAGTTGAACTCAGGGCACACCAACCCTCTCGATTTCCTCATGCTTTTCTCCTCACTCCAGGGGCACAGTTCCCTCTGTGTACCCAGCCCAGGTTCCATGGAGAAGTCCGTTTCCTCTGTGGAAACTCATGCAGGCTCCTGGGCAGGCAGGAAGAGATAGCAGGGGACTGGAAAAGGAAGCTGTCTATCAGAGGCATCCTGGCATCTTAAGAGGAGGATGATGAAGGCGACATGAAGGGGAGCCTCAGTAGTAAGCACCAGGCTCGGGCACATAGCGGGGTCTTGTGCCTCACTGAGAGGAGCTCCAGCTGCGTGCCCGCTCCGTGGTCCTGCATTCCCTGCGGACCAGGCCAGGCTGCCAGGACCTGTCCCAGGCCGGGCAGTTCTGAGCACCGCAACCCACAGAATCACTGCCCAGGACGAGGTTGTCACTGACCTGCGGTACGTGGCGCTGGCTGGACTGCAGGTAAGCAGGGGACTGTTCATATTCCACGGGACTATTACAAGGAGCAGGAACTAGGGCAGAGGACCATTTGGGCAGGGGAGCAACGCGACCACAGTTCCTAGGATAAAGGGTGCAAGGAAAGGTAAATGTGGGGAAGAAGAAACTTTGTTTGTGGCGTAGGGAAGGGGATGCGACAGGAGGGAAAGCAGTACGGCGGGGCGCAGAAGGGGGAGGACTGGGCTGGAGAAGGCGCTGAGAGGTGGACGCCTGAGTGTTCCAGCTCGGAATGGAGCCCAGAGGCCGCGGCGGCCGAGGACCAGCACGACGGCGACACGCGGGAGGAGCAGCGGGAGCAGACGGGAAAATCGGAGGAAGCTTTCGAGTCATCTTCCCAGAAAACGCTCCGGACTTCCTACTTCAGCAGAAGTCAGTGAGCGACTGAGCTCGTGGCAGAGCTGTACAGCCTTTGCCTGGCATATCACCACTCACATCACCCCACGACGCAGTGCCCATTATGAGCTTGCCCCTTGCCCTTTTATGCAGTGAGGAGGTCCCACTGACCAGTAGTATGGTCCCAGTAACTAGGTCTGAGCGATCATGTGAGGCAGCAAAGAGAAGAAATGGGGCTTCCACCTTCATCTCTGTTCTTGAACTATTTCGCAGTCTTACCTCTTAATAGGCAAAGTCTGAGCAAAGAGTTAGGATCAAACCCAGAGCCGAGCAGAGTCCTAAGTAGAACTGGTTAAAAGGTCATTGTCCAGGTCTGTTGAAGTAGGTTTCTACCTCATGTCTATAACTATTCAATAGACACAATCAAGAATGGATGTTATGTGTAGTTGACCAACTGGAAGACATTGAAGATCAGGGACAGAACAGCAGGCAGTGGGTCACAAAGCAGGTGGGACTAGAACTTGACCCGAGGAGGGGTCTGTAGGACAAAGCAAGAAAGGGCAGGAGCTCCTGTGGGCAGTGTGGCCCCTGCCAGCTTGTGCACAGGAGTGTGAACATGTGCTCATGGAAGAGGATCTTATGTTCTGAACCTTGTTTCTTGTTTGGATGTCTCTTGATTTTTTGCTTTTAAATAAATCAAATTTAGAAACTGGAGAGATGGCTAAACAGTTAAGGTGCTTGCCAGCAAAGCCAAAGGGCCCAGGTTCAATTCTTGAGTACTTGTGTAAACCAGATGCACGGGAGGGAGGGGGCATGCACATGCATCCAGAGTTCATTTGCAGTGGCCAGGGCCCTGTCATGCCCATTCTCTCTCTGTCTGTCTCCTCTCTCTCTCTGCTCACAAATAAATTAATTAAATTAAATTAAACAGATGTGGAATATTAATTTTTAAGGAGTATGTATTAATATCTAATAATGAGTTTTATTATTTTATTTTCATCATATATTTAATGTCTGTTGATCATGTTTACCACCCCCACTATCCTGTCTAATCCCCTCCGCCTCCTGGTGAGGCTCTCCCTTTTCAGAACATTTTGTTTTTCAAATTCTTTCTTGATTGCTTGCTTGCTTTTTTTTTTTTTTTCTTTTGGTATTTCTTTGGATCAAGAGTTACATTTGGGTTGCTTACATGAGCAGGGTGAGGCATCACATATAGGAACGTGAACAACTTCCAAGCTGCTACATCACTGAAGAAAATGTCTCCTTTCACATCAGCAAACTTTACAAAAAGAGCCCCTCAGGAAAGGGTGGGGGCTGTGAGTCCCTCACTCATCCATGGCAGAATGTGGATGGATACAATCTTGTCAGGTTTTGTGGATATAATCACGCCTGCATTGAGCTTACGGGTGTCACAGCCATGCCCTGCATGGAACATGGCCTTCCATAGCACTCCTCCCCTTCCTCTGCTCTTACGTTCTTCCTGTCCCTTCTTCTGTGATGCTTCTGAAATCATGGAGGTGACAACATAGATGTATCATTTAGGGCTAAGCACATAACAGTTTTTGGTGTTATATGTGACCTTAGTTCTATTAGCATTTGTTTGATGAAGGTGTGAGCCCCCGTGTTAGATGCATATATGTTTAGGATTGTAATGTCCTCCTGGTGAAATGTGCCTTTAATCAATATAAAGTAACCTTCCTTGTCTTTCCTAACTATTGTTGGACTGATGTCTACCTTGTCAGATACTAGGATAGCAACCCCTGCTTGTTTTCTAGGCCCATTTGCTTGATATACCATTTTCCACCCTTTCACCCTAAGATAGTATCCATCCTTTATAGAAAAGTGACTTTCTTGGAGGCAACAAAATGAAGGATCCTGCTGTTAAACCCAGTCTGCAAACCTGTGTGTTTTGGTTGGGGCATTGAGGCCATTGATATTAAGGGTTGTTGCAGTCCGGTTCGCATTGCTGGTAGAAATCACCCAACCAAGAGCAGCTTCTGGGAAAAAGAGGTTTATTTGGCTTACAGGCTCGAAGGGAAGCTCCACGATGGCAGGGGAAAACGATGGCATGAGCAGAGGGTGGACATCACCCCCTGGCCAACAGAAGATGGATCACAGCAACAGGAGGGTGTGCCAAACACTGGCATGGGGAAACTGGCTATAAAGCCCATAAGCCCGCCCCCAACAATACACTCCCTCCAGGAGGCATTAATTCCCAAATCTCCATCAGCTGGGAGCTAGCATTCAGAACACCTAAGTTTATGGGGGACACCTGAATCAAACTACCACATTCCGCCCCTGGCCCCCATAAACTGATATCCATACATGATGTAAAATACAATGCATTCAGTCTGACTTTAAAAGTCCCCATAGTTTTTATCAATCTCAAGGATGTTCATACATCCCCATAGTTCAAGATCTTTTAACTGAGCCATAATACCAAAATATAACCTCAAAAAACCCAGAATGGCACAGAATAAATATTCACACTGCAATAGATGGAATTGGGCATAGCAAAGAAACATTCAACCAATACAAGATTTAAAACAACCAGGGCAAACATCAAACTCTGTAGCTTCAAGTCCAGCAACTCAAACCACTGACAAATCTTCAAGTCTGATAATTCTAACCAGCAACAAGTCTCTGGCATTCCAATTCCGCCCCTCCAGCTAGGCTACTCACAGTCCTGGAAAACTTCATCGGGGCCGGCAGCTCCTCGGCAGCCATCTCATGGTCCCGGCATCTCCACTGGGTCTCCACTGCAAGCCACGGTTCATCTTCATGGCCCCATGGGGTCTCTATGCAGGCAACCAGCAAACCTGCTTCACACTGCCCATGGCCATTTCCAAAACACAAGACCGTGTTGCAAACTCAATGACCCTCTTTCCAGCATTTCTTATACTCCACAATACCAGGTAGGGTGCCAATTTGTTAATCCAGGGGGGAATAAAGCAGACTTTGAAGAACAGGACACTCCTTGAGCACTCAGGCCCCTTCAAAAGAGTCTACATTCTTCTTGTTGCCCCAGCGCAGGTCAGCTAGCCCAGTCTCAAAGGTCGTAATCTATCAGTTGCAGCTGAACGGGCAACACAGGGAAAAGCATTAGGGAAGATTTGTTACAATACTCCTTTCAATCTGTTTTGTTTAGGGAATATAAAATATAAATAAGAAACAAAAATATGTATAAATCAGACCATGTTCACCTCAGCTTAAAATCCTTCAGTTGGTAGTTGTTCTTTTACGATCAAAATCCTTAACATGGTTCATAGGGAAAGGAGGGTGAGGGTGAGGAAAATCTAGAATGGAAAACACCAAAATCAAAACTGAATGTTGAAGAGGACTCTAGTTTGCTAGTTATATAAATTGATGGTCTCAGCTTCTTCATTATAAAAGTGTATGGTGGATAGATGAGCTTCAATTTTCTCTGCCTTAATATTCTGAAATGTCTTGGTTGTGCACTGTAATAGTGGGACAGAAATCCATTTCAAGGCAGGGAATAGGATCTGGTTGGTACAAGATGGCTCGTGAATTCTCTGTTACTTAGCTTTCCATCACTATGACTAGATAGCTGAGATATTAAGTTATAAGAAAAGGCTTGCTTTGCCTCATGGCCTTAGAGGCTCCAGCCCATGATCAGGGGGACTGGTTGATTTTAGACTTCTGGTGGGTGGAGATGCTGGGTGGTGATGAGCAATAATGAGCATGTGGTAGAACAAATTGCTCATGTTATGACCAGGAAATGAAGGGAAAGAAGGAAGAGGTCAAGGTTGGGTCCCACAGTCTCCTCCATGTCATACCCCTTATGATGCAAGGACTTCCTAAAAGTCCCCACCTTCTAGAGATCTCAGTGCCTCCCAGTAGTATCTCCCTAGGGACCAAGATTTTAACACATGTAACTTTGGGACACATTTAACTCATAGCAAATGAACTCACCTCCTCTTAACTGATAAGAAGTAAAAGTGAAAAGACAGCAGTTGTAGTGGACTCAGTGTATAATATGCTGACCAAATGTGGCATTGCAGGAAAAAGAAACACATTGGCATATTCCTTCTGGCTTCTGACAACACAGTCAAAGGTTTAAGAACAATGTGGTTCTTAGACTACTCTTTCAAAAGCATATTTCCTACTTTTGAGTAGGAATCTACTTTTGAGGTTCTCTAGGCTTTAGCTTTGTGAAGATATGACAAGTATTGAAATAATTCAGTCCCAAACCAACCTTGGGAATTGGCGCAAATGAAAACAATGTGAAATTAACAGCCAAGAGAAAAGTAAAAGTTTCTGTGCATGCCTGGTGTAGAGGTTAGATGAAATCATGTGTCAACAATTCATTGGTTCGATGATTAGAATGGCTCTGTGAGTTGATGAAGAGAGTTGTGTGTAGGATTTTTAGAACAAGTCTGAAACACTTCGTTCATTCCCACTGAACAATGTGCATGTCCCTGAGGTCAAAGATGATATCCATCACTGTAAATACCAGGCTTTTAACAAATCCACACACATCCATAGTACTAGACTGAAACCAGTGGCTACTTGGAAGACTGCTGAAAGGCCCTTTCATCTGACATTCTGCTTGTGTGCCCCACCCACCTCCTAGCTCATCCCCAGTGTACTAGGAAGCCCTTCTCTTCTGCAGACCAGCCTTTCTCTCTTCTCACTCACTCAACCATGTCCACCACGAAGGCTACCTTTGTTAGAGGGACAGAGATGCTGACTTCTGATTCCTGACGCTTAATCACTCTATCATCTGTGTTGTATCATCTTATAAATACCATCCTTACAGTATTAGCTATCTGTCTACCCCTCAGATATGACTCTGTAGCAGACATCATGATTCTTGTATGTTTATACTTCCAACATCTATCCAAATACCTGGAACAATTGGTATGCAATAATGACTTAGAAGAATGACTATTCATGACTGTGGAAAGGGGTACCAGAAAGAGAAGTGAGAGTAATCATTTCATAAGAACTTTTATTACAGTTTATTATAACATTTAAAAATACTACAGTTTGGAGACCTGGAAATGAAAGATAGTACAGTGCTTGCCTATGCATAAAGTCCTGGGTTCATTCCCCAGTATGACATCAAACCAGGAATGGTGGTGCATGCCTGTACTCCTAGCACACAGGAGATAGAGGCAGGCAGATCAGAAGTTCAAGGTTATCCTTGGCTACATAGCAAGTTCCAAGTCAGCCTGAGATATATGAAACCCTGCCTCAAAAAATAAAATACCACAGACTGGCAATGAAAATACACCAGAATCCAATAACAGTATTAGACTATTAGTGGTTGAAATGGGAAAATGCTGCATAGGAAATATTTATTCTGAGGAAAAGAAAACAAACTGGCTTAAGTAGAAAATGATAGGGAAGGACTAACTAAAAGAAATGACATCACCTGGGTAATCTTTTTTAAAACAATATTTTAATTTATTTATTTGAGATATAAAGACACATAAAGATGAAGATAAGGACAGAAAGAATGGGTTTTCCAGAGCACCTAGCTGCTGCAAATGGACTCCAGATGCATGTACCACCATGTGCATCTGGCTTACATGGGTCCTGGGGAATCAAACCTGAGAACTTTGGCTTCACAAGCAAGTGCCTTAACCACTATGCCATCTCTCCAACCCTACCTGGGTAATCTTGAGGGTTGTCCACTTCAACCAAGATGCAACTGAATTTCAAAGCACATGGCCTTCTTCTCCCTAAATATGGTAATTCTTATAAGTTGCTGCCATTCATGAGGTCATTCACTGGCTGCCAAATGTAGGTAGAGGAAGAGGAGAGGGATAATAACAACAAGGATCCTCTCCAGAAATATCATCAGTCTGGAAGAAGCAAGAAGAAAGGCAGTTGCTATGGATAGAATCATGTTTCCCCGAGATTCCTATGTTGAAGTCCTAACCACCCTAATATCTCAAAATATGTCCTTATTCAGAAAGAAAGTCATTGCAGATGTGAGTAGTTAAGTTCAAGTTATCTGTGAAACGGTGATAATCCAATAAATGGTTATCCTTATGAAATGGTGAAATTTGGACTCAGAACCATACACACAGGAAAAATGCCACACGAATGTGATAATGGCCATCTACAAACGGAGGAAAGAAACACAGAAAAACAACAGATCCTTCCCTCAGAGCTTCAGAAGGAACCAACCCACTCACATCTTGATCTCAGGCTTCCAGCCTTCAGTACGGAGACAATGCATTCCTGTTTGAGTCATCACGTTTGTCATACTTTACTGCTGCCCTAGCAAACGAATACAAGAATGAGAGAGAATGTGTGCACGTATGGAAGAATGAGTTCGGGGAGAATTCATTGACTTGAAGACGGTTCTGAGCAGGAAGCAAAGGGGAGAGGACTGTGACGTCATTCCTGACCCCAACCAGCAGATGGCGCTGTGGACTGGCGCGGTTCTCTGCGGGGTGAGGGAAGGTTTGTTGAGGTGGATCTTTCCGACTTGTCCTGTGTTTGCAGGCGATGCAGCTTGCAGACTGCTGCCAAGCTGTGGTCCACCACCCCCTGTAATTCTTGAGAGGCTGCAAAGACGGGGACTCGTGGGAAATATTTCTGCTTATTCTAATCTAGAAGGTGTGCATGGTGCTGTATGGTATGTAGGCACGTGTTTAAACTTTATCACCTCTGACTAAAACACTAACTCCTAAAGGGTTTTTGACTAATGGTGTTGTTCTGTTTGCATATCATCTTATATAAAGTTAGACAATGGTTTTTCTGGCTTGGCAATGTAGCACGTGCCTGTAATCCCAACACTTAGGAGGCAGGATGAGAAGGATGGTGAGTTCTGGGCTACATAGCAAGATCCTGCTTCAAGAACTAGAAAGTTTTTCTTTATGATAACAATTTTATCCCTTAAAGGAGGCAAACATTTTTTTAAAAATTACATTTCTAAGCCAATAATATGTACAAAGCTTGCATTTAAAAATATCTGGGGTCTGGAGAGATTATTTAGCAGTTAAGGTATTTGCCTGCAAAGTCTAAGGATCCAGGTTCAATTCCCCAGTACCCATGTAAGCCAGATGCACAAGGTGGCACAGTTTCTAGAGTTCAGTCACAGTGTCTAGAGACCTTGGTGTGCCCATTCTCTCAATCTCTCTCTCCTCCTCCCTCCATCTCTCTCTCTCCTCCCTCAAATAAATAAATAAATAAATAATCTTTGAGATTAAGTGTAGAATCACATTTCTGTAACCCTTGCACTTGGTAAGCTGAGACAAAAGGAGTTTGAGTTTTAGACCACCCTGTATCAATCAATCAATCAATTATCAATCTATCTTGAAGGTAGGTTCCTATTTATTTAAAATTTTTCTTTATATGAATAAATTTTGATATACAAAAGGATCTAAAAGTAGTCAAGAACAAATGATGTTTATAAAGTTCTTCCACAATTTTTACACTTTTTAACATGATTCTCACAAGGTATCTGTGGTATTTCCCATGTACATTCTGCTATTGGTATCTTGCAATTGCAGAGAAGCAGGTCTTATAGAGTTTGCTAAATGTACAACTCATACAGGTAGACTATAAAGAAAACAAATTTAGAATTTCGTGCTTCTAACTTCCAATTCTACATTCCCTACCAGTAACAAACTATTTGAGAATTTAAGAAGATGTTCATACTCACACAAGCACAGAAGGACAAATGTTGCATGTTCTCCCTCATATGTGGTTCCTAACTTGGACCAGCTTGAGTTGCAGGTACACCTGATGGGGACAGATAATAGGGACGGAAGGGTTTGTGTTGAGGGGAAAGCGAGGGTGGGAGATGTCCTTATGATACCTGTCACCATTTACAATGAATATATGCAAATAAAAATTAAAAAATAAACTTTATTTGAGAATTGTGAAGATTTAGGAAGATAAGCCTTTACAAAACACACTTAGGTTTCATTATTAGGTTTGAATAAACAGTCTGTTTTTATGTGATAAATAATAAGAACCAGAAGGTGAAAATTTAGAGCATATTTTCTTGGACCTTAATTCACCTATTTTTATTATTTATTTATTTATTTTTAAATTTTTGTTTATTTTAATTTATTTGTTTGAGAGTGACACACAGAGAGAGAAAGAGGCAGATAGACAGAGAGAGAATGATCACGCCAGGGCCTCTAGCCACTGCAAATGAACTCCAGATGCATGCATCCTCTTGTGCATCTGGCTAACATGGGTCCTGGGGAATTGAGCCTCGAACTGAGGTCCTTAGGTTTCATAGGCAAGCGCTTAACCACTAAGCCATCTCTCCAGCCCTTGTTTATTTTTTTATACATTTTATTTATTTATTTGAAAGAAAGAGGCTGAGAGAGAGAATGGGTGTGCCAGGGCCTCCAGCCGCTGCAAACGAACTCCAGATGCATGCACCCCCTTGTGCATCTGGTTTATGTGGGTCCCAGAGAGTCGAACTGGGATCCTCTGGCTTTGCAGGCAAACACCTTAACCTCTAAGCCATCTCTCCAGCCCTAACTCACCTATTACCTAGTAAAGTTCTTCACCTATTATAGAAACTAGGAACTTGAAACTAGGATAAGAAATGACCTTGTGTTGGGAGCTATGAACCAAACCTCGGCCATGTTGACAGAAACTGCCATATAGCAAGTTAAGTTTCTATTTCCTCATCTAATGATCTATTACCAGAAATGAAGAAGCTGTTATGCCTGGGTGATAGCCTCTCCTGGTGTTGCCGGTAAGTGATGAAGAAACAAAGAAATTGCATTTAGCCAGTAACCCTGTGATCTCTGGCCTGATTATGACTCCTTTCCCTTACAACCCTATAAAAACCTATGTGTAAAAATAAACTTCGAGACCTTGACAAATACCTAGCTTGGTCTCCTTCTTGTGTCTGTTTGCCTCCCCCCATTCAGGTTAGGTTCTCCTCAAGTCCTTGTTCAACTCCCAAGATAGCAACAAAATTTGCCTTAGTTACACCTAATTGCCACTTGGATTCATCATACCCACATCTGATCAGCAGATCCACTGGCTGAACCTGAGGACTATCAGCCACAATGGAAACGCAGCACTCCACTGAAGCTTCAACTCAAACGCTCCTGATCCTGACTGTGCTCCTAACTGTACATATTGTGGCAGCTCCTCCCCACCAAGTTTATAATCTGACCTGGATAATAACCAACACTGCCACGGGGAAAATTGCTTACTCCAAATCACATCTTGCCCCACGGGGAACCTGGTTTCCTAATTTGATCTTCAACCTCCATCAACTAGTGGGTGACTCATGGGACTCTTCGGTGAATCAGGAAATTTCTTATTTCTATGGATGCCCTGGGCACTTAGGGAAAGCAAGAATCAAAGGGGGATGTGGGGGGATCTGAAGCCTTCTACTGGGCTGGCAGGCAATGTGTGTCTACTGGATATTGGAACCCACCTACTAAGGGGGACCTTATTACCATGACACTGAACCAGATCAGGGACCAAAATGGACCATGTTACCTCCCCCCCCCCTTGAAAGGAAATGAGATCTGTAATTTTGTTTCTCTCAAGTTTATAGAAAAAGGGAGACAGGTGTCCTGGTACAATGGAAAGACCTGGGAAGTAAGACTGTACGCTACTGGGTATGAGCCCGGTGCCTTATTTACTGTCCAGTTGGTGACAACATTTTCCAACGCAGGCCTGGCAGGGGCAGGAACAGGCATCGCAGCACTCACCCTTCAAGGAAAACATTACCATGAGATGAGAGAAAGTATAGACTTAGACATTCAGAGGCTGGAAATGTCCATTACTCACTTAGAGAAAAATGTTGATTCCTTAGCTAAAGTTGTATTACAGAATAGACAGGGATTGGACTTATTATTCCTCCAGCAAGGGGGACTATGTGTGGCCTTAAGGGAAGAATGTTGTTTTTATATCAACCATTCAGGTATAATTACAGACTCAAAGGCAAAGGTATGAGAGAATTTGGAAAAATGAAAGAAAGAAAGAGAAGCTAATAGAGGATGGTTTGAGTCATGGTTCAGTCATTCCCCATGGTTAACAACTCTGCTGCCTGCTTTAACAGGGCCATTACTTTTATTTTTGTCGCTAATCACAATAGGACCTTGAATTATTGATAGATTAGTTGCTTTTGTTAGGGAATGCATTAATACAGTACAACTTATGATTTTAAGATTATAGTATATACCATTAGACTCCACTCATTAACCCAATCAGGATCCAAGATTGGCTCCTCATGGTACAAGGAGAGGGGGGAATGAAGGACTCAGGAACCAGATGGATGCCATGACAGGCTTCAGAGTCCTCAGTAGGCCTAAGTTTCTGTTTCCTGGCAAGGTCTAAGTTTTTATTTTCTGGTAAGGGTGGGTTTAATAGTTATTGGAAAAACCACAAACTGCTTATGCCATACATTGCTGTAGTCATAGATAAGTTTAATTCCCCCAGGCCCTGCTCGCCAACTTTGCCCGCCAGTATCCTAAGCCAATCAGAAGAGTACAAGTGCAGTTACTATTTAAATCAACCAATCATGTACCCATCCCCTTCTTCTTTGTTCAAATCCCTATAAAAACCCTACCCTCCTCTACTCAAGGCTCTTCTACGGATCCACTGCGTTGAAGTCAAGAGTCCCAGTTTAAGCCCGAAATAAAGCTCCTTGCCTTTGCATACATGTTTGGTTCTCCTTGGTGGTCATTGGGGGTGCCGAGAACTGGGCATAACACGGGAGAGGTAGGCAAGACTTCTTAGAAAGGGCAGGCTTTTAACAGTGACCCTGATATGTGGCCTGAGAAGACAGCTGCCCAGAGACTGTGTCAATTCCTGGAGTCATGTCCAAACATGCCCAGACATATCCTTTTTGTCCCAACCAATCAAAGACATACAAGTGTAACTGCTGCTTGCTCAGCCGATCAGAAGATTACCTAACCCGCCTAAAAGTCCCCTATTTGTGCTTAAAAGGAACCTTCTTGCTCCTCTTGTGGTGGTCACTTTGCATGAATGGTTGACCCCCCACATGCTGGCTGATGCTGCAGAATAAATGCTCTTTGCTTTTACATACTATTTGAGTCCCAGGTGTGTCTTAGCAAGTTTTGGACCCTTACATGTGTCACTATGCCCATCCTTGATTTTTAATTTTAAAAAGTATTTATTTGTTAAAGAGAGGGAGGAAGGGAGGGAGGGAGGGGGAGAGAGAGAGAGAGAAAGAGAGGGCGAGCGCGCGCGCGAGAGCGTATGTAAGAAAGCATGGGCATTTTCATGCCTCGGCAACTGCAAAGGAACGCCAGACGCATGTGCCACTTTGTGCGTCTGGCTGTACATGGGTCCTGGGAAATTGAGGAGGGGTTCATTCCAAAAAGCAGCTTTCCCAGAAAGCAGTGCAGTTCATATTTTTCATTTCGATTCATGAACTGTCCCGTCAATGCAGCAAAGTGCTACTTTCTCAGAAGCAGAAAAGTCCCACTGTAAGACTCAGCAGATTAAAAACAAAATTGATGCTTCCTGGTGTGGAGCGTGACCGGAGGCGGGACGTACCCGGTAAGCGCAGCAGCGGGGCAGCGTGGGCGGTGGGTGAGCGAAGCTGAGCCCGGGACTGGCGAGAGCAGCCCAGACCTCGGAGAGAGAGAGGCAGCCCCGCTCGCCCACCGTCCCTGGGGAGCCTGAGGAAGCGGAGTTTGGAGCCAGCGAAAGGGGCCGCCCCTGCCGGCTCGGGGCTGGGGCTGGGGCTGGGGCTGGGGCGGCGCCGAGTACCTGATTTTCCGCCGCCTTGCGCGGAGCGGGGGCTCCGCGGCGCGGCCGTGGCGTCCCACCTGGGCGGAGCCGTGCCGAGCTCGCCCGCCCGCCCGCCCGCCCAGTCGGTGCCGAACCCACCAGCGCGCAGCCAGCGGCCGCGGGAGGGCCGAGCGGGAGGGCCGCGGCTCCGGACGAGCAGAGCCCTGGCCCGCGGGGTCGCTGGCGTCGCGGGGGCGCGAGAGCCCTGGCCGCGAGGGTCCTGTGCGCGGCGCTGCGCGCGATGCGTGGCTGTGGCCCCGAGCTCTAGCTGGCTGCTGGAAGGCCGGGCGCTGCTGTCCTGGCCGGGACCCAGCCTGCTTTGTTTGCCCAAGGCTGGAGGCTGGACAGGCTACAGGACCTACTTCTGTGACCAAGCCTGCCGCCTGCCTCACCGGGGACTGCTGCCTCCACTACGACAGGGCTTGCCTAAGTGGGTGGCTGGAGCCAGGGAGGGGTCCCAGTCATTTGCCCTTGGCCAGCAGGCACAGGGTAGGGTGCGGGGCTGCAATTCAGGAGCCAGGTGACCCCGGCTCCTTCTATCCTAGAGTATCTAGTTCATCTTTTCCACCCATTCCAGCCCCCTCCATTCAGGTACTCCCAGCTCAATCCAGGCCAGGGTCCCCTGTACACGTCTGAAGCACCCTTTCCCCACCAAGGTCTGGATTGAAGAAGCCCGGAGCCCTCTGCTCTGCTTCTGGAAGAGTGTGGGGCCACCTCTGCTGATGAATTCCGTGACTCCCATTCTCCAGCCGCACTGGGCCACATGGGACCTTGCGGGATGGCACTGACAGGTTCTAGAAGTGTGCCCCTTGGCTGCCAGCCTTTATCACATTCATTCTGTCAAGAGAGTTCTCAGAGGCCTGAAGCCATGATTAACCCCAGACCCCAGCCTGTAGTTCAGCCCCTTCCTGTGTTCCAACATGCTCTTAAAATCCACTTTATGTGGTATGTTCAGGATTATTTTTTCCTCAAGGTCTCTAGCGTATAAGTCTTCTTCAAATCTCAAAATTCTCACAGTTCCTTGCCCCTCTGAATGATCGAGTAAATGCTGATTCAGTTGAATTAAAAGGTAAAGACAAATGGGAGTGTAGTGCCGAGGAATAAGGTGAGATTCCATCTCTGAAAGTAAACATAGTTATATTCCTTGCTAAATCCTATCACTCCCAAAGCCATGCATCCATTAGGGTTAAAGCTCACAGGCCTCCCAGAATGTGTGGTCCTCAGCGTCTTCTGAAGAAAAGATCCCGCAAGGCTCTTCCATCTCCCAGGGCCCAGATGCCTACCAGGTACAAGCACTTCCACTCTTGCCAAGTGAAGAGGCTGCCAGCCCTAGGTCAGGCCAGTCCTTATAGACGCTGCCAGCTGGGACACCCCAGTCACCCAGACCAGATTCTGGAAGAATACAATTGGAAAACAAGATTTACTGACGGAGAGATAATATTTACCTGTGAATAGGGATATTCTTTTTGATAAGTTTCTTTGCTTTTTCTGCTCCAAGGTCAAAATGTTTTACCTATGAAATAAGCAGGAAAAGTCAGCTATTCAGGAAACACAGTGTCCAGGCACTGTCTACAGCCTGTTAAACTCCTGCGTGCTCTGGTTAAGTGGCTAACTCAAGCAATGCCTCTCTTAGGAAGGGCTTGTCTGCATTATAAGGTAATTACAAAATTCTTGGTTCCCAGATAATGTGTCTGGGTTTGTAGTATACATGGAGATGGAAGATACTAAAGATGTAGTCTCTGTTCCCTAAGGCTATATAGTGTAGCCAGAAAGACTTGCAAACCCACATGCAACATGGTACCAGCAAGGGATATATCCTAACCACCCCCCCCTCAGTGGATGTCTAACGCTGTAAAAATGCTGTGCTTTTTTTCTGCCATGTCTTGTAGTGTTATCACATAATGCTGGTTAACCTTTCATGTTTAAGCTCCTGTACTTTTTGCATATCATTACTTTTGCACTTCAGGGCTATTTATTTTATTTTCTCAATTTTTATTAACATTTTCCATGATTATAAAAAATATCCCATGGCAATACCCTCCCTATCCCAACTTTCCCCTCATCATATCCCCTCCCCATCTCAATCAGTCTCTCTTTTTTTTTGATGTCATGATCTTTTCCTCCACTTACGATGGTCTTGTGTAGGTAGTGTCAGGCACTATGAGGTCATGGATATCCAGGCCATTTTGTGTCTGGAGGGAGCATGTTGTAAGGAGTCCTACCCTTCCTTTGGCTCTTACATTCTTTCCACCACCTCTTTGTGTTAGACCCTGAGCCTTGGAAGGTGTGATCGAGATGTTACTCAGTATACCAGTCACTTCTTTCCAGCACTATGATACCTTCTGAGTCATCCCAGGTCACTGACATCTGAAAAGAGAAGATTCTCTACCCAAAGTGAGAGTAGCATTAATATAAGGGTATGAATATTAAGAGAAGTGCTTACTGGGCAGTTTGATAAGCAGAGTATATACATTTTCCAGACATCAGCAGATGTTACACCCCTAGGGCTCATGACTACCCCTGTTTTAAGTTTTCAGTATCAGGGATGTGTCTCCCCCCCCATGGAGTGGGCCTTCAGTCCAATTGGAGGGCAGTTGGTTTCCACCATGACAGACTTGCCACTAATGCACCCGTTGGCTCATTTGGCCTGGCTGGCCAATTATAAGGCTTGCAGTGTCCACCGTTAAGTATTTTCACTGGTGGTATCTCTTTCAGGGTTATTTTTAAGTGAAGTTGAGGCTACTTGAATACTAGTACTTTAGTTTCAAAACTGAGAGGGCTGCTAAGTGGCTAAGGGGCAGACAGCATATACAGCATTGACACACTGGACAAAGAGATAGTTTGTGTCCCAGGTGAAACAGCAAGATAGTGTGAAATTGTGTCCCACTACTTGGAGTGGCATGCAAATGAAAATGGATGAATTATTTCTGTAATTTTTCATTTAATATTTTCACATAGCTGTTGATGATGGGTAGCTGAAATCCTGGAATGTGAAAGTGGGGAGAAGGAGGGAGCTACTAGCAAAATAGGTGATGTGGGAGATGATTTGGAAAAAATGTGTAGAAGATACAAGGAAGACAAGGAAGACTTTGGAGAGGAAGGCATGGGGCTATCATCCAAATAATGAGCACCTCTTCAGGAGAGGTGTTAGGGAGTGGGTTCTAGGAGGGAAGACCAGTATGTATGTTCAGTTGCCCATAGAGGTCAGGCTGGATGTGTCAAGCCCTAAGAATAAAAACAGTGATCTGGACAGAGTGTGGATGCAGCCAGATCTGGAAAGATTGAGCCACTTCAAAGGGAGGATGAAAATGAGAGGAACTGGTTTCTAATGAGGCCTGACGGTGCAAAAAGGAATCGCAAGACCCTCCCAGTCTTTATTTGGTCACAAAGAAACCTCTTTTTTTTCAATATAGGAAGAAGTAGAGATAATAAAATCAATTGTTTTGGAGTTAGTAAATTGAGAAAAAATAAAGTGAGATTACCATTTTGTGAAGAACTCACAGCAAATTCCAGCAAGCGTGTCCTGGGAGAAGGACCGTGAGTGGTGGCTTGTTGGGAGCCATGAACCAAACCTCGGCCATGTTGACAGAGACTGCCATATAGCAAGTTAAAGTTTCTACTTCCTCACCTAATACTCAACTACCAGAAACAAAGACTGCCATATAGCAAGTTAAGCTTCTACTTCCTCACCTAATATTCAACTACCAGAAACAATGGGATCGTACACCTGGCCAAACATTCCCCCATCCTGGTGGTAGCTAATGGAGAAACAAAGGCATTGCAGTTTAACCAGTAACTCTGTGATCTTTGCCCTAACTATGTCCCCTTCCCCCTACAACTCCTTGCCCTGACCACATCCCCCTCCCCCTACAACCCTATATAAACCTACATATAAGAATAAACTCTCGAGGCCGTGACAAATGTCTAGCATGGTCTCCTTCTTATGTCTGTTTGCCTACTTTCATTCAGGTTGATATTCACCTCGCGTCCTTGTTCGATTCCCCGCTGGCCGGGGCAGTGGCTGAAGGCGCCGAGGCTAGAGAGGGAAATGGTGGTCCACATGCCATCGGGAGGGAGTAAAAGAAGCATGACGAGTAGTCCTGAGTGTGCCTCCCCACGGCATCTACGACAGACGATCTCGAAGGCTTAACCAGAAGCAGCGGGTTCGAGGCTGAAGTGGCTCCTCGCTGGTGCCTTCTCTGGTCTGATGTTTCTTGTGAAGCGACAACGGGAACAGAGACTATTGTCAGCTGGTCACTTGGTGAGACTGAGCCTACTCCTACTGATAGAGCTGAGGGTGAGAACCAAGATGCCCACTGGTGCCAAGAAGCACAGCCTCCTTAACCCCAGACACGTGACTCAGCAGGCATAGCAGGGCACCTGTACACCTACCTCCCCTGACCAGAGCTGATGGGGGCAACTGGCAGCTTCCTGGGTGGGGAACTCCTAACAGACTTCCTCTCAAATACTTATCATTTGCTTTTGAATTTTTCTTTCCTGAAATAACCTTAATGTCTTATTAAAAATTTAAACTTATTTTCACATCTATGTGTGTATGGAAGGAGGTGCATGCCAAGGTCCCTTGTCACTGCAAACAGCTACACTTCCTGGCAGGAAAAACAAAATTGCCTTTTGGAGCCAGTGCAGTGGGTTACACTTGTAATCCCAGAAATCAGGAAACTGCGGGAGGAAGAGTGACATGAGTCTGAGTTTGAGGCCAGCTTGGGACACACACACACACACACACACACACACACACCTTTGGTACCTAAAGATTGAGTATACCTTGTTCAATCCTGTTGGCACAACTCACGGAGCTGTAGACCTGGATAAAGCCAGTGGTAACCCAAGAAAGGAGGTGTCCTCTACAGAGACAGATATGGAAGGGGCATACAGAAACAGTAAGATGGTGAAGGACACAGAAGGGAAACACACATACCTTTCACTATGTTCTGAAGCTCTCCAGTGAGGAAAACTGGATTGCATGAAAGGAAATACCTCATGCCACAGGTAATATTGAAAGATTACCTTCCAGATATGATACTGAGAGATGTAAATGGACTAGACAGGATTAGGACTCCTGGCTTCCAGCAGAGGCTGGATCTCCCCAGTCTTAAGGCACAAGAGGCAAATCTGTCTGGGGGACATTCTCTGGAACCATGGTTACTGTGACTGACTTAAGGTGTTTGGCTCTGGGAGCTTCTGTGGAGAATATTCCTAGCAGAATGAAAACATGCATAGAGATCCCAAGGTCAAATCTTGCTTGTTGTGTTCCGAAGAAGCCAGTATGGCTGGAGCTTGACACTGAGGTGGGGGGCATGGGTGAGAGCAAGTGTGTGGAGCTCTAGGTAGGCCTGGAGAGTCAGGTACAAGTCAGGCCTCTCAGGACCTCATAGGCCATGGTACAGGGTTTGGATTTCATTTCAAATGGCATGAGGGTTTACAAACTAAGCCTCCCTTCACACACACACACACACACACACACACACACACACACACACACACTTAGTGATTCATCTTTTAAGATAATTACAGTTGGGTATGACTGGCTATCTCTGGTAGAGCCTATGAAAGTGTATTTTACTCATGTGTAAGAAAGTAACATTTTTGGTTTTGGCCAGTCTCTGCGGCTGGAGGTAAGGAATATCTGACCAAACAGAAAGTCTTGAGGAAGTGATACAGAATCAGCCAGTAAGAAAGACTTGGTCATTTGTTACTATTTGGATGAACCCATTGCCTTGGTTTCTACTGACTGCCAAGAGTCAGTAGGAACCTAGATGTCTACTTTTTGTCTCTGCTCACCACTCCATTATGGTGGTTACTGAAATCACCTCCCAAGTCAGTGACTCACATGCATGCTACATTCCATTGGCTGCTTCTGGGAAACCCAACATGAATATTAGCATGAGTTTAAACAAAGAAGAAAATAAGTCACTGAATTTCCTGCATCCATCAATTCCAGTCTTCCTTCCCTTAAAAGGAGCAGGATGATGTCATCAAATCCTAACAGTTAAGCCAGTGGGAAGCAGAGACAAGCTTGGAAAATAGCTCATTAGTTAACACAGTGGCAGACTTTATTAATAGCTGGAGAACATAGATGTGAAAACTGATAAGAAGAGTTAATAAAGAATTTCCTAGCATTGGTGGGAAAAGGGACAGGAATACTAATGGAATAGTTCAAAAGGAAAGGTGTGTCATGAACTAAAATATATGAAATATGGCAATCAATCTGTCAGAAGTCTCTGTGCTTCCTCTAACCTCTTGTGATCTATGATGGCTTCCAGGTCAAATAATCAAAAGTTCACAAGTGAATCAAGGGGAGAATTTTCACTGTGGGAGAGGAATAAATATCTCTGATTTATTTTCCAAAACAAAAAGTTTTAAAGAACACCTTTTTTCATATAATTAAATGTCAATTTCTGTTCTATTTTATATTACAATTATGCCAAGCAGATGTTGTCCTGGACCTTAGAACTGTGGTTATCTTTATGCAGGATTTATTTATTTTAGTTGGCACACAGAGATTTAGATACCATTTATCCTGGCATTGTCATGAACAATTTATTCTAGTTGGTTATCTACTCATTTAGAATGGTTCTCACTAAATTATGCGTAGGCTGGTCTTGAACACCTGGAAGTAGTGATCCTCTCACCTCAGCCATTGAGTAGCTGGGACTACAAGTGTACCACTATTGCCAGATCTTTCCTTCTTTTTAAAATTTTTATTTATTATTTATATGCAAGACAGAGCAAGTGTGTGTGAGAGAGGAAAAGAATGAGAACATGCACTGTAAACGAACTCCAGATGACACTTTGTACATATGGCTTTCCACAGGTACTGGGGAGTCAAATCCAGGCCACTGGGCTTTGCAAACAAGTGCCTTTAACTACTGAGCCATCTCTCCAGCTCTCTTTCTTTTTTTAAAAAAATTATTTTTATTATTATGAACTTTACAGTATAAATATATTGCATTTTGGTCCTATTCCCATTGGGTTATACTCTTATATCCACTCTATCCCATCCCCATTCCACCAAGGGTCCTCTTCAGTGGGTTATTGATATTTACTGTGGGGTCATGAATGCAGCAGTCAGTCTCAGCTGGGGAGGGGCAATGTCCCAGTATATACTTTCCCATCCTGTGGTTCTTACAATCTTCCTGCTCCCTCTCCCACAATGTTCCCTGAGCCTTGGCTGGCATGTTACAAGTCTCTTTAGTGTTGAGCTCTCTGCATCCTCTGAATTTTTGCTTTGATGAGTTTTGAGTGTCCTTAGTGTCTATCACCATTTCCCTGGAGTTTGTTGTCAGGCTAGCAGGCAGAGCAGCACTCATGTTTAAATCACAACTTTCTTTTCTTCCTCTTCTTTTTTTTTTTTTTTTGGTTTTTTGAGGTAGGGTCTCACTCTAGCCCAGGCTGACCTGGAATTCACTATGGAGTCTCAGAGTGGCCTTGAACTCCTACGTCTACCTCCCAAGTGCTGGAATTAAAGGCGTGTGCCACCATGCCCAGCTTACAACTTCCTTTTCTTCTGAGCCCTGGCAGATGTGATAGAGATGACTGATCTCATGATGGGCAGTCAACTGTCTTTTCTTGACATATTAAAGGATCTTGGTAATCACTAGTATTTGCTACCATCTGTTAAAAAAAAAAAGAGAGAGAGAGAAGATTCTTTAACCAAAATAAGACTAGCATGAATCAAAGATGGTAAACAGCCAGGCCTGGTGGCACATGCCTTTAATCCCAGCACTCAGGAGGCAGAGGTAGGAAGATTACAGTAAATTCAAGACCACCATGAGACCACATAGTAAATTCCAGATCAGCCTGGGCTAGAGCGAGACCCTACCTCTAAAAACTAAAACAATAAAATAAAAAAGTTGGTAAACATTCTGCCTTCAATGTTTAATGACTCTTAAAAAGTTCTATTTCTATTTTTATTTTTAGAGAGAGAGAGAGAGAGAGAGAATTGTCACTCCAGGGCCTTAGCCTAGTGGGTGTGTGCAACCTTGAGCTTGCCTCATCTTTGTGTGTCCTGCTTACGTGGGATCTGGAGAGTGGAACATGGTCCTTAGGCTTTGCAGGCAAGCATCTTAACCACTAAGCAATCTCTCCAGCCCTTTGATAACATTTTGATGGGCATACCCTCTCTTCTTAGCCAAAGAACAGTGAGAGCTTCTCTCTAGAGTCTATGACCCTCCTATTCATAAGATTCTGACTTGATTTTCAGTGCAAGGTATGAATTCACTCCTACTGCATGGGCTTCATATCCATCCAGAAAGCAGTTGATTGCCACATAGCTTGTGTGCCACTATTACACAGGTGTGTACATCTTGTCCAGCTAGTTGATTTTGTAGCTTGTAGGATGTGGTGGTTTGCCTCAGATGTCCCCCCATAAACTTAGGCATTCTAAATGCTAGGATCCCAGCTGATGGAGATTTGGGAATTAACACCTCCTGGAGACAGTGTATTGTTGGGGGTGGGCTTACAGGTGTTATAGTCACCTTCCTTATGCCGGTGTTTGGCACACTCTCCTGCTGTTATTATCCACCTGATGTTGGCCAGGAGGTGATGTCCACGCTCTTCTCATGCCATCATGGAGCTTCCCCCTCGAGCCTGTTAGCCAAAATAAGCCACTTTTTCCCACAAGCTGCTCTTGTTTGGGTGATTTCTACCAGCGATGCAAACCTGACTGCAACACAAGGTCTCCTGCTTCTTCATGCTATTGGTGACCTTTATCTCCAACAGCTCACATTTTTGGTTTAACATATCTTTTCCTCTGTTTTCTACGGTGAATGTATATATAAAAATGTTTTGGGAAAGTAGGAGGAGGGGAATGAAGAAAGAATGGCTACCAGGTATTGGATTCAGTTATAAGAAATGACCCGTTACAGTATAGTTGAGTGACTATGATTGCTTACAATTAATCTTACCTAACAACATAGCTGGAAGTTCCCAATGTAAGAAAATGTCAAATGGTTAAAATAATGGACATACTGAAGGACTCAGGAACCAGAGGGATGCCATGACAGGGTTCAGAGTCATCAGTAGGCCTAAGTTTCTGTTATCCGGCAAGGTTTCTGTTTCCCAGCAAGGCTTAAATAAGAGTTTAACAGTTACTGAAAAAAGATCACAAACTGCTTATGCCATACATGTCTATGGTCATAAGATAAGTTGCTTAAGTTCCTCAAACACACATAGCCAATCAGAACAAAGGTTACCTAATCTGTAGCCCCTTGCCCACCAGCTCTGCCCCCCAGCATCCTAAGCCTATCAGAAAAATACAAGTGCAGTTACTACTTAAATCTACCAATCATGTAACCATTCCCCTACTTCTTTGTTCAAATCCCTATAAAAAAACCTGCCCCCTGCTGCTCAGGTGAAGTCCAGTCGGAGTCAAGCCCCAAATAAAGCTTCTTGCCTTTGCATAGTGTTTGGTTCTCCTTGATGGTCACTGGGGGGGGGGGGGGGGCAAGAACTGGGCATAACAATACCACTGATCCTCATCTGATCATTACACAGTGTATGTATGCACTGAAATATCACACTGAAACCCATAAATATGTACAGGTGAAAAAAATATGAAATTGAAAAAAAATAATATTCTGAGCAGGGGCAGGCAAAGTTATCAAGGAAACAAGAGGAAAGAATTTATTTACTTGGGTGTGTTTCCTAGGTGGATCCTAGGATACCGGCCCACCTCAGAGGGGCCTAATAATCATCCAACCATCAGGGTGGGTGGAGCCCACGTGAACTGGGGCCTCTGGGGATCTGTTCGCCCCTGATACAGGGCCAGATCAAGGCAAATTTGCACGGGCTAAGCTCCACTGTGTTGGAGGAAACATCTTGCCTGGCTGGGTTTATTAAGGTGAGCATCCTGTTGTGTTGTTTTGCAGCTCGCCAGGTCTTCGTGGGAGACCGGAGCCCGTAAAGGGGCTGCACAGACTCGCGCTGGCAGGCCAAGCGCGTGCGCAGGCGCTAGGTGCGGCAGAAGTGGCGGAATGAGAGGCGCCCTAGCCCGCAGCTGCAGGAGAGAGCCGCGTCCTGGGGACATCACTGCGTAGGGCGGGGACTGCGTGCACTCCTTCTGTACTGAGGCTTTCGGAGCCAGGACCATGGCTATCTTTGATAAACTCTTCACCAACCAAAAGACCACGTGCTGTGCAGGGAACATTCCATGCTGTGCACGGGGTGGAATGGGCCAGTCTGTCCAAAGTGGGCAGGAAGCTCAAGAAATACTTAGTAAAGGACTTCATGGCCAGTTGCATACATGCCTCTCTTTCCCTTGTTTCCCTTGGTGTGTTTTTTCACCCAGTGGCCCATTTCTTACAGTACATGGACTCAGTGATGAAAGGAAGCACATACATAAGGCTCTTTGCTTCTGGTGCTTGGTACTGAACGCATGCGTTAAGCAAGTACTCTGCCACTGGGCCCCACCCCAGCACTCTCATGCACGCATGCGAGTTTTAGTAAATTAATTACGTCACTGAAGGTACGCTTTAGGTGTTCAGCCAGGGTAACCATTTCACTGCCACTGTGGTTTCAGATCAAACAAATTTTAATTTACACACTGACAAACATGAAAAAATGATTTTTCAAAAGTGGTAACATTTCTTGACACTCATAAAATGATCTTTTTAAACACTCCCCACTCCTTTGAAGCTAATGGACTGGGGGCTAATGTGCCGGGCTCCCCAGGCAGGTTGTGCTGAGGAAGGACCAGGCCCGCTAGTTCCTCCCAAGGGGTTGAGGAGGAGGATGAGTGTCCACAGCTCAGAACCTCCCTTAGTCACCAGAGAAAAACCACACTGAGTCGAGAGTCTTGAAGGAGGAACTCACTTTATTGTTACAGGCAGTTGCCTATATAGTGTTGAGAAGGAAGGTGCACATTCTAGGATGGGGGGAGAGGTTAGGGCCAATAGCATACCGCAACTTTTGAGATGATTGCTTCTAAGTGTGAGTGGGGGGGAACTCTAACTTCCCATGCGGAAGTAGCAGGCCAGAGGCCATGTGGTGCCCTGTTGAGTCATAGGTGGCCGGTGGCAGATGGTCAAACTTTAGCTAGGCTCAGGAAGTTCCACTAGGCCTAACGCCCAGGCCTTTCAAGGCCCAACACTAATGTAGTCAGATCTGTGATTCAAATGGAAAGATTGCCTGGTCTGGCTATGATGGCGAGCCGTTGTACTCACAGCTACTCCATAGGCAGAAAGATCACTTAAGCCCAGGAAGTCAAGGCCAACCTAGACAATATAACCAGACTCCCAGCTCAGTGAAGAGTTCAATGCCAGGATGTTGATCTGGAATGAATCCACTAGAGCAAAACACTGACTTTTCAGGAAAGCAAAGACCATGTGTTTTTCATGGGAATGTGGATAATTTTATGTTATTTAATCTTTATCCAAGAGTTTCATTCCTCCCTTTATTCCACATTCAAATATGTGTTTATTGAAAGTTAACTTGAGGACTTCCGGTTAAGATGGCAGCATAGGTACCACGCCAAAGCAGCCTGGGGGGAAAAAAACCCAAAAAAACTCAGCAAAATACACACTTTTACTAAAAAGTGAGGTGTATAGGAAATTGAAGCAGCAGTGGAGAAGTACAAGAGATCCAGAGCATCCAGAGCCCGCACAGGCCGGCAAAAGTGACCCGGCAGCTCTGTCAACTGCGGTGGTTGCACACCAGAAAGTGGCCAGGCTCAGCTCGAGCTGCAGGAAAAGCCAGGTGCGGGAGCTTCCCCTCACACCGGTGCTCTCCACAACTCAGGAAACGTGAAGGGAGAGCAGCAGTGAGCAATAGAGGAGCAGACCACGAGGTAGAAGAACATGTGGAACAGTGAGAGATCCAGAGCAGCTGCGGCTCCCTCCCCTCCCCCACCGCCTGAGTCCAGCTCCAGCGAGCAGAGCAGCGTCCCAGGACCTGGCCACGCCAACTTGGGCCGACAGTGGGACCCAAGCAGGAGCAGAGTTCGGTAGCAACATCAGCGGCTCTGCCACCGGTAACAGCGGCCCCAACAGCAGCAGATCCAGATCCAGCAGTGGCAGACCCAGCACCAACAGACCCAGTAACGGCAGCAGCAGCAGACCCAGCAGCAGCAGCTTCAGCAGCAGCAGTGGCTCCAGAAGTGGCAGCTACAGCAGTAGCAGAGGCAGCAGCAGCGGTGGGCCCAGCAGCAGCAGCTTCAACTGCTGACAGAGCCAGCAGAGGCAGCTTTAGCACAGCAGTTCCAGCAGCAGGGGTGCTGATCTGCAGGGCCACAGTTGCAAAGCTCAGTTTGCCCCGCAGGAAAAGCCAGTGCCCAGCTCCAGAAATCAGAACAGCAGCCCAATGACCCACCCAGCAACTTGACTGAGACAAAAATCATCCAAGGTAACTGGGATTGCACCAGGGAAGGGTCTCACTTGGTCACAAGCTGACTTGGATCCCTCAACACACCAGAAATCTTAACCTCTATGTTGATAGAGTATCTGGTTGTTATAATAACTACTCTGGCATACATACTTGGGGCTGTTTTTGATTGAATGTGTACAGTGTTTAGTTAACTTTTAGAATCTATCTGTATTTTATTCCACTCAGCCTACTTGAATACTCCCATAGCAGGGAAACTCAACCCCTAGGAACACCTTTGTAGATACTCTGAGAGTCTTAAGAGCCATACCTAACAACTTAAGCTCCTACCCTGAAGATATATAACACCAAATCAATTGATACAGCTAAGAATACCCAGCTAGCTAGAAAATCCAAGCATTAACTTAATCCAAGATGCAAAAATATATACATTATAACACAAGAAACACTAAAAGCAAGACGATATAAATCCACCTAAAAGTATTAATGCATCAGAAATGACCTCCAGTGAGAACAAGTTAGAGGAAATGCCTGAGAAAGATTTCAAAAGAATGATTGTAAATATGTTCAAAGAAGTCAGAGAACAAATCAAAGGAGTCAAAGAGGAACTTAAAGAGGAAATCAAAGGAATCAAAGAAGATGCAGGACACCAATTTCATGAAATAAAGAAGGCAATACAAGACATAAATAAGGAAATAGAAATAATAAAGAAAAACCAGTCCGAAGTACTAGCAATGAAGAACACAGTTAATGAAATAAAAAACTCTGTAGAAAATCTCACCAGTAGAATGGATGAAGGAGAGGACAGAATATCTAAGCTAGAAGACCAGGTGGCAGATCTAATACAGTCCAACAATAAGAAACACAAATTTATAGAAAAGTATGAGTGGGAATTTCAAGATATTCGGGACACTATGAAAAGATCAAATATAAGAATTCAGGGCATAGTAGAAGGAGAAGAATTCCACTCCAAAGGCATAGTAGGCATCTTCAACAAAATCATAGAAGAACATTTCCCCCAAATTGGGAAAGAGGTGCCAATGCAGATACAGGAAGCCTTTAGAACCCCAGCCAGACAAAACCTGGAAAGAACCTCTCCTCGCCATATTATAATCAAACTTCCAAACACACACACTAAAGAAAAAATATTGAAAGCAGTTAGAGAGAAAAATCAAGTTACCTACAAAAGCAAGCCCATAAGGATTACAGCAGATTATTCAACACAAACTTTAAAAGCCAGAAGGGCTTGGAGTGATATATTCCAAGCTCTGAAAGATAACTACTGTCAACCAAGGTTACTTTATCCTGCAAAGTTATCCATTCAAATAGACGGAGAAATAAGGACATTCCATGACAAAAGCAGGTTAAAGGAGTATTTGAAGACAAAACTAGCTCTACAGAAAATACTTGATAGAATCCTCCATGCTGAAGAAAAGGAAAAGCACACATATAAGGAACCCGGAAAAAAACAAGCAATACTCAAATACTAGTTAACAGAAGAGAGCACAGGTAGAACCAGAACCACAAAAAAAAAAAAAAAAAAAAGGCAAACATAAATACACACCTTTCAATAATATCTCTTAATATCAATGGCCTCAATGCCCCAACCAAAAGACATAGGTTTGCAGACTGGGTTAAATAGCAGGATCCTACAAATTGTTGTCTCCAAGAAACTCACCTTTCTACAAAGGATAGACATTATCTTAGGGTGAAAGGCTGGGAAACAGTGTTTCAAACAAATGGGCCTAGAAAACAAGCAGGGGTTGCTATCCTAATATTTGACAAGGTAGACTTTAGTCCAACGTTAGTCAAGAAAGATAAGGAAGGTCACTTTATATTGATTAAGGGCACACTCCAACAGGAGGACATTACAATCCTAAACATATATGCACCTAACATGGGGGCTCCCAAATTCATCAAACAAACACTATTAGAACTAAGGTCACAGATAACACCAAACACAGTGGTGGTGGGTGACTTTAACACCCCACTCTCATCAATTGACAGGTCATCCCTGGAAAAAATAAACGGAGAGGCATCTGGACGAAATGAGGTCATAGAAGGAATGGACCTAACAGATATATACAGGACATTTCATCCAAAGGCTGCAGAATATACATTCTTTTTTTTTTTTTAAGTCATGTTTCTTTCTTTTCTTTTTTTTTTTTTTAAATTTTTTATTTATTTATTTGAGAGCGACAGACACAGAGAGAAAGACAGATAGAGGGAGAGAGAGAGAAAGGGCGCGCCAGGGCTTCCAGCCTCTGCAAATGAACTCCAGACGCATGCGCCCCCTTGTGCATCTGGCTAACGTGGGTCCTGGGGAACCAAGCTTTGAACCGAGGTCCTTAGGCTTCACAGGCAAGCGCTTAACCGCTAAGCCATCTCTCCAGCCCCAGAATATACATTCTTTTCAGCAGCACATGGAACATTCTCTAAAATAGACCATATATTAGGACACAAAGCAAATCTTAACAAATTCAGGAAAATTGAAATAATTCCTTGCATTCTATCTGACCACAATGGAATTAAACTACAAATCCTTAGCAAGAAAGGCTATAGAGCATACACAAAATCATGGAAACTAAACAATACACTACTAAATGATGAGTGGGTCAATGAAGAAATCAAGAAGGAAATCAAAAAATTTATAGAGTCAAATGATAATGAGAACACAACATATGAAAATCTTTGGGACACAATGAAAGCAGTTCTAAGAGGTAAATTTATAGCCTTAAGTGCCTATATTAAGAAATTAGAAAGGTCGCAAGTAAACGACCTAATGCTTCACCTTAAAGACTTGGAAAAAGAAGAACAAGGCAAACCAAAAATTAGTAGGTGGGAAGAAATAATAAAGATTAGGGCAGAAATTAATGAAACTGAAACAACAACCACAAAAAACACAATCCAAAGACTTAATGGTTCTTTGAAAGGATAAAGAAGATTGATAAACCCTTAGCAAATCTGACCAAAAGGAAGAGAGAAGAGACACAAATTAATAAAATCAGAGATGAAAAAGGTAACATCACAACAGATTCCAGGGAAATTCAAAAAGTCATAGAGACATACTATAAAAGCATATACTCCACAAAGTATGAAAATCTGAAAGAAATGTATGATTTCCTTGATCTATATGACCTACCTAAATTAAATCAAAATGAGATTAATCACTTAAATAGACCTATAACAAGCATGGAGATCAGAACAATTAACAATAATCTCCCAACTAAAAAAAGCCCAGGCCCGGATGGATTCACTGCTGAATTTTACCAGACCTTCAAGGAAGAGCTAACACCATTGCTTCTTAAGCTTTTCCAGGAAATAGAAAAAGAAGGAATTCTACCAAACTCCTTCTATGAGGCCAGCATCACCCTGATACAAAAACCAGGCAAAGATAGAACAAAAAAAGAAAATTACAGACCAATCTCCCTCATGAACATAGATGCAAAAATTCTCAACAAAATATTGGCAAACAGAATACAAGAGTATATGAAGATCATTCACCCTGACCAAGTAGGCTTTATCCCAGAGATGCAGGGATGGTTCAATATATGCAAATCTATAAACGGGTTGAAGGACAAAAGTCACATGATCATCTCATTGGATGCAGAGAAAGCATTTGACAAACTCCAACAACCCTTCATGATAAAAGTCATACAGAGACTGGGATTAGAAGGAACATATCTCAATATATTAAAAGCTATTTATGACAAGCCTACAGCCAACATATTACTAAATGGGGAAAAACTGGAAGCTTTTCCAATAAAATCAGGAACAAGACAAGGGGGTCCACTGTCCCCACTTTTATTTAATATAGTTTTGGAAGTCTTAGCCATAGCAATAAGGCAAGAGACACACATAAAAGGGGTATAAATTGGAAAGGAAGAGATCAAGTGTTCCTTATTTGCAGATGACATAATACTGTACATAAAGGACCCTAAAAACTCTACTAGCAAACTGTTAGAGCTGATCAAAACCTACAGCCATGTAGCAGGATACAAAATAAATACACAGAAATCAGTAGCCTTCATATATGCTAACAACAAACACACAGAGGATGAAATCAGAGAGTCACTCCCATTCACAATTGCATCAAAAAAAAAATAAATAAAGTACATTGGAATAAGTCTAACCAAGGAAGTAAAGAATCTCTACAATGAGAACTTTAAAACATTCATGCGAGAAATTGCATAAGACGCTAGAAAGTGGAGAAACGTCCCCTGTTCCTGGATTGGAAGAATCAATATTGTGAAAATGGCAATCTTACCAAAAGCAATCTACACATTTAATGCAATCCCTATCAAAATTCCAAAATCATTCTTCATGGAAACAGAAAAAACAATCCAAAAATTCATTTGGAATCACAAAAAACCTTGAATATCTAAAATAATACTGAGCAACAAAAATAAGGCTGGTGGTATCACCATACCTGATTTTAACCTATACTACAGAGCCATAGTAACAAAAACAGCGTGGTACTGGCACAAAAACAGACATATAGATCAGTGGAACAGAATAGAGGACCCAGATGTAAGCCCAAGTAGCTATAGCCTCCTGGTATTCAATAAAAATGCTCAAAATACTCATTGGAGAAAAGATAGCCTCTTCAGGAAATGGTGTTGGGAAAACTGGATATATATCTGCAGAAGTATGAAAATAGATTCTTCTCTCTTGCCATGCACAAGAATTAATTCCAAATGGATTAAAGACCTTAACATCTAGGCTGGTTCCATTTCCCAACTATTATAAATTGAGCAGCAATAAACATGGTTGAGCATGTACTTCTAAGGAAATGAGATGAGTACTTAGGATATATGCCTCGGAGTGCTACAGCTGGGTCATGGGGTAGATCAATCTTTCGTTGTCTTAGGAACCTCCACACTGATTTCCACAATGGCTGGACCAGATTGCATTCCCACCAATGGTGTAGAAAGGGTTCTCTTTTTCTACATCCTCTCCAGCATTTATGGTCATTTGTTTTCCTGATGGTAGCCAATCTGACAGGACTGAGATGGAATCTCAACATATGCATTTCCTTGATGAATGTATATTCTGCAGCATTTGGATGAAATGTCCTGTATATATCTGTTAGGTCCATTCCTTCTATGAACTCATTTAGTCCAGATTCCTCTCTGTTTATTTTTTCCTGGGATGACTTGTCAATTGATGAGAGTGGGGTGTTAAAGTCACCCACCACCACTGTGTTTGGTGTTATCTGTGACCTTAGTTCTAACAATATTAGTTTGATGAATTTGGGAGCCCCCATTTAGGTACATATATGTTTAGGATTGTAATGTCCTCCTGTTGAAGTGTGCCCTTAATCAATATAAAGTGGCCTTCCTTATCTTTCTTGACTAACGTTGGACTTAAGTGTACCTTGTCAGATATTAGGATAGCAACCCCTGCTTGTTTTTTTAGGCCCATTTGCTTGAAACACCGTTTTCCAACCTTTCACCCTAAGATAATGTCTATCCTTTGTAGAAAGTTGAGTTTCTTGGAGAAAACAAATTGTAGGATCCTGCTTTTTAACCCAGTCTGCAAACCTATATCTTTTGGTTGGGGCATTGAGGCCATTGATATTAAGAGTTATTATTAAAAGGTGTGTATTTATGTTTGCCTTTTTTTTCCCCTTTTTTTGTGGTTCCGGTTCTACCTTTGGTCTCTTGTTTTAACTAGTATTTGAGTTTTGCTTGTTTTTTTTCCTGGTTCTTTATATGTGTGCTTTTCCTTTTCTTCAGCATGGAGGATTCTATCAAGTGTTTTCTGTAGAGCTGGTTTTGTCTTCAAATACTCCTTTAACCTGCTTTTGTCATGGAATGTCCTTATTTCTCCATCTATTTGAATGGATAGCTTTGCAGGATAAAGTAACCTTGGTTGACAGTTGTTATCTTTTAGGACTTGGAATATATCACTCCAAGCCCTTCTGTCTTTTAAAGTTTGTGTTGAATAATCTGCTGTAATCCTGATGGGCTTGCCTTTGTAGGTAACTTGTAGGTAACTGCTTTCAATATATTTTCTTTGGTTTATGTGTTTGGTAGTTTGATTATAATATGGCAAGGAGAGGTTCTTTCCAGGTCTTGTCTGGCTGGGGTTCTAAAGGCTTCCTGTATCTGCATTGGCACCTCTTTCCCAATTTTGGGGACGTTTTCTTCTATGATTTTGTTGAAGATGCCTACTATGCCTTTAGAGTGGAATTCTTCTCCTTCTACTATGCCCTGAATTCTTATATTTGATCTTTTCATAGTGTCCCGAATATCTTGAAATTCCCACTCATACTTTTCTATAAATTTGTGTTTCTTTTTGTTGGACTGCATTAGGTCTGCCACCTGGTCTTCTAGCTTAGATCTTCTGTCCTGTTCTTCATCCATTCTACTGGTGAGATTTTCTATAGAGGTTTTTTATTTCATTAACTGTGTTCTTCATTGCTAGTAATTCTGACTGGTTTTTCTTTATTATTTCTATTTCCTTATTTATGTCTTGTATTGCCTTCTTTATTTCATGAAATTGGTGTCCTGCATCTTCTTTGATTCCTTTGATTTCCTCTTTTATTCCTCTGATTTCCTCTTTGATTCCTTTGATTTGTTCTTTGACTTCTTTGAACATGTTTACAATAATTCTTTTGAACTCTTTCTCAGGCATTTCCTCTAACTCGTTCTCACTGGAGGTCATTTCTGATGCATTAATACTTTTAGGTGGATTTATATTGTCTTGATTTTTAGTGTTTCTTGTGTTATAATTTATATATTTTTGCATCTTGGATTAAGTTAATGCTTGGATTTTCTGGCTAGCTGGGTATTCTTAGCTGTATCAATTGATTTGATGTTATATATCTTCAGGGTAGGAGCTTAAGATGTTAGGTGTGGCTCTTAAGGCTCTCAGAATATCTACAAAGGTGTTCACAGAATATCTACAAAAGTGACCCTGAGTGTTGGGTTTGCCTGCTATGAGAGTATTCAAGTAGGCTGAGTGGAACAAAATACAGGCAGATTCTAAAATTTAACTAAACAATGTACACTTTGAATGAAAAACAGCACAGAGTATTTATGCAAGAGTAGATATTATGACAACCAGATTCTCTAACAAAGTCACAGTCCCTTAGGGTCTGTGTTTCCCCACACCCTTAATCCTGTCACTTAGGAGGATAAGATTTCTGGTCTGTTGAGGGTTCCAAGTCAGCTTGTGACCAAGCTACAGAAGAGGAAGCAAAGCCACTATAAATGAAGAAGCAACAAATAAGAAGGCCAAAATATGGCTTATTTACGAATGGCAAATCTGACCATCCATCAGACTTAACATATAATTCCTCCTATATGGAAAGCGCAATTAGCACTTCTGGTTCAGGTCTATATCCCAGGCTTATTTTGTGGGTACTGACCTGGTGTAATCCCTGTTACCTTTTGGGATGATTTTGGTTTCAGTTATGCTGTGTTCCGGCTTGGGTCCCTTTTGGTGGACCGTGGGTTGAAGTAGGCTGGCTGGGTCCTTGGATCACTGCTCTGGTTGCCGGTGCTATGTGCTGTGATCTCCCTTTCCCTGGTCTCTGGTGCTTGCTGGCACTTGAGCTGGCAGTGGGGGAGGGGAGGCTGTGGCTGGTGGCTCTAATTCTCCAGCTGGTCCACGTGATCCTCTACCTCTATGATCTGCTCCTCCATTGTTCACTGCTGTTCTCCCTTCATGTTTCTTGAGTTTGTGAAGAGCTCCAGTGTGGGTGGAAAATCCCCTCACCTGGCTTTTTTTGCAGCAGCTCAAGCTGAGCCTTGCAGCTGTGGTCCCTGGACCTGGTGCCTCTGCTGTTGGATCTGCTTCTGCCTATGTGGCCTCTGGATGCTCTGGGTCTCTCCTACTTCTCTGCTCCCATTGGTAATTTCTTATATACCTCACTTTTTAGTAGAATAATGTATTAAGCTGGTTTTTTTTTTTTGTTTTGTTTTTTTGCTTTGCTTTTTCTCCCCTCGGCTGCTTTGCTGTGGTTCCTATGCCTAAATCTTAATTGGAAGTCCCAAAATACAATTTCTTGTTATTGTTACTAGTAAAAGAAGGAAATACTCTTTCTGAAATCTTGCCTGCTTAGGCTGACCTTTAGGCATATCTGTACCCCAGGCATTAAAATAAATAAATGCATTTTTTTCTAAAGAAAAATATCAAGGTCCTTTGAGATCCTTGAAGTAACCTAAAAAAAAAAAAAAAAGACATTTAAATGATTCTTAGTGATCCTAAAGCATTTAATGATGACTCCAGTGGGAATTTACCTTGAGGTGAGTTCTCAGCTTTGAATCACAACCCAGGGGAGACCATCTACTTGCTAGTCACCTAGAAATGAGTTTGCAAATCAGAATCACACCCTGTGTACACCCACATGCAGTTTCTGGTCTTAGCAGATTTCCATTCTAGGCATTGTGTATGTGTAAAAAGTAAACAGATACAAGGAAAAAGCAAAAGAGGGAAGAGGGCCAAAGATAACAGAAGGATACAGCCTGTTTGAAGTCTCCCCATCTTGATCCCATCAGTCAAATCCACTGGAGGACAGAGTGAGCTGAGCTTGTTCTCAGCCAAGCTGAGTGGGTCCCTCCCTGCCAGCAGGGAGGTGTGGCAGCTCTCCCCACAGCAGCACCTTAGCCCCAATTCGAAGTTGACTTGAACCATCCTTTCATTGAGCTTTCAGTAATATAATATAGTATTATATATATACATTATATATATATAATATATAATTATATATTATATATAATATAATACATATTATATTATATATACTATTATATAGTAATATAAATATAGCTGTGGCTATAATTTAAACTTGAACTGGGAACAAAGTGTTTTGACCATTGAGTAAATCCTCTCAAAGGAGGTTGTCCATGTACAGATAACTTCCCTCTATTTCCACCTTTTGGTGGTATTATCCCCCTTCACACACACACACACACACACACACACACACACACACACACGAGTTTTGAAAGTTTTGAAACCAGCTCTGCATATAACAAACAGGTCAGGGCTCACTGTGGGAGCTGAACAGTGACAAAACTTTTCTGTTTCTTTCCATCCTTTCTCGATTTTTTTCTTTCCTTTTCCTTTTATTATTGATGACCTCTATACATATAGACAATATACCATAATCATAATCCCTTCCACTACACTCAGCTTTCTCACTTCTATACTCCCCTTTCACTGAATTCCTTCTTTCTAAGTCGTGTATCTTCTATTTTGGTGTCATCATTTCTCTCTCTCCTATTATGTCTTGTGTAGGTATCATTAGCCACTGTGAGGTCATGATACCATGCCATTTGGTGTTTTTTAAAAAATTTATTTATTTATTTGAAAGGGAGAAAGAGGACTGGAGAGATGGCTTAGCGGTTAAGCGCTTGCCTGTGAAGCCTAAGGACCCCGGTTCGAGGCTCGGTTCCCCAGGTCCCACGTTAGCCAGATGCACAAGGGGGCGCATGCGTCTGGAGTTAGTTTGCAGTGGCTGGAAGCCCTGGTGTGCCCATTCTCTCTCTACCCCTCTATCTGTCTTTCTCTCTGTGTCTGTCACTCTCAAATAAATAAATAAAATATGAACAAAAATATTTAAAAAAAAAAGAAAGAGAGAAAGAGGCAGGTATAGATAAGTAAATGGAGAGAGAGAGAGAGACAATGGGTATGCTAGGGCCTTCAGCCACTGCAAATAAACACCAGACACATGCACCCCCATATGCATCTGGGCTTATGTGGGTATTGGGGAATCGAACCTGTGTCCCCAGGCTTCACAGGCAAGTGAGTAAACTGCTAAGCCATCCTTTTCTTGCTTGCTTACTTTTCCTTCTTTTTTTTTTTTTTTAGAAAAGTAGTTTCTTATTCTTTTGGATTTACTTAGTTATTTGGAGAGACATGATCTCATGTATCCTGGGCTGACAGAATTCACTGTGTAGCCAAGAATGGCCTTGACTTCTGATCCTCCTGCCTCCATCCAAGTGCTGAGATTTCAGGTGTGAACCATTAAATCAGGTATGCACAGTACTGAAGATGCTACCCAGGACTTAGTGCATGACAGACACATAAAAAACTAAGGAAACACAGATAAGGAAAAACTCAACAAATCAACATGAAAGTACATGAGCTGCTTCATCCACATTAATCTCAGTTAACATTCTGGTGATCCAGAATTCCCATGTCTTTGTCCCCCTGTCTCACTGTGTGTGGGTGTGGGTATATCTTTTTCCACATTAAGTGCTACTGTATTAGAACTCAGATTAATCACTTTCCTCCTAATTTGATCCCACTCTAAGTGGAATCACCTACCTATTTGCTTCTCTAGAGATACCTTAGCTTCACTTACAAGGAATCAACCCTTTGATCATGTAACACAATAGGACTCTCAGGTCATCATTATCTGAGGTCAGTCCTCAAATTTTGGTTTGTGAGGATGATACAGGTTAAAATTTCAGAGCTCTCAGGGCACCCTGGTATCAGTGCTTTTATGCAAAGTGTGATTGAGAAATTGGTTGAAAGACACCCCCAACACATGGCCCTGATGAGCTACGCCTCCTCAGTTCACTATGTCCCCAGCTTCCCAAGAACCCATTGTTCCATGTATTACAGGAATCCTGGAAAGATGCTCTAGTGAAGCCACGCCTGCTTATAGATGCCACATCAGTGCTTCCCTCAACAACCTGGAACTCAATAACCCTCCAGCCCAGATTAAAGGATGGGAAGAAAACCTAGAGAACAGATGGGGTTGCTGTGGAAAGGATGTTGAAGCAACAGCGAAGGAAGAGAAAGAAGGGAAGATTCTGAGCTGTGCATTTCTCTAACTTGATGGGTGTTTCAGCAGTCAAGGCACAGGTACCAGCTCCACTCAGTGCACTTAAATAAACACTTGGAGGAAGAGAGAAGAAAGATTAGTGTACAGCGTCAATGTTCTTGGCAGTTATAGAGACATGAAATAAGGTATAACAGGTTTGGACAATTGGGACTTTAGATACAATCCCCTTCCTCTCTTCTCTGCCTCTCTGTTCCTTCAGTTCCTCTGTCTCCTAAGCAACATCTTCAAATCACTCTCTTGGTTCTTGCCCCCAAATTATCACAAGCCCTAATGTCACATACTTCAACCCTGTCCCAGTACTCACCACATCTAAGAATCATTTCCATGTCTCTTATTTCAAATTTGTAGAATAATGGCTGCCTTTGAAGTCACTTGGGCATTAGAAAACTTAAAGACCCCATTTAAAAGGAGTCTCACCCTTGATAATTCAGTCATTGAAAGAGAGAGAGAGAGAGCGAGAGAGAGAGAGCGAGAGCGAGAGAGCGAGAGAGCGCACGCTCATCTGTATTTGGGCAGACCCATAGCCTCTGACTGGCTGCCTTTGAATAAAATGTTCACCCAAGGACACTGAGCTGTGGTTTGGGTGAGTGGGGCCACCTCAGGGATATCAGGGTGTTGCAGTCCGGTTCGCAATGCTGTTAGAAATCACCCAACCAAGAGCAGCTTCTGGGAAAAAGAGGTTTATTTGGCTTATAGGCTCGAGGGGAGGCTCCATGATGGCAGGGGAAAACAATGGCATGAGCAGAGGGTGGACATCACCCCCTGGCCAACGTAAGGTGGAACACAGCAACAGGAGGGTGTGCCAAACACTGGCATGGGGAAACTGGCTATAAAGACCATAAGCCTGGCCCCAACAATACACTCCCTCCAGGAGGCATTAATTCCCAAATCTCCATCAGCTGGGAACCTAGCATTCAGAACACCTAAGTTTATGGGGGACACCTGAATCAAACCACCACATTCTGCCCCTGGCCCCCATAAACTGATATCCATACATGATGTAATCCCAGCACTCGGGAGGCAGAGGTAGGAGGATCGCCGTGAGTTCGAGGCCACCCTGAGACTACATAGTGAATTCCAGGTCAGCCTGGGCTAGAGTGAGACCCTACCTCAAAAAACAAAAAAAAAAAAAAAAAAAAAAAAAAAAGAATTCAGGGTATAACAGAAGAATTTCAATCCATAGGCTTAATAGGTGTTTTCAACAGAATCATAGAAGAAAATTTCCCCCAAATTAGGAAAGAAATGCCAATACATAAACAAGACACCTTTAGAACACTAAACAGACAAAATCTGGAAAGAACCTCTCTTTACCATGTTATAATTAAACTACTAAACACACAAACCAAAGAAAATATATTGAAAGCAGTTAGAGAGAAAAAGCAAGTCACCTACAAAGGCATGCCCATCCAAATAACTTCAGATTACTCAACACAGACTTTAAAAGCCAGAAGGGCTTGGGATGATGTATTCTAAATTCTGAAAGATAACAACTGTCAACCAAGATTACTTTATACTGCAAAGCTATCTATCCAAATTGATGGAGAAATAAGGACATTCCACAACAAAAATAGGCTAAAGGAATTTATGACAACTAAACCAGCTCTTCAGAAAATACTTGAAGGAAGCCAGGCATCGTGGCACACACCTTTAATCCCAGCACTGGGGAGGCAGAGGTAGGAGGATTGCCATGAGTTCAAGGCCACCCTAAGATTACATAGTGAATTCCAGGTCAGCCTGAGCTAAAGTGAAACCCTACCTCAGGAAAAAAAAAAAAAAAAAAAAAAAAAGTTCCAGAAGAAAATACTTGAAGGAATTCTTCATGCTGAAGAGAAAACAAAACACACACAGGAGGAAATAGGAAAATATAAACCACACTGAAATAACAGTTAACACAAACAAGTAAAGGGAAAACAGGAAACATTACAAAATAAGAAGAATGGCAAGAATAAATGCATACCTTTCAATAATAACTCTTAATATCAATGGCTTCAATGCACCATCCAAAAGACACAGGCTTGCAGACTGGATTAAAAGACAGGATCCTGCCATTTGTTGCCTCCAGGAAACTCATCTCTCAATTAGAGATAGACACTGCCTTAGGGTAAAAGGATGGAAAATGGTATTTCAAGCAAACGAGCCTAGAAAACAAGCAGAAGTTACTGTCCTAATATCTGACAGGATAGACTTCAAACCAACATTAGTGTGGAAAGATAAAGATCATTTTGTACTGATCAAAGGAACACTCCAGCAGGAGGACATTATAATCCTAAACATATATGCACCTAACTTGGGGGCTCCCTGTTTCAGCAAACAAACACTATTAGACTTAAGGTCACAGATAACACCAAACATAGTTGTAGTGGGTGACTTCAATACTTCACTTTCATCAATTGACAGGTCATCCTGACAAAAAATAAACAAGAGACATCTGAATTAAATGATGTCATGGAACACATGGACCTAACAAATATCTACAGAACATCCCATCCAAATGCTGCAGAATATACATTTTTCTCAGCAGCACATGGAACATTCTCTAAAATAGACCATATATTAGGACACAAAGCAAATCTCCACAAATATAGGAAAATTAAAATAATTCCTTGTACTCTATCTGGGATTAAACTGTAAATCAGCAACAAGAAAAGCTACAGAGCATACAGAAATTCATGGAGACTAAACAGTACACTATTGAATGATCAATGGGTCATTGAACAAACAAAAAAAGGCAGTAAATAAATTCATAGAATCAAATGATGATGATAATACAACACACCAAAACTTTTGGGACACAATTAAGTCAGTCCTAAGAGGGAAATTTATAGCTTTAAGTGCCTATATTAAGAAATTAGAGAGCTCACAAATAAGCAATTTAATGCTCTACCTTAAGGCCTTGGAAAAAAGAACAAGGAAAACCAAAAATCAGTAGATGAGAAGAAATCATAAAGATTAGGGCAGAAATTATTGAAATAGAAACCAAAAAGAAACAATCCAAAGAATCAATAAAACAAAGAGTTGGTTCTTTGAAATGATAAAAAAAAAAAAGATTGAAAAACCCTTAGCAAATCTGACCACAGAGACAAGAGCTCAAGTCAAAAAATCTGCCTCCACACCCAGAGAAGAACTGATTCAAATGGGTCTCATATAGTTTTAGGGAATTATTAGGCCATCTAATAAATATTTTTGACTTGTCTAATTAATTATCCCTGATAAAATTCCAAAGTTCACATGATAGAATTGCAGTCTTGTTTTAAGGAACATATGCACACAGCCTTGTGCGCATGTGTACACACACAACACATACAGCATAAACCAATCAAAGTAAGGACACTAGGAAAGCACAAATGTTTTGTAGTAAGCTAAAACAGTCTAGACTTTGATTTTTCCTCAAGTTGTTATTTCAAATACCAAGACTAGATGGTACTGCAAATGACCTGACAAATAAACAAATTAAAAAAATAGCATCCCAGTTTATTTCCTTTTCCTCCTTCCTCTCTGACAGCTATATTTTTGAAAATTCACATGCCCTTGCCCTACATTTCAAGACAAGGGGAATTTCACCAAAGCATGTTGGTTGAACCTTAGCCTCTGGCTGCAGTTGTTATACCTGTACAGAACAAATGGACATATCAAGATGGTTATTGGGACTCAAATTTAGCAACCCAGCGAAAAGTTCAGAGCCCCTAGCATTTCTTAAAAAGATGAAAGACATTCATTTGAAAATGAACTGCCTTTGATTCTGACAAGCTTTTCTTAAAAGCCAGGAAACAGATAATCCTACATCTGCCTCCTGAGTCTGGGATTAAAGGCATGGGCCATCATGCTGGACTGTTTGAGTCTTTTTTGACCATCCTGTTTTAAATGGCTCCCCTAGGCCCATCTCCTGTTTTACTTTTCTTCATATTTTTAAAATTTAAATTTATCTTGCCTTGCAAAAATTCAGAAACTGTTCTTTTGTTGTTTTGTTTTGTTTTGTTTTGTTTTGTTTTGTTTTGTTTTACGAGGTAAGGTCTCACTCTAGCCCAGGTTGACCTGGAATTCACTATGTAATCTCAGAGTGGCCTCGAACTCAAGGCAATCCACCTACCTCTGCCTCCCAAGTGCTGGGATTAAAGGCATGTGCCACCACACCCGGCTCAGAAACTTGATTGACCAGATTATAGAAGAACGCCTGACATATACTATGTATTTGTAAACATTGGAATGTAGGAGCTGAGTCTGCCCAGAAGGTAGTGGTGTTACTGAGGGTGGAGCTATCCTTGGTGCTGACTTTGGCCTCCTGTGGAGATAGCCATCATGCTGATTCTCCTTGGGGCTTTCTCTTGGATTTCTATGGCTCTTGACAGATTTTCAAACACAAGCTGGGCCTCACAACTTACATACATATTTGTTATAGTCACCCTACAATGCCAAAAAACTACATTTGCATGCATCTTAAAACTGAGGAAACAGATTTATCGTTAAAGTGTCCAGTGGTTATCCAGAACACTTTTCAATTCATGGACCTGTAATTTAAGGGGAAAAATGACAAACTAGAACTTGTCTATCTACACAGCAGAGGTTTATCAAGAAAGGACCTGTGCGAAACATTATGTAGGAAGAGTAAAAAAAAAAAAAAAAAAAAAAAAAAACACTGAAAACGTTTAGCTGAGAATTTTATGAGGAAGTCTGGAGAGCTCATCAGGAACTCCAGAGGTTATTGTGCAAGAAAAGTAAAAGCATGAGTGCTTCTGGAGAGAGAAACTGGAAATGACGGGGGAGGAAGTTTTAGGTCAATTTACAAAAATACTAACATATACCAGTGATTTATGTCACCCAGTGAAGAAATATGTTGATGTTTGGAAGCAGGTACCCTAGTAAGTAGTCCATTCTCAGGTGTTCATACAGAAACAATAAGGCCACCTCATTCATGAGTACTGCCACAGCTTTGGATGTGAAATTATCATGTACAACTAAAAATTGTTTTAACATAACTATGCAGAGGCTCTAAAACATGGATTCTGAGACTCTTCTGAGGATGTTTCTCATCAGAAATGTACAAAGCCACAAGTTCAATACCCATACCACAAAATTTTCACAGAATCTATAGTTTATGGGGTGACTTTCCAGTATGTCCTCAACCTTATGGAAGAGTCAACACAAAGTAACATGGTAACCAAGGAACCAGGGAAGCTGAAAAGAAAGTTGAGTTCAAACTTTGTCAACTGCAGCTTGAAACTTAAACAAGTAGTTTAAAGTTTCTGCTGTCTTATTTTTGCAGTGACAGAGTTCCTTTAAGGCTGTGCTCGCTACCCAGGAAGGGCTATGCTCTTGCTCCTCAGCAGATTCCACTTCAGCACTGTCTGAGAAAAGAGGCAGGTGGAGGGCAAAGGAAGAGCCATGCCTCAGCCTGCCTAATATCTTTTCTGTGCTTTCCTGTCTGTTGTCTCTATTTTAGCCCCCAGAGAGAGAATGTTCTAAGAACCAGTGTAAGGAAAGGCGGCCCATTTTAGAAGTTGCCAAGTAGCAAGTACATTTAAATCACAGGGGCACTCTCCACTGAGCAGACAGAGTGGGGTCAGGGACCGTCTGTGAATTCTGTTCCCAGGACATTCTTGGCAAGCGAGAACAAGGTCCTCTTCCTTGGAACCTTCAACCACCCAGAGAGCAGAACTGACTATTCCATGCCTCTAAGTGAAGGTCCTTAGGGAACTCTCCATCTCTGAGCTAGGTACTAAATGGTTTTTGGAATGTAATCTGGAATTAGATCTTTGTTTTCCTGTACTTACAGTGAAAACTCACTTTTTCATATAGCTTGTAGCTAAGACTGTTTTATACATTTTAATATGACTTAAACAGCATTCATTTATATCTGTGGGTATTTTTGTCATTCCAGAAGTTGAAAAGTTATTATGGAGATTATATGTGCCCTGAAAAAGCATAAGAGGTTTATTATCTTGCTCTTTACAGGAAATATTTTCTGAGTGCAGCTTAAGACACATCCATTTGGTCCTGGAAAGATGGCTCAATGGATAAAGTGCTTGCCATGAAAGTAGAGGACTAGAGTTTGACTCTCCAGTAAATTCCAGCTGTGCATGGTCTCCTCCAGTAATCGTGGTGTGTGGGAGGTGGTCACAGAGGATCCCTGAAGCAAGCAGGCTAGATTGACTAGCTGAATCAATGAGTTTTCTGAGATCAAGCAAGAAACACTTCCTAAGATGGGCATGGTGGCTCATGCCTTTAATCCCAGCATGCAAGAGACAGAGGTAGGAGGATTGCTGTGAATACATAGTGAATTCCAGATCTGCCTGGTCTAGAGCGAGACACTACCTTAAAATTCCCCCTTTCCCCTAAAAAAGAAAGAAAAAGAAACCCTGCCTCCATAAATAAAGTGAAGAGCAACTGAGGAAGACACCCAACATCAACCTCTGGCCTCCACACACATGTGCACAAACACATACACATGCAAGGAAAACACAAACCTACTCATTCACTATTCTTCAAAATCTGAGTACTTTCCAAAGCTGTGGTCCATGAGGCAGTGTGTATGAAGAATACAGTAGAGGCTCTGAGAGCAAAGAAAATTAGGGTTGAGAAAGTCATCAACCTCCATTCCATCATCTGTAAAACTAGGGGAGTAACACATATTCTGAAGGTTTTAGGAATAGTTAGTGAGTTTTCAGATGTACACAATACAAAAGCAATAAACATCAGTTGTTACTATTACCACATCATTAAGTTACCAATCTTGTTGAAATGCACTTTCCTGTTTTCTCCCCATGGTAAAACTCATGGAAGTCCTCAGTCATTCTCACCATACCTGACCTACATGTGGCTGCTGGTCACACCTTGAAGGTACATGTATTACTAACCATAGCCATGCTGATACACACACTGGTCTGTCAAATTTCTTCAAGAAGGAAAACCTAGCATTTCTGACTGTTTTATTTCTAATTCCTATCACAGAGAACAGACAGGGGGCTAACAAATATTAGATCAATGACAATGCATTTATGTCAAAGACTCAAGAGTGAATTATTTTCTAGGATGGACACCAAGTCCAATGGTTTCTTCATCACCTTTTGCGTCAAGACTACTTCAAGTTCTTCTTCTTTGAGGATTTCACTCAGATTATCACTTCCTACCAAAAGTATAATTCTCTCCTTGCTATTTCCTAAGTGATCTGAACAAAATTAGTTAGGAAATCAGACTGAGGACACATTGAGAATCCTTATTTTCCTCCAATGAGCTTCTTCTCTTTCTCAAAAGGTATTGGTAATGATTAATTGAACTATCATATGTAAAGTGGTTTAATATTATGCCTGAAGGATAGTGTTCAAACAACAGTAGTTCTTAATACTATATCATTTTATTCCCATGCTTTTTTGAGGCATGGTCTCACTGTAGCCCAGGCTGACCTGGAATTCACTAGGTCATCTCAGAGTGGCCTTTAACTCATGACGATCCTCCTGCCTCTGCCTCCCAACTGCTGGGATTAGAGGCATGCATCGCTACACCCATGCTGTTTTAAGAGTTTATGTTTCTATAAAATAAAGTGAATGGTGATGAGAAATTTACCTGATATTGTGCACCTATTGTAAGACATGGTCCAGTTCTGCCTTACTCCAAAGACCTTTCTTCACTGGATGCTGCTGCTCCAGCATCATCCATAGGTATCGAAGTGTCACAGCTCTGGTTGACAGGGAACTGGTGGGAGTAGAATTCTCAGACACCCAGGCTGGTCCTTCAAGCTCCTTCCTCATCTTACTATCATGTTCCTATGTGAAGCATAAACCCTCCTCCATACCGTTGTCCTGCAACTGCCTTAGACAGATCCAGTGTCCACAGAAAGGGCAGTAAGAGAGCCCTGCTTCAGCTACTCTCCCGAAGCTGATAAATCTCAGAGCTCCCTCGATGGTGTTGACTGGGGTGTTGATGAGACTCATGGGCATCAAAGGACTCCTGAAGGCTCAGTGAAATAAGATCCTAGTAGCACCTCAGGAGCATGCCACTCCTAAGGGATACCATTACTCGGGAGAAGGCTCTGCAGAGGTGCAATCATGATGCAGAGAAAGGACATGTGCATCTGAAAGAAAACCTGAGCTTGGAGAGGTGGGGGATGAGAACTTCAGGAAGGAAAGGGAACTCCTTTAGCTCAGGCCTCCAGTTTGGTACATGGCTGGGTTCAACAAAGAAGCCACTACCAACACTCAAATTTCACTTGCTTTCATAGCCCTATCTAGATTCTGTACAAAAAGAGAAGATCAGAGCTCAAAATCCTTTCCCAAATAGCATTTTAGAGGTGGATAGACTGGGCTGTGTCCAGAAATAGCTCAAGAGTCATACAAGTGGAATAAAGCCCAAGAGTCAGGTATCCCAATATCTCATTGTGAACAGAGCCCAGGAGGCAGGCATCCTGATCTCTCAATGTGATTGATGTTTCCCAGCTGTCCTGTTACTGACATAACCCACAACAGCTGAAGGGCTTTCAAGTCTGCCTTTATTTATACTTATTTTAATTTTAGTTTGTTGTTGTTTTTCTAAGTCATTGAGATGTATAATGGGGTCATTTATTTGAAATCCACTGATTTGATGTAGACACTCATTCCTATAAACTCTCCTCTTGGGATAGGGAGATGGCTCAGTGTTTAAGAGCAATTGCTGCTTAAGTATGAGGCTCTCTTGGGCTGAAGACTACTCAAATTGTGTCCTGAATAGCCCATTCACAAAGAATCTCACTTGGTGTGTGGTGGGGTTTGTGGGTGTGTCTGTGTGTGTATGTAGGGGTGGAGACCAGAGACTAGCTGGGACTCAGTGACAGACAACAGATACAGATTGAAGAAGAGACCCCATTTCAAGAATATGACAATCATAAGTTCTCTAACATCTGACACACACACACAGAGTGTGTGCAGCTGCACACACCTGTGCATACACCATACCCATATACACCATACACACACTCTACCCATATGTGCATGAAAAAAGAAAAGAGAAGAGAAGAAATGCTCCTCTTAGTATTCCTTTTGCTGTTTTACAAAGGTTTCGGTAGGTTTGCTCCATTTTCCTTTATTCCAAGAATTTTCAAGGTTTCTCTTCTTTGTTTTTGTTTTTGTGTTTTCAAGGTAGGGTCTCACTCTAGCCTAGGCTGAGCTGGAATTCACTAAGCACTCTCAGGCTGGCCTCGAGCCCACATCGATCCACCTACCTCTGCCTCCCAAGTGCTGGGACTAAAGGTGTGTGGCAACACGTTCTGCTAAGTTATCACTGTTTATTCAAAAGTATGTTGTTTAGTCTCCATGGATTTGTATAATTCCTAGAGTTTCTCTTAAAACTCTTGGCTTCTAATTTCATTCCTTTGTGATCAGAAAGCATACAGGACACAATCCAAGTTTCTGAGTTTGTTAGATGTGCTTTGTGACCTGACATTTGGTCTGTTCTAGAGAAAGCTCAGTGGTGATGAAAGGAAAAGTGTCTCCAGCTGCTGGACAGAATGTTTGCAAACGCCTTGTGAAGTCCACTTGCTCTACGGTGTCTGATGTCGCTTGGTTAATCTATTTGTTCTGATGAGCTCTACATTGGAGAGACTAGGACACTGAAATCCTCCCCCCATGGTTACATTACAACCTATTCTTATTTTTAGCTCTAATAGTGTTTGTTTCAGAAAATTGGATGCATTTAGCTTTACACTCATTATATCCTCTTGAAGTGATCCCTTGGTTGTTATATAGTAGCTATTATAGCTTGAAAATGAAATGTCTCCCATAGATTCATGTGCTGAATGCTTGGACCTCAGCTGGTAGACTACAGTAGGAGGTTATGGAAACTTTAGAAGGTGGGGCTTACATGGAGGAAAAAGGTCACAGGGTCATGCCTTTGAGAATTATGGCTGATTCCAATCTCTTTTCTCTCTGCTTCCTCTTAGCCATGAAACATGAAACAAAGAATCCCCTGTGGGCATGTGCTTGCACCACTATGATACTGCATCCAAGCTCATGGAGCCCAGCCACCACGGACTGAGCCTTCTAAACCAAGATACAAAATAAAGTTCTTTTTTTAGCTGTTCTCTCAGATATGTGGTTATACCAAAGAAAAAGGTTTGTTGCTGTGACTAAGCTTGACATGCAGTATATGCCTGTGTCACTGGCTCAGGAGTAAAATTTGGAAGGGCTTGGAAATGTGATTCAAGGAGCAGCACAACCCTGTGATCCAAACTGGAGGGGTGACTTGTAAAATAATTCCAAACACTCACACACATCTACAAGGGAAGTGAGCCTCTTCCATCCCAGTCCAGAAACAGTAGTGCATTTGTACTTTACACAAGACAAGATCACCTAGAGCTTTTACACATAATGCTCAGTTTCATTACTTATTCCTATTTACTTTGATTTTCTGTACTTGAGCTTCTATGACAGGAAGCGGGGAAAAGCTGCTGGCACTGCCCTTAATCAAGTTATTTTAGATTGGTGGGACCATAGCTTTTATTCTCAAAACAATAGCTAAAATATGAATCAGGATCCTTAAACAAAATTAACCTAATAATATATAAAAATGGTGTTTTCTTCTGCTTAGATAAACATTCCCCACAGTGAAATAAATAATATTAACCATTTCTTTTTTTATTTTTTGGTTTTTTGAGGTAGGGTCTCACTCTGGCTCAGGCTAACCTGGAATTCACTATGTAGTCTCAGGATGGCCTTGAACTCTCAGTGATCCTCCTACTTCTGCCTCCCGAGTGCTGGGATTAAAGGCGTGCGCCACCACGCCCGGCTTAATATTAACCATTTCTTTATCCAACCAAAAAGAACTATAGCAATTAATATATTTCAAATTTTAACAATTAGTTTCATTATTTTCTCTTAACTTTGCATACTTTCTAGTTTAAAAACACTACAATGCTCTATGTACAGTTGAAATATCTTATACTCAGGGACTAGGAAGATTGCTCAGCAGTTCAAAGCACTTGGGGGCTGGAGAGATGGCTTAGGAAATAAGACACTTGCCTGCAAAGCCCAAGGACTCATGTTTGACTCTCTAGGTCCCACGTAAGCCAGACGCACAGAGATGCAAGCATGCAAGGTGGCACGTGAGCACAGGGGCACACACGTCTGGAGTGTGATTGCAGTAGCTGAGGCCCTGGCATGCCAATTTTCACTATCTCTCTCTCTTGAATAACAACAACAACAAAAACAAAAAACTTGGTTCCAAAGCCTGCTGACCGGGGTTCAATTCCCATGTAACATATATAAGCCAGATGCAAAAAGTGATGCATGTCTGATGTTCACTTGCAGTGGCAAGATGTGCTGGTTTATGAGAGGTTGAACCAGTAATTTTGGGAGGAATTGAGAGAAATGAGACTTGGCATATGAAAAATTAAGAATTGAGTTTGACCCTAAGTTGACCCACACATTTCAAATTTGACTTAAAGGTGTTTTCCACATGTGGTGAACTGCACCAAAACCACTGCTGGTTTCTGTTCATTTACTGATAACCTTGACTTATAGAAAAAGGAGAGACTGAGCCAATATGAATATTCATGTGTCGGGGCACAAGCTATAACAACATGGTTATGCACCTCTCTGTGTACCCCACATCCCATAGGTGGAGCAGGATATCTGTGTACCCCACATCTCATGGGTGGAGCAGGACATCTGTGTACCCCATATCCCATGGGTGGAGCAGGACATCTGTGTACCCCACATCCCATGGGTGGAGCAGGATATCTGTGTATCCCACATCTCATGGGTGGAGCAGGACATCTGTGTGCCCCACATCTCATGGGTGGAGCAGGACATTCTGAAACACTGTTGGTTTGCACTACTGCTCAATTCCAGAATCATAACCAAGTATATTATTATCTAAGGACTAGGACTCGTTACTCGTTTGAAACAAAAGAAACATTTATTAATCTAAATAGGGCTTATGTTGGGTTTTCAGTACAAAGACTGGCTCCACCGCAGGAATGCTGCTTGTGGAGATCTTCTTCTCCTTGTCTTCACGTTGTAGCCTTGTAGACAGTGACAACATTTCACGCTCTAAAGTGGCTCCATCTATGATCCAGGTGTTCTGGGTTCACCTGGAGAAGAGGATTCAGAATCACTAAGAAGCCTTAGGGGTGCAGGAAGGCCTGGCTCTCAAATAGCTGGACCTGAACCTAAACATTATCTCTTGGGTCATAGTGGAAGCTCATCTCCTAGGACAGTATCCAGCACATCAGGTGGTTAGTAAAATGAAACAATGACTGTGTTGAAGGAGTCATACAGAGAACGGAGTACAAGTGAGCACTGTGACATCAATTCTACAGAAGCTAATCAATGTAAAGGATTTTTTTTTTTTTTTTTTGGTTTTTCAAGGTAGTAGGGTCTCACTCTAGCCCAGGCTGACCTGGAATTCACTATGGAGTCTCAGAGTCTCTTGGCAATCCTACTACCTCTGCCTCCCGAGTGCTGGGATTAAAGGTGTGCACCACCACGCCCGGCAAGGATTTATTTTTAAATAAGCTTTATTGGGAAGTTTAATGTATGAACATATTGACAATTGGTCAATTACAATTGGGTTATCCTCCTATGCTCCCTCTCCCCTATATCTATGCCCCTGTGGCTCTCCTCGGAGGAGTTATTAGTAATTACCATTGAGTCATGAATATACCAGCAAGTTCATGGATGTAGGGAAAGGTCAATCCCTCAGAGTATAACTTCCCAATCTGGGGCTGTTACATTCTTTGTAACCCTCCTCAGCAATGTTCCCTGACCTTAGAGGAAGTGTTAGAAGTGTCAATGTGAAAGATATATTTTTCAGCTAATGTTATGAGGAGCCATGAAGATGAAAAGTACTCATTGAGTGTAGCTTTTGTGTCCACATAAAGTAAAAAGTTCTTTACCTGCATGGAGGGGGTCCTCACACTGGGGCTGTGCAAGACTGTGGCCTCTAAAAATCAATTATGAAATTTCAGCTTAATTACCTAGGATGGGTCTTCAGCATCCAGATCTAGTGCTTTAAAAAGCATAGTTTTATATATGGCCACCAAAACCAGCTGATGCCATTGTCTCCAGGTTCCTAGTTACAAACAGCATGGAGTACTTGCAGAGCCCTTGCGACTTAGACATGTGCAGTCTTCTATCTGCAGGGCCCAGAGTGTCTGAGCAGGGGATCGTGGCTGGACCAGCCATGCTTGTACGTCCTGGCATTCGGGATGAGCTCGTCCGTCACAAGACATAGTGGGAAGTCAAGGATGTACTATTTCCACATCTGTACTTTGGATCCGTAGGAAACAGAGTTTTTTTTACTCTGAAAGAAAATGTCCAAAATAGTGAGTTAAGTAGCTTCTGCTTTGTAGCATTATTGTAAGTTACTTAATTATATACTCCCTTGGCCTTCTTTCACCAACAACCCTCCTTATAATTAGAACAAAAAGATAATCTGTCAATGGACACAGTCTGCCAGGCCATCCTGAATGTTGTTTCACTTTTGTCTGAGTTTGATTTTCCATATTTGTGTCCACCTTATCCAGGTTTGTGCACAATTTGTGTTGTTCAAGGAAGAATCCCCATGTACTCTATGATGATGGAGCACTTACTGTGTGCCACACCGCAGTGGGCGCGTTGTAGATATGACCTTGTTGTTCGTCCGAGAAACATCATGAGATTTATGAAAGGAAACACAGTCATCAAATGCCTTAGTGATTAAACTAAAGTGCCCAAAGTAATAAGATAAACCTAGAATTCAACCCATTCAAATCTGGCTCCTTTCTCTGATCCCCTCCCCTAGGACCTAGATTGTCCTTGGACTTCTCAGTGCTTCTAAGTGAAGCAGCCATGCTCTTTAAAGCTCTATGTCCTGACCTTTTATGTCTTGACCTTTCAGCTGTGTCTCTGTGTGCTTAACTTGCCCCTGAGCAGCAAAGTACATGATATTCAGACACCTGGATCGCCTTGCTGAGTGGAAAATAACCTTCAACTGCCAAGAGGTCATGCTGTTAGCTAGAGTTGGAGTGCTTTTAAGTTCTTCTTCTGTGCCCCAACTCCCACCTTATGTTTCTGGAACCCTACCATGGGCTCTAGAAGCATCCCAGCCACGTAGGCCATGCCAATGAGACTGCATCTGGCTTGTACTTCCCTGAGTCCTTCCAGACCATCACTGAGCTTTCATAGTCTATTATTCATTAAAGGAAATGGCATTCTGCCATCACCAGAGACTATGTATTAAGCAGCACTGGACAGGTATCTGCGTTCTTAATATCTCTAGAAATGTTTTGTTTAATTCTCAGTCAATACCAGAAGTAGAGATCTACCAACCAAAGATCAGGTAGAAAAATGTAATATCCTGGGCTGGAGGGATGGCTTAGCAGTTAAGGCAATTGCCTGCAAAGCCAAAGGACCCAGGTTCACTTCCCTAGGACCCATGTTAGCCAGATGCACAAGGGGGCGTACATGTCTGGAGTTCCTCTGCAGTGGCTAGAGGCCCTGATGTGCCCATTCTCTCCACCCCCTTCTCTTTCAAATAAAATTAATTGATTAATTAATTTTTTAAAAAATTAAAGAAAAAGAAAATGTAAGCCGGGCGTGGTGGCGCACGCCTTTAATCCCAGCACTCGGGAGGCAGAGGTAGGAGGATCGCCATGAGTTCGAGGCCACCCTGAGACTATAGAGTTAATTCCAGGTCAGCCTAGACCAGAGTGAGACCCTACCTTGAAAAACCAAAAAGAAAAAAAGAAAATGTAATATATCATTTGCATTAACAGTAGACTGTTACTATGGCATCTAGGAATTGAGGTACAAATAATACACCAAGTGAGAGAGTCTCCCTCTAGGCTCTGTCCTATGCCATTGCTGACTTGTGCCTGCACCAGGGCCACTCCACAGTTGTGATGGCAAGTAGATTGTGTTTTGGAGAATTAGTCCTCTTAGCTAGTAAGGAAGAACTTTAGAGCCTTAGATGCTCTTAGCCCTTGGAATGTCTCTAAATTTTACAGGCTTTTTTTGTTGTTGTTCTGAAAATGTAGGTACTGTTTTCACTTTTTGTAACTACAAGCTCCTAGCATATTCTTTCTTGTAATTATAGATTATAATGTGTTTCATTATGCCATTTTCAGAAGTGTATATGATGCATTTCGGGCATATTCACCTGTGTTGCCCCCTCATTCCCCTTCTGCTCCTACTGTTTCTCTTCCTATAGCCAACTAATCCCCTGTGTACTTTCACTTTTTAATGTTTCAAAAATTTGTCTTGGGGTTTTGATTATGGAAAATCTTACAGTCAGTATCATTTGTTTGTTTTATGCCATCAGATGGCAATTTCTCACTTAGGCCTGCACCCAGAGACCAGGCAGTTGTCAGTGGCTCTGCCTTTGGGACATTGATAAGAACACAAGAAAGGCCCCTTCCCTTCTGGAGGGAGGTATTTACCAAGAGCAGGAAGTCCATGGTCTGTCTCCAGATTACTACCTTGGGGGTGGGGGAATCAAAGAAACTAGACTAAAATAAAACAAATCCCGGATGCAGATCCATCTATAGTAGGAGATGGACCATTCTGAGTTCCAGGGTCTCCCTTTCCTGTCCTCAGTTGAACTCAGGGCACACCAACCCTCTCGATTTCCTCATGCTTTTCTCCTCACTCCAGGGGCACAGTTCCCTCTGTGTACCCAGCCCAGGTTCCATGGAGAAGTCCGTTTCCTCTGTGGAAACTCATGCAGGCTCCTGGGCAGGCAGGAAGGGATAGCAGGGGACTGGAAAAGGAAGCTGTCTATCAGAGGCATCCTGGCATCTTAAGAGGAGGATGATGAAGGCGACATGAAGGGGAGCCTCAGTAGTAAGCACCAGGCTCGGGCACATAGCGGGGTCTTGTGCCTCACTGAGAGGAGCTCCAGCTGCGTGCCCGCTCCGTGGTCCTGCATTCCCTGCGGACCAGGCCAGGCTGCCAGGACCTGTCCCAGGCCGGGCAGTTCTGAGCACCGCAACCCACAGAATCACTGCCCAGGACGAGGTTGTCACTGACCTGCGGTACGTGGCGTTGGCTGGACTGCAGGTAAGCAGGGGACTGTTCATATTCCACGGGACTATTACAAGGAGCAGGAACTAGGGCAGAGGACCATTTGGGCAGGGGAGCAACGCGACCACAGTTCCTAGGATAAAGGGTGCAAGGAAAGGTAAATGTGGGGAAGAAGAAACTTTGTTTGTGGCGTAGGGAAGGGGATGCGACAGGAGGGAAAGCAGTACGGCGGGGCGCAGAAGGGGGAGGACTGGGCTGGAGAAGGCGCTGAGAGGTGGACGCCTGAGTGTTCCAGCTCGGAATGGAGCCCAGAGGCCGCGGCGGCCGAGGACCAGCACGACGGCGAGACGCGGGAGGAGCAGCGGGAGCAGACGGGAAAATCGGAGGAAGCTTTCGAGTCATCTTCCCAGAAGACGCTTCAGCAGAAGTCAGTGAGCGACTGAGCTCGTGGCAGAGCTGTACAGCCTTTGCCTGGCATATCACCACTCACATCACCCCACGACGCAGTGCCCATTATGAGCTTGCCCCTTGCCCTTTTATGCAGTGAGGAGGTCCCACTGACCAGTAGTATGGTCCCAGTAACTAGGTCTGAGCGATCATGTGAGGCAGCAAAGAGAAGAAATGGGGCTTCCACCTTCATCTCTGTTCTTGAACTATTTCGCAGTCTTACCTCTTAATAGGCAAAGTCTGAGCAAAGAGTTAGGATCAAACCCAGAGCCGAGCAGAGTCCTAAGTAGAACTGGTTAAAAGGTCATTGTCCAGGTCTGTTGAAGTAGGTTTCTACCTCATGTCTATAACTATTCAATAGACACAATCAAGAATGGATGTTATGTGTAGTTGACCAACTGGAAGACATTGAAGATCAGGGACAGAACAGCAGGCAGTGGGTCACAAAGCAGGTGGGACTAGAACTTGACCCGAGGAGGGGTCTGTAGGACAAAGCAAGAAAGGGCAGGAGCTCCTGTGGGCAGTGTGGCCCCTGCCACCTTGTGCACAGGAGTGTGAACATGTGCTCATGGAAGAGGATCTTATGTTCTGAACCTTGTTTCTTGTTGGGATGTCTCTTGATTTTTTGCTTTTAAATAAATCAAATTTAGAAACTGGAGAGATGGCTAAACAGTTAAGGTGCTTGCCAGCAAAGCCAAAGGGCCCAGGTTCAATTCTTGAGTACTTGTGTAAACCAGATGCACGGGAGGGAGGGGGCATGCACATGCATCCAGAGTTCATTTGCAGTGGCCAGGGCCCTGTCATGCCCATTCTCTCTCTGTCTGTCTCCTCTCTCTCTCTGCTCACAAATAAATTAATTAAATTAAATTAAACAGATGTGGAATATTAATTTTTAAGGAGTATGTATTAATATCTAATAATGAATTTTATTATTTTATTTTCATCATATATTTAATGTCTGTTGATCATGTTTACCACCCCCACTATCCTATCTAATCCCCTCCGCCTCCTGGTGAGGCTCTCCCTTTTCAGAACATTTTGTTTTTCAAATTCTTTCTTGATTGCTTGCTTGCTTTTTTTTTTTTTTCTTTTGGTATTTCTTTGGATCAAGGGTTACATTTGGGTTGCTTACATGAGCAGGGTGAGGCATCACATATAGGAACGTGAACAACTTCCAAGCTGCTACATCACTGAAGAAAATGTCTCCTTTCACATCCGCAAACTTTACAAAAAGAGCCCCTCAGGAAAGGGTGGGGGCTGTGAGTCCCTCACTCATCCATGGCAGAATGTGGATGGATACAATCTTATCAGGTCTTGTGGATATAATCACGCCTGCATTGAGCTTACGGGTGTCACAGCCATGCCCTGCATGGAACATGGCCTTCCATAGCACTCCTCCCCTTCCTCTGCTCTTACGTTCTTCCTGTCCCTTCTTCTGTGATGCTTCTGAAATCATGGAGGTGACAACATAGATGTATCATTTAGGGCTAAACACATAACAGTTTTTGGTGTTATATGTGACCTTAGTTCTATTAGCATTTGTTTGATGAAGGTGTGAGCCCCCGTGTTAGATGCATATATGTTTAGGATTGTAATGTCCTCCTGGTGAAATGTGCCTTTGATCAATATAAAGTAACCTTCCTTGTCTTTCCTAACTATTGTTGGACTGAAGTCTACCTTGTCAGATACTAGGATAGCAACCCCTGCTTGTTTTCTAGGCCCAGTTGCTTGATATACCATTTTCCACCCTTTCACCCTAAGATAGTATCCATCCTTTATAGAAAAGTGACTTTCTTGGAGGCAACAAAATGAAGGATCCTGCTGTTAAACCCAGTCTGCAAACCTGTGTCTTTTGGTTGGGGCATTGAGGCCATTGCTATTAAGGGTTGTTGCAGTCCGGTTCGCATTGCTGGTAGAAATCACCCAACCAAGAGCAGCTTCTGGGAAAAAGAGGTTTATTTGGCTTACAGGCTCGAAGGGAAGCTCCACAATGGCAGGGGAAAACGATGGCATGAGCAGAGGGTGGACATCACCCCCTGGCCAACAGAAGATGGATCACAGCAACAGGAGGGTTTGCCAAACACTGGCATGGGGAAACTGGCTATAAAGCCCATAAGCCCGCCCCCAACAATACACTCCCTCCAGGAGGCATTAATTCCCAAATCTCCATCAGCTGGGAGCTAGCATTCAGAACACCTAAGTTTATGGGGGACACCTGAATCAAACCACCACATTCCGCCCCTGGCCCCCATAAACTGATATCCATACATGATGTAAAATACAATGCATTCAGTCTGACTTTAAAAGTCCCCATAGTTTTTATCAATCTCAAGGATGTTCATACATCCCCATAGTTCAAGATCTTTTAACTGAGCCATAATACCAAAATATAACCTCAAAAAACCCAGAATGGCACAGAATAAATATTCACACTGCAATAGATGGCATTGGGCATAGCAAAGAAACATTCAACCAATACAAGATTTAAAACAACCAGGGCAAACATCAAACTCTGTAGCTTCAAGTCCAGCAACTCAAACCACTGACAAATCTTCAAGTCTGATAATTCTAACCAGCAACAAGTCTCTGGCATTCCAATTCCGCCCCTCCAGCTAGGCTACTCACAGTCCTGGAAAACTTCATCGGGGCCGGCAGCTCCTCGGCAGCAGCCATCTCATGGTCCCGGCATCTCCACTGGGTCTCCACTGCAAGCCACGGTTCATCTTCATGGCCCCATGGGGTCTCTATGCAGGCAACCAGCAAACCTGCTTCACACTGCCCATGGCCATTTCCAAAACACAAGACCATGTTGCAAACTCAATGACCCTCTTTCCAGCATTTCTTATACTCCACAATACCAGGTAGGGTGCCAATTTGTTAATCCAGGGGGGAATAAAGCAGACTTTGAAGAACAGGACACTCCTTGAGCACTCAGGCCCCTTCAAAAGAGTCTACATTCTTCTTGTTGCCCCAGCGCAGGTCAGCTAGCCCAGTCTCAAAGGTCGTAATCTATCAGTTGCAGCTGAACGGGCAACACAGGGAAAAGCATTAGGGAAGATTTGTTACAATACTCCTTTCAATCTGTTTTGTTTAGGGAATATAAAATATAAATAAGAAACAAAAATATGTATAAATCAGACCATGTTCACCTCAGCTTAAAATCCTTCAGTTGGTAGTTGTTCTTTTACGATCAAAATCCTTAACATGGTTCATAGGGAAAGGAGGGTGAGGGTGAGGAAAATCTAGAATGGAAAACACCAAAATCAAAACTGAATGTTGAAGAGGACTCTAGTTTGCTAGTTATATAAATTGATGGTCTCAGCTTCTTCATTATAAAAGTGTATGGTGGATAGATGAGCTTCAATTTTCTCTGCCTTAATATTCTGAAATGTCTTGGTTGTGCACTGTAATAGTGGGACAGAAATCCATTTCAAGGCAGGGAATAGGATCTGGTTGGTACAAGATGGCTCGTGAATTCTCTGTTACTTAGCTTTCCATCACTATGACTAGATAGCTGAGATATTAAGTTATAAGAAAAGGCTTGCTTTGCCTCATGGCCTTAGAGGCTCCAGCCCATGATCAGGGGGACTGGTTGATTTTAGACTTCTGGTGGGTGGAGATGCTGGGTGGTGATGAGCAATAATGAGCATGTGGTAGAACAAATTGCTCATGTTATGACCAGGAAATGAAGGGAAAGAAGGAAGAGGTCAAGGTTGGGTCCCACAGTCTCCTCCATGTCATACCCCTTATGATGCAAGGACTTCCTAAAAGTCTCCACCTTCTAGAGATCTCAGTGCCTCCCAGTAGTATCTCCCTAGGGACCAAGATTTTAACACATGTAACTTTGGGACACATTTAACACATAGCAAATGAACTCACCTCACCTCCTCTTAACTGATAAGAAGTAAAAGTGAAAAGACAGCAGTTGTAGTGGACTCAGTGTATAATATGCTGACCAAATGTGGCATTGCAGGAAAAAGAAACACATTGGCATATTCCTTCTGGCTTCTGACAACACAGTCAAAGGTTTAAGAACAATGTGGTTCTTAGACTACTCTTTCAAAAGCATATTTCCTACTTTTGAGTAGGAATCTACTTTTGAGGTTCTCTAGGCTTTAGCTTTGTGAAGATATGACAAGTATTGAAATAATTCAGTCCCAAACCAACCTTGGGAATTGGCGCAAATGAAAACAATGTGAAATTAACAGCCAAGAGAAAAGTAAAAGTTTCTGTGCATGCCTGGTGTAGAGGTTAGATGAAATCATGTGTCAACAATTCATTGGTTCGATGATTAGAATGGCTCTGTGAGTTGATGAAGAGAGTTGTGTGTAGGATTTTTAGAACAAGTCTGAAACACTTCGTTCATTCCCACTGAACAATGTGCATGTCCCTGAGGTCAAAGATGATATCCATCACTGTAAATACCAGGCTTTTAACAAATCCACACACATCCATAGTACTAGACTGAAACCAGTGGCTACTTGGAAGACTGCTGAAAGGCCCTTTCATCTGACATTCTGCTTGTGTGCCCCACCCACCTCCTAGCTCATCCCCAGTGTACTAGGAAGCCCTTCTCTTCTGCAGACCGGCCTTTCTCTCTTCTCACTCACTCAACCATGTCCACCACGAAGGCTACCTTTGTTAGAGGGACAGAGATGCTGACTTCTGATTCCTGACGCTTAATCACTCTATCATCTGTGTTGTATCATCTTATAAATACCATCCTTACAGTATTAGCTATCTGTCTACCCCTCAGATATGACTCTGTAGCAGACCTCATGATTCTTGTATGTTTATACTTCCAACATCTATCCAAATACCTGGAACAATTGGTATGCAATAATGACTTAGAGGAATGACTATTCATGACTGTGGAAAGGGGTACCAGAAAGAGAAGTGAGAGTAATCATTTCATAAGAACTTTTATTACAGTTTATTATAACATTTAAAAATACTACAGTTTGGAGACCTGGAAATGAAAGATAGTACAGTGCTTGCCTATGCATAAAGTCCTGGGTTCATTCCCCAGTATGACATCAAACCAGGAATGGTGGTGCATGCCTGTACTCCTAGCACACAGGAGATAGAGGCAGGCAGATCAGAAGTTCAAGGTTATCCTTGGCTACATAGCAAGTTCCAAGTCAGCCTGAGATATATGAAACCCTGCCTCAAAAAATAAAATACCACAGACTGGCAATGAAAATACACCAGAATCCAATAACAGTATTAGACTATTAGTGGTTGAAATGGGAAAATGCTGCATAGGAAATATTTATTCTGAGGAAAAGAAAACAAACTGGCTTAAGTAGAAAATGATAGGGAAGGACTAACTAAAAGAAATGACATCACCTGGGTAATCTTTTTTAAAACAATATTTTAATTTATTTATTTGAGATATAAAGACACATAAAGATGAAGATAAGGACAGAAAGAATGGGTTTTCCAGAGCACCTAGCTGCTGCAAATGGACTCCAGATGCATGTACCACCATGTGCATCTGGCTTACATGGGTCCTGGGGAATCAAACCTGAGACCTTTGGCTTCACAAGCAAGTGCCTTAACCACTATGCCATCTCTCCAACCCTACCTGGGTAATCTTGAGGGTTGTCCACTTCAACCAAGATGCAACTGAATTTCAAAGCACATGGCCTTCTTCTCCCTAAATATGGTAATTCTTATAAGTTGCTGCCATTCATGAGGTCATTCACTGGCTGCCAAATGTAGGTAGAGGAAGAGGAGAGGGATAATAACAACAAGGATCCTCTCCAGAAATATCATCAGTCTGGAAGAAGCAAGAAGAAAGGCAGTTGCTATGGATAGAATCATGTTTCCCCGAGATTCCTATGTTGAAGTCCTAACCACCCTAATATCTCAAAATATGTCCTTATTCAGAAAGAAAGTCATTGCAGATGTGAGTAGTTAAGTTCAAGTTATCTGTGAAACGGTGATAATCCAATAAATGGTTATCCTTATGAAATGGTGAAATTTGGACTCAGAACCATACACACAGGAAAAATGCCACACGAATGTGATAATGGCCATCTACAAACGGAGGAATGAAACACAGAAAAACAACAGATCCTTCCCTCAGAGCTTCAGAAGGAACCAACCCACTCACATCTTGATCTCAGGCTTCCAGCCTTCAGTACGGAGACAATGCATTCCTGTTTGAGTCATCACGTTTGTCATACTTTACTGCTGCCCTAGCAAACGAATACAAGAATGAGAGAGAATGTGTGCACGTATGGAAGAATGAGTTCGGGGAGAATTCATTGACTTGAAGACGGTTCTGAGCAGGAAGCAAAGGGGAGAGGACTGTGACGTCATTCCTGGCCCAAACCAGCAGATGGCGCTGTGGATTGGCGCGGTTCTCTGCGGGGTGAGGGAAGGTTTGTTGAGGTGGATCTTTCCGACTTGTCCTGTGTTTGCAGGCGATGCAGCTTGCAGACTGCTGCCAAGCTGTGGTCCACCACCCCCTGTAATTCTTGGGAGGCTGCAAAGACGGGGACTCGTGGGAAATATTTCTGCTTATTCTAATCTAGAAGGTGTGCATGGTGCTGTATGGTATGTAGGCACGTGTTTAAACTTTATCACCTCTGACTAAAACACTAACTCCTAAAGGGTTTCTGACTAATGGTGTTGTTCTGTTTGCATATCATCTTATATAAAGTTAGACAATGGTTTTTCTGGCTTGGCAATGTAGCACGTGCCTGTAATCCCAACACTTAGGAGGCAGGATGAGAAGGATGGTGAGTTCTGGGCTACATAGCAAGATCCTGCTTCAAGAACTAGAAAGTTTTTCTTTATGATAACAATTTTATCCCTTAAAGGAGGCAAACATTTTTTTAAAAATTACATTTCTAAGCCAATAATATGTACAAAGCTTGCATTTAAAAATATCTGGGGTCTGGAGAGATTATTTAGCAGTTAAGGTATTTGCCTGCAAAGTCTAAGGATCCAGGTTCAATTCCCCAGTACCCATGTAAGCCAGATGCACAAGGTGGCACAGTTTCTAGAGTTCAGTCACAGTGTCTAGAGACCTTGGTGTGCCCATTCTCTCAATCTCTCTCTCCTCCTCCCTCCATCTCTCTCTCCCCCCTCAAATAAATAAATAAATAAATAAATAATCTTTGAGATTAAGTGTAGAATCACATTTCTGTAACCCTTGCACTTGGTAAGCTGAGACAAAAGGAGTTTGAGTTTTAGACCACCCTGTATCAATCAATCAATCAATTATCAATCTATCTTGAAGGTAGGTTCCTATTTATTTAAAATTTTTCTTTATATGAATAAATTTTGATATACAAAAGGATCTAAAAGTAGTCAAGAACAAATGATGTTTATAAAGTTCTTCCACAATTTTTACACTTTTTAACATGATTCTCACAAGGTATTTGTGGTATTTCCCATGTACATTCTGCTGTTGGTATCTTGCAATTGCAGAGAAGCAGGTCTTATAGAGTTTGCTAAATGTACAACTCATACAGGTAGACTATAAAGAAAACAAATTTAGAATTTCGTGCTTCTAACTTCCAATTCTACATTCCCTACCAGTAACAAACTATTTGAGAATTTAAGAAGATGTTCATACTCACACAAGCACAGAAGGACAAATGTTGCATGTTCTCCCTCATATGTGGTTCCTAACTTGGACCAGCTTGAGTTGCAGGTACACCTGATGGGGACAGATAATAGGGACGGAAGGGTTTGTGTTGAGGGGAAAGCGAGGGTGGGAGATGTCCTTATGATACCTGTCACCATTTACAATGAATATATGCAAATAAAAATTAAAAAATAAACTTTATTTGAGAATTGTGAAGATTTAGGAAGATAAGCCTTTACAAAACACACTTAGGTTTCATAACCACATTATTAGGTTTGAATAAACAGTCTGTTTTTATGTGATAAATAATAAGAACCAGAAGGTGAAAATTTAGAGCATATTTTCTTGGACCTTAATTCACCTATTTTTATTACTTATTTATTTATTTATTTTTAAATTTTTGTTTATTTTAATTTATTTGTTTGAGAGTGACACACAGAGAGAGAAAGAGGCAGATAGAGAGAGAATGATCGCGCCAGGGCCTCTAGCCACTGCAAATGAACTCCAGATGCATGCATCCTCTTGTGCATCTGGCTAACATGGGTCCTGGGGAATTGAGCCTCGAACTGAGGTCCTTAGGTTTCATAGGCAAGCACTTAACCAGTAAGCCATCTCTCCAGCCCTTGTTTATTTTTTTATACATTTTATTTATTTATTTGAAAGAAAGAGGCTGAGAGAGAGAATGGGTGTGCCAGGGCCTCCAGCCGCTGCAAACGAACTCCAGATGCATGCACCCCCTTGTGCATCTGGTTTATGTGGGTACCAGAGAGTCGAACTGGGATCCTCTGGCTTTGCAGGCAAACACCTTAACCTCTAAGCCATCTCTCCAGCCCTAACTCACCTATTACCTAGTAAAGTTCTTCACCTATTATAGAAACTAGGAACTTGAAACTAGGATAAGAAATGACCTTGTGTTGGGAGCTATGAACCAAACCTCGGCCATGTTGACAGAAACTGCCATATAGCAAGTTAAGTTTCTATTTCCTCATCTAATGATCTATTACCAGAAATGAAGAAGCTGTTAATCCTGGGTGATAGCCTCTCCTGGTGTTGCCGGTAAGTGATGAAGAAACAAAGAAATTGCATTTAGCCAGTAACCCTGTGATCTCTGGCCTGATTATGACTCCTTTCCCTTACAACCCTATAAAAACCTATGTGTAAAAATAAACTTCGAGACCTTGACAAATACCTAGCTTGGTCTCCTTCTTGTGTCTGTTTGCCTCCCCCCATTCAGGTTAGGTTCTCCTCAAGTCCTTGTTCAACTCCCAAGATAGCAACAAAATTTGCCTTAGTTACACCTAATTGCCACTTGGATTCATCATACCCACATCTGATCAGCAGATCCACTGGCTGAACCTGAGGACAATCAGCCACAATGGAAACGCAGCACTCCACTGAAGCTTCAACTCAAACGCTCCTGATCCTGACTGTGCTCCTAACTGTACATATTGTGGCAGCTCCTCCCCACCAAGTTTATAATCTGACCTGGATAATAACCAACACTGCCACGGGGAAAATTGCTTACTCCAAATCACATCTTGCCCCACGGGGAACCTGGTTTCCTAATTTGATCTTCAACCTCCATCAACTAGTGGGTGACTCATGGGACTCTTTGGTGAATCAGGAAATTTCTTATTTCTATGGATGCCCTGGGCACTTAGGGAAAGCAAGAATCAAAGGGGGATGTGGGGGGATCTGAAGCCTTCTACTGGGCTGGCAGGCAATGTGTGTCTACTGGATATTGGAACCCACCTACTAAGGGGGACCTTATTACCATGACACTGAACCAGATCAGGGACCAAAATGGACCATGCTACCTCCCCCCCTTGAAAGGAAATGAGATCTGTAATTTTGTTTCTCTCAAGTTTATAGAAAAAGGGAGACAGGTGTCCTGGTACAATGGAAAGACCTGGGAAGTAAGACTGTACGCTACTGGGTATGAGCCCGGTGCCTTATTTACTGTCCGGTTGGTGACAACATTTTCCAATGCAGGCCTGGCAGGGGCAGGAACAGGCATTGCAGCACTCACCCTTCAAGGAAAACATTACCATGAGATGAGAGAAAGTGTAGACTTAGACATTCAGAGGCTGGAAATGTCCATTACTCACTTAGAGAAAAATGTAGATTCCTTAGCTAAAGTTGTATTACAGAATAGACAGGGATTGGACTTATTATTCCTCCAGCAAGGGGGACTATGTGTGGCCTTAAGGGAAGAATGTTGTTTTTATATCAACCATTCAGGTATAATTACAGACTCAAAGGCAAAGGTATGAGAGAATTTGGAAAAATGAAAGAAAGAAAGAGAAGCTAATAGAGGATGGTTTGAGTCATGGTTCAGTCATTCCCCATGGTTAACAACTCTGCTGCCTGCTTTAACAGGGCCATTACTTTTATTTTTGTCGCTAATCACAATAGGACCTTGAATTATTGATAGATTAGTTGCTTTTGTTAGGGAATGCATTAATACAGTACAACTTATGATTTTAAGATTACAGTATATGCCATTAGACTCCACTCATTAACCCAATCAGGATCCAAGATTGGCTCCTCATGGTACAAGGAGAGGGGGGAATGAAGGACTCAGGAACCAGATGGATGCCATGACAGGCTTCAGAGTCCTCAGTAGGCCTAAGTTTCTGTTTCCCGGCAAGGTCTAAGTTTTTATTTTCTGGTAAGGGTGGGTTTAATAGTTATTGGAAAAACCACAAACTGCTTATGCCATACATTGCTGTAGTCATAGATAAGTTTAATTCCCCCAGCCCCTGCTCGCCAACTTTGCCCGCCAGTATCCTAAGCCAATCAGAAGAGTACAAGTGCAGTTACTATTTAAATCAACCAATCATGTACCCATCCCCTTCTTCTTTGTTCAAATCCCTATAAAAACCCTACCCTCCTCTACTCAAGGCTCTTCTACGGATCCACTGGGTTGAAGTCAAGAGTCCCAGTTTAAGCCCGAAATAAAGCTCCTTGCCTTTGCATAAATGTTTGGTTCTCCTTGGTGGTCATTGGGGGTGCCGAGAACTGGGCATAACACGGGAGAGGTAGGCAAGACTTCTTAGAAAGGGCAGGCTTTTAACAGTGACCCTGATATGTGGCCTGAGAAGACAGCTGCCCAGAGACTGTGTCAATTCCTGGAGTCATGTCCAAACATGCCCAGACATATCCTTTTTGTCCCAACCAATCAAAGACATACAAGTGTAACTGCTGCTTGCTCAGCCGATCAGAAGATTACCTAACCCGCCTAAAAGTCCCCTATTTGTGCTTAAAAGGAACCTTCTTGCTCCTCTTGTGGTGGTCACTTTGCATGAATGGTTGACCCCCCACATGCTGGCTGATGCTGCAGAATAAATGCTCTTTGCTTTTACATACTATTTGAGTCCCAGGTCTGTCTTAGCAAGTTTTGGACCCTTACATGTGCCACTATGCCCATCCTTGATTTTTAATTTTAAAAAGTATTTATTTGTTAAAGAGAGGGAGGAAGGGAGGGAGGGAGAGAGAGAGAGAGAGAGAGAGAGAGAAAGAGAGGGCGAGCGCGCGCGCGAGAGCGTATGGAAGAAAGCATGGGCATTTTCATGCCTCGGCAACTGCAAAGGAACGCCAGACGCATGTGCCACTTTGTGCGTCTGGCTGTACATGGGTCCTGGGAAATTGAGGAGGGGTTCATTCCAAAAAGCAGCTTTCCCAGAAAGCAGTGCAGTTCATATTTTTCATTTCGATTCATGAACTGTCCCGTCAATGCAGCAAAGTGCTACTTTCTCAGAAGCAGAAAAGTCCCACTGTAAGACTCAGCAGACTAAAAACAAAATTCATGCTTCCTGGTGTTTTGGAGCGTGACCGGAGGCGGGACGTACCCGGTAAGCGCAGCAGCGGGCCGCGTGGGCGGTGGGTGAGCGAAGCTGAGCCCGGGACTGGCGAGAGCAGCCCAGACCTCGGAGAGAGACAGGCAGCCCCGCTCGCCCACCGTCCCTGGGGAGCCTGAGGAAGCGGAGTTTGGAGCCAGCGAAAGGGGCCGCCCCTGCCGGCTCGGGGCTGGGGCTGGGGCTGGGGCTGGGGCGGCGCCGAGTACCTGATTTTCCGCCGCCTTGCGCGGAGCGCGGGCTCCGCGGCGCGGCCGTGGCGTCCCACCTGGGCGGAGCCGTGCCGAGCTCGCCCGCCCAGTCGGCGCCGAACCCACCAGCGCGCAGCCAGCGGCCGCGGGAGGGCCGCGGCTCCGGACGAGCAGAGCCCTGGCCCGCGGGGTCGCTGGCGTCGCGGGGGCGCGAGAGCCCTGGCCGCGAGGGTCCTGTGCGCGGCGCTGCGCGCGATGCGTGGCTGTGGCCCCGAGCTCTAGCTGGCTGCTGGAAGGCCCGGCGCTGCTGTCCTGGCCGGGACCCAGCCTGCTTTGTTTGCCCAAAGCTGGAGGCTGGACAGGCTACAGGACCTACTTCTGTGACCAAGCCTGCCGCCTGCCTCACCGGGGACTGCTGCCTCCACTAAGACAGGGCTTGCCTAAGTGGGTGGCTGGAGCCAGGGAGGGGTCCCAGTCATTTGCCCTTGGCCAGCAGGCACAGGGTAGGGTGCGGGGCTGCAATTCAGGAGCCAGGTGACCCCGGCTCCTTCTATCCTAGAGTATCTAGTTCATCTTTTCCACCCATTCCAGCCCCCTTCCATTCAGGTACTCCCAGCTCAATCCAGGCCAGGGTCCCCTGTACACGTCTGAAGCACCCTTTCCCCACCAAGGCCTGGATTGAAGAAGCCCGGAGCCCTCTGCTCTGCTTCTGGAAGAGTGTGGGGCCACCTCTGCTGATGAATTCCGTGACTCCCATTCTCCAGCCGCACTGGGCCACATGGGACCTTGCGGGATGGCACTGACAGGTTCTAGAGGTGTGCCCCTTGGCTGCCAGCCTTTATCACATTCATTCTGTCAAGAGAGTTCTCAGAGGCCTGAAGCCATGATTAACCCCAGACCCCAGCCTGTAGTTCAGCCCCTTCCTGTGTTCCAACATGCTCTTAAAATCCACTTTATGTGGTATGTTCAGGATTATTTTTTCCTCAAGGTCTCTAGCGTATAAGTCTTCTTCAAATCTCAAAATTCTCACAGTTCCTTGCCCCTCTGAATGATCGAGTAAATGCTGATTCAGTTGAATTAAAAGGTAAAGACAAATGGGAGTGTAGTGCCGAGGAATAAGGTGAGATTCCATCTCTGAAAGTAAACATAGTTATATTCCTTGCTAAATCCTATCACTCCCAAAGCCATGCATCCATTAGGGTTAAAGCTCACAGGCCTCCCAGAATGTGTGGTCCTCAGCGTCTTCTGAAGAAAAGATCCTGCAAGGCTCTTCCATCTTCCAGGGCTCAGATGCCTACCAGGTACAAGCACTTCCACTCTTGCCAAGTGAAGAGGCTGCCAGCCCTAGGTCAGGCCAGTCCTTACAGACGCTGCCAGCTGGGACACCCCAGTCACCCAGACCAGATTCTGGAAGAATACAATTGGAAAACAAGATTTACTGACTGAGAGATAATATTTACCTGTGAATAGGAATATTCTTTTTGATAAGTTTCTTTGCTTTTTCTGCTCCAAGGTCAAAATGTTTTACCTATGAAATAAGCAGGAATAGTCAGCTATTCAGGAAACACAGTGTCCAGGCACTGTCTACAGCCTGTTAAACTCCTGCGTGCTCTGGTTAAGTGGCTAACTCAAGCAATGCCTCTCTTAGGAAGGGCTTGTCTGCATTATAAGGTAAAATTCTTGGTTCCCAGATAATGTGTCTGGGTTTGTAGTATACATGGAGATGGAAGATACTAAAGATTAGTCTCTGTTCCCTAAGGCTATATAGTGTAGCCAGAAAGACTTGCAAACCCACATGCAACATGGTACCAGCAAGGGATATATCCTAACCACCCCCCCCCTCAGTGGATGTCTAACGCTGTAAAAATGCTGTGCTTTTTTTCTGCCATGTCTTGTAGTGTTATCACATAATGCTGGTTAACCTTTCATGTTTAAGCTCCTGTACTTTTTGCATATCATTACTTTTGCACTTCAGGGCTATTTATTTTATTTTCTCAATTTTTATTAACATTTTCCATGATTATAAAAAATATCCCATGGTAATACCCTCCCTACCCCAACTTTCCCCTCATCATATCCCTTTCCCATCTCAATCAGTCTCTCTTTTATTTTGATGTCATGATCTTTTCCTCCACTTACGCTGGTCTTGTGTAGGTAGTGTCAGGCACTATGAGGTCATGGATATCCAGGCCATTTTGTGTCTGGAGGGAGCATGTTGTAAGGAGTCCTACCCTTCCTTTGGCTCTTACATTCTTTCTGCCACCTCTTTGTGTTAGACCCTGAGCCTTGGAAGGTGTGATCGAGATGTTACTCAGTACACCAGTCACTTCTTTCCAGCACTATGATACCTTCTGAGCCATCCCAAGGTCACTGTCATCTGAAAAGAGAAGATTCTCTACACAAAGTGAGAGTAGCATTAATATAAGGGTATGAATATTAAGAGAAGTGCTTACTGGGCAGTTTGATAAGCAGAGTATATACATTTTCCAGACATCAGCAGATGTTACACCCCTAGGGCTCATGACTACCCCTGTTTTAAGTTTTCAGTATCAGGGATGTGTCTCCCTCCCCCCCCCATGGAGTGGGCCTTCAGTCCAATTGGAGGGCAGTTGGTTTCCACCATGACAGACTTGCCACTAATGCACCTGTTGGCTCATTTGGCCTGGCTGGCCAATTATAAGGCTTGCAGTGTCCACCGTTAAGTATTTTCACTGGTGGTATCTCTTTCAGGGTTATTTTTAAGTGAAGTTGAGGCTACTTGAATACTAGTACTTTAGTTTCAACACTGAGAGGGCTGCTAAGTGGCTAAGGGGCAGACAGCATATACAGCATTGACACACTGGACAAAGAGATAGTTTGTGTCCCAGGTGAAACAGCAAGATAGTGTGAAATTGTGTCCCACTACTTGGAGTGGCATGCAAATGAAAATGGATGAATTATTTCTGTAATTTTTCATTTAATATTTTCACATAGCTGTTGATGATGGGTAGCTGAAATCCTGGAATGTGAAAGTGGGGAGAAGGAGGGAGCTACTAGCAAAATAGGTGATGTGGGAGATGATCTGGAAAAATGTGTAGAAGATACAAGGAAGACTTTGGAGAGGAAGGCATGGGGCCCTCATCCAAATAATGAGCACCTCTTCAGGAGAGGTGTTAGGGAGTGGGTTCTAGGAGGGAAGACCAGTATGTATGTTCAGTTGCCCATGGAGGCCAGGCTGGATGTGTCAAGCCCTAAGAATAAAAACAGTGATCTGGACAGAGTGTGGATGGAGCCAGATCTGGAAAGATTGAGCCACTTCAAAGGGAGGATGAAAATGAGAGGAACTGGTTTCTAATGAGGCCTGACGGTGCAAAAAGGAATTGCAAGACCCTCCCAGTCTTTATTTGGTCACAAAGAAACCTCTTTTTTTCAATATAGGAAGAAGTAGAGATAATAAAATCAATTGTTTTGGTGTTAGTAAATTGAGAAAAAATAAAGTGAGATTACCATTTTGTGAAGAACTCACAGCAAATTCCAGCAAGCATGTCCTGGGAGAAGGACCGTGAGTGGTGGCTTGTTGGGAGCCATGAACCAAACCTCGGCCATGTTGACAGAGACTGCCATATAGCAAGTTAAAGTTTCTACTTCCTCACCTAATACTCAACTACCAGAAACAAAGACTGCCATATAGCAAGTTAAGCTTCTACTTCCTCACCTAATATTCAACTACCAGAAACAATGGGATCGTACACCTGGCCAAACATTCCCCCATCCTGCCGGTAGCTAATGGAGAAACAAAGGCATTGCAGTTTAACCAGTAACTCTGTGATCTTTGCCCTAACTATGTCCCCTTCCCCCTACAACTCCTTGCCCTGACCACATCCCCCTCCCCCTACAACCCTATATAAACCTACATATAAGAATTAACTCTCGAGGCCGTGACAAATGTCTAGCATGGTCTCCTTCTTATGTCTGTTTGCCTACTTTCATTCAGGTTGATATTCACCTCGCATCCTTGTTCGATTCCTCGCTGGCCAGGGCAGTGGCTGAAGGCGCCGAGGCTAGAAAGGGAAATGGTGGTCCACATGCCATTGGGAGGGAGTAAAAGAAGCATGACGAGTAGTCCTGAGCGTGCCTCCCCACGGCGTCTACGACAGACAACCTCGAAGGCTTAACCAGAAGCAGCGGGTTCAAGGCTGAAGTGGCTCCCCGCTGGTGCCTTCTCTGGTCTGATGTTTCTTGTGAAGCGACAACGGGAACAGAGACTATTGTAAGCTGGTCACTTGGTGAGACTGAGCCTACTCCTACTGATAGAGCTGAGGGTGAGAACCAAGATGCCCACTGGTGCCAAGAAGCACAGCCTCCTTAACCCCAGACACATGACTCAGCTGGCATAGCAGGGCACCTGTACACCTACCTCCCCTGACCAGAGCTGATGGGGGCAACTGGCAGCTTCCTGGGTGGGGAACTCCTAACAGACTTCCTCTCAAATACTTATCATTTGCTTTTGAATTTTTCTTTCCTGAAATAACCTTAATGTCTTATTAAAAATTTAAACTTATTTTCACATCTATGTGTGTATGGAAGGAGGTGCATGCCAAGGTCCCTTGTCACTGCAAACAGCTACACTTCCTGGCAGGAAAAACAAAATTGCCTTTTGGAGCCAGTGCAGTGGGTTACACTTGTAATCCCAGAACTCAGGAAACTGTGGGAGGAAGAGTGACATGAGTTTGAGTTTGAGGCCAGCTTGGGACCCACACACACACACACACACACACACTTTTGGTACCTAAAGATTGAGTATACCTTGTTCAATCCTATTGGCACAACTCACGGAGCTGTAGACCTGGATAAAGCCAGTGGTAACCCAAGAAAGGAGGTGTCTTCTACAGAGACAGATATGGAAGGGGCATACAGAAACAGTAAGATGGTGAAGGACACAGAAGGGAAACACACATACCTTTCACTATGTTCTGAAGCTCTCCAGTGAGGAAAACTGGATTGCACGCCACAGGTAATATTGAAAGATTACCTTCCAGATATGATACTGAGAGATGTAAATGGACTAGACAGGATTAGGACTCCTGGCTTCCAGCAGAGGCTGGATCTCCCCAGTCTTAAGGCACAAGAGGCAACTCTGTCTGGGGGACATTCTCTGGAACCATGGTTACTGTGACTGACTTAAGGTGTTTGGCTCTGGGAGCTTCTGTGGAGAATATTCCCAGCAGAATGAAAACATGCATAGAGATCCCAAGGTCAAATCTTGCTTGTTGTGTTCCGAAGAAGCCAGTATGGCTGGAGCTTGACACTGAGGTGGGGGGCATGGGTGAGAGCAAGTGTGTGGAGCTCTAGGTAGGCCTGGAGAGTCAGGTACAAGTCAGGCCTCCCAGGACCTCATAGGCCATGGTACAGGGTTTGGATTTCATTTCAAATGGCATGAGGGTTTACAAACTAAGCCTCCCTTCACACACACACACACACACACACACACACACACACACACACACACACACTTAGTGATTCATCTTTTAAGATAATTACAGTTGGGTATGACTGGCTATCTCTGGTAGAGCCTATGAAAGTGTATTTTACTCATGTGTAAGAATGTAACATTTTTGGTTTTGGCCAGTCTCTGCGGCTGGAGGTAAGGAATATCTGACCAAACAGAAAGTCTTGAGGAAGTGATACAGAATCAGCCAGTAAGAAAGACTTGGTCATTTGTTACTATTTGGATGAACCCACTGCCTTGGTTTCTACTGACTGCCAAGAGTCAGTAGGAACCTAGATGTCTACTTTTTGTCTCTGCTCACCACTCCATTATGTTGGTTACTGAAATCACCTCCCAAGTCAGTGACTCACATGCATGCTACATTCCATTGGCTGCTTCTGGGAAACCCAACATGAATATTAGGATGAGTTTAAACAAAGAAGAAAATAAGTCACTGAATTTCCTGCATCCATCAATTCCAGGCTTCCTTCCCTTAAAAGGAGCAGGATGATGTCATCAAATCCTAACAGTTAAGCCAGTGGGAAGCAGAGACAAGCTTGGAAAATAGCTCATTAGTTAACACAGTGGCAGACTTTATTAACAGCTGGAGAACACAGATGTGAAAACTGATAAGAAGAGTTAATAAAGAATTTCCGGAGACTTCCAGTTAAGATGGTGGTGTAGGTACCACACCAAAGCAGCCTAGGGGGGAAAAAGACCAAAAACACTCAGCAAAATACACACTTTTACTAAAAAGTGAGGTGTATAGGAAATTGAGGCAGCAGCGGAGAAGTAGAAGAGTTATAGAGCATCCAGAGCCTGCACAGGCGGGAAAAGAGGCTCCGGCAACTCGGCCGCGGCACAGCATAAAGCCGCCAGACTCTCGGCTCGAGCCGCAGGAAAAGCCAGGTGCGGGCGCTTCCCCTCACACCGCGCTCTCCGCAACTCGGGAAACGTGAGGGGAGAGCGGCAGTGAGCAGCGGAGGAGAAGACCGCAAGGTAGAAGAACAAGTGGAGCAGCGAGACAACCAGAGCAGCCGCGGCTCCCTCCCCTCCCCCACCGCCTGAACCCAGCTCCAGTGAACACAGCAGTGGCCCGGGACCCGGCCACGCCAACTTGGGCTGACAGCGGGACCCAAGCAGGAGCAGAGTTCGGCAGCAACTTCAGCGGCTCCAGCACCGGTACCAGCGGCCCCAGCAGCAGCGGACCCAGGAGCGGCAGCGGCGGCAGATCCCGCAGCAGCGGCTTCGGGGGGAGCAGCGGAGGTGGACACGGCAGTGGCAGTTTCAGCAGCGGTGGTGGCTCCGATGGTGGCAGCTACGGCAGCAGCAGAGGCAGCAGCAGCGGCTCGGTTTGCCCCGTAGGAAAAGCAAGTGCCCAGCTCCAGAAATCAGAACAACAGCCCGACGACCCAGGCAGCAACTTGACTGAGACCAAAATCACCCAAGGTAACTGGGATTGCACCAGGGAAAGGTCTCACTTGGTCACAAGCTGACTTGGATCCCTCAACAGACCAGAAATCTAAACCTCTTTGTTGATAGAGGATCTGGTCATTATAATAACTACTCTTGCATACATACTCGGGGCTGTTTTTGATTGAATGTGTACAGTGTTTAGTTAAATTTTAGAATCTACCTGTATTTTATTCCACTCAGCCTGCTTGAATACTCCTATAGCAGGGAAACTCAACCCCTAAGAACATCTTTGTAGATACTCTGAGAGTCTTAAGAGCCACACCTAATACCTTAAGGTCCTACCCTGAAAATATATTACATCAAATCAATTGATACAGCTAAGAATACACAGCTAGCTAGAAAATCCAAGCATTAACTTAATCCAATATGCAAAAATATATACATTATAACACAAGAAACACTAAAAAGCAAGACGATATAAATCCACCTAAAAGTATTAATGCATCAGAAATGTCCTCCAGTGAGAAAGAGTTAGAGGAAATGCCTGAGAAAGAGTTCAAAAGAATAATTATAAATATGTTCAGAGAGGTCAAAGAACACATGAAAACAATCAAAGAAGAAATCAAAGAGGAAATCAAAGAGGAAATCAAAGGAATCAAAGAAGAGGCAGGACACCAATTTAATGAAATAAAGAAGGCAATACAAGACATAAATAGGGAAATAGAAATAATAAAGAAAAACCAGTCAGAATTACTAGCAATGAAGAACACAGTTAATGAAATAAAAAACTCTGTAGAAAATCTCACCAGTAGGATGGATGAGGGAGAGGACAGAATATCTAAGCTAGAAGACCAGGTGGCAGACCTAATGCAGTCCAACAAAGAGAAAGACAAACTTATAGAAAAGTATGAGTGGGAATTTCAAGATATTCGGGACACTATGAAAAGATCCAATATAAGAATTCAGGGCATAGTAGAAGGAGAAGAACTCCACTCCAGAGGCATAGTAGGCATCTTCAACAAAATCATAGAGGAAAATTTCCCCCAAATTGGGAAAGAGGTGCCAATACAGATACAGGAAGCTTTTAGAACCCCAGCCAGACAAAACCCAGAAAGAACCTCTCCTCGCCATATTATAATCAAACTTCCAAACACACACACTAAAGAAAAAATATTGAAAGCAGTTAGAGAGAAAAATCAAGTTACCTACAAAAGCAAGCCCATCAGGATTACAGCAGATTATTCAACACAAACTTTAAAAGCCAGAAGGGCTTGAAGTGATATATTCCAAGTTCTGAAAGATAACAACTGTCAACCAAGGTTACTTTATCCTGCAAAGTTATCCGTTCAAATAGATGGAGAAATAAAGACATTCCATGACAAAAGCAGGTTAAAGGAGTATTTGAAGACAAAACCAGCTCTACAGAAAATACTTGATAGAATCCTCCATGCTGAACAAAAGGAAAAGCACACATATAAGGAACCTAGAAAAAACCAGCCATACTCAAATACCAGTTAACAGAAGAGAGCACAGGTAGAACCAGTAACACACACACACACACACACACACACACACACACACACACACACACACACAAAAATGGCAAACATAAATACACACCTTTCAATAATATCTCTTAATATCAATGGTCTCAATGCCCCAACGAAAAGACATAGATTTGCAGACTGGGTTAAAAAGCAGGATCCTACAATTTGTTGTCTCCAAGAAACTCACCTTTCTACAAAGGATAGACATTATCTTAGGGTGAAAGGTTGGAAGACGGTGTTTCAAGCAAATGGGCCTAGAAAACAAGCAGGGGTTGCTATCCTAATATCAGACAGGGTAGACTTTAGTCCAACGTTAGTCAAGAAAGATAAGGAAGGTCACTTTATATTGATTAAGGGCACACTCCAACAGGAGGACATTACAATCCTAAACATATATGCACCTAACATCGGGGCTCCCAAATTCGTCAAACAAACACTACTAGAACTAAGGTCACAGATAACACCAAACACAGTGGTGGTGGGTGACTTTAACACCCCACTATCATCAATTGACAGGTCATCCAGGGAAAGAATAAACAGAGAGGCATCTGGACTAAATGAGGTCATAGAAGGAATGGACCTAACAGATATATACAGGACATTTCATCCAAATGCTGCAGAATATACATTCTTTTCAGCAGCACATGGAACATTCTCTAAAATAGACCATATATTAGGACACAAAGCAAATCTTAACAAATTCAGGAAAATTGAAATAATTCCTTGCATTCTATCTGACCACAATGGAATTAAACTACAAATCAGTAGCAAGAAAGGCTATAGAGCATACACAAAATCATGGAAACTAAACAATACACTACTAAATGATTAGTGGGTCAATGAAGAAATCAAAAAGGAAATCAAAAAATTTATAGAGTCAAATGATAATGAGAACACAACATACCAAAATCTCTGGGACACAATGAAGGCAGTTCTAAGAGGCAAATTTATAGCCTTAAGTGCCTATATTAAGAAATTAGAAAGGTTGCAAGTAAACGACCTAAAGCTTCGCCTTAAAGCCTTGGAAAAAGAAGAACAAGGCAAACCAAAAATTAGTAGATGGGAAGAAATAATAAAGATTAGGGCAGAAATTAATGAAATAGAAACAAAAAGAGCAATCCAAAGAATTAATGAAACAAAGAGTTGGTTCTTTGAAAGGATAAACAAGATTGATAAACCCTTAGCAAATCTGACCAAAAGGAAGAGAGAAGAGACCCAAATTAATAAAATCAGGGATGAACAAGGTAACATCACAACAGACTCCAGAGAAATTCAAAAAATCATAGGGACATACTATAAAAGCATATACTCCACAAAGTATGAAAATCTGAAAGAAATGGATGATTTCCTTGATCTATATGACCTACCTAAATTAAATCAAAATGAGATTAATCACTTAAATAGACCTATAACAAACATGAAGATCCGAACAGTTATCAATAATCTCCCAACTAAAAAAAGCCCAGGCCCGGATGGATTCACTGCTGAATTTTACCAGACTTTTAAGGAAGAGCTAACACCATTTCTTCTTAAGCTTTTCCAGGAAATAGAAAAAGAAGGAATTTTACCAAACTCCTTCTATGAGGCCAGCATCACCCTGATACCAATACCAGGCAAAGATCGAACAAAAAAAGAAAATTACAGACCAATCTCCCTCATGAACATAGATGCAAAAATTCTAAACAAAATATTGGCAAACAGAATACAAGAATATATCAAAAAGATCATTCACCCTGACCAAGTAGGCTTTATCCCAGAGATGCAGGGATGGTTCAACATACGCAAATCTATAAATGTAATACATTACATAAACGGGTTGAAGGACAAAAATCACATGATCATCTCATTAGATGCAGAGAAAGCATTTGACAAAATCCAACATCCCTTCATGATAAAAGTCCTACAGAGACTGGGAATAGAAGGAACATATCTCAATATAATAAAGGCTATTTATGACAAGCCTACAGCCAACATATTACTAAATGGGGAAAAACTGGAAGCTTTTCCACTAAAATCAGGAACAAGACAATGGTGTCCACTGTCCCCACTTCTATTTAATATAGTTTTGGAAGTCTCAGCCATAGCAATAAGGCAAGAGACACACATAAAAGGGATACAAATTGGAAAGGAAGAAATCAAGTTATCATTATTTGCAGATGACATGATTCTATACATAAAGGACCCTAAAGACTCTACTAGCAAGCTGTTAGAGCTGATCAAAACCTACAGCAATGTAGCAGGATACAAAATAAATACACAGAAATCAGTAGCCTTCATATATGCTAACAACAAACACACAGAGGATGAAATCAGAGAATCACTCCCATTCACAATTGCATCAAAGAAAATAAAATACCTTGGAATAAACCTAACCAAGGAAGTAAAGAATCTATACAATGAGAACTTTAAAACACTCAAGCGAGAAATTGCATAAGACGCTAGAAAGTGGAGAAAGGTCCCCTGTTCCTGGATTGGAAGAATCAATATCGTGAAAATGGCAATCTTACCTAAAGCAATCTACACATTTAATGCAATCCCTATCAAAATTCCAAAGGCTTTCTTCATGGAAATAGAAAAAACAATCCAAAAATTCATTTGGAATCACAAAAACCCCCGAATATGTAAAATAATACTGAGCAACAAAAAAGAGGCTGGTGGTATCACCATACCTGATTTTAACCTATACTACAGAGCCATAGTAACAAAAACAGCATGGTACTGGCACAAAAACAGACATGTAGATCAGTGGAACAGAATAGAGGACCCAGATGTAAGCCCAAGTAGTTATAGCCTCCTGATATTCGATAAAAATGCCAAAAATACTCATTGGAGAAGAGACAGCCTCTTCATCAAATGGTGTTTTGAAAACTGGATAAATATCTGCAGAAGGATGAAAATAGATTCTTCTCTCTCGCCATGCACAAGAATTAAGTCCAAATGGATTAAAGACCTTAACATCAGACCTGAAACTTTGAAACTGCTAGAGGAAAAAGTAGGGGAAACCCTTCAACATATTGGTCTTGGCAAAGACTTTCTGAATACAACCCCAATTGTTCAGGCAATAAAACCACAGATTAACCACTGGGACCTAATGAAATTACAAAGATTTTGCACCGCAAAGGACACAGTGAAAAAAGCAAAGAGGCAACCTACAGAATGGGAAAAAATCTTCGCCAGCTATATATCTGATAGAGGATTAATACCTAGGATATACAAAGAACTCAAAAAGTTAAATAATAAGGAATCAAACAAGCCAATCAAAAAATGGGCTATGGAGCTAAATAGAGAGTTCTCAAAGGAAGAAATACGAATGGCATATAAGCATCTAAAAAAATGTTCTACATCACTAGTCATCAGGGAAATGCAGATTAAAACTACATTGAGATTCCATCTCACTCCTGTCAGATTGGCCACCATCATGAAAACAAATGATCATAAATGTTGGAGGGGATGTGGAAAAAGAGGAACCCTTCTACACTGCTGGTGGGAATGCCATCTGGTCCAGCCATTGTGGAAAACAGTGTGGAGGTTCCTAAAGCAGCTAGAGATTGATCTACCATATGACCCAGCTATAGCGCTCCTAGGCATATATCCAAAGGACTCATCTCATTTCCTTAGAAGTACATGCTCAACCATGTTTATTGCTGCTCAATTTATAATAGCTGGGAAATGGAACCAGCCTAGATGTCCCTCAACAGATGAGTGGATAATGAAGATGTGGTACATTTATACAATGGAGTTCTACTCAGCGGTAAAGAAAAATGAAGTTATGAAATTTGCAGAAAAATGGATGGACCTGGAAAGTATTATACTAAGTGAGGTAACCCAGGCCCAGAAAGCCAAGCGCCACATGTTCTCTCTCATATGTGGATCCTAGCTACAGATGACTGGGCTTCTGCGTGAAAATGAAAATACTTAGTAGCAGAGGCCAGTAAGTTGAAAAGGAGACATAAAGGGTGGAGAAAGGAAAGGAGGAGGATACTTAATAGGTTGATATTGTATATATGTAATTACAATGATTGTAATGGGGAGGTAATATGATGGAGAATGGAATTTCAAACGGGAAAGTGTGGGGGTGGGGAAGGAGGGAATTACCATGGGATATATTTTATAATCATGGAAAATGTTAATAAAAATTAAAAAAAAAAACTTAAAAAAAATAAATAAAAAAAGAATTTCCTAGCATTGGTGGGAAAAGGGACAGGAATACTAATGGAATAGTTCAAAAGGAAAGGTGTGTCATGAACTAAAATATATGAAATATGGCAATCAATCTATCAGAAGTCTCTGTGCTTCCTCTAACCTCTTGTGATCTATGATGGCTTCCAGGTCAAATAATCAAAAGTTCACAAGTGAATCAAGGGGAGAATTTTCACTATGGGAGAGGAATAAATATCGCTGATTTATTTTCCAAAACAAAAAGTTTTAAAGAACACCTTTTTTCATATAATTAAATGTCAATTTCTGTTCTATTTTATATTACAATTATGCCAAGCATAATTGTTGTCCTGGACCTTAGAACTGTGGTTATCTTTATGCAGGATTTATTTATTTTAGTTGGCATACAGAGATTTAGATATCATTTATCCTGGCATTGTCATGAACAATTTATTCTAGTTGGTTATCTACTCATTTAGAATGGTTCTCACTAAATTATGCCTAGGCTGGTCTTGAACACCTGGAAGTAGTGATCCTCTCACCTCAGCCATTGAGTAGCTGGGACTACAAGTGTACCACTATTGCCAGATCTTTCCTTCTTTTTAAAATTTTTATTTATTATTTATATGCAAGACAGAGCATGTGTGTGTGAGAGAGGAAAAGAATGAGAGCGTGCACTGTAAACGAACTCCAGATGACACTTTGTACATATGGCTTTCCACAGGTACTGGGGAGTCAAATCCAGGCCACTGGGCTTTGCAAACAAGTGCCTTTAACTACTGAGCCATCTCTCCAGCTCTCTTTCTTTTTTTAAAAAATTATTTTTATTATTATGAACTTTACAGTATAAATATATTGCATTTTGGTCCTATTCCCATTGGGTTATACTCTTATATCCACTCTATCCCATCCCCATTCCACCAAGGGTCCTCCTCAGTGGGTTATTGATATTTACTGTGGGGTCATGAATGCAGCAGTCAGTCTCAGCTGGGGAGGGGCAATGTCCCAGTATATACTTTCCCATCCTGTGGTTCTTACAATCTTCCTGCTCCCTCTCCCACAATGTTCCCTGAGCCTTGGCTGGCATGTTACAAGTCTCTTTAGTGTTGAGCTCTCTGCATCCTCTGAATTTTTGCTTTGATGAGTTTTGAGTGTCCTTAGTGTCTATCACCATTTCCCTGGAGTTTGTTGTCAGGCTAGCAGGCAGAGCAGCACTCATGTTTAAATCACAACTTTCTTTTCTTCCTCTTCTTTTTTTTTTTTTTTTTTGGTTTTTTGAGGTAGGGTCTCACTGTAGCCCAGGCTGACCTGGAATTCACTATGGAGTCTCAGAGTGGCCTTGAACTCCTACGTCTCACTCCTACGTCTACCTCCCAAGTGCTGGAATTAAAGGCGTGTGCCACCATGCCCAGCTTACAACTTCCTTTTCTTCTGAGCCCTGGCAGATGTGATAGAGATGACTGATCTCATGATGGGCAGTCAGCTGTCTTTTCTTGGCATATTAAAGGATCTTGGAAATCACTAGTATTTGCTACCATCTGTTAAAAAAAAAAAAAGAGAGAGAGAGAGAGAAGATTCTTTAACCAAAATAAGACTAGCATGAATCAAAGATGGTAAACAGCCAGGCCTGGTGGCACATGCCTTTAATCCCAGCACTCAGGAGGCAGAGGTAGGAAGATTACAGTAAATTCAAGACCACCATGAGACCACATAGTAAATTCCAGATCAGCCTGGGCTAGAGCGAGACCCTACCTTGAAAAACTAAAACAATAAAATAAAAAAGTTGGTAAACATTCTGCCTTCAATGTTTAATGACTCTTAAAAAGTTCTATTTCTATTTTTATTTTTAGAGAGAGAGAGAGAGAGAGAGAGAATTGTCACTCCAGGGCCTTAGCCTAGTGGGTGTGTGCAAACTTGAGCTTGCCTCATCTTTGTGTGTCCTGCTTACGTGGGATCTGGAGAGTGGAACATGGTCCTTAGGCTTTGCAGGCAAGCATCTTAACCACTAAGCAATCTCTCTAGCCCTTTGATAACATTTTGATGGGCATACCCTCTCTTCTTAGCCAAAGAACAGTGAGAGCTTCTCTCTAGAGTCTATGACCCTCCTATTCATAAGATTCTGACTTGATTCTCAGTGCAAGGTATGAATTCACTCCTACTGCATGGGCTTCATATCCATCCAGAAAGCAGTTGATTGCCGCATAGCTTGTGTGCCACTATTACACAGGTGTGTACATCTTGTCCAGCTAGTTGATTTTGTAGCTTGTAGGATGTGGTGGTTTGCCTCAGATGTCCCCCCATAAACTTAGGCATTGTAAATGCTAGGATCCCAGCTGATGGAGATTTGGGAATTAACACCTGCTGGAGACAGTGTATTGTTGGGGGTGGGCTTACAGGTGTTATAGTCACCTTCCTTATGCCGGTGTTTGGCACACTCTCCTGCTGTTATTATCCACCTGATGTTGGCCAGGAGGTGATGTCCACGCTCTTCTCATGCCATCATGGAGCTTCCCCCTCGAGCCTGTTAGCCAAAATAAGCCACTTTTTCCCACAAGCTGCTCTTGTTTGGGTGATTTCTACCAGCGATGCAAACCTGACTGCAACACAAGGTCTCCTGCTTCTTCATGCTATTGGTGACCTTTATCTCCAACAGCTCACATTTTTGGTTTAACATATCTTTTCCTCTGTTTTCTACGGTGAATGTATATATAAAAATGTTTTGGGAAAGTAGGAGGAGGGGAATGAAGAAAGAATGGCTACCAGGTATTGGATTCAGTTATAAGAAATGACCCGTTACAGTATAGTTGAGTGACTATGATTGCTTACAATTAATCTTACCTAACAACATAGCTGGAAGTTCCCAATGTAAGAAAATGTCAAATGGTTAAAATAATGGACATACTGAAGGACTCAGGAACCAGAGGGATGCCATGACAGGCTTCAGAGTCATCAGTAGGCCTAAGTTTCTGTTATCCGGCAAGGTTTCTGTTTCCCAGCAAGGCTTAAATAAGAGTTTAACAGTTACTGAAAAAAGATCACAAACTGCTTATGCCATACATGTCTATGGTCATAAGATAAGTTGCTTAAGTTCCTCAAACACACATAGCCAATCAGAACAAAGGTTACCTAATCTGTAGCCCCCTGCCCACCAGCTCTGCCCCCCAGCATCCTAAGCCTATCAGAAAAATACAAGTGCAGTTACTACTTAAATCTACCAATCATGTAACCATTCCCCTACTTCTTTGTTCAAATCCCTATAAAAAAACCCTGCCCCCTGCTGCTCAGGTGAAGTCGAGTTGGAGTTAAGCCCCAAATAAAGCTCCTTGCCTTTGCATAGTGTTTGGTTCTCCTTGATGGTCACGGGGGGGGGGGGGGGGGGGGGGGGCAAGAACTGGGCATAACAATACCACTGATCCTCATCTGATCATTACACAGTGTATGTATGCACTGAAATATCACACTGAAACCCATAAATATGTACAGGTGAAAAAAAAATGAAATGGAAAAAAAATAATATTCTGAGCAGGGGCAGGCAAAGTTATCAGGGAAACAAGAGGAAAGAATTTATTTACTTGGGTGTGTTTCCTAGGTGGATCCTAGGATACCGGCCCACCTCAGAGGGGCCTAATAATCATCCAACCATCAGGGTGGGTGGAGCCCACGTGAACTGGGGCCTCTGGGGATCTGTTCGCCCCTGATACAGGGCCAGATCAAGGCAAATTTGCACGGGCTAAGCTCCACTGTGTTGGAGGAAACATCTTGACTGGCTGGGTTTATTAAGGTGAGCATCCTGTTGTGTTGTTTTGCAGCTCGCCAGGTCTTCGTGGGAGACCGGAGCCCGTAAAGGGGCTGCACAGACTCGCGCTGGCAGGCCAAGCGCGTGCACAGGCGCTAGGTGCGGCAGAAGTGGCGGAATGAGAGGCGCCCTAGCCCGCAGCTGCAGGAGAGAGCCGCGTCCTGGGGACATCACTGCGTAGGGCGGGGACTGCGTGCACTCCTTCTGTACGGAGGCTTTCGGAGCCAGGACCATGGCTATCTTTGATAACCTCTTCACCAACCAAAAGACCACGTGCTGTGCAGGGAACATTCCATGCTGTGCAGGGGTGGAATGGGCCAGTCTGTCCAAAGTGGGCAGGAAGCTCAAGAAATACTTAGTAAAGGACTTCATGGCCAGTTGCATACATGCCTCTCTTTTCCCTTGTTTCCCTTGGTGTGTTTTTTCACCCAGTGGCCCATTTCTTACAGTACATGGACTCAGTGATGAAAGGAAGCACATACATAAGGCTCTTTGCTACTGGTGCTTGGTACTGAACGCGTGCGTTAAGCAAGCACTCTGCCACTGGGCCCCACCCCAGCACTCTCATGCACGCATGCGAGTTTTAGTAAATTAATTACGTCACTGAAGGTATGCTTTAGGTGTTCAGCCAGGGTAACCATTTCACTGCCACTGTGGTTTCAGATCAAACAAATTTTAATTTACACACTGACAAACATGAAAAAATGATTTTTCAAAAGTGGTAACATTTCTTGACACTCATAAAATGATCTTTTAAAACACTGCCCACTCCTTTGAAGCTAATGGACTGGGGGCTAATGTGCCGGGCTCCCCAGGCAGGTTGTGCTGAGGAAGGACCAGGCCCGCTAGTTCCTCCCAAGGGGTTGAGGAGGAGGATGAGTGTCCACAGCTCAGAACCTCCCCTAGTCACCAGAGAAAAACCACACTGAGTCGAGAGTCTTTATTGTTACAGGCAGTTGCCTATATAGTGTTGAGAAGGAAGGTGCACATTCTAGGATGGGGGGAGAGGCTAGGGCCAATAGCATACCGCAACTTTTGAGATGATTGGTTCAAAGTGTGCGTGGGCGGGAACTCTAACTTCCCATGCCGAAGTAGCAGGCCAGAGGCCATTTGGCGCCCTGCTGAGTCATAGGTGGCCGGAGGCAGATGGTCAAACTTTAGCTAGGCTCAGGAAGTTCCACTAGGCCTAACGCCCAGGCCTTTCAAGGCCTAACACTAATGTAGTCAGATTTGTGATTCAATTGGAAAGATTGCCTGGTCTGGCTATGATGGCGAGCTGTTGTACTCACAGCTACTCCATAGGCAGAAAGATCACTTAAACCCAGGAAGTCAAGGCCAGCCTAGACAATATAACCAGACTCCCAGCTCAGTGAAGAGTTCAATGCCAGGATATTGATCTGGAATGAATCCACTAGAGCAAAACACTGACTTTTCAGGAAAGCAAAGACCATGTGTTTTTCATGGGAATGTGGATAATTTTATGTTATTTAATCTTTATCCAAGAGTTTCATTCCTCCCTTTATTCCACATTCAAATATGTGTTTATTGAAAGTTAACTTGAGGACTTCCAGTTAAGATGGCGGCATAGGTACCACGCCAAAGCAGCCTGGGGGGAAAAAAACCCAAAAAATCTCAGCAAAATATACACTTTTACTAAAAAGTGAGGTGTATAGGAAATTAAAGCAGCAGTGGAGAAGTACAAGAGATCCAGAGCATCCAGAGCCTGCACAGGCGGGAAAAGCGGCCCCGGCAGCTCTACCAACTGCGGTGGTGGCACACCAGAAAGCGGCCAGGCTCAGCTCGAGCTGCAGGAAAAGCCAGGTGTGGGAGCTTCCCCTCACACCGGTGCTCTCCACAACTCAGGAAACGTGAAGGGAGAGCAGCAGTGAGCAATAGAGGAGCAGACCACGAGGTAGAAGAACATGTGGAACAGTGAGAGATTCAGAGCAGCTGCGGCTCCCTCCACTTCCCCACCGCCTGAGCCCAGCTCCAGAGAGCAGAGCAGCGGTCCCAGGACCCGGCCACTCCAACTTGGGCCGACAGCGGGACCCAAGCAGGAGCAGAGTTCGGCAGCAACATCAGCGGCTCTGCCACCGGTAACAGCAGCCCCAACAGCAGCAGATCCAGTAACCGCAGCAGGGGCAGACCCAGCACCAACAGACCCAGTAATGGCAGCAGCGGCAGACCCAGCAACAGCAGCGGCAGTAGACCCAGCAGCAGCAGCTTCAGCAGCAGCAGTGGCTCCAGAAGTGGCAGCTACAGCAGTAGCATTAGCAGCAGAGGCAGCAGCAGCGGTGGGCCCAGCAGCAGCAGCTTCAACTGCTGACAGAGCCAGCAGAGGCAGCTTTAGCACAGCAGTTCCAGCAGCAGGGGTGCTGATCTGCAGGGCCACAGTTGCAAGGCTCAGTTTGCCCTGCAGGAAAAGCCAGTGCCCAGCTCCAGAAATCAGAACAGCAGCCCAATGACCCACCCAGCAACTTGACTGAGACAAAAATCATCCAAGGTAACTGGGATTGCACCAGGGAAGGGTCTCACTTGGTCACAAGCTGACTTGGATCCCTCAACACACCAGAAATCTTAACTTCTATGTTGATAGAGGATCTGGTTGTTATAATAACTACTCTGGCATACATACTTGGGGCTGTTTTTGATTGAATGGGTACAGTGTTTAGTTAACTTTTAGAATCTATCTGTATTTTATTCCACTCAGCCTACTTGAATGCTCCCATAGCAGGGAAACTCAACCCCTAGGAGCACCTTTGTAGATACTCTGAGAGTCTTAAGAGCCATACCTAACAACTTAAGCTCCTACCCTGAAGATATATAACACTAAATCAATTGATACAGCTAAGAATACCCAGCTAGCTAGAAAATCCAAGCATTAACTTAATCCAAGATGCAAAAATATATACATTATAACACAAGAAACACTAAAAGCAAGACGATATAAATCCACCTAAAAGTATTAATGCATCAGAAATGACCTCCAGTGAGAACAAGTTAGAGGAAATGCCTGAGAAAGATTTCAAAAGAATGATTGTAAATATGTTCAAAGAAGTCAGAGAACAAATCAAAAGAGTCAAAGAGGAACTTAAAGAGGAAATCAAAGGAATCAAAGAAGATGCAGGACACCAATTTCATGAAATAAAGAAGGCAATACAAGACATAAATAAGGAAATAGAAATAATAAAGAAAAACCAGTCCGAAGTACTAGCAATGAAGAACACAGTTAATGAAATAAAAAACTCTGTAGAAAATCTCACCAGTAGAATGGATGAAGGAGAGGACAGAATATCTAAGCTAGAAGACCAGGTGGCAGACCTAATGCAGTCCAACAAAGAGAAAGACAAACTTATAGAAAAGTATGAGTGGGAATTTCAAGATATTCGGGACACTATGAAAAGATCCAATATAAGATTATTCAGGGCATAGTAGAAGGAGAAGAATTCCACTCCAAAGGCATAGTAGGCATCTTCAACAAAATCATAGAAGAACATTTCCCCCAAATTGGGAAAGAGGTGCCAATGCAGATACAGGAAGCCTTTAGAACCCCAGCCATACAAAACCCGGAAAGAACCTCTCCTCGCCATATTATAATCAAACTTCCAAACACACACACTAAAGAAAAAATATTGAAAGCAGTTAGAGAGAAAAATCAAGTTACCTACAAAAGCAAGCCCATCAGGATTACAGCAGATTATTCAACACAAACTTTAAAAGCCAGAAGGGTTTGGAGTGATATATTCCAAGCTCTGAAAGATAACTACTGTCAACCAAGGTTACTTTATCCTGCAAAGTAATCCATTCAAATAGACGGAGAAATAAGGACATTCCATGACAAAAGCAGGTTAAAGGAGTATTTGAAGACAAAACTAGCTCTACAGAAAATACTTGATAGAATCCTCCATGCTGAAGAAAAGGAAAAGCACACATATAAGGAACCCGGAAAAAAACAAGCAATACTCAAATACTAGTTAACAGAAGAGAGCACAGGTAGAACCAGAACCACAAAAAAAAAAAAAAAAAAAAAAAAAAAGGCAAACATAAACACACACCTTTCAATAATATCTCTTAATATCAGTGGCCTCAATGCCCCAACCAAAAGACATAGGTTTGCAGACTGGGTTAAAAAGCAGGATCGTACAAATTGTTGTCTCCAAGAAACTCAACTTTCTACAAAGGATAGACATTATCTTAGGGTGAAAGGCTGGGAAACAGTGTTTCAAACAAATGGGCCTAGAAAACAAGCAGGGGTTGCTATCCTAATATCTAACAAGGTAGACTTTAGTCCAACGTTAGTCAAGAAAGATAAGGAAGGTCACTTTATATTGATTAAGGGCACACTCCAACAGGAGGACATTACAATCCTAAACATATATGCACCTAACATGGGGGCTCCCAAATTCATCAAACAAACATTATTAGAACTAAGGTCACAGATAACACCAAACACAGTGGTGGTGGGTGACTTTAACACCCCACTCTCATCAATTGACAGGTCATCCCTGGAAAAAATAAACGGAGAGGCATCTGGACGAAATGAGGTCATAGAAGGAATGGACCTAACAGATATATACAGGACATTTCATCCAAAGGCTGCAGAATATACATTCTTTTTTTTTTTTTTTAAAGTCATGTTTCTTTCTTTTCTTTTTTTTTTTAAATTTTTTATTTATTTATTTGAGAGCGACAGACACAGAGAGAAAGACAGATAGAGGGAGAGAGAGAGAAAGGGTGCGCCAGGGCTTCCAGCCTCTGCAAATGAACTCCAGACGCATGCGCCCCCTTGTGCATCTGGCTAACGTGGGTCCTGGGGAACCAAGCTTTGAACCGGGGTCCTTAGGCTTCACAGGCAAGCGCTTAACCGCTAAGCCATCTCTCCAGCCCCAGAATATACATTCTTTTCAGCAGCACATGGAACATTCTCTAAAATAGACCATATATTAGGACACAAAGCAAATCTTAACAAATTCAGGAAAATTGAAATAATTCCTTGCATTCTATCTGACCACAATGGAATTAAACTACAAATCCTTAGCAAGAAAGGCTATAGAGCATACACAAAATCATGGAAACTAAACAATACACTACTAAATGATGAATGGGTCAATGAAGAAATCAAGAAGGAAATCAAAAAATTTATAGAGTCAAATGATAATGAGAACACAACATATGAAAATCTTTGGGACACAATGAAAGCAGTTCTAGGAGGTAAATTTATAGCCTTAAGTGCCTATATTAAGAAATTAGAAAGGTCGCAAGTCAACGACCTAATGCTTCACCTTAAAGACTTGGAAAAAGAAGAACAAGGCAAACCAAAAATTAGTAGGTGGGAAGAAATAATAAAGATTAGGGCAGAAATTAATGAAACTGAAACAACAACAACAAAAAACACAATCCAAAGACTTAATGGTTCTTTGAAAGGATAAAGAAGATTGATAAACCCTTAGCAAATCTGACCAAAAGGAAGAGAGAAGAGACCCAAATTAATAAAATCAGAGATGAAAAAGGTAACATCACAACAGATTCCAGGGAAATTCAAAAAATCATAGGGACATACTATAAAAGCATATACTCCACAAAGTATGAAAATCTGAAAGAAATGGATGATTTCCTTGATCTATATGACCTACCTAAATTAAATCAAAATGAGATTAATCACTTAAATAGACCTATAACAAGCATGGAGATCAGAACAATTAACAATAATCTCCCAACTAAAAAAAGCCCAGGCCCAGATGGATTCACTGCTGAATTTTACCAGACCTTCAAGGAAGAGCTAACACCATTGCTTCTGAAGCTTTTCCAGGAAATAGAAAAAGAAGGAATTCTACCAAACTCCTTCTATGAGGCCAGCATCACCCTGATACCAAAACCAGGCAAAGATAGAACAAAAAAAGAAAATTACAGACCAATCTCCCTCATGAACATAGATGCAAAAATTCTCAACAATATATTGGCAAACAGAATACAAGAGTATATGAAGATCATTCACCCTGACCAAGTAGGCTTTATCCCAGAGATGCAGGGATGGTTCAATATATGCAAATCTATAAACGGGTTGAAGGACAAAAGTCACATGATCATCTCATTGGATGCAGAGAAAGCATTTGACAAACTCCAACAACCCTTCATGATAAAAGTCATACAGAGACTGGGATTAGAAGGAACATATCTCAATATATTAAAAGCTATTTATGACAAGCCTACAGCCAACATATTACTAAATGGGGAAAAACTGGAAGCTTTTCCAATAAAATCAGGAACAAGACAAGGGTGTCCACTGTCCCCACTTTTATTTAATATAGTTTTGGAAGTCTTAGCCATAGCAATAAGGCAAGAGACACACATAAAAGGGGTATAAATTGGAAAGGAAGAGATCAAGTGTTCCTTATTTGCAGATGACATAATACTATACATAAAGGACCCTAAAAACTCTACTAGCAAACTGTTAGAGCTGATCAAAACCTACAGCCATGTAGCAGGATACAAAATAAATACACAGAAATCAGTAGCCTTCATATATGCTAACAACAAACACACAGAGGATGAAATCAGAGAGTCACTTCCATTCACAATTGCATCAAAACAAAAAAATAAATAAAGTACATTGGAATAAGTCTAACCAAGGAAGTAAAGAATCTCTACAATGAGAACTTTAAAACATTCATGCGAGAAATTGCATAAGACGCTAGAAAGTGGAGAAACGTCCCCTGTCCCTGGATTGGAAGAATCAATATTGTGAAAATGGCAATCTTACCAAAAGCAATCTACACATTTAATGCAATCCCTATCAAAATTCCAAAATCATTCTTCATGGAAATAGAAAAAACAATCCAAAAATTCATTTGGAATCACAAAAAACCTTGAATATCTAAAATAATACTGAGCAACAAAAAAGAGGCTGGTGGTATCACCATACCTGATTTTAACCTATACTACAGAGCCATAGTAACAAAAACAGCGTGGTACTGGCACAAAAACAGACATATAGATCAGTGGAACAGAATAGAGGACCCAGATGTAAGCCCAAGTAGCTATAGCCACCTGATATTCAATAAAAATGCTCAAAATACTCATTGGAGAAAAGATAGCCTCTTCAGCAAATGGTGTTGGGAAAACTGGATATATATCTGCAGAAGTATGAAAATAGATTCTTCTCTCTTGCCATGCACAAGAATTAATTCCAAATGGATTAAAGACCTTAACATCAGACCTGAAACTCTGAAACTGCTAGAGGAAAAAGTAGTGGAAACCCTCCAACATATTGGTTGTGGAAAAGACTTTGTGAATACAACCCCAATTGCTCAGGCAATAAAACCACAGATTAATCACTGGGACCTCATGAAATCACAATGATTTTGCAGTGCAAAGGACACAGTGCAAAAAGCAAAGAGGCAACCTACAGAATGGGAAAAAATCTTCACCAGCTATATATCTGTTACAAGATTAATATCTAGGATATACAAAGAACTCAAAAAGTTAAATAATAAGGAATCAAACAAGCCAATCAAAAAATGGGCTATGGAGCCAAATAGAGCATTCTCAAAGGAAGAAATATGAATGGCATATAAGCATGTAAAAAAAATGTTCTACGTCACTAGTCATCAGGAAAATGCAGATTAAAACTACATTGAGATTCCATCTCACTCCTGTCAGATTGGCCATCATTATGAAAACAAATGATCATAAATGTTGGCAGGGATGTGGAAAAAGAGGAACCCTTCTACACTGCTGGTGGGAATGCAATCTGGTCCAGCCATTTTGGAAATCAGTGTGGAGGTTCCTAAAACAGCTAAAGATTGATCTACCATATGACCCAGCTATAGCACTCCTAGGCATATATCCAAAGGAATCATCTCATTTCCTTAGAAGTACGTGCTCAACCATGTTTATTGCTGCTCAATTTATAATAGCTGGGAAATGGAACCAGCCTAGATGTCCCTCAACTGATGAGTGAATAATGAAGATGTGGTACATTTATATAATGGAGTTCTCCTCAGCGGTAAAGAAAATGAAGTTATGAAATTTGCAGGAAAATGAATGGATCTGGAAAGGATTATACTAAGTGAGGTAACCCAGGCCCAGAAATCCAAGCACCACATATTCTCCCTCATATGGGGATCCTAGCTACAGATGACTGGGCTTCTGTGTGAGAATGAAAATACTTAGTGGCAGAGGCCAGTAAGTTAAAAAGGAGACATAAAGGGAAGAGAAAGGAAGGGAGGAGGGTACTTAATAGGTTGATATTGTATATATGTAAGTACAATGATTGTGATGGAGAGGTAATATGATGGAGAATTTCAAAGGGGAAAGTGGGGGGGGGGGACGGGAGGGAATTAACATGGATTATTTTTTTATAATCATGGAAAATGCTAATAAAAAATTTTTTTTTAAAAAGAAAGTTAACTTGATACCAGGCATGGGCTGAGTGCTAGAGATGTGGCAGAGAGGAGAGTTGGCATGGGGCCTGTTGTGTCAACGTGGATTGAAGTTGAGTGGGAGGCGACATAAACATAAGATGAGTCCAGGATTGATTAATTCCAGAAATTTGTGTCCATAATAATTGGTCCAGCTAGTAGCAAACAAGTGAGTGGTGCAAGTAGGATACGGAGATATCCCCATGGTCCTGGAAGATGGGGTTGAGAAATGTAGAGTTGTCTAGCAGACAGACCAGCATGGTTAAACCTGATGGTTGTCTGTGGGGGGTTTGAGGGTTTGGGGGGCTGACCATAGGCAGCCATGGAACCAAGAGAGGCAGGCTTTATTGGGCAGTGCTTGGACAGGGTGGTATCACAGCATGGTGTGCTTGGTCCAGGAAGGGTAGGAGTGACATACAGAAGAGAGGAGGGCACAGGAAGTACCCAAGTAGAGGGCCAGGGGAGAGGCCTTCGTGTCTTGGTGACATTCCTCAAACAGCACAGTGGGAGTTTCTGAATGAGAGAACTGTATAGAACAATGGCAGCTTAGAGCTGTAGAACCATAAGGCTCTGTCTCATCAATGACCAGTGGATTCGGGATATAGTGTCATGGTGTGCAGGCAGGCAAGCTCTAAATGACTAAAAATCTGCTTGTTTGGCTACTTTTTATTTGTTTATTTAAGCAAAAGGGAGAGAATGGCACACCAGAGCCTCCAACCACTGCAAACAAACTCCAGATGCAAGTGCCACCTTGTGCATCTGGCTTGCATGGGTCCCAGGAATTCGAAACTGGATCCTTTGGCTTTACAGGCAAGTGCCTTAACCAATCTCTCCAGCCCTGTTTGGCTATTTTTAAAACAACCGGATATGTAAAAAATTGGGTTTGGTACTAACAGCTTTTGAGCTACAGTTTTAGTATGTGGTAAGGCAATAGCCAAGCTCCTGATCATCTGTTACTCATTTATGTGACAAATGTAACCAGGGAAACATGAGGTCCTGTGGGTTCCTGGATTCTTGCTCCGGGGACTGGCCTTGGTTCCCCCAGAAGGCATCCAGGCAACCAGGGGTGGGCGAGCACATGATGAATGGAACACTCCCAGGAGAAAGTTGAATAGCTGTCTCGTTTATTGTCAGTGAAATGGGTTTATAAGTATCTGAGGATGTGGGGAAGGGTCCTAAGGGGATTGGATGTACGAAGTTCATTTCTGATGCCTAATTAGCATGTGGGGACATTCATTCCAGTATGTAGGCAATGGTGGGGCAGGGGGATAGGTGATCTAGAGTCTCAGGACTGTGTGAAGACTGGTAAGAAGTTTCTTAGGCAACTGGCCAAAGGTTATAGTGCTATGGGCACAGTCTAAGTTCAGGTGTGCAGGGCTTGAGTGGGTGTGGCCTCCTGTAGCCTGGGGGTCCTTAGCCATGCCTGGAAGCTCAGGCCCCTCTCCTGAAGGCTCCAGCCTGTGCCTGGCAGTGCCCAACAACTCCCCCTTTGTTTTTATAATGGGGCAGTATCATCTCAAATGGGTTCTTAAAAAATTTACCATAGGTCCAGATAGAGTTAGGTGGTGTACAAGGACCTGATTAAAAGAAACCTTAGCAATATTAGTTATTTGTTATTTGAGAAATTTGATGAGACAGGGGGCTACAAGCAATAGGATTTTTGTAGTAAAGAAGGGACTAAGGAGAATCCAAGCAAGTAAAGGGTTAGAGAACCAGGTGGTGGGGTCCTCAGGCTTGTAGCAGTCAATCAGCTTAACAACATTTGATTCGTTAACAAAGAAAACAATATTCTTGTCCCAAGACCATACATGCCCCCCAAGTTCAGCAGCAATGAAGTCTAATGCTAAATGGTTTTGAAGTACTACACCCACGAGAAAGTTCATTGTCTCTGGAGATATTTGAGGCTTTTGGTCTCCGGAGGCACCCAGAGACAGTGTCAGGCTGAGGCTCACCAGTGAAGGGATGAATATCTCTTTCAGTTGGTGCAGGCAGTTGGCACAGGTGGAGTTTGTAGATTTTTTGTAGAGATACACCTGTGAAGCAATCAAGACTGGGAAACACTAAGTGGGAGAGGAAATATTTATGTATGGGGGGGTTGCTCCTTTGGCACCAAAGGAGAGCTGTGGTGTCTTGACACAACTGGTCCTGATTATGGAAGTAATGAGCAGGCATTCAGCTCTGGTTGGCATAGAGCTGGACAGGCATAGAGACATAACTTGATCTGCATCAAAGAAGGCGAGACCTGTTCTTTGTAGAGCCAGAGACTCAGAGCGCACATGGAAAACAGTTGTTTGGAAATGGGCAAGAGGTAAGAAGAAACTTTTGTTCTTTTTACCTTCAGGGGTCTCATCACCCTAATTCTGTCCCTCTTTATTTCCCCCTCTCATGACCAGACACTCTAACTGCTTTTAGGGGACTGAGATGAGGGCATCAGATCATTTACTATTTCCTGCTGAATGGGACATGAAGTGGGGTCTTGTTGCAGTTAGAGTCTCTCCCAGAGAAGGGAACTATTTTAATGGACCCCAGAGCGTAGGAAGATAGTCTTGGAAGAGAACACTGGGGAAAAAGAATAAAAGTAAGGAATTAATGAGAAGTGAGCACATAGCAAACTGGTTCTTTTTGAGGTCAAGAGAATTCAGGTAGACAGGACCATCTGAGGATGAGCTGGCTCAGATTTTTCTTCCAGAACTGTTCATTAAATGGCACAGTAAGTATTTGACATGGCTTGCAAAACAGATGAGATATTAGCAGAATAATCAGAAACATATACACAACATTTAACCTTAATAATAGAGAGCTATTGGGTGCCATTAAAGGCTGTACAAATATGCTTTTTGGTCTCAGAACTTATTTATATATTCTAGATTTGAAACTAACCCTTTTGACATCTATGGTCATTTTTCTTTATTATAGAATTAGAACTATGGGGAAAATATGTCTTAATGATTGTTTGTTTCCCCTCTTGGAAAGCTCTTCTTGTATTACTTAATAGCCCATTCATATACATAAAGTATTTTTTTCTTTGGTTATACATTTCTCTCTGAGTGTTTAAGACCATGCAGATAGCCAAAATTTAATTAAGGATTAATCTTGGAGGTCACTAATGGCTCTCCAAAGAGACTTTAGGGACACAGGAGTAGCCCCATAGCTTACTGGTGTTTTCTGTCTGTTAGGATGAGTCAGGGCCATGCTGGCCAAGTAGTATTTCCTTCTTTGGGAATTCAGGAGGACTGATTGCTCCTCAGTTGTGACTCTCCCATTTTAGACTGTACATAAGTTTTGTTTGGGTCTCTGTATCCTTTCTTTACAGGAAGACAGGTGACTCACCAGGGAGGCAGTGTAGAAGTGTCCCATCATCTCCACTGGCCTCATGACCTGGGAGCACAGGCCAAAATATTGGTGCCTCTTGCTCTGATGATTCCAATTAGGTTTGGCTTCTATGTAGGTAATTAACACACTTAGAAAGGAAGTTACACCAGCCTTGATGTATGTACATATAGAGTATATTTGATTACTGAAGTAGATTTAGTTAAAGAATGGCACAAGAGCTTCTAAAATCATTTCGCCCAATCTTTTAAATTTTTGTTGTACTGTGGCAGCATAAGCTATATATCTGAGGCACAGGAAGTTAGGCACATCTCACACTTCAAATATCTAACATTTATACATATAGGCAGAACCTGTTACCAGTCTTGAAAACAATACCAATTAATTTACAAACTAATTAATTTAACCTAGAAATTGTCAGAAAAGAACAAGTAAGACAGTTTAAAGTCTTAGCACCTGTGTTTGAAAACATCTTTGATTAGTTCAGATACCTGTGTGGGTACCAATTACCCAGAGAACATTGGAAACAGAACCACAGAGCTTGAATATTAATTTTCTCAGATAAGAACCATTGTTTGGGCATGTGGCTGTACCCCTGTCCATCTCAGAAGGTCCCTGTTCAGGTGCCAGCTGTGGGTTACTGGATTCAGCAGTCACATGAAACTCATGGAGAAACAATTGAGTGCTTCCAAAGTGGTTGCTCAAAGAAGCAGCCATAGGATGCAGTCACAGTGAGCACAGGTCTGCTACAGAAACAGCAGGAGAGGCTCACCAAGGAGGCCACTGCACAACGTTGGTTATTTGTTGTTCATCGTGTTTTCTCAAGATTAGAGTCAACCTGTCAGAAAATCATCCACTCTACTCATTCACAGTGCTTCTTAGGCACATTAGGTCCTTGAGCGCTGTTCCAGGCTGTTGGACATCCCTTCTCAGCCATGGGACTCTACAAAAGGACTGAGTGTCAGGGAGGTCAGGAAGAGGACAGACAACACAAACTGAGAGTTCTAGGAAGCATGATTGTCATTCTTCCAAGGGACTGTGGCCCAGGGCAACCAGGCTCATACCCAGGAAGCTGGGGGCATTCTCTCTCTGCCTGAAGATGTCCACTCCTCTGCTTTGTGGCTGCGAATGACCTTCTTCTTCTAAATGTCCTCCAATTGCCTCCTGTTACCTCCTGTCATTGCTTCTGCTACCACACCCCATCAAGAGGATTTGATGCTGCCAATTTGTTTCTTTCACCTCCTGGAAGGTGCTAGTGATCTTGGTTGCCTCTAGCTACTGCAAATGAATTCCAGAAGTATGTGGCACCTTGTGTACCTGGCTTAGGTGGATCCTAGGGAATCAAACCTGGGTCCTCAGGCTTTGCAGGCAAGTGCCTTAACTTGTCAGCCATCTCTCCAACCCTGTCTTTTCTTTATTTGTCTGTATGACTATCTGCCTATCTATTATGTATCTATCATCTATCTCTCAGAGAGAGAAAGAGAGAGAGAGAGAGAGAGAGAGAGAGAGAGAGAGAGAGAGAATGGGCACACCAGGGCCTCATGTCACTGTAAGCCAACTTCAGACACATGCACCACTTTGTGCATCTGCCTTTATCTGCATGCTGGGGAACTGAACCCAGGCCATCAGGCTTTGCAAGCAAACATCTTTAACCACTGAGCAACCTCCCCATCCCCTACCTCTGTTTTTTTTTATTGAATCTGTCTCCTTTGTGTTCTTTGGGTCAGATCCTGCTTAGCTCTGTATACAGACAAGTTGAACATTTGAGAAGAATTTTGCCCTGAACTACATAATATGGCATTACTCCACATCAAGGCTAAGGACAAATACCAGCCACTGTGACCAGAAATGCCAGACCATGAAAGGAGTGGGGAGAGGCACCCAAGCTTCTGGAGATTTCTACCTATCCACTCCCAAGAAGCCATGAATATTGCTCCCCTTTACCAGCCTAGCTCTTTCATTCATTATCCCTATCCTGTATCTGTAACCCCTCAGTCTCCCTGAAGTGGGGAAAGTAATTTCTGAGAAAATTTCTCTCTTCTTTTCTCCTTTTTTCACTGGTTTTGAGGACTGAACCTAAAACCTTAGGCATGCTAGGCAAGCACTCTGCCACTGAGCTACTTTCCCCATTTCTCTTCTCCATTCTTTGCCCATCTAATAAAACCTTTCTTAATCTCTAGCATGTGTCTCTTGGAAATTGGTTTTGTTTTCCCCAGAGGATGAGCTTCTGGACCTGGCTCCAGTAATGAACTTTTCCTTGATCTCTTTAGAAAAATCTGAATATTTCTGAGGAGGAGCATTCTTGAATGGATCTTCTCATAATCACTTGGAACATTTTCTATTCTGAAATCTAAGTGTCCTGTATCCCCCTTGCTTCTAGGACCTACCCTATTTCTCTCCCATCATTATTTGATTCATACCTGTTTCCATGATAATTAGATATCATTGTCTTCTTATATTTCCTCAATGTGCTACTCCTATCCTGATACAGGCTAGACAGCATGGTTAACCTCTGTGATAGTTCTGCTGCTCTTCCCTTTGTCCTTGAGAACTGGGGGCTTGTTGCATCAACCAATTTTTCAACATGGGTCCTTCCAGCCATGTCTTCCATTACTCCTGGCATCTCTCTTCAAGCCCCCTTCCTTACCACTTTTCAAGACATGGTCAGTAAATTCTCTGTTACCAGCCATGAAGGGTGAAGCCAAGTATTGCTCTTCCCTGTATCAGTTCCAGTCATCATAACTGTCATTAGGACCATTATCATCATCACTTTGCTTCTCACGTTCCCACTGCCTTCACTGACATCTACTCTGGCTGAGCCAGTATAATCCGCATTGAATCATCACTGTTTTATTGAGGTCTATTAATAAATGAAGTTTCAATGATTCTGGTATCAAAGAGGCTCACTAGGAGTAGTTTTTATGTGTCTTTTGTGTTCAAAGGAAGGATCTGGTAGTGTTTCATCATGGCAGCAGTTCTTTGAATGACGACATTTCAGAACTCGGGAGTCAGATGCACTACTGTTGCACCACAAGGTCCACAAAATTTCAAAACTCTAAACCAGATTCGGAGGAGGAAAAATCTGAGATTATTTAGAGACTATGGTATGTGAAGGATTAGGAAGTAATAGAAAGTCCTTCCTCCTCCTAATTTTTTTTTCTTTTGGAGGTGGAAAGAAGAAGATAAAATGTGAAGGAAATTCTATAAAAATGGATACAATCTTATGCAAACTCTCTCTGAGGCAGGTTGGCTTGTATTTCTAGCACAATAGACTGTATTTGAGCAGCACAACTTTCCTAAGGTGCTATGGAATAACTTCTCTGTGCCTCCTTCAAGATATCAGGGACCTTATGGAGCCAAAACCAAGGGAGTAGAGTTTTGGAATTAGTAAAAGAAACCAGCAGAGTTATGCCATTCTAACCCTAAAATTTCTCTTATCAACCTCATTTTCTGTTGCTTGTTTTTGTTTAGGGGACTTGATCCTACAATGTAGAGTTCAGGCTGCTTTAAACTTGTGATCTTCCTGCCTCAGCATCCCAAGTTGCTGAGAATCCAGGCATGCTTCCACACCCAATAAATATTATAGCATCTTCTTGTATCAGGCGTTATAGTAACCCCTGTTATTAGCAAATTTCTATTAAAAGCTCTGAGGGATGTGAATGAACTTTTGGTTGGTTGTCATTAGGGCCTCCATACAACATTTGCATGGTTATTATAACTTTTTAAGCTCTTACTGACTCTTGAGTTCATGAGCTTCTGGATAAATCCACAACAGACTGAAATACAAGCAAATGCCAATTATTTTTTTTCATTTGTAGTTCTACCACTTTCCTATGAGCAGAATGATGGGCAGAACAGTCCTTTTCTCAGGGCTGAGGTGTTCTCAGATATTTGCTTGGTAACTGTGGGATTAGGGAAAACAAGGCGAATAGAAATATCTAGAGAGGGCATTCAATGTGTCAAGCAATATTTTAAAAAATATTTTAAAATTTTTATATATTTATTAGAGTCAGAGAGAGTGTAAGAGTTCCTCCAGCCCTCAAGCAATATCTTAAGTTTTTGTTTACATATTTTAACTTCTCACAAAAAATCTACAAGGTTGTTACTATCATTGTTATCATCATTACAATTCTATACATAAGGTAACAGTCTGGTTACCAAGTATGACCTCCTTGCCACTATGATGAAACTTGGGTGATGCTACATTTATGTACTGAGGACACCACAGCAGGGCCTTATCTCTCTAGGGACCATGAGAATCATATATTCTTGGACTCACACTCCCTCTTGGACACTACTGTATGGACAGTGGTCAATCCCTAAACCCTATTCTCAGGGGCATTTTTCCTTTGTCTGAAGGCTATGCTTTTTTTTGGGGTCTGTTCTTACTCCTAATTTGGAGTCCTCAGTCATCTTGTTCTAGGCAACATGAGTTGATTTAATAGGCTCAGTCATCATGCAATTTCTCAACAGCAACTGTTAGTCATGTTTCTTTTGTGTCAGACCCCTGGCTGGCCCTGGAAAAGAAATGAATCAAACACAGGACCTGTGTGGTACTCTGTCTATAGTTGGATCCCTTGATGTTTTAGGATAGCCCAGCTTCTGGAGCCACCAGAGGGTCCATACTGGGAATTCACCTTTTGATATCATTTCCCTTGCCCCCCAGTCAAAGATGCTTGCCTGTGTACTGTGTAGTGGAAAACAATGGGGTGGAAAGGCCACAGACTGTTCTTCCAAGTCAGGTTGTAACCTGCTGTGTTCTAGTGTATTCACTCAGAGGCTCTGCCCCAGCCTGCTACTTTGAGGAAAGCCCTCTTCACATCTTTGTTTCTCAAGCTGTAGATGATGGGGTTGAGAAAGGCAGAGATGACGTTGTAGAACAGGGCCAATTTCTTGTCTCTCTCTGGGGAGGCATTGGCCCCAGGGTTCATGTACATGAACATGGCAGGTCCACAGAACATGGTGACCACTGTGATGTGGGATGCACAGGTGGAAAAGGCTTTCAGTCGACCCTGGGCTGAGCGGATTCTGAGGATGGTGGCAAAGATGCGGACATAAGAGGCAAGGATGAAGGAAAGTGGTACCAGGAGAAGGATGAAGCCCAGGATGAAATCTACTCGGTCATTGAGGGATGTGTCTGCACAGGCAAGCTTCAGAACAGCAGGAACCTCACAGAAGAAGTGATTGATCTCATTGGGGCCACAGTAGGGCAGCCTCATGGTGAAGACGGTATAGACAAGAGAGCAGCTGACACCCCATAGTCCACAAAAGACTATCATTGCCACACACAGCCAAGGGCTCATGATAATCTTGTACCTGAGTGGGTAGCAGATGGCCACATATCGATCATAAGCCATGACAGAGAACAACCAGCCCTCGGTGATGCCCAACACCAGAAAGATGTACATCTGGGCCACACACCCAACATAGGAGATAGTTTTCTTCTGGCAGACCAGATGCACTAACATCTGGGGCACTGTAGTGGTGACATAGCTCATGTCCAGCATGGAAAGGACACTGAGGAAGAAGTACATGGGTGTGTGGAGACGGGAGTCCAGGTGGATCAAGGTGATGATCAGCCCATTGCCCACAAGTGTAGAGAGGTAGAGGAAGAGGAAGATGTTGAAGAGGATAACATTAACCTGGAAATCCTTGGAGAAGCCCAGAAGGATGAACTCTGACACAAAGCTGTGGTTCTCCCAGGGGAAGTCTTGCATTCTTCAGTTACAAGAAGAAACAACAACCTAGTGGCCCAGCTTAGGATACACACTTAGGTGCCACAGTCATCCCATGATTGGAAAGGCCAGTGGTAATTTGATCTGTCTTGGGATTAGCATCAACTCAGAGACTGAAGACCACATGGGATGAAACTGAATTTGGAACATTTAGTTTCTCAGGCCAGAATATGTTCTGAAAACTGACAGTGTCTTTGGCCCCTTTTTCTACAGCCCTAGAAAGGCTGTGCGTTTTCATCTCCCTCAGGATCTACCATTATACAGCATATTGCCTGGGGCCCACCCCCCACCTCCCTAGTGCTGTAACGGAGTAGGATGGTGAAGAATTGGACACTCCCCTCCCTCCTCCAATTCATTTCCTTTTGGTGACTTTTTTTCTACCATAGAGAACTTGTATGAGTCAGAAATGAGGGAGGATATATGGGTCCATGAACATAAAAAGTTCTTGATAAGTTTTACTAGGGTCTGTGTTTATTCATGTTTTTGAGCCTCTGGAAAACTTTGATATCTTACTTGAGGTGTAGCTATTTAGCAGTTCTGCCTCTTCCAACCCTTACCCACTCCTAAAGGGAAGGGTTTCCTGCTTGACTCTCAAGGTTGACTTCATTTATGACAGAACAATAACTGTCTTCTTTGCTTGAAGGCTGCTTTGGCATCTCTGAAGCCTCCAGCCCAGTAATTTAGTATTATTGAGCCTCAGTTTCCTTCTTTACCTATGAGGAAAATGTGCCGTGAGTAGTAGCAGACAACAAACAGAAAGAGACTAGCACAGGATGGGAGCTTAGTCATACGGTTTGTGTCAAATGCTCTTCTTCGGGGTGTTAGTCATGGAATGGCCAGACCCTGTTCTACAACTGAAGTTACAAAGACAAAACCAGGTATGTTCCTGACCATCAAGGAGCTTACAGTCTAGTCAAGGAAATGGAGAATTAGATGCACAAACCATTTTGGAATGTATCTAGCACCATGACAGATATGGGTGCTGCCACTCATAGCTTTGTGCTAAGCACTAGGGATGTGGGAATAAAGATCTCTGCTCTCAAAGAGCACACACCATGAGAAGACAGGCACGCAACGAATGGCAGCCTGTTGTGGGCTTCCACGACACACTGCTGTGTTAGAAGCACAGCATTCCAGGGAGCCCATAAAAGGAGCACTTGGCTTGCCTTTTGGAGTCAGACTTCCCCAAGGGCAGCACAAGATATGAATCTTCGAAAATGAACAGGAATTAGTCAAGCAAAGAACCCACAGAAGAGGTTTGCAAACAGATGGAGCAGTAGGAGCAGCCAGTGGAAAGGACTGCACCCAAGGGAGAGCATCGTGCAGCCAGGAAGCGTAAGGGAAAGAGGCTTCACAGGAGCTTTAAGAAGGGATTCTTGGAAAATGAGTCCAATATCTAGAAGGAAAAAGGCCTATGCAGTACTGTTTATGTTGCTAAGGAGTGCAGATTTAATCCTCTGGGATGTGGTGAAGTCATTGATGAGTTTTAGGCAGTGAAGTATCTTGTGCAGGTATAGTTTTACAAACATATTGCCTGGGTAGAAGTTAGAAGACACTGGAAAACAACTGTTGGAGAGGTGTGAAGAAAAGACAAAGGGTTGATATTATAGACCATGAAGAGGAAATAAGCGACTATAGATTGGCACAGGAAATTGAGTCAACAGTGCAAGGGACTGAGCGCCACAGAAGATGAGGAAGGGAAGAGACCTGGGTGAGCTTGAGGCTTCAAGCTTGGGAATGTAAATTCTCATTAGAACTATTCCATAAGAAAGCTGGGCATGGTAGTGCACGCCTTTAATCCCCAGCACCCAGGAGGCAGAGGTAATAGGTGGATCTCATGAGTTTGAGGCCACCCTGAGACTACATGACTACACAGTGAATTCCAAGTCAGCCTGAGTAAGACCCTACCTCTAAAAACTTAAAAAAAAAAAAAAAGAACCATTCCATAACATTCAAACTAGGTAGAGGGAAGGAGGGAGAGGTGGGGTGGGGCAGGACATGTCAGGGAGGTGACAGTTCTGCTAGACACACAGAGTTTGAAACATGGAGGACCCTTGGCCATTGAGGAGCTAGACTCTTAGCCTGAGAGTTCAGGGAGCCTTGGCAGTGTCAGCACATGGACAGCAATGAAAATACAGAATGGACGAGCATGCTCAGCAAGAGAGAGGAGTCCAAAACAACATCTGAGAGCAGCAAGAACAACACTGGAGAAATCTGAAGCAGCAGGGCATAAGAAAGCAGTCACAGAGGCAAGGCAGGCTCAGTACACGAATGGAGGGAAGTACAGTGATGAAGGAATTAAACAGGAGAAGAACAGAAAACTGTCTAAAATGTGTAATAATGTGGGAGTTATTAGTGCGCTGAATGTGAAAAGGGTTTTTGAAGGAAGAAGTCAAACTGAAGTGGGTTCTGGACTGGAAAGAGAAGCAGTGAGATGAGACGTCCAGGCCAGGATGTAAGGTGGAGGGAATATTTTCCTAAGGTGGAAGAGTTCAGAGTATATGCACATCAAAGGAAAGACCCAAGAATGGGAGAGGGCTGGAAAAACAGCTCAGTCAGTGAAAGCTCTTGCTTCTCAAGCATAAGCACCTGATGTTTTTAAATTAACTGTGAGCTTTCCTCTATGGACATATTGTATGCTGGTCACATTTTCATTGTGTTATACTCTATGTTCCCTCTCCTCCAGCCCTGTTCCTCCAATGGTTTCCTGAGTGGAGTTTTCAGTATTCACTGTGGGAGGACCTAATTTCGATCCCCAGAACTCACATAAAATGCTGGTTGTGGCAACCGGCACCTATATCCTAGTGCTGGGGAGACAGGTACTGCAGACCCCTGGGGTTCACTAGTCAGCTAGTCTAACCTCATTGGTGAGTTCCAAGTCAATGAGAAATCCTGTCTCACAAAGAGGTGGAGGTATACTAAGAAATGAAACCTGAGATTGTCCTCTGGTCTCCACATGCAAGTACATATGTATACCCCCTACATGTGCCCACCACAGAGAGAAAGAGCGAGAGAGTGAGAGCGAGAGCGAGAGCGAGAGAGAGAGAGAGAGAGAGAGAGAGAGACAGAAAGTAATGTGGTGAAGAGAGAGAGAGAGAGAGAGAGAGAGAGAGAAAGTAATGTGGTGAAGGCTCTGAGGGAGCAGGTAGCAATAGTAGGAACATGGCTCATGAGTGACGGCTACAAATGGAAACAAAGAGAAAAAGGGAATGAGAATGAAGTGGATACAGATGCATGTAACCATGACTACCAAGAAGCACCAGTCCACATTCTCACAGCCCAGTTTCATGGTTTCTTCCTTCACCACAGCTGATGCCAACAATAACAAGAATGTGAAATCTGGGCTGGAGAGATGGCTTAGCGGTTAAGCGCTTGCCTGTGAAGCCTAAGGACTCCGGTTCGAGGCTCGGTTCCCCAGGTCCCACGTTAGCCAGATGCACAAGGGGGCGTACGTGTCTGGAGTTCGTTTGCAGTGGCTGGAGGCCCTGGCACGCCCATTCTCTCTCCATCTGTCTTTCTCTCTATGTCTGTCGCTCTCAAATAAATAAATTAAAAATGAATAACAACAACAAAAAAAAAGAATGTGAAATCTCCCTTCCCTTCCCTTGGCTCAGATATCCAATTCTGACTAGGCATAATGGTGCACATCTATAACCTCAGCCCTCAGAAGTTCAAGTCAGGAAGACTTTGTATTCCAGGCCTACATGAGCTACATAGCAAGTTCAAGGTCAGCCTGGAGTATATGGTGAGGCCCAGCCTCACAAAGAAAACCCAGTTATACCAATCTCAGATTGGACAGCCATTTGCTGTGAAATAACTGCTAACTTAAACAGCACCCATGTAAGTAAAACCTGAAAATCACTCTGAAGATGGCTGTGCTCACATATCTGTAACCTGAGGGCTGCAAGGAGCTGAGATCAGAGAATCACTGGGCTAGCAAACACTGCAGCTCCACATTCAGAAAAAGACCCAGCTCGCAGAAATACATGATAGAGGAGGACACCCGATGTTCTCCTCTGGCCTCCAGGTGCTTGTGAACACATTTGCACACACATGCATTCATACCACATGCACACATACCACCCTTCTGACCACCACACACCACATGTACAATCTTTGAATGGTTCTTCAAAATAACTATGAATTATTATCTGACAAAACGTCAACATGTGTCTACACCACTGTAAAAGGCTCGTTGCAGATTGGGGGAGGTAACATGGACTGTGTCTGCAGTAGCCACATGACATATGTGACAGTATTTGCACTCCTGGACCATATTTTGAGATCCAGTTGAAACAAGCTGTGAAGAAAGGTATAAAAGCAACATTGTGTGAGAAAGAAGCAAATATGGTCGTTTTTCTTACAGAACTAAAAGTAAAGAACACTGTGGAACTGAGGGCCAACTCTCTGTCAATCATGTAGAGACACAAATGAGTCTTATCTTGGAGGCTCTAGGTGATGAAGTTAGGAGTTTTATCAGGAAGGCATATTTCAGGATAGAGAGATGGTTCAGCCACTAAAGGTACTTGCTTGCAAAGCCTCATGGTCCAGGTTCAATTCCCCAGTACCTACATAAAGCCAGATTCAGAAAGTGGTACATGTACCTGGAGTTCATTTGCAGCAGCAGCAGGCTCTGGTTCACCCACTCTCTCCCTCTTTTAAATAAATAAGTTAATTAATCAATCATTTTTTTAAGTAAGAAGGCAGATTTCAGTTCCATATAACCAACCTACATTAGGATTCAGCCCAAAACTAGGGCCAACTGTCCAGAAAGGTAATGAGCTTCTGGACTCCAAGAAGAATCAACAAAATCCAGCTGACCACATGCAGTGGATGCTTTGTGACCATCCCTGCTCATGGTGGAGCAAGAGCCTCTAGCATACTTCAGCTGGAAGAGTAGAAATCTTGCCACCCCTCTCTCCTCTTGTCTCCTGCTTTCCCTGGACCTGAGGCCTGGGCTACTGAGGTCATCTTCTTAGTAGTCACATCACCAGTAGCCCTTTCTGTAAATGACCAGAATATGATGCAGAATGGAGAAAATGAGGAGAGTGTAGAAGAGAGATCAATCAAAGACCAGGAATGTGCGCATGAGAAACTCCAACCACATTATGACCTCCTTTCCAGGCCTCGGAGTATTCCAGAGAGAAATGACAGGATGTGAGTATCAGTGTTACTTCTCTCTCCTACCCCAGGGAGAGTGCAAGTTCTTTCCAGTTCCAGTGTCTCCTTCTGGCCTCCCGACTCTTCCAAAGCCTCAGAAAGCTCTTTATGAACCCTTGTAACTTCTGACCCATGTCTTCACCTTTCCTACCATTAGCTTGCCCCATATCCCCAACCCAAGCATCCAGACCCTGGTCACTGGAATGCAGAGGAGGGCCAACTGCTTCAGCTCCCTAGCAGCAGCCTTTACCTTCTTCCACTTTTCCCCACTGCAGCTGAGGAACACAAACGCAAACGTAGAGAGAAAAAGAATAATCAACAGGTAGATAGGTAGATAGCCATACACAGAGAAATTAACAATGGAGCAGGATAGAGGCCAGGGAGATGAACTTGGAAGGTGAAATATGAGTGGAAAGGAGGTGGAGGTAGGCAGAAAAGAGGGATATGAATGGTGGGGGTACCAGGTGGGACCATGAGGACTGTCTCAGGCTCCTACCTCTGTCTCCTCTTGCCCCTGCCTCCCCCTACCTGTGCCTCCCCTACCTGTGCCTCCCCCTGCCTCTGCCTCCCCTACCTGTGCCTCCCCTACCTCTGCCTCCCCTACCTGTGCCTCCCCCTGCCTCTGCCTCCCCTACCTGTGCCTCCCCCTACCTCTGCCTCCCCTACCTCTGCCTCCCCTACCTCTGCCTCCCCTACCTCTGCCTCCCCCTACCTCTGCCTCCCCTACCTCTGCCTCCCCTACCTCTGCCTCCCCTACCTCTGCCTCCCCTACCTCTGCCTCCCCCTACCTCTGCCTCCCCTACCTCTGCCTCCCCCTACCTCTGCCTCCCCTACCTCTGCCTCCCCTACCTCTGCCTCCCCTACCTCTGCCTCCCCTACCTCTGCCTCCCCTACCTCTGCCTCCCCTACCTCTGCCTCCCCTACCTCTGCCTCCCCTACCTCTGCCTCCCCTACCTCTGCCTCCCCCTACCTCTGCCTCCCCTACCTCTGCCTCCCCTATCTCTGCCTCCCCTACCTCTGCCTCCCCCTACCTCTGCCTCCCCTACCTCTGCCTCCCCTGCCTCTGCCTCCCCTGCCTCTGCCTCCCCTACCTCTGCCTCCCCTGCCTCTGCCTCCCCTACCTCTGCCTCCCCTACCTCTGCCTCCCCCTACCTCTGCCTCCCCTACCTCTGCCTCCCCCTACCTCTGCCTCCCCTACCTCTGCCTCCCCTACCTCTGCCTCCCCCTACCTCTGTCTCCCCTACCTCTGCCTCCCCCTGCCTCTGCCTCCCCTACCTCTGCCTCCCCCTACCTCTGCCTCCCCTACCTCTGCCTCCCCTACCTCTGCCTCCCCTACCTCTGCCTCCCCTACCTCTGCCTCCCCTACCTCTGCCTCCCTACCTCTGCCTCCCCCTACCTCTGCCTCCCCCTACCTCTGCCTCCCCTACCTCTGCCTCCCCTACCTCTGCCTCCCCTACCTCTGCCTCCCCCTACCTCTGCCTCCCCTACCTCTGCCTCCCCTACCTCTGCCTCCCCTACCTCTGCCTCCACTACCTCTGCCTCCCCTACCTCTGCCTCCCCCTACCTCTGCCTCCCCCTACCTCTGCCTCCCCTACCTCTGCCTCCCCCTACCTCTGCCTCCCCTAACTCTGCCTCCCCTACCTCTGCCTCCCCCTACCTCTGCCTCCCCTACCTCTGCCTCCCCTACCTCTGCCTCCCCTACCTCTGCCTCCCCTACCTCTGCCTCCCCTACCTCTGCCTCCCCCTACCTCTGCCTCCCCTACCTCTGCCTCCCACACCTCTGCCTCATTCTACCTCTGCCTCCCCTACCTCTGCCTCCCCTACCTCTGCCTCCCCTACCTCTGCCTCCCCTACCTCTGCCTCCCCTACCTCTGCCTCCCCTACCTCTGCCTCCCCTACCTCTGCCTCCCCCCACCTCTGCCTCCCCTACCTCTGCCTCCCACACCTCTGCCTCCTTCTACCTCTGCCTCCCCTACCTCTGCCTCCCCCTACCTCTGCCTCTCCTACCTCTGCCTCCCCTACCTCTGCCTCCCCCTGCCTCTGCCTCCCCTACCTCTGCCTCCCCTACCTCTGCCTCCCCTACCTCTGCCTCCCCCTACCTCTGCCTCCCCTACCTCTGCCTCCCCTACCTCTGCCTCCCCCTACCTCTGCCTCCCCTACCTCTGCCTCCCACACCTCTGCCTCCTTCTACCTCTGCCTCCCCTACCTCTGCCTCCCCTACCTCTGCCTCCCCTACCTCTGCCTCCCCTACCTCTGCCTCCCCTACCTCTGCCTCCCCTACCTCTGCCTCCCCCTACCTCTGCCTCCCCTACCTCTGCCTCCCACACCTCTGCCTCCTTCTACCTCTGCCTCCCCTACCTCTGCCTCCCCCTACCTCTGCCTCTCCTACCTCTGCCTCCCCTACCTCTGCCTCCCCCTGCCTCTGCCTCCCCTACCTCTGCCTCCCCTACCTCTGCCTCCCCTACCTCTGCCTCCCCTACCTCTGCCTCCCCTACCTCTGCCTCCCCTACCTCTGCCTCCCCTACCTCTGCCTCCCACACCTCTGCCTCCTTCTACCTCTGCCTCCCCTACCTCTGCCTCCCCCTACCTCTGCCTCTCCTACCTCTGCCTCCCCTACCTCTGCCTCCCCTACCTCTGCCTCCCCCTACCTCTGCCTCCCCTACCTCTGCCTCCCACACCTCTGCCTCCTTCTACCTCTGCCTCCCGTACCTCTGCCTCCCCTACCTCTGCCTCCCCTACCTCTGCCTCCCCTACCTCTGCCTCCCCTACCTCTGCCTCCCCTACCTCTGCCTCCCCCTACCTCTGCCTCCCCTACCTCTGCCTCCCACACCTCTGCCTCCTTCTACCTCTGCCTCCCCTACCTCTGCCTCCCCCTACCTCTGCCTCTCCTACCTCTGCCTCCCCTACCTCTGCCTCCCCCTGCCTCTGCCTCCCCTACCTCTGCCTCCCCTACCTCTGCCTCCCCTACCTCTGCCTCCCCTACCTCTGCCTCCCCTACCTCTGCCTCCCCTACCTCTGCCTCCCCTACCTCTGCCTCCCCCTACCTCTGCCTCCCCTACCTCTGCCTCCCACACCTCTGCCTCCTTCTACCTCTGCCTCCCCTACCTCTGCCTCCCCCTACCTCTGCCTCTCCTACCTCTGCCTCCCCTACCTCTGCCTCCCCTACCTCTGCCTCCCCTACCTCTGCCTCCCCTACCTCTGCCTCCCCCTACCTCTGCCTCCCCTACCTCTGCCTCCCACACCTCTGCCTCCTTCTACCTCTGCCTCCCCTACCTCTGCCTCCCCGTACCTCTGCCTCTCCTACCTCTGCCTCCCCTACCTCTGCCTCCCCCTGCCTCTGCCTCCCCTACCTCTGCCTCCCCTACCTCTGCCTCCCCTACCTCTGCCTCCCCTACATCTGCCTCCCCTACCTCTGCCTCCCCTACCTCTGCCTCCCCTACCTCTGCCTCCCCTTCCTCTGCCTCCCCCTACCTCTGCCTCCCCTACCTCTGCCTCCCACACCTCTGCCTCCTTCTACCTCTGCCTCCCCTACCTCTGCCTCCCCTACCTCTGCCTCCCCTACCTCTGCCTCCCCCTACCTCTGCCTCCCCTACCTCTGCCTCCCACACCTCTGCCTCCTTCTACCTCTGCCGGGATCCCCTACCTCTGCCTCCCCTACCTCTGCCTCCCCTATCTCTGCATCCCCTACCTCTGCCTCCCCTACCTCTGCCTCCCCCTACCTCTGCCTCCCCTACCTGTGCCTCCCCCTACCTCTGCCTCCCCTACCTCTGCCTCCCCCTACCTCTGCCTCCCCCTGCCTCTGCCTCCCCTACCTCTGCCTCCCCTACCTCTGCCTCCCCCTACCTCTGTCTCCCCTACCTCTGCCTCTCCCTACCTCTGCCTCCCCCTGCCTCTGCCTCCCCTACCTCTGCCTCCCCCTACCTCTGCCTCCCCCTATCTCTGCCTCCTTCTACCTACCTTTGCTTCTCCCCACCTCCTCACCTGGTGCTGGGACCTCTGGGAAGGGTTAGCCAGGATCCCTCTGAGTCCCTCTTTATGATGGTGCTGCTGATCCTCAGGGAGGAAAAACCAGGCAGCTACTTAATGAGTGTTTGGTGCCATGGGATTCCCCATATCCTAGTGTGGTCCTCCCAAACCCTGAGTGCACATTTCTTCACCTTAGCCTGGGACTCAAACTCTACATAACAAAGGCCCTAAATTCTTCCAACCCATGGTTCTATTTCTCACTTCCCCTTCTGCCTTGAAATCCAGTGGAGACAGAGGTGTGAACAGCAACTGGACTAATTGCACGGGTTAAGAAGTGCAAGGGTGATGGCTGGACAGGCATGTCAAGGGTGCTTTCTCTGGAGCTTAAAAGGGATTCCTTGCTCTCAATTCCCAGAATGCCTCACTCCACCCTGTCCAGCTTCTTTTCCTGAGTACTGGTCCTGACATCTTGTGGTCCAAAAATACTTTGAGTTTCCCCAGGGAAAGAAAGGCTGATGTACCAAGCAACAGTGGGATCCTTCATGGATCCTGAGCCAAGAGGAGGTGACTAGAAACTCCCACAGGGACAGTTGGAAGCTGTGAGATCTAATCCTGGCTTTAGCACTTAGTGTAATTGAGGACAAGAAATCAATTATTCTTCCTGTACTTCAGTTTTCTCATCAGCAAAGTGATACAATAAGAATATAGGGCAGTTGTGTGATTGAATATGATCAGGTGTGAAACATATGTAGCAAAATATACATATAATCTAGGCTTGACCTCATTCTCCTGTTGATTTCTTCCAACTGCCACTCATCTGTCTGCACTGGACTTCAAGACAGAATAGGGAGAGGTCATGGAATTAGAGAACTTAGGTTTGGAGAGTTAGAGTTCCTGAGTGTGGAGACCTTGAGTGTCAGGCTAAGGAGGTAAAATGTGTGCTCATGGCTTCAGAAGGCTGTGATGGGACTTGGAGAATCACAAGGCACAGAAGGCTCATAGGACATGAAGATGTCTGTTTTTGTAATTAGTCACCAGGTGCCACAACATCTCATCAGTGATTCCTCCCCACTCTGCTGCTTGAACAGGATAAGACATGCAAAAAATAACTTATGATTGTGATCCGAGTCCATTCCAAAGAGAGGGGCAGGAGGTGCTCTTTGAATAAAATAATATGTAAGGTCTGAAGCAGCTCTCTCCCATTTGAAATCACTTCCACTAGAGTCCAGTATTGGTGCCACTGACCATTTTAAATCACTACCACTAGAGCCCAATATTGGTGCCACTGAATAGACGACTCTTGTCTCTGGTCTTTGGTAATAGTCATTGCAGAGCTCCAGCGCTCTGGGTTGTGACGGACGCTGAGCCACACCAAAGCTCCCTGAAAAAGACTTGTGCTCAGTATCATCTTCTGTGAACACTGAAGGAGAGGCTCACGGGACCTGCTGCACACAGTACTATGGTATTCCAAAAGTCCACATAAAATTTTCATCATTCCCTCCCTTGTTAGTATGTTCAATTAAATTTGGCAAACATGTACTGGCACTCACTTCATTACATGTTATACAAAGGTAACTAAAACATGGCTTCTGCCCTCTAGAGAGATACTCACGGTCTCAGAACTCATCAGGACACTGCAGCAAGGACAATGTGGGGAGATGTCCAAAGCACAGAGGTGGTGAGGACAATTATCTCTGCTTGAGGACAGGGGCTACGAAGACAATGCAAGAATCACCTTACAGGCTGGAGAGGTTTCTTAGCAGTTAAGGTGCTTGCCAGTAAAGCCAAAGGACCCAGGTTCAATTCCCCAAGACCCACATAAGCCAGATGCACAAGGTGGCACATCCATCTGGAGTTTGTTTCCAGCAGCTGGAGACCCTAGTATGTATGTCCATTCTCTTTCTCCCTCTCTCTCTCTCCCCCCCTCTCTCTCCCTCTTCCTCTTTCTTTCAAATAAATAAATTAAAATAAATGTTAAAAATAATTACCTTGCATCAGACTCTGGATAATAAGTAGGAATTTACCAAACAGGAAAATAGGAGGAGGTGCATTTCAAACAGGGACAGCATGTGCAGAGGCACAGTGGGCACACGGAGACAGAGTTTGTGAAGGAGAGGGCACTGACATTGAGTGAGATTCTAAGGCCAAATGACCAGATGGGCTCCAAAGGTTAAGAACAGTTTGTTCCCTCTTAAGCTCATATTAAACCTTGTCATTGTCACAGCATGAAGAAATGTATTTTTAGGGCTGGATAGGTGGCTTAGTGGTTAAGCGCTTGCCTGTGAAGCCTAAGGACCCCGGTTCGAGGCTCAGTTCCCCAGGTCCCACGTTAGCCAGATGCACAAGGGGGTGCACGTGTCTGGAGTTCGTTTGCAGAGGCTGGAAGCCCTGGCACGCCCATTCTCTCTCTCCCTCTATCTGTCTTTCTCTCTGTATGTGTCACTCTCAAATTAAAAAAAAAATGTATTTTTAAAGAAGTAATTAGACCATGAGGGTTCAGCCCTCATGAATGGACGAATGCTGTTTTGTGGGAACAGATCTAATATTGTGGGGATGGATTTCCTATCAGATAGAGATTCTTGGTCTCATTGGTGAAAGAATTCAAACTGGACACAGAGGAGAGCAAGAAGTTTATCGTAGCAAAGCAAGAAAACCACAAGTGTTCTCTTGAGGCATGGGGAACTGGAAGACTGGAGGAAGAGTGGCTATCCTTAGAGTTGTTGGGGTCTGGGCTTTTAGTAAAGTTGTATCTTTGTGGAGCAAGATTTTTTTTTTCAAAAATTTGATGAGTTGCCAGGCGTGGTGACGCATGCCTTTAGTTCCAGCACTCGGGAGGCAGAGGTAGGAGGATTGCCATGAGTTCAAGGCCACCCTGAGACTACATAGTGAATTCCAGATCAGCCTGAGCTAGAGTGCGACCCTACCTCCAAATCCCCGCTCCAAAAATATTTGAGTTATCCAAGAATCAGGCTCTTGTGTCATAGAATTTCCTGTATCTCTTGAATCAGTTTTGCCACATGTTTGTGAATATTTTTGTTTAATCTTCTCAAATTAATTTCTATTCCATATTTTACTTATTTATTTCCATTCAAATCTTCATTCTTAGTTTAGTGGGGGTTTTGTTTGTATTCATGATTGAGGTAGGATATCACACTGTAGCCCAGGCTGACCTCATACAATCAGTCGTTCTGCCTCAGCCTCTGGAGTACTGGGATAACAGGCACTATTCTATATTTGTTTTCTTAAGGTTGCTGAATAAAATATAGGCACTCACAGCTAAAAAATATTCCTTCTAAGCATTGCTTTTGTTGAACTATATGAGTTTTGTTTATACCCTGCAACATTGCTAAATTTGCTAATTAGTTTTAGGAGTTTTTAGTATAGAATCTTATTTATTGATTGATTTGCTTATGAGAGGAGAGAGAAAGAATGGGTGCACCAGGACCTCCTGCAGCTGCAAACCAACTCCAAAGGCATGTGCCACTTGGTGCATCTTGCTTTATGTGGCTACTGGAGAATTGAACCTGAACCAGGTTTTACAAGGAAGGGCCTTTAACTGCTGAGCCATCTTCCCATTCCAGAATCTTTTAATTTTATTTTAGTCTTACATAGACAATTAGGTTATCAGTAAATATACATGGGTTTGTTCTTTCTTTATGATCTTTTTTTTTTTTTTATTGTACTGGCTTGGCCTTCCTGTACTGTTTTAGGTACAAGTAATGAGAGCAAACATTTTTGCCCTCTACTGACTTGTTCTGAATGGGAAAGCACCTGTCTTTTGTCATTGTGTGTATTTAAAGAAACTATTCAAAGTCATACCTACTATACTTCTAAACATTTTATTGACTCCAATTATACAACAAACACTTCCTACACACACACACACACACACACACACACATTTTTTTTTTTTACTATGAATGGAAGAAGGAAGAGTCTAATCCATTTGCACTTGAAATAGCTTTATGTAAATATATTTGAATACTCTTAGCAATTGAACTCATGACCAACATGAAGGCTATACTCTTTAAGATTCCTTCCAGCTTGATATTCTATTTTAGTTCTGAGACCAGATTTGAGTGCTTACTTGGTGGTAGTGAGAATTCTGAGAGAAACCAAAACTTTCATCTGGGCTGAAAGTAATTAAGAAATTTCCTGAAGCCAGTATCTGGATGACAGCCTTAGGAACAAGTGAGGAGATGTTAGGATAATGAGGGAACAGGGTATTGAGATGACCTGGCTGTGTAAGCACCTGCAAAGTCTGCAGTGGCTGAAGCAAAGGGATCATGGCTGAGGCTATGCTAGGGTTTTCGTGCTCTGGAAACTAAGAAGAAAGCTCCTGTTGTCTCAGCAGATGCTCCCCTCAGCCCTTCTAATGACCTCTGAGCAATTTTCTTAACAAGCACCCAAGAAGCAGCATTGATAATTCTATTTCTCTCTCCAGAAAGCCAAAGCCCTTCTTTCCCCAGGGCTTGCCTCCTTTGAGGCTGTGTCCTTCAGGCGGGAAACTCTGACCCTGGAGACTTCTTCCCTCCTCACAGTTGCACGTCCCTCTTAGGGCTTGCATTCCTTTAATGCTTGGGGAATACTGAACACATCCTAGGCTGGCAGCTCCCGTCTCACCTGCTGGAGAAAGGACACCTTTAGCATTTATTACTCTTCTGTTTTAACATTTAGGTGATTCTCAGTTTGCAGATAAAATTTCTTTCAAAGTAATTAAGAGAAATTGGAATATTTTATTCATTGAATCCCATCAGACAAACATGTGAAGAGTACCTGATTGAAAAGATTCTTCTCAGGGCTGGAAAGCTGGCTTAGCAGTTAAGGTGTTTGTCTGCAAACCCAAAGGACCCAGGTGTGATTCCCCAGGACCCACATAAGCCAGATGCCCAAGGTGGCACATGCATCTGGAGCTTGTTTGCAGTGGCTGGAAGCACTGGTGTGCCCATTCTCTCCCTCCCTTTTTCCCTCATTCAAATAAATAAATAAAATTAAAGTATTAAAAGAAAGAAAAAAAGAAAAGATTCTTCTGTCCCTTTTGGCTAGCAATCTAATATTTGTCTGAAACTAGAAGAGAAGAAATTTAACTTGCTCTGACAACAGTGGGAATAGTTTTGTTCCTTGTTAACATGACAACTGACATCACGGTTGTGTTCCACTAAGTGTGTGTGTGACTTGACTGTGTGTGTGCGGGCAGCTCTACCACAAGTATGCCAGCTAGACCTCCTGCTCTCACAATAATCTGACCTTCACATCTAACTTGACAAATATAAGCTACTATTACCTACTCAATGTACATTTGGAATAAGATATTTAGTTTGAAGATGATGACTCTGTAATGATAGCACATGCAATTGCTTAAATCTTTTGTTCATATTTATTTTATTTTATTTTTTATTTTATTAGTCTTCTATTGTGCAAGTACAGGCAGTTTGGTACCATTATTAGGCTCATCCGTGACCTACCCACTCCCCATTGGCCCCTCCTTGTTGAGGTATATAGGTCATGCATTGTGGAGTTAGCCCACAGTTATTGGTACGATAAATGTCTCTTCATATCTTGACCCAACATGTGGCTCTGACATTCTTTCCGCCCCCTCTTCCACAAAATTTCCCTGAGCCATGTTGGGTTCATTTTTGGTCTGCTTCAGTGATGAGGTGTTGGGGGCCTCTGAGGCTCTGGCTCTCTGATTTGGTAGGCGTTGATTTTTCCCTGTGTTGGTCTCCTTCCCCCTTGTGCTGGTATCCAGTTCATCAGGAAAACAGCACCCTTGCTTGTTTTGCCAATTTTCCTTAGTTTCAGCTGGGGCCCTTTTGAGGTATGATGGGGTGGCTCTCTCCTTAGGATCTGCATCTATCTGTAAAAGAGGAGCAGATTCTCCAACGGAGAGTAAGTTAGCACCAGGACAAATGAGATAGCCCTTACTTTTTTTAATAGAGAGTTTAATAGGTGTAGGCCCTCTTGTAGCCCATAATTGATAGTAGCTTGATATTGGACAGTGGGCTTATGTTTGGATATGGTTCTGACTTGTTTCCCAGCTCCAGCTACGGGTCTCGTACCACTGAGGGGAACAGTTAGCCGAATCAAGAGCAGTAGGTTCCCCACCATGGCTGTGTTCCACTATTGCACTTGTGTGGGCATCACACCAGGTTATTTGCTGCTAAGTAGGTTGGACCATGAGTTGCTTGGACAGATATTGGTCGTTTCCCCCAGTCACCCATGTAGCACCTTCTGGCACTAGACACACTGACTTTAGTTCCAGCACTGTCTGGGGACTGACTCTCTCCTGGCTTCCAGCCATGCTGTTCCATTTTACGTGTCAGCTGCATATGGTGTCTTCAGCAATAAGGTCTTACCACTAACCTTTGGTGGGTCATCAAGTACTCTGATAGAAATCTGTCATTCTTTTAGAAAACCTTGTAGGTTTCTCTGATCAAAAGCTCATTGTGGGTGATAGCCCCATGCTGGTACTGGGAGTTACAGGTCAGTGCCCCCTAAGAAAATGAGGAAAAAAGGTAACTAATATATAGGAGTTAGAGAGCAGAGAGAGAGAGAGGGAGAGGGAGGGAAGGAAGATGTAGAGGATTTAGGTTAGACTTGACCCTACCCTCTCCAGTGTCTTGTGGTTCAGGTATTTCCTGTAAGGGTCTAGTGAAGGTTCAGCCATTTGGTCTGCCTTTTAGGAAGTAGAATTTTATGGTACCATTGCCGTTTGGGTCCAAATTAGTGTTTCCTACCCCTTCGATGCCCTCCCCTCACTCCCCATCCCCCCTACTGTGTAGTCCATGAGATGCTTGCTGGGTATGTAAGGTATCCTGGGTAGATTCAGGTTAGGTGCTGTAGATGACTGAGACTATGTGGCGATTTTTTTCTGTGATTGGGTAAGTTCACTGAGAATGATCTGTTCCAGGTTCACCATTTTTCCTCAAATTTCTTTGTGTCATTTTTTATTACTTCTGTATAGAATTCCAGTGTGTAGATATACCACATCTTAGCTATCCATTCTTCTAGTGATGGACATCTGGGTTGATTCCAGCTCTTAGCTATTACGAATTGAGCTGCTACAAACATGGTTGAGCAAATCTCTCTGTCCTGTGGTTTGAAGGTTTTAGGGTAGATGCCCAGTAAGGGAATAACTAGGTCTGTTGGTATCTCTATAGTCAGCTTTTTCAGGAGTCTCCATATTGCTTTCCAAAGTGGCTGTACCATCCTACATTCCCACCAACAGTGGGTGAGTGTTCCTGCTTCTCTACATCCTTGCCAGCATTTATTTTCATTTGATTTTTTGATGTTGGCTATCTTTATTGGGGTAAGGTAGAATCTCATAGTTGTGTTAATTTGCATTTCTCTGATGATTAGGGATGATGAACATTTTCTTAAGTGTGTGTTTGCCATTTGCATTTCTTCCTCTGTGAACTGCCTGTTCATCTCTTTGCCCCATTTTGTGAGTGGGGTGTTTGACTTCTTACTGTTTAGATTTTTGAGTTCTTTGTAGTTTCTAGAGATTAGGCCTTTATCAGTTGGATAACCCACAAGTATTTTCTCCCATTCTGTGGGTAATCTATTGGCTTTGCTTATTGTATGCTTGTCTGTAAAGAAACTCTTCAGCTTCATATGATCCCATTGGTTGAGTGACTGTTTAAGATTGTGAACCAGTGGGGTTTTGTTCAGGAAGTCTTTTTCCATTACTATATCATGGAAAGTACTTCCTAAATTTTCTTCCAGTAGTATTCGAGTTTCTGGTCTTATATTGAGGTCTTTGATCCATTTGGATTTGAGTGTAGTGCATGGTGAAATGTGAGGATCAAGTTTCAGTTTCTTGCATGTGGTTATCCAGTTTGTCCAGCACCATTTGTTGAAGATGCTGTCTTTTTTCTAGCCTATATTGTTTGGGCCTTTGTTGAATATCAAGTAGCTATAGTTGCTTGACCCAAAGTCCGGGTCCTCAAGTCTATCCCATTGGTCTATACTCCTGTTTTTATGCCAGTACCATGCTGTTTTTATTACTATGGCTTTGTAATATAGCTTTAGATCAGGTATGGTGATGCTACCAGAGGTATTTCTTTTGCTGAGGATATGTTTGGATATGCGAGGCCTTCTGCCTTTCCATATGAAATTTGAGATCATTTTTTCTATCTCTGTGAAGAACACTGTAGAGATTTTAATTGGAATTGCATTAAATCTATATATTGCCTTTGGTAGGATTGTCATCTTCACAATGTTAATTCTGCCTATCCAGGAGCACGGGAGGTCTTTCCATTTTCTCAAGTCCTCCTCAATTTCTTTTTTGAGTGTTTTTATGTTTTCGTTGTATAGATCCTTCACTTCCTTGGTTAACGTTATTCCAAGGTATTTTATTTTTTTTGTTGCTATTAAAAATGGGACTATGTCCCTTATTTCTTTCTCTGTGTCTTTGTCATTTGCATATAGAAATGCTACTGATTTTTGTGCATTGATTTTGTATCCTGCTACTTTGCTATAGAAATTAATCACCTTCAGTAGGATGGAGTCTCTCGGCTCTCTTACATATACAATCATGTCATCAGTGAATAGAGCTAACTTAACTTCTTCCTTTCCAAATTGTATCCCTTTTATTTCCTTCTCCTGTCTTATTGCTTGAGCTAGGACTTCCAGTACTATATTGAAAAGCAGAGATGAGAGAGGACAACCCTGTCTTGTTCCTGATCTTAATGGGAATTCCTCCAGTCTCTCTCCATTAAGTATTATTTGGGTCTTTGGAGCTTTGTATATTGCCTTTATTATGTTAAGATATGTACCAACTGTGCCAATTCTCTTTAATGTTTTGATCATGAAGTGATGTTGTATCTTGTCAAAGGCCTTTTCTGCATCTATTGAAATGATCATGTGGTTTTTATGTTTAACCTTGTTTATGTGGTGTATTACATTGACAGATTTCCATATATTGAACCACCCTTGTGTTCCTGGGATGAATCCCACTTGGTCGAGGTGGATGATGCTTTGGATGTGTTGTTGGATTTGGTTTGTGAGGATTTTGTTCAGGATCTTTGCATCTAAGTTCATTAGGGAAACAGGCCGGTAGTTTTCTTTTCTTGTGGCATCTCTGCCTGGTTTTGGAATTAGGGTGATACTAGCTTCATAAAAGGAGTTGGGTAGCTTTCCCTGTTCTTCGATTGTGTGGCACAGTTTAAGGAAGATTGGTTTGAGTTCTTCCATGAAGGTTTGATCGAATTCAGCTGAGAAGTCATCTGGTCCTGGACTCTTCTTTTTGGGGAGGTTTTTTTTTTTTTAATTAGTTTTTATTAGTTTTTCAATCTCCCTGAGTATGATGGGTTCATGGAGGTGATTAATCTGCTCTGAGTTTAGCTTTGATAGATGGTATGCCTCCAGGAATTTATCCATCTCCTCCACATTATCCAGTTTTGCGGAGTAGAGGTTTTTGAAATAAGTCCTGATGATTCTCCTAATTTCACTTATGTCTGTTGTGATCTCTCCTTTTTCATTTTGAATTTTGTTAATTTGAAACCTCTCCTTTTTTTGCTTGATCAAATTGGCCAGGGGTTTGTGAATTTTGTTTATTTTTTCAAAAAACCAGCTCTTTGTTTTGTCAATTGTCTTATTTCCTTGGTTTCCAATTCATTAATTTCTGCTCTGATTTTAATTATTCCCTTCCTTCTGGAGCTCTTTGGGTTGGATTTTTCTTGTTTTTCCAGTGCCTTTAGATGGATAGTTAGGTTATTGATTTGGGATCTTCCTGTCTTTTTTATGAAGGCATTGAGTGCTATGAATTTTCCCCTGAGGACTGCCTTCATTGTGTCCCATAAGTTTTGGTATGATGTGTTCTCATTGTCATTCAATTCCAGGAATTTTGCAATATCATTTTTTATTTCAACCACTATCCACTTATTGTTTAAGAGTGTGCTATTCAGTTTCCAGGTGCCATTGGGATTTTTGGTGTGTCTTTTGTTCTTGATTTCTAGCAATATAGCATTGTGATCTGATATCATGCAGGGAATTATGTCAATTTTCCTAAATATGTGGAGGCAGTCTTTGTGACCCAGCATATGGTCTATTTTAGAGAATGTTCATGGGCTGCTGAGAAGATGTGTAGTCTGTGGATTTGGGGTGGAAAGTTCTGTAGATGTCCATTATGTCTAAGTGATCTTACTTCTCTTACTTCCCTGTTGAGTTTCTGTTTGGATGATCTGTTTATTACTGATAATGGTGTATTGAAGTCCCCAGCTATGATGGTGTTGGTGGTTATTTCTGTTTTATTGTCAAGTAGGTTTTGTTTTATGAACTGTGGTGTCCCTGTGTTTGGTGCATACAGATTTATGATTGAAATATCCTCTTGATGGATCATTCCCTTGATAAGTATGAAGTGGCTTTCTTTGTCTTTTTTGATTATTTTTGCTTTGAAGTCTATTTTATCCAATATTAATATAGCTACACCTGCTTGTTTCTTATTCCTATTTGCTTGGAATATTGTTTTCCACCCTTTCACCCTGAGGAGGTGTCTGTTTTTAGTGGTGAGGTGGGTTTCTTGAAGGCAACAGATTGAGGGGTCTAATTTTTTGATCCATCCTGTTAGCTTGTGTCTCTTGATGGGTGAATTAAGGCCATTAATAATTAGGGCAATAACTGTGAGATTTGATTTGATCCCTGCCATATTGTGATGGTAAGTGTATGTTGGTGTTTTCATGGGCTTTGATGTTTTTTGTGCCTACTCTGAGTTTGGTTATTGTGATCTTCTTCTTGTAGGCATTTGAGTTTGGTTATTTGTTTCTTCTCTGTGGAGAATTTCCTAACATACTCTCTGTAGGTTTGGTTTTGCGTTCATATAATTGTAAAGCTGGCTTTTGTCATGGAAAGTTTTTCTTCCACCATCTATTATGAGGGATAGTTTTGCTGGGTAGAATAGTTTGGGTTGGAAGCCATAGGTTCTTAGACTTTGGGGTGTTTCATTCCAGGCCTTTCTAGCTTTCAGGGTTTCCATTGAGAAGTCTGAGGTAATTCTGATGGGGTTACCTTTGAAAGTGGTGTGCTGTTTTTCCCTAGCTGCTTTTAGGATTCTCTCTTAGGTGTCAATGTTTAGAGTCTTAATGATAATATGTTTTGGAGAATTTCTCCTTTGGTCCAGTCTGTTTGGAGTTCTATTGGCTTCTTGCATCTTGATGGGTCTTTCTTTTAAGAGACTGGGGAAGTTTTCTTCAATTATTTTGTTAAATAAGTTCTCCATGCCTTTGGTCTGAAATTCTTCTCCTTCTGTTATTCCAATGATTCTGATAGTAGGACGTTTAAGTGTATCCCACAATTCCCTCATGTTCTGTTCACAGGAACTTTTGAAGTTACTGATGTCTTTGAACTCTCGAACTGTTTCTTCCCTCTTGTCTTCCAGATCAGAGTTTCTATCCTCCACTTTGCTGACTCTATTCTTGAGAGCCTCTAGAGAGTTTTGGACTTGTTCAATTAAGTTTGCATTTTCTACTACTTTTCTATGTATCATTTTCATTGCTCTGTCAATCTCCCTTTTCACATCATTTTCTGATTTTCTTGATGATTCTTGGAATTCATCCTTGCATTTCTTTATGTCTTTATTTAGCATGGCCAGCTGATTTTTAAGGTCCTTTTTTTTTTTCACTCTCCCTCAAATCTATTAACTCTCTTTGAACCCCTTCTAATCTCTTATCAATTTGTTCTAGCTTAGTGATGGTAGCATCCACATGATTGTCGGTCCTTTGTTGCTTTCCTGCAAGTTCTACCAGTAGGTTGGTCAGGGTTGCATTGTTCATGATGTTCTGATCCTAATGACTCTTCTATGTTTTGGTTAGATGTATTTTTTATTGTAGGACTGGATGATCTAACTGGATTTTCTTGCACTTGATTTTTCATGGTATTTCTTTTGCACTGTGGCCTGCCCATGACAGTGTATGGGCATGTAGGTAGGTGGATCAGCCTGGGCTCTAGTGCAATGGGAATCTGAGGCAGCCTGGGGCATTTGCCAAGCAGCCTGGGCTTTGGCTTCCACTTGCCAAAGCCACCTATCTACTGCCTGACAGGGGGGCCAAAGTTGCCTGAATTCTCAAGGTAATGTGCCAAAGCTGCCTGCCTTTGAGCTTGGAGGGGGACTGAGGTACCAAGTCCTGAAGCAGCCCAAACTCTGGCTGGGAACACTGGGACTGGGAAACAGTCTGTGCTCCCCTGCCACAGGAGAATGGGGGATGGCTGGGGATGGCACCCTGATGGGGCACAGGAAGGGCACAGGACTGGGCACAGGACTGGGCACAGGATGGGCACCATGATGGAGCACAGGACGGGGCGCTGGGATGGGGGGCAGGAAGGGTGCGGGACAGGGCTCCAGGACTGAGCATTGGAGGGGGGTCATGGAACGGGGGCTGGGATGGGGTTCTGAGATGGGGTGCAGGACCAGCATGGGAAGGGATGGGGCACCCAGATATTTGGTGGAATGGGTGTTCTACCCACCCACGAGGGGATCTACAATTCCCTGTTCCCCCCCCCCCCCCGAGCTCTCCCCCAGACAAGAAGACCCAGAAAAACCTTAATGTCCTGCCTATCTTTCCCCAGGATTTGCAGCACAGCTAGGCGGTTGCCATCTTGGCTGGAAGTCCCCATCAATTGCTTAAATCTTAAACCCTGTTTGCATTTGAGGTTCATTGGCACAGACAACCAAACGTGGTCATCATCTCTGTGCTATGTAGGACAGCACTGAATTCTGGAGAACTTCAGGGTTTTTCTTTTATGATTCCAACAAATTAAATCAAGACTGAGATATAAGGCTCTTACCACTGTCTCACTGTCTCTCCAGTGGCAGAGGAAAGGGGTAGGTCAGTCATGGAAACCAAAACATTCCACGTATAAATAAAACTCAGGGTACTTTGAAGCTATAGTTGGAACTGACATAAGAGAAATCAGAGAGAGGCTCACAAAAGTGAAGATCTGAAAATAGAGTTCACAAACTTAAAGGTAAGATGAAAATCTCTCAACAAACATTTGTTGGCATGTGATCATTGCAATGACCATTCTACGGGCTTGGGCTCCAGCTTGCTGGTCATAAGGAGCTCAAGTTCCTAAGAGAGCCATGATGTTTCAAGGCTCTGGAGCTGTACTGTGACTTCAGGATAATAAGCTTAAGTCTTTTTATCTTTCCTCAGTAGTAGCCACTTAATTATCTCAGCTAAGCCTCAGAATTTCCTATTGCCTGCTTAAGAATCTTGTAAATAATATACTAGATAAGAGCCTGGGCTGTGGAACAAGTCCTTGGGTTCAACCCTTCAGCCATGTTACTTTCTAGCGTGTTGACATTTGGAAATTTATTTAATGTTTTTGTTTTCAGTTTCTTTATTTGTATAAAGGAGACACCTTCCTCTAGAGTTTATTATTATTTTTATTGACAGCTTCCATAATTATAGATAAAAAAACATGGTAATTCCCCCCCCCCAATTTTGCCTTTGCAACTCCACTCTCCATCATATCCCCTCCCCCTCTCAATCAGTCTCTCTTTATTTTGATGTCATCATATTTTCCTCCTATTATGATGGTCCTGTGTAGGTAGTGTCAGGCATTGCAAGGTCATGGATATCCAGGTCATTTTGTAGCTGGAAAAGTGCATTGTAAACAGTCCCACCCTTCCTTTGGCTCTTACATTCTTTCTGCTACCTCTTCCGCAATGGACTCTGAGCCTAGGAAAGTGTGATAGAGATATTTCAGTGTTGAGCACTCTTGTGTCACTTCATCTCAGCACTATGGTACCTTCTGAGTCATCCCAAGGTCACTACAATCTGAAAAGAGAAGCTTCTCTAATCAAAAGTGATAGTAGCATTAATGTATGGGTATGAACATTAAGAGAAGGGCTTATTAGGCAGTTTGGTGAGCATAGTATGTACATTTAGCCAGACATGAGCAGACATTATACCCCTAGCTCATGACTTCCCCTGTCATAGGTTTTCAGTTTCAGGTATGTATTTCCTCCTGTGGAGCAAGACTGCAGTCCAATTAGAGAGGTGCCTCTAGAGTTTTTATATGAATTAAAGTGACAAGGACACATCAGCTGGGCAGCATGGTATGCATTTTCATTGCTAACCACCCAGTAGGATGAGGCAGGAGGATTGCTTAAGCACATGAATACAAGACCAGCCTGGGCAACATAGTGAGGCAAGAAAGAAGAAAGAGAGAGAGAGAGAAAAAAAAAAAAGGATGGAAGGAAGAAGGAAAGAGAAAAGAGAAGGAAGGGAAAAACATTGTCACCAAACAACAACAACAACAACAAACAGAAAAGAAATAGAAAAGGACATAAAAGGCACTTTGACAGTGACTGTTAAATAGACATGCTAGCTATTATTATTTAGACATACCAAATGTCATGAAATGAGGTGCATCATTTGGAAATTAAATTTAGAGACACTGACTTTTTCAGGCCACAGTGACTTTTCCAAAGCCACAGAAGGTCAATGATGTAGTTAAGCCTTGAACACAATTCTCTGAGTCCTTTCTGAATGCTTCCATTAGCAAATTAGTGTGAGAGACTTTTTTCCTCCTAGCTATCTTGCTTATCCTAGGAAGCCCACTTTATTCACTCCAAGAACTTCAGTGAAGTGTTACAAGAGACCAGAAACACTTCAGACAGTCAAGGTACGTGGCCTACTGAGTGTCCTCACCCATTACAATTAACTTGCGGAATGCCCTCGTCATATCTTTGTTCTGAAGGCTATAAATAATGGGGTTAAAAAAGGCAGAGATGAAACTGGGCATGGTGACACACACCTTTAATCCCAGCACTTGGGAGGTAGAGGTAGGAGGATCATTGTGAGTTCAAGGCCACCCTGAGACTACATAGTGAATTCCAGGTCAGCCTGGGCTACAGTGAAACCCTACCTTGAGCCCCCGCCGCCCCCCCCCCCCAAAAAGAAAGGCAGAGATGACATTATAAGAACAAGGTCAAGTTCTTGTCATCCACTGGGGAGGCATCAGAGCCAGGCCTCATGTACATGACCAGAATACAGAACATGGTGACCACAGTGATGCGTGAGGCACAGGTGGAGAAGGTCTTCATCTGCCCTTGGGTGGAACGAATCCTTAGACTAACCATGAAGATATGAACATATGATGTCAAGATGAGGGACAATGGGATTAAAAGCAAGATGAAACCCAAGATGAAGTCCACTTGGTCATTGAGGGATATATCTGCACAGGCCAACTTCAAAACAGCAGGAATTTCACAAAAGACGTAGTTGATCTCATTTGGACCAGAGTAGGGCAGAGTCATCGAGCAGAGACTGTAGACAAGGGCACAGATGAGACCACAAAGAGCAGAGCTGACTACCAGGATTATACACTGGACCCCATAGTGGAGCGGATAGCCTATGGCAACATATCTGTCATAGACCATAACTGCAAAAATCCATGTCTCAGTGATGCCTAGTGTTAGAAAAATGTACATCTGGATGACACACCCAACATAAGAGATGGTCTTATTCTTGCTTACTAAATGAGCCAGCATCTGGGGCACTGTTGTGGTGGCACAACTGAGATCCAGCAGGGAGAGGATACTGAGGAAGAAGTACATGGGTGTGTGGAGACGTGCATCTACTCTGATCAGGGCAACAATGAGCCCGTTGCCCACAACCGTAAGCAAGTAGAGGATGAGGAAGATGAAGAAAAGGATCCAGTTGATCCTGGAATTCCTGGAGAAGCCCAATAGGATAAACTCAGTTATGGACCTGTGATTTCTCCAACCTCGACTGTGCATGGCCTTCCTTCTGAGAAGACAAGAGGACATATTTCTGACTGGTTGGCACTGTCAATGTTAGAATGCAATATGAGATCCACAGAGACAAGAGCTGAAGTCAAAAAATCTGCCTCCACACCCAGAGAATAATTGATTCAAAAGGGTCTCATATAGTTTTAGGGAATTATTAGGCCATCTAATAAATTTTTTTTTTTTTGGTTTTTCGAGGTAGGGTCTCACTCTAACTCAGGATGACCTGGAATTCACTAAGTAGTTTCAGGGTGGCCTGGAACTCATGGCAATCCTCCTAACTCTGCCTCCCAAGTGCTGGGATTAAAGGCATGCACCACCACGCCCAGCATAACTAATAAATATATTTTTTTAATTAGTTAATTTATTTATTTGAGAGTGACAGACACAGAGAGAAAGACAGATAGAGGGAGAGAGAGAATGGGTGCGCCAGGGCTTCCAGCCTCTGCAAACTAACTCCAGACGCGTGCGCCCCCCTTGTGCATCTGGCTAACGTGGGACCTGGGGAACGGAGCCTCGAACTGGGGTCCTTAGGCTTCACAGGCAAGCGCTTAACCGCTAGACCATCTCTCCAGCCCCTAATAAATATTTTTGACTTGTCTAATTAATTACCCCTGATCAAATTCCAAAGTTCACATGATAGAATTGCAGTCTTGTTTTAAGGAACATATGCACACAGCCTTGTGCACATGTGTACACACACAACACATACAGCATAAACCAATCAAAGTCAGGACACTAGGAAAATACAAATGTTTTCTAGTAAGCTAAAACAGTCTAGACTTTGATTTTTCCTCAAGTTGTTATTTCAAATACCAAGACTAGATGGTACTGCAAATGACCTGACAAATAAACAAATTAAAAAAAAGAGCATCCCAGTTTATTTCCTTTTCCTCCTTCCTCTCTGACAGCTATATTTTTGAAAACTCACATGCTCTTGCCCTACATTTCAAGACAAAGGGGAAATTCACCAAAGCATGTTGGTTCTCTTGAACCTTAGCCTCTGGCTGCAGTTGTTATACCTGTACAGAACAAATGGACATATCAAGATGGTTATTGGGACTCAAAATTAGCAACCCAGAGAAAAGTTCGGAGCCCCTAGCATTTCTTAAAAAGATGAAAGACATTCATTTGAAAATGAACTGCCTTTGTGTCTGAAAAGCTTTTCTTAAAAGCCAGAAGACAAATAATCCTCCACAGGTTTGCTCACAAGAGAGAGCTGGGTGGGGGGTGGTAGAGACAGAGCTTCACTTTGATCTGGACTCAACCTCAATTCAAGGTCAGCAGTTTAGATAACAGAGCTCATTTCTGATTAATCCTTTATCATTATCCTTTGCTGGTTGTAATATGACGGTTGCAGAATGAAATCACCTGAGTATGCCACCTTTTCCAGATCTTTAAGAGAAGAAAATGACCATGTATTAAATGCCATTGTATAAAATATTTCAATGAACGTGATTTCATTATCACCTAGTCTACTGAGGGCAGCCTCACTATTTCTCTTTTCATAAAAATCAGACATTCATAGTAGATGATCAACAAATGATGGGTCAGGACTCACAGAAGTCCCATGTTCTTACTGTTACATGAAGCTAAAATTTGTCTCTCACATGGTCAAAACACATGAAGAGTTTATCAGGGTGACAATGCAACATAAGCCAATTAAGGTGAAAGTATGTGAAAACTTGATTTGTGCATTAACAATTATATAGGGCAGAAATTACACATTTTACAGTATTAAAATTTTCATTGGAAATGAAAATGTTTTTATTCATAGAAAACCTCCAAACCTTGGAACAGAATTTCAATATCTCAGATGTTAAACTGAGAAGCCAATATACATTAATTTAGATTAAAATGAACCTCATAAAACCATGGGTAGAATTCTAGCTCAGATGGGAAGAATAAAGTGATGATAATGTTTGTATTTGAGGTAGTATGCAATAGTATGACTTAGCAGGATCTGCATTTGAATTCCTGCTCAGTTGTGAGTATATCTTTGGCTTTAGATGCTAGCCATATGCTGCTCAACTTGAATATAGTTCCATGCATTCTCTTTGAATTCATCTATCCGATTGGCTACTTGATATCTATCTCCATTGGAACATGTAATGGGAAACTTATACTTAATATTTTCTGGGTTTTTTTTTTCAAGGTAGGATTTTGGTCTAGCACAGGCTGACCTGGAATTCACTTTGTAGCCTCGAATTAATGGTGATCCTCCCACTTTTGCCTCCCAAGTGCTGGGATTAAAAGCATGTGCCACCATGCCCAGTTTATATTCAACATTTTCTAAAGTTAAACTACCAGGGTTTCTCTTTTAACCTACTCTTCTTACAGTCTTTATCCATTGGTGCCTGAAATAAATTTTAAAAAGCTCAACATATGCTGAAGTTTTCTCTTTCTCACTGTCTGTATATAACATCACAAAGCATTTAGATTGTCTTTCAAAGATATGTAGAAGAAAAGATCAGTTCTCACTATCTCCACCATTACTAATAATTATTTATAATTCATTATTATTAATCTAAATTATTATCTTCTCTTGCTAGTAATATTGCAATACCCCCAAATAGTCCCAAGTTTTCCACTCTCTTTCCCCATAGTTTTTCCTCAGTGCAGATGATAGAATGACTATGTTAAAAAATAGGCTAGGGCCGGAGAGATGGCTTAGTGGTTAAGGTGCTTGCCTATGAAGCCCAAGGACCCATGTTCAGTCTCTCTCCAGATCCCACATTAGTCAAATGCACAAAGATGAGGTAACTGAAAGATTTCACATGCCCACTAGGTGGCACAAGCATCTGGAATTCGATTGTAGGGGCTGAGTCCCTGGTGTGCCAATTCTTTTTTTCTTTCTCTCTATCTCTCTTGCTCTCACTCACTCTAAAATAAAAATAAGTAAATAAAAGTAGACTAGATCATGTGAATCCTCTTTTCCAAACTGTCCAGTGAAGCTGAGTGTGGTGGAGTCAGGCACTTGTAATCCAAGCATTCAGGAGACTGAAATAAGAAGATCCATGAGTTCAGTGCCAGCCTGGGATACAGGGTGAGGTATTATCTTAAAACAAAGCAACAACTGGGCTGAAGAGATGGCTTAGCAGTGAAGGCACTTGCCTGCAAAGCCAAAGGACCCACATTCAATTCCCTATGACCCACATAAGCCAGATGCACAAGATGACACATGTGTCTGGAGTTTGTTTTGGCTGGATGCCCTGGCATACCCATTTCTCTCCTCCTCCTCCTCCTCCTCTCTCCCTCTCTCTACCTCTTTCTCTCTCTCAAATAAAAAAATAAAATATCCTTTAAAAGTACAAAGCAACAACCATTGCTACTCTGGTGACTTCTTGTACCATTCAGAGTAAACCCAAAGTACCCTGAGAGCTCCAAGGGCCCTTATAACTTCCTGGTGTTTAACCTCCTACCTCTCACTTCCTACACCATGTGCTTCAGTCATACATCTTTTGGCTATTCATCATTCAAAGCATACTGCTACTTCAGGACTCTGAAATGTCTGTTCCCACAGCTAAAGATTCTTTCTCCAAATTTTCTTGTTTTATACCTTCATAGTTTTTCAAGTATTTGCTCACATGTCATCTTATCAGGGAATATTTAGGTCTGTTTGTTTTGACATAGGGTTTCTCTCTAGTCCAGGCTGATTTGGAATTCACTGTGTAGCCTCAAGCTGGCCTCGAACTAACAGCAATCCTCCTACATCTGCCTCCTGAGTCTGGGATTAAAGGCATGGGCCATAATGCTGGGCTGTTTGAGTCTTTTTTGACTATCCTGTTTAAAATGGCTCCCCTGGCCCCATCTCCTGTTTTACTTTTCTTCGTATTTTTAAAATTTAAATTTATCTTGCCTTGCAAAAATTCAGAAGCTGTTCTTTTGTTGTTGTTGTTTTGTTTTGTTTTTCGAGGTAAGGTCTCACTGTAGCCCAGGTTGACCTGGAATTCACTATGTAATCTCAGGGTGGCCTCGAACTCAAGGCAATCCACCTACCTCGGCCTCCCAAATGCTGGAATTAAAGGCGTGTGCCACCACGACCGGCTCAGAAACTGTTCTTGATTGACCAGATTATAGAAGAACGCCTGACATATAGTATGTATTTGTAAACATTGGGATGTAGGAGCTGAGTCTGCCCAGAAGGTAGTGGTGTTACTGATGGTGGAGCTATCCTTGGTGCTGACTTTGGCCTCCTGTGGAGATAGCCATCATGCTGATTCTCCTTGGGGCTTTCTCTTGGATTTCTATGGCTCTTGACAGATTTTCAAACACAAGCTGGGCCTCACAACTTACATACATATTTGTTATAGTCACCCTACAATGCCAAAAAATTACATTTGCATGCATCTTAAAACTGAGGAAATAGATTTATCGTTAAAGTGTCCAGTGGTTATCCAGAACACTTGTCAATTCATGGACCTGTAATTTAAGGGGAAAAATGACAAACTAGAACTTGTTTATCTACACAGCAGAGGTTTATCAATAAAGGACCTGTGCGAAACATTATATAAGAAGAGTAAAAAAAACACTGAAAACGTTTAGCTGAGAATTTTATGAGGAAGTCTACAGAACTCATCAGGAACTCCAAAGGTTATTGTGCAAGAAAAGTAAAAGCATGAGTGCTTCTGGAGAGAGAAACTGGAAATGATAGGGGAGGATGTTTTAGCTCAATTTACACAAATACTAACATATACCAGTGATTTATGTCACCCAGTGAAGAAATATGTTGATGTTTGGAAGCAGGTACCCTAGTAAGTAGTCCATTCTCAGGTGTTCATACAGAAACAATAAGGCCACCTCATTCATGAGTACTGCCACAGCTTTGGATGTGAAATTATCATGTCCAACCAAAAATCATTTTAACATAACTATGCAGAGGCTCTAAAACATGGATTCTGAGACTCTTCTGAGGATGTTTCTCATCAGGAATGTACAAGGCCACAAGTTCAATGCCCATACCACAAAATGTTCATAGATTTCTATAATTTGTGGGGTGACTTTCCAGTATGTCCTCAACCTTATGGAAGAGTCAACACAAAGTAACATGGTAACCAAGGAACCAGGGAAGCTGAAAAGAAAGTTGAGTACAAACTTTGTCAACTGCAGCTTGAAACTTAAACAAGTAGTTTAAAGTTTCTGCTGTCTTATTTTTGCAGTGACAGAGTTCCTTTAAGGCTGTGCTCGCTACTCAGGAAGGGTTATGCTCTTGCTCCTCATCAGATTCCACTTCAGCACTGTCTGAGAAAAGAGGCAGGTGGAGGGCAAAGGAAGAGCCATGCCCCAGCCTGCCTAACATCTTTTCTGTGCTTTCCTGTCTGTGGTCTCTATTTTAGCCCCCAGAGAGAGAATGTTCTAAGAAGCAGTGTAAGGAAAGGCGGCCCATTTTAGAAGTTGCCAAGTAGCAAGTACATTTAAATCACAGGGGCACTGTCCACTGAGAAGACAGAGTGGGGTCAGGGACCTTCTGTGAATTCTGTTCCCAGGACATTCTTGGCAAGCGAGAACAAGGTCCTCTTCCTTGGAACCTTCAACCACCCAGAGAGCAGAACTGACTATTCCATGCCTCTAAGTGAAAGTCCTTAGGGAACTCTCCATCTCTGAGCTAGGTACTAAATGGTTTTTGGAATGTAATCTGGAATTATATCTTTGTTTTCCTGTACTTACAGTAAAAACTCACTTTTTCATATAGCTTGTAGCTAAGACTGTTTTATACATTTTAATATGACTCAAACAGCATTCATTTATATCTGTGGGTAGTTTTGTCATTCCAGAGGTTGAAAAGTTATTATGGAGATTATATGTGCCCTGAAAAAGCCTAAGAGATTTATTATCTGGCTCTTTACAGGAAATATTTTCTGAGTGCAGCTTAAGACACATCCATTTGGTCCTGGAAAGATGGCTCAATGGATAAAGTGCTTGCCATGAAAGTAGAGGACTACAGTTTGACTCTCCAGTAAATTCCAGCTGTGCATGGTCTCCTCCAGTAATCGTGGTGTGTGGGAGGTGGTCACAGAGGATCCCTGAAGCAAGCAGGCTAGATTGACTAGCTGAATCAATGAGTTTTCTGAGATCAAGCAAGAAACACTCCCTAAGATGGGCATGGTGGCTCATGCCTTTAATCCCAGCATGCAGGAGACAGAGGTAGGAGGATTGCTGTGAATACATAGTGAATTCCAGGTCTGCATGGTCTAGAGCGAGACACTACCTTAAAACTCCCCCTTTCCCCTAAAAGGAAAGAAAAAGAAACCCTGCCTCCATAAATAAAGTGAAGAGCAACTGAGGAAGACACCCAACATCAACCTCTGGCCTCCACACACTTGTGCACAAACACATACATGTGCAAAGAAAACACAAACCTACTCATTCAGTATTCTTCAAACTCTGAGTACTTTCCAAAGCTGTGGTCCATGAGGCAGTGTGTATGAAGAATACAGTAGAGACTCTGAGAGCAAAGAAAATTAGGGTTGAGAAAGTCATCAACCTCCATTCCATCATCTGTAAAACTAGGGGAGTAACACATATTCTGAAGGTTTTAGGAATAGTTAGTGAGTTTTCAGATGTACACAATACAAAAGCAATAAACATCAGTTGTTACTATTACCACATCATTAAGTTACCAATCTTGTTGAAATGCACTTTCCTGTTTTCTCCCCTTGGTAAAACTCATGGAAGTCCTCAGTCATTCTCACCATACCTGACCTACATGTGGCTACTGGTCACACCTTGAAGGTACATGTATTACTAACCATAGCCATGCTGATACACACACTGGTCTGTCAAATTTCTTCAAGAAGGAAAACCTAGCATTTCTGACTGTTTTATTTCTAATTCCTATCACAGAGAACAGACAGGGGGCTAACAAATATTAGAACAATGACAATGCATTTATGTCAAAGACTCAAGAGTGAATTATTTTCTAGGATGGACACCAAGTCCAATGGTTTCTTCATCACCTTTTGCGTCAAGACTACTTCAAGTTCTTCTTCTTTGAGGATTTCACTCAGATTATCACTTCCTACCAAAAGTATAATTCTCTCCTTGCTATTTCCTAAGTGATCTGAACAAAATTAGTTAGGAAATCAGACTGAGGACACATTGAGAATCCTTATTTTCCTCCAATGAGCTTCTTCTCTTTCTCAAAAGGTATTGGTAATGATTAATTGAACTATCATATGTAAAGTGGTTTAATATTATGCCTGAAGGATAGTGTTCAAACAACAGTAGTTCTTAATACTATATCATTTTATTCCCATGCTTTTTTGAGGCATGGTCTCACTGTAGCCCAGGCTGACCTGGAATTCACTAGGTCATCTCAGAGTGGCCTTTAACTCATGACGATCCTCCTGCCTCTGCCTCCCAACTCCTGGGATTAGAGGCATGCATCGCTATACCCATGCTGTTTTAAGAGTTTATGTTTCTATAAAATAAAGTGAATGGTGATGAGAAATTTACCTGATATTGTGCACCTATTGTAAGACATGGTCCAGTTCTGCCTTACTCCAAAGACCTTTCTTCACTGGATGCTGCTGCTCCAGCATCATCCATAGGCATCGAAGTGTCACAGCTCTGGTTGACAGGGAACTGGTGGGAGTAGAATTCTCAGACACCCAGGCTGGTCCTTCAAGCTCCTTCCTCATCTTACTATCATGTTCCTATGTGAAGCATAAACCCTCCTCCATACCGTTGTCCTGCAACTGCCTTAGACAGATCCAGTGTCCACAGAAAGGGCAGTAAGAGAGCCCTGCTTCAGCTACTCTCCCGAAGCTGATAAATCTCAGAGCTCCCTCGATGGTGTTGACTGGGGTGTTGATGAGACTCATGGGCATCAAAGGACTCCTGAAGGCTCAGTGAAATAAGATCCTAGTAGCACCTCAGGAGCATGCCACTCCTAAGGGATACCATTACTCGGGAGAAGGCTCTGCAGAGGTGCAATCATGATGCAGAGAAAGGACATGTGCATCTGAAAGAAAACCTGAGCTTGGAGAGGTGGGGGATGAGAACTGCAGGAAGGAAAGGGAACTCCTTTAGCTCAGGCCTCCAGTTTGGTACATGGCTGGGTTCAACAAAGAAGCCACTACCAAAACTCAAATTTCACTTGCTTTCATAGCCCTATCTAGATTCTGTACAAAAAGAGAAGATCAGAGCTCAAAATCCTTTCCCAAATAGCATTTTAGAGGTGGATAGACTGGGCTGTGTCCAGAAATAGCTCAAGAGTCATACAAGTGGAATAAAGCCCAAGAGTCAGGTATCCCAATATCTCATTGTGAACAGAGCCCAGGAGGCAGGCATCCTGATCTCTCAATGTGATTGATGTTTCCCAGCTGTCCTGTTACTGACATAACCCACAACAGCTGAAGGGCTTTCAATTCTGCCTTTATTTATACTTATTTTAATTTTAGTTTGTTGTTTTTCTAAGTCATTGAGATGTATAATTGGGTCATTTATTTGAAATCCACTGATTTGATGTAGACACTCATTCCTATAAACTCTCCTCTTGGGATAGGGAGATGGCTCAGTGTTTAAGAGCAATTGCTGCTTAAGTATGAGGCTCTCTTGGGCTGAAGACTACTCAAATTGTGTCCTGAATAGCCCATTCACAAAGAATCTCACTTGGTGTGTGGTGGGGTTTGTGGGTGTGTCTGTGTGTGTATGTAGGGGTGGAGACCAGAGACTAGCTGGGACTCAGTGACAGACAACAGATACAGATTGAAGAAGAGACCCCATTTCAAGAATATGACAATCATAAGTTCTCTAACATCTGACACACACACACAGAGTGTGCAGCTGCACACACCTGTGCATACACCATACCCATATACACCATACACACACTCTACCCATAGGTGCATGAAAAAAGAAAAGAGAAGAGAAGAAATGCTCCTCTTAGTATTCCTTTTGCTGTTTTACAAAGGTTTCGGTAGGTTTGCTCCATTTTCCTTTATTCCAAGAATTTTCAAGGTTTCTCTTCTTTGTTTTTGTTTTTGTGTTTTCAAGGTAGGGTCTCACTCTAGCCTAGGCTGAGCTGGAATTCACTAAGCACTCTCAGGCTGGCCTCGAGCCCACATCGATCCACCTACCTCTGCCTCCCAAGTGCTGGGACTAAAGGTGTGTGGCAACACGTTCTGCTAAGTTATCACTGTTTATTCAAAAGTATGTTGTTTAGTCTCCATGGATTTGTATAATTCCTAGAGTTTCTCTTAAAACTCTTGGCTTCTAATTTCATTCCTTTGTGATCAGAAAGCATACAGGACACAATCCAAGTTTCTGAGTTTGTTAGATGTGCTTTGTGACCTGACATTTGGTCTGTTCTAGAGAAAGCTCAGTGGTGATGAAAGGAAAAGTGTCTCCAGCTGCTGGACAGAATGTTTGCAAATGCCTTGTGAAGTCCACTTGCTCTACGGTGTCTGATGTCGCTTGGTTAATCTTTTTGTTCTGATGAGCTCTACATTGGAGAGACTAGGACACTGAAATCCTCCCCCCATGGTTACATTACAACCTATTCTTATTTTTAGCTCTAATAGTGTTTGTTTCAGAAAATTGGATGCATTTAGCTTTACACTCATTATATCCTCTTGAAGTGATCCCTTGGTTGTTATATAGTAGCTATTATAGCTTGAAAATGAAATGTCTCCCATAGATTCATGTGCTGAATGCTTGGACCTCAGCTGGTAGACTACTGTAGGAGGTTATGGAAACTTTAGAAGGTGGGGCTTACATGGAGGAAAAAGGTCACAGGGTCATGCCTTTGAGAATTATGGCTGATTCCAATCTCTTTTCTCTCTGCTTCCTCTTAGCCATGAAACATGAAACAAAGAATCCCCTGTGGGCATGTGCTTGCACCACTATGATACTGCATCCAAGCTCCTGGAGCCCAGCCACCACGGACTGAGCCTTCTAAACCAAGATACAAAATAAAGTTCTTTTTTTAGCTGTTCTCTCAGATATGTGGTTATACCAAAGAAAAAGGTTTGTTGCTGTGACTAAGCTTGACATGCAGTATATGCCTGTGTCACTGGCTCAGGAGTAAAATTTGGAAGGGCTTTTAAATGTGATTCAAGGAGCAGCACAACCCTGTGATCCAAACTGGAGGGGTGACTTGTAAAATAATGCCAAACACTCACACACATCTACAAGGGAAGTGAGCCTCTTCCATCCCAGTCCAGAAACAGTAGTGCATTTGTACTTTACACAAGACAAGATCACCTAGAGCTTTTACACATAATGCTCGGTTTCATTACTTATTCCTATTTACTTTGATTTTCTGTACTTGAGCTTCTATGACAGGAAGCAGGGAAAAGCTGCTGGCACTGCCCTTAATCAAGTTATTTTAGATTGGTGGGACCATAGCTTTTATTCTCAAAACAATAGCTAAAATATGAATCAGGATCCTTAAACAAAATTAACCTAATAATATATAAAAATGGTGTTTTCTTCTGCTTAGATAAACATTCCCCACAGTGAAATAAATAATATTAACCATTTCTTTTTTTATTTTTTGGTTTTTTGAGGTAGGGTCTCACTCTGGCTCAGGCTAACCTGGAATTCACTATGTAGTCTCAGGATGGCCTTGAACTCTCAGTGATCCTCCTACTTCTGCCTCCCGAGTGCTGGGATTAAAGGCGTGCGCCACCACGCCCGGCTTAATATTAACCATTTCTTTATCCAACCAAAAAGAACTATAGCAATTAATATACTTCAAATTTTAACAATTAGTTTCATTATTTTCTCTTAACTTTGCATACTTTCTAGTTTAAAAACACTACAATGCTCAATGTACAGTTGAAATATCTTATACTCAGGGACTAGGAAGATTGCTCAGCAGTTCAAAGCACTTGGGGGCTGGAGAGATGGCTTAGGAAATAAGACACTTGCCTGCAAAGCCCAAGGACTCATGTTTGACTCTCTAGGTCCCACGTAAGCCAGACGCACAGAGATGCAAGCATGCAAGGTGGCACGTGAGCACAGGGGCACACACGTCTGGAGTGTGATTGCAGTAGCTGAGGCCCTGGCATGCCAATTTTCACTATCTCTCTCTCTTGAAAAACAACAACAACAAAAACAAAAAACTTGGTTCCAAAGCCTGCTGACCGGGGTTCAATTCCCATGTAACATATATAAGCCAGATGCAAAAAGTGATGCATGTCTGATGTTCACTTGCAGTGGCAAGATGTGCTGGTTTATGAGAGGTTGAACCAGTAATTTTGGGAGGAATTGAGAGAAATGAGACTTGGCATATGAAAAATTAAGAATTGAGTTTGACCCTAAGTTGACCCACACATTTCAAATTTGACTTAAAGGTTTTTTCCACATGTGGTGAACTGCACCAAAACCACTGCTGGTTTCTGTTCATTTACTGATAACCTTGACTTATAGAAAAAGGAGAGACTGAGCCAATATGAATATTCATGTGTCGGGGCACAAGCTATAACAACATGGTTATGCACCTCTCTGTGTACCCCACATCCCATAGGTGGAGCAGGATATCTGTGTACCCCACATCTCATGGGTGGAGCAGGACATCTGTGTACCCCACATCCCATGGGTGGAGCAGGACATCTGTGTATCCCACATCTCATGGGTGGAGCAGGACATCTGTGTACCCCACATCTCATGGGTGGAGCAGGACATCTGTGTGCCCCACATCTCATGGGTGGAGCAGGACATTCTGAAACACTGTTGGTTTGCACTACTGCTCAATTCCAGAATCATAACCAAGTATATTATTATCTAAGGACTAGGACTCGTTACTCGTTTGAAACAAAAGAAACATTTCTCAATCTAAATAGGGCTTATGTTGGGTTTTCAGTACAAAGACTGGCTCCACCGCAGGAATGCTGCTTGTGGAGATCTTCTTCTCCTCGTCTTCACGTTGTAGCCTTGTAGACAGTGACAACATTTCACGCTCTAAAGTGGCTCCATCTATGATCCAGGTGTTCCGGGTTCACCTGGAGAAGAGGATGCAGAATCACTAAGAAGCCTTAGGGGTGCAGGAAGGCCTGGCTCTCAAATAGCTGGACCTGAACCTAAACATTATCTCTTGGGTCATAGTGGAAGCTCATCTCCTAGGACAGTATCCAGCACATCAGGTGCTTAGTAAAATGAAACAATGACTGTGTTGAAGGAGTCATACAGAGAACGGAGTACAAGTGAGCACTGTGACATCAATTCTACAGAAGCTAATCAATGTAAAGGATTTTTTTTTTTTTTTTTTTTTTTGGTTTTTCAAGGTAGGGTCTCACTCTAGCCCAGGCTGACCTGGAATTCACTATGGAGTCTCAGAGTCTCTTGGCAATCCTACTACCTCTGCCTCCCGAGTGCTGGGATTAAAGGTGTGCACCACCACGCCCGGCAAGGATTTATTTTTAAATAAGCTTTATTGGGAAGTTTAATGTATGAACATATTGACAATTGGTCAATTACAATTGGGTTATCCTCCTATGCTCCCTCTCCCCTATATCTATGCCCCTGTGGCTCTCCTTGGAGGAGTTATTAGTAATTACCATTGAGTCATGAATATACCAGCAAGTTCATGGATGTAGGGAAAGGTCAATCCCTCAGAGTATAACTTCCCAATCTGGGGCTGTTACATTCTTTCTAACCCTCCTCAGCAATGTTCCCTGACCTTAGAGGAAGTGTTAGAAGTGTCAATGTGAAAGATATATTTTTCAGCTAATGTTATGAGGAGCCATGAAGATGAAAAGTACTCATTGAGTGTAGCTTTTGTGTCCACATAAAGTAAAAAGTTCTTTACCTGCATGGAGGGGGCCCTCACACTGGGGCTGTGCAAGACTGTGGCCTCTAAAAATCAATTATGAAATTTCAGCTTAATTACCTAGGATGGGTCTTCAGCATCCAGATCTAGTGCTTTAAGAAGCATAGTTTTATATATGGCCACCAAAACCAGCTGATGCCATTGTCTCCAGGTTCCTAGTGACAAACAGCATGGAGTACTTGCAGAGCCCTTGCGACTTAGACATGTGCAGTCTTCTATCTGCAGGGCCCAGAGTGTCTGAGCAGGGGATCGTGGCTGGACCAGCCATGCTTGTACGTCCTGGCATTCGGGGTGAGCTCGTCCATCACAAGACATAGTGGGAAGTCAAGGATGTACTATTTCCACATCTGTACTTTGGATCCGTAGGAAACAGAGTTTTTTTTACTCTGAAAGAAAATGTCCAAAATAGTGAGTTAAGTAGCTTCTGCTTTGTAGCATTATTGTAAGTTACTTAATTATATACTCCCTTGGCCTTCTTTCACCAACAACCCTCCTTATAATTAGAACAAAAAGATAATCTGTCAATGGACACAGTCTGCCCAGGCCATCCTGAATGTTGTTTCACTTTTGTCTGAGTTTGATTTTCCATATTTGTGTCCACCTTATCCAGGTTTGTGCACAATTTGTGTTGTTCAAGGAAGAATCCCCATGTACTCTATGCTGATGGAGCACTTACTGTGTGCCACACCGCAGTGGGAGCGTTGTAGATATGACCTCGTTGTTCGTCCGAGAAACATCATGAGATTTATGAAAGGAAACACAGTCATCAAATGCCTTAGTAATTAAACTAAAGTGCCCAAAGTAATAAGATAAACCTAGAATTCAACCCATTCAAATCTGGCTCCTTTCTCTGATCCCCTCCCCTAGGACCTAGATTGTCCTTGGACTTCTCAGTGCTTCTAAGTGAAGCAGCCATGCTCTTTAAAGCTCTATGTCCTGACCTTTTATGTCTTGACCTTTCGGCTGTGTCTCTGTGTGCTTAACTTGCCCCTGAGCAGCAAAGTACATGATATTCAGACACCTGGATCACCTTGCTGAGTGGAAAATAACCTTCAACTGCCAAGAGGTCATGCTGTTAGCTAGAGTTGGAGTGCTTTTAAGTTCTTCTTCTGTGCCCCAACTCCCACCTTATGTTTCTGGAGCCCTACCATGGGCTCTAGAAGCATCCCAGCCACGTAGGCCATGCCAATGAGACTGCATCTGGCTTGTACTTCCCTGAGTCCTTCCAGACCATCACTGAGCTTTCATAGTCTATTATTCATTAAAGGAAATGGCATTCTGCCATCACCAGAGACTATGTATTAAGCAGCACTGGACAGGTATCTGCGTTCTTAATATCTCTAGAAATGTTTTAATTCTCAGTCAATACCAGAAGTAGAGATCTACCAACCAAAGATCAGGTAGAAAAATGTAATATCCTGGGCTGGAGGGATGGCTTAGCAGTTAAGGCAATTGCCTGCAAAGCCAAAGGACCCAGGTTCACTTCCCTAGGACCCATGTTAGCCAGATGCACAAGGGGGCGTACATGTCTGGAGTTCCTCTGCAGTGGCTAGAGGCCCTGATGTGCCCATTCTCTCCACCCCCTTCTCTTTCAAATAAAATTAATTAATTAATTAATTTTTTAAAAAATTAAAGAAAAAGAAAATGTAAGCCGGGCGTGGTGGCACACGCCTTTAATCCCAGCACTCGGGAGGCAGAGGTAGGAGGATCGCCATGAGTTCGAGGCCACCCTGAGACTATAGAGTTAATTCCAGGTCAGCCTAGACCAGAGTGAGACCCTACCTTGAAAAACCAAAAAGAAAAAAAGAAAATGTAATATATCATTTGCATTAACAGTAGACTGTTACTATGGCATCTAGGAATTGAGGTACAAATAATACACCAAGTGAGAGAGTCTCCCTCTAGGCTCTGTCCTATGCCATTGCTGACTTGTGCCTGCACCAGGGCCACTCCACAGTTGTGATGGCAAGTAGATTGTGTTTTGGAGAATTAGTCCTCTTAGCTAGTAAGGAAGAACTTTAGAGCCTTAGATGCTCTTAGCCCTTGGAATGTCTCTAAATTTTACTGGCTTTTTTGTTGTTGTTCTGAAAATGTAGGTACTATTTTCACTTTTTGTAACTACAAGCTCCTAGCATATTCTTTCTTGTAATTATAGATTATAATGTGTTTCATTATGCCATTTTCAGAAGTGTGTATGATGCATTTCGGGCATATTCACCTGTGTTGCCCCCTCATTCCCCTTCTGCTCCTACTGTTTCCCTTCCTATAGCCAACTAATCCCCTGTGTACTTTCACTTTTTAATGTTTCAAAAATTTGTCTTGGGGTTTTGATTATGGAAAATCTTACAGTCAGTATCATTTGTTTGTTTTATGCCATCAGATGGCAATTTCTCACTTAGGCCTGCACCCAGAGACCAGGCAGTTGTCAGTGGCTCTGCCTTTGGGACATTGATAAGAACACAAGAAAGGCCCCTTCCCTTCTAAAGGAGGTATTTACCAAGAGCAGGAAGTCCATGGTCTGTCTCCAGATTACTACCTTGGGGGTGGGGGAATCAAAGAAACTAGACTAAAATAAAACAAATCCCGGATGCAGATCCATCTATAGTAGGAGATGGACCATTCTGAGTTCCAGGGTCTCCCTTTCCTGTCCTCAGTTGAACTCAGGGCACACCAACCCTCTCGATTTCCTCATGCTTTTCTCCTCACTCCAGGGGCACAGTTCCCTCTGTGTACCCAGCCCAGGTTCCATGGAAAAGTCCGTTTCCTCTGTGGAAACTCATGCAGGCTCCTGGGCAGTCAGGAAGGGATAGCAGGGGACTGGAAAAGGAAGCTGTCTATCAGAGGCATCCTGGCATCCTAAGAGGAGGATGATGAAGGCGACATGAAGGGGAGCCTCAGTAGTAAGCACCAGGCTCGGGCACATAGCGGGGTCTTGTGCCTCACTGAGAGGAGCTCCAGCTGCGTGCCCGCTCCGTGGTCCTGCATTCCCTGCGGACCAGGCCAGGCTGCCAGGACCTGTCCCAGGCCGGGCAGTTCTGAGCACCGCAACCCACAGAATCACTGCCCAGGACGAGGTTGTCACTGACCTGCGGTACGTGGCGTTGGCTGGACTGCAGGTAAGCAGGGGACTGTTCATATTCCACGGGACTATTACAAGGAGCAGGAACTAGGGCAGAGGACCATTTGGGCAGGGGAGCAACGCGACCACAGTTCCTAGGATAAAGGGTGCAAGGAAAGGTAAATGTGGGGAAGAAGAAACTTTGTTTGTGGCGTAGGGAAGGGGATGCGACAGGAGGGAAAGCAGTACGGCGGGGCGCAGAAGGGGGAGGACTGGGCTGGAGAAGGCGCTGAGAGGTGGACGCCTGAGTGTTCCAGCTCGGAATGGAGCCCAGAGGCCGCGGCGGCCGAGGACCAGCACGACGGCGACACGCGGGAGGAGCAGCGGGAGCAGACGGGAAAATCGGAGGAAGCTTTCGAGTCATCTTCCCAGAAAACGCTCCGGACTTCCTACTTCAGCAGAAGTCAGTGAGCGACTGAGCTCGTGGCAGAGCTGTCCAACTCACAATCACCACTCACATCACCCCACGACTCAGTGCCCATTATGAGCTTGCCCCTTGCCCTTTTATGCAGTGAGGAGGTCCCACTGACCAGTAGTATGGTCCCAGTAACTAGGTCTGAGCGATCATGTGAGGCAGCAAAGAGAAGAAATGGGGCTTCCACCTTCATCTCTGTTCTTGAACTATTTCGCAGTCTTACCTCTTAATAGGCAAAGTCTGAGCAAAGAGTTAGGATCAAACCCAGAGCCGAGCAGAGTCCTAAGTAGAACTGGTTAAAAGGTCATTGTCCAGGTCTGTTGAAGTAGGTTTCTACCTCATGTCTATAACTATTCAATAGACACAATCAAGAATGGATGTTATGTGTAGTTGACCAACTGGAAGACATTGAAGATCAGGGACAGAACAGCAGGCAGTGGGTCACAAAGCAGGTGGGACTAGAACTTGACCCGAGGAGGGGTCTGTAGGACAAAGCAAGAAAGGGCAGGAGCTCCTGTGGGCAGTGTGGCCCCTGCCAGCTTGTGCACAGGAGTGTGAACATGTGCTCATGGAAGAGGATCTTATGTTCTGAACCTTGTTTCTTGTTGGGATGTCTCTTGATTTTTTGCTTTTAAATAAATCAAATTTAGAAACTGGAGAGATGGCTAAACAGTTAAGGTGCTTGCCAGCAAAGCCAAAGGGCCCAGTTTCAATTCTTGAGTACTTGTGTAAACCAGATGCACGGGAGGGAGGGGGCATGCACATGCATCCAGAGTTCATTTGCAGTGGCCAGGGCCCTGTCATGCCCATTCTCTCTCTGTCTGTCTCCTCTCTCTCTCTGCTCACAAATAAATTAATTAAATTAAATTAAACAGATGTGGAATATTAATTTTTAAGGAGTATGTATTAATATCTAATAATGAATTTTATTATTTTATTTTCATCATATATTTAATGTCTGTTGATCATGTTTACCACCCCCACTATCCTATCTAATCCCCTCCGCCTCCTGGTGAGGCTCTCCCTTTTCAGAACATTTTGTTTTTCAAATTCTTTCTTGATTGCTTGCTTGCTTTTTTTTTTTTTTCTTTTGGTATTTCTTTGGATCAAGGGTTACATTTGGGTTGCTTACATGAGCAGGGTGAGGCATCACATATAGGAACGTGAACAACTTCCAAGCTGCTACATCACTGAAGAAAATGTCTCCTTTCACATCCGCAAACTTTACAAAAAGAGCCCCTCAGGAAAGGGTGGGGGCTGTGAGTCCCTCACTCATCCATGGCAGAATGTGGATGGATACAATCTTGTCAGGTTTTGTGGATATAATCACGCCTGCATTGAGCTTACGGGTGTCACAGCCATGCCCTGCATGGAACATGGCCTTCCATAGCACTCCTCCCCTTCCTCTGCTCTTACGTTCTTCCTGTCCCTTCTTCTGTGATGCTTCTGAAATCATGGAGGTGACAACATAGATGTATCATTTAGGGCTAAGCACATAACAGTTTTTGGTGTTATATGTGACCTTAGTTCTATTAGCATTTGTTTGATGAAGGTGTGAGCCCCCGTGTTAGATGCATATATGTTTAGGATTGTAATGTCCTCCTGGTGAAATGTGCCTTTAATCAATATAAAGTAACCTTCCTTGTCTTTCCTAACTATTGTTGGACTGAAGTCTACCTTGTCAGATACTAGGATAGCAACCCCTGCTTGTTTTCTAGGCCCATTTGCTTGATATACCATTTTCCACCCTTTCACCCTAAGATAGTATCCATCCTTTATAGAAAAGTGACTTTCTTGGAGGCAACAAAATGAAGGATCCTGCTGTTAAACCCAGTCTGCAAACCTGTGTCTTTTGGTTGGGGCATTGAGGCCATTGATATTAAGGGGTGTTGCAGTCCGGTTCGCATTGCTGGTAGAAATCACCCAACCAAGAGCAGCTTCTGGGAAAAAGAGGTTTATTTGGCTTACAGGCTCGAAGGGAAGCTCCACAATGGCAGGGGAAAACGATGGCATGAGCAGAGGGTGGACATCACCCCCTGGCCAACAGAAGATGGATCACAGCAACAGGAGGGTTTGCCAAACACTGGCATGGGGAAACTGGCTATAAAGCCCATAAGCCCGCCCCCAACAATACACTCCCTCCAGGAGGCATTAATTCCCAAATCTCCATCAGCTGGGAGCTAGCATTCAGAACACCTAAGTTTATGGGGGACACCTGAATCAAACCACCACATTCCGCCCCTGGCCCCCATAAACTGATATCCATACATGATGTAAAATACAATGCATTCAGTCTGACTTTAAAAGTCCCCATAGTTTTTATCAATCTCAAGGATGTTCATACATCCCCATAGTTCAAGATCTTTTAACTGAGCCATAATACCAAAATATAACCTCAAAAAACCCAGAATGGCACAGAATAAATATTCACACTGCAATAGATGGCATTGGGCATAGCAAAGAAACATTCAACCAATACAAGATTTAAAACAACCAGGGCAAACATCAAACTCTGTAGCTTCAAGTCCAGCAACTCAAACCACTGACAAATCTTCAAGTCTGATAATTCTAACCAGCAACAAGTCTCTGGCATTCCAATTCCGCCCCTCCAGCTAGGCTACTCACAGTCCTGGAAAACTTCATCGGGGCCGGCAGCTCCTCGGCAGCAGCCATCTCATGGTCCCGGCATCTCCACTGGGTCTCCACTGCAAGCCACGGTTCATCTTCATGGCCCCATGGGGTCTCTATGCAGGCAACCAGCAAACCTGCTTCACACTGCCCATGGCCATTTCCAAAACACAAGACCATGTTGCAAACTCAATGACCCTCTTTCCAGCATTTCTTATACTCCACAATACCAGGTAGGGTGCCAATTTGTTAATCCAGGGGGGAATAAAGCAGACTTTGAAGAACAGGACACTCCTTGAGCACTCAGGCCCCTTCAAAAGAGTCTACATTCTTCTTGTTGCCCCAGCGCAGGTCAGCTAGCCCAGTCTCAAAGGTCGTAATCTATCAGTTGCAGCTGAACGGGCAACACAGGGAAAAGCATTAGGGAAGATTTGTTACAATACTCCTTTCAATCTGTTTTGTTTAGGGAATATAAAATATAAATAAGAAACAAAAATATGTATAAATCAGACCATGTTCACCTCAGCTTAAAATCCTTCAGTTGGTAGTTGTTCTTTTACGATCAAAATCCTTAACATGGTTCATAGGGAAAGGAGGGTGAGGGTGAGGAAAATCTAGAATGGAAAACACCAAAATCAAAACTGAATGTTGAAGAGGACTCTAGTTTGCTAGTTATATAAATTGATGGTCTCAGCTTCTTCATTATAAAAGTGTATGGTGGATAGATGAGCTTCAATTTTCTCTGCCTTAATATTCTGAAATGTCTTGGTTGTGCACTGTAATAGTGGGACAGAAATCCATTTCAAGGCAGGGAATAGGATCTGGTTGGTACAAGATGGCTCGTGAATTCTCTGTTACTTAGCTTTCCATCACTATGACTAGATAGCTGAGATATTAAGTTATAAGAAAAGGCTTGCTTTGCCTCATGGCCTTAGAGGCTCCAGCCCATGATCAGGGGGACTGGTTGATTTTAGACTTCTGGTGGGTGGAGATGCTGGGTGGTGATGAGCAATAATGAGCATGTGGTAGAACAAATTGCTCATGTTATGACCAGGAAATGAAGGGAAAGAAGGAAGAGGTCAAGGTTGGGTCCCACAGTCTCCTCCATGTCATACCCCTTATGATGCAAGGACTTCCTAAAAGTCTCCACCTTCTAGAGATCTCAGTGCCTCCCAGTAGTATCTCCCTAGGGACCAAGATTTTAACACATGTAACTTTGGGACACATTTAACACATAGCAAATGAACTCACCTCACCTCCTCTTAACTGATAAGAAGTAAAAGTGAAAAGACAGCAGTTGTAGTGGACTCAGTGTATAATATGCTGACCAAATGTGGCATTGCAGGAAAAAGAAACACATTGGCATATTCCTTCTGGCTTCTGACAACACAGTCAAAGGTTTAAGAACAATGTGGTTCTTAGACTACTCTTTCAAAAGCATATTTCCTACTTTTGAGTAGGAATCTACTTTTGAGGTTCTCTAGGCTTTAGCTTTGTGAAGATATGACAAGTATTGAAATAATTCAGTCCCAAACCAACCTTGGGAATTGGCGCAAATGAAAACAATGTGAAATTAACAGCCAAGAGAAAAGTAAAAGTTTCTGTGCATGCCTGGTGTAGAGGTTAGATGAAATCATGTGTCAACAATTCATTGGTTCGATGATTAGAATGGCTCTGTGAGTTGATGAAGAGAGTTGTGTGTAGGATTTTTAGAACAAGTCTGAAACACTTCGTTCATTCCCACTGAACAATGTGCATGTCCCTGAGGTCAAAGATGATATCCATCACTGTAAATACCAGGCTTTTAACAAATCCACACACATCCATAGTACTAGACTGAAACCAGTGGCTACTTGGAAGACTGCTGAAAGGCCCTTTCATCTGACATTCTGCTTGTGTGCCCCACCCACCTCCTAGCTCATCCCCAGTGTACTAGGAAGCCCTTCTCTTCTGCAGACCGGCCTTTCTCTCTTCTCACTCACTCAACCATGTCCACCACGAAGGCTACCTTTGTTAGAGGGACAGAGATGCTGACTTCTGATTCCTGACGCTTAATCACTCTATCATCTGTGTTGTATCATCTTATAAATACCATCCTTACAGTATTAGCTATCTGTCTACCCCTCAGATATGACTCTGTAGCAGACATCATGATTCTTGTATGTTTATACTTCCAACATCTATCCAAATACCGGGACAATTGGTATGCAATAATGACTTAGAGGAATGACTATTCATGACTGTGGAAAGGGGTATCAGAAAGAGAAGTGAGAGTAATCATTTCATAAGAACTTTTATTACAGTTTATTATAACATTTAAAAATACTACAGTTTGGAGACCTGGAAATGAAAGATAGTACAGTGCTTGCCTATGCATAAAGTCCTGGGTTCATTCCCCAGTATGACATCAAACCAGGAATGGTGGTGCATGCCTGTACTCCTAGCACACAGGAGATAGAGGCAGGCAGATCAGAAGTTCAAGGTTATCCTTGGCTACATAGCAAGTTCCAAGTCAGCCTGAGATATATGAAACCCTGCCTCAAAAAATAAAATACCACAGACTGGCAATGAAAATACACCAGAATCCAATAACAGTATTAGACTATTAGTGGTTGAAATGGGAAAATGCTGCATAGGAAATATTTATTCTGAGGAAAAGAAAACAAACTGGCTTAAGTAGAAAATGATAGGGAAGGACTAACTAAAAGAAATGACATCACCTGGGTAATCTTTTTTAAAACAATATTTTAATTTATTTATTTGAGATATAAAGACACATAAAGATGAAGATAAGGACAGAAAGAATGGGTTTTCCAGAGCACCTAGCTGCTGCAAATGGACTCCAGATGCATGTACCACCATGTGCATCTGGCTTACATGGGTCCTGGGGAATCAAACCTGAGACCTTTGGCTTCACAAGCAAGTGCCTTAACCACTAAGCCATCTCTCCAACCCTACCTGGGTAATCTTGAGGGTTGTCCACTTCAACCAAGATGCAACTGAATTTCAAAGCACATGGCCTTCTTCTCCCTAAATATGGTAATTCTTATAAGTTGCTGCCATTCATGAGGTCATTCACTGGCTGCCAAATGTAGGTAGAGGAAGAGGAGAGGGATAATAACAACAAGGATCCTCTCCAGAAATATCATCAGTCTGGAAGAAGCAAGAAGAAAGGCAGTTGCTATGGATAGAATCATGTTTCCCCGAGATTCCTATGTTGAAGTCCTAACCACCCTAATATCTCAAAATATGTCCTTATTCAGAAAGAAAGTCATTGCAGATGTGAGTAGTTAAGTTCAAGTTATCTGTGAAACGGTGATAATCCAATAAATGGTTATCCTTATGAAATGGTGAAATTTGGACTCAGAACCATACACACAGGAAAAATGCCACACGAATGTGATAATGGCCATCTACAAACGGAGGAAAGAAACACAGAAAAACAACAGATCCTTCCCTCAGAGCTTCAGAAGGAACCAACCCACTCACATCTTGATCTCAGGCTTCCAGCCTTCAGTACGGAGACAATGCATTCCTGTTTGAGTCATCACGTTTGTCATACTTTACTGCTGCCCTAGCAAACGAATACAAGAATGAGAGAGAATGTGTGCACGTATGGAAGAATGAGTTCGGGGAGAATTCATTGACTTGAAGACGGTTCTGAGCAGGAAGCAAAGGGGAGAGGACTGTGACGTCATTCCTGGCCCAAACCAGCAGATGGCGCTGTGGACTGGCGCGGTTCTCTGCGGGGTGAGGGAAGGTTTGTTGAGGTGGATCTTTCCGACTTGTCCTGTGTCTGCAGGCGATGCAGCTTGCAGACTGCTGCCAAGCTGTGGTCCACCACCCCCTGTAATTCTTGGGAGGCTGCAAAGACCGGGACTCGTGGGAAATATTTCTGCTTATTCTAATCTAGAAGGTGTGCATGGTGCTGTATGGTATGTAGGCACGTGTTTAAACTTTATCACCTCTGACTAAAACACTAACTCCTAAAGGGTTTTTGACTAATGGTGTTGTTCTGTTTGCATATCATCTTATATAAAGTTAGACAATGGTTTTTCTGGCTTGGCAATGTAGCACGTGCCTGTAATCCCAACACTTAGGAGGCAGGATGAGAAGGATGGTGAGTTCTGGGCTACATAGCAAGATCCTGCTTCAAGAACTAGAAAGTTTTTCTTTATGATAACAATTTTATCCCTTAAAGGAGGCAAACATTTTTTTAAAAATTACATTTCTAAGCCAATAATATGTACAAAGCTTGCATTTAAAAATATCTGGGGTCTGGAGAGATTATTTAGCAGTTAAGGTATTTGCCTGCAAAGTCTAAGGATCCAGGTTCAATTCCCCAGTACCCATGTAAGCCAGATGCACAAGGTGGCACAGTTTCTAGAGTTCAGTCACAGTGTCTAGAGACCTTGGTGTGCCCATTCTCTCAATCTCTCTCTCCTCCTCCCTCCATCTCTCTCTCCCCCCTCAAATAAATAAATAAATAAATAAATAATCTTTGAGATTAAGTGTAGAATCACATTTCTGTAACCCTTGCACTTGGTAAGCTGAGACAAAAGGAGTTTGAGTTTTAGACCACCCTGTATCAATCAATCAATCAATTATCAATCTATCTTGAAGGTAGGTTCCTATTTATTTAAAATTTTTCTTTATATGAATAAATTTTGATATACAAAAGGATCTAAAAGTAGTCAAGAACAAATGATGTTTATAAAATTCTTCCACAATTTTTACACTTTTTAACATGATTCTCACAAGGTATCTGTGGTATTTCCCATGTACATTCTGCTGTTGGTATCTTGCAATTGCAGAGAAGCAGGTCTTATAGAGTTTGCTAAATGTACAACTCATACAGGTAGACTATAAAGAAAACAAATTTAGAATTTCGTGCTTCTAACTTCCAATTCTACATTCCCTACCAGTAACAAACTATTTGAGAATTTAAGAAGATGTTCATACTCACACAAGCACAGAAGGACAAATGTTGCACGTTCTCCCTCATATGTGGTTCCTAACTTGGACCAGCTTGAGTTGCAGGTACACCTGATGGGGACAGATAATAGGGACGGAAGGGTTTGTGTTGAGGGGAAAGCGAGGGTGGGAGATGTCCTTATGATACCTGTCACCATTTACAATGAATATATGCAAATAAAAATTAAAAAATAAACTTTATTTGAGAATTGTGAAGATTTAGGAAGATAAGCCTTTACAAAACACACTTAGGTTTCATAACCACATTATTAGGTTTGAATAAACAGTCTGTTTTTATGTGATAAATAATAAGAACCAGAAGGTGAAAATTTAGAGCATATTTTCTTGGACCTTAATTCACCTATTTTTATTACTTATTTATTTATTTATTTTTAAATTTTTGTTTATTTTAATTTATTTGTTTGAGAGTGACACACAGAGAGAGAAAGAGGCAGATAGAGAGAGAATGATCGCGCCAGGGCCTCTAGCCACTGCAAATGAACTCCAGATGCATGCATCCTCTTGTGCATCTGGCTAACATGGGTCCTGGGGAATTGAGCCTCGAACTGAGGTCCTTAAGTTTCATAGGCAAGCGCTTAACCACTAAGCCATCTCTCCAGCCCTTGTTTATTTTTTTATACATTTTATTTATTTATTTGAAAGAAAGAGGCTGAGAGAGAGAATGGGTGTGCCAGGGCCTCCAGCCGCTGCAAACGAACTCCAGATGCATGCACCCCCTTGTGCATCTGGTTTATGTGGGTCCCAGAGAGTCGAACTGGGATCCTCTGGCTTTGCAGGCAAACACCTTAACCTCTAAGCCATCTCTCCAGCCCTAACTCACCTATTACCTAGTAAAGTTCTTCACCTATTATAGAAACTAGGAACTTGAAACTAGGATAAGAAATGACCTTGTGTTGGGAGCTATGAACCAAACCTCGGCCATGTTGACAGAAACTGCCATATAGCAAGTTAAGTTTCTATTTCCTCATCTAATGATCTATTACCAGAAATGAAGAAGCTGTTACGCCTGGGTGATAGCCTCTCCTGGTGTTGCCGGTAAGTGATGAAGAAACAAAGAAATTGCATTTAGCCAGTAACCCTGTGATCTCTGGCCTGATTATGACTCCTTTCCCTTACAACCCTATAAAAACCTATGTGTAAAAATGAACTTCGAGACCTTGACAAATACCTAGCTTGGTCTCCTTCTTGTGTCTGTTTGCCTCCCCCCATTCAGGTTAGGTTCTCCTCAAGTCCTTGTTCAACTCCCAAGATAGCAACAAAATTTGCCTTAGTTACACCTAATTGCCACTTGGATTCATTATACCCACATCTGATCAGCAGATCCACTGGCTGAACCTGAGGACTATCAGCCACAATGGAAACGCAGCACTCCACTCAAGCTTCAACTCAAACGCTCCTGATCCTGACTGTGCTCCTAACTGTACATATTGTGGCAGCTACTCCCCACCAAGTTTATAATCTGACCTGGATAATAACCAACACTGCCACGGGGAAAATTGCTTACTCCAAATCACATCTTGCCCCACGGGGAACCTGGTTTCCTAATTTGATCTTCAACCTCCATCAACTAGTGGGTGACTCATGGACTCTTCGGTGAATCAGGAAATTTCTTATTTCTATGGATGCCCTGGGCACTTAGGGAAAGCAAGAATCAAAGGGGGATGTGGGGGGACCTGAAGCCTTCTACTGGGCTGGCAGGCAATGTGTGTCTACTGGATATTGGAACCCACCTACTAAAGGGGGACCTTATTACCATGACACTGAACCAGATCAGGGACCAAAATGGACCATGCTACCTCCCCCCCTTGAAAGGAAATGAGATCTGTAATTTTGTTTCTCTCAAGTTTATAGAAAAAGGGAGACAGGTGTCCTGGTACAATGGAAAGACCTGGGAAGTAAGACTGTACGCTACTGGGTATGAGCCCGGTGCCTTATTTACTGTCCGGTTGGTGACAACATTTTCCAATGCAGGCCTGGCAGGGGCAGGAACAGGCATTGCAGCACTCACCCTTCAAGGAAAACATTACCATGAGATGAGAGAAAGTGTAGACTTAGACATTCAGAGGCTGGAAATGTCCATTACTCATTTAGAGAAAAATGTAGATTCCTTAGCTAAAGTTGTATTACAGAATAGACAGGGATTGGACTTATTATTCCTCCAGCAAGGGGGACTATGTGTGGCCTTAAGGGAAGAATGTTGTTTTTATATCAACCATTCAGGTATAATTACAGACTCAAAGGCAAAGGTATGAGAGAATTTGGAAAAATGAAAGAAAGAAAGAAGCTAATAGAGGATGGTTTGAGTCATGGTTCAGTCATTTCCCCATGGTTAACAACTCTGCTGCCTGCTGTAACAGGGCCATTACTTTTATTTTTGTCGCTAATCACAATAGGACCTTGAATTATTGATAGATTAGTTGCTTTTGTTAGGGAATGCATTAATACAGTACAACTTATGATTTTAAGATTACAGTATATACCATTAGACTCCACTCATTAACCCAATCAGGATCCAAGATTGGCTCCTCATGGTACAAGGAGAGGGGGGAATGAAGGACTCAGGAACCAGATGGATGCCATGACAGGCTTCAGAGTCCTCAGTAGGCCTAAGTTTCTGTTTCCCGGCAAGGTCTAAGTTTTTATTTTCTGGTAAGGGTGGGTTTAATAGTTATTGGAAAAACCACAAACTGCTTATGCCATACATTGCTGTAGTCATAGATAAGTTTAATTCCCCCAGCCCCTGCTCGCCAACTTTGCCCGCCAGTATCCTAAGCCAATCAGAAGAGTACAAGTGCAGTTACTATTTAAATCAACCAATCATGTACTCATCCCCTTCTTCTTTGTTCAAATCCCTATAAAAACCCTACCCTCCTCTACTCAAGGCTCTTCTACGGATCCACTGCGTTGAAGTCAAGAGTCCCAGTTTAAGCCCGAAATAAAGCTCCTTGCCTTTGCATACATGTTTGGTTCTCCTTGGTGGTCATTGGGGGTGCCGAGAACTGGGCATAACACAGGAGAGGTAGGCAAGACTTCTTAGAAAGGGCAGGCTTTTAACAGTGACCCTGATATGTGGCCTGAGAAGACAGCTGCCCAGAGACTGTGTCAATTCCTGGAGTCATGTCCAAACATGCCCAGACATATCCTTTTTGTCCCAACCAATCAAAGACATACAACTGTAACTGCTGCTTGCTCAGCCGATCAGAAGATTACCTAACCCGCCTAAAAGTCCCCTATTTGTGCTTAAAAGGAACCTTCTTGCTCCTCTTGTGGTGGTCACTTTGCATGAATGGTTGACCCCCCACATGCTGGCTGATGCTGCAGAATAAATGCTCTTTGCTTTTACATACTATTTGAGTCCCAGGTCTGTCTTAGCAAGTTTTGGACCCTTACATGTGCCACTATGCCCATCCTTGATTTTTAATTTTAAAAAGTATTTATTTGTTAAAGAGAGGGAGGAAGGGAGGGAGGGAGGGGGAGAGAGAGAGAGAGAGAAAGAGAGGGCGAGCGCGCGCGCGAGAGCGTATGTAAGAAAGCATGGGCATTTTCATGCCTTGGCAACTGCAAAGGAACGCCAGACGCATGTGCCACTTTGTGCGTCTGGCTGTACATGGGTCCTGGGAAATTGTGGAGGGGTTCATTCCAAAAAGCAGCTTTCCCAGAAAGCAGTGCAGTTCATATTTTTCATTTCGATTCATGAACTGTCCCGTCAATGCAGCAAAGTGCTACTTTCTCAGAAGCAGAAAAGTCCCACTGTAAGACTCAGCAGATTAAAAACAAAATTGATGCTTCCTGGTGTTTTGGAGCGTGACCGGAGGCGGGACGTACCCGGTAAGCGCAGCAGCGGGCCGCGTGGGCGGTGGGTGAGCGAAGCTGAGCCCGGGAGTGGCGAGAGCAGCCCAGACCTCGGGGAGAGACAGGCAGCCCCGCTCGCCCACCGTCCCTGGGGAGCCTGAGGAAGCGGAGTTTGGAGCCAGCGAAAGGGGCCGCCCCTGCCGGCTCGGGGCTGGGGCTGGGGCTGGGGCTGGGGCGGCGCCGAGTACCTGATTTTCCGCCGCCTTGCGCGGAGCGGGGGCTCCGCGGCGCGGCCGTGGCGTCCCACCTGGGCGGAGCCGTGCCGAGCTCGCCCGCCCAGTCGGCGCCGAACCCACCAGCGCGCAGCCAGCGGCCGCGGGAGGGCCGAGCGGGAGGGCCGCGGCTCCGGACGAGCAGAGCCCTGGCCCGCGGGGTCGCTGGCGTCGCGGGGGCGCGAGAGCCCTGGCCGCGAGGGTCCTGTGCGCGGCGCTGCGCGCGATGCGTGGCTGTGGCCCCGAGCTCTAGCTGGCTGCTGGAAGGCCGGGCGCTGCTGTCCTGGCCGGGACCCAGCCTGCTTTGTTTGCCCAAGGCTGGACGCTGGACAGGCTACAGGACCTACTTCTGTGACCAAACCTGCCGCCTGCCTCACCGGGGACTGCTGCCTCCACTACGACAGGGCTTGCCTAAGTGGGTGGCTGGAGCCAGGGAGGGGTCCCAGTCATTTGCCCTTGGCCAGCAGGCACAGGGTAGGGTGCGGGGCTGCAATTCAGGAGCCAGGTGACCCCGGCTCCTTCTATCCTAGAGTATCTAGTTCATCTTTTCCACCCATTCCAGCCCCCTTCCATTCAGGTACTCCCAGCTCAATCCAGGCCAGGGTCCCCTGTACGCGTCTGAAGCACCCTTTCCCCACCAAGGCCTGGATTGAAGAAGCCCGGAGCCCTCTGCTCTGCTTCTGGAAGAGTGTGGGGCCACCTCTGCTGATGAATTCCGTGACTCCCATTCTCCAGCCGCACTGGGCCACATGGGACCTTGCGGGATGGCACTGACAGGTTCTAGAAGTGTGCCCCTTGGCTGCCAGCCTTTATCACATTCATTCTGTCAAGAGAGTTCTCAGAGGCCTGAAGCCATGATTAACCCCAGACCCCAGCCTGTAGTTCAGCCCCTTCCTGTGTTCCAACATGCTCTTGAAATCCACTTTATGTGGTATGTTCAGGATTATTTTTTCCTCAAGGTCTCTAGCGTATAAGTCTTCTTCAAATCTCAAAATTCTCACAGTTCCTTGCCCCTCTGAATGATCGAGTAAATGCTGATTCAGTTGAATTAAAAGGTAAAGACCAATGGGAGTGTAGTGCCGAGGAATAAGGTGAGATTCCATCTCTGAAAGTAAACATAGTTATATTCCTTGCTAAATCCTATCACTCCCAAAGCCATGCATCCATTAGGGTTAAAGCTCACAGGCCTCCCAGAATGTGTGGTCCTCAGCGTCTTCTGAAGAAAAGATCCCGCAAGGCTCTTCCATCTCCCAGGGCCCAGATGCCTACCAGGTACAAGCACTTCCACTCTTGCCAAGTGAAGAGGCTGCCAGCCCTAGGTCAGGCCAGTCCTTATAGACGCTGCCAGCTGGGACACCCCAGTCACCCAGACCAGATTCTGGAAGAATACAATTGGAAAACAAGATTTACTGACTGAGAGATAATATTTACCTGTGAATAGGAATATTCTTTTTTTTTTTTTTTTAAAGTTGAGGCCTCCACATTGCACCTTTCTTTTTTTTTTTTTATTTTTATTTTTTTTTATTTGAGAGCCACAGACACAGAGAGAAAAACAGAGGGAGAGAGAGAGAATGGGCGCGCCAGGGCTTCCAGCCTCTGCAAACGAACTCCAGACGCGTGCGCCCCCTTGTGCATCTGGCTAACGTGGGACCTGGGGAACCGAGCCTCGAACCGGGTCCTTAGGCTTCACAGGCAAGCGCTTAACCACTAAGCCATCTCTCCAGCCCAGGAATATTCTTTTTGATAAGTTTCTTTGCTTTTTCTGCTCCAAGGTCAAAATATTTTACCTATAAAATAAGCAGGAATAGTCAGCTATTCAGGAAACACAGTGTCCAGGCACTGTCTACAGCCTGTTAAACTCCTGCGTGCTCTGGTTAAGTGGCTAACTTAAGCAATGCCTCTCTTAGGAAGGGCTTGTTTGCATTATAAGGTAAAATTCTTGGTTCCCAGATAATGTGTCTGGGTTTGTAGTATACATGGAGATGGAAGATACTAAAGATGTAGTCTCTGTTCCCTAAGGCTATATAGTGTAGCCAGAAAGACTTGCAAACCCACATGCAACATGGTACCAGCAAGGGATATATCCTAACCACCCCCCCCTCAGTGGATGTCTAACGCTGTAAAAATGCTGTGCTTTTTTTCTGCCATGTCTTGTAGTGTTATCACATAATGCTGGTTAACCTTTCATGTTTAAGCTCCTGTACTTTTTGCATATCATTACTTTTGCACTTCAGGGCTATTTATTTTATTTTCTCAATTTTTATTAACATTTTCCATGATTATAAAAAATATCCCATGGTAATACCCTCCCTACCCCAACTTTCCCCTCATCATATCCCTTTCCCATCTCAATCAGTCTCTCTTTTATTTTGATGTCATGATCTTTTCCTCCACTTACGATGGTCTTGTGCAGGTAGTGTCAGGCACTATGAGGTCATGGATATCCAGGCCATTTTGTGTCTGGAGGGAGCATGTTGTAAGGAGTCCTACCCTTCCTTTGGCTCTTACATTCTTTCTGCCACCTCTTTGTGTTAGACCCTGAGCCTTGGAAGGTGTGATCGAGATGTTACTCAGTACACCAGTCACTTCTTTCCAGCACTATGATACCTTCTGAGCCATCCCAAGGTCACTGTCATCTGAAAAGAGAAGATTCTCTACCCAAAGTGAGAGTAGCATTAATATAAGGGTATGAATATTAAGAGAAGTGCTTACTGGGCAGTTTGATAAGCAGAGTATATACATTTTCCAGACATCAGCAGATGTTACACCCCTAGGGCTCATGACTACCCTGTTTTAAGTTTTCAGTATCAGGGATGTGTCTCCCCCCCCCCCATGGAGTGGGCCTTCAGTCCAATTGGAGGGCAGTTGGTTTCCACCATGACAGACTTGCCACTAATGCACCCGTTGGCTCATTTGGGCTGGCTGGCCAATTATAAGGCTTGCAGTGTCCACCGTTAAGTATTTTCACTGGTGGTATCTCTTTCAGGGTTATTTTTAAGTGAAGTTGAGGCTACTTGAATACTAGTACTTTAGTTTCAACACTGAGAGGGCTGCTAAGTGGCTAAGGGGCAGACAGCATATACAGCATTGACACACTGGACAAAGAGATAGTTTGTGTCCCAGGTGAAACAGCAAGATAGTGTGAAATTGTGTCCCACTACTTGGAGTGGCATGCAAATGAAAATGGATGAATTATTTCTGTAATTTTTCATTTAATATTTTCACATAGCTGTTGATGATGGGTAGCTGAAATCCTGGAATGTGAAAGTGGGGAGAAGGAGGGAGCTACTAGCAAAATAGGTGATGTGGGAGATGATCTGGAAAAAATGTGTAGAAGATACAAGGAAGACAAGGAAGACTTTGGAGAGGAAGGCATGGGGCCCTCATCCAAATAATGAGCACCTCTTCAGGAGAGGTGTTAGGGAGTGGGTTCTAGGAGGGAAGACCAGTATGTATGTTCAGTTGCCCATGGAGGTCAGGCTGGATGTGTCAAGCCCTAAGAATAAAAACAGTGATCTGGACAGAGTGTGGATGGAGCCAGATCTGGAAAGATTGAGCCACTTCAAAGGGAGGATGAAAATGAGAGGAACTGGTTTCTAATGAGGCCTGACGGTGCAAAAAGGAATTGCAAGACCCTCCCAGTCTTTATTTGGTCACAAAGAAACCTCTTTTTTTCAATATAGGAAGAAGTAGAGATAATAAAATCAATTGTTTTGGAGTTAGTAAATTGAGAAAAAATAAAGTGAGATTACCATTTTGTGAAGAACTCACAGCAAATTCCAGCAAGCGTGTCCTGGGAGAAGGACCGTGAGTGGTGGCTTGTTGGGAGCTATGAACCAAACCTCGGCCATGTTGACAGAGACTGCCATATAGCAAGTTAAAGTTTCTACTTCCTCACCTAATACTCAACTACCAGAAACAAAGACTGCCATATAGCAAGTTAAAGTTTCTACTTCCTCACCTAATATTCAACTACCAGAAACAATGGGATCGTACACCTGGCCAAACATTCCCCCATCCTGCTGGTAGCTAATGGAGAAACAAAGGCATTGCAGTTTAACCAGTAACTCTGTGATCTTTGCCCTAACTGTGTCCCCTTCCCCCTACAACTCCTTGCCCTGACCACGTCCCCCTCCCCCTACAACCCTATATAAACCTACATATAAGAATAAACTCTCGAGGCCGTGACAAATGTCTAGCATGGTCTCCTTCTTATGTCTGTTTGCCTACTTTCATTCAGGTTGATATTCACCTCGCGTCCTTGTTCGATTCCCCGCTGGCCGGGGCAGTGGCTGAAGACGCCGAGGCTAGAGAGGGAAATGGTGGTCCACATGCCATTGGGAGGGAGTAAAAGAAGCATGACGAGTAGTCCTCCCCACGGCGTCTACGACAGACGACCTCGAAGGCTTAACCAGAAGCAGTGGGTTCGAGGCTGAAGTGGCTCCTCGCTGGTGCCTTCTCTGGTCTGATGTTTCTTGTGAAGCGACAATGGGAACAGAGACTATTGTAAGCTGGTCACTTGGTGAGACTGAGCCTACTCCTGCTGATAGAGCTGAGGGTGAGAACCAAGATGCCCACTGGTGCCAAGAAGCACAGCCTCCTTAACCCCAGACACGTGACTCAGCGGGCATAGCAGGGCACCTGTACACCTACCTCCCCTGACCAGAGCTGATGGGGGCAACTGGCAGCTTCCTGGGTGGGGAACTCCTAACAGACTTCTTCTCAAATACTTATCATTTGCTTTTGAATTTTTCTTTCCTGAAATAACCTTAATGTCTTATTAAAAATTTAAACTTATTTTCACATCTATGTGTGTATGGAAGGAGGTGCATGCCAAGGTCCCTTGTCACTGCAAACAGCTACACTTCCTGGCAGGAAAAACAAAATTGCCTTTTGGAGCCAGTGCAGTGGGTTACACTTGTAATCCCAGAACTCAGGAAACTGTGGGAGGAAGAGTGACATGAGTCTGAGTTTGAGGCCAGCTTGGGACACACACACACACACACACACACACACACCTTTGGTACCTAAAGATTGAGTATACCTTGTTTAATCCTGTTGGCACAATTCACGGAGCTGTAGACCTGGATAAAGCCAGTGGTAACCCAAGACAGGAGGTGTCCTCTACAGAGACAGATATGGAAGGGGCATACAGAAACAGTAAGATGGTGAAGGACACAGAAGGGAAACACACATACCTTTCACTATGTTCTGAAGCTCTCCAGTGAGGAAAACTGGATTGCATGAAAGGAAATACCTCACGCCACAGGTAATATTGAAAGATTACCTTCCAGATATGATACTGAGAGATGTAAATGGACTAGACAGGATTAGGACTCCTGGCTGCCAGCAGAAGCTGGATCTCCCCAGTCTTAAAGCACAAGAGGCAAATCTGTCTGGGGGACATTCTCTGGAACCATGGTTACTGTGACTGACTTAAGGTGTTTGGCTCTGGGAGCTTCTGTGGAGAATATTCCCAGCAGAATGAAAACATGCATAGAGATCCCAAGGTCAAATCTTGCTTGTTGTGTTCAGAAGAAGCCAGTATGGCTGGAGCTTGACACTGAGGTGGGGGGCATGGGTGAGAGCAAGTGTGTGGAGCTCCAGGTAGGCCTGGAGAGTCAGGTACAAGTCAGGCCTCCCAGGACCTCATAGGCCATGGTACAGGGTTTGGATTTCATTTCAAATGGCATGAGGGTTTACAAACTAAGCCTCCCTTCACACACACACACACACACACACACACACTTAGTGATTCATCTTTTAAGATAATTACAGTTGGGTATGACTGGCTATCTCTGGTAGAGCCTATGAAAGTGTATTTTACTCATGTGTAAGAAAGTAACATTTTTGGTTTTGGCCAGTCTCTGCGGCTGGAGGTAAGGAATATCTGACCAAACAGAAAGTCTTGAGGAAGTGATACAGAATCAGCCAGTAAGAAAGACTTGGTCATTTGTTACTATTTGGATGAACCCATTGCCTTGGTTTCTACTGACTGCCAAGAGTCAGTAGGAACCTAGATGTCTACTTTTTGTCTCTGCTCACCACTCCATTATGGTGGTTACTGAAATCACCTCCCAAGTCAGTGACTCACATGCATGCTACATTCCATTGGCTGCTTCTGGGAAACCCAACATGAATATTAGCATGAGTTTAAACAAAGAAGAAAATAAGTCACTGAATTTCCTGCATCCATCAATTCCAGGCTTCCTTCCCTTAAAAGGAGCAGGATGATGTCATCAAATCCTAACAGTTAAGCCAGTGGGAAGCAGAGACAAGCTTGGAAAATAGCTCATTAGTTAACACAGTGGCAGACTTTATTAATAGCTGGAGAACATAGATGTGAAAACTGATAAGAAGAGTTAATAAAGAATTTCCTAGCATTGGTGGGAAAAGGGACAGGAATACTAATGGAATAGTTCAAAAGGAAAGGTGTGTCATGAACTAAAATATATGAAATATGGCAATCAATCTGTCAGAAGTCTCTGTGCTTCCTCTAACCTCTTGTGATCTATGATGGCTTCCAGGTCAAATAATCAAAAGTTCACAAGTGAATCAAGGGGAGAATTTTCACTGTGGGAGAGGAATAAATATCTCTGATTTATTTTCCAAAACAAAAAGTTTTAAAGAATACCTTTTTTCATATAATTAAATGTCAATTTCTGTTCTATTTTATATTACAATTATGCCAAGCAGATGTTGTCCTGGACCTTAAAACTGTGGTTATCTTTATGCAGGATTTATTTATTTTAGTTGGCACACAGAGATTTAGATATCATTTATCCTGGCATTGTCATGAACAATTTATTCTAGTTGGTTATCTACTCATTTAGAATGGTTCTCACTAAATTATGCCTAGGCTGGTCTTGAACACCTGGAAGTAGGGATCCTCTCACTTCAGCCATTGAGTAGCTAGGAGTACAAGTGTACCACTATTGCCAGATCTTTCCTTCTTTTTAAAATTTTTATTTATTATTTATATGCAAGACTGAGCATGTGTGTGTGAGAGAGGAAAAGAATGAGAACGTGCACTGTAAACGAACTCCAGATGACACTTTGTACATATGGCTTTCCACAGGTACTGGGGAGTCAAATCCAGGCCACTGGGCTTTGCAAACAAGTGCCTTTAACTACTGAGCCATCTCTCCAGCTCTCTTTCTTTTTTAAAAAAATTATTTTTATTATTATGAACTTTACAGTATAAATATATTGCATTTTGGTCCTATTCCCATTGGGTTATACTCTTATATCCACTCTATCCCATCCCCATTCCACCAAGGGTCCTCCTCAGTGGGTTATTGATATTTACTGTGGGGTCATGAATGCAGCAGTCAGTCTCAGCTGGGGAGGGGCAATGTCCCAGTATATACTTTCCCATCCTGTGGTTCTTACAATCTTCCTGCTCCCTCTCCCACAATGTTCCCTGAGCCTTGGCTGGCATGTTACAAGTCTCTTTAGTGTTGAGCTCTCTGCATCCTCTGAATTTTTGCTTTGATGAGTTTTGAGTGTCCTTAGTGTCTATCACCATTTCCCTGGAGTTTGTTGTCAGGCTAGCAGGCAGAGCAGCACTCATGTTTAAATCACAACTTTCTTTTCTTCCTCTTCTTTTTTTTTTTTTTTGGTTTTTTGAGGTAGGGTCTCACTCTAGCCCAGGCTGACCTGGAATTCACTATGGAGTCTCAGAGTGGCCTTGAACTCCTACGTCTACCTCCCAAGTGCTGGAATTAAAGGCGTGTGCCACCATGCCCAGCTTACAACTTCCTTTTCTTCTGAGCCCTGGCAGATGTGATAGAGATGACTGATCTCATGATGGGCAGTCAACTGTCTTTTCTTGGCATATTAAAGGATCTTGGTAATCACTAGTATTTGCTACCATCTGTTAAAAAAAAAAAAGAGAGAGAGAGAAGATTCTTTAACCAAAATAAGACTAGCATGAATCAAAGATGGTAAACAGCCAGGCCTGGTGGCACATGCCTTTAATCCCAGCACTCAGGAGGCAGAGGTAGGAAGATTACAGTAAATTCAAGACCACCATGAGACCACATAGTAAATTCCAGATCAGCCTGGGCTAGAGCGAGACCCTACCTCGAAAAACTAAAACAATAAAATAAAAAAGTTGGTAAACATTCTGCCTTCAATGTTTAATGACTCTTAAAAAGTTCTATTTCTATTTTTATTTTTAGAGAGAGAGAGAGAGAGAATTGTCACTCCAGGGCCTTAGCCTAGTGGGTGTGTGCAACCTTGAGCTTGCCTCATCTTTGTGTGTCCTGCTTACGTGGGATCTGGAGAGTGGAACATGGTCCTTAGGCTTTGCAGGCAAGCATCGTAACCACTAAGCAATCTCTCCAGCCCTTTGATAACATTTTGATGGGCATACCCTCTCTTCTTAGCCAAAGAACAGTGAGAGCTTCTCTCTAGAGTCTATGACCCTCCTATTCATAAGATTCTGACTTGATTCTCAGTGCAAGGTATGAATTCACTCCTACTGCATGGGCTTCATATCCATCCAGAAAGCAGTTGATTGCCACATAGCTTGTGTGCCACTATTACACAGGTGTGTACATCTTGTCCAGCTAGTTGATTTTGTAGCTTGTAGGATGTGGTGGTTTGCCTCAGATGTCCCCCCATAAACTTAGGCATTCTAAATGCTAGGATCCCAGCTGATGGAGATTTGGGAATTAACACCTCCTGGAGACAGTGTATTGTTGGGGGTGGGCTTACAGGTGTTATAGTCACCTTCCTTATGCCGGTGTTTGGCACACTCTCCTGCTGTTATTATCCACCTGATGTTGGCCAGGAGGTGATGTCCACGCTCTTCTCATGCCATCATGGAGCTTCCCCCTCGAGCCTGTTAGCCAAAATAAGCCACTTTTTCCCACAAGCTGCTCTTGTTTGGGTGATTTCTACCAGCGATGCAAACCTGACTGCAACACAAGGTCTCCTGCTTCTTCATGCTATTGGTGACCTTTATCTCCAACAGCTCACATTTTTGGTTTAACATATCTTTTCCTCTGTTTTCTACGGTGAATGTATATATAAAAATGTTTTGGGAAAGTAGGAGGAGGGGAATGAAGAAAGAATGGCTACCAGGTATTGGATTCAGTTATAAGAAATGACCCGTTACAGTATAGTTGAGTGACTATGATTGCTTACAATTAATCTTACCTAACAACATAGCTGGAAGTTCCCAATGTAAGAAAATGTCAAATGGTTAAAATAATGGACATACTGAAGGACTCAGGAACCAGAGGGATGCCATGACAGGCTTCAGAGTCATCAGTAGGCCTAAGTTTCTGTTATCCGGCAAGGTTTCTGTTTCCCAGCAAGGCTTAAATAAGAGTTTAACAGTTACTGAAAAAAGATCACAAACTGCTTATGCCATACATGTCTATGGTCATAAGATAAGTTGCTTAAGTTCCTCAAACACACATAGCCAATCACAACAAAGGTTACCTAATCTGTAGCCCCCTGCCCACCAGCTCTGCCCCCCAGCATCCTAAGCCTATCAGAAAAATACAAGTGCAGTTACTACTTAAATCTACCAATCATGTAACCATTCCCCTACTTCTTTGTTCAAATCCCTATAAAAAAAACCTGCCCCCTGCTGCTCAGGTGAAGTCCAGTCGGAGTTAAGCCCCAAATAAAGCTCCTTGCCTTTGCATAGTGTTTGGTTCTCCTTGATGGTCACTGGGGGGGGGGGGGGGGCCAAGAACTGGGCATAACAATACCACTGATCCTCATCTGATCATTACACAGTGTATGTATGCACTGAAATATCACACTGAAACCCATAAATATGTACAGGTGAAAAAAATATGAAATGGAAAAAAAATAATATTCTGAGCAGGGGCAGGCAAAGTTATCAAGGAAACAAGAGGAAAGAATTTATTTACTTGGGTGTGTTTCCTAGGTGGATCCTAGGATACCGGCCCACCTCAGAGGGGCCTAATAATCATCCAACCATCAGGGTGGGTGGAGCCCACGTGAACTGGGGCCTCTGGGGATCTGTTCGCCCCTGATACAGGGCCAGATCAAGGCAAATTTGCACGGGCTAAGCTCCACTGTGTTGGAGGAAACATCTTGACTGGCTGGGTTTATTAAGGTGAGCATCCTGTTGTGTTGTTTTGCAGCTCGCCAGGTCTTCGTGGGAGACCAGAGCCCATAAAGGGGCTGCACAGACTCGCGCTGGCAGGCCAAGCGCGTGCGCAGGCGCTAGGTGCGGCAGAAGTGGCGGAATGAGAGGCGCCCTAGCCCGCAGCTGCAGGAGAGAGCCGCGTCCTGGGGACATCACTGCGTAGGGCGGGGACTGCGTGCACTCCTTCTGTACTGAGGCTTTCGGAGCCAGGACCATGGCTATCTTTGATAACCTCTTCACCAACCAAAAGACCACGTGCTGTGCAGGGAACATTCCATGCTGTGCACGGGGTGGAATGGGCCAGTCTGTCCAAAGTGGGCAGGAAGCTCAAGAAATACTTAGTAAAGGACTTCATGGCCAGTTGCATACATGCCTCTCTTTCCCTTGTTTCCCTTGGTGTGTTTTTTCACCCAGTGGCCCATTTCTTACAGTACATGGACTCAGTGATGAAAGGAAGCACATACATAAGGCTCTTTGCTACTGGTGCTTGGTACTGAGCGCGTGCGTTAAGCAAGCACTCTGCCACTGGGCCCCACCCCAGCACTCTCATGCACGCATGCGAGTTTTAGTAAATTAATTACGTCACTGAAGGTACGCTTTAGGTGTTCAGCCAGGGTAACCATTTCACTGCCACTGTGGTTTCAGATCAAACAAATTTTAATTTACACACTGACAAACATGAAAAAATGATTTTTCAAAAGTGGTAACATTTCTTGACACTCATAAAATGATCTTTTAAAACACTGCCCACTCCTTTGAAGCTAATGGACTGGGGGCTAATGTGCCGGGCTCCCCAGGCAGGTTGTGCTGAGGAAGGACCAGGCCCGCTAGTTCCTCCCAAGGGGTTGAGGAGGAGGATGAGTGTCCACAGCTCAGAACCTCCCCTAGTCACCAGAGAAAAACCACACTGAGTCGAGAGTCTTTATTGTTACAGGCAGTTGCCTATATAGTGTTGAGAAGGAAGGTGCACATTCTAGGATGGGGGGAGAGGCTAGGGCCAATAGCATACCGCAACTTTTGAGATGATTGGTTCAAAGTGTGCGTGGGCGGGAACTCTAACTTTCCATGCCGAAGTAGCAGGCCAGAGGCCATTTGGCGCCCTGCTGAGTCATAGGTGGCCGGAGGCAGATGGTCAAACTTTAGCTAGGCTCAGGAAGTTCCACTAGGCCTAACGCCCAGGCCTTTCAAGGCCTAACACTAATGTAGTCAGATTTGTGATTCAATTGGAAAGATTGCCTGGTCTGGCTATGATGGCGAGCTGTTGTACTCACAGCTACTCCATAGGCAGAAAGATCACTTAAACCCAGGAAGTCAAGGCCAGCCTAGACAATATAACCAGACTCCCAGCTCAGTGAAGAGTTCAATGCCAGGATATTGATCTGGAATGAATCCACTAGAGCAAAACACTGACTTTTCAGGAAAGCAAAGACCATGTGTTTTTCATGGGAATGTGGATAATTTTATGTTATTTAATCTTTATCCAAGAGTTTCATTCCTCCCTTTATTCCACATTCAAATATGTGTTTATTGAAAGTTAACTTGAGGACTTCCAGTTAAGATGGCAGCATAGGTACCACGCCAAAGCAGCCTGGGGGGAAAAAAACCCAAAAAAACTCAGCAAAATATACACTTTTACTAAAAAGTGAGGTGTATAGGAAATTGAAGCAGCAGTGGAGAAGTACAAGAGATCCAGAGCATCCAGAGCCTGCACAGGCGGGAAAAGCGGCCCCGGCAGCTCTGCCAACTGCGGTGGTGGCACACCAGAAAGCGGCCAGGCTCAGCTCGAGCTGCAGGAAAAGCCAGGTGCGGGAGCTTCCCCTCACACCGGTGCTCTCCACAACTCAGGAAACGTGAAGGGAGAGCAGCAGTGAGCAATAGAGGAGCAGACCACGAGGTAGAAGAACATGTGGAACAGTGAGAGATTCAGAGCAGCTGCGGCTCCCTCCCCTCCCCCACCGCCTGAGCCCAGCTCCAGAGAGCAGAGCAGCGGTCCCAGGACCCGGCCACTCCAACTTGGGCCGACAGCGGGACCCAAGCAGGAGCAGAGTTCGGCAGCAACATCAGCGGCTCTGCCACCGGTAACAGCAGCCCCAACAGCAGCAGATCCAGTAACCGCAGCAGGGGCAGACCCAGCACCAACAGACCCAGTAACGGCAGCAGCGGCAGACCCAGCAACAGCAGCGGCAGTAGACCCAGCAGCAGCAGCTTCAGCAGCAGCAGTGGCTCCAGAAGTGGCAGCTACAGCAGTAGCATTAGCAGCAGAGGCAGCAGCAGCGGTGGGCCCAGCAGCAGCAGCTTCAACTGCTGACAGAGCCAGCAGAGGCAGCTTTAGCACAGCAGTTCCAGCAGCAGGGGTGCTGATCTGCAGGGCCACAGTTGCAAGGCTCAGTTTGCCCTGCAGGAAAAGCCAGTGCCCAGCTCCAGAAATCAGAACAGCAGCCCAATGACCCACCCAGCAACTTGACTGAGACAAAAATCATCCAAGGTAACTGGGATTGCACCAGGGAAGGGTCTCACTTGGTCACAAGCTGACTTGGATCCCTCAACACACCAGAAATCTTAACCTCTATGTTGATAGAGGATCTGGTTGTTATAATAACTACTCTGGCATACATACTTGGGGCTGTTTTTGATTGAATGTGTACAGTGTTTAGTTAACTTTTAGAATCTATCTGTATTTTATTCCACTCAGCCTACTTGAATGCTCCCATAGCAGGGAAACTCAACCCCTAGGAGCACCTTTGTAGATACTCTGAGAGTCTTAAGAGCCATACCTAACAACTTAAGCTCCTACCCTGAAGATATATAACACCAAATCAATTGATACAGCTAAGAATACCCAGCTAGCTAGAAAATCCAAGCATTAACTTAATCCAAGATGCAAAAATATATACATTATAACACAAGAAACACAAAAAGCAAGACGATATAAATCCACCTAAAAGTATAAATGCATCAGAAATGACCTCCAGTGAGAACAAGTTAGAGGAAATGCCTGAGAAAGATTTCAAAAGAATGATTGTAAATATGTTCAAAGAAGTCAGAGAACAAATCATAGGAGTCAAAGAGGAACTTAAAGAGGAAATCAAAGGAATCAAAGAAGATGCAGGACACCAATTTCATGAAATAAAGAAGGCAATACAAGACATAAATAAGGAAATAGAAATAATAAAGAAAAACCAGTCCGAAGTACTAGCAATGAAGAACACAGTTAATGAAATAAAAAACTCTGTAGAAAATCTCACCAGTAGAATGGATGAAGGAGAGGACAGAATATCTAAGCTAGAAGACCAGGTGGCAGATCTAATACAGTCCAACAAAAAGAAACACAAATTTATAGAAAAGTATGAGTGGGAATTTCAAGATATTCGGGACACTATGAAAAGATCAAATATAAGAATTCAGGGCATAGTAGAAGGAGAAGAATTCCACTCCAAAGGCATAGTAGGCATCTTCAACAGAATCATAGAAGAAAATTTTCCCCAAATTGGGAAAGAGGTGCCAATGCAGATACAGGAAGCCTTTAGAACCCCAGCCAGACAAGACCTGGAAAGAACCTCTCCTCGCCATATTATAATCAAACTTCCAAACACACACACCAAAGAAAAAATATTGAAAGCAGTTAGAGAGAAAAATCAAGTTACCTACAAAGGCAAGCCCATCAGGATTACAGCAGATTATTCAACACAAACTTTTAAAGCCAGAAGGGCTTGGAGTGATATATTCCAAGCTCTGAAAGATAACTACTGTCAACCAAGGTTACTTATCCTGCAAAGTTATCCATTCAAATAGACGGAGAAATAAGGACATTACATGACAAAAGCAGGTTAAAGGAGTATTTGAAGACAAAACCAGGTATACAGAAAATACTTGATAGAATCCTCCATGCTGCAGAAAAGGAAAAGCACACATATAAGGAACCCGGAAAAAAAACAAGCAATACTCAAATACTAGTTAACAGAAGAGAGCACAGGTAGAACCAGAACCACAAAAAAAAAAAAAAAAAAAAAAAAAGGCAAACATAAATACACACCTTTCAATAAAATCTCTTAATATCAATGGCCTCAATGCCCCAACCAAAAGACATAGGTTTGCAGACTGGGTTAAAAAGCAGGATCCTACAAATTGTTGTCTCCAAGAAACTCACCTTTCTACAAAGGATAGACATTATCTTAGGGTGAAAGGTTGGGAAACAGTGTTTCAAACAAATGGGCCTAGAAAACAAGCAGGGGTTGCTATCCTAATATCTGACAAGGTAGACTTTAGTCCAACGTTAGTCAAGAAAGATAAGGAAGGCCACTTTATATTGATTAAGGGCACACTCCAACAGGAGGACATTACAATCCTAAACATATATGCACTTAACATGGGGCTCCCAAATTCATCAAACAAACACTATTAGAACTAAGGTCACAGATAACACCAAACACAGTGGTGGTGGGTGACTTTAACACCCCACTCTCATCAATTGACAGGTCATCCCTGGAAAAAATAAACGGAGAGGCATCTGGACGAAATGAAGTCATAGAAGGAATGGACCTAACAGATATATACAGGACATTTCATCCAAAGGCTGCAGAATATACATTCTTTTTTTTTTTAAAGTCATGTTTCTTTCTTTTCTTTTTTTTTTTTTAATTTTTAATTTATTTATTTGAGAGCAACAGACACAGAGAGAAAGACAGATAGAGGGAGAGAGAGAGAATGGGCGCGCCAGGGCTTCCAGCCTCTGCAAATGAACTCCAGAAGTGTGCGCCCCCTTGTGCATCTGGCTAACGTGGGTCCCGGGAACCAAGCCACGAACCGGGGTCCTTAGGCTTCACAGGCAAGCGCTTAACCGCTAAGCCATCTCTCCAGCCCCAGAATATACATTCTTTTCAGCAGCACATGGAACATTCTCTAAAATAGACCATATATTAGGACACAAAGCAAATCTTAACAAATTCAGGAAAATTGAAATAATTCCTTGCATTCTATCTGACCACAATGGAATTAAACTACAAATCCTTAGCAAGAAAGGCTATAGAGCATACACAAAATCATGGAAACTAAACAATACACTACTAAATGATGAATGGGTCAATGAAGAAATCAAGAAGGAAATCAAAAAATTTATAGAGTCAAATGATAATGAGAACACAACATATGAAAATCTTTGGGACACAATGAAAGCAGTTCTAAGAGGTAAATTTATAGCCTTAAGTGCCTATATTAAGAAATTAGAAAGGTCGCAAGTAAACGACCTAATGCTTGACCTTAAAGACTTGGAAAAAGAAGAACAAGGCAAACCAAAAATTAGTAGGTGGGAAGAAATAATAAAGATTAGGGCAGAAATTAATGAAACTGAAACAACAACAACAAAAAACACAATCCAAAGACTTAATGGTTCTTTGAAAGGATAAACAAGATTGATAAACCCTTAGCAAATCTGACCAAAAGAAAGAGAGAAGAGACACAAATTAATAAAATCAGAGATGAAAAAGGTAACATCACAACAGATTCCAGAGAAATTCAAAAAATCATAGGGACATACTATAAAAGCATATACTCCACAAACTATGAAAATCTGAAAGAAATGGATGATTTCCTTGATCTATATGACCTACCTAAATTAAATCAAAATGAGATTAATCACTTAAATAGACCTATAACAAGCATGGAGATCATAACAATTAACAATAATCTCCCAACTAAAAAAAGCCCAGGCCCAGATGGATTCACTGCTGAATTTTACCAGACCTTCAAGGAAGAGCTAACACCATTGCTTCTTAAGCTTTTCCAGGAAATAGAAAAAGAAGGAATTCTACCAAACTCCTTCTATGAGGCCAGCATCACCCTGATACCAAAACCAGGCAAAGATAGAACAAAAAAAGAAAATTACAGACCAATCTCCCTCATGAACATAGATGCAAAAATTCTATACAAAATAATGGCAAACAGAATACAAGAGTATATCAAAAAGATCATTCACCCTGACCAAGTAGGCTTTATCCCAGAGATGCAGGGATGGTTCAACATATGCAAATCTATAAATGTAATACATTATATAAACAGGTTGAAGGACAAAAATCACATGATCATCTCATTGAACGCAGAGAAAGCATTTGACAAAATCCAACATACCTTCATGATAAAAGTAATACAGAGACTGGGAATAGAAGAAACATATCTCAATATAATAAAAGCTATTTATGACAAGCCTATAGCCAACATATTACTAAATGGGGAAAAACTGGAAGCTTTTCCACTAAAATCAGGAACAAGACAAGGGTGTCCACTGTCCCCACTTTTATTTAATATAGTTTTGGAAGTCTTAGCCATAGCAATAAGGCAAGAGACACACATAAAAGGGATACAAATTGGAAAGGAAGAAATCAAGTTATCATTATTTGCAGATGACATGATTCTATACATAAAGGACCCTAAAGACTCTACTAGCAAACTGTTAGAGCTGATCAAAACCTACAGCCATGTAGCAGGATACAAAATAAATACACAGAAATCAGTAGCCTTCATACATGCTAATAACAAACACACAGAGGATGAAATCAGAGAATCTCTCCCATTCACAATTGCATCAAAAAAAAAAAAAGTACATTGGAATAAGTCTAACCAAGGAAGTAAAGAATCTCTACAATGAGAACTTTAAAACATTCATGCGAGAAATTGCATAAGACGCTAGAAAGTGGAGAAAGGTCCCCTGTTCCTGGATTGGAAGAATCAATATTGTGAAAATGGCAATCTTACCAAAAGCAATCTACACATTTAATGTAATCCCTATCAAAATTCCAAAAGCATTCTTCATGGAAATAGAAAAAACAATCCAAAAATTCATTTGGAATCACAAAAAACCTTGAATATCTAAAATAAGACTGAGCAACAAAAAAGAGGCTGGTGGTATCACCATACCTGATTTTAACCTATACTACAGAGCCATAGTAACAAAAACAGCGTGGTACTGGCACAAAAACAGACATATAGATCAGTGGAACAGAATAGAGGACCCAGATGTAAGCCCAAGTAGCTATAGCCTCCTGATATTCAATAAAAATGCTCAAAATACTCATTGGAGAAAAGATAGCCTCTTCAGCAAATGGTGTTGGGAAAACTGGATATATATCTGCAGAAGTATCAAAATAGATTCTTCTCTCTTGCCATGCACAAGAATTAATTCCAAATGGATTAAAGACCTTAACATCAGACCTGAAACTCTGAAACTGCTAGAGGAAAAAGTAGTGGAAACCCTCCAACATATTGGTCGTGGAAAAGACTTTGTGAATACAACCCCAATTGCTCAGGCAATAAAACCACAGATTAATCACTGGGACCTCATGAAATTACAACGATTTTGCAGTGCAAAGGACACAGTGCAAAAAGCAAAGAGGCAACCTACAGAATGGGAAAAAATCTTCGCCAGCTATATATCTGATACAAGATTAATATCTAGGATATACAAAGAACTCAAAAAGTTAAATAATAAGGAATCAAACAAGCCAATCAAAAAATGGGCTATGGAGCTAAATAGAGCATTCTCAAAGGAAGAAATATGAATGGCATATAAGCATCTAAAAAAAATGTTCTACATCACTAGTCATCAGGGAAATGCAGATTAAAACTACATTGAGATTCCATCTCACTCCTGTCAGATTGGCCATCATTATGAAAACAAATGATCATAAATGTTGGCAGGGATGTGGAAAAAGAGGAGCCCTTCTACACTGCTGGTGGGAATGCAATCTGGTCCAGCCATTTTGGAAATCAGTGTGGAGGTTCCTAAAACAGCTAAAGATTGATCTACCATATGACCCAGCTATAGCACTCCTAGGCGTATATCCAAAGGAATCATCTCATTTCCTTAGAAGTACATGCTCAACCATGTTTATTGCTGCTGAATTTATAATAGCTGGGAAATGGAACCAGCCTAGATGTCCCTCAACTGATGAGTGAATAATGAAGATGTGGTACATTTTTATAATGGAGTTCTCCTCAGCGGTAAAGAAAAATGAAGTTATGAAATTTGCAGGAAAATGAATGGATCTGGAAAGGATTATACTAAATGAGGTAACCCAGGCCCAGAAATCCAAGCACCACATATTCTCCCTCATATGGGGATCCTAGCTACAGATGACTGGGCTTCTGCGTGAGAAGGAAAATACTTAGTAGCAGAGGCCAGTAAGTTAAAAAGGAGACATAAAGGGAAGAGAAAGGAAGGGAGGAGGGTACTTAATAGGTTGATATTGTATATATATAAGTACAATGATTGTGATGGAGAGGTAATATGATGGAGAATGGAATTTCAAAGGGGAAAGTGGGGGGGGGACAGGAGGGAATTAACATGGATTATTTTTTTATAATCATGGAAAATGCTAATAAAAAAAAAATTTTTTTTAAAAAGAAAGTTAACTTGATACCAGGCATGGGCTGAGTGCTAGAGATGTGGCAGAGAGGAGAGTTGGCATGGGGCCTGTTGTGTCAACGTGGATTGAAGTTGAGTGGGAGGCGACATAAACATAAGATGAGTCCAGGATTGATTAATTCCAGAAATTTGTGTCCATAATAATTGGTCCAGCTAGTAGCAAACAAGTGAGTGGTGCAAGTAGGATACGGAGATATCCCCTTGGTCCTGGAAGATGGGGTTGAGAAATGTAGAGTTGTCTAGCAGACAGACCAGCATGGTTAAACCTGATGGTTGTCTGTGGGGGGTTTGAGGGAGGGTTTGGGGGGCTGATCATAGGCAGCCATGGAACCAAGAGAGGCAGGCTTTATTGGGCAGTGCTTGGACAGGGTGGTATCACAGCATGGTGTGCTTGGTCCAGGAAGGGTAGGAGTGACATACAGAAGAGAGGAGGGCACAGGAAGTACCCAAGTAGAGGGCCAGGGGAGAGGCCTTCGTGTCTTGGTGACATTCCTCAAACAGCACAGTGGGGAGTTTCTGAATGAGAGAACTGTATAGAACAATGGCAGCTTAGAGCTGTAGAACCATAAGGCTCTGTCTCATCAATGACCAGTGGATTCGGGATATAGTGTCATGGTGTGCAGGCAGGCAAGCTCTAAATGACTAAAAATCTGCTTGTTTGGCTACTTTTTATTTGTTTATTTAAGCGAAAGGGAGAGAATGGCACACCAGAGCCTCCAACCACTGCAAACAAACTCCAGATGCAAGTGCCACCTTGTGCATCTGGCTTGCATGGGTCCCAGGAATTCGAAACTGGATCCTTTGGCTTTACAGGCAAGTGCCTTAACCAATCTCTCCAGCCCTGTTTGGCTATTTTTAAAACAACCGGATATGTAAAAAATTGGGTTTGGTACTAACAGCTTTTGAGCTACAGTTTTAGTATGTGGTAAGGCAATAGCCAAGCTCCTGATCATCTGTTACTCATTTATGTGACAAATGTAACCAGGGAAACATGAGGTCCTGTGGGTTCCTGGATTCTTGCTCCAGGGACTGGCCTTGGTTCCCCCAGAAGGCATCCAGGCAACCAGGGGTGGGTGAGCACATGATGAATGGAACACTCCCAGGAGAAAGTTGAATAGCTGTCTCGTTTATTGTCAGTGAAATAGGTTTATAAGTATCTGAGGATGGGGGGAAGGGTCCTAAGGGGATTGGATGTACGAAGTTCATTTCTGATGTCTAATTAGCATGTGGGGACATTCATTCCAGTATGTAGGCAATGGTGGGGCAGGGGGATAGGTGATCTAGAGTCTCAGGACTGTGTGAAGACTGGTAAGAAGTTTCTTAGGCAACTGGCCAAAGGTTATAGTGCTATGGGCACAGCCTAAGTTCAGGTGTGCAGGGCTTGAGTGGGTGTGGCCTCCTGTAGCCTGGGGTTCCTTAGCCATGCCTGGAAGCTCAGGCCCCTCTCCTGAAGGCTCCAGCCTGTGCCTGGCAGTGCCCAACAACGCCCCCTTTGTTTTTATAATGGGGCAGTATCATCTCAAATGGGTTCTTAAAAAATTTACCATAGGTCCAGATAGAGTTAGGTGGTGTACAAGGACCTGATTAAAAGAAACCTTAGCAATATTAGTTATTTGTTATTTGAGAAATTTGATGAGACAGGGGGCTACAAGCAATAGGATTTTTGTAGTAAAGAAGGGACTAAGGAGAATCCAAGCAAGTAAAGGGTTAGAGAACCAGGTGGTGGGGTGTTCAGGCTTGTAGCAGTCAATCAGCTTAACAACATTTGATTCGTTAACAAAGAAAACAATGTTCTTGTCCCAAGACCATACATGCCCCCCAAGTTCAGCAGCAATGAAGTCTAATGCTAAATGGTTTTGAAGTACTACACCCACGAGAAAGTTCATTGTCTCTGGAGATATTTGAGGCTTTTGGTCACCGGAGGCACCCAGAGACAGTGTCAGGCTGAGGCTCACCAGTGAAGGGATGAATATCTCTTTCAGTTGGTGCAGGCAGTTGGCACAGGTGGAGTTTGTAGATTTTTTGTAGACATACACCTGTGAAGCAATCAAGACTGGGAAACACTAAGTGGGAGAGGAAATATTTATGTATGGGGGGGTTGCTCCTTTGGCACCAAAGGAGAGCTGTGGTGTCTTGACACAACTGGTCCTGATTATGGAAGTAATGAGCAGGCATTCAGCTCTGGTTGGCATAGAGCTGGACAGGCATAGAGACATAACTTGATCTGCATCAAAGAAGGCGAGACCTGTTCTTTGTAGAGCCAGAGACTCAGAGCGCACATGGAAAACAGTTGTTTGGAAATGGGCAAGAGGTAAGAAGAAACTTTTGTTCTTTTTACCTTCAGGGGTCTCATCACCCTAATTCTGTCCCTCTTTATTTCCCCCTCTCATGACCAGACACTCTAACTGCTTTTAGGGGACTGAGATGAGGGCATCAGATCATTTACTATTTCCTGCTGAATGGGACATGAAGTGGGGGCTTGTTGCAGTTAGAGTCTCTCCCAGAGAAGGGAACTATTTTAATGGACCCCAGAGTGTAGGAAGATAGTCTTGGAAGAGAACACTGGGGAGAAAGAATAAAAGTAAGGAATTAATGAGAAGTGAGCACATAGCAAACTGGTTCTTTCTGAGGTCAAGAGAATTCAGGTAGACAGGACCATCTGAGGATGAGCTGGCTCAGATTTTTCTTCAAGAACTCTTCATTAAATGGCACAGTAAGTATTTGACATGGCTTGCAAAACAGATGAGATATTAGCAGAATAATCAGAAACATATACACAACACTTAACCTTAATAATAGAGAGCTATTGGGTGCCATTAAAGGCTGTACAAATATGCTTTTTGGTCTCAGAACTTACTTATATATTCTAGATTTGAAACTAACCCTTTTGACATCTATGGTCATTTTTCTTTATTATAGAATTAGAACTATGGGGAAAATATGTCTTAATGATTGTTTGTTTCCCCTCTTGGAAAGCTCTTCTTGTATTACTTAATAGCCCATTCATATACATAAAGTATTTTTTTCTTTGGTTATACATTTCTCTCTGAGTGTTTAAGACCATGCAGATAGCCAAAATTTAATTAAGGATTAATCTTGGAGGTCACTAATGGCTCTCCAAAGAGACTTTAGGGACACAGGAGTAGCCCCATAGCTTACTGGTGTTTTCTGTCCGTTAGGATGAGTCAGGGCCATGCTGGCCAAGTAGTATTTCCTTCTTTGGGAATTCAGGAGGACTGATTGCTCCTCAGTTGTGACTCTCCCATTTTAGACTGTACATAAGTTTTGTTTGGGTCTCTGTATCCTTTCTTTACAGGAAGACAGGTGACTCACCAGGGAGGCAGTGTAGAAGTGTCCCATCATCTCCACTGGCCTCATGACCTGGGAGCACAGGCCAAAATATTGGCGCCTCTTGCTCTGATGATTCCAATTAGGTTTGGCTTCTATGTAGGTAATTAACACACTTAGAAAGGAAGTTACACCAGCCTTGATGTATGTACATATAGAGTATATTTGATTACTGAAGTAGATTTAGTTAAAGAATGGCACAAGAGCTTCTAAAATCATTTCGCCCAATCTTTTAAATTTTTGTTGTACTGTGGCAGCATAAGCTATATATCTGAGGCACAGGAAGTTAGGCACATCTCACACTTCAAATATCTAACATTTATACATATAGGCAGAACCTGTTACCAGTCTTGAAAACAATACCAATTAATTTACAAACTAATTAATTTAACCTAGAAATTGTCAGAAAAGAACAAGTAAGACAGTTTAAAGTCTTAGCACCTGTGTTTGAAAACATCTTTGATTAGTTCAGATACCTGTGTGGGTACCAATTACCCAGAGAACATTGGAAACAGAACCACAGAGCTTGAATATTAATTTTCTCAGATAAGAACCATTGTTTGGGCATGTGGCTGTACCCCTGTCCATCTCAGAAGGTCCCTGTTCAGGTGCCAGCTGTGGGTTACTGGATTCAGCAGTCACATGAAACTCATGGAGAAACAATTGAGTGCTTCCAAAGTGGTTGCTCAAAGAAGCAGCCATAGGACACAGTCACAGTGAGCACAGGTACGCTACAGAAACAGCAGGAGAGGCTCAACAAGGAGGCCACTGCACAACGTTGGTTATTTGTTGTTCATCATGTTTTCTCAAGATTAGAGTCAACCTGTCAGAAAATCATCCACTCTACTCATTCACAGTGCTTCTTAGGCACATTAGGTCCTTGAGCGCTGTTCCAGGCTGTTGGACATCCCTTCTCAGCCATGGGACTCTACAAAAGGACTGAGTGTCAGGGAGGTCAGGAAGAGGACAGACAACACAAGCTGAGAGTTCTAGGAAGCATGATTGTCATTCTTCCAAGGGACTGTGGCCCAGGGCAACCAGGCTCATACCCAGGAAGCTGGCGGCATTCTCTCTCTGCCTGAAGATGTCCACTCCTCTGCTTTGTGGCTGCGAATGACCTTCTTCTTCTAAATGTCCTCCAATTGCCTCCTGTTACCTCCTGTCATTGCTTCTGCTACCACACCCCATCAAGAGGATTTGATGCTGCCAATTTGTTTCTTTCACCTCCTGGAAGGTGCTAGTGATCTTGGTTGCCTCTAGCTACTGCAAATGAATTCCAGAAGTATGTGGCACCTTGTGTACCTGGCTTAGGTGGATCCTAGGGAATCAAACCTGGGTCCTCAGGCTTTGCAGGCAAGTGCCTTAACATGTCAGCCATCTCTCCAACCCTGTATTTTCTTTATTTCTCTGTATGACTATCTGCCTATCTATTATGTATCTATCATCTCTCTTTCAGAGAGAGAAAGAGAGAGAGAGAGAGAGAGAGAGAGAGAGAGAGAGAGAGAGAGAGAGAGAGGGAGAGAATGGGCACACCAGGGCCTCATGTCACTGTAAGCCAACTTCAGACACATGCACCACTTTGTGCATCTGCCTTTATCTGCATGCTGGGGAACTGAACCCAGGCCATCAGGCTTTGAAAGCAAACATCTTTAACCACTGAGCAACCTCCCCATCCCCTACCTCTGTTTTTTTTATTGAATCTGTCTCCTTTGTGTTCTTTGGGTCAGATCCTGCTTAGCTTCTGGAGATTTCTACCTATCCACTCCCAAGAAGCCATGAATATTGCTCTCCTTTACCAGCCTAGCTCTTTCATTCATTATCCCTATCCTGTATCTGTAACCCCTCAGTCTCCCTGAAGTGGGGAAAGTAATTTCTGAGAAAATTTCTCTCTTCTTTTCTCCTTTTTTCGCTGGTTTTGAGGACTGAACCTAAAACCTTAGGCATGCTAGGCAAGCACTCTGCCACTGAGCTACTTTCCCCATTTTTCTTCTCCATTCTTTGCCCATCTAATAAAACCTTTCTTAATCTCTAGCATGTGTCTCTTGGAAATTGGTTTTGTTTTCCCCAGAGGATGAGCTTCTGGACCTGGCTCCAGTAATGAACTTTTCCTTGATCTCTTTAGAAAAATCTGAATATTTCTGAGGAGGAGCATTCTTGAATGGATCTTCTCATAATCACTTGGAACATTTTCTATTCTGAAATCTAAGTGTCCTGTATCCCCCTTGCTTCTAGGATCTACCCTATTTCTCTCCCATCATTACTTGATTCATACCTGTTTCCATGATAATTAGATATCATTGTCTTCTTATATTTCCTCAATGTGCTACTCCTATCCTGATACAGGCTAGACAGCATGGTTAACCTCTGTGATAGTTCTGCTGCTCTTCCCTTTGTCCTTGAGAACTGGGGGCTTGTTGCATCAACCAATTTTTCAACATGGGTCCTTCCAGCCGTGTCTTCCATTACTCCTGGCATCTCTCTTCAAGCCCCCTTCCTTACCACTTTTCAAGACATGGTCAGTAAATTCTCTGTTACCAGCCATGAAGGGTGAAGCCAAGTATTGCTCTTCCCTGTATCAGTTCCAGTCATCATAACTGTCATTAGGACCATTATCATCATCACTTTGCTTCTCATGTTCCCACTGCCTTCACTGACATCTACTCTGGCTGAGCCAGTATAATCTGCATTGAATCATCACTGTTTTATTGAGGTCTATTAATAAATGAAGTTTCAATGATTCTGGTATCAAAGAGGCTCACTAGGAGTAGTTTTTATGTGTCTTTTGTGTTCAAAGGAAGGATCTGGTAGTGTTTCATCATGGCAGCAGTTCTTTGAATGATGACATTTCAGAACTCGGGAGTCAGATGCACTACTGTTGCACCACAAGGTCCACAAAATTTCAAAACTCTAAACCAGATTCGGAGGAGGAAAAATCTGAGATTATTTAGAGACTATGGTATGTCAAGGATTAGGAAGTAATAGAAAGTCCTTCCTCCTCCTATTTTTTTTTTTCTTTTGGAGGTGGAAAGAAGAAGATAAAATGTGAAGGAAATTCTATAAGAATGGATACAATCTTATGCAAACTCTCTCTGAGGCAGGTTGGCTTGTATTTCTAGCACAATAGACTGTATGTGAGCAGCACAACTTTCCTAAGGTGCTATGGAATAACTTCTCTGTGCCCCCTTCAAGATATCAGGGACCTTATGGAGCCAAAACCAAGGGACTAGAGTTTTGGAATTAGTAAAAGAAACCAGCAGAGTTATGCCATTCTAACCCTAAAATTTCTCTTATCAACCTCATTTTCTGTTGCTTGTTTTTGTTTAGGGGACTTGATCCTACAATGTAGAGTTCAGGCTGCTTTAAACTTGTGATCTTCCTGCCTCAGCATCCCAAGTTGCTGAGAGTCCAGGCATGCTTCCACACCCAATTAATATTATAGCATCTTCTTGTATCAGGCGTTATAGTAACCCCTGTTATTAGCAAATTTCTATTAAAAGCTCTGAGGGATGTGAATGAACTTTTGGTTGGTTGTCATTAGGGCCTCCATACAACATTTGCGTGGTTATTATAACTTTTTAAGCTCTTACTGACTCTTGAGTTCATGAGCTTCTGGATAAATCCACAACAGACTGAAATACAAGCAAATGCCAATTATTTTTTTTCATTTGTAGTTCTACCACTTTCCTATGAGCAGAATGATGGGCAGAACAGTCCTTTTCTCAGGGCTGAGGTGTTCTCAGATATTTGCTTGGTAACTGTGGGATTAGGGAAAACAAGGCGAATAGAAATATCTAGAGAGGGCATTCAATGTGTCAAGCAATATTTTAAAAAATATTTTAAAATTTTTATATATTTATTAGAGTCAGAGAGAGTGTAAGAGTTCCTCCAGCCCTCAAGCAATATCTTAAGTTTTTGTTTACATATTTTAACTTCTCACAAAAAATCTACAAGGTTGTTACTATCATTGTTATCATCATTACAATTCTGTACATAAGGTAACAGTCTGGTTACCAAGTATGACCTCCTTGCCACTATGCTGAAACTTGGGTGATGCTACACTTATGTACTGAGGACACCACAGCAGGGCCTTATCTCTCTAGGGACCATGAGAATCATATATTCTTGGACTCACACTCCCTCTTGGACACTACTGTATGGACAGTGGTCAATCCCTAAACCCTATTCTCAGGGGCATTTTTCCTTTGTCTGAAGGCTATGCTTCTTTTTGGGTCTGTTCTTACTCCTAATTTGGAGTCCTCAGTCATCTTGTTCTAGGCAACATGAGTTGATTTAATAGGCTCAGTCATCATGCAATTTCTCAACAGCAACTGTTAGTCATGTTTCTTTTGTGTCAGACCCCTGGCTGGCCCTGGAAAAGAAATGAATCAAACACAGGACCTGTGTGGTACTCTGTCTATCGTTGGATCCCTTGATGTTTTAGGATAGCCCAGCTTCTGGAGCCACCAGAGGGTCCATCCTGGGAATTCACCTTTTGATATCATTTCCCTTGCCCCCAGTCAAAGATGCTTGCCTGTGTACTGTGTAGTGGAAAACAATGGGGTGGAAAGGCCACAGACTGTTCTTCCAAGTCAGGTTGTAACCTGCTGTGTTCTAGTGTATTCACTCAGAGGCTCTGCCCCAGCCTGCTACTTTGAGGAAAGCCCTCTTCACATCTTTGTTTCTCAAGCTGTAGATGATGGGGTTGAGAAAGGCAGAGATGACGTTGTAGAACAGGGCCAATTTCTTGTCTCTCTCTGGGGAGGCATTGGCCCCAGGGTTCATGTACATGAACATGGCAGGTCCACAGAACATGGTGACCACTGTGATGTGGGATGCACAGGTGGAAAAGGCTTTCAGTCGACCCTGGGCTGAGCGGATTCTGAGGATGGTGGCAAAGATGCGGACATAAGAGGCAAGGATGAAGGAAAGTGGTATCAGGAGAAGGATGAAGCCCAGGATGAAATCTACTCGGTCATTGAGGGATGTGTCTGCACAGGCAAGCTTCAGAACAGCAGGGACCTCACAGAAGAAGTGATTGATCTCATTGGGGCCACAGTAGGGCAGCCTCATGGTGAAGACGGTATAGACAAGAGAGCAGCTGACACCCCATAGTCCACAAAAGACTATCATTGCCACACACAGCCAAGGGCTCATGATAATCTTGTACCTGAGTGGGTAGCAGATGGCCACATATCGATCATAAGCCATGACAGAGAACAACCAGCCCTCGGTGATGCCCAACACCAGAAAGATGTACATCTGGGCCACACACCCAACATAGGAGATAGTTTTCTTCTGGCAGACCAGATGCACTAACATCTGGGGCACTGTAGTGGTGACATAGCTCATGTCCAGCATGGAAAGGACACTGAGGAAGAAGTACATGGGTGTGTGGAGACGGGAGTCCAGGTGGATCAAGGTGATGATCAGCCCATTGCCCACAAGTGTAGAGAGGTAGAGGAAGAGGAAGATGTTGAAGAGGATAACATTAACCTGGAAATCCTTGGAGAAGCCCAGAAGGATGAACTCTGATACAAAGCTGTGGTTCTCCCGGGGGAAGTCTTGCATTCTTCAGTTACAAGAAGAAACAACAACCTAGTGGCCCAGCTTAGGATACACACTTAGGTGCCACAGTCATCCCATGGTTGGAAAGGCCAGTGGTAATTTGATCTGTTTTGGGATTAGCATCAACTCAGAGACTGAAGACCACATGGGATGAAACTGAATTTGGAACATTTAGTTTCTCAGGCCAGAATATGTTCTGAAAACTGACAGTGTCTTTGGCCCCTTTTTCTACAGCCCTAGAAAGGCTGTGCGTTTTCATCTCCCTCAGGATCTACCATTATACAGCATATTGCCTGGGGCCCACCCCCCACCTCCCTGGTGCTGTAACGGAGTAGGATGGTGAAGAATTGGACACTCCCCTCCCTCCTCCAATTCATTTCCTTTTGGTGACTTTTTTTCTACCATAGAGAACTTGTCTGAGTCAGAAATGAGGGAGGATATATGGGTCCATGAACATAAAAAGTTCTTGATAAGTTTTACTAGGGTCTGTGTTTATTCATGTTTTTGAGCCTCTGGAAAACTTTGATATCTTACTTGAGGTGTAGCTATTTAGCAGTTCTGCCTCTTCCAACCCTTACACACTCCTAAAGGGAAGGGTTTCCTGCTTGACTCTCAAGGTTGACTTCATTTATGACAGAACAATAACTGTCTTCTTTGCTTGAAGGCTGCTTTGGCATCTCTGAAGCCTCCAGCCCAGTAATTTAGTATTATTGAGCCTCAGTTTCCTTCTTTACCTATGAGGAAAATGTGCCGTGAGTAGTAGTAGACAACAAACAGAAAGAGACTAGCACAGGATGGGAGCTTAGTCATATGGTTTGTGTCAAATGCTCTTCTTCGGGGTGTTAGTCATGGAATGGCCAGACCCTGTTCTACAACTGAAGTTACAAAGACAAAACAAGGTATGCTCCTGACCATCAAGGAGCTTACAGTCTAGTCAAGGAAATGGAGAATTAGATGCACAAACCATTTTGGAATGTATCTAGCACCATGACAGATATGGGTGCTGCCACTCATAGCTTTGTGCTAAGCACTAGGGATGTGGGAATAAAGATCTCTGCTCTCAAAGAGCACACACCATGAGAAGACAGGCACGCAACGAATGGCAGCCTGTTGTGGGCTTCCACGACACACTGCTGCTGTTAGAAGCATAGCATTCCAGGGAGCCCATAAAAGGAGCACTTGGCTTGCCTTTTGGAGTCAGACTTCCCCAAGGGCAGCACAAGATATGAATCTTCGAAAATGAACAGGAATTAGTCAAGCAAAGAACCCACAGAAGAGGTTTGCAAACAGATGGAGCAGTAGGAGCAGCCAGTGGAAAGGACTGCACCCAAGGGAGAGCATTGTGCAGCCAGGAAGTGTAAGGGAAAGAGGCTTCACAGGAGCTTTAAGAAGGGATTCTTGGAAAATGAGTCCAATATCTAGAAGGAAAAAGGCCTATGCAGTACTGTTTATGTTGCTAAGGAGTGCAGATTTAATCCTCTGGGATGTGGTGAAGTCATTGATGAGTTTTAGGCAGTGAAGTATCTTGTGCAGGTATAGTTTTACAAACATATTGCCTGGGTAGAAGTTAGAAGACACTGGAAAACAACTGTTGGAGAGGTGTGAAGAAAAGACAAAAGGTTGATATTATAGACCATGAAGAGGAAATAAGCGACTATAGATTGGCACAGGAAATTGAGTCAACAGTGCAAGGGACTGAGCGCCACAGAAGATGAGGAAGGGAAGAGACCTGGGTGAGCTTGAGGCTTCAAGCTTGGGAATGTAAATTCTCATTAGAACTATTCCATAAGAAAGCTGGGCATGGTAGTGCACGCCTTTAATCCCCAGCACCCAGGAGGCAGAGGTAGTAGGTGGATGTCATGAGTTTGAGGCCACCCTGAGACTACATGACTACACAGTGAATTCCAAGTCAGCCTGAGTAAGACCCTACCTCTAAAAACTTAAAAAAAAAAAAAGAACCATTCCATAATATTCAAACTAGGTAGAGGGAAGGAGGGAGAGGTGGGGTGGGGCAGGAAATGTCAGGGAGGTGACAGTTCTGCTAGACACACAGAGTTTGAAACATGGAGGATCCTTGGCCATTGAGGAGCTAGACACTTAGCCTGAGAGTTCAGGGAGCCTTGGCAGTGTCAGCACATGGACAGCAATGAAAATACAGAATGGACGAGCATGCTCAGCAAGAGAGAGGAGTCCAAAACAACATCTGAGAGCAGCAAGAACAACACTGGAGAAATCTGAAGCAGCAGGGCATAAGAAAGCAGTCACAGAGGCAAGGCAGGCTCAGTACACGAATGGAGGGAAGTACAGTGATGAAGGAATTAAACAGGAGAAGAACAGAAAACTGTCTAAAATGTGTAATAATGTGGGAGTTATTAGTGCGCTGAATGTGAAAAGGGTTTTTGAAGGAAGAAGTCAAACTGAAGTGGGTTCTGGACTGGAAAGAGAAGCAGTGAGATGAGACATCCAGGCCAGGATGTAAGGTGGAGGGAATATTTTCCTAAGGTGGAAGAGTTCAGAGTATATGCACATCAAAGGAAAGACCCAAGAATGGGAAAGGGGCTGGAAAAACAGCTCAGTCAGTGAAAGCTCTTGCTTCTCAAGCATAAGCACCTAATGTTTTTAAATTAACTGTGAGCTTTCCTCTATGGACATATTGTATGCTGGTCACATTTTCATTGTGTTATACTCTGTGTTCCCTCTCCTCCAGCCCTGTTCCTCCAATGGCTTCCTGAGTGGAGTTTTCAGTATTCACTGTGGGAGGACCTAATTTCGATCCCCAGAACTCACATAAAATGCTGGTTGTGGCAACCGGCACCTATATCCTAGTGCTGGGGAGACAGGTACTGCAGACCCCTGGGGTTCACTAGTCAGCTAGTCTAACCTCATTGGTGAGTTCCAAGCCAATGAGAAATCCTGTCTCACAAAGAGGTGGAGGTATACTAAGAAATGAAACCTGAGATTGTCCTCTGGTCTCCACATGCAAGTACATATGTATACCCCCTACATGTGCCCACCACAGAGAGAAAGAGCGAGAGAGTGAGAGCGAGAGCGAGAGAGAGAGAGAGAGAGAGAGAGAGAAAGTAATGTGGTGAAGGCTCTGAGGGAGCAGGTAGCAATAGTAGGAACATGGCTCATGAGTGACGGCTACAAATGGAAACAAAGAGAAAAAGAGAATGAGAATGAAGTGGATACAGATGCATGTAACCATGACTACCAAGAAGCTCCAGTCCACATTCTCACAGCCCAGTTTCATGGTTTCTTCCTTCACCACAGCTGATGCCAACAATAACAAGAATGTGAAATCTCCCTTCCCTTCCCTTGGCTCAGATATCCAATTCTGACTAGGCATAATGGTGCACATCTATAACCTCAGCACTCAGAAGTTCAAGTCAGGAAGACTTTGTATTCCAGGCCTACATGAGCTACATAGCAAGTTCAAGGTCAGCCTGGAGTATATGGTGAGGCCCAGCCTCACAAAGAAAACCCAGTTATACCAATCTCAGATTGGACAGCCATTTGCTGTGAAATAACTGCTAACTTAAACAGCACCCATGTAAGTAAAACCTGAAAATCACTCTGAAGATGGCTGTGCTCACATATCTGTAACCTGAGGGCTGCAGGGAGCTGAGATCAGAGAATCACTGGGCTAGCAAACACTGCAGCTCCACATTCAGAAAAAGACCCAGCTCGCAGAAATACATGATAGAGGAGGACACCCGATGTTCTCCTCTGGCCTCCAGGTGCTTGTGAACACATTTGCACACACATGCATTCATACCACATGCACACATACCACCCTTCTGACCACCACACACCACATGTACAATCTTTGAATGGTTCTTCAAAATAACTATGAATTATTATCTGACAAAACGTCAACATGTGTCTACACCACTGTAAAAGGCTCGTTGCAGATTGGGGGAGGTAACATGGACTGTGTCTGCAGTAGCCACATGACATATGTGACAGTATTTGCACTCCTGGACCATATTTTGAGATCCAGTTGAAACAAGCTGTGAAGAAAGGTATAAAAGCAACATTGTGTGAGAAAGAAGCAAATATGGTCGTTTTTCTTACAGAACTAAAAGTAAAGAACACTGTGGAACTGAGGGCCAACTCTCTGTCAGTCATGTATAGACACAAATGAGTCTTATCTTGGAGGCTCTAGGTGATGAAGTTAGGAGTTTTATCAGGAAGGCATATTTCAGGATAGAGAGATGGTTCAGCCACTAAAGGTACTTGCTTGCAAAGCCTCATGGTCCAGGTTCAATTCCCCAGTACCTACATAAAGCCAGATTCAGAAAGTGGTACATGTACCTGGAGTTCATTTGCAGCAGCAGCAGGCTCTGGTTCACCCACTCTCTCCCTCTTTTAAATAAATAAGTTAATTAATCAATCATTTTTTTAAGTAAGAAGGCAGATTTCAGTTCCATATAACCAACCTACATTAGGATTCAGCCCAAAACTAGGGCCAACTGTCCAGAAAGGTAATGAGCTTCTGGACTCCAAGAAGAATCAACAAAATCCAGCTGACCACATGCAGTGGATGCTTTGTGACCATCCCTGCTCATGGTGGAGCAAGAGCCTCTAGCATACTTCAGCTGGAAGAGTAGAAATCTTGCCACCCCTCTCTCCTCTTGTCTCCTGCTTTCCCTGGACCTGAGGCCTGGGCTACTGAGGTCATCTTCTTAGTAGTCACATCACCAGTAGCCCTTTCTGTAAATGACCAGAATATGATGCAGAATGGAGAAAATGAGGAGAGTGTAGAAGAGAGATCAATCAAAGACCAGGAATGTGCGCATGAGAAACTCCAACCACATTATGACCTCCTTTCCAGGCCTCGGAGTATTCCAGAGAGAAATGACAGGATGTGAGTATCAGTGTTACTTCTCTCTCCTACCCCAGGGAGAGTGCAAGTTCTTTCCAGTTCCAGTGTCTCCTTCTGGCCTCCCGACTCTTCCAAAGCCTCAGAAAGCTCTTTATGAACCCTTGTAACTTCTGACCCATGTCTTCACCTTTCCTACCATTAGCTTGCCCCATATCCCCAACCCAAGCATCCAGACCCTGGTCACTGGAATGCAGAGGAGGGCCAACTGCGTCAGCTCCCTAGCAGCAGCCTTTACCTTCTTCCACTTTTCCCCACTGCAGCTGAGGAACACAAACGCAAACGTAGAGAGAAAAAGAATAATCAACAGGTAGATAGGTAGATAGCCATACACAGAGAAATTAACAATGGAGCAGGATAGAGGCCAGGGAGATGAACTTGGAAGGTGAAATATGAGTGGAAAGGAGGTGGAGGTAGGCAGAAAAGAGGGATATGAATGGTGGGGGTACCAGGTGGGACCATGAGGACTGTCTCAGGCTCCTACCTCTGTCTCCTCTTGCCCCTGCCTCCCCCTGCCTCTGCCTCCCCTACCTGTGCCTCCCCCTCCCTCTGCCTCCCCTCCCTCTGCCTCCTCTACCTGTGCCTCCCCTACCTCTGCCTCCCCTACCTCTGCCTCCACTACCTCTGCCTCCCCTACCTCTGCCTCCCCTACCTCTGCCTCCTTCTACCTCTGCCTCCCCTACCTCTGCCTCCTTCTACCTCTGCCTCCCCTACCTCTGCCTCCCCTACCTCTGCCTCCTTCTACCTCTGCCTCCCCTACCTCTGCCTCCCCTACCTCTGCCTCCCCTACCTCTGCCTCCCCCTACCTCTGCCTCCCCTTGCCTCTGCCTCCCCTACCTCTGCCTCCCATAACTCTGCCTCCCCCTACCTCTGCCTCCCCTGCCTCTGCCTCCCCTACCTCTGCCTCCCCCTACCTCTGCCTCCCCTGCCTCTGCCTCCCCTACCTCTGCCTCCCCTACCTCTGCCTCCCCCTACCTCTGCCTCCCCTACCTCTGCCTCCCCTACCTCTGCCTCCCCTACCTCTGCCTCCCCTACCTCTGCCTCCCCTACCTCTGCCTCCCCTACCTCTGCCTCCCCTACCTCTGCCTCCCCTACCTCTGCCTCCCCTACCTCTGCCTCCCCTACCTCTGCCTCCTTCTACCTCTGCCTCCCCTACCTCTGCCTCCCCTACCTCTGCCTCCTCTACCTCTGCCTCCCCCTACCTCTGCCTCCCCCTACCTCTGCCTCCTTCTACCTACCTTTGTTTCTCCCCACCTCCTCACCTGGTCCTGGGACCTCTGGGAAGGGTTAGCCAGGATCCCTCTGAGTCCCTCTTTATGATGGTGCTGCTGATCCTCAGGGAGGAAAAACCAGGCAGCTACTTAATGAGTGTTTGGTGCCATGGGATTCCCCATGTCCTAGTGTGGTCCTCCCAAACCCTGAGTGCACATTTCTTCACCTTAGCCTGGGACTCAAACTCTACATAACAAAGGCCCTAAATTCTTCCAACCCATGGTTCTATTTCTCACTTCCCCTTCTGCCTTGAAATCCAGTGGAGACAGAGGTGTGAACAGCAACTGGACTAATTGCACGGGTTAAGAAGTGCAAGGGTGATGGCTGGACAGGCATGTCAAGGGTGCTTTCTCTGGAGCTTAAAAGGGATTCCTTGCTCTCAATTCCCAGAATGCCTCACTCCACCCTGTCCAGCTTCTTTTCCTGAGTACTGGTCCTGACATCTTGTGGTCCAAAAATACTTTGAGTTTCCCCAGGGAAAGAAAGGCTGATGTACCAAGCAACAGTGGGATCCTTCATGGATCCTGAGCCAAGAGGAGGTGACTAGAAACTCCCACAGGGACAGTTGGAAGCTGTGAGATCTAATCCTGGCTTTAGCACTTAGTGTAATTGAGGACAAGAAATCAATTATTCTTCCTGTACTTCAGTTTTCTCATCAGCAAAGTGATACAATAAGAATATAGGGCAGTTGTGTGATTGAATATGATCAGGTGTGAAACATATGTAGCAAAATATACATATAATGTAGGCTTGACCTCATTCTCCTGTTGATTTCTTCCAACTGCCACTCATCTGTCTGCACTGGACTTCAAGACAGAATAGGGAGAGGTCATGGAATTAGAGAACTTAGGTTTGGAGAGTTAGAGTTCCTGAGTGTGGAGACCTTGAGTGTCAGGCTAAGGAGGTAAAATGTGTGCTCATGGCTTCAGAAGGCTGTGATGGGACTTGGAGAATCACAAGGCACAGAAGGCTCATAGGACATGAAGATGTCTGTTTTTGTAATTAGTCACCAGGTGCCACAACATCTCATCAGTGATTCCTCCTCACTCTGCTGCTTGAACAGGATAAGACATGCAAAAAATTACTTATGATTGTGATCCGAGTCCATTCCAAAGAGAGAGGCAGGAGGTGCTCTTTGAATAAAATAATATGTAAAGTCTGAAGTAGTTCTCTCCCATTTGAAATCACTTCCACTAGAGCCCAATATTGGTGCCACTGAATAGACGACTCTTGTCTCTGGTCTTTGGTAATAGTCATTGCAGAGCTCCAGCGCTCTGGGTTGTGACGGACGCTGAGCCACACCAAAGCTCCCTGAAAAAGACTTGTGCTCAGTATCATCTTCTGTGAACACTGAAGGAGAGGCTCACGGGACCTGCTGCACACAGTACTATGGTATTCCAAAAGTCCACATAAAATTTTCATCATTCCCTCCCTTATTAGTATGTTCAATTAAATTTGGCAAACATGTACTGGCACTTACTTCATTACATGTTATACAAAGGTAACTAAAAATGGCCTCTGTCCTCTAGAGAGATACTCATGGTCTCAGAACTCATCAGTATACTGCAGCAAGGACAATGTGGGGAGATGTCCAAGGCACAGGTGGTGAGGACAATTATCTCTGCTTGAGGACAGGGGCTATGAAGACAATGCAAGAATCACCTTGCAGGCTGGAGAGGTTTCTTAGCAGTTAAGGTGCTTGCCAGTAAAGCCAAAGGACCCAGGTTCAATTCCCCAAGACCCACATAAGCCAGATGCACAAGGTGGCACATCCATCTGGAGTTTGTTTCCAGCAGCTGGAGACCCTAGTATGTATGTCCATTCTCTTTCTCCCTCTCTCTCTCTCCCCCTCTCTCTCTCCCTCTTCCTCTTTCTTTCAAATAAATAAATTAAAATAAATGTTAAAAATAATTACCTTGCATCAGACTCTGGATAATAAGTAGGAATTTACCAAACAGGAAAATAGGAGGAGGTGCATTTCAAACAGGGACAGCATGTGCAGAGGCACAGTGGGCACACGGAGACAGAGTTTGTGAAGGAGAGGGCACTGACATTGAGTGAGATTCTAAGGCCAAATGACCAGATGGGCTCCAAAGGTTAAGAACAGTTTGTTCCCTCTTAAGCTCATATTAAACCTTGTCATTGTCACAGCATGAAGAAATGTATTTTTAGGGCTGGAGAGGTGGCTTAGTGGTTAAGCGCTTGCCTGTGAAGCCTAAGGACCCCAGGTCCCACGTTAGCCAGATGCACAAGGGGGCGCACGTGTCTGGAGTTCGTTTGCAGAGGCTGGAAGCCCTGGCGCGCCCATTCTCTCTCTCCCTCTATCTGTCTTTCTCTCTGTATGTGTCGCTCTCAAATTTAAAAAAAAAATGTATTTTTAAAGAAGTAATTAGACCATGAGGGTTCAGCCCTCATGAATGGACGAATGCTGTTTTGTGGGAACAGATCTAATATTGTGGGGATGGATTTCCTATCAGATAGAGATTCTTGGTCTCATTGGTGAAAGAATTCAAACTGGACACAGAGGAGAGCAAGAAGTTTATCATAGCAAAGCAAGAAAACCACAAGTGTTCTCTTGAGGCATGGGGAACTGGAAGACTGGAGGAAGAGTGGCTATCCTTAGAGTTGTTGGGGTCTGGGCTTTTAGTAAAGTTGTGTCTTTGTGGAGCAAGATTTTTTTTTTTTCAAAAATTTGATGAGTTGCCAGGCGTGGTGACGCATGCCTTTAGTTCCAGCACTTGGGAGGCAGAGGTAGGAGGATTGCCATGAGTTCAAGGCCACCCTGAGACTACATAGTGAATTCCAGATCAGCCTGAGCTAGAGTGCGACCCTACCTCCAAATCCCCGCTCCAAAAACATTTGAGTTATCCAAGAATCAGGCTCTTGTGTCATAGAATTTCCTGTATCTCTTGAATCAGTTTTGCCATATGTTTGTGAATATTTTTGTTTAATCTTCTCAAATTAATTTCTATTCCATATTTTACTTATTTATTTCCATTCAAATCTTCATTCTTAGTTTAGTGGGGGTTTTGTTTGTATTCATGATTGAGGTAGGATATCACACTGTAGCCCAGGCTGACCTCAATCAGTCGTTCTGCCTCAGCCTCTGGAGTACTGGGATAACAGGCACTATTCTATATTTGTTTTCTTAAGGTTGCTGAATAAAATATAGGCACTCACAGCTAAAAAATATTCCTTCTAAGCATTGCTTTTGTTGAACTATATGAGTTTTTTTATACCCTGCAACATTGCTAAATTTGCTAATTAGTTTTAGGAGTTTTTAGTATAGAATCTTATTTATTGATTGATTTGCTTATGAGAGGAGAGAGAAAGAATGGGTGCACCAGGACCTCCTGCAGCTGCAAACCAACTCCAAAGGCATGTGCCACTTGGTGCATCTTGCTTTATGTGGCTACTGGAGAATTGAACCTGAACCAGGTTTTACAAGGAAGGGCCTTTAACTGCTGAGCCATCTTCCCATTCCAGAATCTTTTAATTTTATTTTAGTCTTACATAGACAATTAGGTTATCAGTAAATATACATGGGTTTGTTCTTTCTTTATGATCTTTTTTTTTTTTTTTATTATACTGGCTTGGCCTTCCTGTACTGTTTTGGGTACAAGTAATGAGAGCAAACATTTTTGCCCTCTACTGACTTGTTCTGAATGGGAAAGCACCTGTCTTTTGTCATTGTGTGTATTTAAAGAAACTATTCAAAGTCATACCTACTATACTTCTAAACATTTTATTGACTCCAATTATACAACAAACACTTCCTACACACACACACACACACACATTTTTTTTTTTACTATGAATGGAAGAAGGAAGAGTCTAATCCATTTGCACTTGAAATAGCTTTATGTAAATATATTTGAATACTCTTAGCAATTGAACTCATGACCAACATGAAGGCTATACTCTTTAAGATTCCTTCCAGCTTGATATTCTATTTTAGTTCTGAGACCAGATTTGAGTGCTTACTTGGTGGTAGTGAGAATTCTGAGAGAAACCAAAACTTTCATCTGGGCTGAAAGTAATTAAGAAATTTCCTGAAGCCAGTATCTGGATGACAGCCTTAGGAACAAGTGAGGAGATGTTAGGATAATGAGGGAACAGGGTATTGAGATGACCTGGCTGTGTAAGCACCTGCAAAGTCTGCAGTGGCTGAAGCAAAGGGATCATGGCTGAGGCTATGCTAGGGTTTTCGTGCTCTGGAAACTAAGAAGAAAGCTCCTGTTGTCTCAGCAGATGCTCCCCTCAGCCCTTCTAATGACCTCTGAGCAATTTTCTTAACAAGCACCCAAGAAGCAGCATTGATAATTCTATTTCTCTCTCCAGAAAGCCAAAGCCCTTCTTTCCCCAGGGCTTGCCTCCTTTGAGGCTGTGTCCTTCAGGCGGGAAACTCTGACCCTGGAGACTTCTTCCCTCCTCACAGTTGCACGTCCCTCTTAGGGCTTGCATTCCTTTAATGCTTGGGGAATACTGAACACATCCTAGGCTGGCAGCTCCCGTCTCACCTGCTGGAGAAAGGACACCTTTAGCATTTATTACTCTTCTGTTTTAACATTTAGGTGATTCTCAGTTTGCAGCTAAAATTTCTTTCAAAGTAATTAAGAGAAATTGGAATATTTTATTCATTGAATCCCATCAGACAAACATGTGAAGAGTACCTGATTGAAAAGATTCTTCTCAGGGCTGGAAAGCTGGCTTAGCAGTTAAGGTGTTTGTCTGCAAACCCAAAGGACCCAGGTGTGATTCCCCAGGACCCACATAAGCCAGATGCCCAAGGTGGCACATGCATCTGGAGCTTGTTTGCAGTGGCTGGAAGCCCTGGTGTGCCCATTCTCTCCCTCCCTTTTTCCCTCATTCAAATAAATAAATAAAATTAAAGTATTAAAAGAAAGAAAAAAAGAAAAGATTCTTCTGTCCCTTTTGGCTAGCAATTTAATATTTGTCTGAAACTAGAAGAGAAGAAATTTAACTTGCTCTGACAACAGTGGGAATAGTTTTGTTCCTTGTTAACATGACAACTGACATCACGGTTGTGTTCCACTAAGTGTGTGTGTGACTTGACTGTGTGTGTGCGGGCAGCTCTACCACAAGTATGCCAGCCAGACCTCCTGCTCTCACAATAATCTGACCTTCACATCTAACTTGACAAATATAAGCTACTATTACCTACTCAATGTACATTTGGAATAAGATATTTAGTTTGAAGATGATGACTCTGTAATGATAGCACATGCAATTGCTTAAATCTTTTTTTCATATTTATTTTATTTTATTTTTTATTTTATTAGTCTTCTATTGTGCAAGTACAGGCAGTTTGGTACCATTATTAGGCTCATCCGTGACTTACCCCCTCCCCGTTGGCCCCTCCTCCTTGAGGTATATGGGTCATGCATTGTGGAGTTAGCCCACAGTTATTGGTACTATAAAAGTCTCTGCATATTATGACCCAACATGTGGCTCTGACATTTTTCCGCCCCCCTCTTCCACAAAATTTCCCTGGGCCATGTTGGGTTCATGTTTGGTCTGCTTCAGTGATGAGGTGTTGGGGGCCTCTGAGGCTCTGGCTTTCTGATTTGGTAGGCGTTGATTTTTCCCTGTGTTGGTCTCCTTCCCCCTTGTGCTGGTATCCAGTTCATCAGGAAAACAGCACCCTTGCTTGTTTTGCCAATTTTCCTTAGTTTCAGCTGGGGCCCTTTTGAGGTATGATGGGGTGGCTCTCTCCTTAGGATCTGCATCTATCTGTAAAAGAGGAGCAGATTCTCCAACGGAGAGTAAGTTAGCACCAGGACAAATGAGATAGCCCTTACTTTTTTTTATAGAGAGTTTAATAGGTGTAGGCCCTCTTGTAGCCCATAATTGATAGTAGCTTGATATTGGACAGTGGGCTTATGTTTGGATATGGTTCTGACTTGTTTCCCAGCTCCAGCTATGGGTCTCGAACCACTGAGGGGAACAGTTAGCCGAATCAAGAGCAGTTGGTTCCCCACCATGGCTGTGTTCCACTATTGCACTTGTGTGGGCATCACACCAGGTTATTTGCTGCTAAGTAGGTTGGACCATGAGTTGCTTGGACAGATCTTGGTCATTTCCCCCAGTCGCCTATGTAGTGCCTTCTGGCACTAGACACACTGACTGTCTGGGGACTGACTCTCTCCTGGCTTCCAGCCATGCCGTTCCATTTTACGTGTCAGCTGCATATGGTGTCTTCAGCAATAAGGTCTTACCACTAACCTTTGGTGGGTCATCAAGTACTCTGATAGAAATCTGTCATTCTTTTAGAAAACCTTGTAGGTTTCTCTGATCAAAAGCTCATTGTGGGTGATAGCCCCATGCTGGTACTGGAAGTTACAGGTCAGTGCCCCCTAAGAAAATGAGGAAAAAAGGTAACTAATATATAGGAGTTAGAGAGGAGAGAGAGAGAGAGGGAGAGGGAGGGAAGGAAGATGTAGAGGATTTAGGTTAGACTTGACCCTACCCTCTCCAGTGTCTTGTGGTTCAGGTATTTCCTGTAAGGGTCTAGTGAAGGTTCAGCCATTTGGTCTGCCTTTTAGGAAGTAGAATTTTATGGTACCATTGCCGTTTGGGTCCAAATTAGTGTTTCCTACCCCTTCGATGCCCTCCCCTCACTCCCCATCCCCTCTACTGTGTAGTCCATGAGATGCTTGCTGGGTATGTAAGGTATCCTGGGTAGATTCAGGTTAGGTGCTGTAGATGACTGAGACTATGTGGCGATTTTTTTCTGTGATTGGGTAAGTTCACTGAGAATGATCTGTTCCAGGTTCAACCATTTTTCCTCAAATTTCTTTGTGTCATTTTTTATTACTTCTGTATAGAATTCCAGTGTGTAGATATACCACATCTTAGCTATCCATTCTTCTAGTGATGGACATCTGGGTTGATTCCAGCTCTTAGCTATTACGAATTGAGCTGCTACAAACATGGTTGAGCAAATCTCTCTGTCCTGTGGTTTGAAGGTTTTAGGGTAGATGCCCAGTAAGGGAATAACTAGGTCTGTTGGTATCTCTATAGTCAGCTTTTTCAGGAGTCTTCATATTGCTTTCCAAAGTGGCTGTACCATCCTACATTCCCACCAACAGTGGGTGAGTGTTCCTGCTTCTCTACATCCTCGCCAGCATTTATTTTCATTTGATTTTTTGATGTTGGCTATCTTTATTGGGGTAAGGTAGAATCTCATAGTTGTGTTAATTTGCATTTCTCTGATGATTAGGGATGATGAACATTTTCTTAAGTGTGTGTTTGCCATTTGCATTTCTTCCTCTGTGAACTGCCTGTTCATCTCTTTGCCCCATTTTGTGAGTGGGGTGTTTGACTTCTTACTGTTTAGATTTTTGAGTTCTTTGTAGTTTCTAGAGATTAGGCCTTTATCAGTTGGATAACCCACAAATATTTTCTCCCATTCTGTGGGTAATCTATTGGCTTTGCTTATTGTATGCTTGTCTGTAAAGAAACTCTTCAGCTTCATATGATCCCATTGGTTGAGTGACTGTTTAAGATTGTGAACCAGTGGGGTTTTGTTCAGGAAGTCTTTTTCCATTACTATATCATGGAAAGTACTTCCTAAATTTTCTTCCAGTAGTATTCGAGTTTCTGGTCTTATATTGAGGTCTTTGATCCATTTGGATTTGAGTGTAGTGCATGGTGAAATGTGAGGATCAAGTTTCAGTTTCTTGCATGTGGTTATCCAGTTTGTCCAGCACCATTTGTTGAAGATGCTGTCTTTTTTCTAGCCTATATTGTTTGGGTCTTTGTTGAATATCAAGTAGCTATAGTTGCTTGACCCAAAGTCCGGGTCCTCAAGTCTATCGCATTGGTCTATACTTCTGTTTTTATGCCAGTACCATGCTGTTTTTATTACTATGGCTTTGTAATATAGCTTTAGATCAGGTATGGTGATGCTACCAGAGGTATTTCTTTTGCTGAGGATATGTTTGGATATGCGAGGCCTTCTGCCTTTCCATATGAAATTTGAGATCATTTTTTCTATCTCTGTGAAGAACACTGTAGAGATTTTAATTGGAATTGCATTAAATCTATATATTGCCTTTGGTAGGATTGTCATCTTCACAATGTTAATTCTGCCTATCCAGGAGCACGGGAGGTCTTTCCATTTTCTCAAGTCCTCCTCAATTTCTTTTTTGAGTGTTTTTATGTTTTCGTTGTATAGATCCTTCACTTCCTTGGTTAACGTTATTCCAAGGTATTTTATTTTTTTTGTTGCTATTAAAAATGGGACTATGTCCCTTATTTCTTTCTCTGTATCTTTGTCATTTGCATATAGAAATGCTACTGATTTTTGTGCATTGATTTTGTATCCTGCTACTTTGCTATAGAAATTAATCACCTTCAGTAGGATGGAGTCTCTCGGGTCTCTTACATATACAATCATGTCATCAGTGAATAGAGCTAACTTAACTTCTTCCTTTCCAAATTGTATCCCTTTTATTTCCTTCTCCTGTCTTATTGCTTGAGCTAGGACTTCCAGTACTATATTGAAAAGCAGAGATGAGAGAGGACAACCCTGTCTTGTTCCTGATCTTAATGGGAATTCCTCCAGTCTCTCTCCATTAAGTATTATTTGGGTCTTTGGAGCTTTGTATATTGCCTTTATTATGTTAAGATATGTACCAACTGTGCCAATTCTCTTTAATGTTTTGATCATGAAGTGATGTTGTATCTTGTCAAAGGCCTTTTCTGCATCTATTGAAATGATCATGTGGTTTTTATGTTTAACCTTGTTTATGTGGTGTATTACATTGACAGATTTCCATATATTGAACCACCCTTGTGTTCCTGGGATGAATCCCACTTGGTCGAGGTGGATGATGCTTTGGATGTGTTGTTGGATTTGGTTTGTGAGGATTTTGTTCAGGATCTTTGCATCTAAGTTCATTAGGGAAACAGGCCGGTAGTTTTCTTTTCTTGTGGCATCTCTGCCTGGTTTTGGAATTAGGGTGATACTAGCTTCATAAAAGGAGTTGGGTAGCTTTCCCTGTTCTTCGATTGTGTGGCACAGTTTAAGGAAGATTGGTTTGAGTTCTTCCATGAAGGTTTGATCGAATTCAGCTGAGAAGTCATCTGGTCCTGGACTCTTCTTTTTGGGGAGGTTTTTTTTTTTTTAATTAGTTTTTATTAGTTTTTCAATCTCCCTGAGTATGATGGGTTCATGGAGGTGATTAATCTGCTCTGAGTTTAGCTTTGATAGATGGTATGCCTCCAGGAATTTATCCATCTCCTCCACATTATCCAGTTTTGTGGAGTAGAGGTTTTTGAAATAAGTCCTGATGATTCTCCTAATTTCACTTATGTCTGTTGTGATCTCTCCTTTTTCATTTTGAATTTTGTTAATTTGAAACCTCTCCTTTTTTTGCTTGATCAAATTGGCCAGGGGTTTGTGAATTTTGTTTATTTTTTCAAAAAACCAGCTCTTTGTTTTGTCAATTGTCTTATTTCCTTGGTTTCCAATTCATTAATTTCTGCTCTGATTTTAATTATTCCCTTCCTTCTGGAGCTCTTTGGGTTGGATTTTTCTTGTTTTTCCAGTGCCTTTAGATGGATAGTTAGGTTATTGATTTGGGATCTTTCTGTCTTTTTTATGAAGGCATTGAGTGCTATGAATTTTCCCCTGAGGACTGCCTTCATTGTGTCCCATAAGTTTTGGTATGATGTGTTCTCATTGTCATTCAATTCCAGGAATTTTGCAATATCATTTTTTATTTCAACCACTATCCACTTATTGTTTAAGAGTGTGCTATTCAGTTTCCAGGTGCCATTGGGATTTTTGGTGTGTCTTTTGTTCTTGATTTCTAGCAATATAGCATTGTGATCTGATATCATGCAGGGAATTATGTCAATTTTCCTAAATATGTGGAGGCAGTCTTTGTGACCCAGCATATGGTCTATTTTAGAGAATGTTCATGGGCTGCTGAGAAGATGTGTAGTCTGTGGATTTGGGGTGGAAAGTTCTGTAGATGTCCATTATGTCTAAGTGATCTTACTTCTCTTACTTCCCTGTTGAGTTTCTGTTTGGATGATCTGTTTACTACTGATAATGGTGTATTGAAGTCCCCAGCTATGATGGTGTTGGTGGTTATTTCTGTTTTATTGTCAAGTAGGTTTTGTTTTATGAACTGTGGTGTCCCTGTGTTTGGTGCATACAGATTTATGATTGTAATATCCTCTTGATGGATCATTCCCTTGATAAGTATGAAGTGGCTTTCTTTGTCTTTTTTGATTATTTTTGCTTTGAAGTCTATTTTATCCAATATTAATATAGCTACACCTGCTTGTTTCTTATTCCTATTTGCTTGGAATATTGTTTTCCACCCTTTCACCCTGAGGAGGTGTCTGTTTTTAGTGGTGAGGTGGGTTTCTTGAAGGCAACAGATTGAGGGGTCTAATTTTTTGATCCATCCTGTTAGCTTGTGTCTCTTGATGGGTGAATTAAGGCCATTAATAATTAGGGCAATAACTGTGAGATTTGATTTGATCTTTGCCATATTGTGATGGTAAGTGTATGTTGGTGTTTTCATGGGCTTTGATGTTTTTTGTGCCTACTCTGAGTTTGGTTATTGTGATCTTCTTCTTATAGGCATTTGAGTTTGGTTATTTGTTTCTTCTCTGTGGAGAATTTCCTAACATACTCTCTGTAGGTTTGGTTTTGCGTTCATATAATTGTAAAGCTGGCTTTTGTCATGGAAAGTTTTTCTTTCACCATCTATTATGAGGGATAGTTTTGCTGGGTAGAATAGTTTGGGTTGGAAGCCATAGGTTCTTAGACTTTGGGGTGTTTCATTCCAGGCCTTTCTAGCTTTCAGGGTTTCCATTGAGAAGTCTGAGGTAATTCTGATGGGGTTACCTTTGAAAGTGGTGTGCTGTTTTTCCCTAGCTGCTTTTAGGATTCTCTCTTAGGTGTCAATGTTTAGAGTCTTAATGATAATATGTTTTGGAGAATTTCTTCTTTGGTCCAGTCTGTTTGGAGTTCTATTGGCTTCTTGCATCTTGATGGGTCTTTCTTTTAAGAGACTGGGGAAGTTTTCTTCAATTATTTTGTTAAATAAGTTCTCCATGCCTTTGGTCTGAAATTCTTCTCCTTCTGTTATTCCAATGATTCTGATAGTAGGACGTTTAAGTGTATCCCACAATTCCCTCATGTTCTGTTCACAGGAACTTTTGAAGTTACTGATGTCTTTGAACTCTCGAACTGTTTCTTCCCTCTTGTCTTCCAGATCAGAGTTTCTATCCTCCACTTTGCTGACTCTATTCTTGAGAGCCTCTAGAGAGTTTTGGACTTGTTCAATTAAGTTTGCATTTTCTATTACTTTTCTATGTATCATTTCCATTGCTCTGTCAATCTCCCTTTTCACATCATTTTCTGATTTTCTTGATGATTCTTGGAATTCATCCTTGCATTTCTTTATGTCTTTATTTAGCATGGCCAGCTGATTTTTAAGGTCCTTTTTTTTTTCACTCTCCCTCAAATCTATTAACTCTCTTTGAACCCCTTCTAATCTCTTATCAATTTGTTCTAGCTTAGTGATGGTAGCATCCACATGATTGTCGGTCCTTTGTTGCTTTCCTGCAAGTTCTACCAGTAGGTTGGTCAGGGTTGCATTGTTCATGATGTTCTGATCCTAATGACTCTTCTATGTTTTGGTTAGATGTATTTTTTATTGTAGGACTGGATGATCTAACTGGATTTTCTTGCACTTGATTTTTCATGGTATTTCTTTTGCACTGTGGTCTGCCCATGACAGTGTATGGGCACGTAGGTAGGTGGATCAGCCTGGGCTCTAGTGCAATGGGAATCTGAGGCAGCCTGGGGCATTTGCCAAGCAGCCTGGGCTTTGGCTTCCACTTGCCAAAGCCACCTATCTACTGCCTGACAGGGGGGCCAAAGTTGCCTGAATTCTCAAGGTAATGTGCCAAAGCTGCCTGCCTTTGAGCTTGGAGGGGGACTGAGGTACCAAGTCCTGAAGCAGCCCAAACTCTGGCTGGGAACACTGGGACTGGGAAACAGTCTGTGCTCCCCCGCCACAGGAGAATGGGGGATGGCTGGGGATGGCACCCTGATGGGGCACAGGAAGGGCACAGGACTGGGCACAGGATGGGCACCATGACGGAGCACAGGACGGGGCGCTGGGATGGGGGGCAGGAAGGGTGCGGGACAGGGCTCCAGGACTGAGCATTGGAGGGGGGTCATGGAACGGGGGCTGGGATGGGGTTCTGAGATGGGGTGCAGGACCAGCATGGGAAGGGATGGGGCGCCCAGATATTTGGTGGAATGGGTGTTCTACCCACCCACGAGGGGATCTACAATTCCCTGTTCCCCCCGCCCCCCGAGCTCTCCCCCAGACAAGAAGACCCAGAAAAACCTTAATGTCTTGCCTATCTTTCCCCAGGATTTGCAGCACAGCTAGGCGGTCGCCATCTTGGCTGGAAGTCCCCATCAATTGCTTAAATCTTAAACCCTGTTTGCATTTGAGGTTCATTGGCACAGACAACCAAACGTGGTCATCATCTCTGTGCTATGTAGGACAGCACTGAATTCTGGAGAACTTCAGGGTTTTTCTTTTATGATTCCAACAAATTAAATCAAGACTGAGATATAAGGCTCTTACCACTGTCTCACTGTCTCTCCAGTGGCAGAGGAAAGGGGTAGGTCAGTCATGGAAACCAAAACATTCCACGTATAAATAAAACTCAGGGTACTTTGAAGCTATAGTTGGAACTGACATAAGAGAAATCAGAGAGAGCCTCACAAAAGTGAAGATCTGAAAATAGAGTTCACAAACTTAAAGGTAAGATGAAAATCTCTCAACAAACATTTGTTGGCGTGTGATCATTGCAATGACCATTCTATGGGCTTGGGCTCCAGCTTGCTGGTCATAAGGAGCTCAAGTTCCTAAGAGAGCCATGATGTTTCAAGACTCTGGAGCTGTACTGTGACTTCAGGATAATAAGCTTAAGTCTTTTTATCTTTCCTCAGTAGTAGCAACTTAATTGTCTCAGCTAAGCCTCAGAATTTCCTATTGCCTGCTTAAGAATCTTGTAAATAATATACTAGATAAGAGCCTGGGCTGTGGAACAAGTCCTTGGGTTCAACCCTTCAGCCATGTTACTTTCTAGCGTGTTGACATTTGGAAATTTATTTAATGTTTTTGTTTTCAGTTTCTTTATTTGTATAAAGGAGACACCTTCCTCTAGAGTTTATTATTATTTTTATTGACAGCTTCCATAATTATAGATAAAAAAACATGGTAATTCCCCCCCCCAATTTTGCCTTTGCAACTCCACTCTCCATCATATCCCCTCCCCCTCTCAATCAGTCTCTCTTTATTTTGATGTCATCATATTTTCCTCCTATTATGATGGTCCTGTGTAGGTAGTGTCAGGCATTGCAAGGTCATGGATATCCAGGTAATTTTGTAGCTGGAAAAGTGCATTGTAAACAGTCCCACCCTTCCTTTGGCTCTTACATTCTTTCTGCTACCTCTTCCGCAATGGACTCTGAGCCTAGGAAAGTGTGATAGAGATATTTCAGTGTTGAGCACTCTTGTGTCACTTCATCTCAGCACTATGGTACCTTCTGAGTCATCCCAAGGTCACTACAATCTGAAAAGAGAAGCTTCTCTAATCAAAAGTGATAGTAGCATTAATGTATGGGTATGAACATTAAGAGAAGGGCTTATTAGGCAGTTTGGTGAGCATAGTATGTACATTTAGCCAGACATGAGCAGACATTATACCCCTAGCTCATGACTTCCCCTGTCATAGGTTTTCAGTTTCAGGTATGTATTTCCTCCTGTGGAGCAAGACTGCAGTCCAATTAGAGAGGTGCCTCTAGAGTTTTTATATGAATTAAAGTGACAAGGACACATCAGCTGGGCAGCATGGTATGCATTTTCATTGCTAACCACCCAGTAGGATGAGGCAGGAGGATTGCTTAAGCACATGAATACAAGACCAGCCTGGGCAACATAGTGAGGCAAGAAAGAAGAAAGAGAGAGAGAGAGAGAGAGAGAGAAAAAAGGATGGAAGGAAGAAGGAAAGAGAAAAGAGAAGGAAGGGAAAAACATTGTCACCAAACAACAACAACAACAACAAACAGAAAAGAAATAGAAAAGGACATAAAAGGCACTTTGACAGTGACTGTTAAATAGACATGCTAGCTATTATTATTTAGCCATACCAAATGTCATGAAATGAGGTGCATCATTTGGAAATTAAATTTAGAGACACTGACTTTTTCAGGCCACAGTGACTTTTCCAAAGCCACAGAAGGTCAATGATGTAGTTAAGCCTTGAACACAATTCTCTGAGTCCTTTCTGAATGCTTCCATTAGCAAATTAGTGTGAGAGACTTTTTTCCTCCTAGCTATCTTGCTTATCCTAGGAAGCCCACTTTATTCACTCCAAGAACTTCAGTGAAGTGTTACAAGAGACCAGAAACACTTCAGACAGTCAAGGTACGTGGCCTACTGAGTGTCCTCACCCATTACAATTAACTTGCGGAATGCCCTCGTCATATCTTTGTTCTGAAGGCTATAAATAATGGGGTTAAAAAAGGCAGAGATGAAACTGGGCATGGTGACACACACCTTTAATCCCAGCACTTGGGAGGTAGAGGTAGGAGGATCATTGTGAGTTCAAGGCCACCCTGAGACTACATAGTGAATTCCAGGTCAGCCTGGGCTACAGTGAAACCCTACCTTGAGCCCCCTCCGCCCCCCCCAAAAAGAAAGGCAGAGATGACATTATAAGAACAAGGTCAAGTTCTTGTCATCCACTGGGGAGGCATCAGAGCCAGGCCTCATGTACATGACCAGAATACAGAACATGGTGACCACAGTGATGTGTGAGGCACAGGTGGAGAAGGTCTTCATCTGCCCTTGGGTGGAACGAATCCTTAGACTAACCATGAAGATATGAACATATGATGTCAAGATGAGGGACAATGGGATTAAAAGCAAGATGAAACCCAAGATGAAGTCCACTTGGTCATTGAGGGATATATCTGCACAGGCCAACTTCAAAACAGCAGGAATTTCACAAAAGAAGTAGTTGATCTCATTTGGACCAGAGTAGGGCAGAGTCATCGAGCAGAGACTGTAGACAAGGGCACAGATGAGACCACAAAGAGCAGAGCTGACTACCAGGATTATACACAGGGCTTGGCTCATCTGGACCCCATAGTGGAGCAGATAGCCTATGGCAACATATCTGTCATAGACCATAACTGCAAAAATCCATGTCTCAGTGATGCCTAGTGTTAGAAAAATGTACATCTGGACGACACACCCAACATAAGAGATGGTCTTATTCTTGCTTAGTAAATGAGCCAGCATCTGGGGCACTGTTGTGGTGGCACAACTGAGATCCAGCAGGGAGAGGATAGTGAGGAAGAAGTACATGGGTGTGTGGAGACGTGCATCTACTCTGATCAGGGCAACAATGAGCCCGTTGCCCACAACTGTAAGCAAGTAGAGGATGAGAAAGAAGAAGAAAAGGATCCAGTTGATCCTGGAATTCCTGGAGAAGCCCAATAGGATAAACTCAGTTATGGACCTGTGATTTCTCCAACCTCGACTGTGCATGGCCTTCCTTCTGAGAAGACAAGAGGACATATTTCTGACTGGTTGGCATTGTCAATGTTAGAATGCAGTATGAGATCCACAGAGACAAGAGCTGAAGTCAAAAAATCTGCCTCCACACCCAGAGAATAATTGATTCAAAAGGGTCTCATATAGTTTTAGGGAATTATTAGGCCATCTAAAAAATTTTTTTTTTTTTTTGGTTTTTCGAGGTAGGGTCTCACTCTAACCCAGGATGACCTGGAATTCACTAAGTAGTTTCAGGGTGGCCTGGAACTCATGGCAATCCTCCTAACTCTGCCTCCCGAGTGCTGGGATTAAAGGCATGCACCACCATGCCCAGCATAACTAATAAATATATTTTTTTAATTAGTTAATTTATTTATTTGAGAGTGACAGACACAGAGAGAAAGACAGATAGAGGGAGAGAGAGAATGGGTGCGCCAGGGCTTCCAGCCTCTGCAAACGAACTCCAGACGCGTGCGCCCCCTTGTGCATCTGGCTAACGTGGGACCTGGGGAACGGAGCCTCGAACTGGGGTCCTTAGGCTTCATAGGCAAGCACTTAACCGCTAGGCCATCTCTCCAGCCCCTAATAAATATTTTTGACTTGTCTAATTAATTACCCCTGATCAAATTCCAAAGTTCATGTGATAGAATTGCAGTCTTGTTTTAAGGAACATATGCACACAGCCTTGTGCACATGTGTACACACACAACACATACAGCATAAACCAATCAAAGTCAGGACACTAGGAAAATACAAATGTTTTCTAGTAAGCTAAAACAGTCTAGACTTTGATTTTTCCTAAAGTTGTTATTTCAAATACCAAGACTAGATGGTACTGCAAATGACCTGACAAATAAACAAATTAAAAAAATGAGCATCCCAGTTTATTTCCTTTTCCTCCTTCCTCTCTGACAGCTATATTTTTGAAAACTCACATGCTCTTGCCCTACATTTCAAGACAAAGGGGAAATTCACCAAAGCATGTTGGTTCTCTTGAACCTTAGCCTCTGGCTGCAGTTGTTATACCTGTACAGAACAAATGGACATATCAAGATGGTTATTGGGACTCAAAATTAGCAACCCAGAGAAAAGTTCGGAGCCCCTAGCATTTCTTAAAAAGATGAAAGACATTCATTTGAAAATGAACTGCCTTTGTGTCTGAAAAGCTTTTCTTAAAAGCCAGAAGACAAATAATCCTCCACAGGTTTGCTCACAAGAGAGAGCTGGGTGGGGGGTGGTAGAGACAGAGCTTCACTTTGATCTGGACTCAATCCTCAATTCAAGGTCAGCAGTTTAGATAACAGAGCTCATTTCTGATTAATCCTTTATCATTATCCTTTGCTGGTTGTAATATGACGGTTGCAGAATGAAATCACCTGAGTATGCCACCTTTTCCAGATCTTTAAGAGAAGAAAATGACCATGTATTAAATGCCACTGTATAAAATATTTCAATGAACGTGATTTCATTATCACCTAGTCTACTGAGGGCAGCCTCACTATTTCTCTTTTCATAAAAATCAGACATCCATAGTAGATGATCAACAAATGATGGGTCAGGACTCACAGAAGTTCTATGTTCTTACTGTTACATGAAGCTAAAATTTGTCTCTCACATGGTCAAAACACATGAAGAGTTTATCAGGGTGACAATGCAACATAAGCCAATTAAGGTGAAAGTATGTGAAAACTTGATTTGTGCATTAACAATTATATAGGGCAGAAATTACACATTTTACAGTATTAAAATTTTCATTGGAAATGAAAATGTTTTTATTCATAGAAAACCTCCAAACCTTGGAACAGAATTTCAATATCTCAGATGTTAAACTGAGAAGCCAATATACATTAATTTAGATTAAAATGAATCTCATAAAGCCATGGGTAGAATTCTAGCTCAGATGGGAGAATAAAGTGATGATAATGTTTGTATTTGAGGTAGTACACAATAGTATGACTTAGCAGGATCTGCATTTGAATTCCCGCTCAGTTGTGAGTATATCTTTGGCTTTAGATGCTAGCCATAATTGCTCAACTTGAATATAGTTCCATGCATTCTCTTTGAATTCATCTATCCAATCGGCTACTTGATATCTACCTCCATTGGAATATGTAATGGGAAACTTATACTTAATATTTTCTGGGTTTTTTTTTCAAGGTAGGATTTTGGTCAAGCACAGGCTGACCTGGAATTCACTTTGTAGCCTCGAATTAATGGTGATCCTCCCACTTTTGCCTCCCAAGTGCTGGGATTAAAAGCATGTGCCACCATGCCCAGTTTATATTCAACATTTTCTAAAGTTAAACTACCAGGGTTTCTCTTTTAACCTACTCTTCTTGCAGTCTTTATCCATTGGTGCCTAAAATAAATTTTAAAAAGCTCAACATATGCTGAAGTTTTCTCTTTCTCACTGTCTGTATATAACATCACAAAGCATTTAGATTGTCTTTCAAAGATATGTAGAAGAAAAGATCAGTTCTCACTATCTCCACCATTACTAATAATTATTTATAATTCATTATTATTAATCTAAATTATTATCTTCTCTTGCTAGTAATATTGCAATACCCCCAAATAGTCCCAAGTTTTCCACTCTCTTTCTCCATAGTTTTTCCTCAGTGCAGATGATAGAATGACTATGTTAAAAAATAGGCTAGGGCCGGAGAGATGGCTTAGTGGTTAAGGTGCTTGCCTATGAAGCCCAAGGACCCATGTTCAGTCTCTCTCCAGATCCCACATTAGTCAAATGCACAAAGATGAGGTAACTGAAAGATTTCACATGCCCACTAGGTGGCACAAGCATCTGGAATTCGATTGTAGGGGCTGAGTCCCTGGTGTGCCAATTCTTTTTTTCTTTCTCTCTATCTCTCTTGCTCTCACTCACTCTAAAATAAAAATAAGTAAATAAAAAGTAGACTAGATCATGTGAATCCTCTTTTCCAAACTGTCCAGTGAAGCTGAGTGTGGTGGAGTCAGGCACTTGTAATCCAAGCATTCAGGAGACTGAAATAAGAAGATCCATGAGTTCAGTGCCAGCCTGGGATACAGGGTGAGATATTATCTTAAAACAAAGCAACAACTGGGCTGAAGAGATGGCTTAGCAGTGAAGGCACTTGCCTGCAAAGCCAAAGGACCCACATTCAATTCCCTATGACCCACATAAGCCAGATGCACAAGATGACACATGTGTCTGGAGTTTGTTTTGGCTGGATGCCCTGGCATACCCATTTCTCTCCTCCTCCTCCTCCTCTCTCCCTCTCTCTACCTCTTTCTCTCTCTCAAATAAAAAAATAAAATATCTTTTAAAAGTACAAAGCAACAACCATTGCTACTCTGGTGACTTCTTGTACCATTCAGAGTAAACCCAAAGTACCCTGAGAGCTCCAAGGGCCCTTATAACTTCCTGGTGTTTAACCTCCTACCTCTCACTTCCTACACCATGTGCTTCAGTCATACATCTTTTGGCTATTCATCATTCAAAGCATACTGCTACTTCAGGACTCTGAAATGTCTGTTCCCACAACTAAAGATTCTTTCTCCAAATTTTCTTGTTTTATACCTTCATAGTTTTTCAAGTATTTGCTCACATGTCATCTTATCAGGGAATATTTAGGTCTGTTTGTTTTGACATAGGGTTTCTCTCTAGTCCAGGCTGATTTGGAATTCACTGTGTAGCCTCAAGCTGGCCTCGAACTAACAGCAGTCCTCCTACATCTGCCTCCTGAGTCTGGGATTAAAGGCATGGGCCATAATGCTGGGCTGTTTGAGTCTTTTTTGACTATCCTGTTTAAAATGGCTCCCCTAGCCCCATCTCCTGTTTTACTTTTCTTCGTATTTTTAAAATTTAAATTTATCTTGCCTTGCAAAAATTCAGAAACTGTTCTTTTGTTGTTGTTGTTTTGTTTTGTTTTTCGAGGTAAGGTCTCACTGTAGCCCAGGATGACCTGGAATTCACTATGTAATCTCAGGGTGGCCTCGAACTCAAGGCAATCCACCTACCTCTGCCTCCCAAATGCTGGAATTAAAGGCGTGTGCCACCACGACCGGCTCAGAAACTGTTCTTGATTGACCAGATTATAGAAGAACGCCTGACATATAGTATGTATTTGTAAACATTGGGATGTAGGAGCTGAGTCTGCCCAGAAGTTAGCAGTGTTACTGATGGTGGAGCTATCCTTGGTGCTGACTTTGGCCTCCTGTGGAGATAGCCATCATGCTGATTCTCCTTGGGGCTTTCTCTTGGATTTCTATGGCTCTTGACAGATTTTCAAACACAAGCTGGGCCTCACAACTTACATACATATTTGTTATAGTCACCCTACAATGCCAAAAAACTACATCTGCATGCATCTTAAAACTGAGGAAACAGATTTATCGTTAAAGTGTCCAGTGGTTATTCAGAACACTTGTCAATTCATGGACCTGTAATTTAAGGGGGAAAACGACAAACTAGAACTTGTCTATCTACACAGCAGAGGTTTATCAATAAAGGACCTGTGCAAAACATTATGTAAGAAGAGTAAAAAAAACACTGAAAACGTTTAGCTGAGAATTTTATGAGGAAGTCTACAGAACTCATCAGGAACTCCAAAGGTTATTGTGCAAGAAAAGTAAAAGCATGAGTGCTTCTGGAGAGAGAAACTGGAAATGATAGGGGAGGAAGTTTTAGCTCAATTTACAAAAATACTAACATATACCAGTGATTTATGTCACCCAGTGAAGAAATATGTTAATGTTTGGAAGCAGGTACCCTAGTAAGTAGTCCATTCTCAGGTGTTCATACAGAAACAATAAGGCCACCTCATTCATGAGTACTTCCACAGCTTTGGACGTGAAATTATCATGTCCAACTAAAAATCATTTTAACATAACTATGCAGAGGCTCTAAAACAGGGATTCTGAGACTCTTCTGAGGATGTTTCTCATCAGGAATGTACAAGGCCACAAGTTCAATGCCCATACCACAAAATGTTCATAGATTTCTATAATTTGTGGGGTGACTTTCCAGTATGTCCTCAACCTTATGGAAGAGTCAACACAAAGTAACATGGTAACCAAGGAACCAGGGAAGCTGAAAAGAAAGTTGAGTACAAACTTTGTCAACTGCAGCTTGAAGCTTAAACAAGTAGTTTAAAGTTTCTGCTGTCTTATTTTTGCAGTGACAGAGTTCCTTTAAGGCTATGCTCGCTACCCAGGAAGGGTTATGCTCTTGCTCCTCAGCAGATTCCACTTCAGCACTGTCTGAGAAAAGAGGCAGGTGGAGGGCAAAGGAAGAGCCATGCCCCAGCCTGCCTAACATCTTTTCTGTGCTTTCCTGTCTGTGGTCTCTATTTTAGCCCCCAGAGAGAGAATGTTCTAAGAACCAGTGTAAGGAAAGGTGGCCCATTTTAGAAGTTGCCAAGTAGCAAGTACATTTAAATCACAGGGGCACTCTCCACTGAGCAGACAGAGTGGGGTCAGGGACCTTCTGTGAATTCTGTTCCCAGGACATTCTTGGCAAGCGAGAACAAGGTCCTCTTCCTTGGAATCTTCAACCACCCAGAGAGCAGAACTGACTATTCCATGCCTCTAAGTGAAGGTCCTTAGGGAACTCTCCATCTCTGAGCTAGGTACTAAATGGTTTTTGGAATGTAATCTGGAATTATATCTTTGTTTTCCTGTACTTACAGTAAAAACTCACTTTTTCATATAGCTTGTAGCTAAGACTGTTTTATACATTTTAATATGACTCAAACAGCATTCATTTATATCTGTGGGTATTTTTGTCATTCCAGAGGTTGAAAAGTTATTATGGAGATTATATGTGCCCTGAAAAAGCCTAAGAGGTTTATTATCTGGCTCTTTACAGGAAATATTTTCTGAGTGCAGCTTAAGACACATCCATTTGGTCCTGGAAAGATGGCTCAATGGATAAAGTGCTTGCCATGAAAGTAGAGGACTAGAGTTTGACTCTCCAGTAAATTCCAGCTGTGCATGGTCTCCTCCAGTAATCGTGGTGTGTGGGAGGTGGTCACAGAGGATCCCTGAAGCAAGCAGGCTAGATTGACTAGCTGAATCAATGAGTTTTCTGAGATCAAGCAAGAAACACTCCCTAAGATGGGCATGGTGGCTCATGCCTTTAATCCCAGCATGCAGGAGACAGAGGTAGGAGGATTGCTGTGAATACATAGTGAATTCCAGGTCTGCCTGGTCTAGAGCGAGACACTACCTTAAAACTCCCCCTTGCCTCTAAAAGGAAAGAAAAAGAAACCCTGCCTCCACAAATAAAGTGAAGAGCAACTGAGGAAGACACCCAACATTAACCTCTGTCCTCCACACACTTGTGCACAAACACATACATGTGCAAGGAAAACACAAACCTACTCATTCAGTATTCTTCAAAATCTGAGTACTTTCCAAAGCTGTGGTCCATGAGGCAGTGTGTATGAAGAATACAGTAGAGACTCTGAGAGCAAAGAAAATTAGGGTTGAGAAAGTCATCAACCTCCATTCCATCATCTGTAAAACTAGGGGAGTAACACATATTCTGAAGGTTTTAGGAATAGTTAGTGAGTTTTCAGATGTACACAATACAAAAGCAATAAATATCAGTTGTTACTATTACCACATCATTAAGTTACCAATCTTGTTGAAATGCACTTTCCTGTTTTCTCCCCTTGGTAAAACTCTAATCATGGAAGTCCTCAGTCATTCTCACCATACCTGACCTACATTTGGCTGCTGGTCACACCTTGAAGGTACATGTATTACTAACCATAGCCATGCTGATACACACAATGGTCTGTCAAATTTCTTCAAGAAGGAAAACCTAGCATTTCTGACTGTTTTATTTCTAATTCTTATCACAGAGAATAGACAGGGGGCTAACAAATATTAGATCAATGACTATGCATTTATGTTAAAGGCTCAAGAGTGAATTGTTTTCAAAGATGGACACCAAGTCCAATGGGTTCTTCATCACTTTTTTTGTCAAAACTACTTCAAGTTCTTCTTCTTTGAGGATTTCACTCAGATTATCACTTCCTACCAAAAGTATAATTCTCTCCTTGCTATTTCCTAAGTGATCTGAACAAAGTTAGTTAGGAAATCAGAGAAATCAGAGTGAGGACACATTGAGAATCCTTATTTTCCTCCAATGAGCTTCTTCTCTTTCTCAAAAGGTATTGGTAATGATTAATTGAACTATCATATGTAAAGTGGTTTAATATTGTGCCTGAAGGATAGTGTTCAAACAACAATAGTTATTAATACTATATCATTTTATTCCCATGCTTTTTGGAGGTATGGTCTCACTCTAGCCCAGGCTGACCTGGAATTCTCTAAGTTGTCTCAGAGTGGCCTTTAACTCATGACGATCCTCCTGCCTCTGCCTCCCAACTGCTGGGATTAGAGGCATGCATCGCCACACCCATGCTGTTTTAAAAGTGTATGTTTCTATAAAATAAAGTGAATGGTGATGAAGAGAAATTTACCTGATATTGTGCACCTATTATAAGACATGGTCCAGTTCTGCCTTACTCCAAAGACCTTTCTTCACTGGATGCTGCTGCTCCAGCATCATCCATCGAAGTGTCACAGCTCTGGTTGACAGGGAACTGGTGGGAGTAGAATTCTCAGACACCCAGGCTGGTCCTTCAAGCTCCTTCCTTATCTTCCTATCATGTTCCTATGTCAAGCATAAACCCTCCTTCATACCGTTGTCCTGCAACTGCCTTAGACAGATCCAGTGTCCACAGAAAGGGCAGTAAGAGAGCCCTGCTTCAGCTACTCTCCCGAAGCTGATAAATCTCAGAGCTCCCTCGATGGTGTTGACTGGGGTGTTGATGAGACTCATGGGCATCAAAGGACTCCTGAAGGCTCAGTGAAATAAGATCCTAGTAGCACCTCAGGAGCATGCCACTCCTAAGGGATACCATTACTCGGGAGAAGGCTCTGCAGAGGTGCAATCTTGATGCAGAGAAAGGACATGTGCATCTAAAAGAAAACCTGAGCTTGGAGAGGTGGGGGACTAGAACTTCAGGAAGGAAAGGGAACTCCTTTAGCTCAGGCCTCCAGTTTGGTACATGGGTGGGTTCAACAAAGAAGCCAATACCAACACTCAAATTTCACTTGCTTTCATAGCCCTATCTAGATTCTGTACAGAAAGAGAATATCAGAGCTCAAAATCCTTTCCCAAATAGCATTTTAGAGGTGGATAGACTGGGTTGTGTCCAGAAATAGCTCGAGAGTCATACAAGTGGAATAAAGCCCAAGAGTCAGGTATCCCAATATCTCATTGTGAACAGAGCCCAGAGGTTAGGCATCCTGTTTTCTCAATGTGAACAAAGCTCAGGAGTCAGGCATCCTGATCTCTCAATGTGATTGATGTTTCCCACCTGTCCGGTTAATGCCATAACCCACAGCAGCTGAGGGGCTTTCAAGTCTGCCTTTATTTATACTTAAGTTTAGTTTGTTGTTGTTTTTCTAAGTCATTGAGATGTATAATTGGGTCATTTATTTGAAATTCACTGATTTGATGTAGACACTCATTCCTATAAACTCTCCTCTTGGGATAGGGAGATGGCTCAGTGTTTAAGAGCAATTGCTGCTTAAGTATGAGGCTCTCTTGGGCTGAAGACTACTCAAATTGTGTCCTGAATAGCCCATTCACAAAGAATCTCACTTGGTTTGTGGTGGGGTTTGTGGGTGTGTCTGTGTGTGTATGTAGGGGTGGAGACCAGAGACTAGCTGGGACTCAGTGACAGACGACAGATACAGATTGAAGAAGAGACCCCATTTCAAGAAGAAATACAACAATCATAAGTTCTCCTCTAACATCTGACACACACACACAGAGTGTGCAGCTGCACACACCTGTGCATACACCATACCCATATATACCATACACACACTCTACACATACCTGCATGGAAAAAAGAAAAGAGAAGAAAAGAAATGCTCCTCTTAGTATTCCTTTTGCTGTTTTACAAAGGTTTCGGTAGGTTTGCTCCATTTTCCTTTATTCCAAGAATTTTCAAGGTTTCTCTTCTTTGTTTTTGTTTTTGTGTTTTCAAGGTATTATCTCGCTGTAGTCCAGGCTGACCTGGAATTCACCAAGTAATCTCAGGCTGGCCTGGAGCCCACGTCAATCCACCTACGTCTGCTGGGACTAAAGGTGTGTGGCAACACGTTCTGCTAAGATGTCACTATTTATTAAAAAGTATGTTGTTTACTCTCCGTGGATCTGTATAATTCCTAGAGTTTCTCTTAAAACTCTTGGCTTCTAATTTCATTCCTTTGTGATCAGAAAGCATACAAGACAGTATTGAATTTTCTGAGTTTGTTAGATGTGCTTTGTGACCTGACATTGAGTCTGTTCTTGAGAAAGCTCAGTGGTGATGAAAGGAAAAGCGTCTCCCGCAGCTGGACAGAATGTTTGCAAATCCCTTGTGAAGTCTGATGTCGCTTGGTTGATCTATTTGTTCTGATGAGCTCTACATTGGAGAGAGTAGGACACTGAAATCCTCCCCATCATGGTTACATTACAACCTATTCTTATTTTTAGCTCTACTCCTGGGGCACAGTACCCCACATAGAAGGGGGCCTTCATGACCCCACAGTAAATACCAATAATGCTACAAAGGAGGTTCCACAGGGAAGGGGAAGTAGAGGTGCATATGGTGAGGAAATCTAGTGTTTAAATTTTTTTTTTGGTTTTTTGAGGTAGGGTCTCACTTTATCTCAGGCTGACATGGAATTCACTATGGAGTCTCAGGGTGGCCTTGAACTCATAGTGATCCTCCTACCTCTGCCTCCCAAGTGCTGGGATTAAAGGCATGCACCAACACGCCTGGCTTAGAGTTTAGACATTTAAAAAAATATTTTATTTTTATTTATTTATGAAAGAGATGGAGAGAATAGGTACATCAGGGCCTCCAACCACTGCAAAATAACTCCAGACACATGTGCTACCTTGTGCATCTAGCTTATGTGGGTACTAGGGAATTGAACCTGGGTCCTTAGGCTTCACAGGCAAGTGCCTTAACCACCAAGCAATCTTTCCAGTCTCTTAGAATTTAAAATTTGATAAAATAAAAATAAAATTTGTAAAAGTGTGTGTGGCAGGGTGGGGAGCAAGCGCATCCATGCAATGGCATGGATACGGAGGTCAGAAGACAACTTTTTGGGTCTTATATCACCTTTGCACCTCGTTGGAGGCATGGTGTCTCTCTGGACCTTGCTCTGCTGTGCTGAGCTCATTGGGATATTCTTCTTTTCTGTATTTTCTGCAACCTTCATGGAAATTCTTCTGCCTCCCCCTCTCGTCTTGCTGTCAGTGTGTTGAGATTGCAGACATCCATGATGGAAGCTGGCTTCCAGCCTTTTACATGGGTTCAGGAATGACTAAACTCTGGTACTGAGGCTTGGGCAGCTAGCACTTTATTCAGTGAGCCATTTCCTCAACCACCAAAACTACACTTTTTATGGAAGCTAGAAATAGGTGAGAACTGTATATTCTCTTCTAAGCAGAAAAAAAAATAATTTATTTTCACATTTTCATCATTGTTATAATAGCAATGGTATATATAAAAGACATTTTTAACTTCATATGAAATATATAGGGAGAGTTTTTAGCACAAAATGAATTTAATTTTGGTAAACTAATTTCAACTAACAACATTCATGTCACACACAAGTGTTAATACTGCATCTGTGACATTCTCAGTTCTCCGTTCACCCTCTGGGAGAGCTCAGACAACAATAGCAGTGGTGGCTGTGATATCCCTCATCCCTAAGGACATCACACCTGAGAGAGGAATGTGTAGAGACAAGCTTGAGCTTTTCTACCTTCCTTCAGAGTGCTCACTTCCACAAGTGTCTGACCCTTCCTTGTCCCAAATGACCAGAAAATCTCACTGAATCATCTTTGCCTCCACAGGAAATACCCCCCTCTGTAGAGAATGTTGAGAAGCTAACATGGGAGATTTCAGAAGATAAATTGGAAACTAAGGTCAATCTGGATCCTGGGGAGGATGAAAAACTTTTGCTCAAGCTTTCAGAATTGTTTATAGCTAAAGGTGATAGTGAGAACACTAAACACACACACACACACACATACACACACACCGCAAGTTTTATCTATTCTAATATTTACCCAAGGTGATCATTTCTTTAGTCTTGGAATTGTCCCAAACCAGAAGTGTACCTTTAAATTACCTACATGTATGTACCCCAAATTCCTTATGATGAGAACTTTTAAGTCCCTTAATATTCATTTTGGCTATTCGATATCATTGTTCAATATCTGAGAAAAACACTCTATAGCACACTATTCCCCTCAAAAACTAGAAGACAAGGAAGATTTGAGTGAAGAGTGTGCAAGAGAACCAGGCATGGTGGTGCACGCCTTTAATCCCAGCACTCAGGAGGCAGAGGTAGGATGATTGCCATGAGTTTGAGCCCACCCTGAGACTACAGAGTGAATTCCAGGTCAGCCTGAACTAGAGTGAGACCTTACATCAAAAAACCAAACAAAAGAGAGAGAGAGAGAACTTTATGATTCCTGGAGGTGTTTGTCAGCTTGGGTTGTTTTCCACTTTGTGATGTTTTGTTTTATATATTTTCTTCATATGCTTAATATTATGTGCATTCACCATGGGTAGCTGTGACCATATTGAGACATGTTTGGTATTTTTCTAGTTGAGGTATGGAGGAGGCAAAGGCAGAAGAAATGTGGCCTCTCTGTTTAAAGGGTAAGACAGGGGCCCACACTGGTTACTACAGACCTGACAACATTGTGATGGAAACTTAAGTAGGGACTGAGTCCATTTTATAGTTTATATTACATTATGAAATTAGACTTGTCTCTGATTATCAACTAATGTGCTTCCATGCTTTCTCAAGTTACAATATTCATGATGATGAATTCAAGTGTAATAGATACATTTGCCAATTCAAGACTCATGACCATAGACTCTTCCAGAAGTAGAAGATGTTATCATTGGACCTCAAATTTACATATGTGCACTAACTCTCCTGACCAAATCAGAGACAATATGTGGATATCTGGTTAGTATACTTCATATCATCTGACATATTGCAACTGAGTCTACCCCTGTGGTGGGGATGCTCACACAGTGCTGCTCTGGATGATGGCAGCCTGGGTGATACCAGCAGAAAGGACTGCTTTTAGCCAAACAAAATCAAAACAAGGAAATGGGAAAAAAAAAGAAGAGTGCATACGTAAGATTGTATATGTGCTACTGGGAAAATAATTCCAGACACTCACACACAACTACAAGGGAAGTGAGCCTCTTCCATCTCAGTGCAGAAACAGTAGTGCATTTGTACTTTACACAAGACAAGATCACCTAGAGCTTTTACACATAATGCTCAGTTTCATTACTTATTCCTATTTACTTTGATTTTCTGTGCGTGAGCTTCTATGACAGGATGTGGGGAAAAGCTACTGGCACTGCCCTTAATCAAGTTATTTTACATTGGTGGGACCATGCCTTTTATTATCAAAACAATAGATAAAATAAAAATCAGGATCCTGAATGATTGAGATGGGGAAGGGACATGATGGAGAATAGAATTTCAAAAGGGAAATGGGGGAGGGAGGGTATTACCATGGGATATTTTTAATACTCATGGAAAATGTTAATAGATATTGAGAAAAAAAAATCAGGATCCTAAAACAAAATTGACCTAACAATATATACAAATACTGTTTTCTTCTGCTTAACCATTCCTCACTGTGAAATAAATAATATTTACCACTTCTTTATCCAACCCAAAAGAAGAACTACATCAATTAATGTCTTTCAAATTTTAACAATTAGTTTCATTATTTTCTCTTTGCATACGTTCTAGTTTAAAAGCACTACAATGCTCAATTTATAGTTGAAATATCTTATACTCAGGGGCTAGGAAGATTTCTCATCAGTTAAAGGCACTTGGGGGCTGGAGAGATGGCTTAGGAAATAAGACACTTGCCTGCAAAGCCCAAGGACTCATGTTCAACTCTCCAGGTCCCACGTAAGCCAGACGCACAGAGATGCAAGCATGCAAGGTGGCACGTGAGCACAGGGGCACACACGTCTGGAGTGTGATTGCAGTAGCTGAGGCCCTGGCATGCCAATTTTCACTATCTCTCTCTCTTGAAAAACAACAACAACAAAAACAAAAAACTTGGTTCCAAAGCCTGCTGACCAGGGTTCAATTCCCATGTAACATATCTAAGCCAGAGGCAAAAGTGATGCATGTCTGGTGTTCACTTGCAGTGGCAAGAATTCCTTCTTTATGAGGGGTTGAAAGAGTAATTGTGGGAAGAAATGAGAGAAATGAGACTTGGCATATGAAAAGTTAAGTATTGACTTGACCCTAAGTTGACCCACACATTTCAAATTGACTTGAAGGTTTTTTCAACATGGGGTGAACTGCACCCAAACCACTGCTGGTTTCTGTTCATTTACTGATAACCTTGACTTATAGAAAAAGGAGAGACTGAGCCAATATGAATATCCATGTGTCGGGGCACAAGCTATAACAACTTGGTTATGCACCTCTCTGTGTACCCCACATCCCATAGGTGGAGCAGGACATCTGTGTACCCCACATCTCATGGGTGGAGCAGGACATCTGTGTACCCCACATCCCATGGGTGGAGCAGGACATCTGTGTATCCCACATCTCATGGGTGGAGCAGGACATCTGTGTACCCCACATCTCATGGGTGGAGCAGGACATTCTGAAACACTGTTGGTTTGCACTACTGCTCAATTCCAGAATCATAACCAAGTATATTATTATCTAAGGACTAGGACTCGTTACTCGTTTGAAACAAAAGAAACATTTATTAATCTAAATAGGGCTTATGTTGGGTTTTCAGTACAAAGACTGGCTCCACCGCAGGAATGCTGCTTGTGGAGATCTTCTTCTCCTCGTCTTCACGTTGTAGCCTTGTAGACAGTGACAACATTTCACGCTCTAAAGTGGCTCCATCTATGATCCAGATGTTCTGGGTTCACCTGGAGAAGAGGATGCAGAATCACTAAGAAGCCTTAGGGGTGCAGGAAGGCCTGGCTCTCAAATAGCTGGACCTGAACCTAAACATTATCTCTTGGGTCGTAGTGGAAGCTCATCTCCTAGGACAGTATCCAGCACATCAGGTGGTTAGTAAAATGAAACAATGACTGTGTTGAAGGAGTCATACAGAGAATGGAGTACAAGTGAGCACTGTGACATCAATTCTACAGAAGCTAATCAATGTAAAGGATTTATTTTTAAATAAGCTTTATTGGGAAGTTTAATGTATAAACATATTGACAATTGGTCAATTTCCATTGGGTTATCCTCCTAGGCTCCCTCTCCCCTATATCTATGCCCCTGTGGCTCTCCTCGGAGGAGTTATTAGTAATTACCATTGAGTCATGAATATACCAGCAAGTTCATGGATGTAGGGAAAGGTCAATCCCTCAGAGTATAACTTCCCAATCTGGGGCTGTTACATTCTTTCTAACCCTCCTCAGCAATGTTCCCTGCCCTTACAGGGAGGGTTAGAAGTGTCAATGTGAAAGATATATTTTTCAGCTAATGTTATGAGGAGCCATGAGGATGAAAAGTACTCATTGAGTGTAGCTTTTGTGTCCGCATAAAGTGAAAAGTTCTTTACCTGCATGGAGGGGGTCCTCACATTGGGGCTGTGCAAGACTGTGGCCTCTAAAAATCAATTATGAAATTTCAGCTTAATTACTTCGGATGGGTCTCCAGCATCCAGATCTACTGCTTGAGCAGCATAGTTTTATATACGGCCACCAAAACCAGCTGATGCCATTGTCTCCAGGTTCCTAGTGACAAACAGCATGGAGTACTTGCAGAGCCCTTGCAACTTAGACATATGCAGTCTTCTATCTGCAGGGCCCAGAGTGTCTGAGCAGGGGATCGTGGCTGGACCAGCCACACCTGTACGTCCTGGCATTCGGGGTGAGCTCGTCCATCACAAGACATAGTGGGAGGTCAAGGATGTACTATTTCCACATCTGTACTTTGGATCCGTAGGAAACAGAGTTTTTTTTACTCTGAAAGAAAATGTCCAAAATAGTGAGTTAAATAGCTTCTGCTTTGTAGTATTATTGTAAGTTACTTAATTATATACTCCCTTGGCCTTCTTTCACCAACAACCCTCCTTATAATTAGAACAAAAAGATAATCTGTCAATGGACACAGTCTGCCCAGGCCATCCTGAATGTTGTTTCACTTTTGTCTGAGTTTGATTTTCCATATTTGTGTCCACCTTATCCAGGTTTGTGCACAATTTGTGTTGTTCAAGGAAGAATCCCCATGTACTCTATGCTGATGGAGCACTTACTGTGTGCCACACCGCAGTGGGCGCGTTGTAGATATGACCTCGTTGTTCGTCCAAGCAACCTCATGAGATTTATGACAAGGAAATAGTCATTAAATGCCTTAGTAATTAATCTAGAGTGCCCAAAGTAATAAGATAAACCTAGAATTCAACCCATTCAAATATGGCTCCTTTCTCTGATCCCCTCCCCTAGTACCTAGATTGTCCTTGGACTTCTCAGTGCTTCTAAGTGAAGCAGCCATGCTCTTTAAAGCTCTATGTCCTGACCTTTTATGTCTTGACCTTTCGGCTGTGTCTCTGTGTGCTTAACTTGCCCTTGAGCAGCAAAGTACATGATATTCAGACACCTGGATCGCCTTGCTGAGTGGAAAATAACCTTCAACTGCCAAGAGGTCATGCTGTTAGCTAGAGTTGGAGTGCTTTTAAGTTCTTCTTCTGTGCCCCAACTCCCACCTTATGTTTCTGGAACCCTACCATGGGCTCTAGAAGCATCCCAGCCACGTAGGCCATGCCAATGAGACTGCATCTGGCTTGTACTTCCCTGAGTCCTTCCAGACCATCACTGAGCTTTCATAGTCTATTATTCATTAAAGGAAATGGCATTCTGCCATCACCAGAGACTATGTATTAAGCGGCACTGTACAGGTATCTGCATGCTTAATATCTCTAGAAATGTTTTGTTTAATTCTCAGTCAATACCAGAAGCAGAGATCTACCAACCAAAGATCAGGTAGAAAAATGTAATATCCTGGGTAGGAGGATGGCTTAGCAGTTAAGGCATTTGCCTGCAAAGCCAAGGGACACAGGTTCAGTTCCCCAGGACCCATGTTAGCCAGGTGCACAGGGGGGTGTATGTGTCTGGAGTTCTTCTGCAGTGGCTGGAGGCCCTGATGCGCCAATTCTCTCCCCACTTCACTGTCAAATAAAATAAATCAACTAATTAATTTTTAAAAAATCTTAAAGACAAAAAATTTAATATACCATTTGCATAAGCAGTAGACTGTTACTGTACATCTAGGAATTAAGGTACAATTGAATAAATGCACCAAGTGAGAGAGTCTCCCTCTAGGCTCTGTCCTATGCCATTGCTGACTTGTGCCTGTGCCAAGACCACTCCACAGTTGTTATGGAAGCAGATTGTGTTTTGGAGAATTAGTCCTCATAGCTAGTAAGGAAGAACCTTAGAGCCTTAGATGCTCTTCGCCCTTGGAATGTCTCTAAATTTTACTGGCTTTTTTGTTATTGTTCTGAAAATGTAGGTACTATTTTCACTTTTTGTAACTACAAGCTCCTAGCATATTCTTTCTTGTAATTATAGATTATAATGTGTTTCATTATGCCATTTTCAGAAGTGTATATGATGCATTTTGGGCATATTCACCTGTGTTTCCCTCTCATTCCCCTTCTGCTCCTGTTTCCCTTCCTATATCCAACTAACCCCCTGTGTACTTTTACTTTTTAATGTTTCAAAAATTTGTTTTGGGATTTTGATTATGGCAAATCTTACATTCAGTATCACTTGTTTGTTTTATACCATCAGATGGCAATTTCTCACTTAGTCCTGCACCCAGAGACCAGGCAGTTGTCAGTGGCTCTGCCTTTGAGACATTGATAAGAACACAAGAAAGGCCCCTTCCCTTCTGGAAGGAGGTATTTACCAAGAGCAGGAAGTCCATGGTCTGTCTCCAGATTACTACCTTGGGGGTGGGGGGATCAAAGAAACTAGACTAAAATAAAACAAATCCCGAATGCAGATCCATCTATAGTAGGAGATGGACCATTCTGAGTTCCAGGGTCTCCCTTTCCTGTCCTCAGTTGAACTCAGGGCACACCAACCCTCTCGATTTCCTCATGCTTTTCTCCTCACTCCAGGGGCACAGTTCCCTCTGTGTACCCAGCCCAGGTTCCATGGAGAAGTCCGTTTCCTCTGTGGGAACTCATGCAGGCTCCTGGGCAGGCAGGAAGGGATAGCAGGGGACTGGAAAAGGAAGCTGTCTATCAGAGGCATCCTGGCATCTTAAGAGAAGGATGATGAAGGCGGGATGACGGGGAGCCTCAGTAGTAAGCACCAGGCTCGGGCACATAGCGGGGTCTTGTGCCTCACTGAGAGGAGCTCCAGCTGCGTGCCCGCTCCGTGGTCCTGCATTCCCTGTGGACCAGGCCAGGCTGCCCGGACCTGTCCCAGGCCGGGCAGTCTTGAGCACCGCAACCCACAGAATCACTGCCCAGGACGAGGTTGTCACTGACCTGCGGTACGTGGCGTTGGCTGGACAGCAGGTAAGCAGGGGACTGTTCATATTCCACGGGACTATTACAAGGAGCAGGAACTAGGGCAGAGGACCATTTGGGCAGGGGAGCAACGCGACCACAGTTCCTAGGATAAAGGGTGCAAGGAAAGGTAAATTTGGGGAAGAAGAAACTTTGTTTGTGCCGTAGGGAAGGGGATGCGATAGGAGGGAAAGCAGTACGACGGGGCGCAGAAGGGGGAGGACTGGGCTGGAGAAGGCGCTGAGAGGTGGACGCCTGAGTGTTCCAGCTCGGAATGGAGCCCAGAGGCCGCGGCGGCCGAGGACCAGCACGACGGCGAGACGCGGGAGGAGCAGCGGGAGCAGACGGGAGAATCGGAGGAAGCTTTCGAGTCATCTTCCCAGAAGACGCTCCGGACTTCCTACTTCAGCAGAAGTCAGTGAGCGACTGAGCTTGTGGCAGAGCTGTCCACCTCACAATCACCACTTGCAACATTCCACGACTCAGTGCCCATTATGAGCTTGCCCCTTGCCCTTTTATGCAGTGAGGAGGTCCCACTGACCAGTAGTATGGTCCCAGTAACTAGGTCTGAGCGATCATGTGAGGCAGCAAAGAGAAGAAATGGGGCTTCCACCTTTATCTCTGTTCTTGAACTATTACGCAGTTTTACCTCTTAATATGCAAAATCTGAGCAGAGTTAGGATAGAACCAAGCGCTGAGGGTATTCCTGAGTAGAACTTATTAAAAAGGAGGTCATTGTCCAGATCTGTTGAAGTAGGTTTTACCTCAGATATATGTGTGTGTGTGTGTGTCCATATATATATGTGTATATATAGACACACACACACACACACACACACACACACACACACATATATATGTATGTATGTATGTGTGTATGTATGTATATGTATGTATATGTATATACATGTATATATGTATGGATGTTACATGTAGTTGACCAGCTGGAGGACATTGAAGATCAGGGACAGAACAGCAGGCAGTGGGTCACAAAGCAGGTGGGACTAGAACTTGACCCGAGGAGGGGTCTATAGGACGAAGCAAGAAAGGGCAGGAGCTCCTGTGAGCAGTGTGGCCCCTGCCTGCTTGTGCACAGGATTGTGAACATGTGCTCATGGAAGAGGATCTTATGTTGTAAACCTTGTTTCTTGTTGGGATTTTTCTTGTTTTCTTGCTTTTAAATAAATCAAATTTGGGAACTGGAGAGATGGCTAAATGGTTAAGACACTTGCCTGCAAAGCCAAAGGATCCAGGTTTGATTCTGTAGTACCCATGTAAACCAGATGCATAAGGATGGGGGATGGAATGCATGCATCTGGAGTTCATGTGCAGAGAGGCCAGAGGCCCTGGCATGCCCATTCTCTGTCTTTTTCCTTCCTCTCTCCCTCTGTCTCTCTGCAAATAAATAAATAAATAAAATAAAACAAATTTGGAATATTAAAAATTTAAAGGAGCATATAGTAATATGTAATAATGAGTTTTATTATTTTATTTTATAATATATTTAATGTATATTGATCATACTTATCACCCCCATTATCCTGTCTAATCCCTATCTGCCTATCCTGGTGAGACTCTACTTTTTCTGAACATTTTGTTTTTCAACTTTTTTCTTTGTTTGTTTCTTTTCTTTTTTTGAAGTAGGGTCTCCCTCTAGCCCATGCCTACCTGGAATTCACTATGTTATCTCAGGGTAGCCTTGAACTCATGGCAATCCTCCTACCTCTGCCTCCAGAGTATTGGGATTAAACAAGTGTGCCACCACACCCAGCTTCCTTTTCTTTTTGTATTTTTGGGGATCAAGAGTTACATTTGGGTTGCTTACATGAGCAGGGTGAGGCATCACATATAGGAACGTGAACAACTTCCAAGCTGCTACATCACTGAAGAAAATGTCTCCTTTCATATCAGCAAACTTTACAAAAAGAGCCCCTCAGGAAAGGGTGGGGGCGGTGAGTCCCTCACTCATCCATGGCAGAATGTGGATGGATACAATCTTGTCAGGTCTTGTGGATATAATCACGCCTGCTTTGAGCTTCCGGGTGTCACAGCCATGCCCTGCATGGAACATGGCCTTCCATAGCACTCCTCCCCTTCCTCTGCTCTTACGTTCTTCCTGTCCCTTCTTCTGTGATGCTTCTGAAATCTTAGAGGCAATGATGTAGATGTCCCACTTAGGACTGAACACTCAACAGTCTTTAAGCTACATGAATCTCTGCAGTAAGTGCTGCCCACTGCAAGAAGAAGCTTCTCTGAGCAAAGTGTCTTTTGCCATAGGAATGCTTTGTAATTTCATGAGGTCCCAGCAGTTAATCTGTGGTTTTATTGCCTGAGCAACTGGGGTTATATTCAGAAAGTCTTTGCCATGACCAATATGTTGAAGGGTTTCCCCTACTTTTTCCTCTAGCAATTTCAGAGTTTCATGTCTCATATTAAGGTCTTTAATCCATTTAGACTTAATTCTTGTGCATGGAGAGAGATAAGGATCTTTTTTTTTTTTTTTTTTTTTGAGGTAGGGTCTCACTCCAGCTCAGGCTGACCTGGAATTCACTATGGAGTCTCAGGCTGGCCGCAAACTCTCAGCGATCCTCCTATCTCTGCCTCCCGAATGCTGGGATTAAAGGTGTGCGCCACCATACCTGGCAATAAGGATCTTTTTTTCATCCTTCTACAGACACATATCCAGTTTTCCCAACACCATTTGCTGAAGAGGCTGTCTTTTCTCTAATGAGTAATGGGCATTCTTCTCGAAGATCAGGTGGCTATAGCTACTCAGACTTGCATCTGGATCCTCTATACTGTTCCATTGATCTACATGTCTGTGTGTTTGTTGTTAGCATATAGGAAGGCTACAGATTTCTGTCTGATTATTTTGTATCTTGCTACATGGCTATAGGTATTTATCAGCTCAGACAGTTTACTGGGAGAGTCTCTAGGGTCCTTTATGCATAGAATCATGTCATCTGCAAATAGTGATAACTTGATCGCTTCCTTTCCAATTTGTATCCCTTTTATGTGTGTCTCTTATCTTATTGTTATGGATAAGACTTTCAGTCTTTTTTTTTTTTGAGGTAGGGTCTCACTCTAGCCCAGGCTGACCTGGAATTCACTATGTAGTTTCAGAGTGGCCTCGAACTCACGGCAATCCTCTTACCTCTTCCTCCCAAGTGCTGGGATTAAAGGTGTGCACCACCACGCCCGGCAACTTTCAGTCTTTTTATGTTCTATCTTTGTCTGGTTTTGGCATCAGGGTTATGCTGGCTTCATAGGAGTTTGCTAGGATTCTTTCTTTTTCTGTTTTATGGGAAAGTTTAAGAAGCGTTGGCGTTAGTTCTTCCATGAAAGTCTGGTAAAATTCACCAGTGAATCCATCCGGGCCAGGACATTTTTTAGTTGGGAGATTTTTGATAACTGCTTGGACCTCCATACTTGTTATAGGCCCTTGACCTTTCTTTAGAGATGATCATATTGGCTGTGGCCCAGCTTCTGGCTTTCCTTGAGTTATAGCTCAGGGTGGCCTTGAAGTTCCAATGTCCCTGCCTGGACATGACAACTACTGGGATTATAAGCATGGTCCACCACGCCCATTTTTTTTAAAAATTTTTATTTATTTATTTGAGAGCGACAGACACAGAGAGAAAGACAGATGGAGAGAGAGAGAGAATGGGCACGCCAGGGCTTCCAGCCTCTGTAAACGAACTCCAGACGCGTGCGCCCCCTTGTGCATCTGGCCAACGTGGGACCTGGGGAACTGAGCCTCGAACCGGGGTCCTTAGGCTTCACAGGCAAGCACTTAACCGCTAATCCCTCTCTCCAGCCCACCACCATGCCCATCTTTAATTGGTCATTTTAACTATATATGTTTATAAACACACCGTGTGTGGTGCTTGTTTTTCATGTCACGTTAGCTCAGTCTTTGCTTGCTGTGCTCATTCTTCCATTTTGAATGGGATGTTGACTTTGTGCTATTCCATGTTGGAAGTGTGTGACTTGTGTTTTGATTTTACAGAGCTCACAGTTGAGAGACTCTGCAGAGTCTCAGATAAGACTGGACTTTAGAGTAGTGTTAGGACTGGTACTGATTTTGGAGACTAGAGGTTGAACTGAATGAATTTTGGATCACGAGGTGGCCATAAGTCTATGAGACCAGGGCAGAATGTGGTGTTTGAATGTAAAATGCCCCCAATAGGCTCATGTGTTTTGAAATGTTAGTTTGCAATTCAGAAATGTTGGGAGACTTTGGGAGGTGGAGCCTTATTTGGGCTTTGAAGGTCATGCTGGAATTTTCCATTTTACCCTAAATACTCTGGAAAGTTGAAATCTTTAAACTTGGGAGTGATATTGTAAGCTTTGTAATTTGAATTTATCATTCTAGCTGTAGTGTGGAGGACAGATTATCAGATGACTATATGCAAGTGGAGCTCTCTTCCATCTTCTGTGAGATGTAGGTGTCATTCTGATCATCGGCATATTTCTTCTGAGATTCAGGTTTCCTATATCACACTTTTCCTATGGCACACCTTTGTGTATTGCCTCAGATTCCTTTACTTTGTCTTTTTTACATGTCTAAAAATATTTTTATGGGGCTTAAGAGATGTGTTAGCAGTTAAGGCACTCACCTGCAAAACCTAAAGACCTGAGTTCAGTTCCCCAGTACCCACATAAATTCAAGTGCACAAGGTGGCACATATATCTGGCATTTATTTTCAGTGGCTAGAGGCCCTGGTGCACCCAATTCTCAATCTCTCTCTCTCTCTCTCTCACACACACACACACACTTTCTCTCACTCTCTGAAATAAATTAGTAAATTAAAAATATTTTTATTGATTTGCAAGGAAAGAGAAAGGGGAGGGGTGGAAGAAGAGTGAGGGAGAGGGAGACAGAAAGGGAAGGAGGGAGGGAAGGTAAGACATAGAGAGAGAGAAAATATGGATATGAGCACAGGGCCTCTTGCTACCAGAAATGAACTCCAGACACATGTACCACTTTGTGTGTCTGGTTTTACAGGGGTACTAGGGAATTTTGCAGATTAGCATCTTTAACCATTGAACTCCTCAGTCCTTCTTTAGGACTTTTTAATACTAGAGAGATAGATTTATACAAATCACTGTCCACCCTGTTATTATCATTATATTCTTTCTCTTGTCTTTATCCTGGAGAATATTTCAATTTTGCAATAGGTCAATTTCCCATTGTCAGATTTTATGTTATTGTCTAGATCATTCTTCTTACCTCAGTCTGTTACTCTTATTATTATAGTGTGTTTTGTCTTCTTGCAGCTTTGGAATTACACAATACCTATTTAAAAATAGTTTTCTTATCTGTTTATCCAAAATGAAGCTTTTCCTGTGAGTATTCAGTATATTATTATCTCTTCATGAGCTACAGATAGACATTAGAGTGCTGGCCATGGCAGAGATGGAAAGGTGAACCTGCATGATTATATTTTTGATGATAACACTGATGATGATGGTGATGATAATGGTACTGAGATGATGGATGGGCTGGAAACATGGAGGGTGATAACACAAGAGGGAATGGCTGACAGTTTGGGGATCATGGTGAATGGAGGTGATGAAGACAACATGGATGGAAAGATGAGTTTATGGTGATGGTGATGTAACATATATTGAAAATACCAGCATGATAACAGCAGTGAAGGGAAGGTACCTTGGGTATGTGCTACCTTGGTAGTATACACTTGGGATAGAGTTCAGAGAAAGTTTCTTCATGTGCTTCTGAGAGACACTGTCACTTCGTTTTTTTCTGCTTAGCTGCTGGTGTACTAGCTGCTATAACTAGATGTTTTTTTTTTAACTTTAAAAAAATTTTTTATTAGCATTTTCCATGATTATAAAAAAATATCCCATGTTAATTCCCCCCCACACACACTTTCTCCTTTGAAATTCCATTCTCCATCATATTATCTCCCCATCACAATCATTGTACTCAACATATATACAATATCAACCTATTAAGTACCCTCCCCCCTTCCTTTCTCTTCCCTTTATGTCTCCTAAACTAGATGTTCTTAATGAAACCTTCCCCTGCTTTCTAGAGCACTGAAAACAAGCCTCCTGGGAATTCCCACTTAAGATCAACTCAATCTTGGCATAATTGGTCCTGAGCCAGGAAGGAGGACTCCTGGGGCAGATGAACTCTGGAGTGCCCCAGGAGCCAGCGAGCAAACTTTGAGATCCACAGCAGAAGGAGGGAGGATGAGGGGAGATTCCCAAGACATCATTTTAGACATTATTATTATTATTATTATTATTAAGGCATTATTATTTCTGTGTAATTGGCAGTTTCTTTCTCTTCCTGCCTAGTGTCAGGCTAATGTGGAGCTTGTGGGAGAGTCTCAGAGGTTCAGGATGGGGCCTGTGACTGCACTTGCAAAACCATGCATAGTCCTAAGGCAGGGACTTGAAGTATAACTGCTGTCTGAGGCTTCCTTCCCCTTGAGCTAGCCATGATGTGAAAGTCAGTCACTGGAGCCTTAAATGTGGTCTTAAGTGGCAGTTCAGGGACCAGAAACTACTGAAGATTTTATTGCTATTATTCATAATTTCTTTTAGCTTTTCTATATTTCTATATAAGTGAATGGTAAAACAATCATTATAAACATTAAAAAATATAGAGAAGTAAAAGGCATCATTGATTTTGCCTTAAATACTAGTTCCTATACTAGCTTTAAGTCTACTTTAGACTTTTCAGAAATATATTTAAACATTGCACATCTATAAACATATAGAAATATGAGTTCCTAATTTTTAAGGTGGAAGCATCTCATGACATCATACTACAACATAACACAGGCATTAAAAACCATGACAAAGTATCTTACTTCTACGTCATAGGCATAGAAGGTTCATAGATTTTTCCAGAAGTCTTCATTTAGTTTCCATTTAAAGGCTCTTCCCCCAATTTTTTAACTTATTTGAGAGAGATAGGCAGGTAGAGAGAGAGAATTGGCATGCTAAAGCCTCCAGCCACTGCAAAAGAACTCTAGATACTTGCACTCCATTGTGCATCTGGCTTACGTGGTTGCTGTGGAATTGAACCTGGATCCTTTGGCTTTGCAGGCAAGTGCCTTAGCTGCTAAGCCATCTCTCCAGCCCCGTGCACCCAAATTTAAATTATCCATTTCGTACATCTGAGTTGAAATCAGTTTTTCATTGCCCATGTTAGGATGAGGCAAAAACCCACAGAGATCTCCTTGGAGGTGGTGGCAGTATTTCTGTTATGATGCGTGATGTTTCAGTTTGCCTCTATGTTTCTTGCTATTTCTGTGGAGGCACTTGTCAGGCTATCATCTGAAGCAATACTCAAGTTACTGCTTTCTCTGTGATTTCCAAACTGGTAAATGTGGTAGAGGGGGCACATGTTTCTGTGAGTAGTTTGTCATCTTCTCTTCTTGATTTTCCAGATATTGTATTTCTCCAATATTCTTTGCCATCTGGAAAATAAAACAGATTCTCCAATGAAGACTGAGATCAGCTTTGAATAAGGGAGGTATGCGTATGATTTTTGAGAGTCATTTTGATGAGGATGCCCACTCAACTTGCCAGAGAACAATGGGGCTTCTGTGAGGTTTTTAGTTTCCTCCTGGGGGTTGCTGACTTGGTTCTCAACAGGAGTTAAGAGCTCTCTCCCACTGGGTGGACCTCGTGTCCAATTGGAGTGCAGTGTGGTACCCACAAATGCTCTGTGCCACTGTTGCACAGGTGTGTGCTTCTTTTTTGCTTGTTAGCTTGTGTAATTTGCAGGGACTCCTGCTTATTCATGCTGCCCAAGAAACACCTAGGACCCTTAAAAACTTGGTGTAATTTCCTCAGAAATGCAGGAGACTAAGAATAGTCATGATTCAAAAAAGGAAATCCTTTCTTACCAGTTTGAAGGTTGATTCCTCATATCATAATTCAGTTACTATAATGAAAGGGCATGGTGCATGCACAGACAGAAAATGCCATAGAACAGAGCCCGGAAGAGATGCTCACACTGAGTGTATCCACACATTCTTAGATCAACTCCTGGCCACTACAGTATGTGGCTAAACCAAATGCCTTGTATTTTGTAGCTGATTTCTCTCTTTGCTTTTACTTTTCGTAGGCATGGACACTGACTGGTGACAAGGAGTGCCACTTCTTGTCTCTTTGAAGCAGGCATAATCCCAGTGCCTGTATCACAGCACTCCTGTTCAGCTTGCAGGCATGCTGGGTGCAGCTTTATCTGTTTCATAAGGGATGGGTTGGTTGTGTTTGGAGGTACTCATGCTTATTGTGACATCTTTCAACTGCTACCCAAGTTAAAGTAAAATTATGAATGTAAAACACAGGTTTTAGTGCATGACACATAGAAACCTGCTATTATTAGCATGATTGTTATTTATTGGCTGGGATATCAGTTAAGAGAAATGATAAAGGGCTGGAGAGATTGCTTAGTGGTTAAGGTGCGTACCTGTGAAGCCTAAGGACCAGGGTTTGATTATCTAGGATCCATGGAAGCCTGATGTACATGGTGGTTCATGTGTCTGGAGTTCGTTTACAGTAGCTAGGAGCTCTGGCACACCCATTCTCACACTCTCTCTCCCTCTCTCTTTGTTTCTAATAAATAAATAAAAATAAATCTTTTTTAAAAAGAGAAATGGTAGAAAGAGTCATAATATTTAGCACTAAGTAAACTGCCTTCCATAAACTTGTGCCCTAGTTTCTTCTGGTAGGTACATGACCACTATCAAAAGCATTTTTTTTTTGTTGATATTTGGAGAACAGCAGGAAAAGTATAAGAAGGAAGATTTTATTTTTGTTCTCATTTCCTTGTGTTTCTAGGAGGTGGATCACTCTATAATCAGTTATTGACTGCATTTAGTAAGGTGATTTCAGAAGAAGCAGTCATGCACAGTGGAGTCAAGCTGCTCAGTGGGGATGTGTCTGTTGTGCAGGAATTTCAAGCAAGCTTGGCTTGGCCTTGTGTGATGATGGAGGTGACCAGAAGGCCATCAGGAAGTCCGAGTCCTCCCGCTCAACCCCGCTCTAAGTACTCATCATGCCCAGGGATGTTTCCAACCACAAGTCTAAGCCTGTGCTTTCAGGGATCAGTTCTATAGTTCCTTCCTGAGACATTTCTCTCGCTGTGTAGAGTACCAAATACAAGTTGATCTCTATGGCTCCTCAACAAAGGTGGCTTCCTGGGCAAAGGGAGACTTGTACCCCAGCTCTCGCAGGTGTCATTATCTCTACTTAGTGGGGCTCACTCGCCTGCCTGGGAACATGAGATCAAAGCTGAGTGAGGGACTGAATCCAGCCTGTCAGTTTAACTCCCTTAGGCCTGGGAGCCAGAAGTAGTCCCGTCAGATTTTTGTTTTAGTCAAAGCAATATGAAGACTAATGCAAGAAATAGGCTGGGCAAGGGTCTATCAAGATGGGAGCAAGAGCAAACATGTAGGCAAGAGTGAAGGTGAGAGAGAGAGTGTGTGAGGGCGAGAGATGCTGAGTTGCATATCGGCAGGCTGAAGAGGGACAGATGGCAGAAGAGGCTTCTGCAGACAGTAGCAATGAGCCTGGGGACAAATGGGAGGTAGGATGACAATGGAGCTGAGTGTCTCTGTCTCATTTCTGACTGGTCTGATTGGATTGGTCTTTCATATGCCGTCTATTACTGTGTGTGCATCTATGTATGTATGTATGTATGTATGTATGTATGTATGTATGTATGTATATATATATATATATATATATATATATATATATATATATATATATATAATTAAACTAAAAGCAAAGCATAGTTTTTGCCTCATGATTTGTCTATCACCCCATCGGACCCCATAGGACTGATGACTTCTGCTCTCCACCAGTTTTTGGCTTAACCTGGAAATTGGCAAAGGCCTTTTCTTGAGCCTCAAATAGTTGAGAGTGAGATAACCTTCAAAGCATCCCATACTTCTCTCATACAAATAATGGCCTGTGGTCCAGCATCTTATTCCCAGCCAGGGATCATTGCAGTTTTGTTTACTGCTATCCCCAGAACTTTGCACCATGTTGCATACAAATTGACCTTCAAACAAAGATGTTTTGGGTGAAGGAATTAAAAACCCCATAGTCAAACAAGAGAAGGAACTTGCCAGTGGGTGACAAGTTCATGATTTGGAGTACAAAGTTTAGGAATTGGTGCCACTTACTTAAGAGGGAAATGAAACATTAAGGGCTCAACTTTATGATTTAGTCATAGACATAATGGGAAAATTATTTGCTTTTATTAATGACAAACATGAATTTTGCCAATGAAATGCTATTATAACCTACCAAACTACCAAGATTACAAAAACGGCGATACTTATTGCTGACAAATATACGGTATAATGGACTCATACAGTCACTGCTGGACAGAAGGCAAATGGGTATACCTTCCAAGAGCAATTTCATATAATGATAATAAGTCATGTGACTACCCACTTGACTCTATATTAACAATTTTTATGCCAAGTACAGTTTTAGGATTGTTATTTATATTAATTTATTTAACAAATTATAAGCCAATGGAAAGCATGTAAAATATATATCATAAATCTTAACAATGTTTTCTATTTGGGTCATGAAACTTCACCTTTAGGAGTCTTTTCTAAGGGGAAAGTTACAAATGTAGATCAATTTTAATATATAAGATGTTCATTAACTGCTTATTAGAAATGATTATGAATATTATTTATTAACTTTTAAAATACTATGCAACCAATATTGTGCACTATGTTGCAAGTATTATTAAGTGTCACTGGAACATATATAATGTTAAGTAGAAGAATAAGATTATAAAATTTTATATAAAAATTAATTTAAGTTTTATAAAACATGCTCTTAGGATTTGAATCTAAAATGTCCCCTGACTACTTATGTGTTTACATATTGGATATCACCTGATGGGGTTTGTGGGAGGTGATTGGATCATGAAGGCTCTGATCTCATCAATGAATTAATTCATTGATGGATTCAAAATTCAATAGACAATTGGAAGATGGTGAAAACTGTGATAGGTGGAGCCTGACTGGAGGAAGTGAATTCCTTGAGGTGTAGCTTTGAAGAGTGTATCTTGCCCTGGCCCCTTACTCACTGTGGTGTTTTGAATATAGAATTCCCCCCATAGCCCCATGTTTCTAGTCTTGTCAATTAAATTATAAATATTGGATTTTGCAACATCACTGTTAAAAAGATTTGGTGTAAGACATCAATTTATAGATACAATGGCTAGATCTAAAAATTCACTTTTTGGCTTCATGATGAGAAATTAAAGTTTATAGGCTATATTAAGGTTGAAACTTAACACTAAGCAATAAAAATCCAAGGCAGCTTTTCACTGAAATGTCAATTAACTTCATCTGACTATATAGTTAATCAAACTACGAGTTTGCAAGTCAGATAATATCAAGTCACTTGTCATCCATGACCCATAATCCTTTTATATTTTAACTCAAAAACAAGTATGATGTAAGAGTAAGTGGAGTTTAATTTTCCAGATATCCTGAGTAAGAATTAGTAGACAAATTCAGATAATCCACTTGCCTTGAGTAAGCTCTCTATTGCTATGAGGTAGCAATCATCTCCTGTACCACCTTCTGTGGAGAGCGTGCCCTCCACTCACAAGGCTTCCCATTTCATATGAAAAGTGTTAACAACAAGGGACAAAAGGGCCACCATCCATTGTTGCATTGATCCTTCATGTTTTCATAGTATCTTACATACCTGCTTTCAAGTTCACAGCAACAGTAACATCAGTATTTGTTCTGGTTGGTAACTGTGCTCCAAGTTGCATGTATTAATGACTTCCAACATGATCTCTAGGAATAACTCATAGTTCTGAACCGTTCATTAGAAAAACATTTTCAGCATTCTGAACAGGATTTATTCATATTTTATCACTGGTAATAATTGCACTTGTTGCTGTAGGAATTTTAATTCTTCTGCTGCAGACTTTAAGACTGCTGTAAACGGAGTACTTTCAGGAACACTGAGCACTTCGCATGGCAGCTGCGGGTCTGACATGAGTGTGAACTTAAAAGACACCTTCGACATGGTGGGGCCACACCAATGCCTGGCAGTCCCCCGTCTTGAGTTGGCAGAAGGGCTTCTTTTTATTGTTTATTTTTATTTCACTATTTGCAAGCATAGATAGATAGAAGGGAGGAAGCGAGGGAGGGAAAGTGTAAGAAAAAGAGAGAGAGAAAAAAAAAGGCTCACCAGGGCCTCCAACCACGGCAAATGAATTCCAAATGCATGCACCACTTTGTGCACCTGGCTTTTTGTGGGTAATAGGAAATCAAATTCCAGTTGTTAGGCTTTGCAGGAAAATGACTTAATGGCTGAGCCAACTCTCCAGCCCTCTGCCTTCATTTTGAGACAGGATCTCTCTTTGCTACTGTGTGTGTGCCACTCGAGCTAACCTTCAAGCTTCTGGATTCTCCTGGTCCCACCTCACATTGCTCGAGACATATTTGGATCAGAGTTGCATGCGGCACTTTGTGTCTGGCTTTATGTGAGTGCTGAGTAGATCACAGAACATTCAAACTTCTGAGTAGTAAGTAAATATAGAGATTCTACTACACTAGCTCAGCTGGTAGCTAATACTTCACAGACTAAATTTAGTCCAGCAGAGTGATTGGCACAGATCTTCTGAGAGCGCTGCCCTGAAGGGAATGGTTGTAGCGACAGGGAGGGGACAGGAGGGCACTGCCTAGGGATGGGGAAACCTGCTCACACATGCGAGGGTATGGCCACTCACATGGAGTTTCCCAGGGGCTCCAGGACTGAATGGAGTAAGTTGGTTGCAAATTTGGTTCCTGCCATCCTTCTGCAGGGACTGTCCATGGTGTCTGTTGCTGAGATGGACAGAAAGAAGTCTGCTTCCACTGTGCCCATACCCACAGTGGCTAGCTGTCACTCCACCCCTGGAGAGGGTACTAAGAAGTCAAAGAGTAACTTTACCTCTGCAGGAACAATCCCTGCTTGCTTGCTCCTGGGAGCTCCTCAGTGAAAGGGAATTTTTCTGAGTCCAGCACAATGGACATTCTGAAACACTGTTGGTCAGGAATGCTGCCCAAATGTAATTCATAACAAAGTCTATTATGATCTTTGGAATAAGATTAGTTATAGTTTGTGTTTTTAAACAAAAAGAACATTTACTTATGTAAATAAGGCACATATTGGGAACTCAATACAAAGAGTGCTTCCCCACTGGAATGCTACTTGTGGTGATCATCTCCTCATTGGCTCCACATTGTAGCCCTGTAGACAGTGATGCCATTTCACACTCTAACGTGGCTCATCCTGGGATCCAGATGGTCTGGGTTCACCTAGAAAGAGGGTTAAGAATTATTAAGAAGTCTGTGTGGGTGCAGGAAGGCCTGGCTTTTTAGTAGTGGGACCTCAACTAAAATCTTACATATTGGGTATTACTGGATGGAAGCCTACCTCCCAGGACAGCACACCAGGTGATCAGTATCCAGGTGTCAATAAAACACTGGCTCCATTTAAGGGGCCATACAGAGAACCTAGTAAAAGTGAGCACTGTGACATAAGTTTTATAGAAGCTATACAGGGTCATCAATTTAAAAGATTTATTTTTAAATAACATCACTGGGCACTTTAATACGTGAGCATATAGACAGTAGTCATGTTACCATTATGTTATCCTCCTATCCTCCCTTTCCCAATTCCCATTCCACTGCTGGCCCTCCTCAGTGGGGTTATCAGTAATCACTATGGGTTCATGAATGCACCTGTCAGTCCATGGAGGTAGGGAGAGGACAATGCCTCAGAGTATACCTTCCCACCTCGACCTCTTATGTTCTTTCTAACCCTCATCATCATTATTCCCTGGCCCTGGACAGCATGCTAGAAGTCTAAATATGAAGGATCTATTTTTTAGCTAATGCTATGTGGAACCATGAAGCTGAGAAGTGCTCACTGAGTGTGGCTTTTTGTATCCACATACAGAGGTGAATTCACTGCTTGCACAGAAGGGGTCCTCACATTGGGACTGCTCAAGACTATGGCCCCCTAAACACCATTATGAAATTTCACCTTAAAATTACCATACACGGGGCTGGGGAAATGGCTTAATGGTTAAGGCATTTGCCTGCAAAGCCAAAGTACTCTGGCTTGATTCCCCGGGACTCACATAAACCAGATGCAGAATGTGAAACATGCATCTGGAGTTCTTTTGCATTGGCTAGAGACCCTGGAATGTCTGTTCTCTCTTTCTCTCTATCTGCCTCTTCTTCTCTCTCTCGAATAAATAAATAATATAAAAAAGATAGCTCCTATGGATGCTGTCTTTTAAAAAATTACCATATAGGAGTACCCAGCATAGGGATCTAGTGTTTTGGGTAGCAGAGTTTTGTATAATGCCACCAAATCCATGTGAAGTCATTATCTCTGAGTTCATAGTGACAAAAAGTATGGAGTACTTGCAGACCCCTTGAAACATAGACAAATGCAGTGTTTTATCCACAAGGCTCAGAATATCTGTGCAGGGGATCATAACTGGACCAGCCACACTTGTACTTCCTGGCACTTGTGAGGTTGTCCCAAGTCATACTAGAAGGCTAAGGATGCATTACTTCCATGTCTATACTTTGGAGCCACAAAAACCAACTTTTTAAATAAAGAAAATGTCAAAGATGGTGAGTTAAATAGTTGTGCTTTGTAACAGTATTGTACTTACTTAATTCTATAACTTGGATGACTTTTACTCCCTCAACCTTCTTCCCTTCACGTCCCTCCTTGTTATTTAAACAAACAAACCAAAAAAAAAATCCATTCTTGGACACACTCTACCCAGGCCATCCTGAATGTGGTTCCCCTTATGACTGAGTTTTTTTTTTTTTTGTCGTTGTTGTTAAAAGGTTGTGCAAAACTATTGTATTTACAAAAAATGGCACAAAAGTGAATGCAACAGTCAGTGCACATGCACGCATCATTCACATCTTTGACAAGGAAGGCATCTTAACACTACAGAACTGAAGAGAACTGGCATCAACACAGCTGTTAAGCACTGAAGTCACACAAATTATACCAGATTGGGCAAATATTGCCCAAGTAAAATTCTATTGTTAAAGCTGAAACAGGTTTAAGGCCATTCAAGTTCAAGCAGTTGTTCAAATCTTTTGGAGCCCATCTACTTGTGTTTGAATTATGTGATTTTCTTCCAACTTGTGGTCTTTAACTTCTGTTTTGCAAAATCCAAGAGGAAAATATAGAAGAAATCAATACAACAGAGGTTATATTAAATAAGAGTAACATACAAAGCTATAATTACGATGAAGTAAGGAAAGCCAAAATAGTAAAAGCATAAAACTTGTTACTTGCTGGAACCAGTCCTACACTGAGTTAGGTTAATATATACAATTATGTTCAAGTAGATTACTTATGTTGCTCTAACATGTCCTTTTCATCAGTGCACTGTTAAATTAACCAAAACCTCTACACATGTATTAGCATTGTAATAACCTTGTAATAGCAGCACACACTACCGCTACCTGCAAAGCTGTCAGTCTCACATGACTTGGTGAATGAAAGAAAACAGAAAGTGGGTTAAGTATAGTAAGGAGAAATAATGGGAATTTGAAGGCTCATGCAGTTCAGCTCTTTTAATCAGCCCGCCAGCTTGCTAGCCACAAGGGAAGGGTTCGGCTGAGGAAGGTCCTGTGGGGTGGGGATGTGGTCGCCGGTGACCTCTGTCTTATCGGGGGCCGCTGCAGGAAGTTGCTTGTTCTTCATCTTGGCTTTAGCCATGTTGTAATCCCCAGAATCAAAATACTTTTGCCCTTTCTGTAATCTTTTTCTTAAAAAATCAGAGCCGCCAGGTTTCTGCCCCAGGTGAGGGTACCGGACTTTTAATTTTGCTTCTTCAGCTTTCTCTGGACTAGTCACTTTATCTTCCATTTCCTTCTGCTCCTCGCCAACGCCGCCTCGGGGGCCTCCGCGGACATGCTGCACTCTCTGCTGACCAGACCCCGGGAAAGACGCGGTTAGCCGGTGGTCGCGGCCGCGCGCGCCGGCCCAGCTCCCTGGCGCCCCACGACGCTTCTCCCGGGCCGGTGGTCGCCCCTGAGTTTTAATTTTCATATTCATGTCCACCTTATCCAGTTTCAGTGACAATCATGTTGATTTAAGAAGAATCCCCCATGAACTCTACACTCCTAGGAACTTGTTGTGGGCCACACAGTGCAGTGGACACTCTAAGTGTGACCTCATTACTACTAAGGGACCTCATGAGATTTTTGACAATGAAACTTGGTCATCAAATAACTTAATAATTGACCCATAGCTCCCAAAGTAATAAGGTAAAACTAGAATTCAACCCATTCAAGTCTGGGTTCTTGTCCTGACCCTTTCTCTACCACTGAGAGTGCCTCTGGACTTCTCAGTGCTTCTAAGTGATGCCACCATGTTTATCAAAGCTGTAAGTCCTGTCTGATGTTTTATCCTTGATTCTGTGTCTCTGTGTGCTTACCTTGACCCTTAAGCAGCAATGTACGTGAGATTCAAACACCTGGTTAGGCATTGCTAAGAGGGAAATAACCTGCTTTCCTTTGAAAAGCTCTGCTGTTAGCTTGGGGACAAGTTGCAAGGCTGTTTGGCCTTGCCAACTGAGCTTTCTCCAGCCAGACCAAGTGGATTGTCCACAAACAGGGCAGCTAGGTCATTGCCACACTGGGCAGGGGCTCAGAGACAAAGATAGGTTGGAAGTTTTTAAAGTCCTTTTTCTGTGCCCCAACTCCCACCTTATGTTCCTGGAGTGCTAACATGTGCTCTAGAAGCATCCCAGCTGCCTAAGGCAGCCCAGAACAGTGCACCTGGTTTGTACTTGCCTTGAGTCCTTCCAGGCCATCGCTGAACTTTTATAGTCTAATGTTCACGAATAGAGATAACATTCTGGCATGCTCAGAAAATATGTATTGTGCAGCACTGGATAGTTGAGAAACAATGCTGCATCTACTTTCCTAATTTGTGTAGAAATATTGTCTTTCCTTCTCAGCCAATACCAGAACCAGAGATCTACCAACAGAAAACTGGGTACAAAAATGAAATATATGATTTGCATTAGCAGTAGACAATTGCTGTGTGGTAGTTCAATTTACATCCTCCGATTGATTCATACATTTTATTAAAGCTTGTAACTTGGATTTTTAGTGGCTTAGCTTGAAAAGCTGTTACTGTGGGAGGATTCTGGTGTCCAGCCCTAAGGTGTTACTGGAGATGGATCTGTTTCCAGACAAAGGTATGCAGTGTGAGTTCTGTCTAGGTTCTGCGCTGTTTTGCTTTGGTTTTGGTGCTTGCTTGTGGTGCCTGTGGTGGCTTGTTCTGCTTGGATGGATCTGTGGAAGGGGGCCAGTTTCTTCTGCCATTATGGAACTTCCCCTGTATATGTACACCTGAAAATAATCCCATGCTCCAATAAACTTTGTCTGGTTTGGAGGTTCATCCCAGAAGCATGGAGCTGACAACAGTGTGATATCTAGGAATTAAAGTACAAATGAATTCATACGCCAAGTGAGAGAGTCTGTGTCTAGGCTCTATCCTGTGCATCTGGCTTCATGGGTACCTGGGCTCTTAGGCTTCACATGCAAATGCCTTACCCATTAAGCCATCTCTCCAGCCCTGTGTTTGTTTCTATTAGGTAGGAACTATATATCATCATATGTTGGTACAATTTCCCTCCTCCATGCCCCCATTCTCCTCAGTGGGATAGCTGGTGGTCACCATGGGATTGTGGGCTGAGTTGGAGAGCAGAAGTCAGTCATTGTTTTTGGAAGGGGGGCAGTATATCTATAAAAGATTCTCCAATGGAGAGTAAGATCAGCATAGGTTAAAGAGATAAGAATAGTTAATTAAGATTTTGATGGCTATAGACTCTCTTTTGGCCACTCTAGTGGAAGCTTCTTGTTGGAGTCCATGATCCTGGTCTCCATAGGCTTCTGCCTTTGACCCAGTACAAGTTGTGGGTTTCTTTATACTGAGTGGGTCTCTTAGCCAGTCAGAGAGCCATTGGTTTCCCATCTAGGTTTAGTGCCACTATTGCATAAGAGTGTACATCTTGTCAGGCAAGTTGCTTTGGGATAGCAGTATCCCCTGTTCACTCACATGTTTTTGGCCAATTTTCCCCAGCAGCTCATGTAGTGCTTTCCACCACTACACAGGTAACCCTTTGGGAACTAGCATCTTTCCAGATTCCAGTCAGATTTCTTGATGTTCTGCCTTAGCTACTTGCATTGTCTTCAGAAACAGGGTCTTACCTTTTATCTAAAAAGACTGTCTTGTTTTGTAGACTTAATAGGTCTCTCTGACCAACAGCTTGGATAAAGCTTTTTTATGTCTCTCATCATCAGGGTCTAAATCTACACAGAAAATGAGCTTGAGACCTGGTGCCAAATTAATTAAATAATTCATGGAAGGTTTTTCACATAGTAAGTTAGTGAACAGTAAATACCAGTTAGTTTAGTTTTCTCTTTTCCTTTTGTGTTCCTAGGAAAGTATATATTTAGCAGAAGCAGCAGAGGTATTTGTCCCCAACAGTACATTAGTCAAACATTCCCCACACTTGGACACTTCCATATGTGATTCTGTCCTTCTCTGTAAATCAAGAGTCCTCATGACTTGCTGTTCTCAGTCCCGCTGACACTTGATCACCATCCTGGGTTGAATATTGGCCAGGAGTCCAGATTGTGTGATGAAACAAAACTGTACTCATAGTTCCAGCACCCCACAGGCCACTTAATGATCCAAGTTTTCATTTCCTCGTCTGGAAAATGTGGATAATCATACTGTGAGGACCTAGGATGTATTAAATGTCTGCCCCATAGTGAATCCTCCAAGGGTAGAGGTAGGATTATGGTGTAGGGGACATAGCTCATATTTATGGAGGATGCTGAGGCTCTGGGAAGCTAATGACTTGCCTGTGACACGTCTTGAGAGTCTTGAAAGTGACCAAGTGTATGTATGACTACAAACCTCTGGCTTATCAGTTGCGGCAGTTGCTTCCCCAGAGCACATTTCTGGGAGCCCTTAGGCATGGAACAGAAGGGCGCGGTGATCCCTGTGGCTGCCAGAGAAGAGTCTGCTGGGGCTGCTGCCTGGCATTAGAGAGGCTGTGTGGAAGTCTAGCTTGGGAATTTAGGGGCAGGCTCAAGACAAGAAGAGCATTAAGAGGAGAGGAGACTCAGACAGCCACACAGATCCTCCTAAATAAAGGTGAAGGCAGGTAAGGACGACCACATAGAGTGAAGGGTTGGGGTTCTGGGGGAGAGGAGAGAGGGCTGGAGTTGTAGGGTAGAGGCACAGGATATAGGGGAGCATCATGCTTTAGAGAACTCATCACTGCTATCAGAAAACACCAGCACATGCTTTTTAAATGTATATTTTTGTTCATTTTTTATTTATTTATTTGAGAGCGACAGACATAGGGAGAAAGACAGATAGAGGGAGAGAGAGAGAATGGGCGCGCCAGGGCTTCCAGCCACTGAAAACGAACTCCAGACGCGTGCGCCCCCTTGTGCATCTGGCTAACGTGGGACCTGGGGAACCGAGCCTTGAACCGGGGTCCTTAGGCTTCACAGGCAAGCGCTTAACCGCTAAGCCATCTCTCCAGCCCCAGCACATGCTTTTTGCTCAGTGGAAAGAAGGGATTTGTGAAGGTCAGGTACAGTCATGTCAGCTGCTTTGAGAAAGAATGAGCCTCCTGTCTCTGAAAACTGGGATCACCTTTGGCAACAACAGAAAATATAGGTTCCTTATCAGGGCCATATTTCCAGGCTTGCCTCCAGCTCCAAAGGGCAGTGAATCTCTGATGTTGTTCAGAGATTTGTGTCACTGAGGGCGTGGAGAGATGATGCAACCTAGAACACAGCGAGTGTAGTGGCCAAAACCAAGGCTAGAGGATCAAGGCTGGGTCTTACTCTAAGGCAGGTTCTGCTTGCAGTGTTACGAGAGTCTGTGGGTTGCAGTCAGACGGGTCCCTGGAGAGAGGGGAAGGGTAGGGGGCAGCTGCAGCAGCTTCTGAGAGCCAGGGTCCAGTCTCCTTTCTGGTCCTTGGATTCTGTCTTCTCGTTTCCTGCCCTTCCCAGTCCTTGAAGGCTCTCTCCTGCCACTGCGGTGCTCCACGTCCTCTGTCACTCTGTGTACACTGATGCTTGCTTACTTGGCCTCTGTCTCACTTCTGTCGAGTCTGTGTATCTGGCCCACACCCTAGCCAATTCTAGGTTCCCTCAGGTGGGGGTCTTTTCTCTCTTGGCCCCCCAGCCCCATCACTTTTATTGTCTCTCAGGAATCTCTGTCTGGCACCAAGCTCATACCCCATCTATCTCCTGATGCTGCCCATACCAGAGATTCTCCTCATTTCCCTTCATGCCCCTTAGTCCACCTCTCTCCTCTTCTCAGATGGTATTGTGGATTCCTGGTGCTGCCTGGATATGGCGGGTGAGGACATTTAGGGAAGGACCAGCTCTGACCAGCTTGTCTGGCCTCTGGCCTTTCATCAGGATTCCTCTTCCCTGACAAGTTGTTTAGATAGAAGGAGACCATGGCACATGGAATGTGGTATAGGACAGAAGTGGGTGAGGGCAGCATATAGCCATCATCCTCAGTGCCCAGGCAGCTCCAGCAACCTAGAAATAAAGCTTTCACCATCCCCTCACTAGATTTTCTAGGACTGATCTGCTACCGTTCTGGTTTCACCCTACTTTTTGTATATGAATTCCTTTTGTTCCATCTCCTTTCATTCAACTTTTACACTGGAAGAGGCATGTAAGAGTGAACATCTGAGTGAGAAAGTAGAGATGAAGGGTGTTGAGAAGGGTGAGAGGATCTGTTTTCAAGCAGGTCAGCTAAGTACATTCTGTCCACTGATTCTGTCTTGTGGATTTGATTACAGGTTTTCATGTCTGTAGCTGAAAGGAAGGAAGGGAGGGAGGGAGGGAGGGAGGGAGGGACAGTAAAGGGAGGGATGGATGGAGGGAAAGAAAGAAGGAAAGAGTAAGGAGATAGAGAAAGAAAGAAAGGAAGGAGGAAAGAAGGTAGGAAGGAAGAGAAAATAGAGAGAAAAATTAGGAAGGAAGGAAGGAAGGAAGGAAGGAAGGAAGGAAGGAAGGAAGGAAGGAAGGAGAGAAGGAAGAAAGATGGAGAAAGGGAGAAAGTGTCCCTGCAACCCAGGAAACCATTTCCTCCAGATAGTAGCCATGGGTATTGACTGGTGGCAAAGTGCATCATTTATTTCTATCTTTAAACAGGCTTAGTCACAATGACTATGTCACAGAGTTCCTGTTCAGTTTGCAGACATGCTAGGTGCAGCCTTATCTGTTTCATAAGGTAAGGGGTTGATTGTGATTGGAAGTACCCATGCTTATTATTAGGTCTTTCAACTAGTGCCCCAGTCAACGAAAAATTATGAATGCAAAACACAGATTATAGTGCATTACACACAGAAAGCTGATATTATTAGAATTATTATTATCTATTGGCTGAGAGAAATCATACAAAGAGTCCTAACTTTTAGCACCAACTAATTCACCCCTTCCTTCATAGACTTGTGCCCTGGGTTCTTTGACAGGTTCATGACCACTAGCAAGGCAAAGTTTTTTTCTTGACCTTTCGGGAACAGCAGGGAAAAGGATGAAGAGAAAGAAAATGTAAGTGTCCATTATTTTTGTTCTCATTTCCTTGTGTTTCCTACTAGGTGGGCCATTGTATAATCAGTGTTGGTCTCATGATGTACCAGCTCTGTATTTAGTAAGAAGATTTCAGAGGGAATCTAGTCATGCACAGTGGAGTCAGGGAGCCGAGTGGGGATGTGTTTGTTGTGCAGGATTTTCAAGCTTGCTTGGATTGGCTATGAGTGATGACAGAGGTGACCACATGACAGTCAGGAGGACTGAGTCTTCAGCTCAGCTCTGCTCTCAATTTTTGTCATGCCAGGGATATCTCCAAGTACAAGTTGATCTCCGTGGCTCCTCTCTGCAATAGCTTTCTGGGATACAGTGAGGCTTTTACCTTAATAAGGGAGCCAAAAATAGTCCAGCCAGATCTTTGTTTTAGTAAAAGCAACATGAAAGCTATTGCAAGGGATGGTCTGGGCAAGGGTCCAATGGGACGGGAGCAAGAGGGAGAGTGAGGGCAAGAGCAAGCAAGCAAGTGAACAAGTGAGAGCGCAAGAGGTGCTGAGCATCGTGAGTTGGATACTGGCAGGTAGAAGAAGGACAGATTGTAGAAGAGGCTTTCTGGAGACAGCAGCAATGGAATCTGGGTACAAATGGGAGGTAAATGGTGAAAATGGAGCTGAGCTATCCTTCAAGTTTCTGACCAGTCTGATTAGATTGGTCTCCCATATGCTACCCGTTACTGTGTGTGCATATCTATCTATCTACATACCTATCATTTATTCATCTAACTCATGTGTATCTATTATCTACCATCTATGTTTCATTTATATATCTCTGCATCTATCTTCTCTCTATCTATCTTCTATCTATGTAATTAAATTAAAACCACTGAAGGCTCTTTACCCGTAACTTGTCTCCCACCACTAGAAATCAAGGACATGACACATTTCAGTAGCTTCAGGGCTATGATGACTTGAATTGTGTTTTTTGTCTTTATTTATTTATTTATTTATTTCATAGAGACAGAATGGGTGTGCCAGGGCCTCTAGCAGCTGCAAATGAACTCCAGACACATGCTCCATCTTGTGCATCTGGCTTACATGGGTCTTGGGGAATTGAACCTGGGTCTTTTTCTTTTCTAGGCAAGCACCTTGAGTGTAAACCATCTATCTCTCCAGCCCTTGAGTTGTGGTTTTGCTGCACCTGGGAAACCCTACTGCTGCTGAAGGATGTGTGTGAGTCCTGTTCTCCCATAATGCCCACTCTGAGATTCAATTTCTTTATCTATGAAAGAGAGGTAATAAATTCCCGCTCTGTAATTCTTATAGCGTCTCCATGAGGTTCAAAAGGACAATGGAAGATGGAGAAATGGGGTAATGGTTAAGGCCCTTGCCTCCAAAGCCAAGGGACCCAAGTTCAATTCCCCAGGACCCACATAAGCCACATACACAGGTGGCACATGCATCTGGGGTTTGTTTATAGTAGCTAGAGGCCCTGGTGTTCCCATTCTCTTTCTCCCTCCCTCCTCTCCCTCCCTTCCTCTCTTTCTCTCTGTCTTTCTCCTTATCTGAATCTTTCTGTATTTTTCTCTCAAATAAATAAATAAATAATTTTAAAAAGGACAATGGATATCAAGGCATTTTGTAAGGCACAGCCCCAAAGCTGAATTCTTTATTTTTGTCTTGTTGTGACATATAAGGATGTTGTTCCTTGGGCCCCCTCACATGGTTTATATGCTGCTCTTGCTTTAAGTGTCAGAGAACTGTTTCCCCAAGGACTTTGCTTACTCACTGGAGAGTCAGGGGTGCACAGGACCCAGGGACTCAGGGATCCTGTCCCCAACACAATGTCCTAGCTGTGGTGACACCTGTGGTTGCACTTTACTGGTTTATGAACAGCTTTCCTCACTGACCACCATCTGTCCTCACTGTCCAACCAAGTGAGACAGTCCTAATAAATAATAAATACCAGATGCTTAAGGCAAATCCCACACACTGACTCTGTGTAAAAAAGAAGAGAGAAATGGCTACATATTTTCACATGACATTCTTATACCAGTGGTGCTTCTTCCAGAAAAGAATGTGAGCTGAAAGAAGACACTTTAATCCCTAGTTTACAAACCAAAGCCCAAACTCCAAAGTTGTAGAAACAGCCGGGATTCCAGCAGAACCAGCTAGTTGTTTGTAACACACACTTCCACCTGCCATGTGGTTTCTCTTCCTTTAAGACCACCTGGTGCAAGTGAACACCATTACCCTTCATGCAAAAGAGAAAGCTGAGGCCAACTTTGGGGGGAAATGTGACATATCAATGCCTCTTTAGTGAAAATCAATTAAATTTGATTTAACTCAAGTCGCTGTATTTCTAGTGTGGTGGCTCGTGCATTCTATCGTCTGCACTTGGGAGGCTAAGGTGGAAGGACTGCCATGAGCTTGAGGCTAGGCCTGGACAATACAGTATATTCCAGGTCAGTCTGTGCTAGAGTGAGACCCTGCCTCAAAACATTAAGATGTCTGTCTTCTAGTTATATGACAGATATTGGATAAGCTCTGTCCCCATGAAGAAACTAAGGCTTGTCATGGGGGAAGAAGGTTAAGCTCAGTTATAGCTGAGCCAGTAAGAAGCCCCCCACCAAAAAAGTGAATGGGATGATGCTTTCATAGACTGAAGGACCAGAGGGGGTAGACTTCTGGGGAGGGGGGCGGTTACAATTGACTGTGGACATTCATGAGGGGGTGACTTCAGGATATTTTCTTTTGTAGGTTGGATCTGAATCCCAGCTCCTGTACAGAGAAATTCAGAAAAGCAGTTAACATTGACTAAGAATGTACCATGTTAGACCTACTGGGTGACTACTTTTCCTCCAAATGTCATTCAATTCTTGGAGCAAACCTGTTCCCATTTTGTACTTATAGAAGCTTTCTCAAAGGGTCAGGGAGAAAATGGGAAATGGCTTGCTCAAGGTCCTTCATTCAGTAAATTATACAGAGGAGTGAAACATAGGTTTTTTTCAATACACTGTAGCCTGAGATGAGGTGAGTGGGTAGTTACAGCCATCCTGGTCTGTGGATAGACTGAGGAGGGTAAAATTAAATTGGAAAAAGAAACTGGTGTCTTTGAAGGGACCAAATGGATTTTCTCTCTCTTTCTTGGGCTAGTGAAATTCCCCAGCTAACATAGAGTTTGTACATTGAGATTTATCTCTCAGCTCTTGACTGTATGAAGGAGAGTGAAATGCCTTATTAAGTCGAAGACTATTCTAAGGGGAGTTAGGGATCAGCTTGTTCAGTGCTTTCATTTTGTAGAAAAGTAAACTGAGGCAGAGGTGGGGAACCACTGTCGTTTAGAGGAACAGCCAGTGCTAGATGTGAAGCTTTTCTTGTCATAAACTTCTCAACAGTGGGTATAGCACAGCCATGGAGAAGTGGACCTATTGATGGTATGATGTTTTGTCATTATTTGACATTGATCACTACTTAACCTCATCACTCCAGCCCTAGAGCATATCTCAGCTAGCCCCCTGTCTGGTTGGTGCCTTTCTTTTTCATTGAGAGGTAGAGCATAATGCAGGGTCCCAACCAGACTTTGGTGACAGAATTCATCCTTCTGGGCTTCTCCCTGAGTCCCAGGACCACACCTCTTCTCTTCACGGCCTTTCTGATGATCTACCTGTTGATTATTCTTGGCAATGGCTTGATCTCCATCCTCATCTGCCTGGACTCACACCTCCACACTCCGATGTACTTCTTTATTGGCGTCCTTTCCATGCTGGACCTGGGCTACACTACCACAACCGTGCCCCAGATGTTGGCACATCTGGCCAGCCATAAAAAGACCATCTCTTTCTCCAGGTGTGTGGCTCAGATGTACATTTTCTTGGTACTGGGTGTCACTGAGTCTTGGCTCTTTGCTATCATGTCTATAGACAGGTATGTGGCCATCTGCCACCCTCTCAGGTACAAGATCCTCATGAGCCCATGGCTATGTGGTGTAATGGTCACTTTCTGTGGACTCTGTGGTGTCGCCTCTGCTCTTGTCTACACTATCTTTGCCATGCGCCTCCCCTACTGTGGCCCCAACCAAATCAACCATTTCTTCTGTGAAATCCCTGCTGTCTTAAAGCTGGCCTGTGCAGACACCTCAGTCAATGACCAAGTAGACTTCATTCTTGGTTTTAGTGTCATTCTGATCCCCATGTCCCTTATCTTTGTGATTTATGTCAGCATATTCACTGCCATCGTGAGGATCCGTTCATCACAAGGACGGCTGAAAGCATTTTCCACCTGCGCCTCCCATATCACTGTGGTCACCATGTTCTGTGTGCCAGCCATGGTCATGTACATGAAGCCTGGTTCTAAGGCCTCCCCAGAAGAGGACAAGAAGCTGGCCCTGTTCTACAACATCATCTCTGCCTTTCTCAACCCCATCATCTACAGCCTCCGCAACAAGGATGTCAAGAGGGCTTTCCTCAAGGTGACAGGCTGGAACAGATCCCCAGAATGAGTCCCTAGACAGGGAAGCACCCTTTCTTTCATGTGGCTCAGTAGCACCAGTGCACATTCCCCTTCTGTCCCTCATGTGAACTCTGTACAAGTCCTTTGGGGGTCACCCACCATTTTGACTGCTAGAACAAGGCACTGTGAAGTGTCTTCCTGGCACAATAATCTTTTCCTTTCCCTTTGTCCTAGGGTTTAGGTGTTTTCACAAAAGACTCTGAACACTTAATATATCTTACTAAATTAAAGAGAATGGGATTGGGATTGCTCCCTGTGGCCCACTGTTCTCTGCAAATTAAATACATGCATTAGCTGGAAACAAGGGAGGGCACTGACTTGGAGAATTCCTGATCTAGGGAAGGAGCTCAAATATGCCCCTGAAGACAAACAGGATGCTTGAGGTCAGGTGCACTCTGCCCCTGAGACCTTCTCAGATAATCTACTTCTCCTTCTCTCATTTCATATAAAGTAGACTCTGTCATGGCTTTTGTTATGGTTTGAATATGAAATGTTCCCCCACAAGCTCATGTACTAAGGGTTGCCAACTGATGGACTTTTGGGAAATGAGGCATTCTGAAAGTCCTGACCTAAGGTGAAGGAAAGCAGGAGGTGGGAATTAGTAGGAGGAAGTAGGTCTGGAGGGAGTGGGGGGTGGTCTTTGGGAAAGACATATTGCCCTCTCCTCTTCTTGTATTCCCTCTTCCCTGCTTCCTGTCCACAGCTGAAGATCTCTGCTTCGTGATGCTCTCTTTGCCACAATGACTAAATGCTCTGAAACCTTGAGCAAAAAATTTTTTCCCTCCTTTAAGTTGTTTTTCTCAGTTATTTGGTCACAGAAACACAAAGCTAACTAACACAGAAAACCTTGACCATCTTCTCCCCATCCAGATTCCCACATGTGTGGGTCTCTTTCTTACCCTTAATCCCACCACCTCATCCTATCCTTAAGACTCTTGACTTCTGATCTCCATTAGGTTGTGCCTTAAACTGTGAGTCTAAAAGAGTTTAGAGTGAATTAACCTTAAACATATCCTGACTTCTTTCTCCTAAGAATAAAGGCACATGGCTCAACATCTGAGTTCCCAGAGAAGAATCAAGCTCTACAAGGCAGAGACCATTGCAGTTTGGTTACTGCTATATTTAGGCCCTCACACCATTCTGCAAGCTAACTTACCTTCAAAGATCTTGTGGGAGAAGGAATGAATACCCCATAGGAAAATAAGACAAGGGACATACTAGTAGGTAGCAAGTGGGTGATCTGGATGGAGTACCAAACTTCAGGAACTGGTGCAACTTAAACAAGGAGGAGAAGCATTAAAGATGCAAGATTATTATTTAGCTATAGACATATTAAAAATTCTTTTTATTAATGGTAAACATGAATCAAGTCAATGAAATACTCTTGTTATCTACCAAACTATCAAGATTAGAGAACTGGTGATACTCAGTGCTGGTCAGTGTGCTGTGAGACTGATACCTACAGTCACTTCTCAAAGGAAGATACTGTGTCTATCTTCCTACAGTGGTGCCTACATACTTATTAAATAAATAGAAATAATACTGAGTACTCTGGCTACTTACTATTTTTATAAAAGTTACAAAATTGTTGCATATATTAATTTGGTTAACAAAATATAAGCCAATGGAGAGCACATGAAAATATATATGTCAAAAATTTCTGTACTATTTTTCCACTAGGGGCTTGAAACTTCACCACTAGGGGACTGTTCTAATAGGGTAGTTGTAAATGAAGACCAATTTCAATACAGAAGATGTTCATTAAATTTTTGTTGGAAATGATTATGAATATTGTTTGTTATCCATTGGGTTAAACTTTGGAAGGTCTAGTAACTGACTTGGATGCCAATTTTCCTCAGGGAAGGTGAAGGCCAAGAGGCACTGTCTTGACCTTCCTCATTGGCTCATTGTCATTAGCAAGTCATAACCTTTGGGCTGTTACTTGTCTGAACACTTGTCCTGTTTGTTGGCTTTAGGGCTATGTCTTCAAAGATCACAAGTAGATCCAGTAGAGTGGCAAAAACTTTGTGGCTCAGAATGCCATAGAGCAGAGGCATTTCTGGGAACCCAGGATGTTCTGCCCACTCCTTTGCCTCAGGCATTCATCCAGGAAGACCAGGAAGGATGTCACCACACTGAGCTACTACTGTGTCATCTGTCTGTTCCCCTTCAGGTCCTCAGAGACTCCTGGAACCTCGCTTCTCTGGCCTTTCCTTAGCCTGATCTTCCTCACAGTTTTCTCCCTCCCTCCCAGCATTGTAATGTCCTGTGGACCCTTGGGTGAACGTCTTTCTCCAGATTCCTTCAAGCTTCATCACCTCCCAGCTCACAAGCAGGAGCTGGACTACAGGCTGCCCCCCTCTCATGTCTCATGAAAGGCTGAGTGTCACCAAAGACCCTAGTGCACTGTTGATGGCAATACTGGCTTCTTCTCTTGTCCAAATGCAGTGCTCTCTAGGCACCCACACACAATGTCCCACTGAGCATCTAGCCAGATGTTAGTTCAGACCAAGTCGTTAGCTCTCTGGAGCTCATATTCATCTCAGGTTTTCTTTTCAATGCCCACAAATAAAAATGTATTGAAATATAACCAATGTTATTTGTCAACGTGTTGTCTAAGGATGTTTTCACATCATAGCTGCAAAGTAATTGCAAATAACACATGACTACATAAACATAAAATGCTTACTATCTGGACTATTACAGAAACTCTTCAGAGCTCTACTTTTTAATGGTGGTATATATTATGATTTCTGGAAAACAGCCAAACAGGGGAACTGTATTAGTTCTGAATTAACAAAGCTTTGTAGAGATGAGCACTCTTTAAAAATGGCAGGTTGAGGTGCAGCTCAGGGGTAAACTGCTTGCCTAGCCTACACAAGGAACTGGGTTGATTCTCAGCAAGGCAAAAAGAAAGTATAAGAGGGAGGGGAGCAGTTACACTTTAGATTCTAGCCATTCTGCTCTTAAATCTGGTTGGATACCTTTTCTTCCCATTTTATCTGAGGTAATTTAATTAGGAGGACCGTGGTGACAATGGAACTGATGTATTTCATGATGAACACAGTTGTCAGAGATCTGAGTTCCCAATGGGGACAGATTTCTCATTCAAGTCAAGGCATCTGAAAGCCACAGTTGTGATCCTATTTACTTTCATCAGGTGGGTCAAGAATACACTATGTTCAGGCTGCAGAGATGGCTTAGTGGTTAAGACACTTGCCTACAAAGCCAAAGGACCTTGGTCCAATTCCACAGCACCCATGTAAGCCAGATGCACAAGATGGTGCATGCGTCTGGAGTTCATTTTCAGGGGCTGGAGGCCCTGGCATGCCCATTCTTTCTCTGCCTCTTTCTCTCTCATAAATAAATTAATTAAAAAGAAAGAATACCCTATGTTCAAATCATCCTGGCATGGCACTGGAAATTGGGAGCTGGCTGTTCTTCAATCAACACTTCAGGTAGTCAGCCGGCAGCAAACACAGGTATGAAGTTTAGAGACTTGTTCTTCTGTCTGAGGGACTGGCTGACGTCTTGACTTTCTGGTCATTCCTCTGCTGCTGCTTGCACTTAGCTCTGTGAGGAGCAGCCTTCATGCCTTCCACCCCTCTTTGGGGAAGTACAGAATTGCAGAGTGTGGGGGCGCAGATTCCTGCTCACTCTGCAGAGGCCTGTGGCCTGTGTCTGCATGGAGGCTGGGCATGCAAAGGGGGAGCAGGGCTCAGCTGGCTGAGGGTCCTGAGCAATGTTTGGGACACGATGCTGGTGCTTTGGAAGCTCCAAAATTGGTCTTTTCTTTGTTTTTTTTTTTTTTTTAAGAGGGGCTTGCCAGCTTCAAGTCTAGGATAAAAAGACACTATATGTGTGGGTGAAACATAGGTCAGGGCCTAAAGTAACTTTTTAAACTAGATTTTCATTGATGACTTTTAGCTCAAGTCTCACTCCTACCCTGGTTTAGGAAACCTGAATTTTATTCTCTCATTTCAAGAAACACATTCTGTGTGGGAGATATGTGTATGTTCTCATATACATCTCCATCAGTTGTATGTCCTCTATATCCTTGGTGGTCTTTGTTGTAGGTATTTCTTCCCATTCTCTTACATGCTGTGGAAAAATACCTTATTTTGTATATTTATCAACCATTATTTACAAATAAAAGTTTCACCTGGAAAGGCAGAGGAGATCTTTATATGCCAACTTTATCTGGAATATTTACCTTAGCTTTCAAGGGTTTGATCCGTGAACTTGGGAAGAAATGAGAAAATTTAGACTCTTTATTCTAAACACCACACTGGGGTTTTTAAGTGTTACACTTTCCTTGGGTTTTGTTGTTGTTGTTTGTTTGTTTGTTTTTTGAGGTAGGGTTTCACTCTAGTCCAGGCCAACCTGGAACTTACTATGTAGTCTCAGGGTCACCTCAAACTTATGATGATCCTCCTACCTCTGCCCCCCCACCCCGAGTGCTGTGATTAAAGGTGTGCGCCACTGCGCCCGGCTTTTTCTTGGGTTTTAAAGGGTCCAGTTTCCCCATACATTTTAAAGTTGGCTTAATAGTTTCTCTTGATGTAGTTAATTATGAAAAAGTAATGGCTAAACATTGTATTATTTACATTTTAATTTTTTGGACAATATTTCACTATGCTTACAAGCTGATCTGGAACTCACTATACTGTGCCTCAGTCTCTTGAGTAACATACATCATAAGAGCCATGTGTGACTTTTTCTTATAGTAATAAGATAAGCCTGAGCCAATACAAGTGTCCAAGTGGTGGCACCATGTTGACATATAATCTACAATCACAGAGTTATATATCTATATACCCCATGTCCCTTTTTGTAGAGGGCACTTACTATTCCCCAGATATGAACAAAACTGCCTATATGATGGAGCAGGACATGATGGAATATGGTTGGTCTAGAGTGCTGCCCAATTCCAAAGTCAACAGAGAAGATGTTTTAGTTTTGCTTATGACTAAAGCAATATTGATTTTGTTAAGAGGGGATATACTTAGTATTCAGGACAAAGCCAGGTTCCACCACTGGAATAGTACTTGTGGAGATCTTCTTTTCCACATATCCACATTGTAGCCTTGTGGACAGTGATGCCATTTCACACTCTGATGCAGCCCAGCCTGTGATCAAGATGTTCTGGGTTCACCTGGAGAAGAAAATGCACAATAATAAATAAGCCTGTGGTGATGCAGGAAGGCCTGGCTTTCAGGTAGTCGGACCTGAACTTAAACCTTAAGTCTAGCGTCTTACTGGAGGCCCAGCTCCTAGGACAGTATCCAGCACACCAGGTAAACAGTATACAGGGGTCAATGAATGAGTGACTCTGTTGTAAGAGTCATGTAGAGAATTGAGTAAAGTGAGCAGTGTGAGACAAATCCTATAGAAGCTATACTGTGCAACCAATGTAGAAGGTTTATGTTTAAGCTAATGTATGAGGAGTCATGAAACACACCAGTGCTCATTAAGTTTGCTTCTTTGTCCCCTCAGATTGATGAGTTCTCTGTGAGACCAGGGGGGAATCCTACCAGGAACAGTAAGCTCCACACTGGGGCTGCTCAGGACTCTTGGGCCACCAACCATCATTATGAAATTCCAGATTAATGACCAAATATGGATCCCTAGCATTGGGATCAGATGCTCTTGGGCTGTAACTTCATACACTAACACCAGTTCTATCTGGGACATTGTCCAAGGGTTCATAAAGATGAGTGCATAGAGTATTTGCAAACTCCATGTAACTTAAATAAATGCAGTCTTTTATATGCAAGCCCAGAGGTTCTGAGAAGCACAGCATGAATAGACCAATCACACTTATCCATCCTGTTACATGTGTTGAGGTAAAAAAAAAAAAAAATGCAGCACTTCCATGTGTATAATTTTTAACACTAAGAGCCAGAGAATTACTCTTTAAAAAGCAAAATGTTGAGTTAAATGACTTGTACTTTGTACAACCTTATTATTTGAAACAAAAAAAAAAAGAATGCCAGGCATGGTGGAGCACACCATTAATTAACCCAGCACTTGGAAGGCAGAGGTAGGAGGATCATTGTGAGCCCAAGGCCACCCTGAGACCACATAGTGAATTCCAGGTCAGCCTGAGCTAGAGTGAGACCTCACCTAAAAAAAAAAAAACAAAAAAAATCATTGAATAAACGTGACTCAGCCTTACTAGGAAGTCTTTTCAGCTAGGCCTCCACACTTCAGGAATCCCTGAGCAAGAATGGAGAAGCAGCGTAGTACACAGCCATCACTTAGACCCCTCCGCAAGCACAGAGGTCACATGTTAACTCTGTCGAGGCTTCTCCACAAGGGGTCCTAGTTCACCCCTCCAAGCTTCAGATGAGCAACTAGATGAGATGTGCTCTTGAAGATTGCTTAAGACAAAATGCACTGGCTCCCCAATCATGGTCTGATCTTCTCTTCTTCAACCTGTGTTTCTTTGCCGTGCAGCCAGCCCAGTTGTGCTAAAATTCACTCATCTTCCCTGATGGTTCCAGCTTTACTCTGTTGTCAGCAGCCCCGGAGCTTCTCACTCTCCCCAGATAGAACAATGCCCTCTTCTAGTTTTAACCATAGCCTGCATTTCGCGGGAGGACACTGCTTCCCTTGACCTCTAGTAACGACAAGCAGCGCGTGGGGGTGGGGATGTGGCTGGTGGTTTCTCCTTGTCACTTCCAGTTCTGTTGAAGCCACCACTGCTCGAAAATCTCTTCCTCCTTAGAAGCCTCTACTACCGACACCTGTTACACAGCACTGTCTTTTTTCTTTCCCATGGATGATCTCTTAAATTATTGCATTTAGAAATTTTGAATTTTATTTAATACATATATTTTTAAATATTTTCTTTGAGAGTGTGACAGAGAGAGAGACAAAGAGAGGATCAGGCAGGTAGACAGAGAGAATGTGTGCACCATGGTCTCCAGCCACTGCAAATAAACTCGAGATGCATGTGATACCTTGTGCATCGGGATTACGTGAGTACTGGAGATTCAAATCTGGGCCCGTGGGTTTTGCAGGCAAGCTTTTTAGCTGATAAGCCATCACTCCAGCCCCTAATATATTATAAAATCAAGTAGCTTGTATAATTTGTTCAGTCATTCTCTCATATATATTATAATTTGGTCTTATTCCCATTGCTATCCCCTTTTGTTACACCTCCCCCATTCCACTGAGAACCCTCAGAGTTCAAGGCAGCCCTTCCATTTGTTTGTTGCCTCATTCCTTTTATTCTCCTCTGTCCTCCATGTCAAACATTTATGTACTTAGCACAGTGCAGGTCTTGTGGGGGTTCAGTAATCACTGTGGGGGTCATTAATATTCTAGGCAGTTCGTGTTGGGCACAGTGCCCCATAGTATACCTTCCCACCCTGTGGTTCTTATATTCTCTTCAGTTCCAATTCATCAGTGTTTCCTTAGCCCTGGAGGGCATTTTAGAAACCTCTTTAGTGCTGAGCTATCAAAAGCCTCTTATTGTCTGGTCTGAAGAGTTTTGAGTTTCCTCAGTGCCTTCTTCCATCTCCAAAGAGCAGGTTCTTTGGCTAGCACCAAAAGCAACATGAATATTTAATCTTCCAAAGTGTCTGCAATGTTCCCTGGGCTGTGGTGGGTATGACAGAGATGACTCATCCAGGACTAGGCCCTAGGACATCTCTTCTTGTCATTTTCATGAGCTTGGGTCTCCCCAGTATTGGCCACCATCTGTAAAAAGCAGGCTCTCTAACCAAAATTGAGAGCAGCACTAATCAAAGATGATAAATTTATATATTTAGAGGGCTTTTTGATGGGTAGAATGCCTCATTTAGCCAAGAAGAGTAGAAGAATCTTTCTAGGGTCTATCACTTTAGGCTTTCGACTTGGTTCCCAGGTTCCAGGCATGAATTTCTTTCCACTGAGCAGGTTTCATATCCAACAAGACAATAGTTGATTATTCCCATAACTTATGTGCCACCATTGTACCTGTGAGTACATTCAGACTTGCTGGTTGATGTTGTAGCTTGAAGGATTCATCGTTTGCTCACACTGTTGGTGACTCCTGCCCCCGGCAGCTTGGCAGTACTTCCTTCACTGTGACAACTAGGCAGCAGGCACATGACTTCCATCTCAGGTCCATCTTGATTTCTCAATGTCCTGAGAGCACAGGACACATATGTCTTCAGCAATAGTGTCTTACCATTTAGTTCTGGTGGGTAACCAAATATTTGACAGTGGTCAGCACTGTTTGGGGGGGGGGGCTCACTGGTTTCCCTGACCAACAGCTCACTGGGGGCATGTATATGTGACCCATATCCAGCAATGTAATTTTTCTGCAACAACCTATGGTTTTAAGATAAAGCTTTTCTCCACCACAAAATGGTTTTTCCAGCCACCTATCTCTTCCTCTCTCTTTTTTACACAGAAGTTTTAATTTGAATTTCCCTTATGCCTAAAGGTCTTGAACCTTTTTAGATGTTCATCGGTCATTTGTATTTCTTCCTTTGAGAATAGTCTGTTCAGTTCCCTGCTTTTATAAGCTTTAGAAAGATATGAAATTATAGCTTAGAAGAGGCAGAGCTTAGAATGACTTTACCTTAGAGCTGAAGGAAAGGAATGAATTGCTCCTGTAAAGAAAGAGGGGGGTTTCCCAAAATAGAAAAGCCCCTTAGAGACCATCTAGGGTCTTTTGTAAGGTCCCTGCCCCAGTTGTTTTTTTGTTATTTTCCAAGGTAGAGTCTTGCTCTAGCTCAGGCTAATCTAAAATTCATTATGTTGTCTCAAGGTGTCCTCAAACTCATGGAAATCCTCCTATTGAGAGACCAGTGAGAAGTGATGTGCTGCATCTGGCTTCTGTGACCTCGCTTAGTGGCTGGAGAGTGGTGCTGCCATTTTAAATCAGACAGCCATTTTGAGTAAATAAAGAGCCCAGGCCCGGCTCAGATGAGGAACTAGCTGACTAATGTGCTGTTTTTGCTTCTGTATCCATGCTTGCTTAGCTATAGCTTTCCCCCTCCCCTCAATTCCTAGGAAGCCTCCACCCAAGGACATTCCAGAGATACCTAGCCACGGAGGCCCCGGCCTCTTGCAAAAGATAGGCTCTGCAAACAAGTTACTGACCTAAGATAAGTAGGCTGGAGTTCCCACGGGCACCCTCTCTGAAATTCCCATGCGCACGCTTTTAAACCTATCATTTCAAAAGTCGCAATGTACCACTGCTTGCTTAGCCAATCATGTGCCCACCTCCTACTTCTTTGTTCAAATCCCTATATAAACCTCTTCCCCCTGAAGGAAGGGGCTCTCTCCCTCACTACCCCTCTGCTGGACTGTATGGATGGAGCCTAGGCCTAGGCTTGCAATAAAGAAACCAGCTGCTTTTACATTCGAGTGTCTCGGCTTCTGTGGCAGTTCTCTGGGTGACTCCTGGGTGACTGGGGTTCTTGGCTCCTGGTCAGGGGTCTTGGCACAACACTATCTCTGCCTCCCAAGTGCTGGGACTAAAGGTGTGTACCACCACACCTGATCCTGCCTCAATTTTGACTGGGCTCTTTGATTTTTACTTTTATTCTTATTTTTTGCTTAGTTTTTTTCCTTCTTTTCAAAAATGTCTTAGTGACAACTTCCATAAGTATATCCAATATGCCATGATAATCTCCACCACTCCTTTCCCTCTTCCAAACCTCTCATCCACTGTATCTCTCCTTTCCAAATTGTTATTGGTTCATTTTTTGGCTTCTTTGTATATTCTTGGTATTAAACCTCTGCCAAAGCCAAGCATGATGATACATGCCTTTAATCCCAGACCTGGGTGATTGACATAGGTGAATGCCATGAGTTTGAGTCCAGCTTGGGCTACAAAATGAGTTCTACGTCATCCTGGGCTAAAGAACCTTCCTCAAAGAATAACAACCCTGGCCATGTGGGCACATGCTGTTATTGCCAGCACTTGGGAGGCAAAGGTAAGAGGATCACTCTAAATTGGAGGCCAGCCTGAGACTACACAGTGAATGCCAAGTCAGCTTGGGCTAGAGCTAGACCTTACCTCAAAAGACCCAAAATATATATATATATATAAATTTTTTTAATAACTTTTTTTTATTTTTTATTTATTTATTTGAGAGCGACAGACACAGAGAGAAAGACAGATAGAGAGAGAGAGAGAGAATGGGCGTGCCAGGGCTTCCAGCCTCTGCAAACGAACTCCAGACGCGTGCGCCCCCTTGTGCATCTGGCTAACGTGGGACCTGGGGAACCGAGCCTTGAACCAGGGTCCTTAGGCTTCACAGGCAAGCGCTTAACCGCTAAGCCATCTCTCCAGCCCTTCTTAACATTTTAAATGTTTCATTGTAGAGTCCTTTTATTTCCCTGGTTAGGAATATTCCAGGATATTTGATTTTGTGGCTATTGTAATTGGAACCATTTCACTGGCTTCTTTCTCAGATTGTTAATGGCATATAAAAAGGTTGCTGATTTTTGTGTGCTGACTTTATATCCTGCCACTTTTCTGAAAGTGTTTATTAACTCTAGAAGATTTTTCGTGGAGCCTCTAGAGTCTCTTAAATACAGAATCATATCATCTGCAAACAAGGCTTGTTTGAATTTTTCCTTTCCAATTTGTAGCCCATTGCTTTGTTTCTCTTATCACTTTAGGCAGGACTTCAAGTACTATGTTAAATAGCAATGAGGAGAGTGGACCACTCTGTCTTGTTCTAGACTTAGTGGGAATGCTTCAATTGTCCTCATTTAGTTTGATACTGTTTTAGATTTGTTGCAAATAGACTATCCTTATCTTTTGTTACATAAAGGCTATCCTTTTTATGTTGAGATATGATCTCTCGTTCCTAGTCTCTCCAATGTTTTTATTATGAAGGGATGCATTTTGATAAAGGCCTTTTCTCAAATAAATAAATAAATAAATAAAAATGTAAAATAAGGGCTGGAGAGATGGCTTGGTGGTTAAGCGCTTACCTGTGAAGCCTAAGGGACCTGATTCGAGGCTCAATTCCCCAGGACCCACGTTAGCCAGATGCACAAGAGGGGGCACACATCTGGAGTTCATTTGCAGTGGCTGGAGACCCTGGCATGCCCATTCTCTCTCTCTCTCTCTCTGCCTCTTTCTCTCTGTGTCTGTCACTCTCAAATAACTAAATAATTTAAAATTTCTAAAAAAGTCTTTTCTGCTTCTATAGAGATGGTCATGTGATTTCTGTCCTTAGGTATATTTTATGATGTATTACATTGATTGGTTTATATATGTTGAATCATCCCTGCAATGTAACCTACTTGGTCAAGGTAAATTATATATAATACGTACATATATTCCTTTTCTTCATATATATATGAAGGAAAATGTTTATTTCAACTCACTGTTTTAAAGGGAAGCTTCCTCAAGGCTAGGAAATCATAGCACAAGCAGGGAGCTGGCTCACACTGTCACATATCAACAGGGATGAAACAGAGAGTGAGCTGAGTTTTGAACAACTCAGTGAGCTGAACTAATAAACCTCATGGTCTGTCCCCAGTGACACACCTCCTCCAGCAGGGCTGTACTTCCCAAATTGGGGGCCTTCCTCAGTGGGGTTATGGTATTCAAGTCTAGGTCATGAAGTCAGTCCCTGTGAGGAAGCAAGAGGACTGTGTCTCAAAGTATTCCTACCTACTTTGTGGCTCTTACAATCTTTCCACTCCCACTTCTAGAATGTTTCCTGAGCCATGGTGGGATGGTTGTCAGTCTGATTTACTTCTATGTAACATCTGGATTTCTTCTTTGATATGTTTGATTGATCACTGTATTTGTCACCATCACCCTGGACTCATTGTTAGGCTAACAGTAAGAGATGTATTCATGTCACCTCTTCCTCTGCAATTTCACCTGGGCCCTGGTAGATGTGATAGAGGCAACAAGTCTCGTGGTGGGCAATTGGATATCTTCTTGTCTTATGAATGAATCTTGGCTCTCCTCCATTGTTCTCTACCATCTGTAAAATTAAACAGATTCTCCAACCAAGAGTGAGAGCACCTTGGGTTAAAGGGGTTATGCAATGTTATTTTTTTAAATTTTTATTAGCATTTTCCATGATTATAAAAAAATATCCCATGGTAATACCCTCCCTCCCCCCCCCAACACTTTCCCCTTTGAAATTCCATTCTCCATAACATTACCTCCCCATCTCAATCATTCTACTTACATATATACAATACCAACCTATTAAGTACCCTCCTCTCTTCCTTTCTATTCCCTTTATATCTCCTTTTTAACTTACTGGCCTCTGCTACTAAGTATTTTCCTTCTCACGCAGAAGCCCAATCATCTGTAGCTAGGATCCCCATATGAGGGAGAATATGTGGTGCTTAGATTTCTGGGCCTGGGTTACCTCACTTAGTATAATCCTTTCCAGATCCATCCATTTTCCTGCAAATTTCATAACTTCATTTTTCTTTACCGCTGAGGAGAACTCCATTGTATAAATGTACCACATCTTCATTATTCACTCATCAGTTGAGGGACATCTAGGCTGGTTCCATTTCCCAGCTATTATAAATTGAGCAGCAATAAACATGGTTGAGCACGTACTTCTAAGGAAATGAGATGATTCCTTTGGATATATGCCTAGGACTGCTATAGCTGGGCCATATGGTAGATCAATCTTTAGCTGTTTTAGGAACCTCCACACTGATTTCCACAATGGCTGGACCAGATTGCATTTCCACCAGCAGTGTAGAAGGGTTCCTCTTTTTCCACATCCCCGCCAACATTTATGATCATTTGTTTTCATGATGGCGGCCAATCAGACAGGAGTGAGATGGAATCTCAATGTAGTTTTAATCTGCATTTCCCTGATGACTAGTGACGTAGAACATTTTTTTAGATGCTTATATGCCATTCGTATTTCTTCCTTTGAGAATGCTCTATTTAGCTCCATAGCCCAGTTTTTGATTAGCTTGTTTGATTACATATTATTTAATTTTTTAAAATATTTTTTGTCCATTTTTTATTTGTCTATTTGAGAGTGACAGACACAGAGCAAAAGACAGATAGAGGAAGAGAGAGAGAGAATGGGCGCACCAAGGCTTCTGGCCACTGCAAGCGAACTCCAGACATGTGCGACCCCTTGTGCATCTGGCTAACGTGGGACCTGGGGAACTGAGCCTCGAACCGGGGTCCTTAGGCTTCACAGGCAAGCGCTTAACCGCTAAGCCATCTCTCCAGCCCTTATTAAACGTTTTGAGTTCTTTGTATATCCTAGATATTAATCCTCTATCAGATATATAGCTGGCGAAGATTTTTTTCCTGTTCTGTAGGTTGCCTCTTTGCTTTTTTCACTGTGTCCTTTGCAGTACAACATCTTTGTAATTTCATGAAGTCCCAGTTTTATTGCCTGAGCAATTGGAGTGGTATTCAGAAAGTCTTTGCCAAGACCTATATGTTGAAGGGTTTCCCCTACTTTTTCCTCTAGCAATTTCAGAGTTTCAGGTCTGATGTTAAGGTCTTTAATCCATTTGGACTTAATTCTTGTGCATGGAGAGAGAGAAGAATCTATTTTCATCCTTCTCAGATACATATCCAGTTTTCCCAGCACCATTTGCTGAAGAGGCTGTCTTTTCTCCAAAGAGTATTTTTGGCATTTTTATTGAATATCAGGTGGCTATAGCTATCTGGACTTAAATCTAGGTCCTCTATTCTGTTCCATTGATTTACATATCTGCTTTTGTGCCAGTATCATGCTGTTTTTGTTACTATGGCTCTGTAGTATAGGTTAAAATCAAATATGGTGATACCTCCCGCCTTATTTTTGTTGCTCAGTATTATTTGAGATATTCAAGGTTTTTTGTGATCCCAAATGAGTTTTTGGATTGTTTTTCTATTTCCATGAAGAATGCCACTGGAATTTTGATGGGTATTGCATTAAATGTGTAGATTGCTTTTGGCAAGATTGCCATTTTCACAATATTGATTCTTCCAATCCAGAAACAAGGGATGTTTCTCCACTTCCTAGTGTCTTCTGCCATTTCTCACTTGAGTGTTTTAAAGTTCTCATTGTATAGATTCTTTACTTCCTTGGTTAGGTTTATTCCAAGGTACTTTATTTTTTTTGATGCAATTGTGAATGGGAGTGACTCTCTGATTACATCCTCTGTGTGTTTATTGTTAGCATATATGAAGGCTACTGATTTCTGTGTATTTATTTTGTATTCTGCTACATGGCTGTAGGTTTTGATCAGCTCTAACAGTTTGCTAGTAGAGTTTTTAGGGTCCTTTATGTATGGTATTATGTTATCTGCAAATAATGAACACTTGATCTCTTCCTTTCCAATTTATACCCCTTTTATGTGTGTCTCTTGCCTTATTGCTATGGCTAAGACTTCCAAAACTATATTAAATAAAAGTGGGGACAGTGGCCACCCTTGTCTTGTTCCTGATTTTAGTGGAAAAGCTTTCAGTTTTTCCCCATTCAGTAATATGTTGGCTGTAGGCTTGTCATAAATAGCTTTTATTATATTGAGATATGTTGCTTCTATTCCCAGTCTCTGTAGGACTTTTATCATGAAGGGTTGTTGGAGTTTGTCAAATGCTTTCTCTGTGTCTAATGAGATGATCATGTGACTTTTGTCCTTCAACCCGTTTATATAATGTATTACATTTATAGATTTGCGTATAGTGAACCATCCCTGAATCTCTGGGATAAAGCCTACTTGGTCAGGGTGAATGATCTTCATATACTCTTGTATTCTGTTTGCCAATATTTTGTTGAGAATTTTTGCATCTATGTTCATGAGGGAGATTGGTCTGTAATTTTCTTTTTTTGTTCTATCTTTGCCTGGTTTTGGTATCAGGGTGATGCTGGCCTCATAGAAGGAGTTTGGTAGAATTCCTTCTTTTTCTATTTCCTGGAAAAGCTTCAGAAGCAATGGTGTTAGCTCTTCCTTAAAGGTCTGGTAAAATTCAGCAGTGAATCCATCTGGGCGTGGACTATTTTTAGTTGGGAGATTATTGATAACTGTTCGGATCTCCATGCTTGTTATAGGTCTATTTAAGTGATTAATCTCATATTTATTTAATTTAGGTAGGCCATATAAATCAAGGAAATCATCCATTTCTTTCAGATTTTCATACTTTGTGGAGTATATGCTTTTATAGTATGGCCCTATGATTTTTTGAATTTCTCTGGAATCTGTTGTGATATTACCTTGTTCATTTCTGATTTTATTAATTTGTGTCTCCTCTCTTTCTTTTGGTCAGATTTGCTAAGGGTTTATCAATCTTGTTTATCCTTTTAAAGAACCACCTCTTTGTTTCATTAATTCTTTGGATTTTTTTTTTTGTTTCTATTTCATTAATTTCTGCCTTAATCTTTGTTATTTCTTCCCGTCTACTTATTTTTGGTTTGCCTTGTTCTTCTTTATCCAAGGCTTTAAGGTGAAGCATTAGGTCATTTACTTGCGACCTTTCTAATTTCTTAATATAGGCACTTAAGGCTATAAATTTACCTCTTAGAACTGCCTTCATTGTGTCCCAGAGATTTTGGTATGTTGTGTTCTCATTATCGTTTGACTCTATAAATTTTTTGATTTCCTTCTTGATTTCTTCATTGACACATTCATCATTTAGTAGTGTATTGTTTAGTTTCCATATTTTGTGTATGCTCTATAGTCTTTCTTGCTACTGATTTGTAGTTTAATTCCATTGTGGTCAGATAGAATGCAAGGAATTATTTCAATTTTCCTGAACTTGTTAAGATTTGCTTTGTGTCCTAATATATGATCTATTTTAGAGAATGTTCCATGTGCTGCTGAAAAGAATGTATATTCTGCAGCCTTTGGATGAAATGTCCTGTATATATCTGTTAGGTCCATTCCTTCTATGACGACATTTAGTCCAGATGCCTCTCTGTTTATTTTTTCCCTGGATGACCTGTAAATTGATGAGAGTGTGGTGTTAAAGTCACCCACAACCACTGTGTTTGGTGTTATCTGTGACTTTAGTTCTAATAGTGTTTGTTTGATGAATTTGGGAGCCCCCATGTTAGGTGCATATATGTTTAGGATTGTAATGTCCTCCTGTTGGAGTGTGCCCTTAATCAATATAAAGTGACCTTCCTTATCTTTCTTGACTAACGTTGGACTGAAGTCTACCTTTTCAAATATTAGGATAGCAACCTCTGCTTGTTTTCTAGGCCCATTCGCTTGAAACACCGTCTTCCAACCTTTCACCCTAAGATAATGTCTATTGTTTGTAGAAAGGTGAGTTTCTTGGAGACAACAAATTGTAGGATCCCGCCCTGTAACCCAGTCTGCAAACCTATGTCTTTTCATTGGGGCATTGAGACCGTTGATATTAAGAGATCTTATTGAATGGTGTGTATTTATGTTTGCCATTTTTTTTTTAATTTTTTGTTGTTCCGGTTCTACCTGTGCTCTCTTGTGTTAACTAGTATTTGAGTATTGCTTGTTTTTTCTAGGTTCCTTTTATGTGTGCTTTTCCTTTTCTTCAGCATGGAGGATTCTATCAAGTATTTTCTGTAGAGCTAGTTTTGTCTTCAAATACCCCTTTAAGCTGCTTTTGTCATGGAATATCCTTATTTCTCCATTATTTGAATGGATAGCTTTGCAGAATAAAGTAACATTGGTTGACAGTTGTTATCTTTCAGAACTTGGAATATATCACTCCAAACCCTTCTGGCTTTTAAAGTTTGTTGAATAACCTGCTGTTATCCTTATGGGCTTGCTTTTGTAGGTAACTTGATTTTTCTCTCTAACTGCTTTCAATATTTTTTCTTTGGTGTGTGTGGTTGGAAGTTTGATTATAATATGGCGAGGAAAGGTTCTTTCCAGTTTTTGTCTGGCTGGGGTTCTAAAGGCTTCCTGTATCTGCATTGGCACCTCTTTCCCAATTTGGGGGAAATTTTCTTCTATGATTTTTGTTGAAGATGCCTACTATGCCCTGAATTATTATATTGGATCTTTTCATAGTGTCCTGAATATCTTGAAATTCCCACTCATACTTTTCTAAAAGTTTGTCTTTCTCTTTGTTGGCCTGTATTAGATCTGCCACCTGGTCTTCTAGCTTAGATATTCTGTCCTCTTCTTCATCCATTCTACTGGTGAGATTTTCTACAGAGTTTTTTATTTCATTTACTGTGTTCTTTATTGCTAGTAATTCTGACTGGTTTTTCTTTATTATGAGTTTTTTATTTCATTTACTGTGTTCTTCATTGCTAGTAATTCTGACTGGTTTTTCTTTATTATTTCTATTTCCTTATTTATGTCTTGTATTGCCTTCTTTATTTCATTAAATTTGTGTTCTACATCTTCTTTGATTCCTTTGATTTCTTCTTTGATTCCTTTGATTTGTTCTTTGACTTCTTTGAACATATTTACAATCATTCTTTTGAAATCTTTCTCAGGCATTTCCTCTAACTCGTTCTCACTGGAGGTCATTTCTGATGCATTAGTACTTTTAGGTGGATTTATCTTGTCTTGCATTTTAGTGTTTCTTGTGTTATAATGTATATATTGTTGCATCTTGCATTAAGTTAATGCTAGGATTTTCTAGCTAGCTGGGTATTCTTAGCTGTATCAATTGATTTGGTGTTATATATCTTCAGGGTAGGAGCTTAAGGTGTTAGGTGTGGCTCTTAAGACTCTCAGTACAAAGGTGTTCCTAGGGGTTGAGTTTCCCTGCTATGGGAGTATTCAAGTAGGCTGAGTGGAATAAAATACAGGTAGATTCTAAAAGTTAACTAAACACTGTACACATTCAATCAAAGACAGCCCCAAGTATGTATGCCAGAGTAGTTATTATAACAACCAGATCCTCTATCAACAAAGAAGTTAAGATTTCTGGTCTGTTGAGGGATCTAAGTCAGCGTGTGACCAAGTAAGAACCTTCCCTGGTGCAATCCTAGTTACCTTGGATGCTTTTGGTCTCAGTCAAGTTGCTGGCTGGGTCGTTGGGCTGCTGTTCTGATTTCTGTAGCTGGGCACTGGCTTTTCCTGTGGGGCAAACCGAGCCTGCCAACTGTGGCCCTGCAGATTGGCACCCCCGCTGCTGGAACCGCTACTGGTGCTGCTAAAGCTGCTGCTGCTGGGTCTATCGCCGCTGCTGCTGAAGCTGGTGCTGCTGGATCTACTGCTGCTGCTGCTGAAGCTGCCACTACTGGATCCGCCGCTGCTGGGGCTGCTGTTGCCGGTGCCGGAGCCGCTGTTGTTGCTGCTGGACTCTGCTCCTGCTTGGGTCCTGCTGTCGGCTCAAGTTAGCACGGCCGGGTCCAGCTCCTGCTCTGTTCGCTGGAGCTGGGCACAGGTGGTGGGGGAGGGGAGGACGCCACAGCTGCTCTAGTTCTCTTGCTGTTCCATGTGTTCTACCTTGTGATCTACTCCTCCATTGTTCCCTGCTGCTCTCCCTTCATGTTTCTAGAGTTTGCAGAGAGCTCCCGTGTGAGTGGAAGCTCCCCTCACCTGGCTTTACCTGCAGCTCAGGCTGAGCCTGGTGGCTTCTGGTGCACTGCTGCTGCCACAGTCAGCGTACCTGCCAGGGCCACTTTTGCCGGCCTGTGCGGGCTCTAGATGCTCTGGATCTCTCCTACTTCTCTGGTACGGTTTCAATTTCCTGTACACCTCACTTTTTAGTAAAAGTGTGCCTTTTGCTTAGTTTTTTGGTCTTTTTCCCCCCTAGGCTGCTTTGGCGTGGTACCTACCCCACCATCTTAACCGGAAGTTGAAGCAGACTTCTTTGTGTCCATCTCACCAACAGACACCATGTACTGTCCCTGCAGAAGGATGGCAGGAACCAAATTTGCAACTAACTAACTCCATTCTGTCCTGGAACTCCTGGGAAACTACAAGTGAGTGGCCATACCTTCATATATGTGAGCAGGTTCCCCCATCCCTAGACAACCATTCCCTTTAGGGCAGTCTTCTCAGAAGATCTGTGCCAACCACTCTACTGAGCTAAGTTTACTTTGTGAAGTGCTAGCTACCAGCTAGTGTGTGTGTCTTATTCTTTTGTCTACCTGAGTCTTATTCAGAAAGTCATTTCCTATGCTTATATCTTACACTGTTCTAATTTTTTCCTCTAGTTGTTTCAAGTTTCAACTATTATATTGGGATGTTTGATCCATTTGGGGATGATTTTTTAAGCATTTATCTGGAGTTCATCTGCAGTGGCTACAACCCCTGGTGTGATCATTTTCCCGTCTCTCTCTCTTTTATCTCTCTGCTTGAAAATAAATAAAAAGAAGGCAGAAGAATACAAACACCCCAAGATTGTCCTCTGAACATTACAAGCATTCAATAATGCACACATTCATACACACACACACATCATACATATGTACACATGTAGACACACACATAATAAAAAAAATTATCTTACCATCCACTAATGTTCAATCGTGTGTGTGTATGTGTGTGTGTGTGACTTAAAATATGTAGGTAGGTGTGTTCACGTTCTATTGCTGTGCTAAAAGCCTGACAAAAACAATGTAGAGGAGTAAAGATTTATTTTGACTACTGGTTTCAGAAAATGTAACCCATGGTCACTTGGTCCCATTGCTTTGGACCTAGATGAGGCAGAATATGTGTTGTAGAGGAAAATTTCTCATTGCATATTAGTCAGGAAGCAGAGAGGAAAAGAGAGTGTTAGTTACCTTTTCATTGCTGGGACAAAACACCCCACTTATATGCAGTTTATTAAAGAAAAGAGTTTATTTCTGGCTTCCAGTTTTGCGCAGAGGTTTCATCATGATGGAGAAAGCATGACAAAAGGAGACAGCTGGGTATCATGTTTCCCCAGAGTAGCAGGGAGGAAGTAGAGACAGTGAGCCTCCCAGCACCAGCAAGCAGTGCTGGATGATAAATTCCCAATGTCTGTCCCCAGGAACACACTCCCTCTATCATGACTCCACCTCTTAAAGACTCTATCATATAGATTAACATGAGACTTAATCTCGAACACATGGGGCTATCAGAGACATTCTATATTCAAAACACCACAGTGAGGAAGGGGCCAGGACAACATATACTCTTTAAAGTTACACCCCAAGAAATTTACTTCCTCCAGTCAGGCTCCATCTTTCACAGTTTTCACCATCTTCCAATTGTCTATTGAATTTTGAATGCATCAATGAATTAATACATTGAGATCAGAACCTGCATGATCCAATAACCTCCCACAAACTCCATCAGGTGACATCCAATATTTACACACATGAGTCATCAGGGGACATTTTAGAATCAAATCCTAACAGCATATTTTGTAAGATTTAGCTTAATTTTTATATAAAATTTTATAATATTATATATCTACCTAACATTATATACTTTCCAGTGACTTTTTTTAGGCAAGGCTGTCAGATTGCCCATTTTATTTTATTTTTTTGATGTAAGCCCAACAGACTGGACTTTTTATGAGAGAAAGAGAGAGATTGAGAATTGGCATACTGAGGCCTCCAGCCATTACGATGGAACTCCAGATGCATGCACCAATTGTGCATGACATTGTGTGCTTGTGTCACTGTGCATCTGGCTTATGTGGAACCTGCAGAGTAAAACGTGAGTCCTCAGGCTTCACAAGCAATAACTTTAACTGCTAAGCCATCTCTCCAGCCCACCTTTTTTTTTTTTTTAATGTGAGTGAGAGACAAAAAGAGTTGGTGTGCCAAGGCCTTCAGCCATTGCAAATGAACTCCAGATGTGTGTGCCTGCTTGTGCACATATGCAACCTGACACATGTGTGTCACTGTGCATTTGGCTTACATGGGACCTGGAGAGTCAAACATGAGTCCTTAGGTTTAGTAGGCTAGTGTTTTAACCACTAAAGCAATCTCTCCAGCCTTCCAGTGACATTTAATAGTACTTCCAACATAGTGCACAATATTGGTGTCATAGTATTTTATAAGGTTAATAAATCATATTCATAGTCATTTCTAATAGTTAATGAACATCTTATTAAAATTGATCTACATTTGTAACTCTCCCTTATAACAGAATCATAAAGTTGCAGTTTCATGACTCAAGTTGAAAACAATTTTTCCAAATTGCCACCAGCTGGGAACCAAGTTTTTAAAATACATGAGTCTACTGGGGCCATTTTACATTCAAACACCACATTCTGCTCTGGTCTCCATAGACTCATGGCCACCTCATGATCCAAAATCCATTCAGTCCAACCTAAAAGTCTCCAAAATCAATACCAGTCCTAACACTATTCAAAAGTCCAGTCTCATCTGAGACTGCACAGAGTCTCTCAACTGGGAGCCCTGTAAAATCAAAAGTTACACACTTCCAACATGGAATGGCACTAATTCAACATCCCACTCAAAATGGAGGAATGGGAGCACAGTGAGAAAAGACTGAGCCAACGCGAGATGGAAAACAAGCACCACACATGCTGTGTTTACAAACATGTACAGTTAAAATAACCAATGTAAGATGGGTGTGATGGACCATGCTTATAGTCCCAGTAGTTGGCATGTCCAGGCATGGACACTGAAACTTCAAGGCCACCCTGAGCTATAACTCAAGGAAAAGCCAGCAGCTGGGCTACAAGCAATATGAAAGATGAAGTGGTTTGAAGGACTCACCAAAGTATGAGCACTTACCATTCTATGGATATACACAGGAGAGAGGGCCAAAGAATGGGATATGAAAATAAGTGATTTCTACTATTTATTTTTTCCCTAAATTAAAAACAGAAATAAAAAAATCCAAGCAGAAAAAAAAAATAAGTGATTCCAGATGTGAGAATTACCTAGGTGATGAAAAGTTGTAGATGTGGCCACAAGTCACTGAAGTGAAAGGTAAGTGGTAAATTTTGTGGAAGAAGACAAGGAAAGGAGAAGCAAGCCATAGGCAGTTCATCTCTAGTGACATTAAAATATAACTCAAGGTGCTGGAGAGATACCTTAGTGTCAAGGTGCTTGCCTGAAAAGCCTAACAACCCAGGTTCAATTACCTAGTACCCACATAAAGCCAATGCACAAAATAGTGCATACACCTGGAGTTCATTTGCAGTGGCAGGAGGCCTTGGTGTACACATTCTCTCTCTCTTTCTCTCTCCGTATATACATATAGAGTTCATAATAAGTAAATAAAAATATCTTATAAAAATGACTCAAGAATAAGACATTGAGATAACTATTACGGGATACTTAGAACAACATAAAATTCAAAAGATAGGAGGGGACAGTGCCAGAAAACAGGTAGCAGAAATAGAAGCTTCTTAGGAGGAACAGATTTTCACATAGGAAGGGAGCTGTAGTGGCATCAACAGAACTGGAAGAGGCAAGAAGAAACTACCAATCATTTCCCCACCCCCAATCACTGCTGGAAGTTTCTACTGGAGATCAAGGGAAGCAGTGTCCTCCAGTGAAATCCTCCAGGTTACAGTTAAGGCCAGAAGAGGAAAGGACTGGTCAGTGAGGGAGCAAAGAGGAGTTTGCTAATAATGAAGCTGGTCTTCCTAAGCATATCACTGACGGTGTTATGAAGAATGGAGGGAAAGGTGCTTGAATCAAGGAGCAAAATGAGAATAATGTACTGGTAAGACAGTAAGAGGGGGGCTGAGGAGATGGCTTAGGAGTTAAAAACACTTGAAAGCCTTGGCAACCCAGGTTTGATTCTGCAGTACCCAGGTAATTCCAGATGCACAAAGTGGTATATGCATCTGCAGTTCCTTTAGAGTGGTAAGAGGTTCTGTCTTGTCGCATTCACTTTCTCCCTCCCCCTCTCTCTCTCTCTCTCTCTCTCTCTCTCTCTCTCTCTCTCCCTCTCTCTCCTTGCAAATAATACAAAAACGTAGTAAAAGATATAGGGGAACAAAGGGTTAAGATTTTGATGGTGATCAAATAAATTAAGTATTATAGATAGGAAGCCAGGTGCTGCACACTTTGAAGTCCAAGAGGAGCAGGATTCCAAATCTGAGAAAGATATGACCTTGTTCCCACCTGTCTAAGCCTCTTGCTGGCCCCATTAGTGGCCCTGGGTCTGAGATACTTGACCATCATTGCATAGGAAGGGTATTGAGGATTTCTGCCTTAGACCCGTCCAGTAGACTGAACTCAGGGCCCATTTGGGAGAGTAAGGAGCAGGTCTTCAAGGCACCAGAGCAAGAGTTATCTCTGGACTCTGGCAGCGAAGTGAAGCTGGAACCATCAGAGAATATGAGTGAATTTGGGCACAAACTGGGCTGCTGCATGGTAGAGAAACCCAGGTCAAAAAAGAAGAGAAGAGCAGACCATGACTGTGGAGCCAGTGAATTATTTTGTCCACCTGCTTCATGTTGGCTCTGGGGAGATGGGGCTGGAGACAGACTAGCTATGACAGGTGCAGTTCAGGAGCAGATGCAATCTAAGGAAAACCAAGACAGGCCTAGAGCAATGCTAGGGGCTCATAGCTTCCATGGGAAGAGTGGAACAGTCTTGGAACCCCTACTCCATGTCCAACCCAGAAGGAATGCTACCCTGCCATACCACATGCCTCCTACAACCAGTGATCCAAGAGCCAGAGACTGAAAGGGAATAGCCTAAGGCACCATCTTCCCTTCCCCTACCCCTAAAGAGTCCTTTAGAACCCCACAATGAATACCAATAATCCTACCAAACAAGATCTTAAGTGGAATTGGCACAGAGAAGAGGGGATATAACAGTACAACCTTTTTATTTAAAAAATCAGTAGGGCTTGAGAGATGGCTTAGTGGATAATGGGCTTGTCTGCAGAGCAAAAGAATCCAGGTTTGATTCCCTAGTACCCATGTAAAGCAAGATGCACAAGGTGGCACATGTGTCTGGAGTAACTCTGCAGTGGCTAGAGGCTCTGGAATACTCATCATAATCATCTGTCTCTAAAATAAATAAATAAAATGTCGGGAGCCATTTTGGCTGGACTTGTATCCATACCTCTGGCCTTACCCCATCTAGTTGGGAACCTTCCTTTTGGTTGAATATGAGTGAAGAGGTGGATCTCCACTTGATCACGTTCTCTCATCAACCTCCCTGCTGGCCCAGGTGAAAGAAAGAGGGTCTGGATAAAAGTCAGGCAGTAGCAAATTTAGGTCTGTATCAAGGCAGACTTCCTGACCATTAAAAATGGGATGTGGAGCCGGGCATGGTGGTGCATGTCTTTAATACCAGCACTCTGGAGGTAGAGGTAGGAGGATTGCTGTGAGTTCAAGGCTAACCTGAGACTACAGAGTGAATTCCAGGTCAGCTTGAACTAGAGTGAAACTCTCTCTTGGAAAACAAAAACAAAACAAAAACAAACAAACAAACAAACAAACAAAAAAGGATGGTGGGGGCAGCTGGAGAAATGGATCACTAGTTGAGGTGCTTGCCTTCAAAGCCTAAGAAGCCAGGTTCAATTCCCTTGGACCCATGTAAAGCCAGATGCACTGGGTGGAGCATATGTCTGGGTTTTGTAGGAGTGGCTAGAGGCCCTGTAATACCAATTCTCTCTTTCTTTCTTTCTTTCTTTCTTTCTTTCTTTCTTTCTTTCTTTCTTTCTTTCTCTCTCTCCCTCTTTCTATCTCTCTCACAAGAATATATAAATTAAATAATTTTCCAAAATTATGTTAAAAAATAATGGAATGGGGGTGAGATAAATAAGTGTAGGGCACCTAACATCCTGATAGCATGGGAGGAGGGAAAGGCTGTGGAACAAGGCTTTTTAACCAAAATACTTTGGACAATTTGGACAGATTAATTCTTTATAGTGGAGGGCTGTCTGTACATTATGAAATATTTAGTAGCAACCCTTATCCACTGAAGTTATGAAAACCAAAATAGCCGGGCGTGGTGGCACATGCCTTTAATCCTAGCACTCGGGAGGCAGAGGTAAAAGGATCGCCATGAGTTCAAGGCCACCTTGAGACTACAGAGTTAATTCCAGGTCAGCCTGGACCAGAGTGAGACCCTACCTTGAAAAACCAAAAAAAAAAAAAAAAAAAAAAAAAAAAAAGAAAAAGAAAAAGAAAACCAAAATATCTTCAGAAATTTCCAAGTGTCTTCTAGGTACAAAACCACCCACAGAGGAGAACCATGGCTCTTGAGTGAAGACAAGTTTCTCTTAGAGCAATCTCCATGCACACACCCACTTCAAGTTAATCACCTGAAGCTTGAACCACTGAACTGGGACCCCTTGTTGAGAGCATCCTCAACAGAGCTTCACAGGACCTCATTCAGGTGCATCACTTTTGCCTGCAGAGAGGTCTCTGGAAGATGCTTCTCCATTATTCCTCAGGGATTCCTGCAATGTGGAGAGAGAGGAACAGGGAATGTTGGGATTGGCTAAGAGGAAGATAAAACAAGCAGAGACACTCTGGTTATTCTGTCTATGTTGTAAGATGGATGTTTGTTGATGATCAGGTCTCTCCCTACCTGGATGAAGAGTCACTTCAGATGGGAGAGCACTGTGTTTAGGCTCAAGGTTTTCTCAGGCGGGTCTTTTTTTTTTTTTTTCTGACCATTTCCCTGCAGGGTAATTAGAAAGGCAGAACAACACAGAAGATTTTGCCAGTGAATTGCACCAACCAACCCACTAGACTACTTGGAGAGCAGGCAAACTCAATACTTAGAATTATTTCTGTGGTTGGATTGGAGTACAAGAGCTGCACTTGGCACTTTAAACTCCAACCCAAAAGGTACATAAAGTTGGATTTCCAAGTCTAAAAGTACCACAGATTATTAGAAAACCCAAGAATCAAATCAACTCAGGATGCAAAAATCACAACATTATAATACAAGAAACACAAAGAACCAAAAAAATACAATCCCAATAAAAATTATAAATCCATCAGAAGTGACCAATGAGATTGTATTAGATGAAATGTCTGACATATTTCAAAAAAATGATTTTAGCTATACTTGAAGATTTCAAAGAAGAAACCAAAGAAGCAAACAAGGAATTAAAGAAGAAAATAAACTGAAGGAATTCCAAGAGAACACAGGAAACAAGCTTAATGAAATAAGGAGGTCATTACAAGAAGTGAGTAAGGAAATAAAAACACTGAAGAAAAACCAGGCAGAAGTACTAGCACTGAAAAACACAGTTGAACAAAAAACTCTGTGGAAAGTCTCAATAGTAGAAGGGCTGAAGGAGAGAACAGAATATCTAAACCAGAAGAGCAGGTGACAGACATAATACAGTCCAACAAAGAGAAAGACGAGCTAATAAAAAGGTATGAATGGGAATTTCAAGATATTTGGAACACTTTGAAATAATGAAACATAAGAATTCAGGATAGGGCTGGAGAGATGGCTTAGTGGTTAAGCGCTTGCCTGTGAAGCCTAAGGACCCCGGTTCGAGGCTCGGTTCCCCAGGTCCCACATTAGCCAGATGCACAAGGGGGCGCACGCGTCTGGAGTTCGTTTGCAGAGGCTGGAGGCCCTGGCGTGCCCATTCTCTCTCTCCCTCTATCTGTCTTTCTCTCTGTGTCTGTCGCTCTCAAATAAATAAATTAAAAAAAAAAAAAAAGAATTCAGGATATAGTAGGAGAAGAATTTCAATCCAAAGGCTTAGTACATGTTTTCAACAAATCATAGAAAAAAATTTTCTCCAAATTGCGAAAGAAATGACAGTGCAGATACAGGAAGCCTTTAGAACACCAAAGAGGAAATTTATATCTCTAAGTGCCTATACTAAGAAATTAGAGAGTTCACAAGTAAACAATTTACTGCTTGACCATAAGTCCTTGGAGAAAGAAGAACAAGGCAAACCAAAATTAGTACATGGGAAGAAATAATAAAGATTAGGGCAGAAATTAATGACATAGAAACAAAAGAAAACAACAACCCAAAGAATCAATGAAACAAAGAGCTAGTTCTTTGAAAGGATAAACAAGATTGATAAGCCTTTAGCAAATTGGACCAGAAGAGAGGAGAGATAAAAATTAATAAAACTAGGGCTGGAGAGATGGCTTAGCAGTTAAGCGCTTGCCTGTGAAGCCTAAGGACCTCGGTTAGAGGCTCGGTTCCCCAGGTCCCACGTTAGCCAGATGCACAAGGGGGCGCATGCGTCTGGAGTTCGTTTGCAGTGGCTGGAAGCCCTGGCGCGCCCATTCTCTCTCTCTCCCTCTATCTGTCTTTCTCTCTATGTCTGTTGCTCTCAAATAACTAAATAAAAAATGAACAAAAAAAATTAAAAAAATTAATAAAACTAGAGATGAAAAAGGTACCATTACAACAGACATAAAGAAATTAAGAAAATCATAAAAACATGTTTTAATAATACATATGCCTGTAAGTTTGAAACTCTAAAAGAAATGAATGATTTCCTTGATTCATATTACCTACCAAAATTAAATCAAGATGAGATAAACCATTTAAATAAACCCATAACAAGTACAGAGATCCAAGCACTTATAAACAGTCTCCCAACTATAGATAATCTCAGCCCAGATGGATTCACTGGTGAATTTTACCGGACCTTCATGGAAGAACTAATACAACTGCTTCTCAAACTTTTCCATAAAATAGAAAAGGAAGGAATTCTACCCAACTCCTTATACAAAGCCAGCATCACCCTGATACCAAAACCAGACAAAGACAGTACAAAAAAAGAAAATTACAGGGCTGGAGGGATTTCTCAGTGGTTAAGGCATTTGCCTGCAAAGTCAAAGGACTCAGGTCCTATTCCCTAGGACCCACATTAGCCGGACACGTAAGGTAGCACATGTGTCTGGAGATCGTTTGCAGTGGCTGAAGGCCCTGGCATGTGCCCATTCTCCCTCTCTCCCTCCCTCCCGCCTTCCCTCCCTCTTTCTCTCTGTCATATAAATAAATAAAAAATAAAATATTGTTTTTTAAAAAGAAAATTACAGACCAATATCCTACAGAAACTGGGAATAGAAGAAACATATCTTGACATAATAAAAGGTATTTATGGCAAACTGACAGCCAACATAATACTAAATGGGAAAAATCTTGAAGCATTTTCACTAAATTCAGGAACAAAACAAGGGTGTTCACTGTCCCCACTATTATTTAGTATAGCACTGGAAGTTCTAGCTATAGCAATAAGGCAAGAGGCACTCCTAAAAGGGATATAAATTGGAAAGGAAGAGATCAAACTATCATTATTTGCAGATGATATGATTCCATACATAAAGGACCCTAAAGACTCTACCAATAAACTGTTAGAGCAGATAAACACTTTTAGCAATGTAGCAGGATACAAAATAAATACACAGAAATCAGTAGTTTTCCTATATACTAACAACAAACACACAGAAAATGAAATCAGAGAATCTCTCCCATTCACAATTGCTTCAAAAATAAATAAATAAAGTACCTTGGGAAAAAAACTAAGGAAGTGAAGGATCTCTACAATGAGAACTTTACAACACTCAAGTGAGAAATTGCAGAAGACACTAGGAAATGGAAAGACATCCCATGTTCTTGGATTAGAAAACTTGATATTGTGAAAATGTCAATCTTACCAAAAGCAATCTATACATTTAATGCAATCCCCATTAAAATTCCAATGGCATTCTTCAGAGAAATAGGAAAAAATCCTAAAATTCATTTGGAAGCACAAAAATACCTCAAATAGTCGAAACAATTTTGAGCAACAAAAATAAGGCTGGTAGTGTCACCATACCTGATTTTAAGCTATATTACAAAGCCATAATAACAAAAACAACATGGTATTGGCACAAAGATAGACATGTAGATTAATGGAACAGAATAGAGAGCCCAGAAGTTAATCCAGGCAGCTATAGCCATCTAATTTTTGACAAAAAATATTCACTGGAGAAAAGACAGCCTCTTCAACAAGTGGTGCTGGGAAAATTGGATATCTACATATAGAAAGATGAAAATAGGCCCTTGTCTCTCTGTATATACAAGAATCAAGTCTAAATGGATCAGGAACCTTAATATTAGACCTGAAATTCTGAAATTGCTAGAGGAAAAGGTAGAGGAAAGCCTTCAATATATTGGCATAGTCAGTGACCTCCTGAATATAACCCCAGTTGCTCAGGAAATAAAACCACTAATCAACCACTGGGATCTCATGAAATTACAAACCTTTTACACAGCAAAGGGCATTATGAATAGAGCAAAGAGGCAACCTACAGAATGGGAGAAAACCTTTGCCAGCTACACATCTGACAGAGGATTATCCAGAATATATAAGACCTTTAAAAAACAAAACAATAAGCCAAACAACCCAATTAAAAAACATGGGTTACATGAGCCAGGCATGGTGGCACATGCCTTTAATCCCAGCACTCGGGAGGCAGAGGTAGGAGGATAACCATGATTTCAAGGTCACCCTGAGATTACATAGTAAATTCCAGGTCAGCCTGAGCTAGAGTGAAACCCTACCTTGAAAAACAAACAAAACAAAACAAACAAATAAACAAAAAGGCTATGCAACTAAATAGAGAGTTCTCAAAGAAAGAAATACTGATGGCATATAAACATCTAAAAAAGTGTTCTATATCCTTAGCCATCAAGGAAATACAAATTAAAACTACTTTGAGATTCCATGTCACTCCTGTCAGAATGATTATCATCAAGAAAACAAATGACAATAAATGTTGGTGAGGATGCGGAAAAAGGGGAACCCTTCTACACTGTTGGTGGGAATATAGTCTGGTACAGCCATTGTAGAAATCAGTGTGGAGGTTCTTGAGACAGCTAAAAATAGATGTATAACATGATCCAGCTCTAGCACTCCTAGGTATATATGTCCTAAGGACTCTTCTCACTATCTTAGAGATACTTGTACAACTATGTTTATTGCTGTTCTAATAGCTAGGAAATGGAACCAGCCTAGATGTCCCTCAATAGGTGAATGGATAATAAAGAAATGATACATTTACACAATGGAGTTCTATTGAATGGTAAATAAAAATGAAATTATGGCCGGGCGTGGTGGCGCACGCCTTTAATCCCAGCACTCGGGAGGCAGAGGTAGGAGGATTGCCGTAAGTTCAAGGCCACCCTGAAACTCCATAGTGAATTCCAGGTCAGCCTGGGCTAGAGTGAGACCCTACCTCAAAAAAACAAAACAAAACAACAACAACAACAACAACAAAAAATGAAATTATGAAATTTTCAGGGAAATGGATGGATCTTGAAAGGATTATACTAAGCAAGAAAGCCAAATGTTGTGTGTTGTCTCTCATACATGGATTATAGCTACAAATGTTTAGATCTGTGTGTGAGTTGAAACCAAAAATCAGTAGCAGAGGCCAGTAAGCTAGAAAAAGGTTATAAAGGAAGGAGGAGAGGGAAGAACTTTAGGGGATGATATTATAAAATGTGTGTGTGTGTGTGTGTGTGTGTGTGTGTGTGTGTGTGTGTGTGTGTGAATAGATTACAGGTAGTGGAATGGCCTAAGTGAGGCCAGGGAAAGAGATTGAGTAAGAGAAGGGTTGGGGGGAGGATCAATACAAATTCAAGATATTCTGAATAATACATATGAAAGCCTACTTTTTGGAAAATGGCACAACCAGAAGCCATAGATTGCTACTAGAAAATTTTCAGTGCCAGGAATGGGATAACTTCCAGTGAGTTGTTGGCCAGGGAGGTCCCTGTTCCCTCCAAAATATTATAGGTTATTGCCAAGGCCCTTTGTTTCCCACAAGTTACAGATGTTAAGACCCTACTGCTGAAGACTTCACATGCCTGGGTGACAAGGTCACTGAGAAATCAAGCTGGTGCTGAGCTGAAAACCTTCTCCCTGTATCCCAGCCAACTGAAAGCTGGAAAAAGCTGCACTGCATGCAGACCTATGGGAGACAGAAGAAGTTATCAGCAGTGAAAACAGTGGACACTGGAATCTTGAAGTTTGGCCACACAGGCCAAATGACTGAATGGGTGCAACAGTGACATTTCTGCTCTGGGGAAAACCAACTGCTCTCTAATTGGACTGAAGGCCTGCTCTGTGGGAGGGAATACATGCCTAGTACTGAAAACCTAATCAAGAGCCTATGGCAAGGGAGGTCATGAGCCTTAGGGGCATAATGTGTCCTCTTGTCTGGTTCAACGCATATATTATTCTCATCAAACTGCCCTGAAAGCACTATACTTAATGTTTATATTCATATATTAATGCTATTCTCACTTTTGGTTACAGAAACTTCTCTTTTCAGATGGCAGTGACCACTGGGATGACCCAAAAGGCAACATAGTGCTGAGAAGAAGTGACAGAGGAGTGTCCAGCACTGAAACAGCTCTACCACACCCCTCAAGGCTCAGGGTCCATTGCAGAAAAGGTATTGGAAAGAATGTAAGAGCCAAAGGAAGGGTATGACTCCTTACAATGCAGCTGTCCAGACAGAAATTGGCCATGATATCCATGACCTCAGAGTGCCTAGCAATACCTTCACAAAATCCTCATAATAGGAGAAAAAGATGATGACATCAAAATAAAAGACAGACTAATGGAGAGAGGGAGGGGACATTATGGAGAGTGGAGCTATGAAAAGGAAAGTGGGGGAGGGAGGGAAATTATGATTTATTGTCTGTACGTATAGGAGTTGTCAATAAAGAATTTTAAAAAATAAGTAAAAATAGTATATATACTTTCAGAATAACAGCAAAAAAGATTGTATAATTTACAGAGATATTCAAAGAAGAGCTTCTAAGATGCTAATGTTCTTCTTTACCAGCTATGAGGACTAATTCTCCAAAACACAATCTACTTGCTATAATAATTGTGGAGTGGTCTTGGCACAGGCACAAGTCAGCAATGGCATAAGACAGAGCCTAGAGGCAGACTCTCTCACTTGATGTATGCATTCATTTTTAGCTTAATTCATAGCTGCCATAGCACAGTTTAGTGCTAATGCAAATAGTATATTACATTTTTCTATCTGATTTTCTGTTGATAGGTCTCTCCTTCTAGTATTGACTGAGAAGAAAACAAAAGATTTCTAGAGATATCAAGAAGGTAGATAGATGCAAGGATCATTGTGTTTCTCACCTGTCTAGTGTTGCTCAGTACATGTTCTCTGGGTAAGATAGAATGCCATCTCCTTTAGTGAATAACAGACTACAAAAACTCAGTAATGGCCTGAAAGGATTCAAAGCAAGCAGAAGTCAGGTGCAGTGTCACCAGGCTGGCTTAGTTCACTGGGATGTTCTAGAGCCCACATTAGGGCTCCAGAAACATAAGGTAGAAGTTGGGGCACAGAAAAAGAACTTAAAAAACTTACAAACCTGGTGGGGAACCAACTGCTCTTGATTTGGCTAACTGATCTCCTCAGTGGTACGGGACCCATAGCTGGAGCTGGGAAACAAGTCAGAATCATATCTAAACATAAGCTTTCTCTCCAATATCAAGCTACCATCAATCGTGGGCTACAAGAGGGACTACACCTATTAAACTCTCTGTAAAAAAAAAAAAAAAAAAAAGTAAGGGTTATTTCATTTGTCCTGGAGCTAACTTACTCTCCATTGGAGAATCTGCTTCTCTTTTTCAGATAGATGCAGATCCTAAGGAGAGAGCCACCCCATCATACCTCAAAAGGGCCCCGGCTGAAACTAAGGAAAATTGGCGAAACAAGCAAGGGTGATGTTTTCCTGATGAATTGGATACCAGCACAAGGGGGAAGGAGACCAACACAGAGAAAAATCAACTCCTACCAAATCAGAGAGCCAGAGACTCAGAGGCCTCCAACACCTCATCACTGAAGCAGACCAAAAATGAACCCAACATGGCTCAGGGAAATTTTGTAGAAGCGGGGGCGGAAAGAATGTCAGAGCCACATGTTGGGTCAAGATATGCAGAGACATTTATAGTACCAATAACTGTGGGCTAACTCCACAATGCATGACCTATATACCTCAACAAGGAGGGGCCAATGGGGAGGGGGTAGGTCACGGATGAGCCTAATAATGGTACCAAACTGCGTGTATTTGCTGAATAGAAAACTAAAAACAACAACAACAACAACAAAAAAAAAAAACCTTACAAGCCATCATTCTCACTGAGCCTCCACTTAGCCTGGAAATGGCCTAGCTGTCCTGTTTGTGGACCATCCACTGGGCCTGACTGGGTAAAACACAGTTGGCAGGGCCCAAGCAGTATTGCTCCTTGTCTCCAGGCTAACAGTGTGGTTTCTCAGCAGAATGAAGGTTGTTTCTCTCTCAGCAAGGCTATCCAGGTGTATGAATCTCATGTACACTGCTGCTTAGGCATCAAGTTAAGAACCCAGAGACAGAGACTACAGGCCAAGCATTGGTCAGGACATGGAGATTTAAATAGCAAGGGTGCTTCACTTAGAAGCACTGAGAAGTCCAGCGGCAAACTAATTGGTAGGGAAGGGGTCAAGGCAAGGAACCAGACTTGAATGGGTTCAGTCTAGTTTAGTTTGTAACTTTGGGCACATTGGATAACTTATGAAGCCATTTGGATGACCAAATTTCCTTATTATAAACCTAATGAGGTTGGTAGGAGGAGAAATAAGGTCATATGTACAATGTGCTCCTGCAGTGTGTGGAATACAGGAAGTGTACCATCCGTAAACAGTACGTGGGGGTTCTTGCTCAAACTACAAGGTTTTTCACTGAAACTGGGTAAGGTAGACATGAAAATAGAAATTCAAACTTACGTTTAAGTGAAAAATGATTCAGGTTGTCCTGATAGAGAACTTAATTATAAATGAAAAATGATTCAGGATGTCCTGCTAGAGTGCGTCCAATGATAGATTATCTTTTTTGTTCAAATAAGCAGGAGGGATGTGAGGGAAAATAGGTTAAGGGAGTAATAATCATGCAAGATATATAATTAGGTTACTTACAATAATGTTACAAAGCACAAGCTACTTAAATCACCATTTCTTTCAGAGTAAAGAAAGCTTTTGTGCTCATGAGTGTGAATTGGAGACATGGAACTTTTGCATCCTTGACCTTCTTGTGACAAGTTCACCAGAGGTGACAGGAAGCACAAGGGTGGCTGGCCCAGCCATGCTTGCTGCTCTGACCTTCTGGGCCCTGCAGATAAAAGACTGCATTCATCCAAGTTTCAAGGGGTCTGCAAGTACTCCATACTGATGGTCACCATGAGTCCTAGGAAAATGGCATCAGATGGTGTTGGTGGCAGTGCATGACACAATGTCCCCCAAAATGTTGTATTCAGATTCTGGGGTCCCATCTTAAGTAGTTATGCTGAAATTTCATAATGGTGTTCAGAGGCCAGAGTCATGAGCAGGCACAAACTGAAGACCCCTCTGAGCAGCAGAGAGCTCACCTCCCTCTAGGAACACAAGAAGACACATTCAACAAGCAGCTATTGGCTCAGGGTTTCTCATAACATTAGCTTAAAACATATCATTTCAAGTGAGACTTCTAACACACCTTCCAAGAGTCAGGAAACACTGCTGAAGAGTGGAAAGAAAGAATGAAAGATACCAAGTGTGGGAAGGTACACTCAAAGGCACTGTCCTCTCCCTAACCCTCTGTACTTACTGCTGCATTCCTGAACCCATGGTGATTACTGATCACTGCACTGAGGAGGGCCATGAGTAGCATGGGGATCAGGGAGAGGGTGCAGGAGAGGATAATCCAGTGAAAATATGATCAATAAAGGGAAGAGAAAGGAAGGGAGGGGTACTTAATAGGATGGTATTGTATATATGTAAGTAGAAGAATAGATTAATAGGGGTGAAAAGGCCCATGTGATGTCAGGGTAAGAGATTGAGTAAAGAAAAGGTGGAGGGAGGGCTAATCAAAATCTAAGAGGATATAAATAAATCATATAGAAACCTACTTTTTGGACAACAAATAACTCAGGAGCCATAGATTGTTGCTAGAAAATTTTCAGTGCCAGGGATGGGATACCTTCCAGTGAGTTGCTGGCCAGGGAGGTCCCTGATGCTCCCAAAACATTACAGTCCATTGCCAAGGCCCTTGGTTTCCCACCAGGACTAGATGGTAAGAGCCTATTGCTGAAGATTCCACACACTTGGGCTGGAAGGCTACTGAAAAATTCTCCTGGAACTGAGCTGATAACCTCCTCCATGTAGACCAGCTGACAGAAAGCTGGAAGAAGCCATTCTACATGTAGTTTAATGGGAGAGAGAGAAATCACCAGTGAAGATACTCAACAGTAGACACTGAAAATCTTAAACTTTGCCAGCCAGGCCAAATTAACCAACAGGTGCAATAGCGGCACGTCTGTCATGGTGGAAACCAGCTGCCTTCTAATTGGACTGGAGGCCCACTCCATGGGAGGGAATACATCCCCGATACTGAAAACTTAAAACAAGGTAGTCATGAGCCCTAGGGGTGTAATAACTGCTGCTGTCTGGCTAAATGTATATACTATGCTTATCAAACTGCCCACTAAGCACTTCTCTTAATGTTCATACCCATATATTAATGCTACTCTCACTTTTGGTAGAGAACCTTCTCTTTTTAGATGTCAGTGACCTTGGGATGACCCAGAAGGCATCATGGTGCTGGAAAGAAGTGACAGGAGTGCTCAGCACTGCAATATTTCTATCATACCTTCCAAGGCTCAGGGTCTAATGCGGAAGAGGTGGTGGAAAGGATGTAAGAGCCAAAGGAAGGGTAAGACTCCTTACAATGTGCTCCCCCAAGACACAAAATGGCCTGGATATCCATGACCTCACAGTGCCTGACACTACCTATACAAGACTGTCATAATAAGAGGAAAAGATCATAACATAAGAATAAAAGAGAGACTGATTGAGAGGGGAAGAGGATATGATGGAGAATGGAGTTTCAAAGGGGAAACTGGGGAGAGGGAGGGTATTACCATGGGATATTGTTTTACAATCATGGAAGTTGTTAATAAAAAAATTGAAAAGAAAATATGGTCAAATGCCAATTTGTTAATATACTATGGCTCCTAATAAAGCCTATGTTAAAATATAACCTTTACATCTATTAAACAGTAGAGTTTCTATAGAATTTACATCACAGTGTTCACTTTTACTCTGTTCTGTATATGACTCCTTCAACAGAGTCATTATTTCCTTTGAGCCCTGTGTACTAAATACCAAGTGTGCTGGACAGTGCCCTGGGAGATAAGCTTCCACTAAGACCCAAGGCTTAAGTTAGCTTCAGGTCCCACTCTGGAAAGCCATGCATTCCTGCATCCCCAAGTCTTCTTAGCAATTCTGCATCCTGTTTTCCATGTGAACCCAGAACACCTTGATCTCATCTTGAGCCACTTTAGAGTATGGAATAGCATCATGTACAAGGCTACAATGTGGGGACAAGGAGAAGATCTCCGCAAGTAGCATTCCAGCGGTGCAGCCAGACTTTTTACTGAATACCCAACATATGGCATATGTAGAGAAATGTGTTCTTTTTGTTAAAAAAAGAAAAACAACACAAAAAAACCTGTAACTAACCTTATTCCAAAGATAATATAAACTTCGTTGTGATTCTAGAATTAAGCATCATGCCAGACCAACAGTATCAGAATGCCCTGAGCCTTACTGGAGAAGGTGTGTTTTAAGAGGTGGTCTGTTGTTCCTTGCAGCTCAGAATACCCATCTAGCACTGTCTTTTTTGGCCACTCTGCCTCCCATCCCTGTTCCCACTTCCAGATTTCCAGCATTCTCTTGTGCCAATGAGTCCTCGGGATCATGTGTTCAAACCTGCCATTCAGTGCCGCAGATACTTAAAAATGCTTGTGCCTCCCCTCTCCATCCTCCTTTTACCTAATATCCCAGTATCTAAACTGCTCGTACTTACTGAGCACCTTCTGTAAACCAGATATACCTCATTTAGTCTCCATGGTTGGATATATTACATCCATTTTAAAAAAACAAGGGATTCTGAGCAGCTGCTTGACTTGGAAGGAGATAAAGAGGCCACCAGATTCAAGTGTTGACTCCAAGTCCAGGTTCTATGTACCTTCCAGTGCTCTGAGCTCACATTTCTAACACCTGGGATGACTCTCCTGCCCACCAACCCTGCTCAGCTCATGTTTATCCTGGGTGAGGGGTTGGGAACAACTCTTATTCATGGGAGGGCAACTGTAAGGATGCAACCAAAAATCCCACATATATCTAAATTTAAGAAACAAAGGCTGGAGCTGGGCGTGGTGGTGCACTCCTTTAATCCCAGCACTCAGGAGGTAGAAGTAGGAGGATCACCATGAGTCCAAGGCCAATTTGAGACTACATAGTGAATTCCAGGTCAGCCTGAACTGGAGTGAGACTCTACCTCAAAAAACAAAAAGAAAAAAGAGAAAAGAAAGAAAGAAACAAACAAACAAAGATTGGGAGCTGGGGAGATTGCTCAGTTGTTAAAGTCACTTGATTGTAAAAGCCTGCTGGCTGAGGTTCAATACCCCAGACTAACGACATAAATCCAATCTCACCATCTTGTGCACACTTACTCATTTGCTTGTACTCTCTCTCTCTCCAGTAATTTTAAAATATTCAAACTAGGGCTGAAGATATTGCTCAGTGGTTAAGGCACTTGCTTGCAAAGCCTAACAACTCCAGTTTGATTCCCCAGTACTCACATAAAGCCAGATGTACAAAGTGGCACATGCATCTGGAGTTCCTTTGCAGTGGCTGTAGGCCCTAGTGTGCCCATTCTGTCTCTCTCTCTCTTATTTCTTTGTCTGCTTAAAAATAAATGAATGAACCTTCTTGTGTTTTGATGTTAAGAGGTAAGTGGGGTTAAGATGGCAGCGTAGGTACCACCTCAAAGCAGCCTTGGGAGGAAAAAGAAAAAAAAAAAGCAAAAAAAAAAAAAAAACAGCAAAATATACACTTTTACTAAAAAAGTGAGGTGTATAGGAAATTGAAATGGCAGCAGAGAAGTAGGAGAGACCAGAGAATCCAGAGCCCACACAGGCCAGCAGAAGCAGCTCCAGCAGGTCCACAGACTGCGGCAGTGGTGGTACACCAGCCAGCCGCCAGGCTAAGCTTGAGCCACAGGAAAAGCCAGGTGAGGGGAGCTCGCACTCACACCGGAGCTCTCCGCAAACTCAAGAAACATGAAGGGAGAACGGCAGTGAATAACGGAGGAGCAGATCACAAGGTAGAAGAACATGTGGAACAGTGAGAGAACTAGAGCAGCTGCTGCTCCCTCCCCTCCCCTGCCACCAGTGCCCAGCTCCAGCAAACCGAGCAGCGGTCCAGGGACCCGGCCATGCCAACTTGAACTGACGGTGGGACACAAGCAGGAGCAGAGGTAACTGGGATTACACCAGGGAAGGGTCTCACCTGGTCACAAGCTGACTTGGAACCCTCAACAAACCAGAAATCTTAACCTCCTTGTTTTCAGGATTAAGGGAGTGAGAGGGGCACCATACAGCCCAAGGGTCAGACAGAGGATCTGGTTGTCATAGTACCTACTCTTGGATAAATACTGAGCTGTTTTTTATTGAAAGTGTACATTGTTTAGAAACTATCTGTATTTGGTTCCACTCAGCCTTCTTGAATACTCTCATAGCAGGCAAACCCAACGACTAGGGTCACTTTTGTAAATACTCAGAGAGTCTGGAGAGCCACACCTAGCGCCTTAAGCTCCTACCCTGAAGTTATATAACGTCAGATTGATTGATATATCTAATAATACACAGATAACTAGAAAATCCAATCATTAAATAATCCAGGATGCAAAAATATATACGTTATAACACAAGAAACACCAAAAATCAAGACAATGTAAATACACCAAAAATTATTAATGCATCAGCAATGACCTCCAGTGAGAACGAGTTAGAGGAAATGCCTGAGAAAGATTTCAAAAGAATGATAATACATATGTTCAAAGAAGCCAAAGAAGAAATCACAGGAATGAAGCCGGGCGTGGTGGCGCATGCCTTTAATCCCAGCACTCAGGAGGCAGAGGTAGGAGGATCGCTGAGAGTTCAAGGCCATCCTGAGACTACATAGTGAATTCCAGGTCAGCCTGAGGCAGAGTGAGACCCTACCTCGAAAAACCAAAAAAAAAAAAAAAAAAAAAAAGAAATCAAAGGAATGAAAGAGGAAATCAAAAGAATCAAAGAAAACACAGGACACCAATTTAATGAAATAAAGAGGTCAATACTAGACATAAATAAGGAACTAGAAATAATAAAGAAAACTAGTCAGAATTAATAGCAATGAAGAACACAGTTAACGAATTAAAAAAAAAAAAAAAAAACTCTGTAGAAAATCTTACCAGTAGAATGGATGAAGAAGAGGACAGAATATCTAAGCCAAAAGACCAAGTGGAAGATCTAATATAGTCCAACAAAGAGAAAGACAAACTTATAGAAAAGTATGAGTGGGAATTTCAAGATATTCAGGACACTATGAAAAGATCAAACAAGAATTCAGGGCCTAGTAGAAGGAGAAGAATTTCACTCTAAAGGCATAGTAGACATCTTCAAAAAAATCATAGATGAAAACTTTCCCCAAATTGGGAAAGAGGTGCCAATGCAGATATAGGAATCCTTTAGAACACCAAACAAACAACCTGGAAAGAACCTCTCCTCACCATATTACAATCAAACTACCAAACACACAAACCAAAGAAAAAATATTGAAAGCAGTCACAGAGAAAAATCAAGTTACCTACAAAGGCAAGCCTATCAGGATTACAGCAGATTACTCAACACAAACTTTAAAAGCCAGAAGGGCCTGGAGTGATATATTCCAAGTCCTGAAAGATAACAACTGTCAACCAAGGTTACTTTATCCTGCAAAGCTATCCATTCAAATAGACGGAGAAATAAGGACATTCCACGACAAAAGCAGGCTAAAGGAATATTTGAAGACAAAACCAGCTCTACAGAAAATACTTGAAAGAATCCTCCATCTTAAAGAAAAAGAAAAGCACACACATAAGGTACCAGGAAAAAAGAGAATACTAAAATACCAGTTAACACAAGAGAGCAAGGGTAAAACCAGAAGAACTACAAAAAAATGGCAAAAATGAATACACACCTTTCAATATTATCTTCGTAATATCAAAGGCCTCAATGCCCCAACCAAAAGGCATGTGTTTTCAGACTGGGTTAAAAAGCAGTAGCCTTCAATTTGTTGCCTCCAAGAAACCCACCTTTCTTTCTTTTTAAAAACTTTTTTTTGTTCATTTTTATTTATTTATTTCAGTGTGATAGACAGAGGAAGAGACATAGAGAGAGAGAGAGAGAATGGGCATGCCGGGGCTTCCAGCCACTGCTAATGAACTCCAGACACATGTGCCCCCTTATGCAACTGGCTAACGTAGGTCCTGGGAAATCAAGCCTTGAACCATGGTCCTTAGGCTTCACAGGCAAGCGCTTAACTGCTAAGCCATCTCTCCAGCCCAGAAACCCACCTTTCTACAAAGGATGGACACTATCTTAGGGTGAAAGGTTGGAATATGGTATTTTAAGCAAATGGACCTAGAAAACAAGCAGGGGCTGCTATTCTAACATCTGACAAGGTAGACTTAAGTCCAACATTAGTTAAGAAAGATAAGGAAGGCCACTTTAGATTGATTAAAGGCACCCTCCAACAGGAGGACATTACAATCCTAAACATATATGCACCAAACATAGGGGCCCCCAAATTTATCAAACAAATGCTATTAGAACTAAGGTCACAGATAACACCAAACACAGTTGTAGTGGGTGACTTCAACACACCACTCTCATCAATTGACAGGTCATCCTGGAAAAAAATTAAACAGAGAGGCACCTGGACTAAATGAGGTCATAGAAGGAATGGACCTAACAGACATCTACAGGACATTTTTTTTTTAAATTTTTTTTTATTTATTTGAGAGTGACAGACACAGAGAGAAAGACGGAGAGAGGGAGAGAGAGAGAATGGGCGCGCCAGGCCTTCCAGCCTCTGCAAACGAACTCCAGACGCGTGCGCCCCCTTGTGCATCTGGCTAACGTGGGACCTGGGGAACTGAGCCTCGAACCGGGGTCCTTAGGCTTCACAGGCAAGCGCTTAACCGCTAAGCCATCTCTCCAGCCCAGGACATTTCATCCAAATGCTACAGAATATACATTCTTTTCAGCATCACATGGAACATTTTCTAAAATAGACCATATATTAGGACACAAAGCAAATCTTAACAAATACAGGAAAATTGAAATAATTCCTTGCATTCTATCTGACCACAATGGAATCAAACTACAGATCAATTGCAAGAAAGGCTATATAGCATACACAAAATCATGGAAATTAAACAACACACTACTAAATGATGAATGGGTCAACGAAGAAATCAAGAAGGAAATCAAAAAATTTACGCAATCCAATGATAATGAGAACACAACATATCAAAAAATTTACGCAATCCAATGATAATGAGAACACAACATACCAAAATCTCTGAGACACCATGAAGGCAGTTCTAAGAGGTAAATTTATAGCCTTAAGTGCCTATATTAAGAAATTAGAAAGGTTGCAAGTAAACAACCTAATGCTTCACCTTAAAGCCTTGGAAAAAGAAGAACAATGCAAACCAAAAATAAGTAGAGGGGAAGAAATAACAAAGATTAGGGCAGAAATTAATGAAATAGAAACAAAAAAAAATCCAAAGAATTAATGAAACAAAGAGTTGGTTCTTTGAAAGGATAAACAAGATTGATAAACCCTTAGCAAATCTGACTAAAAGAAAGAGAGAAGAGACACAAATTAATAAAATTAGAGATGAAAAAGGTAACATCACAACAGATACCAGAGAAATTCAAAAAATCATAGGGACATACTATAAAAGCATATACTCCACAAAGTATGAAAATCTGAAAGAAATGGATGATTTCCTAATTTATATGACCTACCTAAATTAAATCAAGATGAGATTAATCACTTAAATAGACCTATAACAAGCATGGAGATCTGAACAGTTATCAATAATCTCCCAACAAAAAATAGTCCACCTATAACAAGCATGGAGATTCGAACAGTTATCAATAATCTCCCAACTAAAAATAGTCCACGCCCAGATGGATTCACTGCTGAATTTTATCAGACCTTCAAGGAAGAGCTAACACCATTGCTTCTGAAGCTTTTCCAGGAAATAGAAAAAGAAGGAATTCTACCAAATTCCTTCTATGAAGCCAGCATCACCCTGATACCAAAACCAGGCAAAGATAGAACAAAAAAAGAAAATTACAGACCAATCTCCCTCATGAACATAGATGCAAAAATTCTCAACAAAATATTGGCAAACAGAATACAAGAATATATCAAAAAGATCATTCACTCTGACCAAGTAGGCTTTATCCCAGAGATGCAGGGATGGTTCAATATATGCAAACCTATAAATGTAATATATTATATAAATGGGTTGAAGGACAAATATCACATGATCATCTCATTAGACACAGAGAAAGCATTTGACAAAATCCAACATCCCCTCATGATAAAAGTCCTACAGAGAGTGGGAATAAAAGAAACATATTTCAATATAATAAAGGCTATTTATGACAAGCCTACAGCCAACATATTACTAAATGGGGAAAAACTGGAAGCTTTTCCAATAAAATCAGGAATAAGACAAGGGTGTCCACTGTCCCCACTTTTATTTAATATAGTTTGGGAAGTCTTGGCCATAGCAATAAGGCAAGAGACACACATAAAAGAGATACAAATTGGAAAGGAAAAGATCAAGTTATCATTATTTGCAGATAACATGATTCTATACATAAAGGACCCAAAAGACTCTACTAGCAAACGGTTAGAGCTGATAAACACCTACAGCCATGAAGCAGGATACAAAATAAACACACAGAAATCAGTAGCCTTCATATATGCTAACAACAAACACACAAAGGATGAAATCAGAGAATCACTCCCATTCACAATTGCATCAAAAAATAAATAAATAAATAGATAAAGTACCTTGGAATAAACCTAACCAAGGAAGTAAAGAATCTCTACAATGAGAACTTTAAAACACTCAAGCGAGAAATTGCAGAAGACACTAGGAAATGGAAAAACATCCCTTGTTCCTGGATTGGAAGAATCAATATTGTGAAAATGGCAATCTTGCCAAAAGCAATCTACACATTTAATGCAATACCCATCAAAATTCCAGTGGCATTCTTCATGGAAATAGAAAAACAATCCAAAAACTCATTTGGGATCACAAAAAACCTTGAATATCTCAAATAATACTGAGCAACAAAAATAAGGCGGGAGGTATCACCATATTTGATTTTAACCTATACTACAGAGCCATAGTAACAAAAACAGCATGATACTGGCACAAAAGCAGATATGTAAATCAATGGAACAGAATAGAGGACCTAGATTTAAGTCCAGATAGCTATAGCCACTTGATATTCAATAAAAATGCCAAAAATACTCTTTGGAGAAAAGACAGCCTCTTCAGCAAATGGTGCTGGGAAAACTGGATATGTATCTGAGAAGGATGAAAATAGATTCTTCTCTCTCTCCATGCACAAGAATTAAGTCCAAATGAACTAAAGACCTTAACATCAGACCTGAAACTCTGAAATTGCTAGAGGAAAAAGTAGGGGAAACCCTTCAACATATTGGTCTTGGCAAAGACTTTCTGAATATAACCCCAATTGCTCAAGCAATAAAACCACAGATTAACCATTGGGACCTCATGAAATTACAAAGATTTTGTACTGCAAAGGACACTGTGAATAAAGCAAAAAGGCAATGTACAAAATGGGAAAAAATCTTTGCCAACTATATATCTGACAGAGGATTAATATCTAGGATATACAAAGAACTCAAAAAGTTAAATAATAAGAAATTAAACAAGCCAATTAAAAAATGGGCTGGAGCTAAATAGAAAGTTCTCCAAAGAAGAAATATGGAGGGTGTATAAGCATCTAAAAAATGTTCTACATCCCTAGTCATCAGGGAAACGAAGGTTAAAACTACATTGAGATTCCATCTCACTTCTGTCAGATTGGCTACCATCATGAAAACAAATGATCATAAATGCTGGCAGGGATGTGGAAAAAGAGAAACCCTTCTACACTGTTGGTGGGAATGCAATCTGGTCCAGCCATTGTGGAAAACAGTGTGGAGGTTCCTAAGATAGCTAAAAATTGATCTACCATATGACCCAGCTATAGCACTCCTAGGCACATATCCAAAGTACTCATCTCATTTCCTTAGAAGTACATGCTCAACCATGTTTATTGCCACTCAATTCATAATAGCTGGGAAATGGAACCAGCCTAGATGTCCCTCAATTGATGAGTGGATAATGAAGATATGGCACATTTACACAATGGAGTTCTACTCAGCAGTAAAGAAAATGAAGTTATGAAATTTGCAGGAAAATGGATGGATCTGGAAAGGATTATACTAAGTGAGGTAACCCAGGCCCAGAAAGCCAAGCGCCACATGTTCTCTCTCATATGTGGATCCTAGTTACAGATGATTGGGCTTCTGTGTGAGAAGGAAAAAACTCAGTAACAGAGGTCATTAAGTTAAAAAGGAGATATAAAAGAGAAGAGAAAGGAAGGGAGGAGGGTACTTATTAGGTTGGTATTGTATATATGTAAGTAGAAGAATAGATTAATGGTGGTGAAAATGCCCAAAGTGAGGTCAGGGGAAGAGATTGAGTAAAGGAAAGGTGGAGGGAAGGCCAATAAAAATCTAAGAGGATACAAACAAATCATATGGAATCCTCCATTTTTTGGACAATGGAACACTCAGGAGCCATAGATCGTTGTTAGAAAATTTTCAGTGCCAGGGATGGGATACCTTTGGTGAGTTGTTGGCCAGGGAGTTCCCTGATGCCTCCAAAACATTATAGGCCATTGCCAAGGCCCTTGGTTTCCCACCAGAAATAGATGGTAAGACCCTATTGCTGAAGACTCCACATATTTGGGCTGCAAGGCCACTGAGAAATCCTGCCAGAACTGAGTTGATGACTTCCTCCATATAGACCAGCTGACAGAAAGCTGGAAGAAGCCATTCTGCATGCAGTTCAATGGGAGAAAGAGATACCACCAGTGAAGATACTCAACAGTGGACACTGCAAGCCTTATAATTGGCCAGCCAGGCCAAATGAGCCAACAGGTACAATAGTGGTGCATCTGTCATGGTGGAAACCAACTGCCCTCCAATTGGACTGAAGGCCTGCTCCATGGGAGGAAATACATCCCTGATACTGAAAATTTAAAGCAGGGGTAGTCAAGAGCCCTAGGGATATAACATCTGCTGCTGTCTGGAAAAATGTATATAGTATGCTTATCAAACTTCCCAGTAAGCACTTCTCTTAATATTCATACCCTTATATTAATGCTACTCTCACTTTGGGTAGAGAATCTTCTCTTTTCAGATGGCAGTGACCTTGGGACGACTCAGAAGGTATCATAATGCTGGAAAGAAATGACTGGAGTACTGAGTAACATCTCGATCACACCTTCTAAGGCTCAGGGTCTAATGTGGAAGAGGTGGTGGAAAGAATGTAAGAGCCAAAGGAAGGATAGGACTCCTTACAATGTGCTCCCTCCAGACATAAAATGGCCTGGATATCCAAGACCTCACAGTGCCTGACACTACCTACACAAGACCATAATAAGAGGAGGAAAAGATCATGACATCAAAATAAAAGAGAGACTGACTGAGATGGGGAGGGGATATGATGGAGAATGGAATTTCAAAGGGGAAGGTTGGGGTAGGGAGGGTATTACCATGGGATATTTTTTATGATCATGGAAAATGTTAATAAAAATTGAGGGGAAAAAAGAAATAGGGCCGGTGAAGATGGCTTCCAGCATAAGCTTGTGAGCAGTCACATCTTCCAGCTCCTTGCTCAGTGTTACAGCTGCCCTCAGTTCCTTCCTCCATGCATCCAACTCAACAGAGGTTTGACCTACTCCACAGAACCTACCATGCATGCTCTTCTCTGGATGATTCTGCCGCTATCAACCCTGTCCTCCCTGACCCAAGGCCAAGGACAGATGAGGAAAGCCCTTGTTTCTCCTTAACAGGCAGATCACCATGCAGGGCCTTGGCAAGGAAAACCATAGCTCGGTGTCCAAGTTCATCCTCCTTGGCTTCTCCAGTGAGTTGCAGATTAGAGTGTCTCTATTCATCTTCTTTCTCCTGATCTACCTCATCACCCTCCTGGGCAATGGTCTCATCATCACCCTAATCTACCTAGACCCCCGCCTCCACACCCCCATGCACTTCTTTCTCAGTATTCTCTCTCTGGTGGACATGAGCTATGTTACCACCACTGTGCCCCAGATGTTGGTTAATATGGTGTGTCTGAGAAGGACCATCTCCTGGGGTGCTTGTATGTAGCCCAGATGTTCATCTTCCTGGTCCTGGGCATTGCTGAGTGTGTTCTCTATGCCATTATGGCCTATGACAGATACGTTGCCATCTGCTGTCCCCTTCACTATTCCCTGCTCATGAGCTGCCTCACTTGTATCAAGATGCTCACTGTCTGTTGGATCATCAGCATCACGGGGGCTCTGTTCTACACTGTCTTCACCATGCGTCTGCCTTACTGTGGTCCCTATCAGATAAGCCACTTCTTCTGTGAGGTCCCTGCTGTCCTGAAGTTGGCCTGTGCAGATACCACCTTCAATGACCGCCTGGACTTCATCCTGGGTTTCATCCTGCTTTTGGTCCCACTCGCCCTCATCCTGGCCTCCTATACCCACATCTTCATCTCCATCTTAAGAATCTGCTCATCCCAGGGAAGGCTCAAGTCCTTCTCCACATGTGCTCCCACATCACTGTGGTCACCATGTTCTATGGGCCAGCCATGATCACATACATGAGGCCTGGCTCTTGGTAAGACCCAGAGCGAGACACGAAGCTGACTCTGTTCTACAACGTCGTCTCTGCCTTCCTCAACCCCATCATCTACAGCCTCTGGAACAAGGATGTGAAGGGGGCCTTTCTGAAAGTCCTGGGAGACAGAGCGATGGCTCAATGACCAGGGATGTTCCGGAGTTGTCCGTGGTGACTGGGGGACTGGGTGGAACTCATCTGACATCCTAAAAAGATCACTTGGAACACACTCAAGTCTTCCTGGGACTGTGAGCAGCCAGGAATGAATGCCCGCCATCACACCACACCACAGCAATCCACATTGCCACCACCCAGACTCTTAATACTGAAGCTGGATAATTTCTTGAAAAAGTCTATCCTTTTAGTTCATGTCACTGGCTTTATTGCTTTTCCTGAGCTCACTCGCTCTTCTACAAGTTCTCACTATTTATGTCACTATTGTGAGCACAGCTAAATGGTTAACATGGACACATGCTTTTCTACAATGAAGGAATTTTGACATAAAGAGGAAGCAGTTAGGACTGGAGAAATGGCTTAGTGGTTAAGGCGTTTGCCTACAAAGCCAAAAGACCAGAGTTCGATTCCCAGGACCCACATAAGCCAGATGCACAAGGGGGCACATGCATCTAGAGTTCATTTGCAGCAGCTGGAGGCCCTGGCATGCCCATTCTCCCTCTCTCTCTCCCCCTGCCTATTACTCTCTGTCTCTCAAATAAAGAAAAATTTTTAAAAATTAAAAAGAGGAGGGGGCTGGAAAGATGGCTTAGCAGTTAAGTGCTTGTCTGTGATGCCTAAGGACTGCAGTTCGAGGCTTGATTCCCCAGGACCCACATAAGCCAGATGCACAAGGTGGTGCATGCATCAGGAGTTCATTTGCAGTGGCTAAAGGTCTTAGCATGCCCATTCTCTCTCTTTCTCTCTCTCTCTCTCTCTCTCTTCCTCTTTCTCTGTCACTCTCAAACAAATAAATAAAAATAAATTTAAAAAAAAGTGTGAGCCATCACACTTGGCTTTTCCCTTTAAAAAAAAAAAAGAGGAGGCAGTTAGGCAGGGACATCGTCTCGTCTGTCTGGTAAACACTACAGATAATATCTAGTACTACTTTTTGAACTGTGTGCTATAAAATATAAGCTGGAATTAGTTTAGATACATCTGATAAATATGGCTAATAATTTGTGTAGGCTGGGTTCGGTTTATGAGAATGACATTTACTTAGTTCAAAATTTACATTTTAAGTGGGGAGTGGTGGCACATGCCTTTAATCCCAGCACTCTGGAGGTGGAGGTAGGATTGCTGTGAGTTCGAGGCTGGAGACTCATTTTTGCATTTTTCTGTCTTGTTGGAACAAGGTCTCCCATGTAGCCCGAGCTAGCCTCGAACACGCAAGCCTCCTGCCTCTGCTCCCTGAGGTCCAGGCTTGCAGGTGTGTACCACTGTGCCTGGATTTTCACTCTTTTGATAGAGAAAAAAATAAAGTAGAAATGACTTTTTATTAACACAATTCTCAATTTAATACAGACTTCTGTGTCTTCCCAAGTACAGTTTGAAAAAATTAAAACTTCTTGGGGCTGGAGATATGGCTCAGCAGTGAAGGCATTTGCCTGCAAAGCTGAACAACCTGAGCTTGATTCCCCAGGACCCACATAAGCCAAATGCACAAGCGGCACACACATCAAGAGCTAGAGGCCTGGTGTGCCCTTTTATACTCTATCTCTGTCTCTACCTCTCTGCTTGCAAATAAATATTTTTAATTAAATAAAATGAAAACTTTTCAAACATTTCATTGAGCTCATCAACTATAAAGGAACCAAATGCTTGTCAGGACTGGTTCAAAGGTCAATGTGGTTTACAGAAATTCATGTTGTCAAATGAACAACTTACATCATGAATAGGATTCATTTAAATTACCATGGACAGGATCTTCTGCATTGCTACAGGTTGTCTATAACTGCACAGCTACACCCATAGAGTTGTGTTGTCTCTTAGTCCACAGAAAGTCAATCAAAGGCACACACCTAAATAAAATCAGATATCTTCCAAGGATCTCTAGACCCCTAGTTTCTTACACTGTGGGTCGTAGCCATCTGGGGTGGCATGACTAGATGTGGAGGTAGTGAAAATTTTGTAGCAGAAGTTTCTCAATGCACAGTGACCAAAAATTAATTCAAACACTTCATAATGAATGGGGGGTGCTCCTTGCAGTGCCCTACTGTGCTGCCTGGCGTTTCACTGCAGCCCTGGCTGTGAGCTCACAGCGTGCACGTGTCCTGCCCGCTATCACACCACCCACAGCAATCCACATTGCCCAAACACTGTGGCTCAGGTTCCACACTATGGTATACTGTGCTGCCTGGCGTTCCACTGCAGCCCTGGCTGTGAGCTCACAGCGTGCACGTGTCCTGCCCACCATCACACCACCCACAGCAATCCACATTGCCCAACACCGTGGCTCAGGTTCCACACTATGGTATGCTGTGAAGCGGTGCTTATACTGTACAGGCAAAGGTTTCTGTTCTTGTAGAAACATAATAACTTAATTACAAAAGTAAGGACGGCATTTGCCTACTGTCATTCCTTAGCATGTAAGATCAAATTTGCATACAGTGGATGATATTATGTTTGAATGCTTCATTTTAAAAGTGTTGTTTGAGCCAGACCTGGTGCAACGGTAGCATGTCTGTTGTGGGGGAAATCAATTGCTGTCTTATTGGACTTGAGGCCCACTCCCCCCACTGGAGGGCATTCATGCCTAGTACTAAAACCTAATCAAAAGCCTATGTCTGGGGAAGTCATAAAGCCTGTTGTCTGGCTAAATGGATACATTTATGCTCACCAAACTGCCTTCTAACCTCTTAGGTTTATGCCCGTATATTAATGGTACTCTTGCTTTTGGTTAGAACAGCTTCTCTTTGCAGATGGTGGTGACCACTGGGGGGACTCCAAACTCACCAACATGCTGAGAAATGACAGTCACAGCACTGACATATCTCTACCACATCCTCCAAGGCTCAGGGAGCATTTTGGAAGAGGTGGTGGGAAGAGTGTAAGTGGTAAAGGAAGGGAGGATGCTTACAATACTGCCAACCAGACAGAAAGTGGCCTTGATATTCATGACCTGATTCTGGCTGATGCCACCTACACAAAAACTACATAACAGGAGGAAAATAATGATGGCATCAAAATAGAAGAGACACCAGTTGGAAAGAAGAAAGGATTCACTGGAGAGAGTTGAGGACAGAGAAAGGGGGTTGTCATAGAATGGTATTATGATCATGGTATATTGTCAATAAAAAGTTTTTTAAGTTTAAAATATTACTCTCTGAGTTGGTGACTCGAGTTTCATAAGTGAATTTTGGCTTCAAATTAGGACTAAATATCCAACAGTTTCTGAAATATCCCTAAGTAGCCTTCTGCCATATATTTTTATTTTTACTTATTTATTTGAGAGACAGAGAGAGAGAAAGAGAGAGGGAGAGAATGGACATGCCAGGGCCTCTCACTGCTGTAAACTGACTCCAGATGCAGAAAGTGCCTTATCCACTAAGCCATCTCTCCAGCCCGACTTCTACCATCTTGTAGTATATACTTATGCTTTTCAACTGAATAATCACATGCATACCCACATGCAGAAACACAGCATTACCTCTGCATTCAAGATCTTGCTCTCATCATAACCCTGTTGGGTGGGTTACTTTGCCATTATTTTACAAGTGAGACAGGCTGAGAGCTCAACCGACGTGCCCCTCTTCCAGAAGCAACACATGAGAATGTACCTGAAGCTGGGATTCATGACTCTCTACTCACTTCATGCTTCCCTTGCGACTGCCATCTTTTGGCCCATACTTCTCCTCTTCCATTTTGATATTTGCCAGAAGTGCTCGAAAGCTTGCAGCTCAATGTTCAGTCAGTCTCCTTGTCACTGTAGAATAACACCGGTAACACCAGGTTGTGAGCATTTCATGAGAAGATACATGCCAAGGACATGTTGCACATTTTGTAAGCAAGCATCCGTAGCCTCTGAGCCACTTCCCCAGCCTGCACTGCAGATCTGGAATTGCTATAGGTTCCATATTTTCTAATGCACAGAAATCACTTCTCATTGGTTGTCTGGGTTTTCTGTAATGAAGAATAAGTTATTTTGTTATGTACCTTGGAGTAGGCTGAATTTAATTGCATACTTTTATAAAGAGTTTTCTAATCTTTTAAATATTTTTTATTTATTCATTTGTGAGCAGAAAGAATATGAGCACACCAAGGCTTCCTGCCACTGTATGTCAACTGAAAATGGATGTGCCACTTTGTGTATCTGGCTTTATGTGGGTACTTGAGAATCAAACCCAGGCCAGCAGGCTTTTAGCCCTGGGTCATCTTCCCAGCCTGTTTCCTATTTTTATTTTATCATACCACCTTTGTCCAGAAGGTAGTTGAAGCAGCTGTTTTTCTATATAACGATATTTACTGAGCAGAAGAAAAAAAATCCTTTCTCATTCCATTCACCTGTGTCTGTGGGTAGCAAATTATTCTTGCTGCCTTTAGAGGACTTGGAAGGATGCTGTCCTTGGGGAGCACATTGCAAGGCTAAGCATGGGCTGTGGACCTGAGCCAGCAGCCAGCGCCCCAGGGAGGGCCTGCACACTGGAGCTTTGATGGGAGAGGCTGACCTTGCTAGCCCTATATTTCCAAACTTGTTCTTTTTGAATCCTAGGGAGGATGCCTTGAGCCAGGGGTCATTTCCTCACATTCTCAGTTTTCTTTCTGCCCCTCAAATACACCATACATTCAGTTATTTGCTTCATCCTTTCCATGCCTCCTTTATGCCAAGCCCTGTGCTAGACAATGGCCACACAGATGTCACTAATACTACCACTGTCCGCAGTGGCCAGAAGTTGGGAATTCATAGCCCTTTTCTTTCCATCCTGGATCTTTGCATGCTCTGCTCCCTGTACTGAGATGGCCCTTCTCTTCCTTCTCAACTTATCAGTTTCCCACCCATTTTCAAGGCGCAGAGGAAATCTGGCCTCTGGCAGTACTGCAGAGGGCCCATGTGAGGTTTGAGACCTGGAGAAAGCTGATACTGAGGAGTGTACCTAGCCCTCAAGAGTTGCCCATACCGAGAGGAGGGAGACAGGAGTGATGGGCTGTCCGCTTCCGGCCCTGGCTTCCCACCACCTGACTCCCAGCACACAGGCAGCCCAGCCTCAGGAGCCTCTTGTCCCAGCGCTGAGGCGCCTGGGCTCAGCTTGGTCCAGTAGCTCCCGGTGCCTGGGTGTGGCCTCCAACGACCTGCTCAAGCGCCAGCATGGCTCCTGGAACGCACATTGTTAGACCACGTTCCATATGTAGCTCTGGATGCCTGGGACACTGTGAACCAGGGAGTTTCTTTCTTTTGCTCTAAGGCAAGATCTGACACACTCCCTGACTATCCCACCAGCCCATTGGCCAAAGACCTCAAAGTGAGTGTTCCAGCTTCTTCCCTGCTACCTCATTCTGACTCATGGTCTGCCTTAAATCTCCTGGGCCACACTTCTGGCCCCTTCTCTTCACCTGTGCTCTCTGCATGGAAATGAACAGCTCCAACCAAGTGACACAAAGCACCGAGAGGCCACAGGGTGGCTTCAGGCTTGCAGGAAGAGGTGCTATGTTCCATAAGATGCAAGTCCAACCACAGCACATCCAATGTTCCACACTGAATGCAACTTTCTATGTAACTATGCATAAGTTTTTAAACTTGGGGCTGTCAAGATAGTACAGTGGTTAAGGCACTTCTCCACAAAGCCTCGTGACCTGAGTTCTATTGTCTAGGACCTTTGTAAAGCCAGATACAAAAAGTGGCACATGCATCTAGAATTCATGTGCACTGAGTGCAGGCGCTGTCATACCTATTCTCCCCCCCCACCCCACACTTCCTCTCTCTGCTAGGCGTGGTGATGCACACTTTTTTAATTCCAGCACTCAGGATGCAGAGGCATGAGGACAACTGTGAGTTCAAGGCCAGCCTGAGACTCCATAGTGAATTCCTGGTCAGTCTGGGATAGAGCAAGACCCTACCTCAACAATATGGTTTAATAAAAAGTGTTTAAAGCCGGGCGTGGTGGTGCATGCCTTTAAGCCCAGCACTTGGGAGGCAGAGGTAGGAGGATTGCCATGAGTTCAAGGCCACCCTGAGACTCCATAGTGAATTCCAGGTCAGCCTGGTCTAGAGTGAGACCCTACCTCGAACACCCCCCCAAAAAAAGTGTTTAATAAATGACTGCTCATACAATACTCTATTTCCCTGTTTACACACCTTTTTTTTTTTTTTTAATCTTACAAGTTTCTTGTTTCATGTATGTAGACCAGGGGAGTTCAAAAATGGTAGACACTTTGTCACCTTGCAAGGAGAGAGGACAATTTCATGGCCTCCATCTCTCCAGACCTCCCAGAACACCTCAGTTTGTTCCCTGGGGAAGGAGGAGTCACTGAGTAAGGCCCTGCTCTGGGGCCCTGTGTGAGCCCAGCACTGATGTCCCCAGTACCCACAACTCATATCAATGCCCAGCCACCCTGGGATCCAGGAGAGGCCTGAGAGGGAAGTTCCCTGGAGCCCAGTATCTCCTCCCTGAGCCAGAGGTGACTGTGGGAACTGTCTTGACTGGAGTCTTGGGGCTATGTGGCCCTGGGTCTGAGGGAGGGTCCCTGCCACACCTCTTCACTAGATGATTATAAACTCAAGACAGGAGTGTTCTCAGGTCTCCTGGAAACTTCCAGCTACTCCACCTCCAGCCCTGTTGGCTAGGAGCTCCAGGTAGGGACCGGGGCAGAGCAGTCTACAGTTCCTGTTGGCCTGCGGGCCACCTGCCTCTGTGCCTCTGGCCTTTCTCCCCACTCTGGCAGGTGTGGGTGTGGATGTGGCTGCCTGTCTCTGCTGCTTCTTCTCTCTGCGTCTGACCACTCCTTCCTCACCCCTGGGCTTGCTGTGTCTACTTGGCCTCTTTCTCTCTCTTGTTCCCCACCACTTGTTCTGTCTGCTTCACCCGTGTGCCTCTGTCCCGTCTCTCCCCCTGCCTTTCTTTCTCTCTTTACTTCTGATTGTCACTTGTGGGCTCTGCCTCCAGCGTTGCTGGTAGCACAGTGTCCTCTGCAAATCCCTGGCTCTCTCCTCTCCCCTACATGCTTTCCTGTTCTCAGGCTTTTCCTCTTTCAGCTTTGCCCCCTGGCCTGCGCCCTGCCATCCTCCCCCCGCTGTCAGTGTCTGCCCAGCTCTCCCTGCCTGCACTCACCCACCCGCCTGCTCCCTGCTCTCAGGCTTCTTCTTTTCTTTGGGTTTCCTTAGCCCTAAAGGTCTGCGCTGATGTGGGGCGGGGGTGTGTGTGCATGTGGATATCTAGCATATGTGACAGAGGAAAGTTCTAGTGACAGGGCTGGTGAAGAGGAAAGGGGGAGAAAACACAGGTTTAGAACTAAGTATTGTGACAACCATGTCCTTATTCTGTTCATCATGAGGGGGAGTCAGATGGCTTTGTTAGGTAGTTTAGGGTGACTGTGCCCCAAAGCAGGAATGTCCCTCAGTCTGCCCTTGTAATCTCCACTTTACTAGAGAACAGAGAAGGATCTCTCCCTATTGCTTGACTGAAGGAGTTCCTCATATCTGTTTATCCATAAACAACCTGAGCCCCTCCTGGGAGGGAGCTCCCTTACCTAGAATTTAAACCTGATCCTGGCATTGTGATTGGTTAAGCTCAGCCCCCAAACTTGGCTCCATGACTGGCCTCTTTTTGAGCCAGCCACTAGCCCAGACCAATCAGCCCTCACTCTGGCTCACCTGAGCCTCAAGGTAAGGCCCAGCACAACCAGGTTATGAGTAGACTCTTAGCAGGAGGGCATCTTTCTCCTTGCTGGTGTTCATCTGCCCTGATCCTCCAGGCTCCTGTCCAGATAAGCCTCCCCTCATTTCAGCCAGGCTGGGCTGAGACAAGAAGAGACCCCTACACCCCCATGGGCTCTCTCCCCCTCCCACATGGCAGGAGCTCTCTGCACTTTCCCCCTTTCTTCTCTAAATCCCTTTTTATTTCCTAGGTTTGCAGATCCTCTCTCTGAAGAAAAATGTGTTAGTTTATAAATCATCCTTCTCAGTCTTGTTTTAACCAATTATTTGGTTAAAGTTAGACACAGACTCAGGATTTGGGACTCAAGGATTATTCCTGAACCCCAGTACCCCATAACAACCAGGCACGGTGACCTGTCCAACGTTTGGGCAAGGAAACGGCAAACCCATCTGATGTGAGTCTTTTATCTCCTAATCTATGCTGCAGGAGACCAGAGAGGAGGAGATAAATACCTTTAGAAGGAAAAATGCCAACAATTTTTCTCTTATTTTCATTACATCTTAGCAAAGGACCAAAGCTAGTACCTCCTTCCAGGCTCAAGCCCTTGCCAACTGAGGGGCTAGAGACTCGCCCTCTACCAAGACTTTGTAATCGCACAACCCATTTCTGTCTTCTTATTGACAACAGGTCATCATCAAACCTAGATGTGATCAGCTTAGAACCTGAGGCTCAGAGTGAGCAAGTAATCAGTCCTAGAACACCCAGCGAAACATCCAAAGAAACAGACTAGAGGCTGGGCAGCAGGCTTCCCTCTGGATGAGGGTTCCCATTCCTCAAGGGGAACAGAGTCCCAGGAGGTGAGAACCTGTCACCTGTATCTCCTCTGCTACCTTCTCCCTTGGCCTGCAGGTAAGAACTGAGATCCACTCAACACTATGGCCCTTGTTTAAAGCCCCACTTATCTGGGGACCTGAGTGGTTTGCACTCTGTTCCCAAAATCCCACACCCTGGCTTGTCTCAGAGAGCAATGGCAGGTCCTGGGCCAGAGGGCAATCTGCTCGGGGCTCACCATGCTTGCTGTTTCTGTACAGCCTGAGCCGTTATTTTCCCTCTGAGCTTTGGCAAAATAAAAGGCTTGCACTAGTGGTTATCCAATCAAGCTTCAAGTAATCTTTCTTTAAAATTTTTTTTGTTCATTTTTATTTATTTATTTGAGAGTGACAGAGATAGAAAGAAGCAGATAGGGAGAGAGAGAATGAGCGTGCCAGGGCTTCCAGCCACTGCAAATGAATTCCAGATGCGTGCGCCCCCTTGTGCATCTGGCTAACGTGGGTCCTAGAGAATCCAGCCTCGAACCCGGGTCCTTGGGCTTCACAGGCAAGCACTTAACCGCGAAGCCATCTCTCCAGGCCTCAAGTAATCTTTTTTTTTTTTTTTAATTTTTTTATTTATTTATTTGAGAGCAACAGACACAGAGAGAAAGACAGATAGAGGGAGAGAGAGGGAATGGGCGCGCCAGGGCTTCCAGCCTCTGCAAACGAACTCCAGATGCGTGCACCCCCTTGTGCATCTGGCTAACGTGGGACCTGGGGAACCGAGCCTTGAACCGGGGTCCTTAGGCTTCACAGGCAAGCGCTTAACTGCTAAGCCATCTCTGCAGTCCTCAAGTAATCTTTTATAAATATTGCTTTATTGGTTTGAGAGAGAAGGGAGGGAGAGAGTATGGACACACCAGGGCCTCATGCCACTGCAAACGAACCGCAGACCCATGCACCACTTTGTGCATCTGGCATGACATGAGTTCTGGGTAATTAAACCTGGGCCTGCAGGCTTTGCAAGAAAAGAAGGTCCAAAGGCTTTAAAAATGTTGAAAACCATAAGGCTATCAGTCTCACAGCTAAATGCCCACCTAGTCCAATAAGCATTCCTAGTTCTATTCTTAGGAGGTGGCCAGTGTAGATGTGAGTGTCCCCTCCCCATGAACACGGCTGTTTGTCTCAGCCTTGAGTGGACATTTAATCACAATCCATACCCTGCTACCCTTGATCTTTACAGTCCTCACCTCCTGACCCAAACCTCAGCATAAATACAAAGTGTCGCATACCTGGCATAGAGGTGCCATTGCTGATGACATACTACCTTCATGTTACAGTTGGGATCACAAAGGTCAAAGAAGGTAGGGGACTTTCCTAAAGTCACACAGCAAACTCAATACCCAGCAAGAACAGGAGTACAACTTTTATAATATCAGACATAATGACCAGAACCAGTGGTTAGGCCCAAATGAAAAGCCTTGCTGCATGTATGTATGACTTTTCCTGCCCTGGCTGTGGGACAGGCTAGGAGTACTGGACTCTCACTTTGGTCTGGCGCTCATCTACTGTAAGACTTGGCGTCCGTCTTTTCTGAGGCAGCCTGCACATGCGTCCCTGGGGCCAGAAGAGGAGGGAGTGGCCAGAACCTTTTGCTGTCTGGGTCCGTGCATCTCAAAGCCAGACTACTTCTTCATCTCTGTGGCCAGCATACTCTCTGAGCTGTGAGGGCGGGATAGAAGGCTGAGACGTGTTTCTGTATTTGGTGTTCCTACCTCCTGAACTGGTTCAGCAGATGTCGTGCCTTTCTGGCATTTCTTCTGCACCTACTATGGTCACCTGCTCACCATTCTGTGGCATTCCCACTATACAGATAAGGCTGCTAAGGCTCAGCAAGGACATGACTGCACCTGGGGCCTCAATCATCCTAACTCCAAGCCTGGGGCTTAGAGTTAATAAGCATCAAGGAATATTTCAAACCCGAATCAGGGACGCTCACATGCCACTGAAGAGGAGAAAAATACTCCATTTCCTAACTATTTCTGATAATAGAAACAAGAAGCAGAGGTGATGTGGCTCAATCAGCAAGGTGCTTGCTGCATAAACCTGAGGACCTGAATTCAGATCCCAGTGCCCATGGAAAATGCCAGGTGTGATGACACACACTTATAATCCCAGTGGTCAAGAGATGGAGACAGGAGGATCCCCCAGGTCTGATGGTTTTCTTGGCAAGCTAGGCTAGCTGAATCAATGAACTTCAGGTTCAGTGGGAGACACTCTATCAAAAAATAAGGTAGAGGGATGGAGGGATGGCTTAGCAGTTAAGGGGCTTTGCCTGTAAAAGCCAAAGGACTCAGGTTTGATTCTCCAGGACCCATGTAAGCCAGATACACCAGTTGGTGCATGTATCCATAGTTCTTTTCCAATGTCTAGAAGCCCTGATGCACCCATTCTCTCTATATTTCTCTCTCTCTCTCCCTCTTTCTCTCTCTCAAAATAAATAAATAAAACTGAAAAAAAATAAGGTAGAGATTTGGAGAGAATGCTCAGCCATTAAAGGTGCTTGCTTACAAAGCCTGTAGAGCCAAGGTTTGATTTCCTAGTACCCATGTAAAGCCAGATGCATAAAGTGGTGCATACATCTGGAGTTTCTGAAACAGCAAGAGGCCCTAGCATGCTTATTACTCACTCAAGAACTCACTCACACTCTCTCTGCTTACAAGTAAATATAATACAAACAATAAATAAATAAGATACAAAACAATGAAGTAGAAAAGAATTAAGGAAGACACTTGATGGGGTCTCTGTCCTCTGCATGCATGCACACCTGTGTATGCTCACCTGTGTGCACGCAAAGACAAGTACACATACTTACAATACACACTACACACACACACACGCAGAAATATCATCCCAAGATGACCATATTTGTGACCCTAAAGATCTAAAGTTGTTGTTTTTGGTTTTGTTTTGAGGCAAACCCAACAGTTTGGCCTTTTCTAAAAATAAACTTTTTAAAAATTTTATTTATTTATTTGACAGAGCGAGAGAGAAAGGGGGGGAGGAGAGAGAGAAAATGAGCACACCAGAGCCTCTAGCCACTGCAAACAAACTCCAGACGCATGTGTCACCTTGTACATCTGACTTATGTGAGTCCTGGGGAATCAAACCAAGGTCCTTTGGCTTTGCAGGCAAACGCCTTAACTGCTAAGCCATCTCTCTAGCCCACAGTCTGGCCTTTTTTAAATGAGAGAGTGTGAGAGAAAGAATTGGCACACCAGAGCCTCCAGCCACTGTAATCAAACTCCAGATGTGTGTGCCACTTTGTGCACATGTGCAACCTTGAGCATGTGTCACCTTGTGTGTCTGGCTTACATTGAAGCTGGGGAGTCAAACATACATCCTCAGCTTCTCAGGCAAGTGCCTTAACCGCTAAGTCATATCTCCAGTCCAAGATCTAGTTTTTATGCATATGTTGAGTTGTTTAAAAACGGTAGCAGTGGGCTGGAGAGATGGCTTAGCAGTTAAGGTATTTGCCTACAAAACCAAAGGACCCAGGTTTGATTCCCCAGGACCCACATAAGCCAGATGCACAAAGGGGTATACTCATCTGGAGTTCATTTGCAGTGGCTGGAGGCCCTGGGGCACCCATCCTGTCTTGCTCTCTCCCTGCCTACTTCTGTATCTCTCAAATAAATAAATAAATAATATGAATAAATAAAATGGTAGCAGTTACCTTAAAAAATGGACATTTCAAAGAAATATTATATAAGTTATATTTGGCTTGTGGGCCCCCATTCAATGATCTCTACTGTGTGATTTTAGCCTGAAGCATGTTACTGGCTGGTCCAGATATTCACTATGATGCCAAAGTATTTTCTGCAGATATGATATTAAATATCTCTGTGATAGTTCACAAAACAGAAAATTGAAAGGACTCTAGGAAGCCAGGGCACCAGTCAAAAAGGGGAAAGTGAGGTAAGTTAAGAAATTCTACACAATATAGCATCATAAACATGATTTTCTTGTTTTTATGGATTTACCTCTGTAGTTTTCCATAATCCCTAGAATTCTGAATTGATTAGGAATGAAACCAAGTTTTTCTGAATCAAAGCACCAGAAAGAAAATGAATATTGAAAGGTAGGTCCAACCACAGGGTAAAAAATTTAAATCTCCCTACGTTCATTGCCTCCAACAAAGCAGAACCAGTTTTGGCACCATACTGGCAGTGGGAAGGAGTCTTTGAAGTATTATAATGATGAAACTATGACAAAAGAATATGAATTGAAGGATTCGTACATTATTAATTTAATATTAAGTCTTTCTTGTATGTGTGTACTGGGAGTATTATTTCCATTTTGGTTACCTAAAAATATGTCTCTAGGACTACATGCAGCGTATCCAAAGTCTGTCCTTGACTATAAAATACCCTGCCCCAACACTTTGGAAACATGACCCTCACATTTAAGGAGACAATATTACAGTGATTACGTTTGGGAAGATTGTTGGATGACAAACATAAAGCATACCATTGAAGCTCGGTCACCAAAAGAAAGCCAAAGCTTAAATATTAACTCCAACTTTTGTTGTACACAGCATTGACTTTAATGCCTTATGCTATCCTTTGCTTTAATCTAACAGTAATTGAAAAGAAAAAATCTTTAACCTAAATCATGGATATAACAGTCCTATCTATGATTCAAATCATTACCCATGTAAAACTTAGCAACTTCTGTAATTCCAACTGAAAACAGAAACTGGGGTGAGTCATAGAGGGAGTATGAGGCTGTGTCAGGAGAAGGAGAAGCAGGTACCTGCAAGGCGGAATGGAACATAAACCATTGTGCCTTCCTGGACTCACCATTTATATTACTAGGACCCTCATTTAAGTCCTGAGTCAGATCTCAACATCCCTCACATTACACTGGGAATTTCTGGCACCTCCCTCTGCCAATCCAAACTCCTGATATTGTTTGCAAATTCTGTATATACCCCTGGTACAGACTCTCAGTAAGTTACATATCCTAAAAACTCTTTAAACAGGCAGATCACAATGCAGGAGCTCAACCAGTGCACCGTGGCAGAATTCATTCTGTTGGGCTTTGCCCCCAGCCCCGGGACCAATCCTCTGCTCTTCACCTTCTTTCTAGTCTTTTACCTGCTCATCCTTGTGAGCAACAGCCTCCTAATCACACTCATCCACCAGGACTCGCGCCTCCACACGCCCATGTACTTTTTCATCAGTGTCCTCTCCACGCTGGATGTGTGCTACACCACCACCACCGTGCCCCAGATGCTGGTGCACATTCTCAGCAAGAAGAGGACCATCTCTTTTATGAGATGTGTAGCCCAGATGTACATCTTCCTCCTCTTTGGGGTCACTGAGTCCTGGCTTTTCTCCATCATGTCTGTGGATAGGTATGTGGCCATCTGCCACCCACTCAGGTACAAGGTCATCATGAGCCGTGGGATGTGCCTCATCCTGGTGGGTATTTGTGCAGCCTACGGTGTGGTGGGTGGTCTGTGCTATACCTTCTTTGCCATGCATCTGCCCTACTGTGGTCCTAATGAAATTGACCACTACTTCTGTGAGGTCCCTGCTGTTCTGAAGTTGGCCTGTGCAGATACATCCCTCAATGACCTGGTGGATTTCATCACAGGCTTCAATGTCATTGTGGTCCCACTCTCGCTGATCGTCATTGTCTATGCCAACATCTTTGCCACCATCATGAAGATCCGCTCAGCCCAGGGGCGGATCAAGGCCTTCTCCACCTGTGCATCCCACATCACTGTGGTCACTATGTTCGCCATCCCATGCATCATCATGTACATGAGCCCTGGCACTGGCTCCTTATCCAACAGTGGCAAAAAAATGGCCCTTTTCTATAACATTGCCACAGCCTTCCTCAACCCCATCATCTATAGTCTGAGAAACAAGGATGTGAAAAGGGCTTTCCTCAAACTAGTGGGAGGGAGCAGGGCTCCAGAGTGAGGTCTTAAAGCTAAAGTCCCAGGAAGTCAACCAAGGTAGGACTTGTAATCACCATCTCCCCAAGGACTCTGCCATAAGACATGGAAGGGCTGGACTCTATGAAGACATCCCTTTACACTTGGCCAAGTTGGGAAGGAAACGATTCTCAGACATCTGCAGTGTGCGTGGTGATATTACTGAGGCAGAGATGTTATGAAGGACAGGTGCAGCAATGAAGCGCCTGCACATTCGTGTGAGACAGACTCAGTGTGACACTTAGCACTGTGATCTGAATATTCAAAACTCTGCCTACAGGTGGTGGCACTGTTTGGAAAGATTGTGGAACCTGTAGGATGTGGACACCCTCTGAAGCAAGTCTGTCACTGGAGGCTGGCTTTGAGGTTCATAGCTCTAGTCCTACTTCCTGTGTGCTCTCTGGTTTCTGTTCTGTCAAGATGTGAGGAGGTGAGGAATCCCAGCTACATACTCCTGCTGTCGTGGCCTGCTGCCATGTCTTCCCCATCATGATGGACTGTATCCCCTCAAAGAGTAAACCGAAATAAACCCTTCCTCCCTTAAGTGACTTCTTGCCAGGTATTTGGTGACAGTGGCAAGAACGGTAACACATACACTTTCACATACATATAGCTACTTGGCATGTGAATTTTTACAACCCATTTAACTACTTTGAGTTTTGCAATTTTTCCTCACAGAGAAGTTGCAGTGGTTAAGTGAGATATGTGAAGAGTGCTTAACAAGCCTGGCACATAGCTATTGCTCAACAACCGTTAGTTCTAATTTTCTTTGTTGACTACTGAGCAGTGAACCACCCTGCAGTAACCAACCATGATCCTTTTGGGCACTGAAAGTGACGAGAGAGAGTAAAGGAAAGAGAAGGGGAAGTGGGAGAAGTGCAAACTCAAAGACGAAAAGTAGAGAGTGTTTGGAGAGACTAAGACTTGAAGAGGAATTAACAAAGCTGTGTCTACCCACCTGAAGGTTAAAACACCCAAGAATGGATGGATTTAGTATGAGTAGAGGGTTGTTTTTTCAAGCATTTCCCTCTGTGCTTTACAAAACCAGGCTGGGAAGTGGGGCTGGAGGAATGGCTTAGCAGTTAAGGCATTTGCCTGCAAAGCCAAAGGACCCAGGTTCAATTCCCCAGGACCCACGTTAGCCAGATGTCCAGGGTGGCACATGCTCCTGGAGTTGGTTTGCAATGGCTGGAGCCCCTGGTGCACACCCATTCTCTCTCTCTCTCCCTCTTCCTCTCCCTCTCTCTCTCTTTCTCTCTCCCCCTCTTTCTCTGTTGAATAAATAAATAAATTAAATATTAAAAACAGGCTGGGGCCAGGCGTGGTTGCACACCTTTAATCCCAGCACTTGGGAGGCAGAGGTAGGTAGATCACTGTTGAGTTCAAGGCCACCTTGACACTACATAGTGAATTCCAGGTCAGCCTGGGCTAGAGAGCAAGAGCCTACTTCAGGAAAAAAAAAAAAAAAAGAGGCTGGGGATGTGACTCAGTAGTGAAGCACTTGCACAGCATTCACGTGGTCCTATACATTTATCTTCCTTGGCATTCACTGGGCATCACCTATAATCTGTAGGTTGGAGTCTTTCTTCCATGTGGCAAAATTACTGGCCATTATCTTTTAGGTGTGTTGCCCTTTGGCAGTCAGATTATCCATCTCTGGTCCATGAGAACATGTGACTTTGACTCTGCCTGGAGTATGATTTATTTACAATGATAGTTATTTTCATGCTATCCCAAGGGTCAGGCTAATATTCTCTTGTCTCTAAAGTTTTAGGGCGTCAATTACACTTTCTGAGTAATCCAACTTAAGCCAGTTTTGGGAAGATTTCCAAAGTGGAGGCAAACATCCACATCTGGTATAAAGTGAACAGATGTTACATTCGTAAACATCTAATTCTTTCCATGACCTTTTAAAATCTTTTTATAAACCACATGGGCTATATATTGAAGCTTTGCAAACTATAAACGGTCACTGTTGCATATTCTTACAGTAATGACCACATAATATTTCAGTCAATGATAGACCCCATATACAATGGAGGCTCCCTAAGATTACAACCGAGATAAAAAATGCCAGTTTCAGACAAATATCACATGTTTTCTCTACTTCGTAGTTCCTTGATTTTATGTAGGTCATAAAATCATGTACGTTTATATGATATGAAAGTAAAGCCAATACTGTCTGGAGAAACTGAGGAGACTAATGGGAGGGAAATTAAAGGGAGAGAATGGGGATGGTAGGACTATACTCAAAATGCATTATATTTGCATGAAAATATCCTTATTGGACATATTTCCAAAACTTCTATACCACAAAATGGATAACATGGAAGAAATGGATCAATTCCTGGACACATACCACCTACCAAAACTAAATCCAGAGCAGATAAGTCCCCTAAACAAACCTATTACATCTATTGAGATTGCAAATGTAATCAAAATCCACCCCAAAAGGAGAAGTTCAGAATCCTGATGGATTCTCAGCTGAATTCTACCTAAACTTAATTAAAAAAAAAAAAACCTGAAACCTCTTTTTCTCAACCTTTTTTGCACATAATCAGAGAGCAGGGTATGCTCCCCAACTCCTTCTATGAAGCTACCATCACCCTTATACCAAAACCAGACAAAGATACAATAAGGAAACTGTAGACCTAAATCCCTCATGAACTTAGATGCAAAAATCCTTAACAAAATCCTAGCAAACCAAATTCGACAAAACATCAAAAGCACTATCTATGGGCTAGATAAATGACTTAGCAGTTAAGGTATTTGCCTGCAAAACCAAAGGATGTAGATTCGATTCCAAGGACCCATGTAAGCTAGATGCACAAGATGGCGTGTATGTCTGGAGTTCATTTGCAGTGGCTGGAGGCCCTGGCACATTCATTCTCTATCTGCCTCTCTCTCTCCCTCTCTCTGCTTCTTTCTCTCTCTCTCAAATAAATATATAAATAAAAAACTTTTAAAAAGAAAAGCATTATCCTTGTCCATCAAGCAGGCTTCATTCCAGGGAATCAGGGATGATTCAACATATGAAAATTGATTAATGTAAAACACAACATAAATAATTTGTTTAAAATGAGCCACATGATCATTTCAATTGATGCAGAGAAGGTCTTTGACAAAATGTGACACCACTTCATGATCCAAACACTGGCAAGACTAGGCATGGAGGGATTATATCTCAACATAATAAAGGCTATATATACAAGGCCAGGCGGGGTGGCATACACCTTTAATTCCAGCACTTGGGAGGCAGAAGTAGGAGGATTGTCATGAGTTCCAGGCTACCCTGAGACTACTTAGTGCTCATGCATGCAACCCTAGTTAAACTTGTGGGTCATCAAAAGCAAAAATCAAAGTCAGAGGGGAAGTTGAGAAGAAGGGGTTCAATGGGAGGGAGACAAGAAAAAGTAATGGGGTGAGTGTGATTATAATACATTAAATATATAAATGAAATTATCAAAAACAATTAGTAAAACAGACTAACACAGGCTTGAGAGATGCCTCAGAAGTTAAGGCATTTGCCTGCAAAGCCTAACAAGCTGGATTCAATTCCCCACTACCCACATAAGCCAGATGCACAGACTGGTGCATGCATCTGGAGTTCATTTGCAGTGGCTAGAGGCCCTGGTGCACCCATGCTCGCTCTCTGTCTCTTTCTCTGCTTGAAAATAAATGAATAAAATATTCTTTTTTTAAAAAGACTGACTTATGCAATTTATATGTTTTTGAATACTTAGCAAGTGTATGATGAATTAATACTCAAATTCAATGCAAGCACATTTGAATGAGAAATACACCTTGGCTAGGTGGCACATGCTTTTAATCCCAGCATGCAGGAGGAAGAGGTAGGAGGATGGCTGTGAGTTTGAGGACTGCCTGGGACTACAGACTGAGTGCCAGGTCACCTTGGGCTATAAAACAACAACAACAAAAATAGACTTTGACACAACATGCCTAAAGGTGATGCAACAAACACAATTTGCTGGTAAAAGATTACCAGGGAGGCCTATCATAACAACTATGCCATGTTTCCATGATAAAATCTCCTTTGGAGGGTCCATAGAAAAACTTCTATAAGGGAAAAATGTTAGGTTGCCCTTAGACTTTTTTACAATGTCATAGAAAATGTCATAGAAAATTTTCAATAGAAAATAAGAGACAGTGAAAGAGTTCTTACCAAAAGTGCTCAGTGCAAAAAAAGTATGGCTCAAACATTATTTTATCTACTTAAGCTTTTTCCCCACACATGGGTGTATTTATAAGTAGGGATTTATTAAGGGCTGGAGAGATTTCTTAGTGGTAAAGGCACTTGCCTGTAAAGCCTAAGGACCCATGTTCAACTAACCAGATCCCATGTAAGCCAGACACACAAAGTGACATGAGCATGGAAGATTGTGCATGCACACAAGATGCACATGCATCTGGAGTTCAATTACAGTAGCTAGAGGATCTGGCACATAAACTTTTTCCCTCTCAGTCACTCTTGTTTTCACTCTCTCTCAAAAAAGAGGTGGGGGGGTGCAGTGTGTTAGGCTTACCTCAAAAAAATAAAAGAATTCATTAAGTATAGCTTCATAATCCATTGTCAAATGATTGGGAAAACTAAGCATTGCATTAACTTTTCTAACTCTATATAAGCAATATGGAGTACCAACATTAAAATATCGTCCAGATACTGTCTTCCAAACATAAAGTAGCCATGGTATTCATGACCCCACAGTGGCTGAAGCTACCTACACAAGACCTGCATAATAGGAGGGAGGAAAAAGATAACATTAAAATAGAAAAGAGAATTGTTGGAAAGGATGGATTCAGTGGAGGAGAGATTTGAGAGAGGGAAAAGGAAGATTTTTTGGAGGGGATTATGATCATGGCATACTGTTTAAAAGTATGGAGGTTGTCAATAAAACTATATATTTAAAATTATCATTGACATAATTGTCATTATTTGACCAAATGGCTTTCCTAAGTCTCATTTGCACAGTCTTTATTTGACCTGACTTTGACCTCACAAGGTGGGAGGAGGTACTCTCCTCCACAGATATTTGTTGGAGGTGAAAAGGCTATTGGGGGACTGGAAAGATGGCTCAATGGTTACAGGCATTTTCTTGCAGGGCCTTGATGGCCAGGATTCAATTACCTAGTACTGGCATAAAGCCAAATGCATGCATCTGGAGTTCATCTGCAGTGGCAGGAGTCCCAGATGTCCCCAATCACACACATATATTCATTCTTTCTCTGCTTCCAAATAAATATAGATACTTTTAAGAGGACATTAGTTAACTCTGTGAGTAGCTGATGTGATGGGTAACAATTAGGGCAGACAATAAACTAGGCACAAAGCTTGAAGGAAGAAGCTGGGGATGAGGTGTCCATAGAGCTGTTGAAGCACTGTGATACATTCATGGATTCCAGAAGGCCACACATGGGCAGAGAGCGATGTGCAGGCTCAAAGCTATGTGCATGCTCAGAAAAGCCCTGAGACAGCCATACACTCTCATCTTTGGCTGATCTTAAGGCCCTTCACAACCAAGAAGTAAGAGATAAGGCAGCCTAGTCAACTGTCTGAGGAAGGCTGAAGATGAGGCCCCATGCACAGAGCCTTGCATCTGGAGTCCATTTACAGTGGCTGAAGGTCCTGGCGCACCCATTCTCCCCCCCCCCCCATCATTTTCAACTAAATAAGTAAGAATAAATGAAAAAAATTTAAAAAGAGTTTAAGGAATGGGGATGGGGAAGAGGGGATATAAGAGTACAGCCTTTTATTATTATTATTATTATTTTGGTTTTTTGAGGTAGGGTCTCACTCTAGCCCAGGCTGACCTAGAATTCACTATGGAGTCTCAGGGTGGCCTTGAACTCACGGCGATCCTCCTACCTCTGCCTCCCGAGTGCCGGGATTAAAGGCATGCGCCACCACGCCCGGCTGAGTACAGCCTTTTAATTAAAAAATAAATAATGGCTGGACAGATGGCTTGGCAGTTAAGGCAGTTACCTGCAGTTACAGTCAGAGTCATATTGCTGGCAGAAATCACCCAACCAAGAGCAGCTTGTGGGGAAAAAAGGTTTATTTTGGTTAACAGACTCGAGGGGAAGCTCCATAATGGCAGGGTAAGATAATGGCATGAGCAGAAGGTGGACATCACCCCCTAGCCAACATAAAGTGAACAACAGCAACAGGAGAGTGTGCCAAACACTGGCAAGGGGACACTGGCTATAATACCCATAAGCCCTCCCCCCAACAATACACTGCCCCTAGGAGGCATTTAACTCCCTGATCTCCATCAGCTGGGAAACTAACATTCAGAGCACATAAGTTTATGGGGGACACCTGAATCAAACCACCACACCTGCAAAGTCAAGGACCCAGGTTCAATTCCCCAGGACCCATGTAAGCCAGAATCACAAGGTGGCACATGTGTCTGGAGTTTATTCACAGTGGCTGGAGGCCCTGGTGTGCCCATTCTCACTCTCTGTCTACCACTTTCTCTCTCTCTCTCTCAAGTAAATAAGGGCTGGAGAGATGGCTGAGCAGTTAAGATGCTTGCCTGTGAAGCCTAAGAACTCATGTTCAAATCTCCAGGTCCCATGTAGTCTTATGTACAGTGACGCAAGCACACAATGTTGCACATGTGCACAAGGGGGTGCATACATCTGGAGTTCATTCTCAGCAGCTGAAGTTCCTGGCATGTCCATTTTCTCTCTCTGTCTCTCTCTCTCTCTCTCTCTCCCTCTTTCTCTCTCTCTCTGTCTCTAGACAATAAATAAAAAATTTTCAAGAAAGAATGTAAAAGCCATATGATGAAAAGGAGTGCTTTGGAATGATGTCTTCTAGACACAAAGTTACCAGTGCATACATAACCTTACAGTGACTAATGTTAATTACACAAGATCTGTATAATATGAGGGCAAAAAAAGATGTCATCAAAATAATAGAGGGGGGGCTGGAGGGATGGCTTAGCGGTTAAGGCGTTTGCCTGCAAAGCCAAAGGACCCTGGTTCGACTCCCCAGGACCCATGTTAGCCAGATGCACAAAGGGGTGCATGCGTCTGGAGTTCATTTGCAGTGGCTAGAAGCCCTGGCGCACCCATTCTCTCCCTCTCTCTTTCTCTCTCTCTATCTCTCTCTCTCTCTCTCCCTCTCTGTTTCTCTGTCTAATAAATAAATAAAAATAAAATATTTTTTAAAAGTTTAAAAAAGTAATAGAGGGGCTAGTTGGAAAAATGAAGGAGTTCAGTGGAAGAGGACATGGTAGGAGGGATAAAGAGCAGTGGGGAAGGAATTATAATTAAAGTATATTGTGTATATGTATGGAGGTTGCTAATAATATATTTAAATGCATCTAGATTTATCCTTTCTTGCAACACACATCATGAAAATTAAAACTGAGTAACCATCTACTATAGAAAGAGCACACTAGGATAGCCCTTTATGACACCCAGACTCTACTGCCAGTGATGAAAAAGAAGTATCCCCAGTACCACCTGCACCACACAATCAGCTATCAATCTTCCAGCATCATCACAGTGTCCCAATGTGCTGTTCATAAAGCTCTGATTCAAGTGAAATTATTTAGCAAACCGTACCTTTGCCAAACTCAAGTGTGGTACTCAATCAGACACCATCTTACAAGCCATCTCCTCTTCTGCTATGTCTTCCTGATGGACAAACCATGCCCACTGTCAGTCCTGTGTCAATGGTAAGTTCAGATGGGCACTTTTCAGCTGTAGTCCACTAGCTCCACCAGGCACCATGGAGCCTAGTGTTCCAGGAATCCCAGGCTCTTCCTCCCCTCAACCAGTACAGTCAGAAGAAAAAGATGTGTTGACTCATCAACATCCTCCAGATACAACGTGATACTCACTCTCGAGGGTAGTGGTTTGGTTTGGACTCAGTCACAAGGTTCTCATCAACAACCATCACCACAGCCTGCCACCTCCACTACAGAAACGCCAGCTTCTCCAGCTCACACAACTCCACAGACCCAAAGGACAAGTGGTTGTGGGAGAAGAGCAGCTGAGGAAGATCTGGATGAGAAAAGGAGAAAGCTTCTAAGCAAATTAGGGCAGCAAGTGTGGGGTCAGTTCTCAGAGAAGAAAGCACATGACTTGAGTGCACCAAATGGTCAGCTGCAGAGCTGAGACATGAAGAGACAAGGCCAGGACATCTTCCAGCTCCTAGGGAATCGCCCTGTAACCACCATGCAGAGCTTGTCTGGCTGGCACCCTGCTGATAAGTGACAGTTCAGAAGGCCTTTTGGTGCCAAGCAGTTCACAGTCTCTAGACAGCAGAGTTTGGTCAGCATCGCCAGTGGACTCACGTCAACAGGACAGAGAGAAGCTGCAGCTAAGTCATCCTCACCTGAATGGCAAGAAAGAACCTGCAGCTAGAGTGGCTCCTTCCTGCCAGCCAAGGCCTGCAAGAAGCTCATTACCAACTTGCAGCACAGCGGTTTTAAATACTCATTGGTATACTCTGTTGTCTCCTCAGATTGGGTGTATCTTTCACCTTTTAAGTACTTATTAGTGACTAGCAAGGAAAATCAAGGTAAGATCAGGTAGGTTCTGTTTATATGACATTTCTGGCTGTAACTTTTTGCAGTTAAATTTGGTTCTTAAGTTGGAGTCTCATCAGTTAATGATTACACTGAAAAAGATTTAGTCTCCAGAAAAAGACTTACTTTGTGTTCTGATAAATATTGTTAAATTTATTAATTTTTATGTGTCTAATGTGTAAATTTTATCATAACTCATTGTGGTTTATTTTGCTTTTGATTTTGGTGGTGTTTTAATAAATGGGGATGTTAACTAAAAAAAAAAAAAGCTGCAAGATACAAGACCAATATACAATTACCAAATGTATTTTAAAACACTGGCAATGAATAGTTTGAAAATGAAATTAACAAAACAACTCCTTTTAATATACCACCAAAAGTAAAATCTTGGGGAAAATTTTTAACAAAAGTAGCATTAAGACATTGAAAACTGCAAAGCACCATTGAAAGAAATTGAGGTCCTAAACAAAGAGAGATGCCCTGTTCATGCGTCAGCAGGTGAGACAGTGTGGATGACAACACAGAAGGAGAGCAAGGTGGCACCTGAGTGAGACACTCCAGTGAGTCTCTCCTCCGAGAGACACGCATTTGAACACTAGTCCACACGCCAGCTCACCCTCACAAGAGCTAAGGAGGCCAGGTGAGTGACCACCATGGCTGTTTTAGTATAACCAGAAAATGAATTGAAAAGAGTAGAAGGAAAATGTTGGCCATATCATCACCTCCCCCTGCTTAGAGGAGGAGGAATTAACTTTAGGCCTCCAACTTGAAACCCAGAACCAAGTCCATCTCTGTGAAACTCAGGCCTAGTCAGAAAGCTTCTCAGCCAGATAACAGAGACTTGCCTAGGCCACCCCTCCCCAGCCTCAGGAAGACAACCAGGAGCAAGATTCCAGTGGCTTGGAGCAGGACAAGGAAGTGACCACCAGCATACTACGGGGAGGCTTACCATTGACCTGAAGCCTGAAGGCCTCTCCCTGCAGACTAATGTTCACAGATAGACCTACTCTAGGATTAGGCAGAAACTGCACCCTTGTGGGACACACTTTGTTGTTGATTTTGTTTTTTGAGGTAGGGTCTCACTGTAGCCCAAGCTGACCTGGAATTCACTACATCATCTCAGGGTGGCCTTAAACTCACAGTGATCCTCCTACCACTGCCTCCCACGTGCTCGAATTAAAGGCGTGGGCCACCACACCTGCTGGAACACTTTTGTTTTGGTCTGCACCACCCCCAGCCACGTGGGTCTACTGCTTATCCACCAAACTACTTAGGTACCTGTAGCTGTGAGACTCAGGTGTGAGCCATCTTACTACCAGCCTAGATAGTCCAAGGAATGACTCCATTACCCGTCTGTCAACACCAGTCAGACATAAATCAGGAAAACTTCAGCCTCTAGAGTGTAGGGCAGTAAAGAAAGCATGGGACTGAGGGTTGGAGGGATTGTTCAGTAGTTAAAAGTGCTTGCTTGCAAAGCCTACAGGTCTGGGTTTTATTCCTCAGTGCCCATGTAAAGGCAGCAGAAAGTGCCACATGCATCTGGAGCATGTTTTCAGTGGCTAGAGGTCCTGGTGCACCAATACTAACTCAGAAGGGAGAGAGAGAGAGGGACAGAAGACAAGGAATGAAGGGGGGAGGGAGGGAAGGAGGAAGGAACGGAGACAGAGAGGATCAGGATGTGTTTTGACACTCACTACTGGGCCTATAAGACCTAACCACTGGCAAGATTCGAATTGTTCCTGATCACAGATGAGTCCCTGCAAACAGAGCCTATGGACTGGCCTCAGTGCTAATTAGGGACCCACTGCCCCTGGCAGTCAGACCTATAAACTGACCAGCATCACCTGGGGCAGGTTCTGATGGTTTCTGGTCACAGGTGCAGCAAAGCACTCATTACAGCCCTGGACTTGGTCCTACCGCCCACGCTGTGCCAGTCCCAATAGGATACGGGTTCTGAGTTGTAATTTAGCATTGGGGCATTGAAACTGCCCACACCATTTTTTCCCAAACCCAGACAGTATCTCTCCCTCCGCCCCCCACCTCACACACACCCCACAGAGAGAGAAAGAGACAGAATATGGATGTGGGTACCCAATCATCACATAGCCTAGGGCTGGCTCTTCCATGATGACATCCAAATCTGGCAGAATTCTGTTGTGTCAGACCACAGGCCAGTACTGTGCACTAGGTATGTGGGCCTATCCTGGCTCCAGGAAGAGATTTGCAGGGACAAGTCACCCTCTTTAGATATTTTTCACTTCATTATGGGCAACAGACTAATTGAAGGTTAGAGACAGACCCTGCTACCAAGCACTCTGTGATGCTTAAATTGCAGCAAACACAGCAACAGGGCATTTGAAGCTAATCTGGGCTCAGGATGCCACCTAGTGACAAGTAGTGGAAGCGTCCACGGATTTAGAGGAAAATTCAAATTTCTGGAAGGAGGGACAAAAGCAGAGCCAAAATACAAAGACTAAATACCTAAGCCCTTCAGGGTGCATATGAGGTTAGACAAGCATCAAGAACTTTCTACAAAACCACAACCTCATCTAACAACAAAATCAGGCACCAGAAACCAACAACCTAACAACAATTATGTTAGACTAAAACAGAAAATTCAAAATAGTTTTAAGGAAATTCAGTGAGCTTCAAGAAAACAGAGAAATAACACAATGCTCTAACACATAATTTTAACAGATACTGAAATAATATTTTTGAGACAGGGCCACGTGTCACCCGGGCGGACCTCCAACTCACTATGTAACTGAGGATAGCCTTGAACTCTGAATCCTTCTGCCTCTACCTTCTGAGCACTAGGATTACAGGCACATGCCACCAAATCTATTTTATGTGGTGCTGAGGATCGGCCCCTAAGCAAGCACTATATTATTAGCCCTAAAGTAATCTTTTTTTCATTTGTTTACTTGAGAGAGAGAAGGAAGCAGAGAGAGAGAGAATGGATGAACCAGGGCCTCCAGCCACTGCAAATGTACTCTAGACACACGAGCCACCTTGTGCATCTGGCTTATGTGGGTCCTGGGGAACCAAACCTGGGCCCTTTGACTTTTCAGGCAAGTGCCTTAGCCACTAAGCCATCCCTCCGGCCCTGAAGATAGATAGATAGATAGATAGATAGATAGATAGATAGATAGATAGATAGATAGATAGATAGATAGATGGATAGATAGATAGATTTTTTTTTCTTTTTTGTTTTTTTTTTTTTTGAGGTAGGGTCTCACTCTAGCTCAGGCTGACCTGGAATTCATTATGTAGTCTCAGGTTGGCCTTGAACTCATGGTGATCCTCCTACCTCTGACTCCCAAGTGCTAGGATTAAAGGCATGCACCACCAAGGCTGGCTTACTGAAGTAATTTTTAACAGAAACCCTTGGCATGAAACACATACTCAGTAAAGTTTAAAACTTAATAGAATGCTTCAATAGCAGAATAGAACAAACACAAAAATTAATGGACTTCAGCCAGGCTGTTTGAAATATGTAGTCAGAGGAGAAAAAAGAAAAGGTATGAAGAAGAATAAAGAACTTGGAAACTTCAGGGTATCTAGAGAAAATTACTGCCAAACAGTCAAGGAAGAGCAGATTGATTTTTTTGTTCAAAAGAATTAAAATGGAATAACATGCAATATAGCAAAAATTGTACTAGAAAGGAAGCTTATAATAATGAATTTCTAAGGCAAAAAAAATCAAAAATCTCAAATAACCTTTCACTGAAACACAAGACTAAATGAAACTCAAAAGCAGTAGAAGTTCATCACTTGGGAGGCAGAGGTAGGCAGATCGCCATGAGTTCGAGGCCACCCTCCCTGAGACTACATAGTGAATTCCAGGTCAGCCTGGGCTAGAGCTAGACCCTACCTTGAAAAACCAAAACAATTATCAGTAGTAGGAAATAAATAAATAAATATTGGAATAGAAATAACGTACAGACTAAAAGCATACAAAATAACAATGAAATAAATGAGTTTTTTTAAAAGATTAAATCAAGAAACTTTTAGGTACACTAAGATAAAAAGAAAAGAGATCAAAGCTGGGCATGGTGACACATGCCTTTAATCCCAGCACTGGGGAGGTAGAGGGTAGAGGTAGGAGGATTGCCGTGAGTTTGAGGTCAGCCTAGACTAGAGTGAGACCCTAACTCAAAACAAACAAACAAACAAACAAAAAAAGCCGGGTGTGGTGATGCACGCCTTTAATCCCAGCACTCGGGAGGCAGAGGTAGGAGGATCGCCGTGAGTTCGAGGCCACCCTGAGACTCCATAGTGAATTCCAGGTCAGCCTGGGCTACAGTGAGACCTTACCTCAAAAAAACCAAAAAAAAAAAAAAGAGATTAAATAAGGTGAATAAGGTGAAAAAATAAACATTATGACTGATAATACAGAAATGCGAAAGATCATTAAACATTGTTATGGTGGGAGGAGAGATGACTCAGCAGGTAAGAGCATTTGTCATGCACGTGTGAAGGCCTGATTTGTCTGGAGTTTGAGTCCTCAGCACCCATGTTAACAGCTGGGTGTGGTCATACACACCTGTATCCCCAGTCCTGTGGGGAGCTGAGACACCAGAATTAATGGGGCATGTTGATAAGAGGTGATAACTGAAAGTGACAGTTCTACGTTCCATGAGAGATTGTGTCTCAAGGAAAAGTGTGAAAAAGCAATAGAGGAGGACACTCAACATTGTCCTCCATGTACACATGGGACAAACACACCTGTACTCACCAATGTCACACACACACACACACACACACACACACACACAAAAGATTATGAACAATTCTATGCCAGAATTTGACAAGCTAGAAGAAATGTAGACATTAATACAACATACACTTTACCAAGACTGAATCATGAAGAAACAGAAAACCCAAACAGTCCAAGAATGGATAATGAGATTAAATTCATAATAAAGTCTCCCATCAAAATAATCTCAGGAAGCCAGGCATGATGGCACACGCCTTTAATCCCAGCAGTTGGGAGGCAGAGGTAGGAGGATCACTGTGAGTTCAAGATCACCCTGAGACTACAGAATGAATTCCAGATCAGCCTGGACTATAGTGAGACCCTACCTCGAGAAACAAAACAAACAAACAAACAAAAAATAATCTCAGGACAATAATTTTTCTTTTTTCTTAGTTCTACCAAACACTTAAATGATAACTCATACCAATTCTTCTTAAATAATTACAAAACACTGAGGTGTGGATTCTTCCAGATTTATTCACTGAGGCCAATACCCTGATACAAAAATCAAGACACAGAAAGAGTGAAAGAGAAAGAGAGAATGCTGTAAGAAACCACAGGGAGAAACTGTCTTAGAAGGGCTTTCTGAAAAAAGAAACATTATGTTTTGGTCTTGAAGGATGAGTAGGACTTTTCTAAATGAAGAGAAAATGTTTCATTGAGTAGGAGCAGCAAAGTGAAGAATGTGTCCTGATATCATAACCTAACTGCATGCCATTTTCCCACCATCCCATCACCAGCAAGCATTGTGTGGAAGTTCGGCCTGCTGTCCACACTCCTTAGTTAGTTCTCCACCTACTCACGCTCACATCTCTTCTTTGTCCAGTTTCCAGACTTTGCTTGTGTGGTTTTTGGCTCTGTTTAGTCCTCTAGGACTCAATGTCTGTGCTTGGTGCTCAAACTACAGCTTTTCTATATGATGTGCAAGTCGGTTTGGCCATCAGACCCCTGGTACCTATGTTGCTGAAGGAAAGAAACTCTATCCTAGGCAGTTGTGTCTTGAATGAGAAATGTTCCCCACAGGCACATGCGTTTAGAGACTTGGTCCCTAACTGGTAGCACTGTATTGGCAGGTTATGGAACCTTGGGATGTAGATAGAGCCCAGCAAGCATAAGAAAGTCACTAGAGACAAGCTTTGAAGGAAGATGGACCTCTGGCACCAGCCTGCACGCAGTCTCCTGGTCTATGTCATGTAAACAGTCTGCTCCTGTGCATGTCCACCACTATAGATGGAGTCGATCCAGCCATCTTGATTCCTCCACCATGATGGACTACACCCTGTGAAACCATGAACCAAAACAAACCCTCCTCCTCTAAGTTGTTTCTCCCATGTATTTTGTCACATTAACAAGAAAAGCAATTAATACAGTTTTTTAGCAATCATTCCACCAACAGCCTGAGGTATGCTAGGGTATGAAAGAAAACAGAATGTTCTAGGAAGAATTATTAGTCCACTATAATTGAAAACTACCTGAGATAATATGAGTAATGTCTGGGGAAGGCTTTGAGTCAAGCTCAGGGTCTCACTACCCAATGAGACAGATCATGTGACATAAAGGAGAGACCTATTATTAGGGTTAGAAAATGCAGATCGGTCAGGACTTGCAACATTGGACTTCTGCCAATGCAAGATATAGTCCAAATTCCACTTGATACTGACAGCCTTTTGTTTTCTCATTACTATCTTGCTCTCACTTCTGAAATATTAACTCACATAGTTTTGCTTCAACATGATCATCTTGCATATGTATTTTTATATCATACTTTTTCATCTGGAAATATTTCTTTACATATGCTCCTATGACTGTCCCTCCTAGCTTTGGAAATCCAATTTCAATACCCAGCTAAAAGATCACTCAGCCAAGAGATCATTTTACCACTGAAGATTTCCTGCATTCTCCTGCCATTTACCACTCAACATTTTTCATGATACCTATATGTCATCTCCCTTACTCATTAAGTTGTGAATGCTTCAAGACAGAGGATATATATTTTTCACTTTAGTCTTCAGTTCCAACTGCTATGTTTAAGACTCTTTTTTTTTTTTTTTTTTTTGAGGCAAGCTGAACAGACTGGCCTTTTTTATGCAAGAGGTCAAGAGAAAGAGAGAACTGGTGAACCAGCCACAGTAATTGAACTCCAGACATGTGCACCACCTTGTGTGCACGTGCGACCTTATGTGCTTACATCACCTTGTGTGTCTGGCTTACGTGGGATCTGAAGAGCCAAACATGGGTTCTTAGGCTTTGCAGGCAAGTGCCTTTACTGCTTAATCTCTCCAGCCCTATTTAGGACTCTTAATAAATGTTCACTGAATAATATGCCAGCTGTTGTCCAGTTTTATATGTGAGAATAAAATTTTAAAAAATTAACAATGTTGTAGGTATATGGAAAGTTCATTTCTCATATAAATTCCCTGAGCAAAAAATACTGGATCTTCACCAGCTATATATCTGATAGAGGATTAATATCTAGGATATACAAAGAACTCAAAAAGTTAAATAATAAGGAATCAAACAAGCCAATCAAAAAATGGGCTATGGAGCTAAATAGAGCATTCTCAAAGGAAGAAATACAAATGGTATATAATCATATAAAAAAATGTTCTAGGTCACTAGCCATCAGGGAAATGCAGATTAAAACTACATTGAGATTCCGTCTCACTCCTGTCAGATTGGCCACCATCATGAAAACAAATGATCATAAATGTTGGCGGGGATGTGGAAAAAGAGAAACCCTTCTACACTGTTGGTGGGAATGCAATCTGGTCTAGCCATTGTGGAAAACAGTGTGGAGGTTCCTAAGATAGCTAAAAATTGATCTACCATATGACCCAGCTATAGCACTCCTAGGCACATATCCAAAGTACTCATCTCATTTCCTTAGAAGTACATGCTCAACCATGTTTATTGCCACTCAATTCATAATAGCTGGGAAATGGAACCAGCCTAAATGTCCCTCAACTGATGAGTGGATAATGAAGATGTGGCACATTTATACAATGGAGTTCTACTCAGTGGTAAAGAAAAATGAAGTTATGAAATTTGCAGAAAAATGGATGGACCTGGAAAGGATTATACTAAGTGAGGTAACCCAGGCCCAGAAAGCCAAACACCACATGTTCTCTCTCATATGTGGATCCTAGCTACAGATGACTGGGCTTCTGCGTGAGAATGAAAATACTTAGCAACAGAGGCCAGCAAGTTAAAAAGGAGACATAAAGGGAAGAGAAAGGAAGGGAGGAGGGTACGTAATAGGTTGATAGTGTATATATGTAAGTACAATGATTGTGATGGGGAGGTAATATGATGGAGAATGGAATTTCAAAGGGGAAAGTGTGGGGGGTGGGGAGGGAGGGAATTACCATGGGATTTTTTTTATAATCATGGAAAATGCTAATAAAAATTTTAAAAATTAAAAAAAATAAAAATAAGAAAAAAAATACTGGAAAACTTACTATATAGGAAAAAAAAAATTGAGGCTTAGCAGTTAAGCACTTGTCTGTGAAGCCTAAGGACCCCAGTTTGAGGCTCGATCCCTCAATACCCATGTAAGTCAGATATACACAGTGATGTATGCATCTAGAGTTCATTTGTAGTGGCTAGAGGTCCTAGTGTGCCCATCCCCCCCTCTTTCTCATCCCCCCTCTTTCTCTGTCTGCCTGTCTCACTCAAATAAAATGGGGGCTGGAGAGATGGCTTAGAGGCTAAGGCATTTGCCTGCGAAGCCAAAGGACCTCGGTTTGATTCTCCAAGACCCAAGTAAGCCAGATGCACAAGGGGGCGCATGCGTCTAGAGTTCATTTGCAGGGGCTGGAGACCCTAGCACACCTATTCTCTCTCCCTCTCTCTGCCTCTTTCTCTCTCTCTCTCTCAAATAAATAAACAAAAATAAAGTTTAAAAAATAAATGAATAAAAATTTTAAAAAATTGTAAAAGAAAATAAAAATTGAGCTGGATGTGGTGGTTCACACATTTAATCCTTGGGAGGCATAGGTAAGAGGATCAACCATGAGTATGAGGCAACCCTGAGACTACATAGTGAATCCCAGGTTAGCCTAGGCTAGAGCAAGAACCTACCTCAAAAAAAAAAAAAAAAGAAGAATGAACATAAGAAGAAGTCAGTAAACAAAGGACCACATATTAAGTCATACAAAAACATCTATGGGCTGGAGAGATGGCTTAATGGTTAAGGTGCTTGTCTATGAAGCCTAAGGACCTAGGTTCAATTACCCAGAACCCATGTAAGCCAGATGCACATGGTGACACATGCATCTAGAGTTCATTTGCAATAGCTAAAGACCTTGGCATGCCCATTCTCTCTCTCTCTCTCTCTCTCTCTCTCTCTCTCTCTCTCAATAAATAAATAAATAAGTAAAACATACGTGTCCACTCCCCAAAAAGATATCACTCAGGCCACCTTCACTGAGTATACTGGAATAAAATTAAATCTTGGGCTAGAGAAATGGTTTAGCAGTTAAGGCACTTGCCTGCAAAGCCAAAGGTTTCCCAGGACCTACATAAGTGAGATGCATAAAGTGGCACATGTGTCTGGAGTTCGTTTGCAGTGTCTGAATGCCCTAGCACACCCATTCTCTCTTTCTCAAATAAATAAAATAAAATAAAATCTTAAAAACTAATGTGTAGGGAATGAGGATGTAGCTCAGTGATAGAGTGCATGCTTCACATGTATGAGGCCCAAGTTCAATCTCTAGCAACACACACACACAAAGAAAAACTAATGTGCAGTCAAATCAGATATATACTTAAAAAATTTAAAAACAATATATTATTCTTTAGTTCAACAGAAATAAAACTGGAAATTATAAACTATGTATCAACAAATAAAGCAACATACACACAGACACATTGCAACAAAAAAAAATAATTCAGGGAAAAATTAAATTAAGAAAGAGTTTATTGGCAGACAGCCTCACAGGAAGTCAAGAGCCTCAGCCACTCGATTCCTTAGAACCTTCTGTCCTTAGTCTAAATGCAACTGCAGGGTGATATTCTTGTTTAACTTGGGTGGCAAGAGGTGTCTTGACAGCTCCCCTGGGTTCTGGGCCTCATCTTACCCCTGGGCTTCTAGAAACAGTGCTCTTCACTGGAGAGTTTGCTGCCCTTGAAGGAGTCCCATGAGCAGAAGAGAGACTTGATGCAGGGTTCATACTTGTCCAGGGAAGGAGAAGGAGTTTTCTTAAACAATTATTTGTTTCCACAATGCAGGCCACACACTAACACATAGCTCCACTCTCTGGAGATTGAGAGTACTGCAAACACAGCTCAGAGAAGCCCTGCCCCAAACCCAGAGCTCAGCTTCTCTGGGCCAAAAGCATGACATAATCTCACCTTCTATTAACTGGATCTCTGCAGCTAGCTTTCTTTTCCTGGAATACTGCAGACTAAAAGCACTGCATACGTAATGATCTCAGAAATCCTAAAAGCAGTCCTGTGAAATGTGGCATGTCACTGTCACCTTACAGATGAAGGCACATCAAGACCAAACAACTGCACACAGAGCACAGACGGCCCATCCTGAGTCAGCAGTCACTGCCTCCTCACCCGGTTTCCCTCTGCTTCCCTTACGTGCCTACCCTGAGGCATCCAGCTGGACTAAGGTGCCATGCTTGGGGATGGTCGTACAGTGACTACAACAGAGGGTCATGTGGAAGTTGACTGCTCACTCCAGCAATCTCTGTGTGTACCACCAGGAACTCTTTGCTTAGTGAGCCAGAAGGAAACTTATGCCTAGTTTGATGAAACAGCATCTTTTTGGAAAGATCTGTACTGTACGCAAGTCTACAGGATGAATGCAGTAATCCTCTGAGCTCTCAGGGAATCCTGGGGGTACTCTGACTGTGCCGCTTGTTCATCAGACTACAAAATCTCTGATGGCAGACTGCCATTCTCTCAAGTGGCCTCAGTATGATTGGCATGCATTATCAATAAAAAAGTATTTGTTAGGAAGCAGGGCGTGGTGGCACACAACTTTAATCCCAGAACTCGTGAGGCAGAGGTAGAAGGATCACTGTGAGTTTGAGGCCAGCCTGAGACTACATAGTGAATTCCAGGACAGCCTGGGCTACAGTGAGACCCTACCTTGAAAAACAAAAAAATAAATAAATAAATAGCTACAGGCCCTGGTGTGCCCATAATCATTCAATGATTCATATTCTCTCTCTCTCTCTCTCTCTCTCTCTCTTTCACTCTATCTCATAAATAAATAAGTTTTGGGGCTCAGGTATATTTTGCTCTCTCTCTGCCATTTTATATATTTTTATATATAAAATATTTATATATTTATATATTATTATTAAATATTAATATATATTATTATATATTATTATATAATATTATATATTAATTAATTAATTAATATATGCCCATAATCATTCAATGATTCATATTCTCTCTCTTTCAGTCTATCTCATAAATAAATAAGTTTTGGGGCTCAGGTATATTTTGCTCTCTCTCTGCCATTTTATATATTTTTATATATAAAATTTTATATATTTATATATTATTATTAAATAGTAATATATTAATATTATATATTAATATATAATATTATATATTAATTAATATATTAATATATTATTTATTATTTATATATTATGTATTTATGTATTTTTATATATATTTATATATTACACAAAGTATTCCAGAGTTAAGAAATTTAATAAAATATGAAATATTCTCATACTTATCAGAAGCTTAGCAGAAAGTAGTAATGGAGTTTTAAATCCCTGGGTAAAGAATATATTATTAAATATATATTATTGGGACAATTGGCTATCAGGAAAAAAAGTAGTTAGGTCCTTACTTCATACCACAACAAAAATAAAGTACAGTTTATGTGGAAAATGTGTTGAATATTGCTGTAAATTTATGATGTAGATTGCATTCCTAAGTAAAACCAAATATACAGCCATAAGGAAAAATGGGCTGGTTTAGCAAAATAAAAACCACAAATGTTTCAAAAGAAAAATAACAAACTGGGAAGAAGCATTTCCAAAATAAATAACACAAAAATAGCGAGAGATGCATTAAATATATAAAATACACACAATAGGCCTGGAGAGATGGTTTAGCAATTAAGGCACTTGCCTGCAAAGCCCAAGGACCCAGGTTCAATTCTCCAGTACCCATGTAAGCCAGATACACAAGATGGTGCATGTGTCTGGAGTTCATTTGCATTGACTAGAGGCCCAGGTGTGCCCATTCTATCTCTCTCTCCCTGTCTCTCTCTCTCTCTCCATCTCCATCTGCCTCTTTCTCTCTGTCTCTCTCTCAAATAAATAAATAAAAAGAGTTTAAAACAGTAAAATACACACAATATACACCACAAAAGATTAATATTCAGTAACACTTAAAAAGATAAAACTAGTTGACATAAATAAAAAAAATTTAGAAAAAATTTTATTTTACTTTTACTTATTAGGGAGAGAGAGAGTATGGTGCACTAGGGCCTCTAGCCACTGCAAACAAACTCCAGATGTATCATGTGCAAAGATATCTCACCTTGGGGCTGAAGAGATGGCTTAGCAGTTAAGGCGATTGCCTGCAAAGCCAAAGGATCCTGGTTAGATTCTCCAGGACCCACATAAGCCAAATAAACAAGGGGGCTCAAGCATCTGGAGTTCATTTGCAGGGGCTGGAGGCCCTTGCATACCCGTTCTCTCTCTTGCTCACTTGCTTGCTCTTTCTCTCCCCCTATCTTCCTCTCTCTCAAATAATAAAATATATTTTTTAAAAGATATCTTACCTTATTAGTAACCAGTGAAATTCAAATTAAAGAATATGCCGGGCTAGAGAGATGGTTTAGTGGTTAAGGTGCTTGCTTGCAAAGCTTAAGGACCAGGTTCAATTCCCCAGTACCCACATAAGCAGATGTACATAGTGGTGCATGTGTTTAGAATTCATTTGCAGTGACTGGAGTCCCATTTGTAAAAATAACATATTTTTAGAAAGATGCTAATTCACCCATCAGATTACTCAAAAATGAAAAAGAGTGATTCCTTTCCCATTTTGGAAATGATGTGAAAAAATCAGTGCTTTTATAGATTTTTTTTCTTAGAATATATCAACCCTTAACTAATTATAGTTTCCTTTTATATTTTTATTTATTTATTTGAGAGAGAGAGGGAAAAAAATGGCAGAGAGAGAGCAATAGAGAATGGGCATGCATGGCCTTCAGCTGCTGCAAATGAACTCCAGATGCATGGGCCACCTTGTACATCTGGCTTGTGTGGGTCCTGGGGAATAGAACCTGGGTCCTTTGGCTTTGTATGCAACTGCCTTAAATGCTAAACCATATTTCCAGCCTGCCTTTTATATTTTTAATTTTTTACATTTTTCTCTTTCAAAGTTAACGTTGGAATAAAAAGATAACCAAGGTTTCCTGATGGTCATTTGTCATAATCACTTTTTAGGAGACAGGATCTCATGTAGCCTGCTCTAACCTGGAACTCATTATGTAGCTGAGAATGACCTTGAACTCCTGATCCTGATCAGCCAACAAGGACTGGCACTCTGCGCATGCTCTAGCTCACATGGCTTATCATGATTACTTGACTCTATGGTCACAAAACTGTCACCACCTACAAGGAGCTCTGTGTGGATCTTGGCTTCATCCTAACATGGGCAATGAAAAACTGGTTTCAACTCATATGCATGATTTGGATAAATTAAATTAAATTTGGGGGAAAAGCCTTTAAATGGAAACTAAATAAAGACTTTTGGAAAAATCTAGTAAGAAAATATGTCTTTTAGAAGCAAGATACTTTGTTATTGTTACTAATGTTCATCTTATACTGTTATGATGTCATTATATGCTTCCACCTTTAAAAAAAAACAGTAGGATATTACTGAAGACTCCACACGATTAGGCTGCTAAGTCACTCAGAAATCCACTGGGGCTGAGCTGAAAACCTCCTCCAAGTAGACCAGCTGACAGAAAGCTGAAAAAAGCTACACTGCATGCAGCTCCATGGGAGAGAGAAAAGTCACAGTGGAGATAAACAACAGAGGACACTGCATGCCTTAAATTTGGCCAACCAGGCCAAATGAGTCAACAGGTACAACAGTGGCATGTCTGTTATGGGGGAAACCAACTGCTCTCTAATTAGACTGGAGGCCCACTCCATGGGAGGGAACACATCCCTGATACTGAAAACCTATGATGGGGAAGTCATGAGCCCTACGGGTATAACACCTGCTGTTGTCTGGCTAAATGTATATATTATGTTCACCAAACTGTCCACACTTTTCTTAATATTTATACCCATGTATTAATGCTACTCTCACTTTTTGTTAAAGAAGCTTCTCTTTGCAGATGGCAGTGACCTCTGGGATGATTCAAAAGACACCATAGTGCTGAGAAGTGACAGCGGAGTGCTCAGCACCAAAACATCTCTATCACACCTTCCAAGGCTCAGGGTTCATTGCAAAAGAAGTGGCAGAAAAACTGTAAGAGCCAAAAGAAGGGTAGGACTCCTTACAATGCACTCTTCCAGACACAAAATGGCCTAGCTATCCATGACTTCGCAGTGCCTGACATGACCTACACAAAACCCTCATAATAGGAGGGAAAGATGATGGCATCAAAACAAAAGAGAAACTGATTGAGAGGGGGAGGGTATATGATGTAGAGTGACACTGTGAAGGAGAAAGTATATGGTGAGGTAATTACCACGGTTTATTGTCTGTAATTATGGAAGTTGTCAATAAAAAATAAATTTTAGGGCTGGAGAGATGGCTTAGCGGTTAAGTGCTTGCCTGTGAAGCCTAAGGACCCCGGTTCGAGGCTCGGTTCCCCAGGTCCTACGTTAGCCAGATGCACAAGGGGGCGCATGCGTCTGGAGTTCGTTTGCAGAGGCTGGAAGCCCTGGAGCGCCCATTCTCTCTCTCTCCCTCTATCTGTCTTTCTCTCTGTGTCTGTCACTCCCAAATAAGTAAATAAAAAATTTAAATAAATAAATAAATAAATAAATAAATAAATAAATAAATTTTAGGGCCTGGAGAGATTGCTTAGTGGTTCAGGCATTTGCCTGCAAAGCCAAAGTGGTTCGATTCTCCAGGACCCACGTAAGCCAGATGCACAAGGGGGCACATGCATCTGGAGTTCGTTTGCAGTGGCTAGAGGCCCTGGCATGCCCATTCTCCCTCTCTCTTTCTGAAATAAATAAATAAAATATATTAAAAATAAATAAATAAAGATAAAATTTTAAATGTAATAAAAAATTAGGAAATCATATTTCTACAAGTTCATATAAATGTGATGTTTAAGCATTTTTCTGGAAAGTCTGAAATAGATTTAAAGCATAGCATGGGAGCCGGGCGCGGTGGAGCACGCCTTTAATCCCAACACTTGGGAGGTACAGGGAGGAGGATCGTCATGAGTTCAAGGCCACCCTGAGACTGCATAGCGAATTCCAGGTCAGCCTGGGCTACAGCGAGACCCTACCTTGAAAAAAAAAAAGTATAGCTTGGGAACTTGTATTGAAGAGAGGAGTGATGATACTTTTTACTTTTCTATATTTTTGAATGTTTATAATGATTATTTTACCATTCACTTATATATTAAGAGTAAAAACTGAAAGAAATTATAAATAATAGTAAGAAAAACGTCAGCTGTTTCTGAAATAGCCCTATACTGTTCCCTGAACTAACACTTAAGAGCACGTCTAAGGCTCCAGTGACTGGCTTGCAAGTCAAGGCTAACTCAAGGGGAAGGAAACCTCACACAGCAGCAGATTCAAGGACCTCCCTTAGGGCTATTTGAGGCTTTGCAAGTGTAATCACAACCACTGAGACTTTCTCACAAGCTTGACATTAGCTTGACACTCCCCAGGAGGACAAGGAAGCTGCCAATTACACAGAAAGCTGTGTGCTTCTAACCCCAATTAAACTAAATAAAGTCTTGAAAGTCTCCTCTCCCTCCTCCTGCTGTGGATCTCCAAGTTTACTCCCCAGTTCCTGGGGCACTCCAGAGTTCCTCTGCCTCAGGAGTCCTCCTTCCTGGCTGGGGACCAATTATGCCAAGGTTGAGTTGCTCTCAAGTGGGAATTCCTGGGGGGGCTTGTTAACTTCAGGGTTCTAGAAAGCAGGGGAGGGGTTATTAAGAGCATCTGCTCATTAGCAGCTAGGACACCAGCAGCTAAGCAGAAAAAAGAAGTGACAGCGTCCTTCAGAGGCACCTGCTAACTCTATCCCAGGGGTATACTTCCAAGGAAGCACATATCTAAGGCACCTCCCCTTCACTGCCGCTATCATGCTGGTATTTCCAATGTACGTTACATCATCATAAGCTCAGCTTCCCATCCGTGCTGTCATCATCACCTCTGTCCACCCTCATCCCTAAACTATCCAGCTTCCCCTCTTATACCATCATCCTCCATATCACAGCCAGTCCATCATCTCACCACCATTATCATCATCGTCCGTGCTGTCATCCCAAATACAATCATGCAGGTTCATCATTCCATCTCCCCCACGGCCAGCACTCTAATGTCTACCTGCAGCCCATGAAAAAGATAATAATACCCTGAAGACTCACAGAAAAGGCCTTATTTTGGAAAAACAGACAGAAGTATTTTTTTTTTAATTTTTATTTATTTATTTGAGAGCGACAGACACAGAGAGAAGGACAGAGAGAGGGAGAGAGAGAGAATGGGCGCGCCAGGGCTTCCAGCCTCTGCAAACGAACTCCAGACGCGTGCGCCCCCTTGTGCATCTGGCTAACGTGGGACCTGGGGAACCGAGCCTCGAACCGGGGTCCTTAGGCTTCACAGGCCAGCGCTTAACCGCTAAGCCATCTCTCCAGCCCAGTATTTTTAAATAACTATTCTGTAATTCCAATAAATTGCAAGAGGACAAAACAAACTGTAATAATAGAGTAACAGACTAAAGTAAGAAGCATGAGCTAGATGATAACATAAAACTTGACACTGCAAACAGTAAATGGAAGGTTGACATATTGCAAAAATTGAAATAAAGAGAAAAAAGAACATCATGACAATAGAAGAGTGGAGGATGGTTTGCATAAATCCATCCCACTAGTATTAAAAACTTCTAAAGAAGGCCTGAGGTTTTTTTTTTTATAGACTATTTTTTTTAATATTTTTTGTTCTTTTTTTTATTTATTTATTTGAGAGTGACAGGCACAGGAAGAAAGACAGTTAGAGGGAGAGAGAGAGAATGGGCGCGCCAGGGCTTCCAGCCTCTGCAAACGAACTCCAGACGCGTGCGCCCCTTTGTGCATCTGGCTAACGTGGGACCTGGGGAACCGAGCCTCGAACCGGGGTCCTTAGGCTTCACAGGCAAGCGCTTAACCGCTAAGCCATCTCTCCAGCCCAGGCCTGAGGTTTTTATTGTTCAGTGTTTTAAGGCACTTGTTTGCAAAATTCTCCAAGACCCAATAAAGTCAGAAACAAAGTGGCATGTTTGTCTCTCTTTTTCTCTCCTTCACCCTTCTCTCTTTCCTTGCAAATAAATAAATAAACATATTTTTAAACTTCTAAAGAAGACAGCAGCAAATGGATCCAAGGCAATACTCAAAGATGTGCCATACGAAAAATGTGATATAGTTAGAAGCCTGAATCTCAGAAGAAATATGACAATGATCAGAATGACACCTATATCTCAGAGAAAATACATTCACCTGATAATCTGTCCTCCACCCTATTGATAGAATCATCCATTCAAATTACAAAGCTTAGAAGATCTCTCCCAAATTTAAAGATTTCAGCTTTCCAGAGTTCTTAGGGTAAAATGGAAAATTCCAGTATAACCATCAAAACCCAGTTTGGATGTGCACATATTCCATATGTTCTTCCTAGCTGTCCTTCTTTCTGATTGTTAAACATATCCTGTACTTTCTGGGGAAAAAATTTCTTCTCAACTCTTCCCCAGAATTTCTTCCAATTAATACCTATTTTAGGATCTCACATATCCTCATATAGCCATAAGGATGTTGTCTCAGACCAATATCATCCCTTATTGCTCAGCTTTATATGGTTTGATAGCCACTAGAATAAGATTCTAAGTTATATTCTTCTACAAAATTTAATAGTTACTCTTAAACACTTGTATTTCTACATAAAGTCAACATGTCCTTTCCAATCACATTCCAAATCAAATAAATAAATCTAGTATTTTGTTTTGTATTGTGATAAATCTATCAACTTCAGAAATTTAGAATTTTTGTATTTATAATAGTCTTCCAACCAATGAACATGGTCTAACTCTCCACTTATTTAAATCTTCAATTTCTCTGATTTTTTGGTGTGCATATGTGTGTGTGATATGTGGTGTGTGCACATATGTGTACATATGCACATTCCATGCACATGCATTTAAAGTCAGATAACAGCATCAGACAGTATCCTTCTCTTATCATTAATCCACATGTATACTTGAGATGGGGTTTCGCCCTCAACCAGAGATGCTGTCCATCACTGATAAAAAGTGATAATCTGGTTCTCAACCCCTGTAGACTGGGATTACAGAAGTGCATGGCCATGCTCAGCTTTTTTGGGCTCTGGGCAGTCAGACACAGCAAGCTCCAACAAAGGAGCCCTCATGCTTAAGCAGCAAGCACTCACAGCCACTGAGCCAGGTCCATGGCTCACTCTTAAACTTTAACTTTTTTTTTTTTTTTTTTTTTTTGGTTTTTCGAGGTAGGGTCTCACACTAGTCCAGGCTGGCCTGGAATTCACTCTGCCATCTCAGGGTGGCCTTGAACTCATGGCGATCCTCCTACCTCTGCCTCCCGAGTGCTGGGATTAAAGGCATGCACCACCATGCCCAGCTCAAATCTAACAAATTTCTTTTAAAAATTAACAAATTCTATAAATAGGAGTTACATTTTTCTCAATATTGTGCTAAAATACCTGACAGAGGGCCAGAGAGATGGCTCAGCAGTTAAAGGTGCTTGATTTCAAACCCTGATGGCTCAGGTAATTCCCCAGTACCCACATATAGCCAGATGCAAAAAGTGGTCCAGGGCTGGAGAGATAGTTTAGCTGTATGGTGCTTGCCTGTGAAGCCTAAGGACCCATGTTCAACTCTCCAGATCCCAGGTAAGCCAGACACACAAAGGTGAGGCATGTGCAAGGTCACAAATGCCCACTAAGTGGCAGAAGTGTCTGGAGTTTGACTGCAGTGGCTGAGGCCCTGGTGTTCCAATTCTCTCACTGTCCCTCTCTCTCACTCACTCTAAAATAGAAGATTAAAAAAGAAAATATAAAGTGCTCCATGATCTGGAGCTCATTTACAGCAGCAGGAAGCTCTGATGCACCCATTCTCTCACTCTCTCTCTCTTTCTCTCTCCTTCTCTCTCAGAATTGGGCACTACAACTTTATGTTTGATTATTTATGTGTCATTGATATTGTAAAATACATTCCAAGTTACAAAATGTTTTATTTGACTATTGGGTATAAATTTAAAATACTCCAGTTTGTTTGGAAAACATAAAAAATAATTGCATTTTTAAAGGGGGAGGACTCAAAGCAAAGGACCCAAACAAAAGTAAAATAGGTAAAATGAACTTAGTATCTACAGGGGGTATTTTGAAGCATATAAGCAACAATCAGCTATAGATCCAAAGCTACAGGCACCTGAGAATTTGAAAACAAATTTGACTTTCATTAGTCAGAGTGCCTCAGATGCACAAAAGAGATTGCAAAAGAGAGAAGGAGCCCTAGGGATGCCAATCTTTCAGTTGATTGAAATTTCTCATAAAGTTTTCAATAACAAGGACAAGGTTGAAGAGATGAAGAATGAGAAAGTATTGGCAGCTGCATTGACTGGAGGACCATCTCATGTCCTACCAAAAGGAGGAATACAACCTAGACTGGTGACCCTCATCCCCAAGCCTGAAAGAGTAACAATCACTGTAGTGTTGGACCCTCCCAATGTGCCCTGTGAGCAGGATGGCCTGTAGAATGACGGCCTCAGAACATGGGCTTTCTGAGAAGGGACAGCAGGCAGTGCACCAAATGTCCAATATCATTGATAATGGCCACAAATGGCCAGGTTCAGGGACTCCCTCCAATCTCACTGGTCTTATCAACATTTCCCACGCAGATCTCTGGGTGACTATTCTGAGAGTAAATAGATTTTTGAATTTTCTGGTACATATGATTATCTACCCAGTTTTGAGCATCCAGTTTTCTAACTCTTAAAAAGACAATGTTAGTAACTAGTGTCTTGGGAAAAACCTTGGGAAAGACATTTCTCCAGCCCTTACACTGTCAAATGAAAAAGACATACTGAAAGCATGGTTTCCTATATGTGTCTGGATGATATGAGATTAGTCAAATTTGGGACTGGAGAGATGGCTCAATGGTTAAAGATGCTTGCTTGCAAAGCCTGAAAGCCTGAGTTCACAAATTCTCCAATACCCACATAAAGCCGGATACACAAGGTGGCACATATGTCTAGAGTTCATTTGAAGTGACAAGAGGCTCTGGTGTGCCCATTCCCCACCCCAATTGCAAACAAACAAATAAATAGTTTTTTTAAAACTAGCCAAGTTAAACGATGTTTGTAACTGGACAAATGGACATCAGGTACCACCTGAGCAGGCTTGCGCTCGCCAAGTGATGTTACTGAAACACAGAAAGCTCCAGCAGCGATTCCAGAACTCTTACAAAATGTAAAACCAGCTGGGTGTGGAGGTTTGCAGCCTGTAATCCCAGCGCTCAGGAGGCTGAAGCACAGTTTTAAAGTTCAAGTAAGTGTCTTTAACTGCTGACCCTTCTCCTGAGTCCCAAGAATTATAAGTTCAAAAGCAGCCTGAGCTACACAGTGAGTCTATGACATAAAACAAAGATAGGTAAGACAAGATGTAAGTGTGGTTGGGAGGCTGGGATAGTCAGAGACAGCAGAGCCTGTACACATTAAAATTCCTGCCAAGTAGAAAATTCCAAATTTGAGCCAGTACCCACGACAGGAATGTACTAGGTGAGGTATTCAACCTCTGCTGACTGCTTATCTGAAATATAACATTCACCCCTCTCGGTCCTTTATAGCAGCCCAGTTTTTCTGGTACTAGATCCAGGCACACAGAAGTACTGCTTTATAGAAGATAATACAAAACACACACCCAGTGTGCCCCAATCCTACACCTTTATACCCTACTTACCACCTGAACTGGAGATTTCATTAAGTCCATGGTTTGGGGGGGGTCTCAAAATTTATTTGGGGGGAGGTTGGTGGGCTTTTTGCATACCCTTAGGTCTCAAGACTCAGGATAAGAGTATCCCAAGTCAAAATATTGTTGGATTGTCCTCCTTCAGGGCTTTAAAAACACCTCCACTTTGTTTTATTCATTTAGCTGCAAGAGATAAACAGTTTGTCAATTACAAAGGTGCACCAATCACAATTACATTTGCTTTTTCAATGGAAACTCTAAAAGCCAGGAGGGCTGCTTCAAATGGAGTATTTCGAATATTGAATGACCATGGCTTCCAACCCAAACTACTATATTTGGCAAAATTATCTTTCATAATCAAAAGGAAAAAAGTTTACTGTGAAAAAAAATTCGGCTATGAGTATATGAACAGTGAACCAGCCCTGCAGAGAGAAGTGGATGGAATACTTCACACTGAAAAGAAGAATAAACATAATCAAGAAGCTACAAGAGGGAAAAACAATAATCAAAATGAGAACTAATTAAAGCAAATGAAGATCAAGAAAACCAGAACTACACAAAATCACCACATAACAGGAATTAACTCACACCTTTCAGTTATAGCTCTATTCTATCAATGGACTCAACTCCCCAACCAAAAGACTCAGGTTAACAAGCTAGATCAGGAAACAGGATCCATCCACTTACTATCTTCAAGAAACTCACCTTAGGGCTGTGGAGATGGCTCAGCAGTTAAGGGGCTTCCTTGCAAAGCCTGCTGGCCCAGGTTTGATTCCCCAGTTCCCACATAAAGCCAGACACAAATGTGGTGTACTTTCTGGAGTGTGACCCTGGAGCTCCCATTTCCTCTCTCTTTCTCTCTAACAAATAAGATAATGTATTTTTAAAAAGAAACCCACCTCACCATCAAAGACAGCTATCACCTTCAAAATATGGAAAAAGATATTCTAAGAAAATATAAGGAAGAAACAAGGAGGTGTGGTTATGCTAATATCTGACAAAAACAAACTTTAAACCAGAGTAATCAACAGAGAGAAAGGCGGCCACTTATAAAGGGAATGACTCAGCAGGAGGATATTACAATCATAGACATATACACACCAAACACAGGAGCACTGATTTTTATAAAACAAAATCTACTGGTCATACATAAATCCCAATACAATAATAGTTAATGACTTCAATAACTCTTGTCAACAGACAGATTACCTAAAGAGAAACTGAAATTAAATGACCCCATAGATAAATGAACTTAATGTTCTACAAAATACAAAATACACATTCTTCTCAGCAGCTCGTAGGGACCTTCTCTAAAATTGATCACATATTAGTAAACAAAGCAAATTTCCCCAAATTCAGGGAACTTGAAATAATTCCTTGCATGCTAGTCAACCACAATGCAGTAAAGCTAGAAACAAAAAAAGAAACAGAAAATATACAAACTCCTCCAGATTGAACAACACACTACTGAACAAAGAATGAGTCATTGAAGAACTCAAGAAGAAAGTAAGAAAGTCAAAAAATACCTAGAACTGAATGAAAAAAAACACAACATACCAAAACCTGTGGGGCACAATGAAGACAGTTCTTAGAGGGAAGTTTATAGCTCTAAGTGCCTACATTGCAAAAATAGAGACCTCAGATAAATAGCAACCCATCTCAAGGCTTTGGAAAAACTATTTAAACCCAAACCAAACAAAACAAAATTGTCAAGAGCGGGCTGGAGAGATGGCTTAGCGGTTAAGTGCTTGCCTGTGAAGCCTAAGGACCCCGGTTCAAGGCTTGGTTCCCCAGGTCCCACGTTAGCCAGATGCACAAGGGGGCGCATGCGTCTGGAGTTCGTTTGCAGAGGCTGGAAGCCCTGGCGTGCCCATTCTCTCTCTCTCCCTCTATCTGTCTTTCTCTCTGTGTCTGTCGCTCTCAAATAAATAAATAAATAATTTAAAAAAATTTGTCAAGAGCAGGGCAGAAATCAAGTGAATTAGAGTTAGAAATGAAGAAAGCAATTTTAAAAGTTGACAAAACAAAAGTTGGTTATTCAAAATGATAAGATTGATAAACCCCTGGCCAAAATAACCAAAAAGACCTTAATCAACAAGATTAAAGATGAAAAAAGAGATGTCACAACAGATTCCAAGGAAATTGAGAGACTCGTGAGATCACACTTTGAAAACCTATGTTCTACCAAACTGGAAAATGCAGAAAAAAATAGATTAACTTCTCGACACATACGATCTACCACTGTTAAAGCCAGAAGAATAAAGTAGTTTCGCTGGAGCTACAACATGGAAGAGTAATTAAAAACCTCCTAGCTGTAAACAGGGCTTGGTCCTACCAGCGTGGACAGCGCAGCCACCCGCTGCGGGCGCTCCTCCTCCAGGCCTGCGGTCAGCCCGGCAGGTGGAGACCTCGATGGCGGACTTCGCAGAAGAGCAATGCGGGACCTGGAGGGTGTCCTCTTCCAGAAGAGATGTCCGCTCCTGCCCAAGGCTCACTGACAAAGATTAGATGCACAGCTCTTGTCGGATGGGATGAGGCATTTTTGTTTGTTTTTAATTTTGTCTTATTTTATATATATATTTATTTATTTGACAATTTCTACACTTACAGACAACAAACCATGGTATTTCCCTCCCCTCCCCAACTTTCCCCTTCATAACCCTACTTTCTGTCATATCTCCTCCCTCTCTCCATTAGTCTCTCTCTTTTCATTTGATGTCATCATCTTTTTTCTCCTATTATGGGGGTCTTGTGTGGGTATTGCTAGGCACTGAGAGGTCTTGGATATCAGAGCAAAATCTGTCTGGACCCTTGTATGTAAGGAGTGGTACCTTTCCTGTGGCTCTTTCATTCTTTCTGCCACCTCTTTAGCAATGGACCCTGAGCCTTGGAGGGTGTGAGATGTTTCAGTGCTGGGCACTCCTCCATCCTATCTTCTCAGCACTATGTTGCCTTTTGGGTCATCCCAGTGGTCATTGCCATCTGAAAAGAGAAGCTTCTCTAACCAGAAGTGAGAGTAGCATTAATATATAAGTATGAACACTAAGTGTAGTACTTTCAGGGCAATTTGGTGAGAATAATAAATGCATTTATCCAGACAAGAGCAGGCTTTATTCCCCTAAGGCTCATGACCTTCCCTGCCATAGGCTTTTGATTAGGTTTTCAGTACCAGGCATGTGTTCCCTCCCATAGAGTGGACCTTCAGTCCAATTAGAGAGCAGATGGTTCCCCCAGAGCAGACATGCCACTATTGCACTTGTTCAATCATTTGGCCTGTTTGGCCAAACTTGAGGCTTCCAGTGTCCACTGTTTTCACTGCTGATGGCTTCTGTCTCCCATAAGACTGCATACAGTGCAGCTTTTTCCAGCTTTCAGTTAGCTGGGCTACAGGGAGAAGGTTTTCTGCTCAGCACCAACTTGATTTCTCAGTGACTTTGCTGCTCAAGCATGTGAAGTCTTTAGCAATGGGGTCTTACCATCTCTTTCTCATGGGGGAACCAAGGGCCTTGGCAATAGCCTATAATGTTTTGGAGGCAACAGGGACCTCCCTGGCCAACAACTTACTGGAAGGCATCCCATCCCTGGCACTGAAAATTTTCTAGTAACAATCTATGGCTTCTGGATGTGCCATTATTTAAGAAAGTAGATTTTCATATCTCTTATTCAAAATATCTTGAATTTTGATTGGCCCTCCCCCCACCCTTTTATTACACAATCTCTTCCCCTGACCTCACTTAGGCCTTTCCCCTCCCTGTAATCTGTTCTTCTACTTACATATATACAATACTATCCTCTTAAGACCTTCCCTCTCCTCCCTCCCTTATAGCCTTGCTCTCTAGCTTATGGACCTCTGCTACTGATTTTTGGTTCCAGATCACACACAAGTCTATACATTTGTAGCTAGGATCCACATAAAAGAGAGAACATGTGACATTTGGCTTTCTGGGCATGGGTTATCTCACTTACTATAATCCTTTCCAGATCCATCCATTTCCCTGCAAATTTCATAATTTTGTTTTTCTTTACTGCTGAATAGAACTCCATTGTGTAGATGTACCACATCTTTTATTATCCATTCATCTGTGGATGGAAATCTAGACAGGTTCCATTTCCTAGATATTGTGAATAGAGCAGCAATAAACATCATTGTTCAAGTATCTCTAAGGTAGTGAGAAGAACCATTAGGATATATGCCAAGGAGTGCTAGAGCTGGATCATATAGCAAATCTATTTTTAGCTGTCTCAAGAACTTCCACACTGATTTGCACAATGGTCTTACCAGATTACATTCCCACCAACAGTGCAGAAGGGTTCCCCTTTTACTGTAGCCTCACCAACATTTATTGTCATTTGTTTTCTTGATGGTAACCACTCTGACGGGAGAGAGATGGAATCACAAGAGAGTTTTAATTTACATTTCCCTAATGGCTAAGGATGTAGAACACTTTTTCAGATGTTTATATGCCATCTGTATTTCTTCTGATGAGAACTCTCTTGTTGTGACCTTGCATTTAGTGGAAAAGCTTCAAGTTTTTCACCATCTAGTATTATGTTGGCTGCAGGTTTGTCATAAATAGCTTTTATTGTGTTGAGATACGTTCCTTCTATTCCCAGTTTCTGTAATACTTTTACCATGAAAGGATGTTGGATTTTGTCAGATGCCTTTTCTGCATCTATTGAGATGACCATGTGATTTTTGTCCTTCAGACCATTTATATAATACATTACATTTATTGATTTGCATATGTTGAATCATCCCTGCATCCCTGGAATAAAGCCTACTTGGTCGGGGTGAATAATCTTTTTGATATAGTCTTGTATTCTGTTTGCCAGTATTTTGTTCAGAATTTTTGTATCTATGTTTATGAGGAAGATTGGTCTGTAATTTTCTTCTTTTGTTCTGTCTTTGCCTGGTTTTTGTATGAGGGTGATGCTGGCTTCATAGAAGGAGTTCAGTAGAATTCCTTCCTTTTCTATTTTATGGAAAAGTTTGAGAAGCATTGGTGTTAGTTCTTCTATGGAGGTCTGGTAAAATTAGCTAGTGAATCCATCTGGGCCTGGGTTTTTTCTAGTTGGGAGACTTTTTTTTTTTTAAATTTTATTTATTTATTTATTTGAGAGCGACAGACACAGAGAGAAAGACAAATAGAGGGAGAGAGAGAGAATGGGCGCGCCAGGGCTTCCAGCCTCTGCAAACGAACTCCAGACGCATGCGCCCCCTTGTGCATCTGGCTAACGTGGGACCTGGGGAACCGAGCCTCGAACCGGGGTCCTTAGGCTTCACAGGCAAGCGCTTAACCGCTAAGCCATCTCTCCAGCCCGGGAGACTTTTTATAACCGCTTGGATCTCTGTACTTGTTATAGGTCTATTTAAATGTTTTATCTCATCTTGATTTAATTTTGGTAGGTCATATTAATCAAGGAAATCATCCATTTCTTTCAGATTTTCAAATTTAGAGGCATATATATTCTTAAAATATGTCCTTAGATTGTCTGAATTTCTTTGGTATCTGTTGTAATGGTGCCTTTTTTATCTCTAATCTTATTAATTTTTGTCTCTTCTCACTTTCTTCTGGTCAAATTTGCTAAGGGTTTATCAATCTTGTTTATCCTTTCAAAGAACCAACTCTTTGTTTGGTTGATTCTTTGAATATTTTGGTGGGAGGGTTTCTATTTCATTAATTTCTGCCCTAATCTTTATGACTTATTCTTGTTTACTGATTTTTGGTTGGCCTTGTTCTTCTTTTTCCAAGGCCTTAAGGTGAAGTATTAAATTGTTTATTTGTGAACTCTCTGATTTCTTAATATAAGCACTTAGAGTTATAAATTTCCCTCTTAGGACTGCCTTCATTGTGTCCCAAAGGTTTTGGTATGTTGTATTCTCATCATCATTTGATTCTACAAATTTATTAGTTTCCTTTTTGACTTCTTCAATGACCCATTCATCATTCAATAGTGTACTGTTTAGTCTCCATGAATTTCTGTATGCTCTGTAGCTTTTCTTGTTGCTGATTTGCAGTTTAATCCTGTTGTGGTCAGATAGAGTACAAGGGATACTTTCAATTTTCCTATATTTGTGGAGATTTGCTTTGTGTCCTAATATATGGTCTATTTTAGAAAATGCTCCATGTGTTGCTGAGAAAAATGTATATTCTGCAGCATTTGGTGGAATGCTCTGTAGATATGTTAGGTCCATTTGTTCTATGACATCATTTTAATCAGATGTCTCTCTTTATTTCTTGTGGGATGACCTGTCAATTGACCAGAGTGGGGTATTGAAGTCTCCCACTACAATTGTGTTTGATGTTATCTGTGACCTTAAGTCTAATAGTGTTTGTTTACTGAAACAGGGAGCCCCCATGTTAGGTGCATATATGCTTAGGATTGTAATGTCCTCCTGCTGGAGTGTTCCTTTATTTTTTTTTTTAACTTCCAAACAAACTAATTAATTTAATCTGGAAATTGTCAGGAAAGAACAAGACAGTATAAAGTCTTAGCACCTGTGTTTGCAAACATCTTTGATTAGTTTAGATAATTGTGTGGGTACCAATTATCTAGAGAACATTGGAAACAGAAACAGAGAGCTTGAAATTATTTTTCTCAGATGAGGACCATTGGTTGAGCATGAGACTGTACCCTAAATTAGGGAATATGTCTTAAGAGTTAATTTTGTGGCCGAGCGTGGTGGCACATGCCTTTAATCCCAGCACTCGGGAGGCAGAGGTAGGAGGATTGCCGTAAGTTCTAGGCCACCCTGACACTCTATAGTGAACTCCAGGTCAGCCTGGGCTACAATGAGACCCTACCTTGAAAAATTAAAAAAAAAAAAAAAGAGTTAATTTTGTTATAAGCACCAGACTTAAGATACTAGAAAAGAGACAGTTACTTTACATATAATAGAGCAGAATCTGGTTTTATTTGAAACAAAACAGCCTTTGACAAATCTGTTATGAAAGAAAAAACATCATTTGACAACCAGTGATTTTTAGCTTAATCGTGGTAGCCATTGATTTTATGTACCATAGAAATTTCTAGTAACATAAAATGGACTGTTCCTGTAATCAGTATAAAATGATCTTTATCTTTCCTCACTGTTGGTTTGAAGTCTATCCTGTCAGATATTAGGATAGTAACCCCTGCTTGTTTCCTAGGCCTGTTTGTTTGAAATGCCATTTTCCATCCTTTCACCCTAAGGTGGTGTCTATCTTTTATTGAGACATGACTTTCCTAGAGGCAAAAAAATGGCAGGATCCTGCCTTTTAATCCAGTCTGCAAGCCTGTGTCTTTTGGATGGTGCATTGAGGCCATTGATATTAAGAGTTATTATTGAAAGGAGTGCATTTATTCTCACCATTCTTCTTATTTTGTCATGTTTCCTGTTTTCCCTTTACTTGTTTGATTTAACTATTATTTGAGTGTGGTTTATATTTTCCTGTTTCCTCCTGTGTGTGTTTTGCTTTCTCTTTGGCATGAAGAATTCCTTCAAGTATTTTCTGAAGAACTGGTTTAGTTGTCATAAATTCCTTTAGCCTGTTTTTTTTTTTGTTGTTTGTTTATTTTTTTAAAATTTTTTATTTATTTATTTGAGAGCGACAGACACAGAGAGAAAGACAGATAGAGGGAGAGAGAGAGAATGGGCACGCCAGGGCTTCCAGCCTCTGCAAACGAACTCCAGACGCGTGGGCCCCCTTGTGCATCTGGCTAACGTGGGACCTGGGGAACCGAGCCTCGAACCGTGGTCCTTAGGCTTCTCAGGCAAGCGCTCAACTGCTAAGCCATCTCTCCAGCCCCTTTAGCCTGTTTTTGTTCTAGAATGTCCTTATTTCTCCATCAATTTGGATAGATAGCTTTGCAGGATAAAGTAATCTTGGTTGACAGATGTTTTCTTTCAGAACTTGAAATACACCATCCCAAGCCCTTCAGGCTTTTAAAGTTTGTGTTCAGTAATCTGAAGTTATTCTGATGGGCTTGCCTTTGTAGGTGACTTGCTCTTTCTCTCTAACTGCTTTAAATATATTTTCTTTGGTTTCTGTGTTTATTAATTCAATTGTAATGTGGCAATTTTGTCTGTTTGGTGTTCTAAAAGCTTCTTGTATCAGTATTGGCATTTCTTTCCCAATTTGGGGAAATTTTTCTTCTATGATTTTGTTGAAAACACCTACTAAGCTTCTGGATTGAAATTCTTCTCCTTCTGTTATATCCTGAATTCTTATGTTTGATCTTTTCATAGTGTCCCGGGTATCTTGAAATTCCTATTCATACCTTGCTATTAGCTTGTCTTTCTCTTTGTTGGACTGTATTAGATCTGCTACCTGGAGGTTCATGGTTCTGATGGTGGGGGATGGGAGAGTTCAGATTCTGGAGTTGCTCGCACTTTCAGTAGCTCTTTAGTTGAGCTCAGCTGTCTTTTCTTCAGATTTCTTAACTTTGCAAGAAGGCTGACGGAGTTGAAAAATCTGTTACTTGGTCTCTGCCGCTGCCGCTGCCGCCTGGCAGGACTGGGCCAGGCAGGTGCACAGACCGCAGTCCGCAAGCCCCTCAGTGGGACTCTGGCCACTTTCCTCCTTTCTGGTGGATCTTGCTCTCTCCAGCTTCTCTGCTGTGTGTAAGAATAACCTACACTCCTTCACCTTTCAGAAAAAGAATGTATTTTGCTGGGGTTTTGCTTAAATCCCTCCCTAGGCTGGTTTGGCATGGCTCCTAAGCTGCCATCTTACCTGGAAGTCCTGTTTTGTTTTGTTGTTTTAAATATATAGATTTAGTTTGAGAGAGAAAGAGGGAGAGGCCAACAGTGAGAGAGAATGGGTGTGCCAGGACCTTTAGCCACTGCAAATGAACTCCAGATGCATGCATTACCTTCTGCATTGGGATTACATGGGTATCAAACTAGGTCCTTTGGTTTTGCAGGCAAGTGCCTTAACCACGAAGCCATCGCTCCAGCCCTGGGGGGTAGGGGGACACTTTTAGATGTCACCTATCTTCTTGAGGCTGGAGCCCTACTGGATGGGAGAACAAAGACCTTGGCTTCACCTATCCCGTCAGTAACACTGGACACATCCATCCAACCTAAATTTTCCTCATATTTAAGAAGCAGATAATAGCACATCCCTAATGATGCATATTTAAAGACCCTCCCTCCATCTCTCCCTCCTTTCCTCTCTGGAACTCACTCTGTAGTCCCAGGTTGGCCTCGAACTCACAGCGATCCTCTTACCTCTGTGTACCACTATTGGGATTATAAGCGGCTAACTCCGTTTTTAAGTTTTCTGACATACCAGTCAAAACTCTGTTATATAAAACATAAAAACATCATTAAAATAATGATAAGGCCCAAGCAATGAATGCACAGAAGACAGGGAATGTTCCACTGAGAGCTCAGTGCAGCCCTGCTCAGCCTTGCCTACCAGGGCTGGGTGGCTCAACGACACCCTAACCACACTCACTCAGTTCACCAGTTTGGAGGATTGATACTGTGCTAAAGCACACTAAAAATTATTGTGATTTTTTTTAAAGAAGAAAATGACATTTTATTCTTTGCTTCTGCATTAAGAATTATTTTATGAATCCTTATTCTGTTCTTATCTTACAGATGAGGACACTGAATCTTAGTCCATGTCAGTGTCATAAGCAGACAGGAAATGGAGTTATACCCCTCCCATCTTCACCATAATAATAGGACTCAGACATAGTTCCCAACCATTCCTTGTCCATCTCCCATGAAAGTTCTTTCCAGGGAAATAATTGACATGAGTCTGAGGGGTGCCTGCGGAGAACTCCTGCCCAGCGGCCTTCTCCTAGTCTACTCTCAACCTATTCATGCTCAGCATAGAGACTATTTCTTTATTTTAGTTTTTCTATATATTGATTGCTTAGAGAGAGAGAATGGGTGTTTGAGGGCCTCTAGCCATTGCAAATGAACCCAAAATGTATGTGCCACCATGAGCATCTAGCTTATGTGGGTTTTAAGGAATTGAACCTAGGTCCTTAGGTTTGCAGGCAAGACCCTTAACCTCTAAGCCATCTCTCTATCCCTCAGCCTGTAGATTTGAAGTAAGTTGCTGTTTCTCATTGAAGATTTTTCTGCTTCAAAAGCCTACTTGCCACAAAATCACATTTGACCAAACAATGAGCCCTCAAGGATAAAGCATGAGCTATAGCCAGCCTTGTTTCCCCTAGCCTAAGGTAGTACTTGAGTTCTCAAAAATAAATGCATGCATGACTGAACAAATTATAGAAATGACTCTATTTTAAACTATATTAGGGGCTGGAGAGATGGCTTAGTGGTTAAGGCATTTGCCCATGAAGCCTAAGGACTCAGGTTCAATTTCCTAGTACTCACACAAGCCAGATGTACAGGTGGCTAATGCATCTGGGGTTCATTTGCAGTGGCTGGAAGCCATGGCATATCCAGTCTTTATCTAATTATCCTCATCTTCTCTTCCTCTCTCCTCCCTCCCTCCCACTCTCTCTCTCAAATAAATAAATATTTTAAAATATATTAAATAAAATTTCTAAATGCAAAAAGATAAGAGATAATTCCAGGGGGGGCTAGAAAACAAGACAGTGCTAGGGAACAGGTGTCATGTCAGGTAACAGAAGCTTCTAAGGAGGAAGAGATTTTCACATAGGAAGCAAACAGTGGTGGCTTCAATAGAACCGGAAGAGGCGAGGAGAAACCACCAATCATATCCCCACCCACAAGTGCTGCTTGAAGTTTCTGCTGGAGATCAAGGGAAGCAGTGAAATCCAGCTTACGGTTAAAGCCAGAAGAGGAAAGGAACAGTCAGTGAGGAAGCAGAGAGGCATTTGCTAATCATACAGCTGGACTTCCTAAGCACACCACTGAAGGTGTTATGAAGGATGGAAAGAAAGCAGCTTGAATCAAGGAGGAAAATGAGAATATTGGGCTGGTAACAGTGTAGGAGAGGGGCTGGAGAGAAGGCTTAGCAGTTAACAGCACTTGAAACCCTGCCAACCCCAGGTACAATTCCCCAGTATTCATATAATTCCAGATGCACAAAGTGGTGCATGCATCTGGAGTTTCTTTAATATGGTAAGAGGCCCTGGCATGCACATCCTATTCTTTCTCTCTCCTTGCAAATAATATAAAAACCTACTAAAAGATTTAGAGTAACAAGGGGGTTAAGGTTTTGATGATCAAATAAATCAAGAATGGTAAATAAGGAGCCAGAACATAGGCAGCCCAATGCCAGGTGCTGGATGCTCTCAAGTCCAAGAGGTGTAGGATTCCAAATCTGAGGAAGACATGACCTTACTCACTGCCTGCCTGTCTCTCTAATAAATAAAAATGGGGCCTCTTGCTGGCCCCATGAGTGTCTCTGGTTCTGAGACATTTGATCATCATTGCATAGTAAGGGTCTTGAGGATTTCCACTTTATCCAGACCCATCCAGTGGACTGAACCCAGGGCAATGTTCTATCTATGAAGAGTGAGGAGCAGGTATTCAAGGCACCAGGGCAAGAGCCCTCTCGGGTGCTGGCACTGGATTAAAGCTGGAGCCATCAGAAAATATGAGTGAATTTTGGCACAAACTGGGCTATTGCATGGAGTTGAGTTGCAGGTATTCCCCATGGGGTTGTGAGTTATGCATTGTGGAAGCAACAGTTATTTTTGCAGGGGAAGGAATGCCTCTGGGCATGATGTCTCAACCTGTGGCTCTTACAACCTTTCTGCCTCTTCTTCCACAAAATCCCCTGAGCTGTGGTGGGTGAGTTTTAAGTCTACTTCAGTGATGAGCTCTTAGCCTCTGCATCTCTGCTTTGGTTGGTGTTGAGTATCCTCAGGGTCTGTCTCCTTCACCCTGGCGCTGATTATGAGGAACGGCATGGAAGCAGCACTCTTGCTCATCTCCCCAATTCCTCTGTGGTTTCAGCTGTAGCTTGGCTGAAGTGCAACGGGTAGTTTATCTCTTCAGATCTTGCCACCTTCTGGAAAAGAAGGACAGATTCTCTAATGGAGAGTGAAGTCAGCATAGTTTAAATGGGATAGGAATCATTAAATTAGGGAGAATTTGATATATGTAACCCCTCTTTTAGTCAAAGGCTAGATACCACACTCTGCTACTCCCACCCAAGGACCTGCGCAAATGCTGACCACCAAGGTCATAAGAGAATGATTGGTCCACGAGGGGCTTGAACAAATTAAACTAATTGACTTAGAAACTATGGGGTGGCACAAACTGACTGGCTCGCACCCTGCGGGCTCCTGATATTAAAAAAATGATTGGTCTAATGCACAGGCTTTGTTAGAAACCCTATAAAAACTGTCCCGCTCCTGCATTTGGGGCTCTGCAGTCCTCTACCCCTGTGCGGTATACGACTGTGGGCCCCAGCGTGCTTGGAATAAAATCCTCTTGCAGTTTGCATCAAGATGGCTTCTCCTGAGTGATTTGGGGTGTCGCCATATTCGGGCAGAGTGTGGGGTCCTCATTTTGGGGGTCTTACGGTGACATTATCTACATCACGGGCATGAGTGATACCATTTGGTGGAAAGGAACCTGCAAAGGCCGGACTGGGCTAATTCCAAGCAACTATGTGGCTGAGCAGGCAGAATCCATTGACAATCCCTTGCATGAAGCTGCAAAAAGAGGCAACGTGAGCTGGTTGCGGGCATGTTTGGACAACTGAGTGGGAGGGGACGGGCGGGACAGAGCTGGAAGCGCTGCCTTGTACTGGGCTTGTCGTGGGGGCCACAGAGATACAGTGGAAGCGCCGTTTACTCGGCCAAGCACTGAACTGAACCAACGGAACAAGTGGGGAGACACAGCTCTGCATGCTGCGGCCTGGAAAGGTTATGCAGACGTTGTCCAGTTGCTTCTGGAGAAAGGTGCGAGAACAAACTTAAGAAACAATGAGAAGAAGCTGCCCTTGGACATGGCTGCAAACGCCGCTGTGCGTCTCTGCTGAAAAGGAAACGGAGGGAGCAACGCCAAGGACTGTCTTGATGATGACGACTCAGATTAATTCCCCTGTGGAGCTGCTTTGAGTTCTAAACTTCTTTTGCTTTTGCCATTCCAGAACCTTGTCTTTTTGTTGTTTGCTTGTTTTTGTTTTTATTTTGCCAGACGAGTATTGATAACTGTAAGACAAATGAAACAAAATCTGTATGAACATGGCGTGTCACACTGTGGAGAGGATGGATGTGTAAATGAGTAGCTCTCACCTTCGGTTTGCCAAGAAGTGGCTGGATCCTTTGCTGTATAAGGTGAGTTTATGTTTGCCAGAGTGCAAGAGATTATTTATCATGCTAAAGGAATTTTAATAAATCATTTCTTTAAGCAATCAGATTTTTTTTAAAGTAAAATTCTTTACCTCAATCAAGGATTGGTATATTTTGAGTGGGTTTCTTTTTTAAAAGCAGGGCATGGATAATACTTATAATAATAGACCAAAGTATTTAACAAAAGGTTGTCAGCTATTCTGACAAAAATAAACAGTTGAAGAGACTTTTATTCCTTTTGCCTGTTTTGTGATATCATTCATTCCTGGTAAACCAAGAAAGCCTTTTATAGTTAGGTAAGAACTGATTTTATTTTTTAAATTATATCTTATATTTGTTAGCACAGAGAATCGTCATAGCCAAGTTTATGTCCAAGTTCCTGTTTCTTCTTTGTTTAAGACAGTAAGCATTGAGAAAGTGCATGTTTTATAAAAGATAAAGTTTTAACAATTTTGCAATAATCAGTTTTCTGTCCAAGGTTATGATTTACCTCATTACACTTTGGTTCCAGTTGGGAAGGTTAAAAAAATTGATTTCCTCATAAAGGATATCACGGTTTTCCATTTGTAGCAGTCATGAACATGAGATTTTTCTGCATTTGTTTATTGTTTTGTCTCGCAGATCACCTTGGTTTTCTCAGAGTGCGGGTCTAGCTCACAGTGGTTCAGCTCTTTCTGCTGAACCAGACAAGGCTGCAGGAGCCTCTTGGCATGCTGGTGGGACACTCATTTGAAGGCTGCACTCTGCATTACCACAGAAGTCACAGTATTCATAATGCAAGGAAAATTTCAGGCCACAATTTTATGGGTTTTGTCTCATTATTTCTTAATAACCTGCTTTTTCATCTGTTCCTCCCTTACAATGACATAAAATTAAAACTGCCACTTATTAAGGTCCTTCCTGCCAATTTCTGTGTGAGGCACTTTCACAGACATATTGCCGTTGATCTTTACAGCCACTCCAAAGAAGGAGCATCGCCGTCTTTGGAGAAGCTGTGGTTTGAAGAAGTTGAGGGGCTGACTCAAAAGTTACTGTGCTTGAAGGTAGACCTGCGGGTCTGGTGGACACCTGGGCCCTTGTGCCTATCAGAGGTTGGCATTGATATTCCTCCAGAACAATGTAAAGAAATAGCAGCTCCTTCTCAATTGAAATCGTAATGCTTGCATCTAATAAATACAACATGCTTGCCAACCAGTCATGTCATTTAAAACAACTCTGAACTTTCATAAAAGATAGTTCCCCACCAAAAAAAAAAAAAAAAAAATTAGCGAAAGTCTTTGGTTCCCAGTTCTAACCAAATATGACTCAGGTTTCCAAAATCTGCTGTAGCACAAATACTGAGGAAAACCTTGCAGTTCTCTTGGACTATCTGAGTTGCTTGTGGATTTTGGAGTAACTTGAATAGAGTTAGCCCCGGAAGGGTCAGGGAATGTCTCATCTAGTCTAATTGCTGGTTGTGGACATGGTGAAAACCTCACAATGTCCAGACATATTTATTGTCTTTTGTCAGAGGCCATCTGTGTGGATTTCCAAGTAAGCACAGCCTGTCTCCTGTGTTTGCACTGTCTACTGACAGAGCTGGAAGGAAGCCAAGCTCCTGGCCGTGGTTGAAAAGGAAAAATGGGGCAATCCAAAGTCATGCTCCAAGGAACCTCAGGGGAAGCTGGAAGAAAAGTGAAAGGATGGAAAAGGCAGAGCAGCAAAAAAGTAGTCACCTTTCACAAATTGCCCTTCTGATGGTATAATGGTAGTGTTGTCACATTGATCAGATCAAGCAAGAGACACGCCTTAGGTAAGTTTATGAGGGCTCTTCTGAGAAGGATTGATGAACAGTGAGACGTTACCCCCGACAGGGTGGCCCTTCCAGGGATGGACTATCCATGAAGAATCTCTGAGAGAACACAGGGTCCTTTTCTTGGCTTCCTGTGCCAGCTGCTGGTGCGTGCATCTCCCTTGTTGGTGTCATCCTTCGTGGACGTTGGACGCTAGCTTCCTTTATCAGCCTTCCAGTGTAGACTGAAGACCAGTGGCACTCCAGGAAGCCTCCAGGCCTTGAGTGACAGATTGCGACTGCTCAGGCATCCAGCCTTGTGGACGAAGTAGCTACTGGTTTCTCAACCTTTCCAGCCTATAGATGGCCATTGGTGGGCTGTAAGCTAATCTAATAAGCCTACTTTATAATAAAAAAACATCATTCTCTTGAATCTAAAATTGCCAATTCTTTTATTAGTTTACAAATATAAACTCAGGACTTGGGGTTCCAGGAAACACCTCATAACCCCAATCTCCCCATTACAAAATGGAGGTCCCACCGCAACATCTTGAGAATTTTTATACAAATAGCCACATTTTTTAGGTTTCTCCTCCTTCTTTCTTTCTTTCTTTCTTTTTTTTTTTTTTGAGGTAGGTTCTTGCTATAGCCCACACTGACCTGGAACTCACTATGTAGTCTCAGGGTGGCCTCGAACTCACAGCAATCCTCCTACCTCTGCCTCCCAAGTGCTGGGATTAAAGGCGCACCACCACATCCGGCTTTCCCCACTTTACTTCTATGAATCGCTGGTACGCTCCAGCTGCTGCTCCCATCGGTTCCATGGGTACTGTAGAGCCTTGATACTTTAGCAGTTTCTGGGAGTAAACAATTTCCCTCCAAAATTTCACTCATTTTTTGTAGCCTCACACTGAAGATGATAGAAACTGAAAAGAAATCAGATTTATGGTTTGCATTTTGCTCTCTCTGTGTCTCTCCCTCCCTCGCTCTGTACTAACTCTACCATGGCTTCCAGGCCTGGCCTGCTCCACCCTGCTGGGATGGAGCCCGATTGAAATGGGCTATGGCCTTAGGCCAAAGTAGTATAGCTACACTCTTTTGTAAAGGTGACAACTTTGGAGAGATCCCAAGGCCAAACTCCTCCAGAGTTTGTGAACTGGTTCTGCTGAGCTGAGGGGGAGGGGCCTCATAGCCACATGAAGGTCCAGAACCAAAGACCCCTAGCCTGAATATCTTCTATTTTTTTTTTCTTTTTCCATTACAAACCACTGTGCCACAGGACATATGACTGCCTATGGGAGGATGGAGCTCCAACTCCTGCTCTGTGCCCCGCCCCTCCAGTGGCACAGGCTTCTGCCTAGTTCAATTGGTGACTTGAGGCCGCATCTCCCAGAGAGCCACCAGCCAGAGAATTTGGAAATTAAGTATGATGTAAGGATATGTGGTTTGGTGTCAAGTTGGCAAGGGGTGGACTTGTGATAGTTAAGGTGTTTTCAACTTGATCGGTTTAGTAATCCACCTTCGGCAAGCACTTCAGCAGGTCTTGCTTCTTTACCTGAAGGAGTGACCCACACCTTCATTTCTGAAGGATCTGGGCCATTTATCACACTACCTCTATTGGTTGTTGCAGTTGATCATTGACTTTGATAACAGGGCATGTTAACACTAAGAGACGCCCTAAAGGATCTCCTGCACTCCAGACATACTCTTCCTTACCTCCATTGTGGAGGAGAAGTCCAATTTCCTCCTGGTAATTTGGATCAATCATCCCTACTATCACTGTAACTTCTTTCTCAGCCTGTTCTCTCAAGGGCATTAGGAGCCCAAAGTGACCAGGGGGAAGTCTTAGCTTCCAGTTCAATGGAATGTTCTTCATGTCTCCTGGCAAAAGCACTACCCCTCTGGAACCAAGACTTGTAGGCCAGCAGAGCATAAGGTTGTGGGAACAAGAAGCAAAAACTTAGCTAATGGGTCACCTGGTATGATGGTAAGTGGGACCATTCCTATCTCCACCCCTTGCTTCCTGGACCCATGAATCTGAGCTATAGGAGAAACAGCACCATATATAGGATGCTGATTCAGAGCAAATACAGCCTGTTGGAGGACACTCCCCCAGATCTCCAAGCTATTGCCCGCTAGTTGGCACTGTAGCTGTTCTTTAAAAGGCCATTCCACCATTCCATCAAGCCAGCTGCTTCAGGGTGGTGGGACACATGGCAAGACCAGTGAATTCCATGATCATGCACACATACTTCCTTGGCAGTCAAGTGAGCTCCTTGGTCAGAAGCAATGCTGTGTGGAATGCCATGATGGTGGATAAAGCACCAAGTGGAACACAAGTATCTTTATATTCTTTGCCCATTCAGAGAGTTCTATCCAAATACACCTGCCCTGAATGTACTTTCCACCAATTTTCCAATTGTGCTCCTTCAAAGTCCTGTACCATCCAGCCAAGCTATTGGCCATTTTTCTTTCCAAGCAAAATGCACAGCCATGTGCACTGCCTATAGTTCTACCCATTGTGAAGATTTCCCTTCACCACAGTCCTTCAGAGTTGTCCTAGAAAGGGGCTGTAATGCTGCAGCTGTCCACTTCTGGGAGGTGCCCACATGTGCTGAACTATCTAGTCCTCTCCTCCTCAGTCAATTGACCATAGGACACACCCCATGATGCCATAGGTGCATGCTTAGGGACAGAAGGCATTGTAACAGGAGTAGCAATCATAGGCATTTGGGCAACTTCTTAATGTAACTTACTCATACCTTCTGGGCCTGCTCGAGCCTGGTCATATATATACCACTTCCACTAGATGCTGGACTGCTGCTGTGCAGGTCCAACTTTATGGCCTCGAGGGTCAGATAACAACCAGCTCATAATGGGCAGCTCAGGTTGCATAGTAACTTGATTGTCAAATGTTCAGTTTCCACTAAGGCCCAATAGCAGGCCAAGAGCTGTCTCTCAAAAGGAGAATAATTGTCTGCAGATGATGGCATGGCCTTGCTCCAAAATCCAAGGGCCTCCAGTGTGATTCACCTACCAGGACCTGCCAAAGGCTCTGTTGCAGTGAGGTTCACATTGCTGGTAGAAATTACCCAACCCAGGGCAGCTTGTGGGGAAAATGAGGTTTATTTGGTTTACAGGCTCAAGGGGAAGCTCTACAATGGCAGGGGAGAATAATGGCATGAGCAGAGGGTGGACATCACCCCATGGCCCACATAAGGTGGACAACAGGAACAGGAGAGTGTGCCATACACTGGCATGGGGAAACTGACTATAACATCCATAAGCCCACCCCCAATAATACACGACCTCCAGGAGGCTTTAATTTCCGATTGCCATCAGCTGGGGAACTTTACATCCGGAACACCTAAGTTTATGGAGGACACCTGACTCAAACCACCACAGGCTCCAAACAGCATCCCTATCTGCCACTGACACCTCAAGTACCAGCGGATCTGATGGATCATACTACCCAAGGGGCACAGCAGCCTGCACGGCAGCCTGGACCTGTTGAAGAGCCTCTCTTGTTCTTAGTCCCACTGAAAACTAGTAGCTTTCCGAGTCACTTGGTATTGTTGTGCCAAGACCCCTGGTCACCCAGGAGTCACCCAGAGAACCACCACAGAAGCCAAGAAACTCGAATGTAAAAGCAGTAGGTTTCTTTATTGCAAACCTAGGCCTGGGCTCTGTCCGCACAGTCCGGCACAGAGGTAGTGAGGGAGATACCCATTTTCTTTTGGGGGAAGGGATTCATATAGGAATTCGAACAAAGAAGTAGGGGATAGATACATGACTGGTTGATTTAAACAGTTCTGATTGGCTTGGGGTTTCAGCGGGCAAAGTTGTGGGCAAGAGCTAGAGTTGGGGCAGAAGCTAGGGGTACTCCAGGCAGATGAGGTAATCTCCATTGTGATTGGCTAAGCAAACAGTGGTACATTATGACTTTTGAAATTATAGGTTTCTTATCTAATCAGGTGGCCGGAGGCCCCCCCAGTGGAGTGTTTCTGGAGATTCCTCAGAAACTTTAGAGGGAAAGGCAGCAAATGAGGATATGGAAACCCAAACAAAAAGTCACAATTAAAGAACAATCAGTCCTCCTAGCTTCCCAAAGAAGAAAAAACTTCTTGGCCAGCATGTCTCTGACTCATCCTAACAGACAACAAAACACCATTAAGCTTTAGGACTACTCTTGGGTCCCTAAAGTCTCCTTTGGAGAGCCATTAGTAACCTCCAAAAGTAATCCTTGATTACATTTTGGCTATCTGCTTGGTCTTAAACACTCAGAGAAAAATGTACAAGCAAAGTTAAAGAGATACTTCAGATATATGAATGGCCTATTAAGTAATACAACAAGAGCTTTCCAGGAAGGGAAACAAGCAAGACCTTAACACATGTTGTCCCCCAGCTCTAATTTTATAATAAGAAAAAACAACCACAGATATCAAAAGGGTTATTTTCAAATCTGAAATAAATATATACATATATACACACACACATTATATATATATATGTAATGCTGACTTTGCCTATTTATGTACTTATTTTAATCAAGCAATTTAAAAGACACATGGTTTAAAATGTGGAGTCAGGCTATCACAATGGAACCATGAACTAGAGATCCTCTTGTCTCAGCTTCCCAAGTAGCTAGGATAATAGGCCTAGCGCATTTTATTGTTTATCTTTTTTATTCCCCCCCAACCCCGAAGATCTTTAAGGTGCTTTTTAACTAGTTTTAAAGGAGATTTTTCAACATAATGATTTTGACCCATACCTTCAAAGACAAGGACAAGTGAATACAACACCAAACACAAACATGCTGGCAATAACAGCTCTCCTGACATTGCCATGCAGCAGCCAAACAAAAACTGAACCACAAACAGACACACTGTCAAACCAAAACTGAACCAGAAACAGAGCTCCATTCAAAATATCCAAATGGAGCTAGAGACGGTCAAGGCTGGCCCCTTGATCCCTTGTCCAGGGGAATTAATGCTGCATCCAGCTTCCCTCTTGAACCCAGAAAAGAATGCAAAACCAGAGAAAAAAAAGGAAAAACAAATAAATAAATAATAGAGCATTCTCAAAGGAGGAAATACAAATGGCATATAAGCATCTAAAAAATGTTCATCACTAGTCATCAGGGAAATGCAGATTAAAACTACATTGAGATTCTGTCTCACTCCTGTCAGATTGGCTACCATCAAGAAAACAAATGATCATAAATGTTGGTGGGGATGTGGAAAAAGAGGAACCCTTCTACACTGCTGGTGGGAATGCAATCTGGTCCAGCCATTGTGGAAAACAGTGTGGAGGTTCCTAAAACAGCTAAAGATTGATCTACCATATGACCCAGCTATAGCACTCCTAGGCATATATCCTAAGGACTCATCTCATTTCCTTAGAAGTACGTGCTCAACCATGTTTATTGCTGCTCAATTCATAATAGCTGGGAAATGGAACCAGCCTAGATGTCCCCAACTGATGAGTGGATAATGAAGATGTGGCACATTTATACAATGGAGTTCTACTCAGCGGTAAAGAAAAATGAACTTATGAAATTTGCAGAAAAATGGATGGATCTGGAAAGGATTACAGTAAGTGAGGTAACCCAGGCCCAGAAAGCCAAGTGCCACATGTTCTCTCTCGTATGTGGATCCTAGCTACAGATGACTGGGCTTCTGCGTGAGAAGGAAAATACTTAGTAGCAGAGGCCAGTAAGTTAAAAAGGAGATATACAGGGAAGAGAAAGGAAGGGAGGAGGGTACTTAATAGGTTGTATTGTATATATGTAAGTAGAATGATTGAGATGGGGAGGTAATGTTATGGAGAATGGAATTTCAAAGGGGAAAGTGCGGGTGGGGGAGGGTATTATCATGTGATATCTTTTATAATCATGGAAAATGTTAATAAAAATTGTGAAAAGATAAAAAATTAAATTAAATTTAAAAAAAAGAAGAGTGGGAAAAGCACCTCTGGAGGTTTCTTACCCAATAAAACAGGGGCCAGCGAGGCAGAGGTAGGAGGATCACCATGGGTTCAAGGCCACTCTGAGACTACATAGTGAATTCCAGGTCAGCCTGGGTCAGAGTGAGAAATTAGCTAAAAAAAAAAAAAAAAAAAAAAAAAGAACTTGTAAATAGGTCTGTTGGTCAGTTACAGGAAGAGCCTGGGGATGTGAGGTAGGCCTGTGACCAGAGTCTCCCCATGTCCCACTTATCTGCCCTTAAGGACTTTGCTCAACGATGCAGGCCTGGGGTAATAGTATTCAGGCCACCAGAGCCTCCTGTTTATCTACCATACCCATTTGCTTTTTCTAACTCAGGCCACATCCCTGAGCCAGGATCCTAGCGCTCATTAACTGTGCCATTCAGGAAGTAAGGAAGAAGCACCCAGAGACGCAGACATCAAAGGGCAGCAACCTGGACAGGACTGAGAATCTTGGAAAACATGGTTGCCAGACAGGAAGCAATGCAAAGCCCAGAGGCGTTCAGGTAGGGTCTATAAGGGATCAGGGTTTGGAGCCACACACTTGTCTGGATTGAAGCCAGGAAGCAGCTTACTACTTGTGACACCAGGTGAGTTACTTAGACATTTTGATTTTGCTTCCTTGTCATAAAATGGGCATGTTACAGTGATTATCTCACGAGGCTAAGGGTAAATGATGTGCTATTATTCTGTGCCTACAAGAGTGTCTGACACATCTTAAGTGTGGGCTCATCTACTATGATGGTGATGTAGAGAAGAAAGATCCTGAGCCTAACTTAGAATCCATTGTAGCTGCTCCTGGCTCCTTGGCCTGACCCCAACTGACTTCACCTGCTGAGGAATGTTCTAGTATCTTCCTTTTCCAAGAACTCCTCACCCCATTATTCCCTGCTCCTGAACCCAGGATCTGGCCTTCTCACCCAGTACACAGCCCGTTTCAGACACAGGGCTGCTGCAGAGAGATTTGAGTCCAAAAGGCTAAGACCAGGTTCATAAGCAAGGGAATAAATGAGCTACTTATTTGCAAAGGCTCCTTTTCAGATATGGCATGTCACCTTGGAGAGGATAAACTGCAGAAAAAGGATTCTAGGAGGAGCTTCACCATTGGCACAAAGGGCTGAGTCAGAAAGGAAGGGAAGTGGCAAGAGAGCTGGAGAAGTGATGATGACTCAAAGGAACACATAAGTAGGATGGGAGATCTAAATTCTAATGAGTGTTCAAAAAATTATTTAGTGGCATTGGTTGAATAAGAAAATGAACCAATTATTCACTGAGTGCTTAAGACATCAAGGAAAATTTTATTTGAGAAGTGACTACTACTTTAGGGAAAGGCAATAGAATGGCACTTTGCAGTGGGGGTAACTAATGTGTTCAACTCTGAATACAGCATAGGCAAATGGGAAATTGTACCTAAGGATCAAGTTGTTGGTAAATACACACAATCTTAGGCATAGGAATACTATGTGCAGATTTGAAATTAAAAAGCTAAGTCCTGGCTCATGATGGAAGAGGGGAATAAATGAGCTGCTTATTTGCAAAGAGTCCTTTGTTACCGATAAGGAAGATTGTGAAAGAAGGAAGGTTGGGGGGAGAAAATTAGATAAATATTTTAAAACACAAGTTATTTAACTCAGCATTTTTCCTTTCTCTTCACAGTAACAGCCTGGCTCCTGTGGGTGGGAAGAACACACGTGGAAACACTGCAGCTTTGACCTTCCAAGGCATCAGAAACAGAACTTAACAGTTAAGGAAGGGTAAGGGAGGCTTCCTTGCTTAGACCCTCTGTGCCTTGCAGATGAGACTGCATTTGGGGCTGGAGAGATGGCTTAGTGTTTAAGGTGTTTGCCTATGAAGCCTAAGGGCTCATGTTCAACTCTCCAGATCCCACATAAGCCAGAGGCAAGAGCAAGGTCACACATTCCCACTAAGTGGCCCAAGTGTCTGGCGTTCCATTGCAGTGGCTGAGACTCTGGCGCACCAATCTCTGTAAAATAAAATTTAAGGAGACTGCATTTGTCCAAGCTCCAAGGGGTCTGCAAGTACTCCATGATGTTCATCATTGTATACTTGGGGACAAGGTCATAGATAATGGTGCCAGTGTAACAAATTACACATCCAAGCAGATGCGCCTAATTATTATTATTTTGGTTATTCGAGGTAGGGTCTCACTCTAGCCCTGGCTAACCTGGAATTCACTATGGAGTCTCAGGGTGGCCTTGAACTCACAGTGATCCTCCTACCTCTGCCTCCTGAGTGCTGGGATTAAAGGCGTGCCCCACCATGCCCAGTGTGCCCAATTATTTTTAAACATTTTTATTTCTAAGTGCAAAGAGAGAAAATGCTCACACCAGGACCTTTACCTGCTACAAACTCCAGATGCATGTGTCACTTTGTGCATCCAGGGTTATGTGGGTATTGGGGAATCAAGCCTAGGTTGTTAGGCTTTGCAGGCAAGTGCCTTAACAGCTGAACCATCTCTACAGCTCTTTTGTTTTTTGAAGCTGAGTCTTCTTACTCTAGAACAGTCTGGCCACCAACTCAGTCATCCTCCTATCTCAAGCCTTTTGAGTGCTGGGATTAAAGGCATATAACCCTGCGTGTGCGTGCACGCACGCGCGCGCGTGCACACACACACTCCCCTTGTTTTTTGTCACAGGGTTGACAGCTCTGAAATGACCAATATGCTCCTGTAGGTCTGTTCTTTTGAATAGCAATGTTTCAGCTTGACCTCATTCCCAAACCACCCTCCCCCAAATATAGTTTTCATTTGGTCCAGTACTACAGAACGAGAAAAATGGCCCACTTGCTGAAATCAAGGTAAGTGGATCCCAACCATTGGAAATATAATTTCAGTCATAATGTGACCTTTAAATTTTTTTGTCAAGGAGCCAGGCATGGTGTTGAACATCTTAATTCCAACACTCAGGAGGATCTCCTTGAGTTTGAGACCAGCCCAGGGCTACAGAGTGAGTTCCAGGTCTGTCTGGATGAGAGTGAGACCCTGCCTTGTAAAAAAATAAAATAAGGAACTACACTCTTACTGCTAAATGCATAAGATAAAAACTAGTAAAACTAGGGCTGGAGAGATTGCTTAGCGGTTAAGTGCTTGCTTGTGAAGCCTAAGGACACCGGTTCGAGGCTCGATTTCCCAGGACCCATGTTAGCCAGATGCACAAGGGGATGTATGTGTCTCGTTTGCAGTGGCTGGAAGCCCTGGCTCGCCCGTTCTCTCTCTTCTCTATCTGCCTCTTTCTCACTCTGTCACTCTCAAATAAATAAATAAGTTTAAAAAAAACAACTAGTAAAACTAATGTTCATTTGCTAGGCTGTAAGTTATCAGCATAAATATGATTCAAACAATAAAAAACAGTGCTAGACTTCTTTTTCTTTTTAAGTTTTATTTTTAAGATACTTTATTCATTTGCAAGGAGAGAAAAAGGGGGGAGAAAGAAAGAATGGGTGTACTAGGGCCTCTTGCCTCTGCAAGTGAACTCCAGATGCATGCACCAATGTATGCATCCCGTTTTATGTGGGTACTGGGGAATTGAACACAGGCTGTCAGGCTTTGCATAGCCTTCTTTTTCTTGCTGCATGATTTATGATATGAAAATGGTCAAGGTATAAAGAATTTGTGGGGGAGAAAGTAAAATAAAAGATAAATGTTCAATAAAATGAGAAAAATAACTCCCCAAATCTATGGTACAAACCTAGAAGTCACCAATAAAAAAGATTCAACAAATGACTCAGAAATTCCAGGATCAGTACAAAGGAAAGAACAAAGCTAGGAAGGTAGCAGGGATTTCTCAGAATGAAAAGGTTCATCATCTTACACACCCACACCAAGGCCCAGCACTGTAGAGCTCTTGATAGTCACCAAAGCTCCCTGAGAGAAGAATGACAATGAGAACAAGAGGCGCCAGGCTAATCAGTGGTAACACGGGAAGCTACAGGCCAAAGAAGGTAGGTCTGCAGGAAAATTCACATTAAGCAAATTAAAGGCACTTTCAGAAATGTGAGTAGGTACATAGTATGCCAGTCTAGAAGGTGCACTGCATGCCAACCTAGACCATCAAGACGACAGATGTGGTGACAGTTTATAAGAGACCTAAGCTGTAGCAGGAAAACCATACATACCATGGACTAAATGACAAAGTGTCTGAAAGAAACTAAGGGCAGGAACTGGACAGATTGCTTAGTGGTTAAGGCACTTGCCTGAAAAACCCAAGAACTCATGCTTAACTCTCCAGATTCCATGTAAGCCAGATGCACAAGGTGATAGAAGCACGCAAGGTCGCACATAGGCACAAAATGGTGCACACGTTTAGAGTTCAACTGCAGTTGCTAGAGGCCCTGGCATACCAATTCTCTCTCTTGCTTGCTATCTCATAAAATAAATAAATAAAAACTAAAGACAAAGAAGGAAAATGAAGCAAGCAGAAAAACGTAAGGTGATCATTAACTCGAGTAAACCAACCACTGTGTCAGAGGCAATCCAATTGTAAAACTCCTTGCCTTTCAGGGTCTGGCTGTGATAGAACTATTAGGAAGAAAGGGGGAAAGGAAGTGGGGAAGGTGTCAGCTAAATCTCTAGCTAGCTAAGAGGAAGTTAACTGGACTTAGTTTAAAGGATCATGAAGAGCAATACTCCTAAATAAGCAACTTGTGTATTTACCCAAGACTATGTTATTCATAATTTTCCCTTTAAATTTATTAAAAGTAGTTTCTGCCAAAAGAAACCAGTAGAAAGGATGTGAGTGAATGCTGACAATCCATGTCTTCATCCCCTTCCTTGGCTCTTTGTATAAAGATGCTGCTTAGCGCGATTTGCTCTTCATTTTCTCTCTTGTTCGTTTTCCAGGTCTCTTCTACACATATGACAAAGAATCACATTTAGTCACACAGTACATGGCCTTCTGTCCCAGGGTTGGAAGATACAAAGAAGGGAAGAGGGAGTGTGGGCGTGAGAAGAGGGTGAACCCATCCCAACCTGGGTCCCTGATTCACTTACATTTGAGCCTTTCTTCCCAGGCCTCTTGGAGACCTTGCCATGAGCTACCTTGGCCCGGAAACCAGATACATCATCGTAGCTCTCTCGAGTGTTCCACTTGGAGCCTTTCTTCTTCCCACCAAAACCAAACTTCTGGTTTTTATAGCGTCGTTTGGCACTGGGCCTGGGGGGTAAAAAGAAAGGCGGCCCTTTCATTGTAGTGCTGTAAATCCCAGTGAACCTTATGACCTATTACAGTCTCAGGTTTCTTTCTGAAAGCCCCTTACAACTACTGTCACAGGAGTCCTGTCTATGGCCCTCTACAAAAAATCTAGGGAAGCTGATCAGTGCATGTTTAGAATCAAGCAGCAGGAAAGGATCCCAGTATGTCCTGTGGCTATGAGGGGTGAAGGGTGGACTCAAAGCTACCTGCTGCTGAGTGGCTGAATCTGGAGCTGCCTTGTAGGTCTGTATAACACACGGTGGGACAAGGAAATCAGCGATTTGACACTCATTTAAAATGAGCCAAGCTGGGCTGGGATCAGCAGTTAAAGGCACTAGCCTGAAAAGCCTCCCAGCCTAGGTTCTATTCCCCAATACCCACTTAAAGCCAAATGCACAAAGTGGCACATGTGTCTGGAGTTCGTTTGCAATAAGCAAGAGGCCCTTCTCTTGCTTTTCTCTTTCCCTCTCTCTCTCCTCAAAATAAATAAAAACAAAATGAGCCAAGTACCTATTTCCACCTCAAAGACAAATCTAAGGGGCTGGGGAGATGCGTCACTCAGGAAAGCACTCATTGCACAAGCATGAAGACCTAAGTGTGAACCCTCAGAACCCATATAAATGCTGGGCAGTCATAGGCCTGCTTGGGAGACAGAGCCGGGATCCGGGGGGGAAACTGGCTAGCTGAACTAGCAAAATCAGGAAGCTCTAGGTCCAAGTGAGAGGCCTGCCTAGTGAGATGGAAAGTGATGGAGGAAGACACTGAACATCAACTTTTGGCCTCCAGACATACATGCACATATGTAGTACACATGCACCCACACACAGACCAATGTGGCTAACAAGGCCCATCCCATGGCATGGAAACCCTGGTCCCATTAAGCAGGAGTCCTTTTGTACTGGGCAGTCCTCCTTTGGGAAGATGCTCTCTGGACTCTAAACATCAGCCCATTAAACACATCCCAGAACAAAACCAAACCAGAATTCTTACCCTTTATTCATCTGCTGGCCTTTAACTGCTGCCTTTTTACCCTGTGAGACAGGTTTCTGATCTCCCTCGAGGAAATCCAGCTTATCAGAAAAGCCTAAGAATGAAGACGCCCTTTGATCAGCACCAACCATTGTAGTTTTAGAAAGTTTCACCCTTAAGGATCAACTGTTGTTCATTAAACTGATTGTAAGAAGCACATTTCACTCCCACACTATTTACAAAACAGGTTCAATAGTTTTAAACCGACTGAGCAGACTCCAAAACACTTGAAGTTCACATGAGCTCTAAGGTACCCAATATCCCTTTCTCCTACATCCCCTCATACACCTTTTTATTTACGTGTGGTGTGTGTGTAGGTATGCCGGAGGCCCTTGGCCCTGCAAACAAGCATCAGATTGCTGTACCACTTTTTGTGTCTGGTTTATATGGGTGGCTTGGGAATTGAACCTAGGACAGCAAAATTTGCAAGCAACTGTTGAGCCATTTGCCTAGCGCAACACCCCCTGCCTCCATTGTTGCTGTTTTGAGGCAGGATCTCACTCTAGCTCAGGCTAACCTGGAGCTCACTCTGTAGTCAAAGGCTAGCCTGGAACTCACAGCAATCCTCCTGCCTGAGCTTCCCAAGTACTGTAGTATTGGGATTTAAGGATTAAAGGAGTGTGCCAACACAGCCAACTTCCCCCACATCATTAGTAGGAAGATATACTGACCTTTCTGATATTTCTTGATGGCATTCATCATATGTGCTTTTTCCTGTTGCCTCTTTTGAAGAACTTCAGTTTGCACCTATGATATGAACATAAGGTCAGTCACACCCTTCCAAACCATTAAGCTATACATTCTCTCAATACTAACTCTGTGATTAGAACACACACTCCATGATCAATACCACTACCATTTAATATTTACATACATGTACAAAAACTACACTTTGGGCTCTCAGTATATTTTCAGTTCATCTTCACAACAGTTCAGTGAAGTTCTAATTCGTACTATTTTCTAAACTATAGTACAGGAAGATTACACACTTGCCAAGTCACACAGCAAGAAAGTACAGAGCTAATGCCAGGCGTGCTAGTGCACGCCTTTAACCCCAGCACTTGGGAGACAGAAGTAGGAAGATCGCCATGAGTCCGAGTCCACCCTGAGACTCCATAGTGAATTCCAGGTCAGCCTGGGCTAGAGTGAGTCCCTACCTCAAAAAAACAAACAAACAAAAAAAAAAAAAACAGAGCTGAGATTCATACCCCAGCAACCTCGTCCCAAAACCTACACTTTTATCCCACCATACAATCCTGCCTACAAAACTGAAGCAACTCATGTTTAGAGCTACATTCAATTTTTCCTATTAATTCTATGGTGCAGAGTAAATATCCAATAGGCATTAAAGTATCAAGAGTGAAAAATAAATAATTAAATGAGAAGGACCCCTCCCCCAAAGGAAAAAAACATTCTAAAACGCTTTAAGGACAAAAACAGTTAAACCCTAAAGCAGGATTTCTCAATCTCAACACTGCTAACATCTCAGACAGGACAACTGTGTTGAGGACCTGTGCTTATAGTGCAAAGTGTTTAGCAACATCCCTGTTCTTTACCCACTAATGATAAGAATATGCTCAACCCCAAGGCTTAACAACTGAAAAATGTCTCCAATAATAATAATAAATGCTTCCTGGAGAATAAGGCCATCTCAATTTGAAAGCCCTAGTGTTCCCTTACATTATAATAGTGACCTAACAGCCTGACTGACTTCTAAACTATAATAAATAAAATTATAATCCACTAATTGCCAGTGTCTTTGAGATGACGACGTCCAGATTGGGGAAATAGACCTACCATGAACCTTTTACAGAAAAGGATTTACCAGTGAAATGACCTCAAATGAAGTCAATAGCTCTACACCCCAGATCATACATGTTATGTCCAAAATGCTTACACAGCCCTAATACCCACACAGATCCTCTTCATATCCATTCCCTCCCACAACTCTAATTACTGTCACCTTTTTTGGTGACCAAGCAACAAAAAACAAGGAAATCCAAGGAATGGTTCATGAACAGCTGCTTCACATTTACTCAGAGCTCAGTTGTTCATAGTCTAGTTCATGGGTGCCAGTTTTTCCCCTCAGATTGGATGATTATCAACAATGTGATATCCCTTTCAAGGACCTGACAATCATCTAGGCCAGTGTGTCTATCAAGGATACTCACCAAAAGCACTCAGGAGACAGTTGGAAAAGGGGGATGTACATAAGATATTCTGAGACACTGACGTCAAAAAATGATTTTGAAAATTTGTGCTGGTGATTTTGCTGAGGTCTGGTAGCAAAGTGCAGATCTGGACCCAACTCTTTACTGTGCAGAAGAAAACTAAAGCCCAGAAGGGGATCCACTCACTTGCTGTTATCATACTACTCCTAGTGCCCCTGAGTGTCCACTGAGACTGCTCAGGGATACCAGCAGACACTCCACAGAGGAGGCATATATGATCAAGCAGTCCCTGCACGCTGTCTTTCTCACCTTCTTCCCGTATTTCCGAAGTGCACGCAGCTGCTTCGCCTTTTCAGATTTCTCCATGGCGGCCTGTTTAGTCTGCAGCTTCTGTCGAATCTAAAACGGCAATTGTTGTCAAACACTACTAGATCAGGGATCCATACTCATGAATCTGAAAACCATGGAACTTTTGTATTACAGTTTTAGTTTTAGATGTAAGACAATATGGACCAAAGGCTAAGCACTTTGTCCAGGGTCCCCAAAGCACTAGTGCTATAGCTAGAACTTAAAAGCACCCTTCCTACACCCAATATGTTTGTTCCATTACACAAAGCTGTCACTTTGTCATTCTGGAAAAAACTTACTTTGCCCCATCCCTACTACTTGTACACTGAGGTTAAACCAGCAGGTACCCTCAGTGCTCCAGGCCACTAGCACAACAAAACTTACAGACATTCTATACCTAGCCTCTTCTATCAAGCATACACATTTCACTGAAAATATAGGAAGTGTCAGTGTGAATGTACAGAGAGATGTATGGGCTGGTGTCTCAATTAGCTTCTTTGGGTGCCACCAACAGCTCTCTAAAATCCAGTGTGAGACTCAAGGGAACTATTTATATTTTATGTTTATTTGTATTTATTTAAGAGAGAGAAAGAGGCAGCGAGAAACAGAGAGAGAGGGAGGGTGACAGAATGGGTGCACCAGGGCCTCCAGCCACTGCAAATGAACTCCAGATCTGGTTTACGTAGGCCCTGGAGCCACTGGCTTTGTAGGCAAGTGCCTTAACTGCTAAGTCATCCCTCCAGACCAAGGGAACTATTTATACAGCTTGTACTTGATGTTGACAAGCCACTTCCTCTCAAAGTTCAATGAGTAAATCACACTGTATCTATGCCATATATTAATCCTCACATTCTAGAAAACTGAGGTACAGAGAAGAAAAGCTGTCAACAAGTAATAGTATTCCAGCTCAATGGCAATAGCAGGACCAGAGTAACAGTTCCGTGGTCTCCACACAGCACGCTGTAACCATGCCAGTGAGGAAATGCACAAGCCATCTTTATTACTAGGACCACACTTCTTAAAGTACTTCTCCTCTCAATTACTTAAATTATGTTAAAACAAAACAAACCAAAACAACAACAACAAAACCAAGGGCTGGAGAGATGGCTTAGCAGTTAAGGTGCTTGCCTACAAAATCAAATGACCCAGCTTCAATCCCCCAGGACCCACATAGGCCAGATACACAAGATGGCACACGTGTCTGGAGTTTGTTTGCAGTGGCTATTGGCCCCGGTGCACCCATTCTCTCTCTCAAATAAACAAACAAAAAATTATTAAAAACAAAACAAAAATTTGTTTGCTTCTTACCTTTTGCATCTGCTGATCAGACTTGGCCATTTCTGCAAAATAATCAGTGGGCCGCTTGGTGGGGACACGGAGCTGATGGAGCCGGGGTAATACTGCGAGCACTGCAGACTGGGCCTGGCGGTAGCTGAGATTGCAGAACAGGTGAAAAGAAAGGCCTTCATTCCTTCTTATTGCCTCTCATGAGCATCTAAGCTCATAAGAATCAACATCTGACCTTAAATTAGCAAGAAAAAAATGAACAACTACACACACACAAAACTATAATAAAGAGCCAGGTGTGGCATGCCTTTAATCCCTACACTTACACTGAAGTAGGATGATCACCATAAGTACAAGGCCAGCCTGAGCTAGAGTGAGACCCTGCCTCAAAAAAAAAAAAAAAAAAAGACTTCACTAATTTGGCATGTAACTGAAATTTCACTGTACATTGTTTTAAGCATTATGGAGAAATTAGAAGTTTAAAACAAACTCACTAACGGTACACATTAACATCAGCTATAAATTTTTTACTGTTTTTTGAGACACAGCTTCATGTATTCCAGGCTGGTCTCAAACTTGCCATGCACCCAAGGATGACATTGACGTTCTGATTATCCTGCCTCTACCTTTCTGGGGGCTGGCAGTACAGGAATGTACTACCATGCTCAGTTAACTCACTGCTGGGGTTTGAACACAAGGCCTTTTGCATGCTAGGCAAGCACTCTACCAATTGAACTACTTCCTTGGAGCCTAATAAATTGTTATGTAATCAGCAAAGAAAGGACACTAAGAACTTTCCATATTCTAAAGACCGCTTAACACCTGCATGCATGTGTGCATGTAGACACACAAACTTCAACAGGACTTTTTAAAACAACAGCTGGTAGAGCAAGGAGTTCTTCTCTAGCAGGGGGAATCTCCTACCTCTACCTCCTCATTGCCAGCATTATGCTAACTCCTGTGCTTCTGAGGGGGCAGGCTCACCACTTTTCCCCCACCCACTCTCTAGCACAAGGACCCACAACAAACATACAAGCTCATTTCCCTCTGGAAGTCGTCTTCGGGGTTAACAGCTTTCTTCTGGTCCTTGCTTTGAGGTGTTGGCTGTGGTTCACTGATTTCTGGCACTGGACCCAGGGTCACATCGAGCCTCTCAACCCACTCCAGATCCCGCTTGAATTCAGCCAAACACTGCTTCAGTCCATTCTAAGGAAAGTCAGACACTGATCATAAGAAGAGAACCGCGGGTTTGTCTTTCCCACGCCCATGGTGCTAAAACAAAGACAAAGCGCTCATCTCATACAGCCACACAACAAGAACCTAACAGTCTCCCCAAGTACTACAGTGACTTGGGAGCGGGCACCCCACCTCCAACCACCCCGGCCGCGCGCGCGAGCTCACCACGTCATTCACCGCCTTCTTTGGCCCCTCTAGCACGACATTGAGGCCCGGTTTCAGGAGTCCACGAGAAAATGCATCCTGCAACTGCAGACACCGGCGCGGTCAGTCCCCGAGGGACCAGGGGGCCCCTTCCAGCCGCGCGGGCTCCGCGGACACCTACCTCTCGGTCGGAGACCAGGGAATCATCCGAATCCGAGTCGGAGCCCGAGAGCGGAGGAGTGTCCATGTGCAGGCTGAAGCTGGTACCTGAGGCCGGCGAGGATGCCGGAGGACGGCCCGGATCGCGTCTACTGCTCTCAGGCTCACGGACAGACACGCCGCGGGCTCCACGCGCGCAAGAGCCGCACACACTTATCCCACAGCCTGCAACTTCTCCGCTGCTGCGCCGCTTTCCGATCAGAACTTCCGCTTCCGGCCGCGCAGCCACGCTTCCGGTTTGCTGTTGCTATAGGAACCGTTCAGGCGTTCTGTGAGTGCCGAGGTCTTTCAGGTCTTCTGAGAGCAGCCGCTGGGGATACGTGCGTGGTCCTTTCGCACAAAGCGAAAAAGCCAAAGGTGGGATGGGGCCCTTGCCGGGGGTCGTCGGAAGAAGCCGGAAGCGCGAGGGAGTCGGGAGGGCAAAGGAAACGGGGCTGGGAGCCGCGAGGGGTGAGGGGATGTGGGGGGGCCGGGGGCGGAGCCCGATGGGCGGGGCTATTGCGGTGGGCGTGGTCTGGGCGGGAGGGGCGGGGCGATGCACTTCACTCACTTGCGCTTGGATCTTCAGCAAAACTCTTCAACCAGGCATCATGTCAACGGTGGTAGCTCAGTCGGTACATGTTTTTGGTCTCCGAGCCCGCGTGGCCAACAATATCTTCTTCTTCGATGAACAGACTATTATATTTCCTTCAGGAAATCACTGTGTGAAGTACAATTTGGATCAGAAATGGCAAAAATTCATTCCAGGTAAAAAAATAAAACCCTTTCTATCCCGACACATACATTTGGAAGTGTGTGCCACATAAAACCATATAATCTAAGCACAATGATTGGAAAGGTTTTTTTTGACAACTGTAATACACATACACTTGTATAAATATAGATGAAATAAATGTTAACTTGCACCATTTAATGATATATTAATCAAACACATAGCTAAAAGCACATATACAATAATGATCATTTTAAATTTTTGTTTATTTATTATTTACAAGCGGGAGGGGGGAGAGAATGGGCCTGTTGCTGCTACAAATGAACTCCGGATATGTGTCACTTTGTACATCTAGCTTTACTTGGGTACTGGGGAATCAAATCCAGACCACTAGGCTTTGCAAGATAGTGCCTTTAACCACTAAAGCATCTCTCTAGATCCAAGTACAGAATTTTGGTTTACACGTTTTACTCTGTTTCTTTTGGCATCTTCTTTGTTGTAATTCAGATGTGGATAATCAGTCTTTTCTGGATACTTTTGTATCTTCTCTGACTCCATATGCACATCTATAGGCATATGCAAGGGATGTCTGGGATTCTTGAGGCTAAGGCATCTTGCAATGATTCTAGAGAACTTTTTTTTTTTTTTAAGAGAGAGAGAGAGAGGCAGAGAGAAAGAATTGGTGTGCCAGGGCCTCAGCCACTGAAATCAAACTTCATATGCTTGAGCCACCTAGTTGGCATGTGCGATCTTGCACTTGTCTCTCACCTTTGTGCATCTGACTTACATGGAATCCGGAGAGTCAAACATGGGTCTTTAGGCTTTGCAGGCAAACACCTTACCACTAAGCCATCACTCCAGCCGTGATTCAAGAGAACTTTTAACAGTGGTCACTTCAGTTGTTGTACCTTTTTCCTTTTAGTTTTTTTTTCAATGTAGGGTCTCACTAGCCCAGGATGACCTAGATCTCATTCTATAATCCCAGGCTGGCCTCAAACTCATGGAAATCCTCCTTTCTCTATCTCCTTAGTACTGGGATTAAATGTGGGCAACTACATCCAACACATTGTCTTTTATGCATTGTATTCTTTAAAATATATTTATTTTTTTAATTTGCAAGCAGAGAGAGAGAATGGGCACACCGAGCCTCCACCCATTGCATACCAACTCCAGGTACACACACCACTGTGTATCTGGCTTTAGTTGGGTACTGGGGAATCAAACCCAGGTCATTAGGCTTTGCAGGCAAACACCTTAATTGCTGATCCATCTCTTCAGCCCCTGCAGTGTATCTTTTAATTTTTATTTATTTATTTGATTTAAAAATATTTAGCTGGGTGTGGTGGCACACACCTTTAATTCCAGCACTAAGGATGCAGAGGTAGGTGGATTTCTGTGAGATCAAGGCCGCCCTGAGACTACATAGTGAATTCCAGGTCAGCCTGGGCTAGAAAGCGAGAACTTACCTTGAAAAAACACAACAAAACAGAATTTTTTTTTGTTTATTTTTATTTATTTATTTGAGAGCAACAGACAGAGAAAGAGGGAGAGAGAGAGAGAGAAAGAGAGAGAGGGAGAGAGAGAGAGAATGGGTGCGCCAGGGCCTCCAGCCACTACAAACAAACTCCAGACGTGTGCCAAAGGATCCCAGTTCAACTCTCCAGGACCCAGGTAAGCTTTGCAGGCAAACACTTTAACCACTAAGCCATCTCTCCAGCCCCCTACATGTAATGTATTTTGAACTCCTTCTCCCTCTCCCATTAACACCCTTCTTCTTCCTCATTAATCCTCATCTTATTTTCATGACTTGTTTTTTAGCCATTGAGTTAAATTTGGGCCAATTGCATGGTCATGGGTAGAACATTATTTACTCTGGAATGGGCAACTTACCAGTGACTACACCTCTGATGAATCTGAGTCTCCACCTCCCAGCAGTGTGGGGTTTCATCTATCCTTCCCCTATTAACGGTGAAGTATTGACAGGCTCAATCTTGTGCAGGAAACAAGCTGCTGTGAGTTCAAGAGTGTAACAGCTATATTGTATCTAGAAGACAGCATTTCTCAGCCTCCCTCCCCATTCTCCTGTTTCTGCATTCTTTCCACCCCCTCTTCATCAAGGTCCCCTGAGTCTTGGAATAGTTGGTAGATGTCCTGTTTGAGGCTGAGCACGCAGTAGTCACTTACTTGCAGCAATTTTGCCAGATATGCATCTCTGCACTAACAAGTGCTTATTGTAGTAAGAAACTTCTGTGTTCTTCAGATAATACTAATCTATGAGAACAAGGATAGATATTTAGAAGACAATTTGACATGCTCTTTGTTTAGCTTAACAATAGTAGTAGGTTTCCTGCTAGGGTCTATGTCCTTAGCCATAGGATTTTCACTCAGTTACTTCTGGATCTTCAGACCATCTCAACTCTATCCTCCATATTTGTTTAACCATTACTTGGATTTTCCATTTCATAGTCTCTGTGTTACATTCCAAATAGCACCTTTAGATTTTTCTCTTGGTTTTATTATTTTTGTTTTCAGCTATATCTAACCTGCTGCTTCATGCATTCAGAGACTTTAATGTAGTTATTCTGCTCATATTCACATACTGCTTGTCTACACTGTTTCTCCTTTTCTCAGAACTCTCATATCACCAAGTGACCTCATCCACATGTGTGACTCCTCCCAGCCACATGTTCAAGGACTTCCCACTTATCCTGTGAACAGCCTCCTTTTTACCTCCTTCATGCCCAGGCCAAGGTTAGAGACAGATGGGGAAGAAGCCAGTGCTGGTTCTGTTGGCAAACTCAGAACCATGTGGCAGAGGGTCCTGGATACCTGGACTATAATTTAGATGCAAAACTGCTGGCAGTCCCTGAATTCTTTCTCTTGGTAAGGGCTTTAGCCAGAGGAAGTCTACTTTAAAATACAAAGCCCAGGGAAGGTTCCACACTGGCCAAGTCTCCAATGATTACTATCGAGGCAAAAAGTTATGAACTTGAGAGGGCTGAGTTTGATGTTACAAATCTCTAATTTATAAGCCCATAGAACTTCAGTCTCCTCATCTGAAAAATTTCTTTGTTCACAGAGCCATAATAAGGGTCAGATATAGTAATTTGTTCATTTGACAAAAATTCATTTAACTTCTTCTGTGTGCAAGATACAAAATACACACACACCCGTTGTCATGCTGTTTCCATTACAGTAGGAGAGAACAACAATAAGTGGCATTGAGAATCTAATGAGAAGGAAATAGAGTGTGGAGGGTGAAAAACTGAGATACTGGGCATGGTGGCTGGGAGGGCTCTCTAAGTAAGTGATCTTTGATAAAAATTGATGGAATGAAGGAGCTAGCCATGCTGGCAGGGGAGGGATGTAAAGAGAGTAGCAAACAATAGCAGAAAGAATGTCACCCCAAGAAGTGTTCTTAGTGTGTTAGGGATTGCAAGGAGGACAGTACAGCTGGGATGGAGAAAAAAGGGAAGTGGGGAGCAAGAGGTTGGATAGAGAAATTGTGGGAGTCAACACCACATAAGAGTGAAATGAGAATAGGTAACATGATGCAACCTAGCTTTCCATGGGTTTATTCTGGCTATGGTACAAGCAAAAGATTTAAGGAAGAGCAAGGGTAGCTGGGAGATCTATTGAGAGATGACTGCTGTAATCCAGGTGAGGAAACAGTGTGGCTAAAGCAAGGTGGAGGCAGGTCATGGGGCTATTTTAAGGTGGAGTGCTCTCATAAATTGATACGGGGTAGGAGAAAACATTCAGCAATACTGTTTTTATCCTTGAGTAACTAGAGGCACAGAGTTTCTGTTGATTGAAGCAGAAAAGGCTGAGAAAGGAACATACCAGTTTGGGACATGTGGAGTTGAGTTGCAGGAAGACAACCAAATGGTGGTGTGAGAAAATTGGTCTGGATTCCAAGATTGGGGTATCTGGGTTCAGAGGTGAAATTTAAAGCCTTGACATAGATGAGATTCCCTTAGGGCGCTCTGGGACCCTCCTTATTTAGAGCTGGGAAAATGAGAAAAAACTAGCAAAAGAGTGACTGAAAGGACAGAACAAAATTTGTGGGAGAGATGAAACCATTTTCTAGGATATCAGTTGCACTAAAAGCAATTTGACAACCTAAAACCAATGAACAAGTACAGTCATGGGCCAGTATTGTCAATATAGTCAGTATTGTTGATGGCACCTCAGTCAATGACTGACTACATGTACAACCATGGTTCTGTAAGACTATGTTGCCTGGTGATGTAGCCATTGGAGTTTGTGTGAGCATACTCTGTAGTGTTCATACAACTCACCTAAAGACGTGGTGGTGGTTTGATTCAGACGTCCCCCATAAACTTAGGTGTTTTGAATGTCATGACCCCAGCTAGCTGATGGCAATTTGGAAATTAAAGCCTCCTGGAGGTAGGTATTGTTGGGGGTGGGTTTGTGGGTATTATATCCAGTTTCCCCTTGCCAGTGTTTGGCACACTCCTGCTGTTTTCCACCTGATGTTGGCCAGGACATGATGTCCATCTTCTGCTCATGCCATCATTTTCCCCGGCCATTATGGACCTTCCCCTCAAGTCCATAAGCTGCTCTTGGTCAGTGTTTTCTGCCAGCAATGTAAACCTGACTGCAACAGACACATTTCTCAGAATTCCTGTTCTTATATTACACATAGTTATACAAAGCACTTTCTGTGTACCCAGGCACCAGTGAATGAATAAAGGAATAATGAGAAAGAAAGCCATGGCCCCTGCCTCAAGAATGTCTATGTTGTAGCAGAGACAAGGGTGCATTCCAATGTTCAGAACTATGGGAATGAGCAGTGCAAATGCTATGCCCAGTACAGACCACCAGGAAGCACAGGCATGAAAAGGTTTTCTTGGCCTCCTCTAGGCATGCTCAGGTTCCCAGCTTCAACTTTTCAGTATGCCCTCTGTGACTGCCTCTGAACATGCAAGAGGCTAGACTCATCAACCCAAGGTCTGGTCCCAGCAACCCACCTCCTTCAGCAAGGCTCATCCTCACAAAGACTCTACCAGTTGAGTACTAAGTAGGAGGGTTAATCAGAAATACATAAGGCAGCCAGGCATGGTGGTACATACCTTTAATCCCAGTAATAGGGAGGCAAAGGTAGGTGAATTGCTGTGAGTTCAAGGCTACCCTGAGACTATGTAGTGAATTCAAGGTCAGCTTGAGCTAGAAAGTGAGACCCTACCTTGGAAAACAAAAAAAAACCTAAAGCTATGGGAGGGAAATTTATATTCAAACCAACACAGACATGATAGAAACAATGAGGACCTGGCATAAATACCATAGAAACTTTAATATATCATAAAAGTAGTAGGCAGGAATTGATCATTGCAGTGTCATGCACCTTTCTGCTTTGTGTCCTGGTTGGATCTTAGTGGACACACAAACTTCCCTCACTCTCCCCTTGTACCTCCTTTTGCAGGCTCTGACAAGAGTCAGGGTATGCTGGCCTTGTCCATCAGTCCCAATCGGCGATACCTGGCTATCTCCGAGACTGTGCTGGAGAGACCCGTCATCACCATTTATGAACTGTCATCCATTCCTTGTCGGAAGCGCAAAGTTCTGAATAATTTTGACTTCCCAGTTCAAAAATTTATCAGCCTTGCCTTTTCTCCAGACTCAAAGTACCTACTGGCCCAGACATCACCTCCAGAGTCAAATCTCGTATATTGGCTGTGGGAAAAGCAGAGAGTATTGGCCATTGTTAGAACTGACACTCAGAACAACCCTATCTACCAGGTACCACCTAGCATAGCAAGTGCTCATGCTGCTTATAAGGCAGTCAATGCTGCCTTCTGTTAAATGTTTTGCTTGTACCCTAGTGCACATCTTCTACGTGCATTTTAAAATTACGTCTCAAGGGCTGGAGAGATGGCTTAGCGGTTAAGCGCTTGCCTGTGAAGCCTAAGGACCCCGGTTCGAGGCTCGGTTCCCCAGGTCCCATGTTAGCCAGATGCACAAGGGGGCACACACGTCTGGAGTTCATTTGCAGAGGCTGGAAGCCCTGGCGTGCCCATTCTCTCTCCCTCTATCTGTCTTCTCTCTGTGTCTGTCGCTGTCAAATAAATAAATAATTAATTAAAAAGTTAAATAAAATAAAATTATGTCTCAAGGACCTGGAGAGATGGCTTATCAGTTAAACGCTTGCCCATGAAGCCTAAGGATCCCAGTTTGAGGCTCTATTTCCCAGGACCCATGTTAGCCAGATGCACAAGGGGGCACACACATCTGGAGTTTGTTTGCAGTGGCTGGAAGCCCTGGTGTGCCCATTCTCTCCCTCCCTCTCTCTCTGCCTCTTTCTCTCTGTGTCTGTTGTTCTCAAATAAATAAATAAATAAACAAACAAACAAAAAGTAAGTCTCACAGTGGCCACATAAAAAATACACAGTCATTCTCTCCATCTTAGATGAGGACTCATCCATGATAGCACAGGGGGCAAGTGGCAGAACCAGGATTTCCCTGACTCTACCTTGTCTTTCCCTGCCACTACCCAGAGGTTGGACCCAGGGCTGAATTCTTAAAATACACTGTTCTTAGTCATAGCCCCTTTCCAAAGGATTGCTTGCCAGGAGCAAGGTGTCAAGAATAAAATGTAAAATGGTAGGATTTTTTGTTCTCTTTCTCTCTCTTTTTAAGACAGTCTCCTATATCTGCTTCCCCAAGTGTGGGATTACAGATGTATTCCCACCATGCTTAGCAAAATGGTACATCATTAGAAAGTTGTCAATGAAATTATAATTATATAGAGAACTGAATTTTCTATTGTGGTTTGAAAGAAAATGAAGATCCGTTAGGAAGCTACCTGGCTACTTAGGCAGGGAGTCCCAAGGTTTTATCATGCTGCTGTCACCCATCTAACATCCTATACTCAGGGTTACAAGTTCAAGAATCAGTTCTGTTCAGGTTGAGAAATATTAGAAACCAGTGTCAGCATAGGTTTGTTCATCTCACAAATGGTTTATCTATAAACCAGCATATCACAACCAAAACACGCACTCCCATTCCCTACACAGAGACGGTAAGAGGCGGCATTAGAAACAAGGTTGCTTGTTGAGCACAGTATCATAAAGGCAGGTTTCTTCCCTCTAGACGAGCTGTAGGCACCTGCCTTACCCTCACTTTGTGTTTCCAAAGGCTAAGCTTCATTCATCTTGCTGGCTCAGAGTTGGGCCATGTCAAAACCTGTTCCTAGTGGATGTAGTGATGCATGTCTGTAATCCCAGCACTTGGGAAGCTGAAGCAGAAAGACTGTGAGTTTGAGACCAGCCTGGACTACACAGTGAGTCCAAGGCCAGCCTAATGTACAAAAAACAGTATGACCATTTTAGCTTTTGATTTTGCAGACTCACAGGCCTTCCATAATGGATGTGGATGTGTGTCCTTATCAAATGTAGTATGAAATTCCATGATTTAGCAACATGTCAGGTGTACTTTGAACTACCTAACATGTAGTATTAACTAGTAAAGTGTGAAATAATTCCATCAACATTCATTTTATAATCTTTTTTCGTTTATTCTCTCATATTCTACAGGTGAGCTTCAATCCTCAGGATAACACTCATGTTTGTATCACCGGAAATGGGATGTTTAAGCTTCTGCGTTTTGCTGAAGGAACCCTAAAGCAAACCAATTTTCAGAGAGGAGAACCCCAAAACTTTCTAGCTCATACCTGGGTTTCTGATGACAAGATTATTGTTGGCACCGATAATGGCAAGCTCTTTCTCTTTGAATCTGGAGATCAACGCTGGGAGACCAACATCATGGTCAAGGAGTCCATCAGTGGCTCCAAGAGTCTGGAGGTCATCCAGGAGTCAGAGAGGTAACACACCCCTCTAGGCAAGAGCCACTTTCATTACACTTGCATAATTATATAAAATGGTTTCTTCAGGGGTTGGGGAGATGGCTCAGCAGTTAAGGTGTTTTCCCATAAAGCCAAATGGCCCAAATTCAATTTCCCAATACCCACATAAAGTCAGATGCTCAAAGTGGTGCATGTGTCTAGAGTTCTTTTGAGCACCTAGAGGCCTGGCATGCCCATTCTCATTCATTCATATTCATATTCATTCTCTCTCTCTCTCTCTCTCTTGGTCATGGTGGCACATACCTTTGATGCCAGCACTCAGGAGGACAAGGTAGGAGTATCATTGGAAGTTTAAGGCCAGCCTGAGACTACATAGTGAATTCCAGGTCAGTCTGTGCTAGAGCAAGACCCTACATCTAAAAAAAATTAAATAAAAAAATTTAAAAAGCTTCTTCAAACACCAGTTGTTGCAGTCCAGTTCGCATTGCTGGTAGAAATCGCCCAACCAAGAGCAGCTTCAGGGAAAAAGAGATTTATTTTGGCCTACAGGCTCAAGGGGACGCTCCCCAATAGCAGGGGGAAAATGATGACATAAGCAGAGGGTGGACATCACCCCCTGGCCAACTTAAGGTGGACCATAGCAACAGGATAGTGTGCCAAACACTGGCATGGAGAAACTGGCTATAACTCCCATAAGCCCACCCCCAACAATACACTGCCTTCTGGAGGTGTTAATTCCCAAATTGCCATCAGCTGGGAACCTAGCATTCAGAACACCTAAGTTCATGGGGGACACATGAACCAAACCACCACACCAGTCATGCCCTCTTTACCTAAAACCATCTATACTTATTTTCCCCTTTCTCTTTAGCACTCATCCTTTTTTCAAGCACAAATTAAATTTGACAGGTATAACCTTTTTTTTTTTTGAGGTAGATTCTCAGTCTAGCCCACACTGACCTGAAACACTCTCTGTAGTTCCAGACTGGCCTTGAACTCACAGCAATCTGCCTACCTCTGCCTCCCAAGTGATGGGATTAAAAGTGTAAGCCACCATACACATGCAATTGCTCTTATACAAAAATCTCATATAAAATTTCATTTTATATATATTTCATTATGCTTAGTCTTCAAAATTATAGGGTTTTTAAAATGTATTTTTTCTTTCTTTTAGTACTTGCTTTCTTCTCCTTCTTCCTCCTCTTTTTTTTTTTTTTTTCGAGGTACCCTAGCTCAGGCTCTCCTGGAATTCACTATGTAGTCTCAGGGTGGCCTCAGACTCATGGCGATCCTTCTACCTCTGTCTCCCGAGTGCTGGGATTAAAGGAGTGTGCCACCACACCCAGCCTCCTCCTCTTTTTCTAAAATATATTTTTATTTATTTATTGGCAAGCAAAGAAAGATAGATAGAAGACAGAATAGGCACACCAGGGTCTCTAGCTGCTGCAAATGAACTCCAGATGCACGTGCCACATTTTGCATCTGGCTTTATGTGGGTACTTGGGAATCAAACTTGGGGCATTAGGCTTTGCAGGTAATCACTGAGCAATCTTTCCAGCCTCTCTTCTTTTTGAGATGTGGTTTCATGTATTCCAGGCTAGTCTCAAACTGGTTATATAGTCAGGAGCCAAGAATGACCTTGAACTTCTGGTCCTCCTGCCTCTACCTTCCCAGTGTTGGGATCATACCATACCCAGTCTTATGTGATGATCCAGATGGAACCCAGGGCTTTCTGCATGCTAGGCAAGCAGTCTACCAACTAAGCAACCTCTCCAGACCCCAAAACATGTTTTCTAAGTGGTCAGCTCCCTGATTTGCTGAACTGATGAAATAAATGCCCAGTGAGCTCTTGCAATGTGCAAGCATCTTGCCAGGTACTGGGGGCACAGTCTCTAAGAAATGTATAATCCAATAGGGGGCAACATGGCAGCAATGAAGGAAGGGGAAATGTGGCTGGTAAATCTGATAGAAGGATATGGGGGGAAGGAGCACCCAGGAAGGAGTGGTCAGGACTAACTAGAGATCAGACAAATAGAATGTGCCATGGAATATACCAAACACTGCTTTAAGCACTTCCTATATATTCCCATGTGAGTCTTGTTCTATATGGTGCATATTGTTACCATGCCAACTTTGCAGTCCAGGAAACTGAGGCACAAAGAAGCTAAATGACTCATCCAGAGTCACAGCACTGTTCAGTGGCAGAATTCCAACCCAGTTCTCTCTGATCCAGTGCTCCACTCCACCCTATGGCATCCTGTGGGTTTTTCCTGTTCAGTAACTGACTGCACCCATTTTTCATCATCCCTTCCCCCATGCCACTGATACCTCCTTTTAGGTTGTGGTTATGTGGGAGCTTCCTAATAAGTCTTCAGTGGGCTCAGGACTCCCATCATGAAGTCTTCTGAGCTCTTCCACATGGCCATGCCTTTCCCCCTTCCCGCAGTGGAGCATCTGCTCTCTCTTGAGGGTACTTCACACAGCCAGTACATTTTTTTTTAATTTATTTATTTGAGAGTGACAGACACAGAAAGAAAGACAGATAGAGGGAGGGAGAGAGAATGGGCGAGCCAGGGCTTCCAGCCACTGCAAACGAACTCCAGATGTGTGCACCCCTTGTGCATCTGGCTAACGTGGGACCTGGGGAACCAAGCCTCGAACCGGGGTCCTTAGGCTTCACAGGCAAGCGCTTAACCGCTAAGCCATCTCTCCAGCCCACATTTTCTTGCTTGCAGAATTGGCCAAGTGTATTGCTGTCTGAGTCCTCATTCCTCTCCTCCCTTCCCCTCCCCCAGATACATACATCGACTGACCCACCCTTGTTTGTCCTGCAGGTCCCAGCGGGGAACACTTACTTCTGCTCACCACAGATAGGTGCACCTCCTCAGTGTCTGTCTTTAGAAAGACTATATTACCTGATGGCTGATTCTTCCCAGCATGCCTAGCTGCCCCATAATAATCCTAGCACATGACCCCTGGTCTCTAAGCTTCTGAAGGCAAGGACTGTGCTGTTCTTATTTGCCATTGTTGCACAAAGCTGTTAACATATAACTCCAAATACATAATTATAAACAAGTATGAATATTTATTATGAGTGAATGAATAAAATAAAGACTTGAGCTCAAGTCTTAGTGCTGTCATGTGCCAGCTGTGTGATCTTAGAAAACTCAATCCACCTGAGCCTCTTTTTAAAAAATAATGTGGAGATCATCATCGTTGTTATAGCAACCGCACACTTGTAACCTTTCCGTCTCCTCTCTTTGGTGTTTGTGGAGAGTCCTCTGGCCATAGGGCAGTGTTTGGCTGTGGGACTGGGGATCAGTGGGTGGCATCACCCATACCCAAGCACATCCCTCTTTCTCCCCCCAAACATAATTCTCTTCTTTGGGATTGTCTCTGAGAACCTTGTATGTTCTCTTCCTTTAACAGCCTGATCGAATTTCCACCAGCCAGCTCCCCAATTCCTTCCTATGAACATTTTGTGGCACCCACTATCCGAAACAGTATGTCCATGCCCCAAGTGTTTGCTATTGCCGCCTATTCAAAGGGATTTGCCTGCTCTGCTGGGCCAGGAAGAGTTCTGCTATTTGAGAAGGTGGAAGAGAAGGACTTTTACCGGGAGAGCAGGGAAATCCAGGTAAGGAGAGAAAGGAAGAAAAAAACTGGGGTTCCTAAGGCATTGTTCTCCTGTGGCAACACTCTGACCAGGTGGTTCATTGAGAAGGACTGGACAATTGTGCTGACCAGAAATGATTACAGAGACCCCTATCCTGAGAGAGGACTTAGGTCTAGGCAGACTGGATTGGCACTTAGAAGTAGAAAGTTTTGAACCAGGCATAGTGGGACATACCCTTAATCCCAACACTCAGTAGGCACAGATAGGAGGATCACTGTGAGTTTGAGGCCAGCCTGGGACTATGGAGTGAATTCCAGGTCAGCCTGGGCTATAGTGAGACCCTACCTGGAACAAAAACAACAACAGCAGCAACAAAAGTAGAAAGTTCAGGATTTGAATCCTTAGGGAGAACTTTGGCAAATTACATTTCCTCTGTTAATGTTGGTGTTCCCATTTTTAGCTATATAGTGATCTTTAAAACCAAGCATACAGTAAACATTCGGTAATGTTTATAGAATAAATGAATAAACAATATAGGGTGTTAAGGAGAGAGGTGTGGGTTGGGGAAGAGCCTGGAAGGTTTCTTGATACTTGCTGGTAATCTCAAAGGAAGGATCATAGAAGATGAATCATACCTGCCAGGCAGAAATAAACCAGGAACTCCAGATGGAGGCAACAGCTTATGCAGAGGCACCATTGTGGGGTAGGGTAGAGGTGTGTAAGGGCATGTCCCGTTCCCCACTGCAGATACTGAGGGCATTAGAAGGAAAAAGAAGAGCAGCTAAGGCTGGTAAAAGCCAGCCTGGGAAACATTTCTGCAGTCCACAGGTTTTTGAGTGATATGCAGTGGCATGGCATTGAACTTGAAGCAAAGATGCATGAGTTTGACAGACATGGAATGTCACTGCTGAGCTGAGCAACTTGAGATAAGTACATGGACATACCAAACCTATGTTTCTTTTTTCCTTCTGTTGTGTGCATTGTTAACATGTATTTGGAAGCATACATATGTGTGGTAGCACACATATGTGTGGTAGCACACACTTGTATGTGCAAGTGGATGAGGAGGACAGAAGATACACTTAGGTGTTGCCCCCAGGGACATCATCCATCTCTTTTTGAGACAAGGTCTCTCATTAGCCTGGAGCTTAGTGGTTAGGCTGGACTGGCTGGCCAGTGAGCTCTACATTTCTTTGCCTCCCCAGCACTGGACTTGCAAATGCACACCAACATTCTGGCATTTATGTGGGTACTGGCGATTGAACTTGGGTCCTTGTGCTTGCAAGGCAAGTACTTTACCAAGTGAGCTGTCTCCCTAGCCCCAAACCTGGGTTTCTTCATTGAGAACACAACATGCTAATCCCCATGAAGGATGGTGATTAGAAGGATGAGTCAAAAGGCTGTGTAACTGTCCAATTCCCCATGCATGTTGTTCAGTGCTTGGAGCCCCAAGAATGCCATAGTCACATTGCTATGCTCAGGAATCAGCTAAGAGGCTTTTTGTTACTGCGGTCAAAAGGTAGCAAAACCAGCCGGGCATGGTGGCACATGCCTTTAATCCCAGCACTCGGGAGGCAGAGGTAGGAGGATTGCCGTGAGTTTGAGGCCACCCTGAGACAACAGAGTGAATTCCAGGTCAGCCTGAGCTAGAGTGAGACCCTACCTCGGAAAAAAAAAAAAAAAAAGTAGCAAAGCCTAAGACCAGGGCAAGAGGTAAAAGGGGTAGGGGGAAGGCAGCAAACAGTCACCAAGGTTTATTCGAAGTAGAGGTAGGAAGAGTGCTGTGAATGAGCACTCAGAGAAGATGCCTATGCTTTGAGTGTGGATGCCTAGGTAAAGGGCCAGAAAGAGGAAAGCTGGGGAAAGAGTAAGGAGAGAAGGGACTGAGGGGAAGAAGGCTGAAACAGTGTGTTTACTTTGCCTATAAAGCAACTCACTCCTGAGTTTGTGGGTTTATTTCACAAATGTTTGTTGGGCATTTTCAGTGGTGTGGGCACATAGCAGGAAAGTCAACACATGAAGAACCAGCTCTTAATCAGCAATCAGAAAAGCAAAAATGAACAGTGTGTCAGATGAGAATTAATGATGATTCCCACACATGCTGCTGTCTTACTATTTAGCAACTAATCACTGAAAGGTGAATGTGTGGTGGTTTTAAAACCAGTAGAAATAGAGGCACTCATACCCTCCCTTCTTCCTTCTCCAAGTATGAGGGGGATCCTGGAAGCAGCCTGGTCATAGAGCCTGAAGCTAAGAGTATCTGAGAGAAGCCCAGGGCCTTGCTGACAGTATGTGGCCATGACTGACAGCTGTTTTATGTCTTGGCAGATTCCTGTAGACCCACAAAGCAGTGAGTTAAGTCAGTCTGACAAGCAGGATGTTCTGTGTATGTCCTTCAGCCCCTCTGAGGAAATCCTGGTTGCCAGCACCAGTAAGAACCAGCTGTACAGCATCACCATGTCACTGACAGAGATCAGCAAGGTGAGCCTTCACCAAGAGCATCATTCTTCCATCCAGGCCAGTATGCCCGTCACAGACCATACCTTTATCACATGGGTAAATTTTTTCTTTCCAATAAGCTGAGTATGGTCCTGGGCCCCATTCATATAGGAAACCCTCTGAGCTATTTGTGGAGAAGCACTGACATACCCACAGGGCTGGGATCACTGCAACCCCTCGCATGACATGTTGACGTTGTCTACCGGATGTAAATTCTGAGTAGCTTTTACCAGCATTGAGCTTCAGGGTATCTATTGCTATACTCATTTGTGGGCACAATGGTGTATACATATAAATGTTTATTGCTGCTTTTTTATTTAGAATTTAATAAAAGAAAGAAAGAAATCTGGTATAAACCGAGCATGGTGGCACACACCTTTAATCCCAGCACTCATGAGGTAGAGGGAGAAGGATCACCTGTGAGTTTGAGGCCAGCCTGAGACTACGTATGCATTCCAGGTCATCCTGGGCTAGAGTGAGACCCTACCTTGAAAAAAAAAAAAAAGAGAAAGATGGATGGATGGATGGAAGAAAGGAAGGAAGGAAAGAAGGAAGGAAGGGAGGGAGGGAGGAAAATAGGAAGATATAAATACTACAGGGCATGGGAGATGTCTCGGCAGATAAAACACTTGCCACACAAACTTGAGGACCTGATTCCCCAGTGCCCATGTAAAGCTATATGCATAAAGTGGCACATCTGTTTGGAGTTTGTGAGAGGCTTTGGTGCATGCGTACATGCATGCGTCCTTCCTTCCTTCCTTCCTTCCTTCCTTCCTTCCTTCCTTCCTTCCTTCCTTCCTTCCTTTCTTTCTCTCTTTCTCTCTCTCTTTCTCTCTCTCTTGCCCCTTTCCTCCATCCCTCCCTTAAATAATTAAAAAATATTCTTTAAAAGGGTGAAAATAGCCTATACCCTCTAGCTATTATTCATCAATCCTCCTACCTACCCCTCCCCAACCTTAAGCAATCACTAATCTACTTTATGTCACTGTACACTTATCTATTCTGGCCATGTTATATAAATGAAATCATATGACTGGTTTCTTTGACTTTCCATACTAGTTTTAAGGTTCATTCATTCCATAGTATATGTCAGTATTTTATAGCTTTTATAGCCAAATCATATTTCATTGTAGGGATGTACCACATTTTGTTTATCTGTGTCTGAGTTTTGGAGATTCAGGTTGTTTCCGTTTTGGGCTACTATGAATACTGCTATGAACACTCATGCTAGTTTTATTTTTTTTCAAGGTAGGGTCTCTCTCTCTAGTCCAGAATGACCTGGAATGCATTATGGAGTCTCAGGGCGGTCTCAAACTCACAGCAATGCCTTCCAAATTCTGGGATTAAAGGTGTGAGCTACTATGCTTGGATTTGTTGTTGTTTTTTTTTTTTTAATTTATTTAGCCAGGTATAGTGGTGCACGCCTTTAATCCAAGCACTCAGGAGCCAGAGGTAGGAAGGATTGCCATGAATTCAAGGCTACCCTGAGACTACATAGTGAATTCCAGGTCAGCCTGGCCTAGAGTGAGACCCTACCTCAAAAAAAACTTTAAAAACTTATTTAGGGGCTAGAGAGATGTACCTGCAGAGCCTAAGGACCCAGCTTCAACTCCCCAGAACCCATATAAGCCAGATGCACAAGGTCACACATGCACACAAGGTGGCACACATGCCTGGAGTTCGATTGCAATGGCTTTAGGCCCTGGCATGCCAATTCTCTCTCTCTCATGTGCATGCTCTCGCCCTTGCTCTCATTCTCATAAAAAACTTTAAAATATTTATTTATTAAAAGATAGAAGGAGAGAGAAAAGATGCAGAGAATAGGTAGGCTGAGACCTTCTGCAGTTGCAGATGAACTCTAGATGTGTGCGTCACTTTGTGCATCTGGCTTTATGCAGACACTGGGGAATTGAACCTGAGTCAGCAGTCTTTGCAAGCAAGTACCTATAACTACTGAGCCATCTCGCCAGCTCTTTTTCTTAACTTTTTATTGACAACTTCATACATAACCACAGTGTACTCTGATCATAATCCCTTCCCACCTTTGTCCCCTCTCTCCTATCTTTCCTCCACTGAACCCTTTCTTCTTTCCAGTTAGGGTCTCTTTATTTTGATGTCATCATTTTTTGCCCTCATATTTTGCAGCCACTGTGAGGTCATGAATGCAATGGCCACTTTGTTTCTAGAAGATAGTGTTCTGAATCATTCCTCCCCATCCTTTGGCTTTTACATTCTTTCTGTCTCTTCTTCCACAATGGAGGGTGTGATAGAGATGTCTCACTTATGCTGAACATTCTGATGTCACTTATTCACAGCACTTTGATCAGTTTTGAATTTCCTTAATAGTCTCCAGCATCTGAAAAGAGAAACTTCTCTAACCAAAAGTGAGAATAGTATTATGGGCATAAGCACATATTTAGATGGCAATTTGGTAGACATAATATATCTGTTTAGCCAAACAACAGTATCTTCCTCCCTAAGACTTCAGATCTCCCTAGCTATAGGCTTTTAACTAGGTTTTCAGTTCCAGGCATAAATTCCCTCAAATCCAATCAGAGAGTAAGCAGTTGGTTTCTCCCTTAACAGATATGCCACCATTGCACCAATTGGTAGATTTTTTTTTTTTTCCTGGCTGGCCAGCCATAAGGCTTGGAGGGTCCCCTGCTGGTTAAGACAGGTGATTACTTTCCTCCCCCAGCAGACTGCATAGCACTTCCCAGCACTGTGATAGCTAGTCGCCAGGGAAAAATGCTTGTAGCTCAGCTCTGGCTTGATCTCCGATTGCTCTTCAGTGCTAGCATGTGTTGCCTTCAGCAATAGGGTCTTAGCATCTACTGCTGGTGGCCAACCAAGAGCCTTGGCAATAGGCTACATTGTTTGGAGGGGGGCCATCAGAGGCCTTCCTGACCAACAATTCACTGGGAGGTATCCCAACCCTGGCACTGAAACTTTCCTGTAGCAACCTGTGTCTACATGCTCAGCACTCTTACATGACTCCTGAGGGTCAAACTAAGGTTCTAATGCTTGCAAGGCCAGTACCTTACCAACTGAACCATCTCCCTACCCCTGATTTCATGCCTTTAAAAAAAAGAAGCTAAGACGAATAAAGAGCAAATATATATTTATTGCTTTTTGTTTTATTTTTCTTTAAAGAATTTTAAGTGGTGGGGTGGGAAGGAGGATGGGCCAACCTTGGGGGGGGGTGTGGGGCTGAGAGTGCATGCATGCAATGTGTGTTGTGGTGTATCCTTTATTGCTTATTAATACGAAACCTTCTCATCATTTTTTTTTCTGTTTTTTTGTTTGTTTGTTTGTTTTTCAAAGTAGGGTCTCGTTCTATCCCAGGCTGATCTGGAACTCACTATGGAGTCTCAGGGTGGCCTCGAACTCAAGGCAATTCTCCTACCTCTGCCTCCCAAGTGCTGGGATTAAAGGCGTGCGCCACCACACCTGGCCCTTCTTATCATATTTTTAGCTTCTTCATGTGTTTTTATGGGTTCGAGTTACTGTTATAGTCACTTTTTAGTCCAATACAGATTTGCTTTCACCCACTCATCTAGGTAATTTTATTGACAAATATGTTACTATCAATAATATAAAATAGCCGGGCGTGGTGGCAAATGCCTTCTATCCCAGCACTTGGAAGGCAAAGGTAGGAGGATCACCATGAGTATGAGGCCACCCTGAGACTCCATGGTGAATTCCAGGTCAGACTGAGCTAGAGTGAGATCCTACCTTAAAAAATCGGAAAATAATAATAAATCATAATATAAAAGATTTATATAAGTCCAACAATACATCACATATATATTATTTATATGGTTTTGTTGAGCTGGAGAGATTGCTTAGTGGTTAGGGTGCTTGCCTGTAGAGCCTAAGGACCCAGGTTCTATTCCCCAGTATCCACATAAGCCAGAGGCACAAGGTGATGTATGCATCTGGAGTTCTTTTGTAGTGGTTGGAGGCCCAGGCACACCCATTCTTTCTCAAATAAATGAAAAATATATATGGTTTTGTTTTTCGAGATGCCTCATGAAGCCCAGACTTGCCAATATAGTGCCACTATGTAGCAGCAAAGTTGACCTTGAGCTTCTGATCCTTTTGCTTCTACCTCCTTGAGTTCTAGAATTATAGACATGCACCATCATGCTTAGTTTATGTTGTGCTGGAGATCAAATGTAGGGCTTCGGTATGCTAATCAAGCATTTTACCAACTGAGCTAAATCCCCAGCCCCTGAACAATTAGTTTTAAATCATACAGGGACTGGGAGATAGCTCAGTTCAACAAAGCACTTGCCTCACAAGCATGAAATCAATCACCAGAACACGTAAAAATGCCAGGCATGGTGGCACACATCTATAACACTAGTGCTAGGCAGAGACAGAGGTCCCCTGAGGCTCACTGACCAGCCAGTCTAGCCTAATTAGTAAGGACCATGCCAATGAAAGACCCTGTCTCAAAGGGAGTAGCATTCCTTGGGATGGTACCCAAGGTTGTCTGCTGACCTCCACATGCACACACACGCAAACACACATGCACACACACGCAAACACACATACACACATGCATTAAAAATAAAAGTTACTTGAATTGTGTTGGTAGAATCAAAGTTGCCAAAAATATTTGGAGTAAGAGGAGGAACCGATGGAAAGAATGAAATCTGTGCCTACCCCCAAGCCCAACACAGCACCTCTTTGTCTAAGATAGTATCTGAGATTGGAGAGAAGGAAAAAGTGGATGCATATAAATATGTAAGTGGGAGAGGGAGGGAATTCTCTTGCCATCCTTTGCTTGACTTGTGAACAGATCTAAAGTGTGTACAGCTCATTAAATTTCCTAGCCATCACTCCTCATTTAGATGTCCCAGGGAGAAAGCCTCTGATGTCAGACATTTGGCAGACATGTGTAACACCTTCACTACCAGCCCAATAGGATGCATTTCAATTTAAAACCATCTATCCAAGTCTCAGTTTCTGCTGGCAGAAGAATTTGTACAGTCTCTTTACAAACAATTTGGCATTACTTATTAAGACACTTAATAACATTCCTACCATTTTATCCAGCATTCTATTCTCAGAATATTATCCTAAGGAAGTAATTGGAGAAATGTCCAAAGATTTATATACGAGACTATTTAGCTAATGGTATTACTCCAAAATTTCAAAAGTTGGAAGCTACTTAAATGTTACCAAAGTACAGGAATGGTTAAATTAAAGGGTAGGACACTGATAGAATAGAATATTTTATTGCTATTAAAATACTGTTTAAAAATAATAGTGTCAGCTGGGCGTGGTGGTACATGCCTTTAATCCCAAGCACTTGGGAGGCAGAGGTAGGAGGATCGCCATGAGTTCAAGGCCACCCTGAGACTACAGAGTTAATTCCAGGTCAGCCTGGACCAGAGTGAGACCCTACCTCAAAAAACCAAAAAAAAAAAAAATAGTGTCATAGGAAAATATGTATAATAACACAGTTTGCCACAGCCTGACTTCTGCACATACACACAGGCTAAGTAGTGTTCCCCAGATACTAATTAGAGCTAAAGTACAGAGTCAGCCTTTTGCTCACCCTGCTGGATCTCATTCTGTGTGATTTCTCCAGGGGGAGCCTGCTCATTTCGAGTACCTGATGTACCCACTACACTCAGCATCTATCACAGGTCTAGCCACCTGCATCCGCAAACCCCTCATCGCCACCTGTTCTCTGGATCGGTCCGTTCGCATCTGGAATTATGAATCAAAGTAAGGAATGGAAGGCCTTGCTGCTCTGGTGTGCAGAATTTCAGTGGTTAAATTTGTTTTCATGAAGTGTTTCATTTGAGAGTTTTGGGATCTAATGACTTAGAATCTTTCAGTTAGAAATGCCTTTTTCTTTTAAAAGTCTGTCAACTGTTTCTCACTCTTTCATGGGCTAGAACATAACTTCTTGGTTTATTAAATTCTCACTGTATGCCAAATCTTATGCCATACCCTAAGTACATAGAGGTAAGGCCCCAGTATCTCATCATCTTAAATAAATTTCACTGTCCCACTAGCTATCCTGTGCCCAGAGCTGCTTCTTACTTCATGGAGTTCTCCAGGCCCTCTTCTCCTCCTTTCTTCTTTTCACTGTCCCAAGCATTCCCAATTCCCCAGCAGTGGTACCATCTGGCGTGGCCTCCTTGAGACTGAACCAACACTGCTTTCTTTATTCTTGTATATAAAGGACTGCTAAACAAGTATTTGTATAGTGTTTGCAATTCTTGAGACTTCAACAGGGCTGTGTCTTCAGTGTTACTAGGCAGTATCATCTGGCCATATCCAGTGCTCAGCATCATCTTTGGGTAACCAGAATCTAGAAAAGAGCAAAACCATTCTTTTCAAGCAATGAAGTCTGCCAAATGCACAATAACAATATATCCTGATACAATGGGGGACTTGAGGTATTTAGGGATTCTGCTTTTAATTCAATAATTGGCCTTTTTCACAGCACATTGGAGCTATTTAAGGAGTATCAAGAAGAAGCATATACAATTAGCCTTCACCCATCTGGACACTACATTGTAGTAGGCTTTGCTGACAAAGTACGTCTTATGAATCTCCTCATTGATGATATACGTCCTTTCAAAGAATATTCTGTCAGAGGATGTAAAGAGGTAAAAATCGTGGGACTACAGTCTGTCTTGGCAGAACTTCAGTGATTTCAAAGACTATCCAGTACTGGTGCTGAAGAGATAGTTCAGTGGTTAAAGGTGCTTGCTTGCAAATTCTGATGACCCAGGTTTGATTCCCCAATATCCACATAAAGTCAGATGCACAAAGTGGTGCATGTGTCTAGAGTTCATTTACAGTGGCAGGAGGCCCTGGCTGTGCCCATACTTGTACTGTCTGTGTCTGTTTCTTTATCTCTCTCTAACTGAAGTAAATAGAAAAAAAAAATTTAAACATCCAGTACTTCTTTCACAAACACATGAAGCATATGGTTCTATCCCTGCTTTCTTATGCCCACCAAAGTGTTTAACTGAACCTAAACCCTTATGGGATTCCATCTGTGATAGGCCTGCTCCCTGAGGAAGCCACCTTAATAAATAATGAAGAAAGATCACTTCAGAATAAGAGTCATAACTGTGAAAGAGAGAATGGAAATTGAGGGGGTGTGGGCAAGGGAAATGGAGCATCAGCAGTGAGATTCTGTTACAGCCCATCAGGTTTCTTCTGAGATGACTTGCAAAAACAAAGCAGCAGCTTTAGGAATCACCTCCCCTCTCTGAAACAGTGCTTCTTCCAACACAGTGAGGCAGCATAATGACTGCTGGGTGTGGCAACATCAGCATCTTGGCTGGCATGAGCTACAAGCTTACTGACACTATTTGAAAATATTAGCCAGATCTTGGCCCTGTTATACCTGCCCCTACTCCCACCCCCACACATAGTTCCCACTTGAACTCTCTGGAAAAGCAACTCTTGACTATAGCCTCCTTTCAGTCTGTTCATCTGTGTTTGAAATTTTTATTTTACATATAACAGGTTATGCTCTTCTGTCCCCTCACCCCTGCTCCTGTTACTCTGGGGGCCCTTCTCAGTAGAGCTGTGGTATTAACTGAGGGGTCATGGAGACCTCATTTAGTCTCCCCATGGGGGACCATCCATGCCTCAGGGTATTCCGACCCACTCTGTGGCTCTTAAAATCTTTCCTTTCCTTTTCCACAATATTCCCTGAGCCATGGCAGGCCTATTGGCAGTCTGTTGTTGTTGTTGTTTTCTGCTCATCTTTTACATGCTCCCTCTAGTGTGCCTTTAGCAATGGAGGTCACCTGTTTGCTGCAGTCAATGGAAATGTGATTCATATTTTCACGACTACGAGCCTAGAGAACATCACAAACCTGAAAGGACACACAGGGAAGGTAAGTGAGCAAACAATATTTAGGGAAACAAGGGACACATGCACTTAGGCTAGCCCATGAGACAGGTGAAGACAGTTGTTTCTCTCCCTATGAGGCTCACTGTATACTTGAGGAAAAGAAACAACAAAGCAGTTGCAAAGACACATTGCAACCAGCCTGGCATGATGGTGCATGCTATTAATCCCAGCATTTGGAAGGCAGAGGTACAAGGATTGCTGTAAGTTTGAGGCCAGCCTGAGACTACATAGTGAGTTCCAGGTCAGCCTAGGCTACCCTACTCAAAAAGTGGGGGGGGGGGGTGGCTGGAGAGATTATTTGGTGGCTAAGGCATCTTCCTGTGAAGCCTAAGGACCATGTTCAATTCCCCAGAACCCACATAATACAGCTACACATGGTAGCACATGTATCTGGAGTTTGTTTGTGGCTAGAGACCCTGGCATACCCATTCTCTCTCTCTTGAAAAAAAAAATTGCAACTAAATCAGGGAAAAGGCATAGGATTTTTATGAAAGGAAATAGTAAGGAGGTATGTAGAACTTGGGTCAGGATATTTGCTAAGGCTTCATTCTGGAAGAATGGATAGGAATTAACTAGATAGATCTGATAGTAATAATCGTTGTAGATAAGGATACAGAAACACACAGATAGGAGATCCAGGGAATGCCTGAAGACTAAAGAGTCTGTGAGGTGGACCATAAGTCTGAAGCTGAAGCATAGGTGAGCTGAGATCAGAGAGGTTTATAGGGACCTGTGGGGGTTTTGAATGTATATCCCCCTAGACTCAGATGTTTCATTGAAGCTTGTGACCAGCTGAAGGAGGTGTCACTACGGGAGGATCCTGGGGCCCGGTCCTAAGATGTATTTGGGAACAGATCTAAATTCCAGCCCAGAAGTATGCAGAGCAGTACAAGCTATGGCAGGGTCCCTACTGCTTGCTGCCCATTTGTGCTTGTTGCCTTTGCCTTTGGTTTTTGTTGGCTGCTTGGTTGTTTTTCTCTGCTTGGATATATGGAAGCAGCTTCTTTGCCACTGATGGCCCATCTCTTTTGATCTGTAAGCTTGAAATAAGCCCCTCCCTCTCATAAGCTGTGTCTGGTTTGGATGTTCATCCCAGCAATGACTACATCAAGGTCCAGATACATAGAACTTTAAAGACCCTGCAGTATTTCATTCTTTATCCTTCTTTTTTTTTAAAACTAAGTAACAGTTTATTTTTCCAAAACATATTCAATCTTTATCCTTCTTGATTGTTAAAACTATGGACTAAGGGCTAGAGAGATGGCTTAGTGATTAAGGTGCTTGCCTACAAAGCCAAAAGATCTAGGTTCGACTCCCCAGGACCAGATGCACAAGGGGGCGCACGCATCTGGAGTTCGTTTGTAGTGGCTAGAGGCCCTGGCATGCCCATTCACTCTCTCTCTCTCCCTGCCTATTTCTGTATCTCTTTCTCTCTCAAATAAATAAATAAATAAAAACAAAATATTTAAAAAACTATGGACCAAGCTGGGCATGGGAATGCATGCCTTTAATTCCAGTACTTGGGAGGCAGAGGTAGGAGGATCACATGAGTTTGAGGCCACCTGAGGTTACATAGTAAATTCCAGGTCAGCCTGAGCTAGAGTGAGACCCTACCTTGAAAAACCAAATAAAAATAATAATGGACTAGGAAGATGACACAGCTGATAAAACATTTGTCCCACAAGTGTGAAATCCTGAATTCAGATCCCCAGAACCCATGTAAATGCTAAGCATAGTGTGTGCCTATAATCCCAGAACTTGATAAGCAGAGACAGGGAATCCCTAGGGATTGCTGGTTAGCTAAACTAGCTGAATCACTGAGAGATCCTGTCTCAATAAATAAGGTGGAAAACAATAGGATACACCCACTGTCAATGTCTAACCTCCACATGTCAAGTATATACATGTATACATACATGTATACACATGCATATATACTACACACACATTACACATACACAAGAAATGAGGGCAAGGAATGGCATGACCATATTCAGGCATTTTTTTTTATCATGATTGTATTAATTTTATATCATCATGGCCAAAATACCTACATGACAGAAACAACTTAAAGGAGGAAAGGCTTGGCTCATGGTTTCCAAAGAGTTTAATTGGTCATGATTGGGAAGACATGGTGGAACTCATGGTGATGGAAACATCTGGCCAATACTCTTCACATGGACAGGGAATCAAGGAGGTACTGGCATCAGGGGCTTGGCTATCACCTTCCAAAACCTGCCCCCTAGTGACCTATTTCTGCTGGCCAGGCTCCACCTCCTAAGGGCTCCACACACTGCCAAAGCAGCATTATCAGCCTGGGAACAAGTGCTTAAAACATGAGCCTGTGGAGGAGGACATGGCTGATTTAGCTCATAGTAATGGTGATGTCAGACACTGTTTGAACTAAATGGATTCAAAAGGAGACTTAGAAATTAAAGTCAGCAAGTTCCAGAGTATATTACACGTGAGGCATACAGAGGGGGAGGCCAAAGCTGAAGGGGATAAGTCAGCAGATGGGTCTGGAAAGAAGAATCTATTGAAAGAGGAGAGCATTCAAAGACAGGAGGATGTGTAGGGAGGAAGAGATGGATATGTGAAGTAAGATTGTAATTTGTGTCCTCTGTGACTATGACATTGGGCATATTTGAGATAAAAGAGGGAGCTGGAGAGGTGAGCTGCCTTCTACAACCTATGCCAAGGAATTGGACTTTAGAAGGTAGCTGAGTAAAAACATTGAAAGATTGTAGAACAGAAGCCATGGGACCAGAAAGGTAATTGTCCAAACAGCATTTAAACTGGATTAGAGGGAGGGAAACTGCAGTGATGGAGACCCAGATGGGAAATGAAGGTGAAAGATGGGTCAAGCGTTAAACTGTGGTTTTAATAGTAGGGACAGAGAGAAGAAAAATATTTAGTTATATTTCAGACATGTTTGATGTGACCAAAAGTATATAGAGACCAAGAAAGACATTAGGGCTGAAAATGAAGATTGGAGAATTGGATGATTGTGAAACCTAGGCATATTGATTAGCTCGCCAAGGATCATTATGAAATCTGAGAACCTTGGGCAAAAGAGAAGTGATTAACATTTAAGAGATATGGAAAAAGAGCCTGAAAATGAAGGTTCAAGGAAAACCTGGAATTAGAGACTTATATCAAAGAAGGGAACCACAATCTTCACAAGGATGAAGTGGGGCTGGAGAGATGGCCTTAGCGGTTAAGGCACTTGCCTGCAAAGCATACTGACCCTGGTTCGATTCCCCAGCACCCATATAAAGCTAGACACACAAAGTGGCACATGCATCTGGAATTTGTTTGCAGTGGCTAGAGGCCCTGGTGTACCCATTCTCCCTCCCCCGCCTCCGCCTGCTTCAAATAACTAAATAAATAAAATACTTTCTAAAAAAGGTTAAAAAAAAAAAAAGGATGAAGTAGTTGGGCAGGGGAGATGACTCCAAAGTTAAAGGCTCTTGTTTGCAAAGTCTGCTGTCCCAGGGTTCAATTCCCCAGCACCCACGTAAAGCCACCTATACAAAGTGACATGCATCTGTAGTTCATTCACACCAGAAAGAAGACCTGGCATGGCCATTCTCATTCATTTTATCTTCTTCTCTCTCTCCCTCCCTCCCTCCCTCCCCCCCCCTCTCTCTCCCAATCTCTCTCTCTCTCTCTCTCTCTCTTTCTCCTTCCTCCCCTCCCTCCTCTCACAAATAAATAAAAGTATTTTTTTAAAGGATGAAGTGGTTCTGGGCATCAAAGAAAGGTCATATAAAGACCAAGAACTGACCACTGACTTAAGTATTTAAGTCATAACAGGAAAAAGCTGCTTTAATTTTTAAAAATATTTTATTTATTTGTATATTTGAGAGAGGGGGAGCAGAGAGAGGGGGGGAGGGAGGAAGGGGGAGAGAATGAGCATACCAGGGCCTCTAGCAATTGCAAATGAACTCCAGAGGCGCCACCTTGTGCATCTGGCTTTACATGGGTACTGGTAAATCAAACCAGGGTCCTTAGGTTTTGCAGGCAAGTGCCTTAACCACTAAGCCATCACTCCAGCTCCCTTAATTTTTTTTTTTCAAGGTAGGGTCTCACTCTAGCCCAGGATGACCTGGAATTCACTACGTAGTCTCAGGTTGGCCTCAAACTCATGGCAATCCTCCTACCTCTGCCTCCTGAGTGCTGGGATTAAAGGTGTGTGCCATCACTGCCTGGCTTCTCCTTAACTTTTTTTTTTTTTAACATTTTTATGTTCATTTTTATTTATTTATTTGCGTGTGACTCAGAGAGACATACAGAGAGAAAGAGAAAGGTGGGGGGAGAGGGAAAGAATGGGCGCACTAGGGCTTCCAGCCACTGCTAACGAACTCTAAACGCATGCGCCCCCTTGTGCATCTGGCTAACGTGGGTCCTGGGGAATTGAGCCTTGAACCGGGGTCCTTAGGCTTCACAGGCAAGCGCTTAACTGCTGAACCATCTCTCCAGCCCTCTCCTTAATTTTTTATTGAGACATTTAATATGTGAATATACAGTAATTTGTGTTCCTGTCCCATAGTGATCTTTTGTTCCCTCTCCCTTGTCCTCCATCCCCTGAGGACAAAAGGAAAGGGAAAGTTTTTTTCAAGGGTTGGAGGTGAAAGATTGAGGGTTCATGTGTACAGAAACTGTCATTTGTGGCTGCCATGCTTCCTTAGCTTCATCAGTGCACCAAGGTTAAGGTGACTGTGCAGAGGCACTGAGTGCACTTGACAGCTCCATTTAGGACCATGCAGACCCCACCTCACTGGAGTAGGAGAGCAGCCGCTTGTTTTAGCACTTTCCAAGTACTTAAAATAATGATGGTCTCTAACCAAGGATATATGTTGGAACTACATGGGCAACATTTTTTAATATAGAAAGGATTAAGCCAAAGCTAGGCATATAGGAAAGTGGATAGCTTTAAATACATATTTCAGAAATGAAAAGAATAGAAATTAAACTATCTGGAGAAGTTAGAAAAAGAATAGCAAACTAAATCCAAATTAAATGAAGGCTGTAAATAATAAAGAGCAGAAGTTGATGAAATAGAAGATGCAAATGAATACCGCCAAAATGAAAACCTGAGCCTTGGAAAACATAAACTAAACAAGCCCTTAGCATAAATGATCAAGGAGGAAGAAAAAGAATATACAAATAACCAACACAAATAAATAATCTTGGTGCAGTTCACATGCGTGTAGGATTTTTTTTTTCTCTTAACAACTTATAAGATCTTATCCTTGGCTATCAATATTCTGACTGTGGTATATCTGATTGTAAATTCCTTTAGATTTATCCCACTTGAATTTTATTTTCCTTCCTGGAAGTATACATAAACATTTTGTTCAACAGATTTGGACTGTTTTAGCATTAACTATTTATTTATCTAAGAGAGAGAAAGAGGTAGATAAAGCGAATAAGTGCCCCAGGCTCTAGCCCCTGCAAACAAACTCCAGACACATGTACCACCTTGTGCATCTGGCTTTATGTGGATACTGAGAATCAAACCTGGGTCCTTAGGCTTTGCCAGAAAGTACCTTAACTGCTAAGCCATCTCTCCAGCCCAGATTGTTTTTAAACTGTATTTTAGCCTGGCTACCTTGAGTTTGCCTGTGGGTAGCCTGAGTCACTTACTGATCAGAGATTGTACATAAACCTTCTTAGCTGATGAGATTTTTTTTTTTTTTACCCTTTACTATTAGGTTTGTGTGTGGCTTTGAAGTTGCTGTCATCATCTGGGCATCAATTAATGTTTTTTACTCTGTGCTCAGCAGAGATTGGTAGTGTGGATGTGCCTTTTCTGGTTCTACCTCGGTGGATACAGCCTTGGTCAGATATATCGTCTTTCACACTGCCAGGGATGAGTGTGATTTTTCTGTGTCAAGCCTGGTTTCCTAGGAGATGCTTCCTGGAAGAAGCCCCTTGTTCAGTGCTTGGTCAGCAGTTGGGTGTAAGCCCCTTGCACCCATGAGGTCTCCACCACCTAAGTCAGTGAGTCTTTAGTAGCTAACAAAATGCTTTTATTTTCCCACCCCACCTCTGTTGCTGCTGAGTAGGTATGGTAATTTGAATGCATGTCCCCCATAGACTCAGGTATTTTAATATTAAAGTTTGCAACTTGGGTCTGTAGCCACCTAGCTGGAGGAGGTGTTACTGGGGGCAGATCCCGGGGTCCAGCTCAAAGGTATATTTGGGAACAGATCTCATTTCCAGCCTAAAGGTGTGCAGAGAGGTTTGAAATCTGGGGGTCCTGCTTTATGCTTTCTACTTTTTGGTATTTGCTGGTTGCTGTGGTTTTTCTCTCTGCTTGGATTTATGGTTTGTGGTTGTTATTGTTGTTGAGGTAGGGTCTCACTCTGGCACAGGCTGACCTAAAATTCAGTATGTATTCTCAGGGTAACCTCAAACTCTCGGTGATCCTCCTACCTCTGCCTCCCAAGTACTGGGATTAAAGGTGTGTACCACCACACCTGGTGGATTTATGAATGGGGGCCAGCTTCTTCTGCCATTGATGGAACTTCCCCTTGTATCTGTAAGCTGAAATAAATCCCATTCCTCCTATAAACTGTGTCTGTTTGGAAATTTATCCCAGCATTGTGGAACTGTCTACAACAGTAGGTGTAGCCTGCCACAGGCCCATAGCCTTCTAGCCCCCAGCATGTCTTGATCTTATCTTTCCTATGTTGTATTACTAATAGTCTGCTGTCCTAGCATTTTTTTTTTTTTTTTTTTTTTTGGTTTTTCAAGGTAGAGTCTCACTCTGGTCCAGACTGACCTGGAATTAACTCTGTCATCTCAGGGTGGCCTTGAACTCATGGCAATCCTCCTACCTCTGCCTCCCGAGTGCTGGGATTAAAGGCATGCGCCACCATGCCTGGCATAGCATATTTTTTTTAATGTTTTGTTTATTTATTTATTTGAGAGCGACAGACACAGAGAGAGAAAGAGACAGAGAGAGAGAGAGAATGGGTGCGCCAGGGCCTCCAGCCACTGCAAAGGAACTCCAGATGTGTGTGCCCCCTTGTGCATCTAGCTAAAGTGGGTCCTGGGGAATCAAACCTCCAACCAGGGTCCTTAGGCTTCACAGGCAAGCGCTTAGCCACTAAGCCATCTCTCCAGCCCTCCCTAGCATATTTCTTATGTTAGAGAGTTAGTTACCAGCTTCCTCTACATCACTCTAAGATCTCCATTGCTTTAGAGATGCCAGTAGGCCCAGAGTTCTCCAGGTTCCATTGCAAATAACATGAATGTCTTAAAACCACTGAACTCTCCATTCGAACATCTGACTTTCCCCTGGGAAAAACCCTTTCTCCATGGCACTAGAACCTGCCTTTCCGGCCGTGGCATACTCAGTCTGAGTGGAACTTGCAGGACTCAAGGTGCAAGGGTGAATGGAAGCCCCTGCTCTTTTTAGTTTCCTCTTAAGTGTGAAGAACACCTCCAGTGAGCACATGGGCACCATTGTTTTTGGTGCACTTGGAGTGGAACTTCTGCCCATGAATGGGACTGAGTGGGAGAGGGGAAACCAGGCCTTCTTGGCCAAGTCTGTTCCAAATAACACTGCTCCATTATGGGAATAAGAAAGGCCAGAAGTCTGCCCTTCCCAAGGTGAAGCTGTAACCCAAAACAGGAGCTATGGGAGAGACATCCCATCATCTTAGCAGCTCCTGCCCAAATGCCACAGACTGGCCTTACAGAGATTGGGCAGACATTCATGGATGAATGTTCCTCATTACCATATACCTTCAGACAAGTTTCCAGAGACTTGAGGTGACTCTTTTGATCCTTTTTTCTTTCTTTTACTTTTAAAAAATTATTTAACTTCTTATGTCTTGATCATTTTTATCAGTTAACATATTTTATTGGGGAAGTCAACAGATGTCTTTAACATTCTGGATGTTTTACTATCTATGCTATGCTTGTATTCCTATGAATCTTCCAAACTTAAAAAGGCTTTCAAAAACATAACAATAATTATAAGCCCTTTGATCATATTAAGGAACTATTATGTGACTGGAGAGATGGCTCAGTGATTAAGTGCACTTCCTGCACAAATATGAGGGTCTGAAGGGGTGTTATAGTCAGGTTCACATTGCCAGCAGAAAACACCCAACCAAGAGCAGTTTGTGGGGAAAAAAAGAGTTTATTTTGGTTTACAAACTTGAGGGTAAGCTCCATGATGGCAGGGAAATAATGGCATGAGCAGAGGGCAGACATCATCTCCTGGCCAACATAAGATGGACAACAGCAACAGGAGAGTGTGCCAAACACTGGCAAGGGGAAGCTGGCTATAACACCCATAAGTCCACCCCCAACAATATACTGCCTCCAGGAGGCTTTAATTCCCAAATGGCCATCAGGTGGGCACCTAGCATTCAGAACATTTAAGTTTATGGGAGACACCTGAATCAAACTACCACAGGGGGCCTGAGACTGTCTGAATTTAAATCTCCAATTCCCACATAAAGAGCAGGTGTGGCCACATACTCTTTTAACCCCAGTCCTGAAAGGGAGCAGAGACCCAAGAATGACAGATCCCAGCAAGTTCTAGAATCAGTTGAGAGAGAGAGAGAGACACAGAGAGAGAGAGAGAGAGACTGCACCTTATAACAAGACTAAGCAGAAGGGTGATAGAGCCAGACATTTGACAAGCACCTCCACCACAGGCAAATTTACCCCCACCACAGGCAAGCGTATGAAGCACTGCAAGGGCATATATATGTGTATACACCACACATACCATATTCCACACACACGAAAAAAAAGAAACCATATGATGCTGTCTCTGCAGTCATAAAGTTAAAAAGAAACAGGACTACATTGTTTTCAGTATTTTATAAACATCTTAGAAAACAGAATGCTCACGTTCCCAAGAAGCTATGTTCTGCAGTCAAATGTTCTACCACTGAGCTGTACCCCCCCAGAAGCCATGTTCTGTACTTGCAGATAGGTCTTTCTACAGGAATGAGCATTCTGCCTCTTGAAGCTCTCAGGATCTATTCTCATCCCCAAGTTGTGTGTGAGTGTGTATGTGTGTGTGCACTCTTACCTGGGTATGTCCACATTTCTTGCAGATTCGTTCAGTTGTGTGGAACACAGATGACAGCAAACTGATTTCTGCCGGCACGGATGGAGCTGTGTATGAATGGAACCTGTCCACCGGGAAGAGGGAGACAGAATGTGTGCTCAAGTCCTGTAGTTACAACTCTGTTGCTGTCTCCCCTGATGGTAAAGTTATCTTCGCTGTTGGATCAGACCAGACCCTCAAGGAGATCTCCGATTCTTTGGTGAGTCCACACCTGTCCTGCTCTGGGTTGTGGCACCAAGCTGTAGAAGAATCTCCAATGTTTCTTGCAGAAAGAGGAACCCCTCTTCATGGAATAGCACCTGCTACTCTTCCTGATGAACAAGCACACACACACACTCTCTCTCTCCTCTCCCTCTCTTCTCTCACAGGGTCTCTTGCATCCCAGGCTGGCCTCAAACTCACTATGTAGCTGAGGATGGCCTTGAATCTGCCTCCACTTTCCAAGTGCTGAGATTATAAGTATGGACCACCACACCCAACATATGTGGTGCTGGGAATGGAACCCAGGGTTTCTTGCATATTAGGCAAGCATACTGCCAATTGAACTATGTCTCTAGCCCCTAGCCCCTTAGTTTTTCACTTCTATTTTTACTTATTTTTTAGAGAAAGTGAAAGAGACAGAGGAGAGAGAGAGAGAACTGGCACGCCAGGGCCTCAGCCATTGCAATCAAACTCCAGATGCTTGCTCTACCTAGTGGGCATGTGCGACCTTGCGCTTGCCTCATCTTTGTGCATCTGGCTAATGTAGGATCTAGAGAGTTGAACATGGGTTCTTAGGCTTTGCAGTCAAGTGTCTTAACTGCCAAGCCATCTCTCCAGCCCAGTTTGTCATTTTGTAAATATGCTGCCCAGCTTGTCCAGTGCCCTTCCTGGCTAGATTAATCTGTGGGGCCCTTTCCCTTTACATTTTCATGCTGTCTATACCTACCCTTCTGAATTCCATGCATATAAGTCAGCAACATCTCTACACTGCCTTCTTGCCATTCATCTGCACTTAGCCAGAGCTAAGCTAAAACCACAGCTGTCACTAGTTGCTGTCATTGGGTTTGCTACCAACCTCTGAAAGCACAGAATTACAGACAGAAGGGCAGAGAGAAAAACTCAATAAGGATACTTCATACAATGGTGGCTTTTGTCCTTCTTCTGCACAGTGACAGCTAATCTCTGTGTGGTGGTTTGATTCGGGTGTCCCCCATAAAACTTAGGTGTTCTGAATGCTAGGTTCCCAGCTGAAGGAAATTTAGGAATAACTCTTCCTATAGGCAGTATATTGTTGGAGACAGGCTTATAAGTATTATAGCCAGTTTCCCCTTACCAGTGTTTGGCATATTCTCCTGTTGCTATTATCCATCTGGTATTGCCCAGGAGGTGGTGTCCACCCTCTGCTCATGCCATCATTTCCCCCTGCCATCATGGAGCTTCCCCATGAGTCTGTTAGCCAAAATAACCTTTTTTTTTTTTTTCCTCACAAGATGTTCTTGGTCTGGTGTTTTCTACTAGTGCTGTGAACCTGACTACAACACTCTGGCTTCTAGGGTTTTCCTCAGCCTCTGTCATGGGCTGGTACCTTGGAGGCACATGACTGCCACAGCAGCAACTAGACCTGAATGAAGCAGGTTTCTTTATGATTGGAGCACTGCTTAGCACAAGGTGATTCCCAGGGACTGTCTCATTCTTAGGCTACTTTTACAAAGCAAGGCCAGAATAATGTTCCTTTGGGGCAGGTTCATGTAATACTCCTGTTGATGTCCCTACTAGCTGGTGCACAGCCTAGCCCACAACAAACATTCAATAAACGTTTGGATAGCAAGATGGGTGAGTGAGTGAAGGAATGAGGAAGTTTCTTGATGGTATAATTTAGTTTATATAATGGACATTAATAAATGTTTGCTGGGGGGCTAGAGAGATGGCATAGCAGTTAAGATGCTTGCCTTAGAAGCCTAAGGACTCATGTTACACTCTACAGATCCCACATAAGCCAGACACACAAAGTGATGCAAGCACAAGGTCACACATGTGCATAAGAGTGCACTTGTCGTTCTGTGCACCCTGTGACATAGGTGAACAGGGTCGTTGGTACCCAGTGGCCAGTCAGGATCCCAGAGCAAAAGACTTGATTTCACAGCCCACACAGGACTAGGCCTCTCCAGGAAAGGCACAATGGGACCTACCATGACCAGGGAACTTAGGTCTGGCCTACTCATTCTTTATTGTGCCTGCCTGCATACCCTCCCACACAGGGTAACTGGTCCAGGGTGCTGGAAGAAGTCGGAAAGAGGGATCTGGCCTACTCACTCTGTGCTGTGCCCACCTGCACACAGTCCAGTGCAGGGAACCTGGACCAGGGAACTGGGAGGAGTTGGGAAACAGGGGTCTTGTTTACTCTATGCTTTACCACATGTACACAGTCTGGCCGGTTTCAATTCATTAAAAAAATTTTTTTATTAACTTACTTGGAAGCAGAGAGAGGTAGAGGGAGAGAAGAAGAGCATGAGAAAGAGACAGAAGTGTTAGAAAGAAAGAGAAAGAAAAGATGGGCAACAAGGGTTTTTACCATTGCAAATGAACTCCAGATATATGGGCCACTTTGTTCCTTTGGCATTATGTAGATAGAACAGAATCAAACCTGGGTATACAGGCTTTGCAAGTAAGTGCCTTTAACTGTTGAGCCATCTTCCCAGTACTAGTTTGTTGTTGAATTCAGTGTGAAGCATTAATTACAATTTTTAAGGATTTTCACATGTTTCTAAAGGAATTGTTTAAAATTATTTTCTGGTACCTTTCCATAAAGTTGTAGATTAGAAGTGCCTCAGTGCAAACAGATGAGGGAAAAATACAAAAGTAAGGGCTAAAAGACTGTCCTAAAGATGGAAAACATTAGAAGAACCTCAAAAAAATCACAAAGAAGTAGTACCAAAATGCCAGGATCACAGATATCAGTGTTTTCTGCATCCATACTAGAAAGATCTGCAGCATGTGCTGAACATAACTCTAAGCTCTTGGGAACTGTTGCAGTCAGGTTCCCATTGCTGGTAGAAATTAGCCAACCAAGAGCAGCTTGTGGGAAAAAAAGAGGTTTATTTGGCTTACAGACTCAAGGGGAAGCTCTGCGATGGCAGAGAAAAACAAGGGCATGAACAGAGAGTGGGCATCACCCCCTGGTTCTCATAAGGTAGACAACAGGAGCAGAAAAAAGGTGCCAACCACTGGCATGGGGAAACTTGCCTTAACACCCATAAGCTCACCCCCAACAATATACTCCCTCCAGGAGGCATTAATTCCCAAATCTCCATCAGCTGGGAACCTAGCATTCAGAACACCTAAGCTTATGGGTGACACCTGGATCAAACTACCACAAGAACAGAGGAAAGTGAGAATTCCAGCACATGATGTCACTGGAAACACAAATCTGAAGTTTAAAGGTCTCCAGAAGAGTACAAGCAAGCACCAGATGGGTGTTTGGAAACTTTAAATGAAAGGCCTTCTAGTGTGAACAGCTCCCTTCCCCATTTGGCTTCACATTCTTTGTTTTCTCTTCAGAATACATAATATCTATATGCAAAAAATTGTTGGAGGCTAGCTTGGGCTACATAGGGGGACCATTCAAAAAGACAAAAGAAAGAAAAATGTATTGTATACTTACAAAATGTTTGGAGTTTTCCTAAATATTCTCAACACCAGCAATACTTATGTAAAGCGATTGATACCTGTTTGTTTGATTTAATCATTTAGCATATATCAAAATATCACCTTAATAAAGCTTTGAAAAATTTTTAAAAAGTATGTGGCAGCTGGAGAGATGGCTTAGCAGATGAGGTGCATGGCTGCAAAGCCTAAAAATTGAGATTCAATTCTCCAGTACCCACATACACCAGATACACAAGGTGGCTCATGTGTCTGGAGCTCATTTGTGATGACTGGAAGCATTTGTATGCCCATTCTCTCTCTCTCTGTGCATGTGTGTGTGTGTGTGTATCTGTATCTCTCTCTCCCTTAAATAAATATATAAATAAAAATTAAAAAAAAAAGAGTGCACTTGTCTAGAGTTTGATTGCAGTGGCTGGAGGCCCTGTTGTGTCATCTCTCTCTCTCTCTTTCTCTCTCTCTCTCTCTCTCTTACTCTCTTTCACTTTCTCGCTTTTTCTCACTCTCACTCTCTTGTATAAAAGTCCAGTCTTTTGGAGTTACCTCAAAAAATACAAAATAAAAATAAAGGTTTGCTGGGGCTTGAGAGATTGCTTAGTGGTTACAGCACTTTCCTGTGACGCCTAAGCACCCAGGTTCCATTCCCCAGGACCCACGTAAGCCAGATGCACAAGGTGGTGCATGTGTCTGGAGTTCATTTGCAGCAGCTGGAGGTCCTGACATGCCTATTCTCTCTCTCTCTCCCCATCTCAAATAAATAAAAAGAAAAAAATAAATGTTTGCTGGATAAATTTACGATGCACGACAGCATAGCAGTCAAGAGCTGAGAGTGTGGAGCAGGGGAGAGAGGAGGTCTAAGAGTATAACTACTTATAAATAATAATAATAATAAATGAGCTGAGAGTGGAGTCAGACTGCTCCTTACAAGGGTTATGAGTTGAGATGAGTTACTTTCCATCTCTATGACTCATCCCCCCTCATCTTTAAACCAGGTATAATCATAACTGCCTTTAGTGGGTTTCTGTGAAGACAGAATGAACTACAACACATAAGATGTCTTAGTCCTTGCCACATAATAAGTGTCATGTGACTATTTCCTGCCATTAGTATTACTCCTAACTTCTACAGATGGTTACTGGTCAAGAAACCAAGAAGTATTTAGTTTGTGCCTTTTATGTACTAGGCACTATAACACATACTTTTAAGGAATTAAATAAAATTTATGCTAAAGATGCTGCTGTAGAAAAGGAAGTAAATGGCACTGGGACATTGGAGGTGTAGCTCAGCCCCTCACATTGAACAGAGCTGCCTGTGTTACAGATCCTTCGAGAGATACCAGCATATGACATCATCTACACAGCTGTCATCATCTCACATTCTGGGCGCATGATGTTTGTGGGCACCTCAGTGGGAACAATCCGTGCCATGAAGTACCCTCTGCCTTTGCAGAAAGAATTCAATGAGTACCAGGCTCATGCTGGTCCTATCACCAAGGTGAGCAGAGCCCTTCCCAGCAGGTCCCAGTCCCAGGTCCTACTTCACGTACTTTGTTGACCAACTTCCCAGTGTTGTTTCTTTCTCCATATTTCTCCTCTCTCCTTATTTGTTCACCTACCAAACATTCACTATCTGTCTGTTGACTGTTAATACTCTTAGTTTAAACTTCTAGGAACTTATCCCAGGAAATAATCCAAGACACACGTAAAGATTTAAGGTACCAGGTCATTTACTACAAAATTATGTGCAATAATGGGTCATTTGCTAGATGCTGTAGGTGCCCTAGCTCACTTATCATAGCTCTCAGCAGTAGTGAGTTTACCTGTTAATGACCCTCACTTGCCCCTCTCTCCAGAGAAATGTCCTGGACAAAAGGGAGTCATATGTCATCATCTAAGAGATCAGTCCCTAACACCCCCTGAGGATTCTTGGCAACCCTAGAATCAATAATATAAGCATGCATTTGTAAATAGACTTTCTATTAACTCTTTTCATTAAGTAATGCCTACTTTCAGTAGCTAGATGCTTGAAACCATAAGGGAAAAAACTAGATAAAGTAAGAAAATAACTCTGGAATCCAGTGACAGATGACTGGATAAGCAAAATCTGATACACAAATGGACAGTATTTTCTCTCAAAAAAAAAGTGTGTGGCGGGGGAAAGCTGGGCTGGAGAGAGGACTCAGTGTTAAGGTGCTTGCCTGCAAAGCCTAACAACCTGGGTTTGATTCCCCAGTACCCATATAAAGCCAGATATACAAAGTGGTGCATGCATCTGGAGTTCATTTGCATTGGCTAGAGGCCCAGGTTCACCCATATTGTCTTTCTCCTTCCCTCTCCCTCTCTCTCTTTCTCTTTGCAAATAAATAAGTAGTTTTAAAAAGAAAGAAAGAGAGAGAAAGGAGGGAGGGAGAGAGGAAGAAAGGAAGGAAAGAGAAAAGGAAGCTGGGCTAGGTGGTGTACACCTTTAATCCTAACTCAGGAAGCTGAGTTAGGAGGATTGTAATGAGTTCAAGGCCACCCTGAAACTACATGGTGACTTACAGGTCAGCTTAGGCTAGAGCAAGACCCACCTCAAAAGAAAAAAAAAAAAGGAAAAGAAAGGAAATTCTGCAGCATACTACTACAGAATGGGTGAATTTTGAGGGCATTATGTTAAATAAACCAATTATTAGAAGGCAACTTCAGTGTGCTTCTGTTTTTATAAGATATCTGAGGGTAGTACAAATGGGCTACAGGAAGGGCTTGAAGGCTAGGGTCCCACCATGGGAATGAGGCTCTTTCGCCTCTTCTGGGGCTTTTTATTTTTGTCTTTCTGAACCTAGGAGTTTGATGATAGAAACTCTCTGTCCTACAGCCAAAGAGGACTGGGATTCAGAGTCACCCAGATCCAGCTCTAGGGGATGCCTTTTCCATGGATTTGTTCCTAGAGCATTGGTTCCAGACCCCATAGCTCTGCATTCCTTCCGAGGGCTTCACGTCCTTTCCACTTCCTACCTTGTCCACTGTCAAGAAGTTTAGCTGCTTCTGCCACAGCAGGCTGTGGTTCAGGGCAGGGGGGAGGCATATAGGTGTGTGGAACAGTGAATTGGGGACCAATAAAACCTTTATTTACACTTCTTTTAGAGAAAGCGTGAGAGAATTGGCATGCCAGGGTCTCAGCCATTGCAATCAAACTCCAGATGCTTATGCCACCTAATGGGCATGTGCAACCTTGTGCTTGCCTCACCTTTGTGCATCTGGCTTACGTGGAATCTGGAGAGAGATGGAACATGGGTCCTTGGGCTTTGTGTACAAGTGCCTTAACTACTAAGCCATCTCTCCAGCCCTATTTACACTTTTAAAAAGAAGGTACTTAGAGCCAGCCTTGGTGGTACACACTTTTTTTTTTCCAGACCACAAAATAATTTTAATTTGCATTTCCCTAATGGTTAAAATGTGCAATACTTTTTGAAATTTTTTTATTAGCTTTCTATTCTGCAAGTACAGGCAGTTTGGTACCATTATTAGGCTCATCCGTGACCTACCCCCTTCCTATTGGCCCCTCCTTGTTGAGGTATATGGGTCGTGCATTGTGGAGTTAGCCCACAGTTATTGGTACGATAAATGTCTGTGTATCATGACCCAACATGTGGCTCTGACATTCTGTCCGCCCCCTCTTCCACAAAATTTCCCTGAGCCATGTTGGGTTCATTTTTGTTCTGCTTCAGTGATGAGGTGTTGGGGGCCTCTAGGGCTATGGCTCTTTGATTTGGTAGGCATTGATTTTTCTTTGTGTTGGTCTCCTTCCCCCTTGTGCTGGTATCTGGTTCACCAGGAAAACAGCACCCTTGCTTGTTTCGCCAATTTTCCTTAGTTTCAGCCGGCCCTTTGGAGGTATGATGAGGCGGCTCTCTCCTAAGGATCTGCATCTATCTGAAAAAGAGAAGCAGATTCTCCAACGGAGAGTAAGTTAGCACCGGGACAAATGAGATAACCCCTACTTATTATAGAGAGTTTAATAGGTGTAGGCCCTCTTGTAGCCCATGATTGATGGTAGCTTGATATTGGAGAGTAGTCTTATGTTTGGATATGGTTCTGACTTGTTTCCCAGCTCCAGCTATGGGTCTCGTACCACTGAGGGGATCAGTTAGCCGAATCAAGAGCAGTTGGTTCCCCGCCATGGCTGTGTGCCACTATTGCACTTGTGTGGGCATCACACCAGGTTATTTGCTGCTAAGTAGGTTGGACCATGAGTTGCTTGGACAGATATTGGTCGTTTCCCCCAGTCGCCCATGTAGCACCTTTTGGCACTAGACATGCTGACTGTCTGGGGACTGACTTTCTCCTGGCTTCCAGCCATGCTGTTCCATTTTACATGTCAGCTGCATATGGTGTCTTCAGCAATAGGGTCTTACCACTAACCTTTGGTGGGTCATCAAGTACTTTGACAGAAATCTGTCATTCTTTCAGAAAACCTTGTAGGCTTCTCTGATCAAAAGCTCATTGTGGGTGATAGCCCCATGCTGGTACTGGGAGTTACAGGTCAGTGTCCCCTTAGAAAATGAGGAAAAAAGGTAACTAATATATAGGAGTTAGAGAGGAGAGAGAGAGGGAGAGGGAGGGAGGGAAGATGTAGAGGATTTAGGTTAGACTTGATCCTACCCTCTCCAGTGTCTTATGGTTCAGGTGTTTCCTTTAAGGGCCTGATTCCAGCCCTCAGGAGACAGTTCTAGGAGGATCGCTGTGAGTTTGAGATCAGCCTAAGACTACATAGTGAGTTCCAGGTCAGCCTGGGCTAGAACAAGACCCTACCTTGAAAAACAAAAGAACAAAACAAACAAAAAAAGTACTTAGGAGTAATCAAAATTATAGAGGCAGAAAGTAGAATGGTGGTTGTCACAAACTAGAGGGAAGGAGAGATGAGGAATTCTTGTCTATTGGTATAGAGATTTTTTTTTTACCTTTAAATGACAAAAGAATTATGGAGATAGATGGTGGTGACAGCTACACAACGTCACAAATGTCTCTAATGACAACAAGATGTATGCGTATGATTAATATGGGAAGCTTTCTGTGTATTTTGACACATTAAAAAATGAATAAAAAACATTTCTCTAGCATGAAAAATAGTTGCCAGTAAATCACAGTCAGCAGAATTAAAAGTTATTCATGATTTTTTAAAAAAGAGAGGAAAGAAGATTGTCTGTTTACACAGACACTAGGAAAATGTATGTCTTTCCCCCTTCCCCTTTCCTTTAGTCCATATTAATTAACATAACACCTGAGATTTTTTTTGTTTTGCTTTTTTCAAGGTAAATTCTCACTCTATAGCCCATGCTGACCTGGCACTCACTCTGTAGCCCCAGACTAGCCTTGAACTCACAGCGATCCTTTTACCTTGCCTCCCGAGTGCTAGGATTAAAGGCGTGCACCACCGCATCCAGCTCCAACACCTGAGATGGTTTTTTTTGTTGTTTTGGGGTTTTTTTTTAAGGTTTATTATTTTAAAATATTTTATTTTTATTTGTTTATTTGACAGAGAAAGGGGGGGAGAGAAAGAGAATGGGTGTGCCAGGGCTTCCAGCCACTGCTAGCGAACTCTAGATGCATGCTTCCCCTTGTGCATCTGGCTAATATGGGTCCCGGGGAATAGAACCTGGATCCTTTGGCTTTGCAGGCAAATGTCTTAACTGATAAACCATCCCTCCAGCCCTTAAGATTTATTTTTATTTATTTATTAGAGACAGAGATAGGGAGAGAGAGATAGAGAGTGAGAGAGAATGGGTACATCAGGGCCTCTAGCCACTATAAACAAACTCCAGTTGCATGCGCCACCATGTACAACTGGCTTATGTGGGACCTAGAGAATTGAATCTGGGTACTTAGGCTTCATGGGTATGCGCCTCAACTGCTAAGCCATCTTTCCAGTCCAACACCTGAGATTTATAATTATGCCCCAAACTCTATGTTGGCTTACCTATAGGCACTATCCTTATTATAAAAGGATTTTTCATTTTGAAATGAAATATTCCTGTACTGATCCTGGGCCTTGAGTCCAAAGTAAATTACTATGATATCATCCCCTTCTTCCCTTTGGATCTACTATGTTTTGTAAGATCATTGTTTATTATAGATGCAACACATTTTTATTTTAGAAGTAAGGTTCTCATAGTAGCATTGTCATTACTATTAGGAAGAAGTTTAGAGACAAATTTGAGAGGAGAAAAAAAATCTCCACAGCAAGAACAGGTTTATTTATGGTTCAGAACAAGCAGCCTAAGAGGGACACACCATGGTTTAGCAGTCCTGGGACTGACTCTGGTGGCTGACAGCAGGGAGCTTTTATTTGTTTTAGGATGGAGGAAGTGTCATGTTGGCAGAAAGAGTAAGGGAGAAGTGAGAAATGGGGAGAAGTAAGCTGTTTTGTGGGTTTTCTTTGTTGTTGTTTGTTGCTGCTCAAGGTTGCAGGCTGTGAGTTAATCTCCAGGCAGACTGTTCAAGGTTGTGGGACTGCTTGTAACTTCCAAATAGACTCTTGGTGTCCGAAGTCTGTTTGCTGACTCCTTTACTGTGTGTTAACTCCTTCATTTACTATGTTGATGTCTTCTGTCTTGTTTCATATATTACATGTATATTTGAAATAAAATTAAACTCATGCCAGTGATCACTGTTTTGTGGCCTGCTTTTAAAAATTGAACTCAGGAGCCGGGTGTGGTGGCACACGCCTTTATCCCAGCACTCGGGAAGCAGAGGTAAGAGGATCGCCATGAGTTCGAGGCCACCCTGAGACTACATAGTAAATTCCAGGTCAGCCTGAGCTAGAGTGAAACCCTACCTCAAGAAAAAAAAATTGAACTCAGGGCTGGAGAATAGCTTAGCAGTTAAGACACTTGCCTGCAAAGCCTAAGGACCCAGGTTTGAATCCACAGTACCCACGTAAACCAGATGCAGAAGGTGGCACATGTGTCTGGAGTTCATTTGTACTGGCTAGAGGCCCTGGAGTGCCCATTCTCTCTCTCTCTCTCCCCTCCCCTTCTCTCTCAAAATAAGTGAATAAATTAAAAAACTGGAACTCAGCCTGGGAAGATGGTTCAGCAGCTAAACAAAGCCTTATGGTCTGAGTTTGATTCCCCAGTACCCATATAAAGTCTGATGGAAAAAGTAGCACATTCATCTGGAATTCATTTGCAATGCCACAAGGCCCTGATATGCCCATTCTCATCCTCTCTTTCTCTCTCTTTCACACACACACACACACACACACACACACACACACACACACAAATGCGTTAATTTTAAAGATCTTTTAAAACTTTAGCACTATTAAAAAAATGTTTGCATGTAATTAAATATTCCTTGAAAGCATGATCTTCGTGGCTACATAGATGTCCTCTGCTAGTCTAGAACTCACTCTTTCAGTAAATCACCTAGACCCTATTTAAGTCTTCATGTGCACCTCTGATTATTTCTTAAAGCTAAATTCCTGACAGAGGTGAAACCCTTGAATGAAAGTTTTATTGTTTTTAAAATGCATGCCACATATCCCTATATTATGGAAAATATTTCTACACACACACACACACACACACACACATATGTTTCTGTGTGTGTATTAGTGTATATATACACACAGTTAATATATATGTAGAAGTAGTTTGAATGTATGTTCCCCATAGACTCAGGTATTAAAAGTAAACTTGTAACAGATCTCCAGCCACATGGCTAGAACAGGTGTCACTAGGGACAGATCCTGAAGTCCAGCCCTAAGGTGTCACTGGAGCTGGATCTGAATTCCAACACAAAGGCATCAGAGAGGTTTGAGATCTGGGGTTCCTGCTTGCTGCTGGATTTTGTGCTTGCTGCTTTTTGGTGTTGATGGCTGGTGGTGCTTTCCCTGCTTGGATTTATGAATGGGAGCCAGCTGCTTCTGCCATCAATGGAACGTCCCCTGGTTTCTGTAAGTTTGTGTGTGTGTGTGTGTGTGTGTGTATGGTTTATTTTTTTAATATAAGTTATAGTCTTGTATCCCTTTCCCCTGGACTCCATTTCCCTGAGAGCTCTCCTCAGTAGGGTTCTTGTTGGTCACTGTGGGGTAAATAAGGCCTCTATTAGTCTCTGGGGCACAGTTAAATCTTCTGTCTTAACTTTTGTTTTTGTTTTTATTTTTGTTTTTCAAGGTAGGGTCTCACTCTAGCCCAGGCTGACTGGAATTCACTATGTAGTCTTAAGGTGGCCTCGAACTCAAGGCTATCCTTCTACCTCTGCCTCCCAAGTGCTAGGATTAAAAGCATGCGCCACCACGCCCAGCAACTTTCTAATTTGAAACAATTATAGAGTCAGAGGAAAATTTGAAGGCAACACAAGGTACTTGTGGATCCTTCACCCAGTTTCCCCAAATAATTAGGTCTTTGGTAACTAGTATATTATCAAACCAGAAAACTGACTTTGGTGTTGCTGCATGTGTGCTCTGTGTCTTCTGATCACATGCATAGTTTGTGTAACCATCACTACAGTCAAGATACAGAATTGTTCCATCACTAGCAAGACTGCTTTCATGCTACCCTTTCATAATCACACCCACTTCTCCCCCCATTCCTAAGCCCTGACAACCTATTCATTTCTTATCCAATTCTATAATCTTGTTATTCTGAGAATTCTGCATAAATGTGGTCATACATTCTGTGGCTTGAGGGAGGCTTTTCTTGCTGAATGTAACCCTCTTTACATCTTTCCAAGTTGTTTGGTTTCCTAATGGTTTCATTTCTGAGTGGTAATCTACCATGTGCCATGGCAAACAAACCATAGGTAGTTTAACCACCACCTATTGTAGGATTTTTTTCCCCCCAGTTTTTGTCTATTACAGATAAAGTTGCTATGAACAATCTTGTGCAGGTTTTCTGTGGATTTAAGTTTTTGTTTCTTTGGGTATCAGGAATATAATTTCTGAATCATATAGTAAGTAGAAGTCTAGATTTTTTTTAAAAAATGTATTTGAGGGCTGGAGAGATGGCTTAGCAGTTAAGCACTTGCCTGTGAAGCCTAAGGACCACGGTTCGAGGCTCGGTTCCCCAGGTCCCACGTTAGCCAGATGCACAAGGGGGCGCACGCGTCTGGAGTTCGTTTGCAGAGGCTGGAAGCCCTGGCGTGCCCATTCTCTCTCTCTCCCTCTATCTGTCTTTCTCTCTGTGTCTGTCGCTCTCAAATAAATAAATAAATAAAATGTATTTGAGAGAGAGAGAAACAGACAGAAAGAGAGAGAGAATGGGCATGCCAGGCCTCCTACCACTGTAAACGAACTCAAATACAAGTACCACTTTGTGTATCTGGCTTTACTTGGAAACCAGAGAATTGATTCTGGGCCATCAGGCTTTCTAAGCAAGCACCTTTAACTGCTGAGCCATCTCTCCAGCCTAGAAGTCCAGATTCTTAAGAAACTGCCAAGCTATTCTCCAAAGTTGCAATGCCATTTGATGTTCCTACAAGCAACCCAAGAGACCCAGTTTCTCAGTGTCATTGCCCAAACCTGCTAATTGTCATTGTTTGTGTTTTTGTGGTTCTTATGACTGTGCAATGATTTCTCAGCACAGTCTATCTTTGCATCTTTGTAAATCACTAGTACTGTTGAAATCTTCTCATGTGAAGACTTGCCATCTATTAACCTCGTAGTAACACATTCTCATTGTTTGCTCACTGGATTGTCGGTATTTTTCTTTTGCTATTAAATGTTAGGGTTCTTTATACATTCTAGATCATAGTTGACTATTACAATTCCACATGGCATATAGACACAGCTGCACATCTTTTATTCACAGAAAGAAGCCTGTGAAGCTCCTGTCTTACTGTTACCTAGGACCAAGTGTACCTCAGTGTCAGTCTAGGCCCTGAGACATGTGCGGTCAACATACACACCAGGAAAAGTAGACAGTCTTCCAGGATAACAGCGGAAGGTATCACCAAGACAGAAAGTCAGGAATCTAGCCCAGCCTGAAAAGATGCTGTGGGCAGAAGAGACACCAGAGTCTAAAGCCATACCACCCTGAACATGACAGATCTCTTCTGACCTTGAAAACTAAGCAGGGTCAGGCCTGGTTAATACTTGGATGGGAGAAGAAATACCAGGAAGCCACACCTGAGGAAAATGAAATCATTAAAATCAAACCCACTGAGGCAAAAGTGATTGTACCCTGCCCCAAAACCCAACTAGAGATGATTGCCAATGATAAGTGCAAATGCCAGGTGGTAAGAGACAAAAGCATGCATAAAACAGTCATTAAACTAAGTTTTAACAACAACAAAAAAGAAAAACTCTTAGGCCAGGTGTGGCAGTGAACACCTTTAATCCCAGCACTCGGGAGGCTGAGGTAGTAGAATTGCTGTGAGTTCAAGGCCAGCCTAAGACTACATAGTGAATTCCAGATTAGCCTGGGCTAGAACAAGACCGTACCTCAAAAGAGAGAGAGAGAGAAAGAGAGATGGTAATGAGATTATGCACAGCATGAAGAAAAACACAGACTTAACTAAAACTCTACCTCCACATGTAATGACATGGGAAAAGTAGGTCCCTGATTATCCAGTCCATTTTTGTCCTTTGCTTTAAGTTAGCTGGAATTTTCTGTCCCCACACACTGGCTCCCTTATACTCAAGTGTAAGAATAAAGTCTTGTTCCTATACCAATGTGATTCTTGTGGTGGAGAGCACAAAAGTCTGGCAAGGCTGTGTGGACAGAGCCCTTGCACAGTGGCCCGCTCAGCCTTCATCACCCATGGCCCCAGAATGCTTCCTCTCCATGCTTTGGTCCTCCACAGATGTTGCTCACTTTTGATGACCAGTTCCTGCTAACTGTCGCAGAGGATGGCTGCCTGTTCACCTGGAAGGTCTTTGATAAGGATGGCCGGGGAATCAAGCGAGAGAGGGAGGTGGGCTTCGCTGAAGAGGTGCTCGTGACTAAAACAGACATGGAAGAGAAGGTAAGAACCAGTTTTACTGAGGAAGAACCATAGCAGACTGTACTCAGACTGCTCTGACCAGCATCTGAGGTCCTGTCAAAGCCTGGTTGTATACATGCCCACCACAGACGACTAAGCTTCTTGCATTCCTTCTTCCAACCTTGGCTGTCTTCTATCTGACTTAGTTTCCCTCCTCACACTGCTTATCTTTCTACCACATGACATCATGGCTTGTACTGCACTTGCCTCTAACCTTGTGATCTCACTTTCTTCTTGCTACTGTTTGAGAACATGAACCATGACATATAATTCTCTTATGTGACCCAAAATTTCTAGCATATGCTATGCATGTAGAAGATAAGTGATAACTATTGACAAAATTAAACCATGAAGCCAAACATCCCATTTGTATCTCTTAAACTTAATTTCTAGCACATGGGAACTTCTTTATAAAAAATGAAAAAAAGAAGAAAGAGAGAGATTGGGGCCAGTTGTGGTGCATGCCTTTAGTCCCAACACACTCAGAAGGCTGAAGTAGGAGGATCACCATGAGTTTGAGGCCAGCCTGGAGCAACAGAGTGAGTTCTAGATCAGCCTGGGCTAGAATAAGACTCTGCCTCAAAAAGAAAAAAAAAAAGCTGGGTGTGGTAGCTCACACTTATAATGCCAGAACACAGAAAGTTGAGGTAGGAGAACCATGAGTTTGAGGTCAGCCTGTACCACATAGCAAGCTCTAACTGGTCTGAGCTACATATCAAGACTATCTTCAAACAGAAAAAAGTATTTAGAAAGCATTCCTGACAGCCATACCTATACCTCTGAGTGATAAAAGCATGAAGTAAGAATAACTACTGCTTGCAGAAAGCAGGAATCACGCTGCTATGCAGATTCCCCATTGAAATATCTCAGTGCAATACCTCTGTAAGGGAGATATTATTCTCTTCACGTTTCAAGGAGTCTGGGGTACAGAGTCACCCGGAATGCATTTAGTCCAGTGCCAACTCTCAGTCACTATACCAAGAGAACGGCCCTCCTGTTGGTGTAGTAAGTGTTCCATAAAGTGCTTTGATGAAATTTGAGTGCATAGCTCTTGGCAAGGCTCTCTATGGGGGAAACTCTGGGGAGTCCTGAGGCTGCAAATTCATTGCTTCTCAGGAAGAATCTGAGTGTGTTTATTGAATACCATTAGCTAGGCACTGGGAATGCATGTGTTTTGAAATGACAGGCATGGGTCCTGTGATCAGGAAGCCCCATGGCAAGGGAAGAAGAGAGACAAGTAACAGTGTTAGAACAGCAGTACAAAAGCAGCCACAGGGGCTGGAGAGATGGCTCAGCAGTTAAGGCACTTGCTTGCAAAGCCTAACAACCTGGGTTCGATTCCCTAGTACCTAAGTAAAGCCAGATACACAGAGTAGCGCAAGCATCTAGAGTTCATTTGTAGCCACTGGAGGCCCTAGCATGCCTATTCTCTCTCCCTCCCTTCTTGCTCCTCAAAAATAAATTATATATATATTTTATTTTTCAAGGTAGGGTCTTACTCTAGCCCAGGCTGACCTGGAATTCACTATGTAGTCTCAGGGTGGTCTCAAACTCATGGCCATCCTCCTACCTCTACCTCCCAAGTGCTGGGATTAAAGACATGCGCTACTACACCCAACCCAAATAAAGTATTTTTTTAAGATTTTATTTATTTATTAGAGACAGAGAGAATGAGAAAGAGAGTGTGAATGGGCGTGCCAGGTCCTCTAGCCACTGCAAACGAACTCCAGATACATGTGCCACCATGTGCATCTGGCTTACATGGGACCTGGAGAACTGAACCAGGGTCCTTAGGCTTCACAGACATGTACCTTAACAACTAAGCCATCTCTCCAGCCCTAAAATATTTTTCTAAAAAAAATAAAAATAAAATAAATCAAATACAAAAGCAGCTGCAAAGCAGGATAGCAAGCCTCTGGGTGTTTCCTGGGGATTCCCTCTATAACTACCTAGAATTTTCACCAGGAAAGGCAAAGGGGAAAGAAAGAGGGAGGGAGAACTTGATGTCCCATTGGCAGGCAAGCATGTCTCCATCTCTTCTTTGTTTTCTTCTCTATTCTTCCCAGAAGGTAGGAGAAACTAAACAGGAGACACCAGTTGAACCCAAGACCTGACAGAGCGTAGGCTAATACCTGATCCTGACCACAGCCCCCAGTTAGGCCTGAGGACACTGCTGCCAGGCTGGAAGCAATGTACACTGCCCACTTTCTGACCTTCCTCCTTTCTCAGAATTCTCAGGCTCTGAGGATTCTCTGCAAACTTCTGACTTCTCCTCCCTCTCTCCCTGTCTTCACCTGTCCCTTAAATCACATTGCACATTAGCAAAATTCCAGCTCTTTCTTTCTTTATAGTCTGTGAAATTCTATTTAACTGTCTCTGAGCCCAGAATTTACCACTCATTCTAAAAGGATCTTATAATATACAGTGGTATTGGGCCAAAGAAATAAAGACATAGAGGGTCCCCTTAGCTTATAGCCAGAGAGAAGAAAATAGGGAGCTAAGCATGCAGTAAGTGTTATGAAAGGACAATGTGGGAACACAGGAAAAGGACCCTGACTCAGACCAGGTTCTATCAGAAAAAGCAAGCCCCTGCATAGAACCTTCTAGAACAAACGGGAAAAGCTCTTTCCACACTGAGCAGTGAGTGTATATAGAGGGATGAAGAAGTGGCACTCTGGGGAAGATGCTTCTAGTAATTGTGGCTGGAGAGTTGAAGGTGTCCTGGAGGGGAAAGCTGGACAGAGAATCAGAGAATCCATAGGGACTTTTTCTACCCTGTTCTAAACTTTGGAAGTCATTTGGAAGGACCTTCAGGGAGATTTAAAAGTTAGGAAGTGGCTTGACAAAATTCCCATCTTGGAAAGCAATGTGGTGATGGAATAAGAAATATCACATATCAAAAACTAAACCTTTCTTGCCAAGAAATGTTTCCTTCCAGTCCAGAATAGATGCTGGGGCCATTGATTCATCTGATGAATATCAGGGCTGATAGTGTTGCTGGTCCTGTGCTAGGCTGTGAGATAGCACAGTGAAATGAGACAGGCCACGTCAAGCACTCAGGTATGGCCAGTCCACCTGGAAGTCTTTGACCATGATCCCCTCTCCTCACTTCACACCCAGTCTTTGTCTAGAACCTTTTCTATAGCCTTTCCATTCCTCTGCCCACCCCCACCACCAGCTCAAGCACCTCGGACTAAGCAGTGTTGCAGTTAGGTTCACATTGCTGGCAGGAAACACCCAACCAAAAGCAGCTTGTGAGAAATAAAGGGTTTATTTTGGCTTCCACACTCAACGGGAAGCTCCAGGATGGCAGAGGAAAACAATAGCATGAGCAACACTTGCCAACACTAAGTAGACAATAGCAACAAGAGAATGTGCCAAACACTGGCACGGGGAAACTGGCTATAATACCCATAAGCCCAACCCTAACAATACACTGACTCCAGGAGGCATTAGTTCTTAAATCTCCATGAGCTGGGAACCTAGCATTCAGAACACTTAAGTTTGTGGAGGACGCCTGAATCAAACCACCACAGCAGTTAGCCACCCTACCTCAGTCCATCTCTGCTGCACACAGACCTCAGGAAACCAGCTTAATCAGGATAGATAAGGATCTTTAGGGGCCCTCTAGTATTGAGTCCAAATCTCCTATATGACCTACAAGGATTTTGATGGTCTCCCAGTCTCAGACTCCTTTCCTTTTCCCTTCCACTGGACCCTGACTGGGCATCTTTGCTTCCCTGACTTTGCACATGCAGTTCGTGTTCATCCCTTGTCTTGGCCCCTCCCACTCTATGGCCAGGGCCATACTAGTGTGCTGGCCAGGAACAAACATAACACATTCCTTGTTGTCAAGTTGCTTATGGCAGTAAGAGAAACAGATCAGCAGAGATAAGGTGTTATCAAGGTGAGCAAGAAGAAAACCCCCCTTGTCCTCAGTCACTCTTCCATCACCATTGACTTTTTAGGAAATGAAAGGTGTGAATACCATGGTAGCTTCAGAAAGCTCTAACATCATGGAATTTTTAAAAACACTAGATGTGGGAGTCAGGCAGAAGGAAGAATTAGGACCTAAACTAAAGTAAGAGCAGTGAGACTAGCACAGGCATAAAAGACATGAAGAGGCACAAGTGACAAAAATGAGAACCACCCTACTTTGGACATGTATCATAATTTATAATTATGTGTTTGTTGGTTTGTCTGCCTCAATGACTAAGTTTCATGAAGACAGGAAATGTGATTGAAATAGTGTCTTGTGAGCGAGGGATTTAGCTCAGTGGCGAAACACTTGCCTTGTATATGTAAGCCCCTGGGCTTGATTCCCGCTACTTCAAAAAAGCATATTTTAGGGGCTGGAGAGATGGCTTAGTGAGTAAGGCGCTTGTCTGAAAAGCCTAACAATCAGGGTTCAGTTCCCCTGCACCCACATAAAGCCAGATGCACAAAGTGGTGCATGCATCTAGAGTTCATTTGCAGTGGCTAGAGGCCCTGGTGTGCTCATTCTCTCTCTCTCTCTCTTCCTCTTTCTCTCTCTTTCTCTGCTTGAAAATAAATGAACAATAAAAAGAATTTTTAAAAATTTTGTTCATTTTTATTTATTTATTTGAGAGCAACAGACAGAGAAAGAAAGAGGCAGATAGAGAGTGAGAGAGAGAGTGGGCATGCCAGGGACTCCAGCCACTGCAAATGAACTCCAGACGCATGCACCCCCTTGTGCATCTGGCTAATGTGGGTCCTGGGAGTTGAGCCTTGAACTGGGGTCCTTAGGCTTCACAGGCAAGCGCTTAACCACTAAGCCATCTCTCCAGCCCATAAAAAGAATTTTTTTTAACTTACCTTTTTTTGTTTGTTTGTTTGTTTTGTTTTGTTTTTTGAGGTAGGGTCTCACTTTAGCCCAGGCTGACCTGGAATTCACTATGGAGTCTCAGGGTGGCCTTGAACTCACAGCGATCCTCCTACCTCTGCCTCCCGAGTGCTGGGATTAAAGGCGTGCACCACCACGCCTGGCTTAATTTATCTTTTGAGTGCCCACTGTGTGTTAGGCATTATTCCAGGTACTTGGGATACATCAATGAACAAAACTAATAAAGATACCAACCTTCTGGAGCTTAAATTCTAATGAAGGGAAAAGACAAAAGATAAACAAAACAATAATTTAATAATTACAAAGTACTGTGATCTAAGGAAATGATAAAAAGTAGAGCAGAAGAAGGGAGTAGGAGGGGAAGTCAAGAGTATGGCATGGGGAATACCAGATACTCTACTGAGAAGGACCCTCAAGGAAATGGTGACCAGGAGTGAGGGGATACAAGACTGTACCTATGTAAAATATTATATATATATGCATGGCACTGGGAATGGGAAGGGAAGGGAAGGGTTACAGAACCAAATAGTCTTTCTAGGTAAGCCTCACAGGGCAGGAACACTTAAGCCCATTGGAAGAAGATAGGAGTTGTTAGCACACAGTGGAACCCGCTGAATACATATTGTGAAGGTAGAGGAAATGCTCTTCTGTCTACATTACCTCTGTGTTTCTGGAGGAAAAGATGGCAAATTCTAGTTGAGACATGTTGAAGTTGAAGTTAGGCAGAACAGCAGGTCCTAGGTCACGGCCTCAGAATAAGTATTCTGATGCCCCTCACTGTGAATACACTTGATTTTGTGTCCTTCTCCCAAAGGCCCAGATTATGTTGGAGCTGAAGACTCGTGTGGAAGAATTAAAAATGGAGAATGAATACCAACTCCGGCTGAAGGATATGAACTATTCTGAGAAGATTAAGGAGCTCACAGACAAGTTCATCCAGGAAATGGAGTCCTTAAAAACCAAAAACCAGGTCTGTTTGAGAGCCTGAACCAGAAGCCAGAGTAATAAGTTCTTTCCATGTGGCTGGTCCTAGGGCTGGCTGTGGTGCTTATATCTTCTTCTTGAGCAAAAAGATACAGGATAATATTCACCTGTACAGCATAATAAAGATCAGAAATGTGTACAGCAAAGTGATAAGTGTAAGAAGAGGCAGAATATAAAGTTCTCCATAGTGAATGGTATTGCCTAGGTAACACATGTCCACTCAGAGACTAGATAGCAATATTATGATCTCTGGAAAGCTGGGGTTAGAGATAAATTTTTGTTCTTTGTACTTTTTCTAAGTTTCAAATTCCTTTACAGTGAGAATTTATTATTTTTGTGACCAGGAAAATCTTATTTTAAAATAATGTACAAATACAAGTGATAAAGAATAGAAGAAGGCTGGGATGTGGCTTAATTGTTAAGGCATTTGCCTATGAAGCCTAAGGACCAAGGTTTGACTCCCCAGGATCCATGTAAGCCAGATGCACAGGTGGCGCATGTGTCTGAAGTTCATTTGCAGTGGCTAGAGGCCCTGGCATGCCCATTCTCTATATATATCTGCCTCTTTCTCCCTCTCTCTCTCTCTTGCTCTCTAATAAAATAAAATGAAATATTTATTTTAAAAAATAGGAGGGAAAAGCTTACAAATACTGATTTCTAGATTGTCAGATAGTTAAATAAAATTAATCTAAGCAGTTTGTAATTAGGATTGGTCCAGAGCTCTGCAAGTCTTGTCTTTTTTGTTCTATACAAACCTGTCAAAGCTCTCATCTAAAATTCTCAATCTTTTGCTTAAGGGATATTTGTGATGTTATATTATCTCCATGGATCAGTTTGGCTGGCAAGACCTTGGCTACTAATTTTATTAATTCTTTCGCTTATGATTCACTCAGCAAACATTTATTTACTTATTGCCATGAATAAGGCAAATATCACATCAAGCCCTGGGATGGCACCCCTGACCTGTAAGGAGTACGGGGCTGAGGTAGAAGTGACCCTGTCAGAGTTTACACACAGACATCCTGAGGCGTCAACCCACAACCATGTGGGAACAGCAGAGGATTGTAATGAATCCCTGAATTTCCACTCCACCATCTACTTGATCCTTGTCCAAAACTAAGCTCTGCACTGACAGATCTACTTTGTGGTAAGCACATAAACAGGAGCTACACAGAACCTTCAGAGCAGAATATGCTGTGGATGAAAAGTGGCCATGGGGTCATCAACCCACAGAACAATGTCTGCTGGAAATAAAGGCTTGAGAAAAGTTTGTGAGTGAAGGAAGAAGTAAACTTAATTCTCATCCCATTTGTGCCTTCAGCAGATGTGTGGAAATGAGAAAAAGTGTCCGTGTGTTTCAGGTTTTGAAAGCAGAAAAGGAGAAGCAGGATGTGTATCACCGGGAGCGCATAGAAGACCTCATAGAAAAACAGAGCAGGGAACTGCAAGACCTGGGTGAGCCTGAGCCCAGGGGGCTGGTGAAGGTCTGATGGAGGCAGGTTAGGGTCAAACACGTGAAAATACCAACACACCACAGAAGTCTCTGGGAATGTGGCTCTAGGAACATGTTATATCTATCTGCCAAGAATTCACTAGAGTTTTTACTATATTTGCTTATTCTTTAAATAGATATTAGACACATGCCGCATGCCAGTAGGAGATACAGGAAAGTTCAGATCTGGAGCCTGAGAGACTGCCTTAGGTCCCAGAGTCAGCACTTGCTTACTGGGTGCTCCAGGACATCACCTAGCTTTACCAAGCCTCAGTGAGCTCTTCGTAAAAATGGGTGGGATACTGATATCTGTGTTGCATACTCAGGAAATTCTTCTTGGCTCTGAACCCTTAAATGCCCCCACTTGCACCTTTCTAGAAACAGTGCTGTATCCACAGTGGGAGGAAGAGAGGGAGTTTCTGCCTGATGAGCTGGAGTATGGGTAGGCACAGAAGCCAGGCAGACCTTCAACCCTGGTTCTAGAGATGGCTACTCCAGCCAGCATGGAAGGGGAGCAAAGCACCTGGAGCTCCGGTGTGTCGCTGAGGCTGGTATCACATGCCCATCTAAAATACCCACCCTCTTGCCTCTCTCCAGAATGTTGCAACAACCAGAAGTTGCTTCTAGAATATGAGAAGTATCAGGAGCTGCAGCTCAAGTCCCAGAGGATGCAGGAGGAGTACGAAAAACAGCTTCGGGATAACGATGAGACCAAGAGCCAGGCCCTGGAGGAGCTGACTGAGTTCTATGAGGCTAAGCTACAGGAGAAAACTAGCCTTCTAGAAGAGGTACTCTCAGGAGCCATGCCGGGCCTCCCTTTCCAGGAGAAAGGGCAGCATGCACTGGCTAAAATGGAGGGAGGAGGGCAGAATGCAAGCCGTTAGTTTGTTCAGTGACTTTCCAGGGAGCTTCCATGTGCCGGCAAGTGCTACATGCTGGGGTTCAGTGGTGGCCATAGAAGATGCAAAGCTTCTGTCCTCAAGGGTGTCTCCTGGGGGAGGCCACCGAATAATTCACAAGTAAAGTTACAATGACCCCAAGTTCCACTAAAGAAAGATGCTAGAAAGCTTGGGTGTTGGTGTGATGCCCAGAAGCAGGGTACCAGGTGTTGGTAAAAGGAGGTTAAAATGGTGGAGCCTAAAGTCTGACCTGGTCAAGAAAGACGAGAGACAGGAAGAGAGTGGGATAGACAGGGCCTCACTCTCCATTTTAGTAAAAAGACTCATTTTCCATTCCCTGCAAAAGGCCCTGTGCTCTTATCATCCTAGACCCTCTTAACACAATGGCATCATAAGCCCCTTGACCCATCACCATATTTTCCCTCTCTCTGAATCAGGCACAGGAAGATGTCAGACAACAGCTGCGAGAATTTGAGGAGACCAAAAAGCAGATTGAAGAAGATGAAGACCGAGAAATCCAGGATATCAAAACCAAATATGAGAAAAAGCTTCGGGATGAAAAAGAATCCAACCTGCGGCTCAAGGGAGAGACAGGCATTATGAGGAAGAAGGTACGGGGCAGTTCCTGACAGATCCTAAGGAGACAAGTGGATAGAAAGCCCTGCGGGGGGGGGGGGGACATGCAGAAGTCCCACCTGAATGTCCTCACCTGCGGGTACACCTTTACCCAGAGGGCTTCACCACATCTTCTTAAAGGTCCACTTCTGAAGTCCCCTCTTCTTTCTTTAGGCAGGGGAGAGAGACAGGATCTTGCCATGTATCCCATGTCAGCTTGGAGCTTACTCTGTAGCTCTTTCTGGCCTGAATTTTGCAATCCTCCTGCCGTGACCTCCTGAGTGCTGGTTACAGAAATGTACAATCACACCTGGCTCTCCCCTCCTCTCTCCTTCTCATAGGGCTGCTGAGCTCCTCCATGCAGACAGGTGCTCCAGCCCTCCCTTTCTGAGCAGGCAGGATCTGGTAGAAATGAATCTTCCAAGAATAGATGAAATAGATAGCGTCCTAGCCTGGAAATGGCCTCTGCTCTGGTGGCTTCTGTTCAGACTGCAGGGGTGGGAGAATGGCTGAGGGTGTGAGATTCTTTCTGTGAGATGCGTGGTTCCGTGATGGCTGAGTGAAGGAGGAGGCACTTCACAGGTTCTTGTAGAAGTGCCTTGTTTCTTCAAAATGTTTAGCCTTTAAGAAGCTAACTTCAAAGCAAGCTCATGGGGAAGGAAGTAAAGCTTCCTATTAGAAATCACAGTGCTGGGGAATCTGAAGGACAATCGCTTTTCCCCTTCTTGGGCATGGCTAAAGTAGGGCCCATCTCAGTGACCTTGGTGGGCCATCAGTCCCCACCTTTAAAGGTCACTGTGGTGATGGCAGACCATGAGTCCACCCAAAGAGCTGCTGTCAGAGGCTCTTGTGAAGGCAGGCTGTCCTCCCCTGCAAGGAACGGGCCTACATATTATTGAACAGAACATTCCAGTCAGTCATTTGACCTGGAAAATTCCTTAACAGTCCTGAATTCTCCAAAAATTCACTTTCTGAAACCAACAAAATAAGTGAGGAGTGATGGCACATGTCTATAATCCCAGTGTTTAGGAGGCTAAGGCAGGAAGATCATGGGTTTGAGGCCAGCCCTGGCTACATAGACTTTGTCTCAAAACAAAACAAAACAAAACAAAACAAAACAAAACAAAACAAAACAAAACAAAACTCTTTAGCATCAACAATAACAAAATCCACTCGCAAAGGCCTGGAATTGAGTACTGGAGGCTCTTGATTCTCTGGAGGAAAGATGGCTCAGTCCATGGTTAGGTGGGGGCAGGAGGGAGCTCCAAGACCCCAGGGATCTTCACTGTTCCTATCTGTGTCTTCAGTTCAGCAGCCTGCAGAAGGAGATCGAAGAAAGAACCAATGACATTGATACCCTGAAGGGAGAGCAGATGAAGCTGCAAGGGATAATCAAGTCCCTGGAGAAGGACATCCAGGGCCTCAAACGAGAGATCCAGGAAAGGGATGAGACAATTCAAGACAAGGTGAGGGCTCATTTCTGCCCTCCCTGACCACTGTCTGGAGGGTCCAGGCCCTGTGGACATGGCTGGAAGAGAAGGTGTTAGTTCTTGGAGCACATTTACTTGACAATCAGCAAGGTGCCTACTATGTACTTGAAATGGGGCTAGTTAGTGCCGACACATCACACTCATTTCTGCCAACAACCTCAGGGCATGAACAACCCAGTGTTGTACCTGGGAGGCAGAGGGTCCTGCCCAAGGTCACAATTTGTATGAGACAGACTTGGACTAGGCATCTGAGTCAGCTGACTCCAAGGCCTTTCACTGTTCCAAGTGACCTGTCTCCTTGGACTGAGGGCAACTCACTCACCTCAGTGCCCACATGGTCTCCCTGCTCAGTGAGTGACTTCCCTAAGGTTGCGTACACTAGGAAGCTGGTACTGCTTTCTGGGATGCCTTTTCCATGAGCACTGTGAAGACAAACACATATTCTGTGGGGCATACCTCCTCAACATCCTCCTGAGCAAATGCAGACCTTTCCACCTCTCCATATGCTTTGCACCTGTGCACCTGCATCGGCCAGCAAGAATTCTCCTGTTACTGGGCTGGAGAAATGGCTTAGTGGTTAAGGTGTTTGCCTATAAAGCCAAAGGACCCAGGTTAAATGCCCCAGTACCCACGTGAGCCAGATGCACAAGGTAGCACATGCGTCTGGAGTTCGTTTGCAGTGGCTAAAGGCCCAGGCACTGGAGCCTTGGGCAACTTCTATAAGCCTTCTTGGTGTGGCCTATGAAGTGGGGATGATGAACTCGCCAAGCGGGGCGGGGGAGGGGGTTGCTTGTCAGGATTAAAGATAGTACTTTCATGCCATTTCTGCATATGAAGATTTGTGCAAGGATCTGGGATATGGAGGCAGAGCAGAAGGTCTCTTCAGATTCTCTAAGTAAGAATTGACAAGAAAGAGACCAAGGCTTCCTAATGCAGAAAATTGCAACAGTGTCCTAGGTGTTCCATCACCTTACAGCTTCCCATCCCTCATCCCCAGCAGCACTGAGGCCACACTGCAAGTGCAATCATGTCGTTCTCCCCCTTCGAAGCCTTCAGTGGCTTCCCATGGCCTAAAGGAGGCTGTGGGTATGTGGGGAGGGGAGGGGAAAGGGAACGCTGCTAACTTTTTCTTTAAAAGATTAGATGGTAAATATTTTAGGCTTTCCCAGCCATATGGTCTCTGCTCACCTAATCAACTCTGGGCACCACATGTGAAACCAGCTGTAAACAAAATTAAATGAATGCACTTGATTGTTTTCCAATCAAAAATAGGCAGCAGGCCAAGTTTGGTCCTCATACTGAGCTTGCCAACCCCTGGCCCACAGGACAAATTGTAAAATTCTTAAGCCAACAGGCAAGAGCCCTAGCTTCTTCCCCTATCTTCCCAGCCTCACTTCTCACTTCCCCTGTGAACCACCACTTCACCTTCCAGCAGGTTACTCTCTGCAGCCCCCAGCACCCACCATGCCTTCCTTGTCCCCCACCTTTACAACACCTGTCACATCTCAGGGTTATATTTGTTTATGCATCTGCTTTGTCAGCTAGTGTTTTATCCTAAAGGACCTGGACTCTGTCTTGCATTTGTAATTTTAATACTTGGCAGGAGATATTAATTAAGTAAGTTTGAGGGCTTGACCCATCTTCCAATTATTATTACTATGAAATATACTACTGTACAAGTAGTTACTAAAACTTAGTGATTAAAAATAATAGCTGGGCATGGTCGCACACACCTTTAATCCCAGAGCTTGGGAGGCAGAGGTAGGAGGATCACGGAGTTCTAGGCCTGAGACTTGAATTCCAGGTCAGCCTCAGCTAATGAGACCTTACCTAGAAAAACCAAAAAAAAAAAAAAAAAAAATATATATGTATATATATGTGTGTGTGTGTGTGTGTGTGTGTGTGTGTGTGTGTGTGTATGAACATTAATAGAAGTGCTACTGGGCAGTTTGGTGAACATAGTATGCCAAAGAAGGGTAGGCCTCCTTATATGCTCCTCCAGACACAAAAGGGCCTGGATATCCATGACCTCACAGTACCTCACACTACCTACACAAGACCATCATAATAGGGAGAAAAGATCATGTGATCAAAATAAAAAAGAGACTGATTGAGAGGGGGAGGGGAGTATGATGAAGAGTAGAATTTCAAAAAAGGGGGAAAGTGGGGGGAGGGAAGGAATTACCATGGGTTATTGTCTACAATTACGGAAGTTGTCAACAAAATAAATAAATAAAATAATTTAAAAATAATAATAGCTGGGGCCAAGCATGGTGGTACACACCTTTAATCCCAGCACTTGGGAGGTGGAGGTCAGAGTATCATTGTGAGTTTGAGGCCAGCCTGGGGCTACAGAGTGAGTTTCAGATCAGCTTGGGCTAGAGTGACCCTACTTTGAAAAAAATAACAAAGAAAAAGAAACTAGTGGGGATAGGGCCATGGCTCGGGTGGTAAACTTTTGCTGTGCAAGCGTGAGGATCTGAGTTCAGATCAGTGCCAGGTTTGCAATGGCAGTTGCCTATAATTCTAGCACTTGGGAGGAAAAGATAGGCAAATCCTAGAAGCAAGATGGCTACCTAGTCTAAATGAATCAGTGAGCCCTGGGTTCAGTGAGAGACCATGCCTCAATGAACAAGGTGGAGAATGATTGAGGAAGACATCTGATGTCGACTTCTAGCCTATACACACACACACATACATGCACAAGCATCCACACACATACCAACATACACACACACGTGCACACCACACAGACACACCAAAAAAATTACAAAAGTGCCGGCATGGTGTTGCATGCCTTTAACCCAGCACTAAGAAGGCTGAAGTAGGAGGATCACCATGAGTTCGAGGCCACCCTGAGACTAAATAGTGAATTCCAGGTCAGCATGAGCTAAAGTGAGACCCTACCTCGAAAAACAAAAATTATGAAAGGAAGAAACAACCATCTCATGCTCACAGATTTTGGGTCTGGGATTTGGACAAGGTATGATGGAATGGCTAGTCTCTGTCCCTGATATCTGGGGCCTCAGCTCATGAAAAAAGAGGACTGACAGCTAGAGGCTGGAAAATCCATGTCCAGATGACTTCTCTCATGTACCCAGTCTGGTAGAGAAGCTGGGACTCAGCTGGATCTTTCAACTAGAGCCCCAAATGTGCTCAACAGCCAGAGATCTTGGTATGGGCAGACTTTTTACATAGCATCTAGCCTCCCCCAGAGCAAGTATCCCAAGAGAACCAGGTAGAGACTAGGTGGCTTTTCTGACCTAGCCTTGGAAGCCACACAGCACTCCTTCAGCTCCAGTCTTTGGATTAGAAGCAAGTCCCAAAGTGCAGCCAGACACCAGGAAAGGGAACTGGACTGCACCTGTGATAGAGACACATCAAGGCCACCCTGTGGGAAAGCATTAGTGTGAGATGGGAGAAGCAGTTGCCCACAGCCTGGGTATGAGCGGATGAGTGAGTGCGTGGGCTTCCTGGCACAGGGGGGAAGGAGGCAGTGCCTGGTGGGGTGTGCGCCAACTGTGCAACTGTGGAGAGAAGTCTGCATCTAGGTGCTGCAAGATTAGTATTCTTTGCCCAAAAGGGGTTCCGTGAACCCCAGGGCCCTGTGATATCTCACGTCTCTCTTGTTTCATCTCCAGGAGAAACGGACTTATGATCTGAAAAAGAAAAATCAAGAACTAGAGAAATTCAAGTTTGTGCTTGACTACAAAATTAAAGAACTAAAGAAGCAAATAGAACCACGAGAGAATGAGATCAAGGTGATGAAAGAGCAGATTCAGGAGGTGAGAGCCATCTGTGACACTATCCTCTCAGGCCCTTGGTCCCTCCTCCACTATAATTAACTGGTCTAATGGGGATAAAGAAAGGTCTCACGGCCCCTCCAGACTCCCAGGGCATGTGTGGCCTCTGCTACACAGACGAAGCCTCTAGGGAGGCCTTGGTCCAGATGAGAAGCCAAGTACTTGGGGGTTTTATGACACAGAGTGTTCAGGTAGACTGTGTGTGGCCCTGCACACACCTCACTCACTGCTCAGCCATCAGGCCTCAAGCTGGAGACACAGCTGTTGGGAATTTGGCCACAAGAGGGCAGTGTGTACTCAGCCAACAGGCGCCCACCAGAAGGCACCTCTCAGCGTTGTTTCTGAAATAGGCAATGTTGCCAGTCCCCCCCCCCCCCCCCAGGGCATGATGTTTGGACTTCCATCTGGTAAGGAATCAGAAGTGTTCAAATGCCCAGGAATGGAACAATTAAGGATATGTTCTGGGAAACCAACAGGATGAAGGTAGAGAGAAGAGTGATTAGAAGCAAGACCAGCTGGACATGAGTTTTGAGAGCCCAAGGACATAGGTGTGTGTTCCATCTAGTGCTGGGCCTTTCACTGTGCATTTCCTTGTGACATGCATTTACCTGTCAGCTTCTCACTGGGCACAGAACACCTAATAGTAGGGCCCGTGGGTGATCTAAAACTGAATTGTTGATATTTCCTCACCCCCTGACAACTCTTTTCTTTTCCCCATTCTCCAATTTCTCCTTGTTCCCCAGTAAATAGAACTACGATCTACACAGTCATTTCTTGCAGAGACTGAGAACTCATGCTTATTCCTTCCATACCTCCCACATCCAAATCACTGCCAATGCTTACCTGATCCATTTCCCAAAGATATTTCAAGCCCAACTCTCTTCCCTCTGCAGCTATCACCTTGCTCCAAGCCTTCATGTCTCTCATTTAGACTTGACTCCAGCCTCTAGCCTCAGCCTGGCCTCCACATAGAGGTCAGAATGACCAATAGTATCCAGTCCCACCTAGAATAAGATCCAGAGGTCCTGCATGGTCCAGCCTTTCCCTGCTCTCAGTCTCATCTCAAAGCATTCTGTCCTGCTCCAATCCCAACTTTCCCATCTCAGGACCTCTTGTTCCCTCTGCCTGGGAAGGCTGTGCCCTGGACCATCGACTGCCTGGATTTGTATCTCTCTGGCTTGGGCTTAGATGTCACTTCTTCAAAAAAGCCTTCCCTGACCACTCTGTACAAAGGAGGATCGCACTCCCCCTTCATTGTCCCTAGCTATTGTGCTGAGCACAGACAACAGATTTGCCATTGGTAGCCTATCTAGATGCCTGTAAGTGATAATGGTGCTGGTCTGACCAGCAACATCTTTTCTCAAGGAGACGTAATGAAGAAGCCAGGTGGAGAGCAGTCAGAGATGAGTGGTCCAGAGAGGGTAGCAGTGACTTCTTTCCTGGCAGCTCCGAGCTGTTCTCTCTGTCCCAGTTGACCACAGAGCTGCTGTCTTAGAACCTCCTGCCGTTCTCTAGTGACTTCAAGGCTCAGGAATATCAGCCATCTTTGTCTGTACAGTAACAAAAAGACCTTATACTGAGGAACTTAGAAACAACAAAAATCAGGCTGGAGAGATGGTTCAGCACTTAAAGGAGCCTGCTTGCAAGGTCTGAGTTCAATGGTGGGAACCTTGGCATGCCTGCTTTTGTCTGACTGCCTCTCTCTCTTTTTCTCTGCTTGCAAATAAAAAGATATTTTTAAAAGAAACAACAGAAGTCTATTGCTCAGTCCTGGAGGTTGGGGAGCCCAGTATCAAAGCATCAGTAGATTGGGTGTTTGGGAGCTCATAGGTAGTGACTGCTATGTGTTCTCATATGCAAGAGAACAAAGGGAGTGACAGGTTCCTTCAGGCCTCTTTATAAGGGCACTTCTTCCATTTGTGAGGGCATTGCCCTAGAACCTAATCACCTCCAAGCAGCTCCACCTCTTAGTACCACCACTTAAGGGTTAGGTTTCACCACAGAAACTTGAAGAGGACACATACATACAGACCATAATAGCATCCCAAGAAGACAAAAGGATGAGAGACCCCACACACAGGAAAGATCAGTGTGCTACCAGCCCTAGAATCACTGTTCACATTATCTCTCCTCATTTGATATATGTGACAACTTGATTTTTTTTTTTTTTGAGGCAAGCCCAACACACTGGTCTTTTTTATGTGTGTGAGAGAGAAATGGAGTGCCAGGGCCTCCAACCACTGCAGTTGAATTCCAGACATGTGTGCCACCTTGTGCACATGTGCGACCTTGTGTGCTTGCATCACTTTGAGTGTCTGGCTTCCCTGGGACCTGGAAAGTTGTACAGGGGTTCTTAGGCTTCTCAGGCAAGTGCCTTAACCACTAAGCAATCTCTCCAGCCTGACAACTGGGTTTAGATTGGGTCTGTCATTTAAAGAGGCTCACCTTACTCTCCACACCAACACATCTGTGGCTTTTTCACTTTTCTAGACAGGAGCAGGGGTCGAGCATGGCCTTAATTCTCAGCAGGAAATATACTTGTGCCTTGACAATGATGAACAGGTCCTTCCTTCCTGTCCCATCCCCCACACACACACATATCCCTCTTACCAGGTGTGATATCTGAGTCTGGTTCCTTCCAGGAGCCTCTAATCTTGGAACTTTCTTCTGGGACTAGAGACATATTTCATCCCACCCACTGAAGCCCCCTGGTGAAGTTCTTTCTATGGGAAGGAAGGCACATGTGAAGAGATCTCTGTGAATGAACACAGAACCAACCTTGGTTTGGTCTCTCCCCTTGCATACACTTTTCCAGCTTCTCTCTGTGGAGAATAAAACCTCTTCCAAGGGAGAGATTTCCAGAACTTTGTTTTAGTTTCCACACATTTATTTGTTCATCATGAAGGCTTCCTCCACATCAACACTATAAATGTTGGAGTGGATAATTCTCCATTGTGGAGGGCTGCCTGTGCACTGTAGGGTATTTAGCAGCACTCCTCACCTCTACCCACTTGATTCCTGTAGTGCCACCTGCCCTGGATGCTGCAAGTAAAAATGTCCCCTGGAGGCATGGAGTGCTTTCTCCAGCCTCCCTCCTCCACCCTGTGAGAGTTGGTATGATGAATAACATGGACAAGTGGATGGAATTTCCATGCTGGGAAAGACATATTTGTTCTCACATTCTAGGCTCATCTGGCTTTCTAGCCAGATACTCAAATTTCACTTATTTCACAATTTTTTCTATAATACAGATTATTTATATTCTCAGGGTCATTTGAGGCTTTGCCTGGGAGGAAAAAAGAGCAAAGATAAAGAATACAGTCCTGGTTCCTTCTATCCTAACCCAGGCTGTCACTGCTGACTTAAGACTGCTCAGAGGCATGGTCAGCTGTCAACACTCAGACATGACCTTCAGGAGCCCCACAAATCAGAGATGCCCCTTCTCTCTTCCAGCTGTCATTTCCTTGGCATAGAATACTGTCTTCTCTCCCCTGGAGCCCAGCATGGCCCCTAGCTGGTCTGTCTACCTCTTTTAATGTAATCTCTGCATCAGCTCCTACTGAGTCCTTTGGTAGCTTGGTGGACCCCTCATCCGTCCTCCAGTGCCCTCTCATCTCACACGCACTTGAACCACTTCCAGCTTCACAGAAGTACACCTGGCTGACCATGCCTCTGGTCCTCTGTTTGCAGGCTGCTCTTTCCACTTTTGTCCTGACACTCTTCTTATAACACCCAGCTGAAACATCTCTTCTCCAAGGGCCACCTGCTTACCTCCTCTGTGTACACAGGGCATCTTCTACCTGGACCCCAGATGGTGGCTTGACCATTTTGTAATAAATTCTGGTTCCGTTCTGTTATCTCTCTAAACCTGAGGCTTCTTTTTCGCAGTTCTAGATCAATGAGCCTTCAACAGCCCAGCAGCCCTTCTGATGAGCACCTTGCTGTAGCTGTGCAGGGCCTGCCCTCACTGTGGTTCCTGTGCGAGGCAGCTCTCCGTCGCTCCGCCAACACTATCTGTTTATCTTGTCGTGCCTTTTCTAGAGACAGGTCGTTTCAGCTCCTCCTGATACCTTTCATAGCTCTCCCCTTTGCCTACCACACTTGCCATTCATTCATTTATTCATTCATCAAATGTTTATTGAACCCACCTTGATGCCAGGCATTATGTCAGAAAGCTAGTCTGTCAATAAAATGCCTCCAATAACAAGAAAAGCATTCCTGTAAAGACTCTCTCTTTATGTCCAGAACAAGGAAGGTGGCTCGTTAGATCCTTTTTAAATTATGACCAAAGGGGCTGGGGAGATGACTCAGTGGATAAAACACTTTCATGCAACTATGAGGACCTGAGTTTGGGTCCCTAGAACCTACATAAAGCCATAAAACTGGGCACTGTAGTGGGCACCTGTAATACCAGCACCACTATAGTAAGAAGGGAAGCAGAGATAGGAGAATCTACTGGAAGTTCAGGTCAGCTAGTCTGGTGAGCATAGTGGTGAACAATAAGACCCTACCTCAAACAAGGTATAAGGCAAGGACTAACACCAACAGTTGTCTTCTGACCATGCCTGCACATATACACGCAAGTACATGCCAGAAAAAAAAAATATGACCAAGGAACTTAGGATACATTCAAAAGACTGTTCAACTGAGAGGGAGAGGGAGGGAGGGAGGGAGGGAGGGAACCATTTTATCCCATAAAACAGCCAGTGAATACTAGTGTCCACCAGACTCAGGGTATAAATCAAATATCATCCTTTGTTTTGAGCTAGTCTTGTCCAGGTCACAAATTCAGGTGATCATTCTCCCAGCCTTGGCTCATACAAATGTGACACTGAAGACAAAATCTTCCAGAAGCTCACTCCTGGTCTCTCCTCCTATTGATATTTGTCCCCTTAGTTGCACTTTTTTGACCTTTTCAGTAGAACCATGAAATTGACATTTCTGTTCAGTTTTTCCCTGGTTTATGCTTAGATTGTGGATGCCTTCATGCCATGCTGGTCCCTCAGATCTCTCTTGCTTTGCAATCAATCCTCAGCTTTCTGTTTAGAATGACTGAGCCCTGGGCTGAAGAGATAGCTCAACAGTTAAGGCACTTGCCTGCGAGGCCTTAGGACTCAGGTTCTATTCCCCAGTACTCATGTAAAGCCAGATGCACAAGGTGATGCACGTGTCTGGAGTTCAGTTGCAGTGTCTAGAGACTCTGACACATTCATATTTTCCCCCCAACCTCTCAAATAAATAAATAAAATATTTTAAAATTTGGGCTGGAAAGATGGCTCATTGGTTAAGGCACTTTTCTGCAAAGCCTAATGACCTGAGTTTGGTTCCCCAATACCCATGTAAAGCCTGATGCACAAAGTGACACATGCATTTGGAGTTTGTTTGCAGTTGCTAAGGCCTTGGCATGCCTATTCTGTCTTCTCTCTATTTCTCTCTGCTTACAAATAAGTTTTTTAAAAAACTTTTTTTTTTTTTCCGAGGTAGGGTCTCACTGTAGCTCAGGCTGACATGGAATTCACTATGTAGCCTCAGGGTGGACTTGAACTCATGGCAATCCACCTACCTCTGACTCCTGAGTGCTGGGATTAAAGGTGTGTGCCACCACACTCAATAAAAATATTTTTAATAATAAAGATAAGTGATAAAAAAGAATAACTGAGCCATGAGGGTCAGGTTACACTCATCCAACCTCACAAGCAGGTGAGCAAGGTTCTGCTCTGGAGAACCTTGCCTGGGTTGGAGTTGAGAGTTGGGCCAGTTGAAACAGAATCAGAATGATTCAAGAAGAGACAAGTCCACGTGGTTAAGGAAAGGGAAGATAACTAAGATGGACACTTTCTCCCTGGCCATAAACACACATGACCCTGGGTTGACACATCTCCAGTCAAGAATGGGAACTTTTAGGGTGGCAAGAAGCAAGAAGAAAGGTTTCATTTCGGAGGCTATAGCTGGGAACTAGAAAAGAAGTGTCCTGGTGTCAGGAAACATTACCAGTGAAAGACTTCAATTTTAGCTCTTGTTCCCTTATTTCTTGTTCATCCTTCTTTTCCTGTGGCTCTCTCTATAGATGGAAGCTGAGCTGGAGCGTTTCCATAAACAGAACACACAACTGCAGCTGAACATCGCAGAACTGTTTCAGAAACTGCGAGCCACAGATCAGGAGAAGCGCAGAGAGCAACAGAAGGTGCGAGGGCTTGCCGAGTCTGGCAGTGCATGGACTCAGGATCTGGCACCTGCCTACAGCGGGCAGCTGGCTGCTCGAGACAGAGCCAGCCCATCGCTAAGATACACTCCCATTTTAACTCACACTCTTTACTTGCCCACAGCCTTCTCTGATTCCAGGCCTGTGCAAATTTAGACTGAATTTGTCTAAGACTGTAAAATGACAGGAACAGTGATGGGGGGCATGCAGCACTGGTTTCCTAGGAACATTATTAGCCTTTGGCTTTCTTGGCCTGGGGAAGAACATGCTGAGAAGTGCTTTCTGCTCAGTGGTTAAAGACTTTGACCATCAAAATGTGGAGGGACTGGAGAGATGGCTCAGTGGTTACAAAACCTGACAGCCTGTGGTGTGATCCTCCAGTATCCAAATACAGTCAGATGCACAAAGTGCTGCGTGCTTCTGGAGTTTGTTTGCAGCAGCAAAAAGCCAAAAAGCACCCATTTGTTTCTTCCTCTCTCTCTCTTTTTCTCTCTCTCTTCCTCCCTTTATCCATCCTTTCTTTCTATTCTATCTCTGTCCCTTTTTCCTTTCTCTCTCTCCTCTCTTTCTCTTCCTCTCTCCTTCCCTCCCTTCATCCCTCTCAAATAAATAAATTTAAAAAAAAAACATGCTGAAGCTAGGAGGACCTCAGAGATCATTCATTTCAGTTTTTTGGGTTTGGTTTTGCTAACTTGCTTATTTTGAGGCAGGTTCTCACTGTGTAGCCCAGGCTAGTCTGAAGCACTATGTAGCCCAACTGTCTTCAGAACTCTCAATCCTTCTGCCTCAGCTTCCCCAGTGCGGGGATTATAGGTATGGGTACCACTCCTGGCTTATTCTAGCCTCTTAGTTATAACTAAGGAAAGTAGGACAGTGGTAGAGTGCCTGCCTGTCATGTACAAGAACTGTGGGCTCCATCCCCAGCATTACAGAAAGAACTTTTTCCAGGCATGGTGGTGCGCACCTTTAATCCCAGTGCTGGGGAGGCCGACATAAGGAGAATCACTGTGAATTCAATGTTAGAGGGAGGGTCAGCCTAGGCTAGAGTGAGACCGTGCTTCACAAAACAAAAAAGGCATGCTGAAGAGATGGCTTAGTGGTTAAAGTGCTTTCCTGCAAAGCCAAAGGACTCAAGTTCAATTCCCCAGGGCCCATGTAAGCTAGATGCACAAGGTGGCACATGTATCTGGAGTTCATTTGCAGTGGCTGGAGGCCCTGGAGTGCTATTCTGCCCCTCCCTCCCTCCCTCCCTCTCTCTCTCTCTCTCTCTCTCTCTCTCTCTCTCAAATAGATAATAATTTTTTTAAAAAAGGAAAGCCAGAAAAATAAGGATATAAGGAAACCTCACCCAGCACCTGTAGCTAGTTAGCACATACAGAATCAGTCTTGGAAACCAGGTCTTCTAGCCCTAACCCAGAGGGTTATACTCTCTTCTCTGGCCCTCTTAAGTGATGACTGAATCAGTTTGGGTGTTTCCAACCTCCACATCTACAAATGGGAGCAGATTCTCTTGCCTTTCACAAGCTGAAGAGGCTATTGGGTGATGTGTAGCTTGTGCATATTATAATACAAGTGAAATTATGGAATGTGGGCAAATGGCTGTGGGGGTGAAGAGAAAGAAGAAACCCTCTGTAGGTTGGACAGGGGACAGATGGTATCAGAGAAAGCACAGTTGAAGAGGGAGAGCTAGGCCAAGACGCAGCAGTCAGCCTGCCTGGTTCTAGGAGACTTTTCCCCAGCCCTTCACGGCAGTGCTTCTAACTGTGCTTCTGGTTGCAAACTCTGGATAAGCTCATAAGGGGACATGACAGCCCCCAACAGGGACTTGGGGGAGAAAGTGACATCATCTATCGTGGCTCTAAAAGAGTTAAGAATGGTCTTGTGAGCATCCTTTCATCTTCTAAGACCTGCAGTCATGAGAGAATCCAGAGCATTAAAGGAAGCCATGTGTGTGGTCTTAATGGTGAAATGCCAGACCATGTTGTCATTGGCAGCTGTTCAGGTGGGTGACCCAGCCCAGGTAGGTACATAAGAATTCAATGCTGCCACTTATCAGCTGTGTGCTCACCATGCCCAGCGTGGCCCCAGGATCAGCTTTAAGTACCAGATGAGGAGACTGTGGTCCCTTCCTGTGCCATTAGTCTCTGACTAGGGCCCCTCCCCCTCTCCTAATGTCTTAGCTGTTAAGGCACTTGCCTGTGAAGCCTAAGGACCCAGGTTCAATTCCCAGTACCCACATAAGACAGATGCACAGGTGGTGCATGCGTCTGAGGTTTGTTTGCAGTGGCTGGAGGCCCTGGTGCACCCATTCTTTCTATCTGACCTTTCCCCTTCCTGCAAATAAATTAATAAATATTAAAAAAAGATTTTGGCATCTTTAAAAAGAAGAAGAAAGGGCTGGAGAGATGGCTTAGCGGTTAAGCGCTTGCCTGTGAAGCCTAAGGACCCTGGTTCAAGGCTCGGTTCCCCAGGTCCCACGTTAGCCAGATGCATAAGGGGGCGCACGCGTCTGGAGTTCGTTTGCAGTGGCTGGAAGCCCTGGTGCGCCCATTCTATCTCTCTCCCTCTACCTGTCTTTCTCCCTGTGTCTGTCGCTCTCAAATAAATAAATAAAAAAAAAATGAACAAAAAAAAAATTTAAAAAGAAGAAGAAGACAGAAAGTACCTTGCAGCTCCAGGAGCAAATGTCTAATTGCAGGAGCGAGACTTAGAAGCACTGGTCAAACGGTTTAAAACAGACCTTCACAATTGCGTGGCATACATCCAGGAGCCCCGGCTGCTGAAGGAGAAGGTCCGCGGTCTCTTTGAGAAGTATGTGCAGCGGGCAGATATGGTGAGCGCTGAGTCTCCTGCTGTCCTGCCCTCACCCTCCCTGCCCTGCCCCCTGCTCTGCACTCCGCACCTCCCCTCCCTCGCTGAGAGTCCCCTTGGCCCATCAGGTGGAGATTGCGGGGCTGAATGGGGATCTGCAGCAGGAGTACGCCCGCCAGCGGGAGCACCTGGAGAGGAACCTGGCCACCCTCAAGAAGAAGGTGGTAAAGGAGAGCGAGCTACACCGCAGCGACTATGTCCGCATCATGCAGGTAGTGGCCCGCACCCTTCTGCTGCCTGGGAGACTGAGCCGTCAGAGACAGACTGTGGCCAAGCATCCCTTTGGTATCACCCATGCTCCAGGCTCTCCAGACATCCACAGACCCACTAGCTTTCCCTGCACATCTCTCTTGGCTCCTCTCCTCTGACCTCTCAGAGCTCATCCTGGCTGAGAATGTGGCCCACAGCCCTCCAAGGAGCCTTTCTAGGCATCTCCGGGCCCATTGCTGGCCCCCTTACCTCACTAAGTACCCCTGTTCCCTTTCTATCCTATACCCAAAACAAGCTGGAGTCCTGCTTCGCTCCTGTCAGTTACACCCTGGCCCTTTGGAACCCTACCGCCTCTGTGCATCCAAGGCATTTTAGCTCTCCCAAGTCCTATTCCAACTCCTGTTTCACCTGAATTTGTTTTGATGCTTTTTATTCTGTTCTTCTCATCTACTAGGACACATCTGGCCTGTCTTCACTTGCCTCATCTCCTTTTTCTGGTGCCTCAGGTCCTACCCTTATCTCTTGTTCCAGAGCTAACCACACCCACCAAGTTGGCACTAATCAGATTTAATGAGTTCTCCACACCCGACTCCCAGGTTCCTTCACCAGGCTGTTCAGAGAGCCTAGCCCCATTCCTGCCACCCCCACTCAAGTGCTTTATCAGGGCTGCCCATCAGGATGCCTCTGCCAGATTTCTGCCCGAGTATCAGTGTCATCTGAGACAATTAATATGAATTTATATCAAAAGATAACATCACAGTAACATTTATAAAGCACATACCTTTTTATACCACATTTCTTTAATGACCTAATTAAAGTACTGGAACGGGGACAGCTTGCAGCTGGATTGAAACCAGATCCTGGATTTACAAGTGTGCGCACACTGGGCAAAGCACACCGCAATGAAGGCCGGACCCAGAAACAGCTGGTCTCATGCCATCTTAAAACCAGCACCCCTCCCTCATCCCCATAGAACCATTACTCTCCTCTGGGCCATGAAAGCAGTGGGAGGCCCAGAAAGAAGGGGATGTAACTAGTAGGACCCTTGGTACCAGCAGCCACACAAAGCCATTGCTACAGGCCTCGTGTGCCCAAAGCCACGGGCAGCTCTAGGCTGAGTGCAGTAAGCTGAGCAGAAGGACCAGGGTGACAACAGAAGCATTTGTCAGCTGTTGATGTGGCTGAGCTCCCATCTGTGTCCTGCCACCAGCATGCAGGCCTGAGGGTTCTCTAGGGGCTGGTCCCTCTCTCCACTGCAAGCAGATGCCCAGAGAACCTGTCAGTCCTAGGAAGGGAAGAAGTGAAGACTGCAGGATGGTCCGAGAATAGAGCATCTGCCTAATGCTGCCATGGAAGGAATCATGACCCCCCATTCCTTAGAAAGTGCTGGGTCAGGGTGGGAGTAGGCAGCAGAGGAGACCTGCCCCTGGGTCCTGTGATGGGGACCGCTGAAAGAGCTTTACCTTGAGCGGTATTGGAACCTGGGTGCAGTGCCCATCTGTGGACCCAGAAAAGTGACTCAGATAACTTAGAAAGTGGACCTAGGGTGGGGCTCTGGGTCCCCCCCCACACACACACCTTACTACTAAACAGTGGGACTCTGTATAAGACTTGTCTTGCAAAAATTAGAAAACGCCCCTCCATACTGGAGGTCAAACCGAGGCTCATGCATACTAGGCAAGCACTCTGCCAGTGTACATCTCTAGTCCAGAAGACTTTTTTAAAAGTAAAACTTCCAAACTACTATTTTGAGTGCTAAAATATATTTCTTTAATCTTTTTTTTATGAGCGGGGGTGGAGAATTGTCATGCCATGGCCTCTAGCCACTGTAAACAAACTCCAGATGCATGCACTACCTTGTGCACATGTGCAACCTTCTGCATGCATCACCATGTGTGTCTGGCTTACATGGAATCTAGAGAGGCAGACATGGGTCCTTAGGCTTTGCAGGCAAGAGCCTTAACTACTAAGCAATCTCTCCAGCCCTCCTTCCTTAATCTTGAGGGTGGATCAGGCCCAGGCCAGGTTGTAGGGCCTATGCAGGCAAAGCTGGACTCAAATCTATGGTCTCTACCAGGATGCAGGAGATCAATGGGTCCTGTTACTGTGTAGACCCAGGCAGCACAGCTTCACTGATCATTCTGCCACTTCTCTGTAACTTGTCTGTCACAGGGGGCAGAAGACAACACCCTCGGTGGCTACTGCAAAGATTGGCCGAGCTGAATATTGTAAAGCACTGAACACTGGCCTGGTCCACAGTCAAAGCTCAGAAATAACATATCCCTTCTCTTTGTCCCAGCAAAGAATTTATTCAAGGAACATGGTAAAAATAAGTGGGAGAGTCCAAAGGCTCACCATGGCATATGCCAGGGAGTGCCTGTGGTCTGGGTCTCAGTGAGGAGATAGCACAACTGATTCCAGAGCCCCCAGCAAGGTGGCTAGGAACCCCAGCCTCCTCAGTATGTGGTGGGTGGGAGCTAGCTATCAGGGCTGTAGTACTTATTCATTCCAAAATGGCTAAGGACGGCTGGGCCAGGCCTGGCACCTGAGAGCAACCCACTGGAAAATCACTGAAAAAATGAGGACACTGTCTCATTTGTATATCCAGATAGGAAACCAGGGCCTCCCAGCTGTACTCCTCAGCATTCTTGCAGATATGGAAATGAGTGGCTGTGAAATACAAACATGTAGGACAGGCATTTTACTCATTCAGTTCACATTTTTCAGACACTTCTCATACAAGCGCTTGTCAGCCGTGGAGGATTCCAGATGAGCATCAAAGTGCTCCCACCCACCAGGAACTCCTCATGGGGAGCTGGGGCCAGACAAAAGTGTGTCAAGTACTGTGGGCTCATGGCAGAAGCATGTTTTTAGTCTTCTAAGGTCAAGTGACATTGAGGTTTGGGTTCAGGGAAGGCAGAAGGTGAGTGGGGATCAGCTAGGAGAAAAGCTTTCAAGGCAGAGGGAACAGCCTGAGGAAATGGTGGAGACCCACCCACAAGTCCACAGACCTTAGTTTATTGTGGAACCTCCAAAGCAGAGAGAAAGAGCCCATGGGAAGGGTATGTAGTCCAAGGGCATATTGGAAAGGGCCTTCCACCCCTTGCTGAGAAGCATGAAGTTCATTGTGAACACATACACCACCCGGGCCTCCCCACTTAGGGCTATCTTTGCCTCAAAAGATGAACACAGGCTGAGTAAATGGCTCAGTCAGCAAAGTATCAAGAATGAGGACCTGAGTTCAGATCCCCATTGCCCAAGAGCCAGGTGTTCTAGCGTACCCCTAACACCAGTGCTGGGGAGGCAGAGATAGGAGGGTCCCTGGGGCTAGCTGGCTACCTAATCTAACAGAATTGGTGGGCTCCAGGTTCAGGGAAAGACTGTCTCAAAAAATAAGGTGAGCCAGGCGTGGTGGCGACGCCTTTAATCCCAGCACTCAGGAGGCAGAGGTAGGAGGATTGCCATGAGTTCAAGGCCACCCTGAGATGACAGAGTTAATTCCAGGTCAGTCTGGACCAGAGTGAGACCCTACCTCGAAAAAAAAAAAAAAAAAAAAAAAGGTGAGCCAGGCGTGGTGGCGCACGCCTTTAATCCCAGCACTCAGGAGGCAGAGGTAGGAGGATTGCTGTGAGTTCAAGACCAACCATGAGACTACGTAGTGAACTCTGGGTCAGCCTGGGCTAGAGTGAGACCCTACCTCAAAACAACAACAATGAAAATAAGGTGGACAGCAATTGAGGAAGCCACCCAACATCAACTCGGTATGCACTCATACATATGCGCCCATACACCTATAAATACGCCACACACACATGCATAAACAAAGATAAACTCAGTTGGCAGAGTATGAAGTCTGGTAGAAAAAGAGGCAGACGGCAAGGAAACCTGCTAGAGGCACTTGTCACGTTAAAGGTAAATGAAAAGGGCTTGGAGGGGAGAAAGTGGTGAAAAGCATTTCAGAATAGAAATGACCAACTAAAATGCCAGGTCAGACCCCGGAGGAAGCCATGAAGAACAGAGTGTTCAGGATGGCTCTTGTGTGCACTTAGGTGATCCATTAACAGAGGTAAGCAAGGCTTCCAAGAACACAGAATGTGTGCCCAGCCTTTTGTTAGCTGGAGGCACTGACTCAGACCAAAGCAGGCAGTAGGGGGCGCTACAGGCATTCCCTTCCTTCCTCTCCCTAACGTGAGGGTCACCAGGTTCAGCCAGAGCAGCAGGCAGTTCCAAAGGTCCAAGGCAGCCCTGTTCCCCTTGTTTAGAAATCTCCATATAAAGGCCTATTGTCCACCAGTCAGTCTCTCAAATTCCTCAGACTTGGAACTTTATAGACCCTCAGGTCAGATCTTCCTTGTAACCCAGTAGCTAGGAGGATGTCTTTGGTCAACCCTCCTGGCTGGGGGTCAGCAAGCCAAGAGTGTTTGCATTTTGATTCACAAAGACACAGTTGACCTCAGTGGACTTCTCAGAACACAAGCTCCCCTGGAAAACTTTTTTTAAAATGTTTATTTATTTATTTGAGAGAGAGGAGAGAAAGAGAGAGAGGCAGATAGAGAATGGGCATGACAGGGCCTTTAGCCACAGCAAACGAGCTCCAGACACATGTGACACTTTGTGAATGTGGCATATATGGGTACTGGGGAATTGAACCTGTGTCCTTAGGCTTCATAGGCAAGCACCTAACCACTAAGCAATCTTTCCAGCCCCAGAAACCATTTTTTTAGGGATCTCAGTTTGTACTTACTGGGGGTGTCCTTGGTCAATATACTATATGAGGTATTATTAGAATAGAGGTGACATAGAGGGGAGGCGAGAAAGTGGAGGGTGGACAGCAGTAGTCATGGAGAAATGGGACACTCTGGAAGGAGATCAAGTCAGATTCAAATCCCCAACTTTGCTATGTGTGCACTGCCTCAGTGTCCTCAACCAAATGGATCTGAGAGTACCTTCCTCATAAGGCTGTGGTAAGGATGAAATGAGGGGATGTGTGAAGAATGTTTGCTTTGGTACAGGGAGCCAACCAACACTTGAAGTTATGCACATTCTTTGGGGGATTTTATTTTGCTTTGGTGTTTGTTCAAAGCAAGGTGTCACTCAAGCCCAAACTGACCTGGAACTCAATCTGTATCCCAGGCTGGCTTTGAGATTACTAACTCCTACCTCAGCCTCCTGAAGTGTTGGGATTAAAAATGTGAACCACAATGCTCAGATAATTCTTGGTATTGCTCTTTTTAAAAATATTTTAGTAGTATTATATTTTATCCATTCATTTGCCAAAAAGGAGCACGTGCAAGGGCCTTAGCCACTGCAGATGAGCTCCAGATGCATACACTACTTTGTGCATCTGGCTTTATGTGGATACTGGGGAACTGAACCTTGGCTGGCAGGCTTTGCAAACAAGTGCCTTTAACTGCTGAGCCATCTCCCCAGACCCCTTGGTATTATTCTTCTCATCTTTTTTTTTGTTTGTTTGGTTGGTTGGTTGGGGTTTTTTTGTTGTTTGGTTTTTTTTTTGTTCGTTTGTTTTTGTTTTTGTTTTTCGAGGTAGCGATGACCTGGAATTAACTATGTAGTCTCAGGGTGGCCTCGAACTCATGGTGATCCTCCCGAGTGCTGGGATTAAAGGCATGCGCCACCATGCCCAGCTTCTTGTCATGTTTTTAATGCCTTTTCCTCTTCCTCTACTTGTTCCATCTTGTCTCCAGGTCTAGAACACTCTCCTGCATCTTCTGTGTCCTTGGGACCGTGACTTACCCAGGCCTAGGCCCCTGCACTTGACTCTCACAGCATCTCTCTGCATCCACGCAGGGCCTCCCATGCCTAGCACAATGACCGGCGTATAATAAGCCATCAGGAACTCTGACTTGGGGGCAGAAGGGTTAATGAAGGAATGAACAAATGGCTTGCACAGGATCACTGGCCTCAGTCAAACTTTAGTAAAGATCAAGTTATGTTCTAGAGGCCCTTTTAAAACTATTTTTATTTATTATTTGTTTTTAAGCATAGATATAGAAAGAGAATGGGCATGCCAGGGAGGGCCTCTAGCCGCTGCAAACAAACTCCAGACACATGTGTCGCCTTGTGCATCTGGCTTTATGTGGGTTCTGGAGAGTCAAACCCAGGTCATTATGCTCTGCAGGCAAGCGACTTAACTGCTGAGCCATCTTTCCAGCCCCTGGAGGCCCATCTTTAAGTAACAGAACAGTATGGATGTCAAAGACTGATGGTGGAGTCAGAGACAGGCATTCACTCCAAAAGCCTGTGAAATACCAATCACAGAGTTATAGCTGGTGGAAGGTGGGAAGAAATGAAGACAAAGACTTCCCCTGGGATCATTACAAAGGTGGTGGGGGCAGAATTTATAATCACAATGCACGGATGAGCACAAGAGTTGGCACAGACCCAAAATCGATAGGATTCAGGGACAAAATGGATATAGATGACCAAGAAAAGGAAGTCCCTAGAGATGGAATCTGAGAAGATTCGAAAATGGTGCTTTCAGTTTCTAGTCTTGCTTCCAGTGATCATTCTTTATTTGTTGTTATTGTTTTGTTTTGTTTTTCAAGGTAGGGTCTCACTCTAGCCCAGGCTGACCTGGAATTCACTATGGAGTCTCAGGGTGGTCTTGAACTCACGGCGATCCTCCTACCTCTGCCTCCCGAGTGCTGGGGTTAAAGGAGTGTGCCACCACGCCCAGCTCCCAATTATCATTCTTATTTTACTGAAAAAGGCACAAGCAAAGCTAAGCACAGCAGCTAAGAGCAGTAGAGAAATCCCAAGCCTGAAAGTGTGTCCATGAGTGGCTCTCTGAGACCCTCCTTCCCATTTTGGTCTCATCTACCCAGCCTTTCCCCCTTAGTTTACCTTGTAAAAAATCTTCTTAGTAAATCCTGCATCTTCTTCAACCTGGTGTCCACGGCATTCATTATTCATTTGTTGATCCATCCTACAAATATTTATTTAGCACCTTACATTCAAGACAGAGTCCAAGGACTAAGCACCCAATAAAAATGTATTGAACTAATCACATCCATGATATAAAGCTGACATGGGGCAATTCCAAGGGAGGAGACTAGCAGAGAATCTTACTAGACAGTATCTGGAAGGGAAACATAGGTGAGCCATTGCCAAGGCCTGGGTGGGTTAAAGTGATGAAGAATTAAATGGAGAAAATCTGCCAACTTGGAAAAGCAGGCACCAAGCCCAGCCTGGAGAAGCGGGGCCCTGGCAACAAACACTGGGCATTTCATCCCAGATGGAGACAGAGGGGATTTTTTTAAATGAGGAAGACGGAATGAAGTTAAGTGTTATGTTGATACTCGAAAGGTCTAGATCCATGTATAGGCTAAGGGTCTGTAGGGGAAAAGACTGTTTGGAGTATCTCCAGCAGCCTCTGCTCCCCACCCTGCCCTCAGCTCCACAGGCACTTCTGTATAGCAGAGGAGGGCTTGTCACAACTTGGTGAGAAAAGTGTTGAAGTCATGCAAGCTCTGACCCCACACTCAGCACTCCTGAGATAACCCTTCACATGGAGGCATAGTTGTCTCCTGAAGCAGGTCCATCCTACATAGATAGATCTGGTCTGTGGACAAGCAGCATTCTTTGGGAGCTGGTTGGAAATGCAGACCTGGGCCAGATGTGGTGGTGCCGTAGTACCAGGCCAGCCTGAGACTACATAGTGAATTCCAGGTCAACCTGGGCTAGAGAGAGACCCTCAAAAGAAAAAGAGAGAAAAGAAAAGAAAATTTGAAGAAAAAAGAAAGAAATGTAGACTCTGAGTCATCAGCTCTATTTAAGATGCCTGGGTGATTCACTTGCACAGTCAGATGGAAGATACGTTGCGTGGTGAAGCTGTAGGCTGAGAGCAGAGTGCCAGTCACTCTGCACCCATATGGATGGGACCTCGTTTCTCATGCCACCTCGGGACCCTTGTTGTAAATGTCACATGGAAGGTGGAGATTAGAGGTGTAGAAAAGGAGAGAGAAGAAACTGGTCCTGGGATGCAGCACAGCCTCAGCATCTGGCCTCCAGCAGCCTTCACTCCTGTTCCTCACACCCCCCCCCTCTTCCCACTTCATATTCTAATGATGCAGAGCAGCTGTGGGGCCCCACACCAGCATGTCATGCTTCTGTGCCCTGCATCCTGCCACTCCAGTTCTTTCTCTAAATATTTTATGTATTTTTTTAAGACCATGGATATGGTCACATATCCAGGGCCTTCTGCCTCTGCAAACAAACTCAAACACATGCTCCACTTTGTGCATCTGGTTTATATGGATACTATGGAATTAAATCCAGGCCATCAGGCTTTGCAAGCACACACCTTTAGCCTCTGAGCCATCGCTCCATCCCCCTACCACTCTAGTTCTATGGGACATTATTTATACTTCCCACGTGACCTATTTTTAAAATTTATTTTGAGGGAGAGAGAGAAAGAGGCAGATAGGGAATCCATGCACCCGGGCCTCCAGCCACTGCAAAGAACTCCAGACGCATGTACCAGCTTGTGTTTCTGGCTTAAGTGGGTCCTGGGAATCAAACCTGGGTCCTTTGGCTTTGCTGGCAAGTGCCTTAACCACTAAGCTATCTCTCCACCCCTCCATGTGACCTCTTTTTTTTTTTTAATTTTTATTTATTTATTTATTTGAGAGCAATAGACTCAGAGAGAAAGACAGATAGAGGGAGAGAGAGAATGGGCGCGCCAGGGCTTCCAGCCACTGCAAACGAACTCTAGATGCGTGCGCCCCCTTGTGCATCTGGCTAACGTGGGACCTGGGGAACCGAGCCTCAAACCAGGGTCCTTAGGCTTCACAGGCCAGCGCTTAACCGCTAAGCCATCTCTCCAGCCCCCATGTGACCTCTTTTAAGCCTTAGCTCAGGAGTCAGTTTCTAAGAATCCTTCTATTATTGAGGCAAGATGAGGTGCCTTTCTGATGTGCCCTATCTCCATGTCAGCAGGCTGGTACCACATTAAAACTTGCCCATGTCCCCCAGCAAGTGGTAAACTCCTCAGGAGCAGGGACCAGCTCTCATTTCCTGTATCCCCATGATTACCACCATGGCTTGCACATTTTATTCAGACAGACTTACTGGATAGATGGATATTTGTCAAACATAAACAAGAGAAGTGAATTTCCAGTGATTGTACCAGATGTTCATTATCTGGTTACTTTTCTGTATTTCTCACTAAGTAGCATGTATAGTGGGGCAGGAGCCATGTCTTCCTTCTGTTGCATTCCAAGGACTTAGTATGTACCCTATAGTTTCAACAAATGAATGGGCTGAATGAATAAAGGAGAGCACAGTACTTGAGAGGTCGGGAGCCAAATTGCTGGGGTTACAATCATGGCTCCGCCACTTGTTGTGTAATTCAGGCCACTTAACCCTGTGCCTCAGTGTCCTATTATGTAAAATTGTGATTGTAGGACTTGGGGAGTATAGTGCCATGGTAGAGCACATGCATAAGGATTCAATCTCCATTACTCCTCCCCCCCCCTGCAATTGATTGTCATAAACTCTAGTGATACAATTACTATGCTTGGGCACATTTAAGTCATACAAAAGTGCTTAGAAAAGCATCATTGATGTTCAAAAGAGAATGGATGGATGGGGATAGTACTGAGGTCCCCTGAAAGCAAGTAAGCAAACACCATGAGAGGCCCAGCAAGAAGCAGGGCAGCTGGGTCCAGACCCACTTGTGCTCATTCCTCAACCCTGGCATGGCATGCCCTGTGTCTACCTGTCACTCATACATCATACTCTCTTTCCTTTCTTTCTGAAGGAAAATGTCTCTCTGATCAAGGAAATCAATGACCTCCGCAGGGAGCTGAAGCTCACCCGCTCTCAAGTTTATGACCTTGAATCAGCTCTGAAACTGACCAAGAAAGTCCGGCCACAAGAAGTTCCAGAGACAGGTAATGTCACCAAGGAAGTAGGCATAGGGATGAAGAGCCCAATAGCAATTGTGAGCAGGTCTCCTCCTTTTGGCTTCTTTCTGTATCAGGATACATCCACCTGTGGCCATTTGGGAATTTGTCCATGCTACATGCCTACAGACCAGAGGATCTCTGAGGGCCTGCTTATAGTCAAAACCAAGTTCTCATTCTGCTATCTGAAACCCTCAGAGTTAGCTACAATTCAGAATTCAGAGTCTTTCCGAATCCGGAAAGAGCATGTCATATATTATATAACATCCCCAGAGGGGTCTGGGGCAGTGCCCTGAAATGAAACACATTAGGATTCTGAAGTGACATATGAATATTCACACTCAGCTTCATGAATTTAAAAAAAAAGTGTTCCATTTTTAAATCTTTTTACATTTTAGCATTATGGGTAAGGGATTTGTACAATTAAAATGAAGACAAAAAGATGAGAAGCTATTTAAAGGGAAAGGAAAAAGAATTACATAAGAAATATTCTCCACCCCTCCCTGAGGAACTATTAGGAGTCAGTAGTTGTAGGAGGAGAGGGAGTCATGTTCTGCCGTGGTGTAGCCACTGGGTGGTTGCCTGTGGTCCAGTAATAACCCACCACCCAAGCCCAAGCAAGCAACCATCAGTTTTTCAGAGGTGTGACAAAAAATAAGACATGAAGAAAAGGGGACAGAGAGGATAGTGGAGTAAATATGATGAATATACATTAATACATATGTGAAATTATCAAAGTAAAAGTTTTAGGGCTGGGGAGATGGTTCAGTGGTTAAAGGCTTGCAAAGCCTGCTGGCTGGGTTTGATTCCTCAGTGCCCACATAAAGCCAGATACACCAAGTGGTGTATGTGTCTGAAGTTCACTTACAGTGGCACGAGACCCTGACATGCCCATTCTTTCTCTATCTTTCTCAAATAAATAAATAAATAAATAAATAGAAAGCTGGGCATGGCAGTACACATCTTTAATTCCAGCACTCAGGAGACAAAGATAGGGGAATCACCATGAATTCAAGGCCAAACTGAGACTACAGTGTGAATTCAAGGTCAGCCTGGACTAGAGTGAGGCCCTACCTTGAAAAACCAAATAAATAAATTAATTAAAAGATGTCTATACACTAAAGTATCAAATATTCTGTGAAGATTTAATTCTTTATGTAAAAGTACATCTTATTAATAAGCAAATTTGCTTTCATCTTTAATAAATAGTAAGATTAGGGCTGGATAGATGGCTCAGTACTTAAGACCCTTGTCTGAAACACCTAAGGACCTGATCTTGATTCTCCAGTACCCACATAAAGCCAAATGCACAAAGTGACGCATGCATCTGGAGTTTGTTTCCAGTGGATGGAGGCCCTGACATGCCCATCCTCTCTGATTGTCTGTCTTCTCTCTCTGATTGCAAATATAAAGTAATTAAATATTTTTTAAAAGGTTGGGCACAGCTGGGCATGGTAGCACACACCTTTAATCCTAACACTTGGCAGGCAGAGGTAGGAAAATTGCAGTGAGTTCGAGGCTACCCTGAGACTACATAGTGAATTCCAGGTCAGCCTGGGATAGAGTAAAACCATATCTCGAAAAACAAAAGACAAACAAACAAACAAAGCTGGGCATAGCCATGCACATCTGTAACTCCAGTCTGTTGGGGTGGTAGTGGGGGCAGAGACCAAAGAATCACGAGGTGGGGGATCACTGACCAAATAATGGCAGGTCTGGGTCGAGGAAAAGATACCATTTCAAGGAACTACAAGAATGAGCAATAGAGAAGGGCACCAGAAGTTCCCCTCTGGCCTCTAACACACGCATCTGCAATGCACGCATCTGCACACATGCATACCCCACACATAATACATCACACCACACCCACACATACACACATGAAAGAAATGTTTCTTTTTATAATTTTTTTTTATTTACTTGTTAGAGCCATGGGGGGAGGGAGAGAGAGAGAATGGGAGGACCACGGCCTCCAGCCCCTGAAAACGAACTCCAGATGCATGCGCCACCTCTGGCTTATGTGAGACCTGAGAATCAAACCTGGGTCCTTAGCCTTCACAGGCAAACACCTTAACTGCTAAGCCATCTCTCCAGCCCAAAAGAAATGTTTAATAGCAACTCTAGTCTCTAACGTGCACACAGTGACAAAAATAATCTAATAACAGATATTTCATAGGATACATGTATCTGTCATTATGTATGTTTATATATATTATACATTATACATATAACATTTTATATATAAAGTTTTTTGTGTCATGTGCCCCCCTTTTTTTGAGGTAGGGTCTCACTCTAGTCCAAGCTGACCTGGAATTCACTATATAGTCTCAGGTGGCCTTGAACTCATGGCGCTCCTCTTACCTCTGCCTCCCAAGTGCTGGGATTAAAGGTGTGCACCACCATGCCCAGGTAAAAAAATATATATATTTTTTTAAAAAGACAGTTATTGCCGGACATGGTGGTACATACCTTTAACCCAAGCACTTAGGAAGTAGGAGGATCTCTGTGAATTCAAGACCACCCTGACACTACATTGTGAATTCCACATCAGCCTGGGCTAGATCAAGACCCTACTTCAAAAAGACCAAAACAAACAAACAAAAGACAAGTATTATCAATTGTCTACCGTGATCATGAAAAACCTAAATTTATGCCTGGTATAGTGAGTGGCTAATGCCTTTAACTCCAGCATTTTGGACACTGAGGTAGGAGGATCCCCATGAGTTCAAGGCCAGCCTGGGCTACAAAGTGAGTTCCAGGTCAGCCTGGGCTACAGTGAGACCATACCTCAGGGGTGGGCAGAACACAAGCAAAACATTCTCAAGTTAAGGAATTGGCCAATTCAGTTATGTTTAAGAATTCTTTCTCTGAGGCTGGGAGAAATGGCTCAGTGAATAAAGTCCCAGAACCCACATAAAGCCAGGTATTGTATTAGGCATCTGTAATTCCACTGCACCTCCAACAAGATGGGAAACAGAGACAAGAGAATCCCTGGAAGCTCATGGCCAAGTAGCCTGGTGAGCACAGCATGAACAAGGGACCGCTGAAACCAGGTGGAAGATGAGCACACACCCAAGGCTGTGTTCTGACCATCACATGCACACTGTGGCACAGATGTACCCACACAGAGGCACAAGACCATGCACGTGTATGCGCACACATGGGAGGCTGTCATCCCCTAACCACTGCTTTAGTTTTAGCAACATTTAATATTGTTTTCAAATGCACAAGACAATTACCTAACAGACGTAGCAGATACACCTGCTTGCTTTTCAATTACTAAAGGCATATCATTAAAACTTATGACTAAAAGGCTAATTAAAAACCAACTAAACTTACATGAATAAACTGTAAGAACAAAGAGAACACAAAAGAAAACAAAGGGTGCTGAAAGTGAAAAGCTGGGAAAAGGATGGAAGAATTGTATCTGACTAGATAAGCCAAGAAATCTAAATCCTAAACTGGAAATGAAGAACTCAAAAAATAAAAACACGAAAGAAAAAAAGGAGGGAGGGAGGGAGGAAAGAAAGAAGAAAGGAAGGAAAGAAGGAAAGAAAGGGAGAAAGAAAGAAAGAAGAACAAAGTCTAGTCAGGCATGGTAGCTCATGTCTATAATCCCAGGACTTGGCAGGCTAAGGTAGGAGAACTGCCGTGAGTACAAGGACAGTCTGGACTACAGAGTAAGTTCCAGGTGAGCCTAGGCAAGAATGAGACCCTACCTCAAACAAACAAAACAAAAACCTAACATATACTACAAATTCCTCAAAATGTCAAACTAAACAAAAGCAACCAAGACTATGGAAAATAGAATTATTAAAATATGAATGCTTTGTATGTTTAATGAAATAAAGAGGCCAGTGTAGTGGTATACCCCTTTAATCCCAGCACTCAGGAGGCTGAGGTAGAAGGATTGCTATGAGTTCAAAGCCAGCTTGAGATTCCATAGTGAATTCCAGGTCAGCCTGGACTCTTCCTGGGGCGAGGTGGGGGGAAAGTTCCTCACAATTATCTAGGCCAGTTAGAAAAGAAATCCCACAAACAACACTTCTGGAAATGAAACCTGATGCTGTAGTTTTATCATTGGAAACTCAGTGGACAAATTGTGTAGTATAGTAGAGACATCTGAAGAATTTGTGAACTGAAAGAATGAAGACAGCAGCTTTGAGGGAGGGACAAAGACAGGATAGAATAGTTTCATGTATGTCCAGTTGGACCTTAGAAACAATGAATGAAAACGGTAACATTATCGTAAGGAATAACTGACAGTTTTTCAGAAATGATGCTAGATGCCCAGTATCAGGTCCAGGGATCTCAATGGCGCTCAGACAGATCATTAGCAACAAACCTACATCTGCATATCAGAATACCAAAAACAAGAAAATGCTAAAAGTGGTTAGAAAGGAGAGACTGTGTCAAGAGTGACAGTGCCACTGGACCTGTGACTTCTCAGTAGTAACAGTGAAGCCAGGCATGGTGGCATTGTAACTTCTTCAAAGTGCTGAAGCAAACTGCCTCCTTGATATATATAAGCAGTGAAGTTTTCCAAATTACCAAATGAAAAAATATTTTCTGACAAAAAAAAATTAACTTTGCAACAAAATCTCTTTATGAGATTTTTTATGTAAATTGTACATCCGGAAGGGAAAAAGGATTCCAGAGAAAAGCCCGGATACAAAAAGAAATAAGGCATGTAAAGAAGGCAAAAACTCTTTGGATTGTTGTTTTGGTTTCTATTTCATTAAGTTCTACCCTAATCATTGTTATTGCTTCCAGTCTACTGATTTTTGGTTTACCTTGTTCTTTATCCAAGGCCTTAAGGTGAAGCATTAAGTTGTTTACTTGTCATCTTTCTAATTTCTTAATATAGGCACTAAAACCTATAACTTCTTAGGACTGCCTTCATTGTGTCCCCAAAGCTTTGATATGTTGTTTTCTCATTATCATTTGATTCTATGAATTTTTTATTTCCTGCTTGATTTCTTCAATGACCCAAACATCATTCATTAGTGTACTGTTTAGTCTCCATGATTTTGTATATGCTCTGTAGTTTTTCTTGTTGCTGATTTTAGTTTAATCCCATTGTGATCAGCTAGAGAACAAGGGATTATTTCAGTTTTCCTGTATTTGTTAAGATTTGCTTTGTGTCCTACTGTATGGTCTGTTTTAGAAAATGTTCCATGTGCTGCTGAGAAAAATGTGTATTCTGTAGCATTTGGATATCTGTTAGGTCCATTTGTTCTATGACATCATTTAATCCAAATGACTCTTTGTTTATTTTTTGTCAAGATGATCTTTCAGTAGATAAGACTGGGGTATTGAAGTCACCCACTACAATTGTGCTTGGTGTTATCTGTGGCCTTAAGTCTAATAGTGTTTGTTTAAGGAAATTGGGAGCCCCCATGTTAGGGCATATATATTTAGAATTGTAATGTCTCCCTGTTGATTTTTCCTTTAATCAATATAAAGTGACCTTTATCTTTCCTCATTAATGTTGGTTTGAAATCTATCGTGTCAGATATTAGGATAGCAACACCTATTTGCTTCCTAGGCCCATTTGCTTAGAATACCATTTTCCATCCTTTCGTCCTAAGATAGCATCTGTCTTTTGTGGAGAAATGAGTTTCTAGGAGACAACAAATGTAAGGGCCCTGCCTTTTAATCCAATCTGCAAGCCTGTGTCTTTTAAAGGTTGGGGTATTGAGGCCATTGGTATTATGAGTTATTATATAATGGTATGTACTTTTACTTGCCATTCTTCTTGTTTTGTAGTGCTTCCTTTTTTCCTTTTTGCTATCTTGTATTAAGTGTTTTTAGAGTACAATTTATTTTTCCCTGTTTCTTCATATGTATGCTTTCCTTTCTCTTCAGCGTGGAGGATCCCTTCAAGCATTTTCTTTAGAGCTGGCTTATTTGTCATATATTCCTTTAGCTGTTTTTGTTGTAGAATATCCTTATTTCTCCATCAATGTGGTTGGATAGCTTTACTGGGTAAAGTATTCTTGGTTGACAGTTGTTGTCTTTCAGAATTTGGAATACATCATTCTAAGCCCTTCTGGCTTTTAAAGTTCGTGTTAAGTAATTTGCTGTGATCCTGATGGGCTTGCCTTTATAAATGACTTGCTTTTTCTCTCTAACTGCTTTCAATATATTTTCTTTGGTTTGTGTGTTTGGTAGTTTAATTATAATATGATGAGAAGAAATTCTTTCCAAGTTTTGTTTGTTTGGTGGTCTAAAGGCTTCCTATATCTGCATTGGCATCTCTTTCCCAATTTGGGGGAAATTTTCTTCTATGATTTTGTTGAAAATGCCTACTATGCCTTTAGAGTAAAATTCTTCTCCTTCTGCTATACCCAAATTCTTATGTTTGATATTTTCATAGTGTCCTGACTATCTTAAAATTCCTGTTAATGCCTTCCTATTACCTTGCCTTTTCCTTTGTTGGACTGTATTAGATATGCCACCTGGTCTTATAATTTAAAGATTCTGTTCTCTCCATCCATTCTACTAGTGAGCTTTTCTACAGATTTTTTAATTTGACTGTGTTTTTCATTGCTAGCACTTCTGACTGGTTTTTCTTTATTATTTCTATTTCCTTATTCATGTCTTACATTGACCTCCTTACTTAATTAAATTGGTTTCCTGTATCTTTTTTTAAATTTTTTGTTATTTTTATTTATTTATTTGAGAGTAACAGACAGAGAAAGAGGCAGAGAGAGAGAGAATGGATGCACCAGGGCCTCTAGCCACCGCAAACGAATTCCAGACATGTGTGCCCTCTTGTGTATCTGGCTAACATGGGTCCTGGGGAGTTGAGCCTCGAACTGGGGTCCTTAAGCTTCACAGGCCAGCGCCTAACCACTAAGCCATCTCTCCAGACCTCCTGTATCTTTTTTGATTCATTTAATTTCCTCTTTGAGCATATTTATAATCATCCTTTTGAAATTGTCCTCATGCATTTCCTCTAAATCAGTCTCACTGGAGGTCATTTCTGATGAATTTATAATTTTTGGAGGATTTATATTGTCTTGATTTTTTGTGTTTCTTGTATTATAATGTAGGGATTTTTGCACCTTGGATTAATTTGATGCTTGGGTTTTCTAAGAATTTGAGGATTATTAGATATATCAATTAATCTGATGTTATATGTCTTCAGGGTAGGAGCTTAAGTGGCTAGGTGTGGCTCTTAAAAGACTCTTAGAGTAATATTCTGTGTCACTAGTCATCAGGGAAATGCAGAATAAAACTACATTGAGATTCCATCTCACTCCTGTCAGATTGTCCACCATCATGAAAACAAATGATCATAAATGTTGGTGGGGATGTGGAAAAAGAGGAACCCTTCTACACTGCTGATGGGAATGCAATCTGGTCCAACCATTGTGGAAATCAGTGTGGAGGTTCCTAAAACAGCTAAAGATTGATCTACCATATGACCCAGCTATAGCACTCCTAGGCATATATCCAAAGGACTCATCTCATTTCCTTAGAAGTACGTGTTCAACCATGTTTATTGCTGCTCGATTTATAATAGCTGGGAAATGGAACCAGCCTAGATGTCCCTCAGCTGATGAGTAGATAATGATAATGTGGCACATTTATACAATGGAGTTCTACTCAGCGGTAAAGAAAAATGAAGTTATGAAATTTGCAGAAAAATAGATGGAGCTGGAAAGGATCATACTAAGTGAGGTAACCCAGGCCCAGAAAGCCAAACACCACATGTTCTCTCTCATATGTGGATCCCTAGCTACAGATGACTGGGCTTCTGCGTGAGAAGGAAAATACTTAGTAACAGAGGCCAGTAAGTTAAAAAGGAGATATAAAGGGAAGAGAAAGGAAGGGAGGAGGGTACTTAATAGGTTGGTATTATATATATGTAAGTACAATGATTGAGATGGGGAGGTAATATGATGGAGAATGGAATGTCAAAGGGGAAAGTGTGGGGGGGAGGGAGGGTATTACCATGGGATTTTTTTGTAATCATGGAAAATGTTAATAAAAATTAAATTAAAAAAAAGACTCTCAGAGTAACCACAACAGTGACCGTAGGTGTTGAGCTTTCCTGCTAGATGAGTATTCTAGTCAGCTGGGTAGAACAAAATATAGGCAAATTCTAAAATTTAATTAAACAGTATACACATTCAATGAAGACCAGCACAGATTATTTATTCAATAGTGGTTATTATGGCAGATACTCTAACAAAGCCCAAGTCCCTAAGGATGTGTGTTGCCCCATACCCTTAATCTTGTCAACTGGGAGGCTGAGATTTTTGGTCTGTAGAAGGTTCCAAGGTCAGCTTGTGACTGAGTGAGACCCTGCTCCAGTGAATGACAAAAGTGGAGACAAGGGCACTATAAATCAGGAAGCAACAAATGACAAGCCCAAAATATAGCTTATTTAAGAATGACAAATCCAACTATCAGAGTTAACACATAATTTACCCTGACATGGAAGGTGCAATTAGCACTTCCAGTGCAAGCCCATATACCAGGCCTTTTTGTCAGGTACTGACCTGGTGTAAGCCCATTTACCTTTTGGGAAGGCTTTGGTCTCAGCTATGCTGCGCACCCACTTGGGTTCCTCTCTGCTGTGCTGTAGGCTCAGGTAGGCTGGCTGGGTTGGTGGGTCAAGTGCCGTGTAGGTAAGTTCCCTTCCCCAGGTCTCTGGTGCTTGCTGGCACTGTGCTTGCAGTGGGGATGAGGAGGCTGTGATGGTGGCTGAAGTTCTCCTGCTGGTCCTCATGATCCTCTTCCTCATAAGCCACTCCGCTAGTCCCTGCTATCCTCCCCTTCACATTTCTTGAGTTTGCAAGGAGGCTGATGTGAGTGGAAAATCCCCTCACCTGGCGTTTTCTGCAGCTTAGGCAGAGCCTGGTGACCACAGCTGTGCAGACCTGGTGCCACTGCCGCTAGAGCTGCTTCTGTGGACTAGACGTTTTGGGTCTCTCCTATATCTTTGCTGTGGTTGATAAATTCTTATATACCTTCACTTTTTAGTAGGAGAGTGTATTTTTCTGTTTTTTTTTTTTCTTTTTCTCCCTTAGGCTGCTTTGGCATGCTTTCTATGCCACCATCTTAGCCAGAAGTCTATAATAACTCTTACCATCAGTGGCCTCAATGCCACAACCAAAAGACACAAGCTTGCAGACTGGATTAAAAGTCAGGATCCTGCTGTTTTTTTTGCCTCAAAGAAACTCACCTCTCCATAAAAGACAAACACTATCTTAGGGTAAAAGGATGGAAAATAGTATTTCAAGTAAATGGACCTAGAAAACAAGCAGTTGTCACTATCCTAATATCTGACAGGGTAGACTTCAAAACAACATTAATTAAGAAAGATAAAGAAGGTCCTTTCATGTTAATTAAAGGAATACTCCAACAGGAAAACATTACAACCCTAAACATATATGCACCTAACATGGGGGCTCCCAATTTCATCAAACAAACACTATTAGAACTAAGGTCACAGATAACACCAGGCACAATTGTAGTTAGTGACTTCAGTACCCCACTGTCATCAATTGACAGGTCATCTCAGCAAAAAATAAACAGAGAAGCATCTGGATTTAATGATATCATAGAACATAGATATCTAGAGAACATTCCCTCCAAATGCTGCAGAATACACATTCTTTCCAGCAGCACATAGAAAATTCTCTAAAATCGACCATTTTTAGACCCAAAAGCAAAATTTAACAAATATAAGAAAATTGAAATAATGTCTTATACTCTATCTCATCACAATAGGATTAAACTATAAATCAACAGCAAGAAAAAACTGTAGAACATATACACAGTCATGGAGACTAAACAGTACACTACTGAATGATGAATGACTCATTGAAGAAATAAAGAAGGAAATCAAAAAATTCATAGAATCAAATGATAACGAGAACACAACATACCAAAACTTTTGGGACACAATAAAGGCAGTTCTAAGAGGGAAATTTATAGCTTCAAATGCCTATAATAAGAAATTAGAGGGTTGGAGAGATGGTTTATCAGTTAAGGCATTTGCCTGCAAAGCCAAAGGACCCAGGTTCAATTCCCCAGGACCCAGATGCACAAGGGAGCACATGCATCTGGAATTTATTTGCAGTAGCTGAGGGCCCTGGTGTGCCCTTTCTCCCTCTCTCTCTCCCTCTCTCCCTCTCTCTCTCTCTCTCTCTCTCTCTCTCTCTCTCTCTCTCTCTTTCTCTTTCTCTCTGTCTCTCTCCCCCTGCCTATTGCTCTCCCTTTAAAATAAATAAGTAAATAAATAAATATTAGGCAGAAATTAATGAAATAGAATCCAAAAAATTACAAAGAACCAGTGAAATGAAGAGTTTGTTCTTTGAAAAAATAAACAATATTTATAAATCCTTAGCAAATCTGACCAAAAGAAAGAGAGAAGAGGTGGAAATTCATCAAATTAGAGATGAAAATGAGAATTTGAGTTAAGCTTGTAGCTCAGTGGCAAACTCCTAGCATTTATATGAGACCTTAGGTTCAGTTCCCCAACCCTGCAACTAATGACAATTGATTAAGTGAAGTCAATCTTTAATCTGTCAAAGAAAGCCTGTGGGCAGGATGTAGAGAAGGATCGTGATAAGGTCTGGAAGGTGACGGTTCTGGGAAGAGACAGAATTAGAGGAGACTAGATATGAGAAGAGAGACAAGGGCAAAGCCACATGCAGACAGCTGGCTTTGCTCAGCCATGGAGGGAGGATGAGGTTTATGTAATCAGGCATGTAGGTGAAGGACCCTATCAAGGGGTCCCTTACAAACCGAATCTGTATGATGACAGGCAAAGGAATGGGAAATTGCTGTTAAAGCAATGAAAAGAGAGTTATAGTAGTGACAGGAAGAAACACAGCCCAGGGCCCTAAACATGTTCCCAAAACAGAGTGGGGAACAGCCCAGGAAATGAAGGAGAGTTCACACGTTGTTTCCACTAGGCCATCTTCCTCATAAGATGCGCCCCTGGGAATATTTGTGGGGTGGGGTGGTCCAGGCCAGGCATGTTCCCCAAAAGGTCAGCCACCAGCCTGCAGCCCCAGATCTGACAGCCCTCCCTGTGGGGGGGGGGGAAGAGCCAGGGACTGCTGATGCCATGCAGGCCACTGTCTCACCTCTGGGACCCAGCAACCTCACTCAGTGATTGGGACACCTGGAAGATCTTCAAGTTTCAATCTGCAGCAAGAGCCTATGGCATGTAGAGAGAGGCTCTGGGGACATGTGATGCTGGTGTGGCCAGCCCTGCTGGTGGCAAAGAGAAGAATTCAAGTGCTGACATATCTTCAGTCATGCGTCACGGAGTATCTCTAGGACTGTGGCTTTACACGTGCATTAGACCCTCTCGAGGTCATATGGTGCCTGGTTTTGTTGTCATGCGTGAAGGTGGGTGAGAGAGAGCATGGCACAGTTGTGTTTGCAGCCCTGAAAGAGAAGTGGCTGAAGGAGCAAGTGGAGAGGTAAGCAGAAATGAGGCCCAGGTGGGCTACTGGAGCTGACACAGGTGTTTGTTCACTTAAGCCTGTGTGTGCCACAGCTTCCCCAGGGGTGCTGCTCTGCCAGGGTCCACAGGTCCCAAGGCCAGGGCCCAGTTTAATTGAGGAGGTAGTTACTAGGAACAGCCAGTATCAGAAAGAGAATGGGGTTGAAGTTGAAATGTAGGGGAGAAATGCTAGCCAATCAAGATCCTCGAGAGTGCAGAAAAGGAAGAGTGTGGAGGCAAAACCAGACACCAGGGACCAGACTCCTTCTGGGAAGAGGGCAAGATAAGCCAAGTACTCTTTGAATGTTGGCTCCATAAGACCCATTAAAGGCCAAGGCAAGGCTGACTAGTGGCCACTGGTGATCACTTCCTCTTTGAAACACTCTCTTCCTTGGCTCCAACATCTGTTCTTTTCAAGTTTTTCCTCCAGGGGGTACAGAAAAGCACTGGCAATGGGAAACCCCTGGAATATCTGATTGGATAGGGGAGTCAGAGATGTGTGACAGTATCACTTGTCAAAAAGAGAGGGGACTGAAGAGATAGCTCAGTGGTTAAAGTGCTCACTTGCAATGCCTGACAACCTGGGTTTGATTCCCCGGTACTCACATAAATCTAGGTGCACAAAGTAGCACATGCATCTGGAATTTGTTTGCACTGGCAGGAGAAAAAGCCCTGCCACACCTATGTTCATTCTCTCTCTCTCTCTCTCTCTCTCTCTCTCTCTCTCTCTCTCTCTCTCTCTCTTTCTCTGCCTTCTTCTCTCTCACACACAATAAATAAACATTTTAAAAAAGGGGGAGAAAGAATGGAGGTCAAAATTAAGACTTGCTGCAGTGGGAAGGGAGAGTTTGGACCTAACTGCTTGGAGTCTGATAAAATGCTAGCACACAGCAGACCAGATGTGGACGTGGAGACCCTAAAAGGCTGGGGCAGGATATATGAGATGGAAGCACAAGGCTATCAAGAAAGTGCAGGAAGAGTTGGGCGTGGTGGCACACGCCTTTAATCCCAGCACTCGGGAGGCAGAGGTAGGATTGCCATGAGTTCAAGGCCACACTGAGACTACAGAGTGATTTCCAGGTCAGTCTGAGCTAGAGTGAGATCCTACCTTGAAAAACCAAAAAAAAGAAAGAAAGAAAAAGAAAATGCAGGAAGAAACTAATGATTGGTTTAACTGGCCAGAAGAGGAAGTGAATTTAGGAGCCTGTTTGGTGGATAAAGGGACTGTCCAGGAAGAAGAGGTCTTGGCCATGATGTGCTAGAATGAAAGGTGTACCCAATAGGGCTGATTTTGGGTGGTGGAGAAAGAGGGGAAGCCACAGAAATGGGTGGTAACATGGCATAGGGGCCAAGTTCATTAATGCCCTATGAGGCTCAGGAATGGGAAGAACCTTTGGGCCCTAATGACATTGCCCAGGACAATGGCAGACCCCAAGACAGAAAAAATGATGACACCCAAGGTGGAGCAGGAGCAGGTGACCACACAGCAGTACAGAGGAATCTTTCTCCAAGGTCAGGGGTTTTGTGGTTTGGGAACTAGCATAGCTAGCTCCCAGGGGAGTCTCACTGGCCCAAGGCCTAAGGAATGAGACAAAATGAGGCCTCCAATGCACATGACCTCAGCGTGGCATGAGGACTGGGCCAGGTCATGTTCAGCGAGCGCCTTATCATTTGGAGTGTCCTCATTTCTCAGTTTCTGAGACTAAGACAGAGTCAAGTGGCCTATTTATCTCCGAGCCCCAGCACCTGGGATTGTCTTCCCACCATGGATGCTGGATGAGTATGTAGGGGGAGGGGAAAGAGACTGCAGCACTCCAGTAAACAAGCCCCAATTGTCCTGCCTTGTCTCTTCCAGAGCCCAGCAGAGACATGACCAGTGACACTACCACCATGAGACTAAATGAGCAAGAAGAAACTGGGAGAATTATTGAAATGCAGCGCCTGGAAATCTGCCGCCTCCGAGACCAGATCCAAGAGCAAGCGCAGGTCCCTGGGTTTCATACCATCGCTGGAGTTCGGCTTCCTTCCCTCTTCAGCTCGGAGGTGGATCTTGAAGTACACACCAAGTGACCTTCTAGCCATAGCCAAAAACACCGTGTGTCTGTCACCAGGCCATACTCATGCCAGAGTCCCCGTAGTCCTGTAGCACTGATCCTTCCAGACTTTCTTTTGTCCTAGGGAGCTGGGAACAGGGTCAGAATAAAGGTGCTTGTCTATAACTTTGTTAACTTCTACTTAGCTGGAGGCCAGGGCAGAGAAAAAGAAAAGCCTGAGAAGCAGGGCCTTGCAGCTCACAAAGCCATTGCTGCCTGGACCACAGAGATTGTTGGGATTTAGGGCCAGCTTCCTGCCACCTGCCTGGGTGTGAGGATGGAGCTTCCTACTCACATCCTAGGTAACTCCATCTATTGCCTCCTCCTGCTATTGTGATTTATTCAAAGCCAATTTCATGTAAGTTGGCCAAAACAATACCTTTAACATTGAAAGGAATTGACAGCCCTGTCTCTGTCAGTAATGGTATAGACACAAAAGACTCTTTGTTCCATTCTTTATTTTTTTTAATTTTTGCTTGTGAGCAGGGGGCGAGGTGGTTGAGGTAAGGTCTCATTCTTGCCCAAGCTGACCTGGAATTCACTATGTAGTCTCAGGCTGGCCTCAAACTCATAGAGATCCTCCTATCTAGGCCTCTGGTGTGCTGGGATTAAAAGCTTCCCAGATAGATATAGATATAGATATAGATAGATATAGATATAGATATAGATATAGATATAGATATAGATATATAGATAGATATAGATATAGATATAGATGGATATAGATATAGATATAGATATAGATATAGATATAGATATAGATATAGATATAGATAGATATATGAAAGAGGCAGAGAGAGAGAAAGAGAATGGGCCCACTAGGGCCTCCAGCCACTGCAAATTCCAGACTCATGCGCCACCTTGTCTATCTTACTTGGGTCCTGGGAAATTGTTCCTTTGGCTTTGCAGGCAAACTCCTTAACTGCTATGCCATCTCTCCATTCTTTTATTATTATTATTATTGACAACTTCCATAATTATAGACAATAAATCATGATAATTCCCTCACCTCTCACTTTCCCCTTCACAACTCTACTCTCCATCATATCCCCTCCCCGCCCCCATTAGTCTCTCTTATTTTGATGTTGTCATTTTTTCCTCCTATCATGATGGTCTTAGGTAAGTAGTGCCAGGCACTGAGTTGGTTTTTTTTTTTTTTAACTGTTCTTGGGAAGGCATAGATGGCTGCATTAAATTAAGAATTATATTAATCAAAAGTAATTTCTACTTTTTTTCTCCTCATCAAAAGAAATTGAAAATACAGGCATAATGGTACGCACCTGTAATCCTCAGAAAACAGAGGCAGGAGGGTTGTGTGTTTGAGGCCATCTTGGGCTGCATGGTAGACTTGTTTCAACAAAACAGAAAATGCAAGAGTAAGTCTGCAGCCTTGAACTCACAGAAATCCTACCTCTGCCCCCAAAGTGCTGGGATTAAAGGCATGTGCCACCACTTCCAGTTTAAAATGTAAATTTGAACTGAGAATCCAGAGTACACCAATTATTAGCCATATTTTTCAGATGTACCTAAACTAATTCTAGCTTATATTTTATAGCACACAGTTCAAAAACCAGTGCTACATATTGTCTGTAGTGCTTATCAGACAGTGACACAAGACTGTCTCCCTACCAGCTGCCTCCTGTTTATGTCACTTTCAACTAAATTCCTTCATGGTAGAAAAAGCATTTGTCCATGCTAACCATTGAGCTGTGCTCATTGTGAATTGACATAAATACTGAAAACTTGTAGAAGAGCGAGTGAACTCAGGAAAAGCCAAAAAGCCATTGACATGAGCTAAAAGGATAGTTTTTCTTTTTCTTTCTTTCTTTTTTTTTTTTTTGTTAAGAAGTTCTTCAGTTTTGTATTAAGAGTCTGGTGGTGGCAGCTACACTTATTCCTGGCTGCTCATAGTCCCAAGGTGCTAACCTGGAATTTACTATGAAATATCAGAGTTCCCTTGAACTCACCGGGATCCTCCTACCTCTACCTCCAGAGTGCTGGGATTAAAGACATGAGCCGCCACGCCCAGTTTCTTTTTCTTGTTTTTTATTTCTGTGAATCAAGAGTTGCATTTAGTTGTTTACCCAAGCAGGGTGAGGTGTTAGATACAGGACCATGAACAACTTTCCAGAGGCTACATCACTGAAGAAAATGTCTCCTTCCACCCCAGCAACCTTTACAACAAAGAGCTCCTCAGGAATCATAATAGAAGGAAAAGATCATGACATAAAAATAAAAGAGACTGTTTGAGAGGGGGAGAGGATATGAGGGAGAATAGAGTTTCAAAGGGGAAAGTGGGGAGAGGGAGGGTATTACCATGGGATATTGTTTATAATCATGGAAGTTGTTAATAAAAAAATAAAAAATAAAAAAAGAGCTCCTCAGGAAAGAGTGGGACCTGTGAGGCCTTTACTCATCCATGGCAGAATGTGGATGGATGCAATCTTGTCAGGTTTGGTGTATGTAATCATACCTGCTGTGAGCTCAAAGGTGAGACAGCCATGTTGCAGTGGCTTGATTCAGGTGTCCCCCATAAATTTAGGTGTTCTGAATGCTAGTCTCCTCAGCTGATGGCAATTGGAAATTAAGGCCTCTTAGAGGTAGTGTATTGTTGGGGGCGGGCTTATGGGTGTTATAGCCAGCTTCCCCATGCTAGTGTTTGGCACAGTCTCCTGTTGCTATTGTCCACCTTATGTTGGCCAGGGAGTGATGTCCACCCTCTGCTCATGCCATCGTTTTCCCTGTCAATGTGCACTGTCCCCTTAAGTCTGTAAGCCAAAACAAACCCTTTTTTTTTTTTCCCCAAAAGCTGCTATCAGTCAGGCAATTTCTAGCAGCAGTGGGAACCTGACTGCCACACATGTCCTGCATGGAAGATGGCATTCCATAGCACTTTCCCCCTTCCTCTGCTCTTCCCTTCTTCTAACCCTTCTGTGAGGTTTCTGGAATCTTGGAGGTGACGATATGGATATGGGGATGTTTGAACAAGATTGTGTCCAGGAAATTAGTGATGAAACTGGAGATCAGGAGTCAACCACCTTTCTACTCTTTCCAGTTAACCCTTCAGATTTCCAGTCTAAACTCAACCTATTGAGCTCCTTTAGGGCACCAAGGCAGGCTACTTTCAGAGCAACTTGCTTGAATGGAACTGAATGTGAATTGGGCATGTATGCTCATGGCAAATCTTTGACCTGAAAAACTTCATATACATCGACATTTGAAGAAACTGAAAACTTACCACTATAGGGAGGGGCAAAGTGGATCAGTTGCTAATCCTGATCTCATCACCACATAACAGGCTTCTTCTTGCAGAGTTAATGAGACCCTCCCTCCCCCAGCCTTCTTGTCTAGGAACAGGCCAGAGCTCTTCTGTGTTGTTTTGCTTTTCTAATTACCCTGCAGGGACAGGGCCAGAACAAAATCACCTGAGAAAACCATGGGCCTAAAACACAGTGCTGGGATTAAAGGCATGCCCAGCTCTTTGTTCATGTATGTGTGTATATATGTATATAGATAGATAGATAGATAGATAGATAGATAGATAGATAGATAGATAGATAGATAGAGAGATAGAGATAGAGATAGAGATAGAGATAGAGATAGAGATAGAGATAGAGATAGAGATAGAGATGAAAGAAAGAGGCAGAGAAAAAGGGATAGAATGGGAATGCCAGGGCCTCCAGCCACTGCAAACAAACTCCAGACGCATGTGCCACCTTGTGCATCTGGCTTACTTGGATTCTAGGGAAACAAACCTGGTTCCTTTGATTTTGCAGGCAAATGCCTTAACTGCTAAGCCATCTCTCCAGTTCTCTTTGGTCCAGTCTTGTCTTATTTATTTTTTAGTATTGACAACTTCCATAATTATAGACAATAAATCATCATAATTTCCCCCTCACTTTCCCCTTCACAACTCTACTCTCCATCTGTGGTGGTTTGATTCAGGTGTCCCCCATAAACTTAGGTGTTCTGAATGCTAGGTTCCCAGCTGAAGGAGATTTGGGAATTAATGCCTCCTGGAGGGAGTGTATTGTTGGGGGCGGGCTTATGGGTATTAAAGCCAGTTTCCCCTTGCCAGTGTTTGGCACACCCTCCTGTTGCTGTGTCCACCTTATGTTGGCCAGAGGGTGATGTCCACCCTCTGCTCATGCCATCGTTTTCCCCTGCCATCGTGAAGTTTCCCCTCGAGCCTATAAGCCAAAATAAAACTCTTTTTCCCAGAAGCTGCTCTTGGTTAGGTGATTTCTACCAGCAATGCGAACCAGACTGCAACAGTAAAGTGGTACCAGGAGTGGGGTTGCTGCTAGACATCTGACTCCTTTGGCCTTTTGGAGCTGGTTTTCAAGAGGAATGTGGAAGGAGTTGAAACCTTGGCCTAAGAGATGCCTTGCAGTGCTGTAAGTACAGCTTGATGGACTATTCTGGACAGAACTATGGACTGTGAGGTTTGGCTCATGAGGCTGAGAAAGAGCTTTGCCTGGACTGGGCTAGCAGTTTGTGTGAAAAGCTTGCTCTTGTGCCCATGTCCTGAGAAGTTGTGCAGGGTTGCTTTGCATAGAAATGAACTGGTATGTGCAGAGGGATATGGCACAGAAAAAAAAATCTTTGGGTGAACTGTTGCCCATTCAGCTGCAACTGAGAGATTACAACCTTTGAGACTGGGCTAGCTGACCTGCGCTGGGGCAACAGGAAGAATGTCAGCTCTTTTGAAGGGGTCTGGGTGCTCAAGGAGTGCCCTGTTCTTCAAAGTCTGCTTTATTCCCCCCTGGATTAACAAATTGGCACCCTACCTGGTATCGTGGAGTATAAGAAATGCTGGAAAGAGGGTCATTGAGTTTGCAACACGGTCTTGTGTTTTGGAAATGGCCATGGGCAGTGTGAAGCGGGTTTGCTGGTTGCCTGCATAGAGACCCCATGGGGCCATGAGGATGAACCGTGGCTTGCAGTGGAGACCCAGTGGAGATGCAGGGACCATGAGATGGCTGCTGAGGAGCTGCCGGCCCCGATGAAGTTTCCCAGGACTGTGAGTAGCCTAGCTGGAGGGGCGGAATTGGAATGCCAGAGACTTGTTGCTGGTTAGAATTATCAGACGTGAAGATTTGTCACTGGCTAGAGTTGCTGGACTTGAAGCTACAGATGTTTGCCCTGGTTGTTTTAAATTTTGTATTAGTTGAATGTTTCTTTGCTATGCCTAATGCCATCTATTGCAGTGTGAATATTATTCTGTGCCATTATGGGGTTTTTTAGGTTATTTTTTGGTATTATGGCTCAGTTAAAAGATCTTGGACTATGGGGATGTATGAACATCATTGGGATTGATAAAACTATGGGGACTTTTAAAGTCAGACAGAATGCATTGCATTTTACATCATGTATGGTTATCAGTTTATGGGGGCCAGGGGCGGAATGTGGTGGTTTGATTCAGGTGTCCCCCATAAACTTAGGTGTTCTGAATGCTAGGTTCCCAGCTGAAGGAGATTTGGGAATTAATGCCTCCTGGAGGGAGTGTATTGTTGGGGGCGGGCTTATGGGTATTAAAGCCAGTTTCCCCTTGCCAGTGTTTGGCACACCCTCCTGTTGCTGTGTCCACCTTATGTTGGCCAGAGGGTGATGTCCACCCTCTGCTCATGCCATCGTTTCCCCCTGCCATCGTGAAGTTTCCCCTCGAGCCTATAAGCCAAAATAAAACTCTTTTTCCCAGAAGCTGCTCTTGGTTAGGTGATTTCTACCAGCAATGCGAACCGGACTGCAACACCATCATATCCCCTCTCAATCAGTCTCTCTATTATTTTGATGTCATCATCTTTTCCTCCTATTATAATGGTCTTATGAAGGTAGTGTCAGGCACTGTGTGGTCATGGATATCCAGACCACTTTGTGTCTGGAAGAGTACATTGTAAGGAGCCCCCTACTCTTCCTTTGGCTCTTACATTCTTTCCACTACCTCTTCCACAATGAACCCTGAGCCTTGGAAGTTGTGATAGAGATGTTTCAGTGCTAAGCACTCCTCTGTCATTTTTTCTCAGCACTGTGGTACCTTTTGAGTCATCCCAGAGGTCACTGCCATCTGAAAAGAGAAGCTTCTCTAACCAAAAGTGAGAGTAGCTTAATATGTGGGTATGAACATTAAGAGAAGTGCTTACCAGGCACTTTGATGAACATAATATATGCATTTAGCCAGACACCAATAGGTGTTACAACCCTAGGACTCTTGACTTCCCCTGTCATAGGTTTTCATACCAGGGAGTGGGCCTCCAGTCCAATTAGAGAGCAGTTGATTTCCCCCATAACAGATATGCCACTATTGTACCCGTTGGCTGGCCTGGTTGACCCATCTTAGGGCTTGCAGTGTCCACTGATGTGTATCTACACTGTTGACTTCTCTCTATCTCTTTCTCTCTCTCTACTGTGGAGCTGCATGCAGTATAGCTTTTTCCAACTTTCTGTCAGCTGGTCTAAACAGAGGAAGTTTTCATCTCAACTCCAGATTGATTTCTCAGTGAGCTTGCAGCCCAGGCATGTGGAGTCTTCAGCAATAGGGTCTTACCATATATTCCTGGTGAGAAACCAAGAGCCTTGGCAATGGTCTATAATGTTTTAGGGGGATCAGGGACCCCCCTGGCCAACAACTCACTGGAAGGTATCCCATTCCTGGCACCAAAAATTTTTCTATGGCTTCTGGATGCACCATTGTCCAAAAAAGTAGGTTTTCATATGACTTATTCCTACCCTCTTAGATTTTGAAACTCCCTCCACCCTTCCTTTAGTCAATCTCTTTCCCTGACCTCATTTAGGCCTTTCCACCACCCAGTAATCTGTTCTTCTGCTTATATATATACACAGTACTATCCCCTGCCTTCTCCTGCCTCCCTTATAGCCCCCTTTGAGCTTACTGGCTTCTGCTACTGAGTTTTACTCACATACAAGTCCAAATATTTGTAGCTAGGATCCAATATGAGAGAGAACATATCGTGCTTGGCTTTCTGGGCCTGAGTTATGTCATTAAGTATAATCCTTTCCAGCTCCATCCATTTCCCTGCAAATTTCATTTTTCTTTGCTAATGAACAGAACTCCATTGTATAAATGTACCACATCTTTATTATCCATTCATTAGTTGAGGGACATCTAGGCTGGTTCCATTTCCTAGCTATTGTGAATAGAGTGGCAATAAACATGGGTGTGTAAGTATTTCTCAGGTAGTGCTATGAGTCTTTAGGATATATGCCTAGGAGTGGTATAGCTGGGTTGTATAGTAAATCTATTTTTAGCTGTCTCAGGAAACTCCACACTGATTTTTCCAAAATGGCTGGACTAGGTTGCATTCCCAACAGTGTAGAAGGGTTCCTCTTTCTCCGTGTTCTCACCAGCATTCATTGTCACTTGTTTTCATGATGGTAGCCATTCTGACAGGAGACGGATTCTCAAAGTAGTTTTAACTTGCATTTCCCTGATGGCTAAGGATGTAGAACATTTTTTAGATGTTTATATGCCATCTGTATTTCTTCTTTTGAGAACTATATTTAGTACCATAGCCTATTTTTCAATTGGGTTGTTTGATTTCTTGCCATTTAGCTTTTCTTTTTTTAATTTTTTATTTATTTATTTGAGAGCAACAGACACAGAGAGAAAGACAGATAGAGGGAGAGAGAGAGAATGGGTGTGCCAGGGCTTCCAGCCCCTGCAAACGAACTCCAGACACGTGCGCCCCCTTGTGCATCTGGCTAATGTGGGACCTGGGGAACCGAGCCTCGAACTGGGGTCCTTCTGCTTCACAGGCAAGCACTTAACTGCTAAGCCATCTCTCCAGCCCCCATTTAGCTTTTTGAGTTCTTTGTATATCCTGGATATTAATCCTATATCAGATGTGTAATTGGCCAAGATTTTCTCCCATTCTGCGGGTTGTCTCTTTGCTCTGTGTACAGTGTCCTTTGCTGTACAAAAGCTTTGTAGTTTCATGAGGTCCCACTGGTTGATTAGTAGTTTTATGTCCTAAGCAACTGGCTCAAAAGTTATTGCTTATACAGACATGTTGAAGGGTTTATCCTCCTTTTTCCTCTAGCAATTTCAGAGTTTCAGGTCTGATATTAAGGTCTTTGATCCATTTGGGCTTAATTCTTGTACATGGAGAGAGATGAGGATCTATTTTCATCCTTCTACATATAGATATCCAGTTTTCCTAGCACTATTTGTTGAAGAGGCTGTCTTTTCTCCAGTGATATTTTTGTCAAAGATTAGGCTATAGCTATAGCTGCCTGGACTTATATCTGGGTCCTCTATTCTTTTCCATTGATCTATGTGTCTGTTTTTGTGCCAGTACCATGCTGTTTTTGTTACCATGGTTCTGTAATATAGGTTAAAATCAGGTATGGAGATACCACCAGGCTTATTTTTGTTGCTCAAAATTGTTTTGGATATTCAGGGCTTCTTATGCTTCCAAATGAAGTTTAGGATTTTTTCTTCTGTTTCTGTGAAGAATGCCATTAGAATTTTTTAAATTTTAATTTAATTTTATTTTAGGGAGAGAGAGAGAGAGTGAGAATTGGCACACCAGGGCTTCAGCTACTACAATTGAATTCCAAACACTTGTGCCACCTAGTGGGCATGTGCAACCTTGCACTTGCTTCACCTTTGTGTATCTGGCTTATGTGGGATCTGGAGACTTGATCATGAATCCTTAGGCTTCGAAGGCACGTGCCTTAACTACTAAACCATCTCTCCAGCCTTGCCATTAGAATTTTGATGGAAATTGTATTGAATGTGTAGCTTGCCTTTGGTAAGATTGACATTTTCACAATATTGATTCTTCCAATCCAAGAACATGGGATGTCTTTCCATTTCCTAGTGTCTTCTGCAATTTCTGCCTTGAGTGTTTTAAAGCTCTCATTGTAGAGATCCTTCACTCCTTGGTTAGGTTTATTCCAAGGTACCTTTTTTTTTTTTTTTTTTTTTTTAGGCAATTGTGAATGGGAATGATTCCCTGATTTAATCCTCAGCAGGTTTGTTGTTAACATATAGGAATGCTACTTATTTTGGTGTGTTTATTTCATATCCTTCTATGTTTCTAAAGTGTTTATCTGCTCTAATAGTTTGCTGGTGGAGTCTTTAGGATCCTTTGCATATAGAATCATATCATCTACAAACAATGATAATTTGAGCTCTTTCTTTCCAATTTGTATCCCTTTTATGTGTGTCTCTTGCCTTATTGCTATAGATACATTCCTAATGTACTTTCTAGAAGTAAAAAGGTTAAACAACTCAAAAGCTAATAACCACTTTTCCCTATGTCAGACTCACACTGAAACAATTCCTGGGTTGGGGAGATGGCTCAGTGGTAAAAGCCTGATAGACTGGGTTTGATTCCTTAGGAACCATGTAAAACTAAATGCACAAAATGGCACACATGTCTAAAGTTAATTTGCAGTGGCACAAGGTCCTGAAGCATCCATAATCAATCTTTCTCTCTTTCCTTCCCTCCCACAAATAAATAATATAGAAATAAAAATATATAAAATCAATTCCTGCACTGGAGAGTTGGCTCAGCCCTTAAGGCCACTTGCCTACAAAGCCTAAGGAACCAGGTTCAGTTCCCCAGTACATAAAGTTCCCCAATAAGTAAAGCCAGATGCAGAAGGTGGCACATGCATCTGGAGTTTGCAGTGGAAGGAGGCCCTTGTATGCCCATTCTCTCTATCTGGATCTCTCTCAAATAAATAAATAAATAGCATATTTTTTTAAATCAGCCAGGTGTGGTGGCACATGCCTTTAATCCCAGTCCTTGGGAGGCAGAGGTAGGAGGATTGCCTTTGAGGCCACCCTGAGACACATAGTGAATTCCAGGTCAGCCTGGGCTAGAGCAAGACCCTATCTCAAAAAAAAAAAAAAAAAAATCCAGCCAGGTGGTACACACCTTTAATCCCAGCACTCAGGAGGCAAAGGTAAGAGGATCACCATGGGTTCAAAACCACCCTGAAACTACAGAGTTCCAGGTCAGCCTCAGCTAGAGTGAGACACTACCTTGAAATACCAAAAAATCAATTCCCTTTTGGAGGAGTTTAGATAACATAGCCAAAGAAGCCAGCCTGTAGTCAGCCTCCACACTAAGTTCCATGTCTAAGGCTTTGGACCTGGGCTTACAGCCACAGTCACAGAACGGTCTTCTCATATCCCTGCTGCCATCCACCAGTCCCCAGGGTCCTCACTTTGTTGGCACCTTCACGGTGAATTCCCTTGGGTTCTGCCAGGTCAGCAGCAGCAAAGCCACCTAGGCAAGGCCGAGTCCTGCTCTAGCCACTGCTCTTGTAGGGCCATGGGTCAGGTTAGGTTGGCCTCTACTGCTCTGGCAGAGCAAACAAAATTTCCTCCATGATAATAACTTGCCATCTTTGGCTAACTGATGGTACTCCACTCTAGTCCCCAGGCCCTGGTTCAAGTTCCAAGTCTGAAGCTGGTTTTATTTACTTGTTTGTTTGTATGTGTGTTTATGAGAGATAGAGAAAAAGAGAGTGAGTATGGGTGTACCAAAGTGTGCAACATTTTGTGCATCTGGCTTTGGGTGGCACTGGAGGATTGAACCCAGGTTGTTAGGTTTTGCAAACAAGTGTCTTTAACTGCTGAGCCATTCTCTCCAGCCCCTGAGGCAGATTCTTTGAGGGTTTTTTGTTTGTTTTGTTTTGTTTTGATGTAGGGGCTCGCTCTAGTGCAGGCTGACCTGGAATGCGCTATGTAGTCTCAAGGTGGCCTCGAACTTGTGGCAATCCCTCTACCTCTGCCTCCCGAGTGCTGGGATTAAAGGCATGCACCACTAAGCCTGGCAGTCTAAGGCAGGCTTTTAGCTGCCCAGTAAAGGGTTGTGAAGCATTCTAGGGACAAGGGTAGGACACCACAGTGCCCACCTATCCCTGTTCCAAAGGAAGCACATGCTGCCAGAATGCTATCTACCTTTTTTTCTTTAACTTAAAAATGTATTTATTTATTTATGAAAGAGAAAGGGAGGCAGAATGAGCAGGCCAGTACTTCCTGCCATTGTAAAGGAACTCGAGACACATGTGCCACTTTGTGCATCTGGCTTATGTGGGTACTGGGGAATCTAACTCAGGCTATCAGGCTTTGCAAGCCTTTAACCAGTGAGCCATTGCTCCATCACCTAGCCACCTTTCTTTGAGACAGGGTCTCTTACTGACCTGGAACTTGCCAAACTGGCCAGCAATCCCCCAATGATATCTCTGTTTCCACTTCCTCAACACTGACATTACAAATGTGTAGCCCCATATCTGGCCTTTATTTATTTACTTATTTATTTTTGAGACAGGGTCTCACTCTAGCCCAGGATGACCTGAAACTCACTCTGTAGCTCCAGGCCAGCCTCAAACCAACAGCCACACTCCTATTTCAGCCTCCCCAGTGCTGGGATTAAAGGTATATGACACCATGCTCAGCTTTTTTACTTTTATTTTTTATGTGGGTTCTGGGGACCAAATTCATGTCCTCAAACACTTTACCAATTGAGCTATCTTCTCAGCCCTTAAAGTGGGTATTTAAGCCCACAGTTTCTCCTGGGTCCTGCCAGGCCCTTTGGGCCCAATAAAGCCTGTTATGTCCCAGGCTTCTTGCCTTCTCCAGGCTACTTTCCTGACACAACAGGTGACAGGCACTGCAGTTGAGTGTTCTCCTAGCAGAAGCCGAGACTCCACTGCATGGTTTGATAAGGCACTCGTGAAGGTGAGGAGACCAGGAAAAGGAGTGCAGCACAGGGAACAATGCACAGCTGGGGAGGTGGCTCAGCGGCTAAAGGTACTTGCATGCAAAGCCTGTCAGTCCAGGTTCAATTCCTTTGTGCCCATTTAAAGCCAGCCGCACAAAGTAATGGATACATTTATAGTGGCAAGAGGCCCTGGTGAACCCATACTCTCTATCTCTCAAATAAATAAATATTTTTAAGAAAAGTTAATAGAGCTGAAGGGATGGCTAAGTGGTTAAAGGCACTTGCTTGCAAAGCCTGACGGCCTGGGTTCAATACTCCAGTACCCACATAAAGCCAGATGCACAAAGTGGTACATGTATCTGGAGTTCATTTGCAGGGGCAGGAGGTCCTAGCATGTCCATTCTTTCTTTCTCTCTCTCTCTTTCTCTCTGCTTATAAATAAATAAAATATTGTTAAAAATTAAAAAGAAGTCAGGCATGGTGGTGCACACCTTTAATCCCAGCACTCAGGAGGCAGAGGTAGGAGGATTGCTGTGAGTTCAAGGCCACCCTGAGACTACAGAGTGAATTCCAGGTCAGCCTGGGCTAGAGTGAGACCCTACCTCGAAAAACCAAAATAATAATAATAATAAAGATAATAAGGCAAAGTACTCCACAGAGGTTATGTAGGACTGTCTCAACTCATCTCCCTGTCCCCAGCCTATCTCCACACCAGCATGCCCACCAGCCCACTGGGAGATGTCAGCCTATTGGGCTCTTCTGGCAGTGAAAATTCTCCCTTCCAAACTAGCATCTTGGCTTACATTTGCAAGAGAAGCTGTCTTAAAATGGGATTGGAACTAGGAAGGAGGGGAGAAAGCAGCAGAGTGAGATCCTGCAAGGCCTTGAAGAGATGCACTGGAGACTATGGGCTGCTGCTGGAGGTCACTGCCTCTGCTCGCCAGGCTCTTGCCCACATCAGACTATGGGTTTCCTGCCTCTGGGTCTTTCCATGTACTGCTTCCTCTGCTTGAGATGCTCTTACGCCGACAACTCCTTCAAGATTTTAGTCCATCACTGACTCACACACATTCTAAGTTACACCCGCCATATTGTTTTCCTTCACAACTGTCACTATACCACATATGTTTAGTTGTTTAATGTACACCTCTCCTGCTAGGTGAGTCTCATGAGTGCCAGAGCTATTTAGATGACTGTGTGTGGCAGTGACTGAGGGGGTCCAATGGTAGAAGCAGTGGGCTTGCTTAGGAGGAAGTTAAGGGTGCCCAGGCGTGAGAGACCAGTGACTTAAGCCAGGATGATGGCTGAGAGGAATGAGAGAACTCTTCTAACATTAGGACTGGTGGGAGTCAGACAACCTAGTTGGAAAGGATCATGACCTGAAAGAAGAAAAGGGCAAAGACGCTCTTCTGAGGATTACAAGGACCTTCACTGAGGCTAGCATGTCTTTGAGTCAAAACATCATCTTTCACCTATAAAATGAACCTCAGTTTGCAGGCGAGGAAACCAACCCAAGAGAGTAACTGGCATGTGGTCACACAAGCAGGGCCAGGTTGGTGGCCCTGTATCCTAGTGGATGGGAAAGCCCATGTTCTCAGTACACTATCCTGGAGAGGTGCCCATGCAAGCACAGCCAGCCACAGGGTGAGGATTACAGGAATAAAACTTATAGTGAAGATGGGCATGGTGGCACACACCTTTAATTCCAGCACTCAGGAGGCAGAAATAGGAGGATCGTCATGAGTTCAAGGCCACTCTGACACTACATAGTGAACTTCAGGTCAGTCTGGACTAGAGCAAGACCTACCTTGAAAAATCGAGGAAAAAAAAAACAAACAAACAAACCTTCTAGTGAGTCTAAATGAGAAGAAAAAGGCAAACTCCCAGGCTGAGGTAACCCAAACTAACCTAGACCTAACTGCCACCCAGCTGATGAGGAGGAAGAAGGAGGCAGTCAAAATCATAGGAGAGTGGCAACCCAGCAGAAAACTGACCCTGGGCCAGCAGCATGTGCCCATGGCTGCGTGGGGATGAACATAGCTTTGTTGTCTAGGGCCAGAGGTTTGGTCTTGTTCTGCAATCATCACGGTGTCTTCAATTCCCACACACCCACCTGCTAGGTGGTCTACATCCCAGACCTCCCTCTTCACTTTGCCTCTTCTGATACCATGGGAAGGCTAAAGGCTCTCCGCCCTACAGTTACCTCCCCCCTCATTGGTCAACTGAGGCTGGTGGGCACCTCTCCTGCAGCAGCAGGGATAGGGCCCCCGTCGTCACCTGGGTTGCTAGACATTGACACATGGACTCTATTCTTTTTTAAATTTTTTTTTTTTTTGACTTTTCAAGGTAGGGTCTCACTCTAGCCCAGGCTGACCTGGAATTCACTATGGAGTCTCAGGGTACCCTCGAACTCAAGGCGATCCTCCTACCTCTGCCTCCCAAGTGCTGGGATTAAAGGTGTGCGCCACCACACCTGGCTTCTAAATGGTATATATATATGATATATAAATATAAATATATATATATATTATATATATAATTTTTGAGAAAGAGGGGGAGAGAGAGAATGGGTGTGCCAGAGCTTTCAGCCACTGCAAACGAACTCCAGAAGCATGCACCACCTTGTGCATCTGGCTTAGGTGGGTCCTGGGGAATCAAACCTGGGTCTTTTAGCCAGCCCTGGACTCCGCTCTTGCTCTTCTGGTTTCATGAGTCATTGTGCTCTGGGAATTCACTCAGTAAGTGTGACAGCTGTTGCCTTTGGGGGTTGCTGTGCCATCTGGTATAACAGCCTCCAGAAAATTCCTCTTTCTCTGGCCTTCACATACATATCGGGCCCCCTCTTTCTAGAGTCGTGATGTCAGTTATGGTCAGACAGTATGAGCTGCTCAGATGAGCCTCCTCTGTCATGCTGTTCTCTCGACACCAAAGACTCTGCCCCTATAGTCTATCAGTGTCTACCTTTCCCCACTGGTGCTTACACAAAGTATGGCCAGCCACAAGGTACTCCAGTGAGGTGTCTGAGGGGCATGGGTGGGCCTGGGAATATCTGTGTGAGCAGAAAAAAAATCCTTGTACAATTATTGCTCTGGATATGAAGAAAGAAAGATGGGATCTCAGGCTGGAGAGATGGGTTAGTGGCTAAGGTACTTGCCTATGAAGTCTTAAGAACCTAGGTTCCATTCTTCAGGACCCACATAAGCCATATGCACAAGGTGGCACATACATCTGGAATTCATTTGCAGTGGCTGGAGGCCCTAGCACATCCATTCTCTCCCTCCCTCCCTCTCTCTCTCTCTCTCACCCTCTTCCTCACTCTCTTGTCTCTTCCTCTCTAAACTTCCCTGTAAGCACTTTTCTTAATGTTCATACCCACATATTAATGCTACTCTTTTGGTTAGAGAACCTTCTCTCTTCAGATGGCAGTGACCTCTCAGAGGATGACTCAGAGGGTACCATGGTGCTGAGAAGAAGTGACAGAGGAGTGCTCAGCACTGTAATATCTCTATCACACCTTCCAAGGCTCAGGGTCCATTGCAGAAGAGGTGGCAGAAAGAATGTAAGGGCCAAAGGAAGGACAGGACTCCTTACAATGTGCTCTTCCAGACACAAAATGGCCTGGATATCCATGACCTCACAGTGCCTGACACTATCTACACAAGACCATCATAATAGGAGGAAAAGATGATGATATCACAATAAAAGACTGTTTGAGAGGGGGGAGGGGATATGATGGAGAGTGGAGTTTCAAAGGGGAAAGTGGGGGGGGGAATTACCATGGGATATTATTTATAATTATGGAAGTTGTCAATAAAATTTTTTTAAGATGGGATCTCAGAATCAAGAGTGGGGTTCATTCTTCCTGAGTTCCTTGAGACCATCAGTAGTTCAAGGATATGCTTATTCTTTTTCTGTCTGACATGCAACTGGATTCTCATGAAGTAAACTCCACTAGGGAGCAGATTTATAAGGATATAATTCTGTCATGTGCCAGGCAGCAAGAGGGTATAGCATTATTGGTCATCTAGTGTAGCTGGTAGTATACGAGAGTTTGTATTTATTGCTCCAGTAGTATGTATCACATGGTGGGAATAGGTGGGGAAATGAGTATGGACTAGAATGTACAAGGCACATACTGAATGTATTGTTTTAAAACTGGAACAGAGGAGCTATGGGTACCCCTCTGTGGTTATACTCCAGACAGCTTAAGAAACAAGAAAAATTTATACTTGGCTCCATGAGTATTTCATGGACTAGGTCTTGGCACAGAAGCTCCTGGGCCTCAAGAAAAAGCTGACCCATGGCCTGAGACAGGGGCTGAAGTTTGTATCCCTCACTCTCCTGTGCCCTCTATGCAGACCTGCTTCCCATCACCAGTTCAGCTAGCAGAAGGGTATCCTAGCACCTCTCCTTAGAAGCCCTCTGGCTGGAATAAACTCTAGCGAAATCTTACATTGCCAAGATACAGTCTTTGGGGCCTTGCTTGAATCTGGGGTTCACATCTAACCAATCAACTGTAGCCATAGGAGTGAGTCACAAAATGTGATCTTTCTTCGCTGCAAAGAGGTCATTGTAAATGGGACTGATGCCCCAAGAAGATGTCTACCTCAAGGAAACAAGTCGTCAAGCATGGAGCTCAGGGTACACGGAGCCACTGATGCCTAGCAGGTGACTTGTGCAGTGTATCCTGTTCTCTCCTAGCTGGCCTCTGGGAGAGCAGGGGCATCAGCTCCCCAGCTCACTCCTTTGTCCCCTGGACAGCAAATGTCTGGGCAGTGGTGAAGTCTACCTCCAACCCCCTCACAACTATGCAGACTGAGCCTAGCAATCCCCACTTTATAAATGAACAGACTAAGACCCACAATATATTCAGTTTTAAATTTTATTTATTTATTTGAGAGAGAGGGAGGGAGGCAAGGAACACCAGGGCCTCCTGTCACTGCAAACCAACTCCACATGCATGAGCCACTTTGTCCATCTGGCTCTCCATGGGTACTGGGAAGTCAAAACCCAGGATGTCAGGCTTTGCCAGGAAGTGACTTTAACCACTGAACAATGTCTCTAGCCCACAAGCAGTTTTCCTAAAGGTATACATCTAGAGCTAGCACTTGAAACTTCAAGATCAACCTAACTCAAAACACTATTCCACTCATTCACTCAACTGCCCCCTACTATTCTAGGAGCTGGAAATAAAACAGAAAAACAGAGGCAAATCCTGTCCCTGTAAAGTTCCAAGGGAGACACACAATAATCCAGAGACAATAGATGTAATAAGTGTCAAGGGAAACATAAGGAAATGAAGTAAAGAAAAGATAAAAACAGGCTGGAGAGATGGCTCGAAGGTTATAGGCACTTGCTTGCAAAGCCTGATGGCCTGGATTTGAATCCCTAGTACCCACACAAAGCCAGATGCACAAAGTGGTGCATGCATGTGGACATTGGTGGTGGTAGAGGCCCTGGTGACGCATTCTCACTCATCCTCTCTGGCTGCCTCTTTGTCTCTTTCTCTCTCAAATAAATTATTAAATAAATATTTTTTTTAATTTTTTTTGGTTTATTTTTATTTATTTATTTGAAAGCAACAGACAGAGAAAGAGGTAGCGTGAGAGGGAGAGAATGGGTGCGCCAGGGCTTCCAGCCACTGCAGACGAATTCCAGATGCATGCGCCCCCTTGTGCACCTGGCTAACGTGGGTCCTGGGGAATGGAGCCTTGAACCGGGGTCCTTAGGCTTCACAGGCAAGCGCTTAACCGCTAAGTCATCTCTCCAGCCCTAAATAAATATTTTTTA